>NC_080036.1:19033584-20283584 GCF_030020395.1 Manis pentadactyla
AATAGAGCTGTTATAATTCGATGCTGTCTCTGGGATCTATTTATTGTCGATCTTGGAACCCTTCATGCTTACATGTGTGCAAGGTTGTAAAGGTCAGAGTGCATGTGTCAAATGAGAAGTAGGACAGAGGACCCAAGGAATAAGAAAGAAAGTTTCAGAGCACAGAATCAAAGTGAACTGGGGAGTGAGTGTAGCATGTAGACAAGAAATTGAAAGCTCTTGGGTAAATTTAGTATAGTATCTGCACACAAGGGGGAAGTCTGCAGAGGAACACTCCTTGCCTGTAAAAATGTATTAGGAAATAATGGAACCTAATGGTGCTGCCATCTCTGATCAAGCCTGATACATTACATTTTGAAGAAGGCAGGAAACGGAAGCAGAAGAGTGCATTCTGTAAAGTCTGTGCTCCCTGTGCAGTTGTACAGGGTGTTCACTGCATTAAGGCACTCAGCTAAAGGAGGGGAGGCCTGGAATCCAGTCTGAATTCAGCTCACCAAGAGGCCTGGGCTCTCTGGGAAGGAGAGGTGCCTTAGCTAAGGATTATTTCTGCCCAGGAGATTCATCTTTTCTCTGATTTGCATAAAGGTGTAGTAGGGATGAGGCTCTGCCCTGTCTGAAGCCAAGGAACTCAGAGGTGTGAGGACTATCAAGTGTGAAGACAACAGTTTCTCTTCTCTGTGACCCCTCCCTGTATCAGATTTTTTAAAACTTATTTTCTCTCCCTGAAATTCACCAATAAACTCTGCCAATTT
Organism: Manis pentadactyla; assembly: GCF_030020395.1. Taxonomy (NCBI): domain Eukaryota; kingdom Metazoa; phylum Chordata; class Mammalia; order Pholidota; family Manidae; genus Manis; species Manis pentadactyla. The sequence goes on from NC_080036.1 coordinate 19,034,337, forward strand.
ATAAGACTTAAGAGGTTCTAAGCTTCTTTCAAATTTGCATGATAAAAGAAAAATAGTCTCTCACAATGGCTCAAGCAGTATGTTTGTGTGTGTCCATGTATTTCTATTTTAATCTTACACATTATAGTATTTTATGTGAAACAATCCATTTGTAAACTTAGAGCTGGTCATCGCTACTGATTGGGAGAACATATGAAACAATCCCTCTGCATCTAAAGAAACTGCTACCAAGTTTAAGATGTTCATAAACCCTCTCCGCTTTAGAAGGCTTTCCCTGACAACTATTAGCTGGACATGGACCCTGGAGGGAGATTGTATTTCTTTAGTGCAACTTGGGTTACTTTGCAATGATAGCTTCTTTCTATGAATTCCTTTTTCCCAGTGCTACAGTATTTTGACCACCCTACACAGAGGAATGTCTGCTACAGAAAGCAGAAAGTCCATATGACATGGCTGAGAACCCAGAAGCCCAAATAGTGGAGTCTATGTGATCTTGGGCAAATCACTGACACCCCTTGATTATTTAAGTTAGTCAAACTCTTCGAAGTCTGTCTGCTTCTTAGAGATTGACAACATTTATTAGCCTATTAGGCCCTGAGAAGTACTAAAATAAGGAAAATTGTTCACTAATGGGGAATAGAATCTTATTTTTCCCCATAGCATTCATATATTAAGATTATTCCAGGCAGAGAGAAGAATGTCAGAGAAGGCCAAGAGAAAAAGAAAGAAAGAAAGAAAACTTCACACTGAAAGGAAGCTGACTTGGTAATGCAAATTTTGCAAAGCTTTGCGAGCTGTGTAATGAGTTTGGTATACCTCCAAAAACAGGTGGCTATTAGTCTTAAACATAGCTCTGACCCAGAAATGATACGAAATGGACACTAATCACCATTTTATCTCAACTGTGTGGACTTAGGCACATTATTTTGCCTCTAATTGTCAGTCCCCACATCTATAATACAGGAATTCCCTGCATATGCTACATGGTCTTTAAATATCAATTAAATAAGAGCTTGTGAAAGCATTCTGTTATCTACTCTGGACTCTATAAATATAAGAGATTCCTGAATTAAAAAAAGGAACTCAAGGATAAAATTGCACGAATGGTATTCTTTTTACATTTTTCTTTTAATGAAATATACACAAAAGAATGATGCACTTCATATTTTTAATGCAATCCAATTTATAGAAATGACTACACTAAATAATTGAATCTGTACTATTAGATGGCACACTTAAACACTGGTTATTGCCAGAATCAACCGAAATTCATGATCTCTGGCTGATGGCTTTCAGAATCTCTTTTCTTGACAGATGGAGAGATTCAAAAACAATCTAAAACACATAAGCTTACTTTCCACAATCAATTGGAACATATTTATTGGACTGTTTTAGCTTAAATAAAAAAATCAAACTTAAAGACTTTTTGCAAGAGTGTAGCACTGTAAAAGTTCCATTGTAAGCTTAAGACTGAGGATGAAAACTTGTATCACAGCTAAGGGAACACAGAACTTGAACCTGAACAGAGGAAAGTTTTATAAGATCATTTACAGACCTAAAGATTTTTGCCGCAGCTGGAGCAAGAGGATACTTTTCTTCCAACCAACGAGAACAAGAAACATCTGAGAAGTGAGTGAAATGTTTTAGTGTCTTACACATAGACTGCCTCCTTTTAAAAAAAAAAAGGAAGACTCCCTCACTACCCGTTAGATATGCCAAGGGCGTCTCGTTAGAAGTCTAGGCTTTAGAAACAGATTTGCAAGCCAGAATGTTCCGACCCTGCAGTTGGATTGTGGGTTTTTACCTTTCACAAGTTTGGCCTTTGAGCAGAACTCGAGAAAGGACAAAAGAAAAGAGGTAAAGAATGAAGAAGAAAAGCAAAATAAATCAAAAGCAGCTTTCTGGGGAACACTGACATCTCCAAGGCCATGTGCGAAAGGACTGGGGCTCTAATGATATCAATTAGGCCCGACCTGATGGGCCACTGGAAATACATTGGTATATATTAGACCCATGGAGTCTGTTCAAGTCCATATGTAAAAGGTCATTCACTGGGTACAGAGTATTGCAAATTATCGGCCAAGTGCGCCTCCCTACCCCCAATACTTTCAACATTCTGGAATAAATTATAGCTCATAATGTTTTCACTTTGACAAGCTAATTCCACTTATATTTTCCTTCCTAAATCAAGGAAATTAATACTTTAAAAAAATTATTGTGGGTTGAACGTGGAATCTCTCTCTCTCACACACACACACGTACACACGCACACATGTAGGAAGGCATGTAGCCCCTGCTTTTTCCAGCTTGGTTTCCTAGTTGTGATGTCAGTAGCAGGATAGGTGACCTCTCCTCTGTGATGAGGATTCCCCAAAACATTTTCTTTCTTAGCTGATCTTTCTGCATGTCTTTCAAGGCACGGTGGGTATCTTCCCAGCAGTGGGCTGCATTTGCCAAAGCAGAAACCGTCAGCTGTTTAATAAAAGCTCAGATTTCCATATTTGCATGGGAATATTTTGGCAGCCCTTGCAGGAGATGTCAGCTCCCTAGGGCTGTGTTTAGGATCCAGTGGCCACCTGAAGGCATTCCTGCAGGCTCACAACCAGCGGATCCTGCCTGCTACCCTCCCTCTGACAGCAGGCCTCCTGCTGAAGCTGTAAAGATTTCTGAGGCCTCCCAGGGAAACTTTGCCAAGGCAGACAAACAAAACAGAATCCTGTTACATAAGGCAACTTGAGTGTGGATCACCTGCATCATCAGTGTTTGGCAAAATGGGACATATAGAAGAAGGGGGCTTTCTGAGATAAGATCTCATCTTACCTCTGTACTTCAATAAAACCAGGCTTGGCAGGCTGGTTGGGAGGAAAATCTCTTCTGCTTTCTGGGCCTTCACTTCCTGTCTCTTCACAGGAGGTGGTAAGGCCAGACAGATCTGAAACTCAGCACTAATCTTAAATGATCACTTGAGTTTATTGATCTTTTTTTCATAGAATACTTTGGAATAACCAATTGTTTCAGGGTATCTGAAGAAATTAACAAAAACATATGTTTACTCTCATCAAAAAGGCAAGAGATCATAAATGCTGGTGAGGATGGAGAAAAGGGAACTCTTATACACTGTTGGTAGGAATATAAATTAACAGAATCATGATGAAAAACAGTATGGAGGTTCCTCAAAAAATTAAAAGTAAAACTACCCTATGATCTGTTTTAGTATATATCCAAAAGAAACAAAAGCATACCTGGAAGAGATATCTGACCAAGCACCCCCATGTGCATTGTAGCATTATTCACAATAGTCATGAATGCAAGCAACATTCAGTCCATCAATGGATGAATGAATGAATAAATTATACAATATATGTAATTATATGTAATATACTAGAACACTATTCAGCCATAAAACAGAAGGAAATCCTGCTATTTGTGAGATCGTGGATGGATCTCCAGGGCATTATGGTAAGTGAAATAAGTCAGAGAAAGACAAATACTATATTATCTCACTTATATGTGGCATTTAAACAACCGAACTGATAGAAATAGAGATCAGATTTGTGGTTGCCAGTGGAGGAGAGTAGGGGGAGGGAGAAATGAATGAAGGTGGTCAAAAGGTACAAATTTCCCCAGATAATTAATTTCTGCGTATATAATGTACAATACATTGGCTATAGCGAGCCATACATATGTTATAACTGAAAGTTGCTAGGAGAGTCGATCTTAAAAGATCTCATCACAAGGAAAAAATATATAAATATGTAAGGTGAGAACTATCCACTGCTCTTATTGTGTTGATCATTTTAGAATATATCTATATGTCAAATCATTATATTGTACACCTGAAACTTATACAATGTTATATGTCAGTTATATCTCAATAAAACTGGAACAAAAGTGTGTGCTTAGAAAAAACAACAGCTTTCTGCCAATGGAAATATAAAAGAGTGAAAACTTGATCATATTACTTCCACATCTTGCAGAACTGTGCCACTATCTGCCTATAGAATCATTCATGCTTCAGTTATGCTTTTGTATATTCACAAGGCAAATACACACATCCTTTGGCCCTTGTCTTATGTTAATCTTTCTCTCTTACACACACTAGAGTGATCAACTTGCCTGTTTTTCCCAGGACTTCCCTGGTTTTCCCACTGCAAGTCCCATATCTTGGGAACTCCCTAAGGGCTGGGTAATCAGGACAGTTGGTCCCATGACACCCAGCCTGCTCCCTGCTCCAGGTCACTACAAAATAAGCTCTATTCCAGAGTTCTTTGATGAGCATTGTGATAACAGTGTATTTTAATTAAAAGCTAAACTTTCCATGTGGATCAAACTTTGTACCCATGATAGGTGCAAAGAACACCATCAAACCATGAATCCTTCACAAATAATGGTTTCTCAGCACCAAATACACAGCCTGAAAAGGTGCCTCAGCAACTTGTCTGCATACTTCAGAACCCAGATCCCTTTTCGGCAGGGTACTGTTCAGTGATACCATTACTCTGGAATAAAATCCCTGGGAGGCACTGCCTAGTGTTCACTTACCTAGACCCAGACTCCAGAGAGATCACAGGTGACTGACATCTGGTTGAGAGAGGAGGCAGTTGCACATATGGTCTGAAATGAGGGGAACCTATTAGGTCTTCCGTTCTCAAATCTCCAGTCTGAGTGACCTTTATAGTATCTGAATTTTTATTAGGTCTTCAGCTATACTCTGAGTTGATTTTTCCTGATCTGCCTGTTCTTTTGAGTTGTCCAAACCAAACTCTCTGGTTGGGTAGGAAAAAGTCATAGTCTCTGATTCTGAGGACTTGGCTTGAGCTAACTCAAGTGGGTCCTGAGCCTCACCCTTCAAACAAGTCCCTAAACTGTTCATGGCTTCCCTTACCTCATCAGAGCTCCTTTCCTTGCCTTAGGGGTGGGACAGGGAAGTGGTGAAGAAAGATGTTCTAGAGACAGGTGCCTGTGGGGGTCTGTGCTCTGTCACTTCCTAGCTGCATGCTTTGGGCTTCATACTTAATACTTTGTGCCTCAGTTTCTTCATCTGCAAGAGGGTAGCAATCACCGTGGCTAAATGCTGGAGGTGTTGTGACTGTATACATATTATGTAACTGCATAAATATGTATAAAATACCGGCACATGGTAAATGTGCTCAGAGACCTCAGTGGGTTCATCTATTACAATTCCCTGAGCCTTCCCAGAATTCCAGGTTACTGGTGTTTTCTGTCTGTGGCTCTGCCCACAGCATACAGAGGCCATTGGCAGTGCTCTGTACAGGCCCTCCTAGACCGTTTCAGGCCTCGGGTTTCCCAGAGTCAGAATGACTTACCCAATTATGACTGGAACTCTTTAAAAATAGTATGTCTGGGGTTTGTTGATTATGTATGTCATGTGGGCCCTGGATCTTTACTGTCTAGCACTTAAAAACCTGGTAAATGGTATAAGTAAAATGTTTGCAATTTGTATATTTGGCTTTGGTGATTTGTTTTAGCATTTAAGTATTTATTTTTTTCTCAATCAATAGGGTGATTATTTTGACTATTCAAAATTCTTCTGGTTTCCAAATGTATACATTTGTAAGTCTACCTGTAATATTTTTATTGCTACTGAAGTAAATTACTTGGTGACTGCTAGTTTAGAGTAGATGGACCATTTAGAGGTAGGGACTTAAAACAGGGATTGTGAGATTTGGGAGTTAAATCATGGATACACATAGACTACTATAAATATTGAGGGTCTAAACTTTCCTTGAAGTATGTTTATATACTTTTAAATATCAGTCCATAGGGCAGAAATTTTAGCATCACCCATAATATGTGGTATCTTTTGTGTTAGATTATAAGTGGTGATTCCTTGTACACTCGTTATAGTCACACTGAGAACTGAGGTTGTACTTCTTTCCACTCTGCAGGACTTAGGAAGAGTTTTCATCCTTCTCATCTATTGTATGCAGATGCTGATGGTAGGGATGCAGGATGGAGTAAATGCCTGAAGCTGCCTTAATCCAACATGAGCAGGCAGTTGCTGAAGAGGAGTACAAACAGAAGCTTTCCTCAGTGCTGTGGAGAGAGGGTCCCTCATGTCAGCCTGGATTAGTGATCTTACTGTGCCACTGTGATGGTTAATTTAATGTGTCGACTTGATTAGGCCACTATCAAATATTTGCTTAAACCTTCTGGGTGTGTTTGTGATTTGAATCAGTAGACTGCGTATAGTAGATTGCCCTCTCTCTCCAATGAGGGTGGGTCTTGGATTGAATAGCTTGGACTGAATAATATGCTAAGTAAGAAAGACTTCTCTCTCTGGGGAGAACCAAGATGGCGGCATGAGTAGAGCAGCGGAAATCTCCTCCCAAAACCATATACATTTTTGAAAATACAACAAATACAACTAATCCTAAAAGAGAGACCAGAAGACACAGGACAACAGCCAGACCACATCCACACCTGCGAGAACCCAGCGCCTCACAAAGGAGGTTAAGATACAAGCCGCGGCCCCGCGGGACCCGAGCGCCCCTCCCCCCAGCTCCCGGCGGGAGGAGAGCAGGCAGAGCGGGAGGGAGACGGAGCCCAGGGCTGCCGAACACCCAGCCCCAGCCATCCGGGCCAGAGTGCAGACACAGTGCATGCGTGTGGTGCTGGAAACTAGGGAAACAGGACAGTAAACCTGTGAGGGGGTCCCAAAGCCGGTGCCCCTGTGACAAAGAAAAGCGAGTGCTTTTTGAAAGCCTTAAAGGGACAGGGACCCCACAGCTGGACAGAAGTGCCCTGGGACACTTAGCCCAGCAGCTGGGAATCACGGGGAACTCTGGGCGCCTGAACCCCCGCAGCACAGCTCGGAGGCCCCTCACCGCGATAAACAGCCTCCCGCCTGTTCCCCCTCCGACGCAGCTCTGCCATCTTGGAGCAGCAGCCTGAGGCAGGCCACGCCCACAGCAACTGCAGAGCTAAATAAACTCCAAAGCACCCGGGCAGGATCAGAAGCCCCATCTGCACGCAGCTGCCCTGCACAAGCCGCTAGAGGCCGCTGTTCTCCCAGGAGAGGAGGGCCACAAACCGGCAAGAAGGGACTTTCTCTTACCCAACACATGCACCAGCTCCCCACAAATATATCACCATGAAAAGACAGAAAAAATTGATACAGACCAAGATCACAGAGGCAAACCCTGAGAAGGAGATAGACCTAACCAGTCTTCCTGAAAAAGAATTAAAAATAAAGCTCATAACCATGCTGATGGAGCTGCAGAGAAATATGCAAGAGCTAAGGGATGAAGTCCAGAGGGAGATTACAGACGTCTGGAGGGACATTACAGAAATGAAACAATCTCTGGAAGGATTTATAAACAGAATGGATAAGATGCAAGAGGCCATTGATGGAACAGAAACCAGAGAATAGGAATGCATAGAAGCTGATGCAGAGAGATAAAAGAATCTCCAGGAATGAAACAATATTAAGAGAACTGTGTGACCAATCCAAAAGGAGCAATATCTGCATTATAGGGGTACCAGAAGAAGAAGAAGAGAGAGAGAAAGGGATAGAAAGAGTATTTGAAGAAATAATTGCTGAAAACTTGCCCAAACTGGGGGAGGAAATAATCGGTCAGACCATGGAAGTGTACAGAACTCCCAACAGAAAGGACCCAAGGAGGACAACAACACCAAGACACATAATAATTAAAATGGCAAAGATCAAGGACAAGGACAGAGTTTTAAAGGCAGCTAGAGAGAGGAAAAAGGTCACCTACAAAGGAAAACCCATCAGGCTATCATCAGACTTCTCAACAGAAACCTTACAGGCCAGAAGAGAATGGCATGATATATTTAATGCAATGAAAGAGAAGGGCCTTGAACCAAGGATACTGTATCCAGCACGACTATCATTTAAATATGAAGGAGGGATTAAACAATTCCCAGACAAACAAAAGTTGAGGGAATTTGCCTCCCACAAACCACCTCTACAGGGTATTTTAGAGGGACTGCTCTAGATGGGAGCACTTCTAAGACTAAATAGATGTCACCAGAGAAAACAAAATCACAGCAAAGAAAGCAGACCAACCAAATACTAACTAAAGGCAAAAAATAAAATCAACTACCCACAAAAGCGGTTAAAAGAAGCACAAAAGAGCACAGAATAAAACAATCAACATATAAAGAATGGAGGAGAAGGAATAAGAAGGGAGAAAAATAAAGAATGACCAGACAGTGTTTAAAATAGCTCAATAAGTGAGTTAAGTTAGACAGTAAGATACTAAAGAAGCTAACCTTGAACCTTTGGCAATCACAAATCTAAAGCCTGCAATGGCAATAAGTACGTATCTTTCAATAATCACCCTAAATGTAAATGGACTGAATGCACCAATCAAAAGACACAGAATAATAGAATGGATAAAAAAGCAAGAAGCATCTCTATGCTGCTTACAAGAGACTCACCTCAAACCCAAAGACTATAGGAACAAAGAAAGACTGAAGGAACAAAACAACAGCAGAATCATAGAACCTAAGAATGGACTAACAGTTACCAAAGGGAAAGGGACTGGGGAGAAAGGGAGGGAAGGGAGGGACAAGGGTGGGAAAAAGAAAGGGAACATTACGATTAGCATGTATAATGTTGGGGGGCATGGGGAGGGCTGTGCAACACAGAGAAGACAAGTAGTGATTCTACAGCATCTTACTATGCTGATGGACAGTGACTGTAATGAGGTTTGTGGGAGGCGATTTGGTGAAGGGGGGAGTCTAGTAACCATAATACTCTTCATGTAATTGTAGATTAATGACAACAAAATAAATAAATTAATTAATTTAAAAAATAATTAAAAAAAAGAAAGACTTCTTTCTCTCTCTGCTCAACTGCCTTTGAGCTGGGTCGCTGGTCTTCTCCTCTCTTCAGACTCAGATTCAGGCTGGGATCTACTCCATTAGTCCTTCTGTTTCTCTGGCCTTCAGATTCAGTTGGGAACTATACCATCAGCTGTCTTGGGTCTCCAGCTTCTAGATCTTGGACTTCTCAGCCTCTGTAAGCATGCAAGCTGATTCCTTATTGTAAATCTCTTTATATTCTGTTTCTCTGCATTGTCTGATACAGCCACTTTATATTTTCTCTTTCCCTTTCCAACCCTGGACTCTTTGAATTCCGCTGTGCTACCTTGTGCTCTACGTCTACTTACCTGCACTGGGAATTCCATTCAGAAATCGTGGTGTTGGCTCACACTGAGCAGCAGTACAACTGACCTCTTCACACGCTCCTTCCCCCGTCTCTGCTCTCTGGCCATGGCCTCAGTCTCCATCCTTGACCTCCTCTTTGAGTCTTCTTCCTCCTTTCACTTGCTGCTTATCAACTGCTGACATTTCTTCCCTCAACATGTCCCAGATGGTCTCAGAAAATTCAGGCAGAAGTGATATGACAAAAATTTTTTACAGAAACGAAAAGCATATTCCAAGCAGCAAGAAGTACAATAGATAATACTGCCAGGACAGCTGCTAATATGGAAGGCAAGCTTGAGACAAACAACAAAATTAGGAGGACTTAAGAGATAAAAATGATTGAAAAGAAGAGGGATTGAGAGATAACCTAGTATAGTAATAATCAGTGTACTTATTGAGAGAGCTTAGATAATGTATATCAAACAAACAAAACTTGTTTTTGTTAAGACAATGGTTAGGCAAGTATATCAAATAAACAAAACTTAGATCCTAGAGAAAATGATAGATAACCACTGATATAACAAGGACAAGAAAATAATGCCAAATAAAAATGAAAGAATTGAAACCAGTCATACCTCTTCAACTTGTATATACTTTTTCAGTCTTTGAATGTTAACAGAGCATGCATTTTATCTTACTTATTTATTAGTTAATTTACAATAAAATTGGAAATGTGGTATCATCAAAGGCTAACTTATGAGAGCAACTCTGCAAGTAAGTCAAGCTTTCCTTACTCCTAAAATTTTCTGCATCTGTTGTCATAGAGGTCTATGTTGTTATTCATACTTACAGAATAAAAATTTCAGAAAAACACAGACAAAATTCTTTGGTGCCCCACGAAAAGCCTTACATGATGTGTTCAATAATAACCTGCCCAGCTTGTGCATTCAGTATACATATACAGAAATTTACCTCAAGTCTAAAGAGTACCCCTCTATCCTACTCTGTCTGTATTCTTTAGAGAATGAGCGTCATGTTCCACATCTCTACACCAGTGGTTCTCAGTAGAGGTTTGGGGGAGCATTTTGCTATGTCTGAAGATATTTTAAGTTGTTGCAACTGAGATGTGGAGGGGTTGCTACTGGCATAGTGGGCAGAGGCCACAGATGTGACTAAACATCGTGCAATACACTGGGCAACCCCCAACAAGATTTATCCAACTCAAAATGTCAGTGATGTCAAGGTTGGGAAACCCTCTTCTGCATCCCATACACCCAACATAATGATTTTCTAAGCAATTTATTTTTAATTGAATAATAGAGGTTGAACCAGAATACCTCTTTTTTTCCCTCTAGCTCCCTCTTGAAGAATTAATGCATAAAAAAATCATACAACTGGGGACTGCATGCTTAGTTTCTCAAAACCCATTCATAACCCTTGCCTGATTTGATCACCAAACATCACTGTGCCAAGAGGAAAAGCAAAGTATATTGATAGAAATAACACTGAATTCACTTACCTGTATAACCATGGGACAAGGGAAAACATCCTGATTCTTGTACTTGCTCATGACTACAGTGGTGATGCAAAGTTTTACTTTTTTATACTTTAGTTCTTAGACTAGTACGTGGGCTCAAACTTTAGCCATCATCCCCATATTCCACACCAGGAAACTGAGATTCAAATAAATTAATTCAATTTCCCACTGTAATGTCTTCTGTGAAATCTATAGAAGGGGACTCGAGCATCTAAACTGCAGTCCGTTAGGTGACACGTCAGCCTCTTGAAGGGGTTTTTGCCTCGTTATTATTGTCATTAATTTGTATGGATATCTCGATGTGCCCACAAATATCAGACACAGATAACTCACACCCAAATAGATCACTCACTCTTCCTCTTTTTAAGTTGCCAGATGGCCTTGCCCAGTTGTGCACGACATGACCCTCGTCTGAAAATACAGTTCTTGTATTGTCTTGGCTGCAAAATAGGATTTTTCCTTCCTTACACCTTCACTTTCTGAGCTGCTCCAGAAACACATCTGTTTTCTATCTGTTGAGGAAGAAAAACATGAGCACTTTATTATGCCCTATATAATCAAATATATCACATTGCTGATGGGCTCTGTATTTTGTCTAAAAAAAATGCTCAGAAGTCTCTCGAGGTACGAAGACACAGACAGATCTGGAGGAGATAGCTTCCATGGATGAGGAGATGGCCAGGGCATCCTTCAGATCTTTGAGTGGTCAGACTCAGGGGTCCAATGTACTCCTTTCAAGACTGACAAGTGATCACTTAATCTCCTAATAAACTTTATTTATAGAGGAGCACTAGAGATGGCAGGGCACCTGCACACATCTGCTTGGAAGAGCCAGTGGGGTTTTGAGAGCAGTCTCATTCTGTAATCAGTGAGATAAGTCAAAGCAGGAGCTGGACTTGGGCCCTTCACAGTGCATTCCCTGGACACATCCGAGGCCCTCTCCATTGCTTTATAAAGTTCTTTTCCAGACCAAAGACATCCGTAATCAAGGCAAGCCCTCCAGTATAATTACTGCCAGAAGAGAAGCCCTTCTCAATGCCCAACTTGTAACTTAATGACATTCCAAGCACTATTACACCCCAGGGATGAATCGCATCTTAGTCTTTCTGTTTTTATTTGTTCAAAGAATAAAAAATATTTGGTGATCAAATCTAGGTTCACATTACATATTCTGTCCTGTTCATGGAAGAAACATCTTTTCAACCATTTTCTTCTGGAATGATCTTTGGGAAAAATAATATTCTCAGGAAGAAAATGTATCCAAAATTGGGCAGAAGATTTGAACAAGCAATTCCCAGAGGAGGAAAAATGAATGGGCAATAAAAAAAAAAATGTGAAAATTTTCTCAAGCACATTAGTAATTAGGGAAATAAAATAAAATACAAATTTAAAGAGATGTATTTTTACTCTCATCAGATACCAAAACATTGAAAAGTCTGACATACCAAGCATGGCAAGGATGTGACATAAAGGAATTCTTACTTATTGTTTGTGATGTAATTGATTTAAGCTATTTGACAAATGATTTGTCAATATCCAGTAAATTTAAAGATACCTGTATTTTATCACCTAGCAATTTCATTCTTCAATCTGTATCCTAGAGAAACTGCTATATACCAGAAGGTATGAAAAGAAGGTTCAAAGAAGCATTGCATATAAAATCATAAACTTGAAAACAATACCATGTTTATCAGCAGAATGGGAATGGGTTGGAGTGTGGTCACAGAATAGGTAACTTCCATCCATGGAAATGAACTGGAGTCCCAGATAGTAGCACGGTTCCATCTCCGAAAGCAAAATAACAAAAACACTCTAAACTGTCTGAGTGTGTTCAGTAGTTTATAAACCCTTCCACAACATGCAAAAATCTTTCTATATTATTAATATATTAATTTGTAATAAAAGTTCACAGGAATGCACAGGAATACTAAAAGCCAAACTAAGAAAAGGGTTAGTTCTCATGGGAAAAGAAAAACATTCAGTTTTGAAGAGAGGGCAATAAGAAGCATAGCTTTTCCTATTGTATTTATTATGCTGCATGCCTGGTATACAAGCATTCATAATTTTCTCTTCCTATATTTCTTCGTGCTTTATATGATAAAACAAATTTAAATAATATTGGGTATTGTTTCCAAATTGTATTGGGTACTGTTTGTAAAAGTCACATTTCTTTATCCTTTTTGTCCAGAAAAATCTGGTTCAGCCTTTACTTGCCAGTCTAGCTGATAAATCTGTCTAAGTTTGTTTGGAGTGTGCTAACCAGCCTACTTTTTAAGGATGTGGAGAGAAAAGAAATCGGGATCACAAATGACCCTAAGTATTTGCATGAGCAAAATTACCAATGGCGAGCCAGAGAAAAGAACAGAATATGAAAAAAGATCAAGTATTTCATTGTCTCAGGTTTGAGATGAATATCCGTCATCCAAGCTGAGATATTAAGGCAAACATTTGACATTAGCCTATAAACGAGATGCAGAGCAAGATCAAACTATAGGGGTCATCACTATCTTGGGGTTGTTTAGAGTCACATTAAGGATCAATGGATAAATGACGATCACACTCACATTTCTGGAAAAGGTTCCTGAGGAGACAGGGGAGGACAGGAACTGGAGCCTATCTGGGAAGATCAGCCCCCAGTAGGAGAGGACAAGCCTCTTCCGTGACAACAGGAGGAAGGAGGGCAGAATGGCTGCTGGAGGACCTGTGGGTTTAGAGGAAGGTCTCATCTAATGACATCTAGTTTGTGTCTAAGTTACAGATTGAGTTGAGGAGGGGAGGACTTGAGTCCTTGATGCAAGTGGAAAACCTTGGCCAGTGTCTAATCCTAGTTAAGAGTAGGCAAGTCGTCTTCCTAGAAAAACAATAGAGTAAAACTGTGAGGCAGTATTAAGGTCACAGCTCAGAAGTCAAGGGGGTTTATAAACACATGAACTCAAACTCACACTCAGCTCTGTCTGCTTCTCTAAAGCGAATGCCTGTTGGTCTTCTTTCCTTCCTGCCTTACCTGGTGGTTTCCTTCACGGCATCTGCACTGGCACCTTGCAAGCTGCTGCTGGTTTCTTCTGGTTCCATTTCCTCTTCTCATTCTCTGACCTTAACTCACAACCTTAATTCACCCCTCTCTCACCTATCCACCTCTCAATACACAAGCCAGCATCCTGGACAAGTGACTCAGAACCTCCCTGAGCCACATCACAATGGTGCAAGTTGACACAGGGGACTTAAGTTGTGCATATATAATATACATGTACATATCAGTATGTGCATACATATATCTATATTATGCATGTATATATATGCATTATATATATGTGTGTGTGTTCATACACACTCTCTAGAGCATCAGCATGTACATAATAAGCTCCTATAAAATGTAGGAGACACATATTGTGTCAGTGTGCAAAAATATATGGTCTTACTTTCCTTCTGCAATGTAGTCCACTACCTTCAGGGAGTATCAGTGCTGTAAAATAAAACTCACCTTTGTGAGAACAAGAGAGAAAAAGAGGAAAGGAGGAAGGATATTATAAAAATATTTAGAAACTGATATGATATGAGCACTGACAGTCAGTCAGAACAGATGGTACTAAACCATTGTACTGGCCGTTCCAGAACACACTGCTGAAAGTCAGCCTGGCCCGTGTGCTCCCGGGACAGCACAACAGGCAGCAATGGATCCAAAATGGGATGCAGGCTTCTTATAAAGAAACTCAAAATCTTGAGGGTGCACATGATAAAGGTCACCATTTCTGCATGAAAATGAATCACCTGTGAGGCTCATGTGTTTTGGGTTTTCCAGGGCAGTTCCATTTTCAGTTACTGCTCAGCTCTGTTAGTCGCCACACTGTTCTGAATTCAGGTATTTCATTATGGGATGGACACTTCACATATGTCCTTTTACACTCAGCCATGGTATGGAAACGTTTGTTAGCATTTTGATTTGTGGTGCAGGAGGTAAATTCCCATAAGATGGATAACGGTGATCTAGCTTTTATCTGAACATGCACATATGTGTTTCCTTTATTTTTTTTAAGAGAAAGACACTAATGCATATGCAATAAATTCTAAGACTTATGGTTTCAAGTATCAGAAACTGTTGTCTGTGTCTCTGCTGGATCTGAACCAGTCTATTTGACATGAATACTTCCCATTGCACGGCTAACTGCTGAGGCCACTCTTCACTGCAGATGGGAGGTCAGATAAATTGATGAATGCAAATAGGCAAAATAAAGGGAATGTGTTTCTATGACCTTCAGATTCTCTTGATTTACTCTGGGATTGAAAGAACATGAAAGTTACAGCAAAAACATTTCAAACGTCATCATGTTATAGGAAGCCAAACAAATTAATTAATCATCAATATAGGATTGATCATTCCTATATTGTAGGAATCAATATAGGATTCTGACGATTCTATCCTTGATATGCTGATGATTCAGATTAGTATAGGAAGAATGCAGGTAGACTCTTCAATGTATCAAAACATCAAAATACTTTGAAAGTTAGTATGAACTTTAGTTTTCATTTTTGGATGAAAATCTAACGGCCTTTAACGTGAAAACTTGCTTCTTCAGCAACTAACTTGCAAGTTCAAAAAATATTATGATATATAATAAATCAAATAATGAAGGAGTTCAAAGCACTAATTCATTTACTAAATATTTCCATACACCAATGGAACACAAATAAATACTGAATACTTGACAATGATTCTTCAGTTTTCTCAAGAAAAGAAAAAAAATGTAAAAAATGTAATGAAAACAGTTAATATAGGATGTGATGAAATAGAATTTGACAATAGGTAGTATCTGATAGGAAGAAAGGATAGAATCATGGAGGGGATTAAAAATGAGGTCACCAAGCATTAGCAAATGATCAAGTACATTTGCAAATCTCCCATGCTATCAGCTTCAAGAGGGCAAGAACACTGGTTTTGTCCCCAGCTGCCTGGTATATAAGAATAACTCAAAAACCTCTTGTTCAATGAATGGATGAGATGTAGGGTGTAAGATTGGTGGGGGTGGGTGTAACCTATATGAGGATGAAGTGGAAAGCAAAGGTTAAAAGTGAAGCCACACCGGATTGTGCAGGCTCTAAGGCCATACTAAGCAATACAGCCATTATTGCATAAGCAGGCAATGGAGGTGGGCAGGTGGTGATTGTGTCCAGCAATAGCAAATAGCTCTTATTCGACACAAACTATAAAACAATCATAAACTCTGGATAAAATATAAAAATCAGTGACTCAAAGGTATTGGTGAGTGAATAAAAAAGACAGACAATGGAAATGTGTTGAGACTTGGAGGAAGGAATAGTTCTCGTGATGGTTAATTTTATGTGTCAATTCAACTGTGTATGGAGTGCCCACATTAATGATTATTTCGGGGTGTATACTGCAAGGGTGTTTCCAGATAAGACTGACATTTAAAAAGTATACTTAGTAAAGTGGATTGCCCTCTCCAGTGTGGGTGGGCAACATCAAACTGTTGAGTGACTAAATAAAAACAAAACGAAGATGAAAGAGGAATTCACCTTGTCCTTCCTGTCTGCCTGAATGTAAGTCTTCTGTCCTTGAACTAGAATTTACATCATCGGCAGATATTTGGGCACAATAGATGTACAGAAGCCCTTTGTAATGGCACTAAAATTATACCACCATCTTTCCTAGGTCTGCAGTTGTCACATGGTTGATCATGGGATTTCTCAGTTTCGACAGTCATGTGAGCCAGCCCCTTATAACATTTCTCTTTTTCCCCTCTCTCTCTCTCCCTCTCTCTCTGCCTCCCTCCATATATATTTTGACTAACACAGTTATTGATGAATATCCCATTTCAATGGCTTATTTGAAAGGGGTTGTTTCCAGTCTACAAGCCACATCAAATAAGCAAAATATCAGTAGGAAGCCTATCTTACTGGACTGAAGACCAGAGGATTGATTTTGTGACAACCACAGCTATTGGAAAGTAAGGGAGAAGTCCTGGAAAAAAGTAATAAAGAGATAGAAAGCTCCAAAATTTCTGTACATCTATTGTGCCCAAATATCTGGATGACTCCTAAACCATTTTAAAATGCATGGTATTTTTTTAAGGGTTGGATGTTGGGTGGTTAAAATACAGACACCAGAGCCAGGGAAGCTAATGTCAAATCTCTCAGTTGTGTCTTTCAGGGAAGACCATGAGTTTTTTCAAGACTGTACTCTAAAGAAGCTAGTTAGAAAAACTCAGAGTGATTTTGTGTATTGAATGCTCTTTGCTGCTTCTAACAACATTTTACAAGAGAGAACCCTCGAGCAAGAACAAGCCTACAAACAGGCTAAAGTGGAATAAAACTGAGCTCTGGGGATTAAAGAATGCCTTAAGTTTAAACCACATAGAAATCCAGATTTGGGGGGGCCTTCAGGATGAAATGGCTTCACTACTTCTATAGCCAAACCAGCAAGTGATAAGGCTCCAGACCTTTCTCAAGTAGTTCTTATTAAGATATGTCAGCCAGAAAATGGAAGTCAGCCTGGAGAAAAACCAAACTATACTTTTTCACCCACACTTGCTGCTGCAGAGGGCCCGAAGGAATCACCATTGTAATGAAGGAGAGAGAGGCCAATCAGAGAGTCGGGGAATGAAAACGAATGCAGTGGCTTCAAATTCATGTTCAGAAGAGGTTAAAGTGCAGTTACTTGCACATGGAACTGAGCGGAAGCATAGAGATGGAATGTCTGCTAAGTCTGAGGGGTTGTATTTCCCAAAAGCCCACAAACCAAGTTGACAAACACCAAGACTTATCAATCCATGAAGCAATCAATGTTTGTCCTGTAAACTTAACAGTTACGAAACTCTTCGACTCTAAGAATTGAATACTTTTCCTCATCCTCCTAAGTTGTGATGTCAAAGGGTAGTGGGAAAGAAGAACTTCTCAAGTGAGGAAGCCAGGACTCCTGAGGCATCCTAGGAGGCTCCTTCCAGAGAGAAGAATCAGGGCTCAATCAAGGAACTTTGCTGCCCAGGGTGGTATTCGCAGGGCGGGTCCAGCAGGATTTGATAACTACTGTGCACCACTGACTTCTCTGTGCTTTGCATTTTCCCCTTCTTTCCAAGAAAAATTATTCTTCAGACTATCATGCTCCTTTTTCACCAGGATACACTGGGTTTGAGTAAAAGATAACTTGTCTGCTGGTTTCTAGCTTGCTGAACTCCAGAGAACCACAGCCGGGATTGATGAAGAGGAGTTCACATCATCCTCAGGCCTGGAGCTTTGAACTGGTTACAGTGAGTGAGACCCTGAGATTTTTTTTCCCTTTGAGCAGAAGTAAGTATGTGTCAAGAGGGGAATACATAGCCTGGTTGGCTATGAAATGCCGACTAGGGTAGAAGGTTGGGTACCTCTCAGAATTCATCTCCTCTTCTTCCATAGAAAGAGAAGCCAAGGACCTAGGGTCCCCTCTAATTGGCCCACTTTCTCCATAGAGCACCCATGGCCAGTCAGCTAGAGGCTATATTTCCCATCATCCCTTATAGCTCAAGGCGGCCATGAGACCAATTTCTCAGCAGTGATATGTAAGTAGAAGAAATGGGACCAAACTGCATAGCACTTCTTAAAAAAGAAAATGATTTTCTTGTACATCTTCTGATGCTGCCTTGATCACACCCAAAAATCATAACAGGAAAAGAACCTGAGTCCCTGAGTGATGGCTTGTAGCACAGCAGCTGGGCTGTTCTGTCCTCCCTACCCTGTTCGCTTGGATCGTTGCTTGAGAAAACCATTGTGTTTCACGGTTTCTTTGTGTGTCATAGTCTACACTCCAAGCCACACAGAGACTCATCTCGAGTGCACACAGTTCTCATCTTAGACACTTACTAGAAACTAACCCACAAAGTATGTCATCTCTGTATTGTTGGCCTTCAACAGGAGTTTGTTGGTGAAATGATCCTTACAGTTCATCTCTTTCCTCTCCCCTTATCCTCCTTCTGAAGAGGAGAGCTTCTGAGGGCTGGCACAGGTTGGGGATCCTGGGCCAGGTTACCCACGAGCCAGTGCTGGGAAAACTGATGATTCAGCAGCATATTTAATGTCTGACTTTCTTACTAGATCTTCCTTCCACAAGACTGAATGGATAAGTGAACTGGAATGGGGGAGGGTCTCCTTTGCACTTTCCCCACTCACCCCACTAGCAGCCTTGAGATGCTAATTCCCCTTCAGAGGTAGTACAAGCAAATCTTTCTCTGATTCTCATTTGATCTCATTTTACACCCTTACCTAAACTGGTCCGGTTGGTCTGCTGTTTTTCTCTTTTCTTTTCCCTCATCCCTGCTTCTGTCCAGGTTTTAATCAAATTCTGTATTAATCAAATTCCTTTTTCCTCTCTCTTCTGCTTTTCCTGGAGAATATGAATAAGTTCCCTGCCTAGAATTTTTTAATATTGTATCTCTATATCTTTGGGAATACTTTGAATTTAATCTCTAGATAACTTTCTGTTAACTATGATCATAGCTACACTCTGTGTACATCATATCTCATGGATTGGTTTCTTCTGGGTGGTTGGCCATTTTCTCTAGAATTTTCTACAGGTGGTAGGTAGACTTACAGGCCTTAGGGACTCCTAGTCTGTCCTGTGCTACTTCTGGGTTACACCTTACTCAAAAGGAGATACACCATTGATTTGCCCCTTGGTTTGCAGGTTGTAACATAGTGTGTAAATCTCCTGCCACACTGTCATGTTTCTCTCCTGAGATGATTACTCCATCCTGCAGATAGCCCTGTCTTCCCCCTGTCCCTGAATACTCGGTGGCTTTTGAAAACTTTTGCTGTCTACCATGCCCTTCCCTTCTCACCATCTGTCCAAAGTCAGCTCTTTCTTCTTTGTTTTCTTTCAAAGTTTTGACTTTTCTTTTTACAAATAATGAGTCACGCCTTATATATCTTTCTACAATTTCCTTTTTCTTAATCAGTGCTTTATCATGGACCTTTATTTGTCTAGCTCATTCTTTTAACTAACTGCACACAATATTATATAGTATTCATGTACCATATTTTCAGCCCATCCTTAAATAAAATTTGAGCCAACTTAAATACCATCTTCTTCATGGAGTTTCCTTCAAACCATTTGGCTCATGTGAACTTTCACATCTGACACTTAACACATATATGCTGGAACAATGTCCTATATCAGGCTGTATTTTATACAGTTGTATGAAATCATAATCTCTTGAACGTAGGGACTGTATGTAATTTTCCTTTTATCCTCATGGTATCTAGGACAATAAGTACAGGGTATTAAATACTGTAATCTCCTTGATTGCAGGAACTGTATCAAACATATTTATCTTCCATATTTCTGTAAGTGCCTGGAATATAGGAAGTGCTCACTGCATATTTATTCACATGAATGAATGTAGGCATGAACAACCCATTTAAACTTGATACTCTTATTTTGGGAATATTTTAATCTTCTCCA
The DNA here is from genome assembly GCF_030020395.1 of Manis pentadactyla. Taxonomy (NCBI): domain Eukaryota; kingdom Metazoa; phylum Chordata; class Mammalia; order Pholidota; family Manidae; genus Manis; species Manis pentadactyla. The sequence continues at coordinate 19,054,460 of NC_080036.1, forward strand.
ATCCAATATTTGAATTAAAATGTGACACTCTTTAATTGCTTTTATTTTGCTCTCTCTGCTAAGGCTGTTCTTAGAGAAGACATAATTCCAAGTGTGTGATGTTTTGACAATAGTGTCTATTAATAGAACATCAAGAAAAAAATGAAAGCAAAGTAAAACTCCTATAAATGATTTTTTTGGAAGGCTTGGAAACTATGTTAAAGCTGAAAACAATCTTCAAATTAATTCTCAGGTGAAGGCAGAAAGGAAGACATTCTCTCAGAGTTCATAACTAGCCCAGGAGTGGGAGGGAGGCAGTGACAGAGGCCACACTTTAAGAATACTAGAAAAGATTTTACAACAAATTAGTCTTCAGATGAAACTGCTCCTGATCTTACAGGCCATCATTATGCACAGCTATGGAACACTGGTATGCATTAATAATAAAGATCAGTGTCGCCTTCTAGGGAAAAATAGAGTCTTCTTTTAATTAACTTAAATTTTTTATCAAGTTGATTGAAAAGCTCTTATCCTCTTTAATTTTTTTTCCACTTTCAAGTATTTTGTACATGAGCCCAGGGCACATCTCTCCTCACCAGTTGGTGTTTTTTAAATGGCATACTTGCTTTGCAGTTTGGAAATATCAGAGCAACAAGCCAGAAGCAAACCAGGGAATAGAATGAGAAAACCTATGCAGTTCATTGCAAGAAAAAAGAAATCTTGTTTTCCTGTAGGTAAAGCAGGACCATGGAGTTCCCTTACACTAAGGTGCTGAAAGGTAGTCGTGTGTTATAAGAGGACTTGGCTATTGTAAACTATGCAACATACCTCACATCTATACATCACTTATAGTGCTGGAAATCTGTAACTCCGGGGGAATACATTTTCCCAGCCCAGGGAAAAATACCTATGAAACTGAAATCAGTCCAAGGGAGAAATAAAGTGGGAGAAACCCGTTTATTGCCTACAAGCAGTCGTCCACTTCCGCTTGCTGTGTCTCTCGTGACCTGGCTGCAAAAAAGGACCCCACCCAATCTCTCCAGTCCAGATATATCCTGCTCCCCCTTGTAATCACCTATTGATATGGAGATGAACTACTTCTCTCCACCCCTTGGAAAGCACCTATTGATATGGAGATGCGCTAAGGCCAAGCGAGAGATTCTGGAAATGTTGCAAATTTACCCATAGCATTTCAGGGAAGATAAGTCCTACCAAGTCTTTATGTGTGTATGTGCACATATGTATAGTTATTTTTTTCTAATTATGTTTCCTCTTTCAACACAGGCTTCAAGTCTCTGAAGTTCACTCATCAGGGGACATCTGTGGAGAGTTCTCATGAATCTGAAGATAGATGTTGGAGTCACTTGCAGTTAAAGCCATGGAGTTGAATGAGACCATATAAGGGGAATAGCAAGACAAGAAAACTTCTCTCTATGTTTTATCTACATTTCTCTACAAATCTACGATGAACTTGACTTGGTACATTGTATTTATACAACATACTAATACTTGCACTTCCCTAATGAGTTTAAATTATTGACATACTTTTCATTGCAAACAAGAGTCATATTCATTTTAGCAATACTGGTGGTTGAAATATTTAAAATAATTTATAACTGAAGCAATGCGTAGTAACAATTTTGAGAGGACATAGGTTAAATAATGGTTACCCAGCTAAATAGTCACTCAACTCATCCACCTGATCTTAGGAAATAAAGATTTAGGTGGGACCATAGTTGTAAGCTTTTGAATTCGGATACCTACTGGAAATATGATAAATATTTAGACTTTCTCCTCCAGAAAAATCATATTTGTGTTTACATATTATTTAGGTGGCTCATAGAATTCCAAAATTCCATTTGTGGATCTCGTATTAAGTAGTGAAACAATCTTCAGCTGGTCCTACAAGATGATTTTTCCATCCTTCCAAGCATGTGACCTGAGTCCTAAAGGACAAATAGGATTGACACAAAAGAAGAAGAAAGAACCAAACCCAGCTTATCTGAGCTTCCCATTTGGATTTAACAGTCAGGGGCAGTTCAAGAGAGTTAGGAAAACGAAGAGATTTCCATTGCAGATGCATCAGCAGCTTGTGTAAATTAGACCTCAGTGTTCTGAAAGTGGAGAGTAATGCAAAATAATATAAAACATAAATTAAATGGTGGGAAAGAATCTTAACATTTCTAATGGCAGGCAGTTATCTTTCATTAAATTTTATTGTGATATGATTTATAAGAAATTAATATTCGGTCATTCAGATGACCAAACGTGTTTGTCAGATATGTTTGGTCTTCATCCACAGTTCCTGGAAATGCTTCAGAGCCAAAAAGGGGTCTTGTTACATTAATGGAGAGACTTGGACCTCACCCAAGGGTGGGCTGGTTGCCAGAGGGACCAACCATGTGATTAGACAGTGGGTAGGAAATTTCAGCCCCTAGACACAAGGCCCCAACCCCTGGGAGGGGAGAGGTTGAATAAGCCAATGGCTAATGATGTAGTCAATCATGACTATTTCAGTGAAACCTTCACAAAAACTCAGGGGAAGAGCACTTGGCTCTTTTTTGCATTCTGCATTTCTACCCGAAAGAATCTTCCAGAACACTTCACCACTTGCTACTGAGCCAGGCCCCAACTCCACTAGAATAGAAGATACTGTATTTGGGACCTCATCCTTTGTATCTTCATCTGGCTGCTAACTTGTGTCCTTTGCAGTAATCTTTATTAAACTGTTAAACATAAGTGTTTTCCTGAGTTCTGTGAGCCACCCAGGCAAATTAGTTAAGCCTAAAGGGGAGGTCGTGGGAACCTCCAGTCTGTAGCCTATAGGTCAGAAGCACAGCTAATAGCCTGGGGCTTGCAACTGGAATCTGGAGTTGGGGCATGGAGGGCAGTCTTGTAGGATGCATCACTTAACCTTGGGAATCTGGTCTGTCTCCTGGCAGACAGTGTCAGAATTGAGTTGAATTCTTGGACACCTTGCTGGTGCTCAAGAATTGTTTGGTGTCGTGCATGGGAGAGCCCCTTCCCACAGACACGCATTGAAACTGGGTCCAGGAACCCAAACAGAGTTGTCTTTATCCCAGCCCTTTTTTTCTTGGCGATGGATCACAAAACTCAATTCTCTAATGTACAAAATTTGTAGACTATACACATAGAAAATTAAAGGGGTTTATGAAAAACAAGATGTGGACAAAATAGAAAAGACGATGAGTTTTGTTTCTAGGTCCACTAGGCGCTGACCCAGGCCTAATCACAGCGACAGGCTCCATGAATTGTGTCTTTATGTCATGACACCTGTTCAACGAATCTAAATGTGTATAAGAATTGATGGCTTTGCCAGATATCATGGGCTATCCCACTGGACAAGAGGTTTGGACTCAAAGTCTGTATCAGTTCAGGTTTGATCAGAGAAGCTGAAATGATATGAGTCAAAGGATTTATTATGATTACTTGACCATGCACAATTATGCAAGAAGTGAGGAAAATATAGGTTGATAAGAAATTAGTTGGATAATTAGGGAAAAAAATCACTCACTAAGGAGTAGAGCAAGGACGGGGAACTGGTGACAAAGGCCATGAGCCTCTGAGTCTGATGATGAGGCTGATTCCTCTGGAAGACAGCAGTGTGGGCAGGTAGGCAGGAAAGGCAGATGCACTCTGAGGAGAGCCAGGGACAAATCAAACTGTACGAAGACGAACTGGAATCTACGTGTGTTCCTGGTGACTTTCAGCAGAGACAGTTTCCGTGTACTCAGTGACACACTGGACACTCATTACCTGGCCCAGAGCAGAAGATCCATGGCTCCTGTGGAAGTCAGCTGCGGGCCCAGCTGCTAACCCACATCGGCAGTGAGTGGGCAGATCATTTTCACCCACTGCAGCAGTAGTTGGCCTTACGGTCAACTCCTCCACATAGTGGCCGCTGCTTTATCCTACTTCCTGACTCTTGAGCCCATTTCCCTTGTGTCTTACTGACCCCAGAACTTACGTGGAACGAGATTCTGGGATATGCAGTTCTGGCTTAGCTAAGAGGACACAGTACAAAACAGCCCAGTTCACCCTTTGACAACTTGACTTTCATACACGCTTCTGTCTAACTATATTTAACTTCCAAAGAAAGACAATAATAAAAATCATGCTTCCACCGAAGATGATGCCGTCACCCCTCTTACAACTGAAAAAACACAGTAAATCTTTCCTGGGAAAGGATGCAAAATTCAAACTTACGTCTTCCATCTGTGGTGATACTTATTTCTATTCAGGTTAAGTCACACTCCCTATTTGATGTCTAGTAAAGTCAGTATTGAGTAGAGGCAGTGGAATTAGTTAATACATAAAAAATATAGGTAAGGCAGAGATACTTACCCAGTCTTTGTTTCTGCAATGATGGCAATGATCACAGCTGTGGCTGATATTAGAATGTCCTTCTTTTACTACTTCTTCTCTATTCCCTTCGCTGTCAGCAAGAATTCTGGTGGTTGTGGCTCCTTGTCTAGTGGAATGACATAGACATTTATCCCTGGATATGAAGGTCTGGTCCATTAGCAGTCCTGCATGTATTCAGTTGTTCAGTTTTTCAATAACTTCTATCAGAGGACATAGGTATACTATAAGGTACCTAAGCATATCCAATATCCCAGACATATGTCACCATATGGCCGTTCTAGCAACCACCCATTTCCTGCCTGATAGTTAGATTTGTCATGACAGCTTACACAGTCATCTCACCCATTTCTGTTGGTTCACTAGTCTGAGGAGCACAGAGTGGGCAGGTTGGTGTCTCACCTTCCATCCTAATGAAATCTATCCTGTAAACTCTGGTGGAAGCCTTCCTCCCTTGGGAACTAAGACCTCTAAATCCTTATTATCGCAGCCCTGCAAAGTGAAGCCATCCAACTGGCATCAAAAGGCCATTTCAGCATTTTGTTGGGCTAGCTGCTTCAGCATGATGAGAAACATGGTAGGACAGTGAGTTCCAGGGGTGTTTGCTGACTGCTGCCTTTGTGTGCTGCAAAATAAATCCTCTGTCAGACCCACACTCCGAGGCATCTTTGTGAAGTTTCACAGGTCATTCTATAGGCTCATAGATGGTGGTTTTGGCAGAAGCATTGTGGGCAGGGAAGGCAAATCCATGCTACAGCAAGTACGTACTCCAGTGTGAACAAAGCACTTCCCCTTTCATAAAGGAAGAGGGTCAACATAATTCCCCTGTTATCAGGCTGCTAGATGATCCCCCTGGAGAATGGTGCTACATAAACAGTGCAGTGTTGGTCTCTGCTGATAGCAAGTTGGACACTCAGCAGTAGCTAGAGCAGGTCATCTTTGGTGAGTGGAAGCCCTTGTTTCTGAGCCTATGCATAACCTCTATTCCTGCTACCTTGGTTAATTAGTTCATTAAGCAAACCCATTAAGCAAAGCCAAGAGTGACTGCACAAAGAGACTCAAAGGCATCCGTAGTAATGATCTTGTCCACCTGATTATGAAGATACTCCTCATAGAGCTCCCTCTTTGGTGGGCAGTCACGTAAAACACGAAAATCTTCAATCTGCACCCAGTTCAAATCTACCTGCAAACCTTTCTTTAGATGCCCTTAAAACTAATTCTCCAGCTTTTTTCTTTCTAGGGCTCTAATGCAAACTCTTAGTTACTGTGTATGACAATCTTTCCTTACAGACTAAATAAATAGGGTGCACTGTTTGAAGTTCTGTTCGCTAGAAAGATTTTCTTCCACCACTATCTTTCAGGACCGTCCTAGACTGAGACTATAATATTATACAGATATCAGCCTACAGGTGAGACTATGTTGTGAAAGAACCAGTTATAAACTAAGAGCTTTTGTTGTTGTTGTCAACTGCACATAGGTGCCTCCACATAAAATCACAAGTATGAGTTAAGAGAGAAAAAGCAAGAAGTAAGAGTATGTGTCATGGGTGTCTGCTTAAGTCTCTTACCTATACTGCTTCTGCCTGATGGAGTGTGGCTTTACCAGCTGAACCTTCTGACTTATGAGCCAGACAACAACCAGCTCAAAATGGGCAGTTGTTGTTGTATGGTGGCTTGGTGGCCATTGGTCAAGCATTTGTTTTCCTGCAAGTCAGGAGCCATTTCTCAAATGGAGAAAACTTAACTGCAGAGAGTTGCATAGCTATGCTCCAAAATCTGAAAGGTCTACATTGGTATTTTTGATCATTTGATTTTAGTGTATAGCAGCTTGAATGGCAGCCTGGATCTGTTGCAGACCCTCCCTCATCTTAAGCCCTATTCAAAAACTTTTGAGTTATTTGTTAAGTAGGTTTGAATATCAGACCCAAATGAGATACATGCTGCTTCCAAAATTCAAGCAGGTCTGCTAGGGCTTTTGTCTTATGTGGTAGTACACAGATACAAGGTCCTTTACCTTGGAAGGAATAGTTTAACAAGACTCAAACCAATACATACAACACTACAAGGTTCACTGATCAAGGAGACCCTTGAATTCTGTGACAGTTATACCCAACCTTTTGACATTTACATGTCTTACCAAGTTGTTTAGATGGTTGTGACTTTCCACTCATTATCTCTAATCAGCCTGGTATCTGTAACAGGATGAGGTAATGTTTTGTGAGATGCAGAGATGCTCAAGGTCCCCAAGGATTAGATTAGAACAGAGGGCTACAGAATTGATCCATCCCTGAAGTAGGGCAGTGATGAGTATTATCTTCTGCACAGACCACATAGGTGAGTTGAAGGAGGTGAGGTAGCAATCACCGCCTTGCATATATGAAGTCCTTGATGATGTTAGTAATCTCTGCATTCATTCCAGAAATATGTTTATTTTGGGATGTTTACTACTTGGTAGGTAAAGACAGCTCTAATGTCTTGCACTTGACCCTTCCTATCATAATAATCTTCACTCCACAGGTCAGGTGTCTATTAAAGGAATTTTGCCACTTAACATGTCTATTCCCAGTATGCATTCTGAATCTAGGGAAGTAACTACAGGGTAGATCCATGCCCCTACTGAGGGATGCTGTGAGATGGACACAAGCCTAAATTCCATCCATCATCTGACCTCAATAAATTCCCGTTGTGATTGGTAGACGGCAGTGCTGTTTTGGTGTTTGGTAATTAGTGTTTGTTCAGAGCCTGTGACTAGTAATCTCTGAAAGCTGGGTTATTTCTCCTTTTTTGGTGCATGCCACCTGATAAATAGCTACACACCCCTCTGGAGAAGACTAGGAGAAAGAACTACGCTATACATTTTTGGTTGTAGTAAAATCATCCCTAAAGTTGTCCTGACTGCCTCCTTCCCTACCTTTACACAAGTTTACTCTGGGACTGTGAACCAGCTCAAGTCTAGGAATTTGTTGAGGGCCATGTCTCTTTAGTGTTGTGATTCATTCATATTCCTTTTCACTAGATATAGAGATTTTCCATTCATACACATAAAGACAGACATTAGTAGGATACATGCATATTTAATTTAGAAGGACACCATGATCAATTAACCAGTGTCAAAGATCTCTGTGGGTCAAATCCTTTTGATTACTTCTAGGTTCTGCTCTCCCTATGGTCATGACACCCATCTTGTCTCTGGTGATCAAGTGCTTTCGCTTGACCCCTCAACCTCAACCCTCCATCATTGTCATTGCATTCAGGGAACCCAGGTGGATGGCTGCATTTGCATCATTATTTTTGGGCTGCAAGGAATAGCCAGTACAGAGTTCTTAAGGATGCTGGGGCTCTGCTCACAAATGTAATTCTCAAAGCTTCATTAAAGGAAGTGTTCTTTGTCCTCTTTTGGAAGACATAAGGGATGAGTAAGTAGGTCTTACCTAATAAACCTACTGGTATTTCAGCTTCATTTGGGGCTGCCTTTGGTTCCATACTCTAACCCACCAAGGAAGCCACTATTTAGCCACTCTCAGCTAATCTGCTTAGAGCAACTATGTCTACAAATTTGACTCAATCCAACATTATTTTCCATTTATTCTTATCCAACATCCTTAGGGTCTGTTTTCATATAAGTACTCCAGAATCTTTCAGTATAAATTGGAAAATCATGCAAATCTTTTGTTCCACTACTGTCTTCCTAAACTTGTCAGGTTATAGGACTAGAAGCAATAAGAGGTGATTGGGTTAGGCACTGAAGAGTTTAGTAGTTCCCTATAAGACATCTACCACAGAGGAGGCCACTATAGGTTCTTTAAGAAAGGGGAGAATGAGCTCCTGGGACAGGAGCAGAAGGTGACTTCTCCTGGACAGGAAGATGTTACAGACTTTGGAGGTTCAAGGACCCAAGTTTCACTGGGAATCTGTTCAGATGCCCCATCCTAATTTTTAGGACTCTCCTTCTCATTCAATCAATGTGCTAATGATAACATAAGAGACGTTGTGTGAGTGTGAATTCCATCTGAAATGTCATTCAGCAACCTGCAGAAAAGAGACTTTGGGTTTGTTTTCATAAGTCTTGTTTCTGTAGATCTTTAAGTTCTCTACTGCACAGAGAAGTAGTCAACCAAATGCTCATCCTCCTTATTTTAAAACAAATGTACAGTGGCTGCAGGTACTTGATGTAAGCTGTGCCCTTCATTTTGCCACTTGATTTTAGATGTACAAAGATATATGATAACCTAAGAAATGTCCTACTCTGTGGCATGAACAATCAGAGCTCTTTTTGCCTCCAGAAATAGGATCATCAATTCCTTTAAACTGAATCAAATCAGAGGTGCAATTGCAGATATATGAGAACCAACCTGGAGAACTTATACTGGACCTTTTCTGATGCCAACAACTATATCAGTTAAGGCACACCAGGGGAGTTAAACCACAAATAAGTCATTTGGAGGAGAGGATTTATTATAGAGATTAGAATTTATGCAATTGTATAAGAAGCTAGGGAAGTAAAGTTCTAACAGGAGATAGTTGGAGGATGAGAGAGAAGTCACTAGTCAGGACCCACGAAGAGGTCTAAGGAAGACGTGTGCCTCCGAACCTGATGGTGACCTGATGGAAGTCATAGGGAGAAGACTGTAAGAACTTGGGAAAAAAGCTAAATAAAAAGCAAGAGCCATCTGGTAAGAACAAAGTAGAAGCCATGACAGCAATCAGGATCCCATTTCTGTTGCTTGCTGCATCTAAACCTGATGATGCAGATGGTCTGAAAAGTGTTCTTTCCTTTTCCCATAGAGAAAAGTACTTATCTAAGACTCAAGGAAACTGAAGGAGCCAATCTGGTGGTAGAGCTGCAGGAGCCTTTTTTGTTGCCCCATACCAGTGAGATTAGTGCAGGTCAGGGGCAATGCATGGCCCAGGAGTGGCCCCTGGGATCCTGATTGACGTCCCGCATATACTGGCTCATCCTTCACTCCTTCACTTCCACCTTCTAAATATCAGGCAGAAATCTAAGACCGACTCTAACCCAGGCCCACAGAGGAAACAGGATCTTGGGGTACCCTTTCCCCATTATGCTTGTGTTTTAGAGATGGGGGTAGTTAGGATTAGTACTTTCCACTGTGTGACCCCACAGCTTAATTTCCTACCCCTCACTGTACACTCAACTTACAGGTGAGAAAATTAAAACTCAGAGAAACCCGCAACATGAGCAAGCCCCCTCTCAATCTCAAAGCTGTTTATTGAACAGTTACTGTGTATCAGGTGTTTTGATGAGTACTTGGAAGACAAAGATAAATGCAAATCAGTCTCTGTTATGGTTCTGCATTTTCCTCAATTATTCCTCGGACAATTTATTTCATTACTCTTCAAAGCTAAAGGCAAATATTTTGTACCATTGTCAGAAAATCTTTCTTTTTCCTCTTGAGCCTCACCCTCAGGAAATACATAACACAATGATCTTTCCTTCTAGTGCATGGTGTATCTACCAGACCAAGGAATAAAATATCCCATGGTGTAGCTAACCCATACTTAGGCATCTTTGTAAAGGTTTTAAACTCTATGTAAAATCTATGTGTTTTTATTTCATCTAAGAATATCACTGATTTTATCCTTTCTATATAATTCTTGGCATTAAGTCATTGTTCCTAATACATCTGTCAATGGTCCATGTGCCCTAGAAGGGAGAATCTACTTTCATTCTTCTTTTCCCGCCATAGATCACTGGAGCCAACTCCTCCGGGAAGAATGGACTAAGCCCTGAAACAGTAAAGGCTTAGGAATGTGAATCATATAAGCTTGTCCGTCATTTCTAAGGGCCCCTTTATATCACTGGGATGGAAATGCCCTGATTACCTTGCCGGACTTTCACTCCTATTAGTCTGTTACTCAAGAGGACAAAGGACTAAAATGTGTGTACTGGGGATGGGGCCAGGGAGACATGTCAATATGATAGAGTGAGAATTCTGAAAGAAAAAATAAAGATATGGGTACATACAAGTGATATCTTCTTTTTTGTCAAACAGACATTTAAAACCACATTTGAACCCATTCTGTTGGAGGATGTTTTCCATCCAGCCCTTTTTTAAGTCACTACCCGGTCACTGTTTGCTCCCATTCTTTCTGCGTGCAGCGGCACCTGCTCAAACCCTTTAATGTAAAAAGCCCCACAGAATGCAGCCAGGCAAGATTAAAGGTCTTCCCTGACGTGGAATGAAGGGGAATTATACAGTTTGCAAGAGAAAAGATAATAAAGGAGTGACTCTATAGAAATACTTTGATGAATTATATAGAGGCAATTTTCTGACATTAGTAATGTAGGGCAGAAGACAATGTTTCTGATATATAGATGTAAATTCATCATCCAGACTCCATTAAAGAGAACTACAAAAGATGCGTTGATTTGAGCATTGCCTACAAGAGCTATCAGGTAATGTTAGCAGGCCCCTTCCATGAAACTTGGTCACTGTTATAAGTGACAGCTCATTTGGATGAAATAGCCACCTTTTCAGGAATGTTATAAATAGCAAGAAGCCATACAGCAAAGTTCAGTCACCTGTGTTTATGACTGTGATGCCAGTTTGACATTACATACTAACTTGCATATTTTACAAATATTGGCTTCCACCACTGAATTACGTTGTGCTATAGTGAAGGCAAAAATTGTGTCTTACAAATAGCAAAATAAAACTTGAAAACTTTCCTCTAAAAGGCTATGGGTTGACCTCTCCCATCCGTACCCCATTCCAGAAAAGCATAGTTCTAGAAAGCAATTCTATTTTGCAGTTGTAGTACTAGGGAAGATCTAACTATCAGAACAACTGCTCAATGTGCTTCTTTTCTGTATTTCACTCTCACTAGCAGAAAGAAGAAAGTGAGCATCCTCTGTGAGGTTCCCTAATCGTTTCTTGTATTTTAATCTGCAACCTATAAACCTACTATTTGCTCTGTGTAAAATAATGAGAAGAAATCCTTCTTCTCCATTCTAAATCCTTCCTCTGTTTGTTTGTTTACTTTTTTATGAGTTCAGTACCCTTTACCCCCTTCCAATACCACCTCTCTGGTGATCTTTGTGATTGTCCATTTTATAAAAACAGAGCCACATGAATCTGTGGAAAGCCATCCAATTTAGTCACTTTATGCAAAGTCAATAGAGAAATCTGGATAGCAGGCTGAAAACCCTGTGCCTTACCCCAGAGCCTTGCTAACTGGCAAATTTTGTAACCGGTAGATGAGTGGAGTGAATTGTTCTTTACAAAACTCCCTTAAGGATGAGAACGTTATGAGCACCTTTGAAATCACAGAACAATACAGACTTCAGCATTCTTACATCTACCCTAACTTCAGACCCCTTTTCCTTAGTTTATGTGAGAGCAAGAAAGCTCCTTGATTTTTGAGAATTAGATGGAGCTTATGGACTTTTGCCCAGGAAAATTTCCATATGGGTGCAACACCCAAAGATACATTTTCCTACAATATCAGGGAGTATATAGATCCCCTGGTACACACCAGTGACCTCTTCAGGGATCCCAGACCCAAGATTAAGAATTCTTTATCTACAGAATAAGTATTGTAAAAAATCCCTTGCTTTCAAAAGTATACTTTTCAGGAAAGTAATATTAGTATTTAACAATAAAACCTATTATTATTAGTCTATTGCAAGTAAATGAGAAATACCTAAGAAGTAAACAAAGTAAAGATGAAGATTTTTAATAGATCTGAGCTCAAGCCCTAAATACTAATAAATCAGTAACCTTGGGTCCTAATCATTTGTCATAAATTGTTATCTTTGTCTTTGGACTAACCACCATACATTATTTCTGAAATAATGATGGAGATCATTTTTTTAAAAAAATCAAGCAAATAGTGTTATTCCTAGCTTAAAATATTCAGTGGCTTTCTTTTGCACATGAGATGAGTAGAACATGAAAGAACGTTCACACATTGGTCTTTGCCTTCATTTGGAAATCATATTTTATCTGTCCCTCAAGGGCATTCTGCAATTACAAGTAATTTCAGAATATTTGAGATTTCCAAGGTTGACAAATTCTCGCACACTTCTGTTGATGTTTTAAAATGCTATTCTCTTGTCCTGTAATGCCTCCCTGTCTTTTGCCCACAAGCCCGACAGGTACGTATCTACCGATGTCTGAAGAGTCAGCTGCACTTCACCTTCCTCTGGGAACTGCTTTATTTATGCTTTCACTACAATCTGCTTACTTACAATTGAGCACTTATTTTTTAGTTCCTCATTCTCCAAATTTCCTGTTCCTACCCATCAGTGAAGAATTTCAATCATGCATTCCCAGTCACACAAATGCACATTTATAACTTTCTCAAAATTTTAATTACAAGTTTTAATTAAAAGTGTCCACAAAAATATAAACGTGAAATGATTTTTAAAATACAGTCATCAGGGAAATACAAATCAAAGCCATTATGCGGTACCACTTCACCCATATTAGGATGCCTATTTAAAAAGATAGATAATTACAAGTATTGTTGAGGATGGGGAGAAATTAGAACCCTCATACACTGCTGATGGGAATGTAAAATGAATCAGTCACTTTGGAAAATAAGTTAGAATGGTTAAATATAAAGTTGTCATCCTTATATATACACACTAGAGAAATGAAATGGTTAAATATAGGCAATGGTTAAATATAAAGTTGTCATCCTTATATATACACACTAGATAAATGAAAACATATGTCCACATAAAAGATCTTGTGCATGAGTGTCTATAGCAGTATTATTAACAATAACCAGAAAGTAGAAAGAAAATAGATATTCATTTACTGATGACTGGATAAACCACTTAGGTGATATATCCTATAATAGAATATTATTTGACAATTAAAAGGAATAAAATAATGATTCATACTACAATATGGATGAATCTTGAAAACATTACTCTAAGTGAGAGACAATAGTCACAAAAGACCACATATTGTATCATTTCCTTCACTTAAAAAGTCCAGAATAGGCAAATCTATAGATACAGAAAGTAGACATAGAAAGTAGATTATAGGTTACCTAGGTCTCAGGCAGGCTAGAGCTGTTGGGGAAAATGGAAAGTGATTGCAACTGAATGGAAAATTTATTTTGGGGTGTGATAAAAAAATGTTCTAAAATTGATTGTGGTGATGGTTGCACAGCTCTGATAATATACTAAAACATACTGAGTCACATGCTTTGAGTTGATGAATTGCATCATACATCAATTATATCTCAATAAATCAGTTGCAGTATATTAAAGATAAATGAAGTTACAATTCCTATTATATTACGATATCTCAACTGTTTCAGAATATTTGAGATTTCCAAGGTTGACAAATTCTCACGTTTTAAAACGCTATTCTCTTGTCCTGTAATGCCTCCCTGTCTTTCCCCTACAAGCCCGACAGGTACATATCTACCTATAAAAAAGATCATCTTACGCCTAGGGTATGCCTTCTCCTATTCTTAACTTTCACATTTAGTAACTGCTACTTTGTGTTGCTTCTTCAGACTGTGAGATCTTAGAGGACAGTTATTTTCTTTTTTTAAAAATTCTTTGAATTTAGAGTATCTACAAATAAAAGTACTTAGTGAGTGTAGAATGAATTAACTGGTTGATTAATCAGATGTCTAACCATTTGTTGGTCTAAATTTTCCTTTAATTATTTATTCTTTAAAATTGTGTTAAAATATATATTACATGAAATTCACCATTTCAACTATTTTTACAAATCGGTGGTATTTAGTAAATTCATGTTGTTGTAGTACAACCATCACCACCATCTATCCACAGAATTTTTCTTTATCTCGCAAAACTCAGTCTCTCTACCCACTAAGCACTAATTCCCCAATCCCTGCTCCCTGAGCCCCTGGCCACCACCATTCAATTTTTTGCCTCTGAACTCTTAAGTACTTCATTTGAGTGGAATCATATAATACCTGTCCTTTTGTGACAAGTCTATTACATTTAGCATATCTTCAACATTCATCCATGTAGTAGAATGTGTCAGAATATCTTTTTTAATACTGAATAATATTTCATTGAATGTGTATTACATTTTATTTTTCCACTTATCCATTGATGAGAACTTAGGTTGCTCCCATACTTTGGCTATTGTGAATAATGCTGCTATAAACATTAGTGTCTGAATATGTCTGTTTCTCTGCTTTAAATTTTTAGGTATCTACTCAGAAGTGAAATTGCTGAATCATATGAAGTTCTATTTTTAACTTTCTGAGGACCAATCATACCATTTTCCATAGTGGCTGCACCATTTTACATTCCTACAGGCGATGCACAATGATTGTAATTTCTCTACATCTGATGCTTGTTGACAGTGCTCGTTATTATTTATTTTTGTTTGTTTATTTTGCTAATAGTCAGCCTAATACATGTAAAGTGGTATCTCATTGTGGTTTTAATTTTCATTTCCCTCATGATTAGTGAAGTTGAACACCTTTTCAAGTACTTTTTGGCCATATGCCTATCTTCTTTGGAGAAATGTCTACTCAAGTCCTTTGCCCATAAAAAATAACTTAAACTGTATCAACGACTTAAATGTAAGAGCAAAATCTATAAAACTCTTAAAGAAAACATAAGGGAAAGTTTTCATCACATTAGATTTGCAACGATTTTTTGGATGTGACACCAAAGGCACCAGCCACAAAAGAAAAAGTAGATAAGTTGGACTTCATCAAAATGTATAAAGTTTTCGTCAAAGGACATTATCAATAGAGTAAAAGGACAATCCACAGAATGGGAGGAAATATTTGCAAATCACATATTTAAGAAGGGATTGACATCAGAGGACAGAACTCCTAAAAACTCAACAATGGTGTTTTTTATGTTGAGCCAAGGGTAATCATCAGACTATTTGACTACTGTCCTTCACAGTAGCTATATCCTTTTTAAAAATATTTTTTATCGCTCAACTAGGGCTAGGAAACCTGACCTAATGAGTGTTGGTGGAGCCTACATTCTGAAGGCCCACAGTATTAAAAGTATGACTAAAATAAGGAACTTTGTTCCCCTTGGGTTTTTTTTCCTTCTTGCATTTCCTTTCTAGAGTTACAATTTAGTAGATAAGGGAACCAGCTCTCTGTGCTCCTATATCTGCATTTAGAAATAGACCAGGCATTGTTATTAGCTAATGAGTTTTTTTGGCCAAATACTTAAGAAGAAAAGCAGGCAAGCCCAGACTAAAGCTACTCAAGGCAAGGGGCCATTGTAACTGGTAGTGGGGGTGGTGGGGAGATCGGAAATCTTGATTCCTTAACACTTGCTCTTTTCATTGTAACACAGTGTGACTAAAAACTATCAGGTCATAACCAAAGGTGTTCTAGCAAGGAAGTAGGAAAGAGAACAGCAGCTGATGGAAATTAATGTTCAACTTTGTAGGACATCAGCAAGGGCAACTTAAGGGAGGTGAAAGCTAGTATAAGGGGAATGATAAATAATACAAGGACAATGCTGAACTTGGGTTCTACAGCCAGCAAGAACTCAGGTCTGCTATGATCTTACCCTTGGTCTCACCATGGTGGAAATTTTAAACAGCCGGGGTCACATATTCACCCCTTCCCCCACGTTTTTATCCATCTCATTCCTCCCATATTCTTTCTGCTGGAGGAAACCTGATGAAATGTCTCCCCAAGACAAGCAGTAGTTATTCATCAATTAAGGTAAGGAATGTCAACATTGTATTATCTAGTGAGTGAATTATTAAGCAAGGTTAGAAGGGAAATTAATGAAGCAATGGAAAATCTGAAACTTAGAGCAATAATTTCCTTCTTCCATGACAAGAGAGAACAGGATGTTAGGAAGTTGGCAAATCAAGTGTGTCCACACTTTGATCCTTTATCTTGTAGGTTCTTTACATTTTGAATCCTAGCATCGCGGCCCACGGTAGCTTCTACAAAGAGGAATTTACTGCTGATGCAGTGAAATGTCTGGCTATAACACTAAACAACTAAAATTTCAGAATTATGCCATTTCTCTTTTATGTATAGGAAATGAAGGATGCTAAATATTTATCTAATATGAGTAGTATTTTAATATTTTCATGTTTAAAGTGAAAAGTGAATGTCCATCCACATGAGTTAATAAAAGGTTCAAAAATTTCTTATTTTTTCTTTATTGTCTTTCATATTTTTGAGTTATTCATAACCAAAAATACCCATGAACTACCATAGGCATCCTATTTCTTGAAATAATTACAGTGATGACACTTTTGATGTTTTTTTCCATAACAAGAAACCTCAAGGCTGTGCTAGTGCACAAGATGTGACCTTTTTTTCCTAAGAAGGATTAAAATGATGAGCATTTCCTTGTGGAAAAAGATTCTCTTTGCCACCAAGCTGGTATTAATTTCCTGTTCAAAAGGGGCTATATTGTCAATGTGACACTTCAATCAGCCACCAATGTGACTGGGAAACGCTGACTTCACAATCAATGTCAACGTATTTCGTGTAGTCTCGATACTGCTTAGTCATTTTCTTCAGAAGCGCGTGAAGAGGGTCAATACATTTCATTAGTTTGTTTCATCTAAAGGAGAGTACAACATGAGAACTTTGATTGTATTATAAGAATTGCCTTAATGTGACACGGATTCCTTGATTGTGCAACACCAAACATTCAAGTGCTGGAGGGCAACCAAATTATCCTTCACTGGAACATTTATCTCACCACCACCAGCAAAATGGGCTGCAAATGAAAGAAGAAAAGAGAGATCCCAGTCAATTTACATAGTAGAGATGAGATTATGCTGTCGTAAATGCATTATAAAACAGGATCACACAGATTGACTTTGAAGGATGCCAGTGAAAAACAACACTTCTTTTTCACTAATTGTGGCAGTAAAAATATTTATGATTCTAAAATTTAAATAATTTTTAATTGTATTGCCATGTAATTAACTGCATTTATTTCTCAATGCACTTTATAGCTCCATAACTATCAAATAAATATGAAGTGACTGTATTAGTCTCTTCTAATATTTCTCTTTAGAAATCAATGACACTTTACGCTGACAACACTGCTTATTTACTTTTTTCACTGACCCCTTACTGTGATGAAGAGGCTACCTCTTGTTTCCTTACAAAGTGGCTCCTATGAAGCTTCAGTTCATTTTTACTTCTCTTACATGATTTCACAAGTTTCTTGTATTTTGCTTTTGTTCTTTCTTTAAATACTTGTACCATTTGAGAACACAGTATGAAGTCAGGGTCTGAAGAATTTTACAGATAAAGTATATTCCTTTTTTTAAGTCAATTTCTGAATATAGAGTTCTTTTTTGCTCAGTTTCTGTACTGTTGGTGCAGCTGTCTGACATGTTCACTTGCCGTCTGCTCACCTGTAGATAGAATCATTCACTAAACATTCATCATCTTCCTTCTTGTTTCTCACCTGCACAACTTTCATTCTTGTGTGAGGCTGGTTACCTTTCCTTGGAGAAATCCAGAAGTCCCTGAACTTTATGTTCTGTGCTGATTTCTGTTGCTCAGGCTTGAATCCTTTCTCCCAAAGACCTTGGGATTTGCCCTGTAAGCAATTCTTGCTTTACGTTATTATGCTGGAGAGCAGCTAGCCAAAATTTTTGGTTCAACCTACTGCTCGATATCTTTTCCAGGCATCTCTGGGTGTCCAGGAGACAAGATCTCAGATAAACTTTTACCAAAATCGCATTTTTCTTACCTTAATTCTCTTTCTTAAGAAAAAAAAAATCTCACATAAAATATATTCTCTTCTTTCTTTATGTAGACCAAATGATTCTATTGACATTTCATGAATGGTGTTTATCCAAAATGCTAAAATAAAACCTATAAATGCACCTTATGTTGCACTTATTAATGCATTAGCACTATAAAACACAACTTAAAAAATCATATGTCATTAAGGTTTTTTTTAGTCACTTTCATTTCATAAATGCAGTCAGCATTTTTGCTAAGAAATAAAGATAATTTAAAAGTGAGACTTTTATGTAGTAATATTACCTTCTGAAAATATATTTTAAAACCCATTATGAAAAAAGTCATGTAGTATTGTTACTATTATCTCTATTTTATCACAGTCTAAAACCAGTTTGCTAGTAATTATAATGCAACTAACCAAGCAAAATAATTTTTTAACATCAATTCTCATGAAGATGTGGGTTGGTAAACAAATAATGAACTAGAACACTGATGCTGAAAAAATACGGTGTCTGTCTTATAAAAAAAGCAGAGAGGGTATCTACCTGCTCTTGTATACTCAGTGCCTAGCAGTTGGTGGGAGTCCGTCTTTGACAACTAGTGACAAAACACCTAATCAAATCCAAGTAAAGGTAAAGGTTATTTTTCACACATAGTGAGAAATTTGGAGATAAGTGGAATGGGTTGGGATTATGACTAAAACACGACTTCTACCTTCTTTCACATACCCACCCTCATTATGTTGTCCACAGCCTCATCATGTCATGAGTTCAAGGTGGCTATAGGCATTTCATCTTCATACAGCCGTGTTCCAAAGGAAAAAGACACGGATCTTCTTCATGCACATCCTCTCTTCTTCTTGAAGGGGCACTCTTCCCAGAGTAGCCCAAGCAGACATTCATTTCTAAGGGCTGCTCCCATAGCTAACCCTTGCCCCAAGGGAGGAGAGAAGGGAATACCTAGAATTTTCTCCTTCTATCATAAAACCTAAGATCTAAAGGAGGATGGTCATTGAGTAAATAATTTGCTCAGGAAAACTTAGACTTAAGGAGAAAGCTCTAATTATTGGTTCATTATGAATGTGGGGGAATTTTTTTATAATTATACATAAAAATATAATTATAATCTAAATCTAAAAATGGATGTGTGTAGGGCAAATATAATTAAATAGGATAAACAAGAGCACTATAAAATAATGAGATCATCTTATACAATGAAATACTATGCCAACTTTGAAAAGAAGAGAAAAAATTATAGATTCTTACAAGGAACTTATAAGGAATTCTTAGAAGATCCTTATAATAATATACATATTTCTAATTGACATTTTTATATTGAATATATTTAATTAATTAATTTATTTTCATTAGGTACATACAATCAAGTGCACAAATCTTAGGGTGCAGCCCAATGAATTTTGACATGTGCATATACTCATGTAACCATTACCCAGATCAAGATATCAAACAGTCTTATTAATTTTTTTCTCCCTTCACATATTTTCCCCATTCCTCCACCCCATTCCCCTATTGCAAATACCAGTCTGTTCTCTGTGACTTTGAGTCTATTTCTGTTTTTGGGTTTTTGTTTTGTTTTGTTTTCATTTGTTTTTAGATTTTACATATAAGTGAAATCATATGGTACTTGTCTTTGTCTGACTGATTAACTTGGCAAAATGCCCTCTAGGTCCATCTATGTTGCCACAAATGGTGAGATTTTGTTTTGTTCTTTTTTATGGCTGAGGAACATATATTCTTTTTATATATGCTCCATGTCTTCCTTATCCATTCATTTATTGATAGACACTTCGGTTGCTTCCATATTTTGGCTATTGTAAATGATGTTGTGATAAACATAGGGATGCATATATCTTTTCTAAAATCAGAGATTTTTCTGTTTTGGGGGTAAATTCCCAGAAGTAGAATTGCAAGGTTATATGGTATTTCCCTTTTTAGTTTTTTTCAAAATTTCCATACTGCTTTCCATAGTGAGTGCAGTTTACAATCCCATCAGCAGGTCACGAGATACCCTTTTCTTCCCATCCTCACCAACATTTGTTATTTTTGCCTTTTGATAATAGTCAGTCAAGAGGTGAGGTGATATCTCTTTGTGGGTTTGATTTGCATTTCCCTGATGATTAGTGATGCTAGACATCTTTTTGCGTGTCTGTTGGCCATCTGTATGTCTCCTTAGGAAAAATGTCTGTTCAGGTCATCTGCTCACTTTTTGATTAGATTATTTATTTTTCTGATGTTGAGTTGAATGAGTTTCTTATATATCTAAAATATATTTTTATGGTTAAATACACACACACAAATATGTTACTGAAAACTGTAAGATATTACCCAGAATTAAACATGCACACACCCATATACAATTTATTCTTGCAAATGCCTTGAAAGTCTTTCAAAAATTAGCAGAGAAACTTGTAATGATGCTTGAATATAA
Source organism: Manis pentadactyla (assembly GCF_030020395.1). Taxonomy (NCBI): domain Eukaryota; kingdom Metazoa; phylum Chordata; class Mammalia; order Pholidota; family Manidae; genus Manis; species Manis pentadactyla. The sequence continues at coordinate 19,074,944 of NC_080036.1, forward strand.
ATACCTGAGAACAACTGGATGCCTAGTGGATAAGGGAGGGAAGAGACTTATTTTCTAGTAAATACTTTTTTTCCTACTTTTGAATTTTATTCCTTATGGATGTATTACCTATTAAAACATATTTTGTTTCTCATATTAGAAGGATATATATATGTTTGTATAAAAATATTATAAATAATGCAATTACAAATAAATAATAAAATATAAAAAATAAAGACATAAATAAAATATTTATTTATTTTAAAGGTAGGATGAGGAAAAGAGAAGAGATTAATCACACCAATAACAAAGACACTGTGACAGTTTCCTACTGTGCAAGTGTAGATCAGGGAGCAGCCCAAATCCTAGCTGTGTCTAAGGGACAGAAACACAGTATTGTCCCATATGGAACTTGATAGAAAGTAATTGGCCTTGTATGGATTAATGAGAAATTTCCTTCTTGGTATATTCAGAAGAATGTTGATTGTTATTTGCATATGCCAGTCCAGTTCATTAAATACCTGCCTAGGTGGAGTAGAAATCATCAGTAGTTCTCTTTTTATGCAGGATTACATCATCCATCTCATCAATTACACAACAATGATGATGATAAATATAATCATTGTTATTGATAAAATATTCCTCCACTATGGAACTATACATAAGTGTTTGGGATTAAAGAATAATACTAAATATTTAATTTAGGAGCATAACAATTTGGCCGATTGTACTATACTGCAAGAAGAGGAATTTCTTTCATTCATAATTGAGTTTTAACATTTCAAGGAAGCAACAATATGGCTGTGAAACAACAAATCACATTTATGGGTAACTATCTGGCTTAGGATTTTTTTTTCCCTTTCCCTTCCCCCTTTCTTTTTAAAATTTAATGCAAGAGGGAATTTTAAACAAGCTCATCTTGAAAATGGTCATAGATAAAGATTTGATGACTTCTAGGTCTTTCTATTTGCAAAAGTTGAGTTATAAACTTGCCTTATGGTGACGTTATTGTTATTGGAGACAATAACTCTCAGCAAATACATCTCAGACCCCCCGGACAGATGAGTCACAGGGTAACTCACAATTTTCACCATCAATGGAAATTCCAAGTCATATTCCAGTTGAAGATCCCTGCCAGGAATGCTGAGCTCTGTTCAAGGTTTTAGCTGTCATTTCACTAAGGAATCCTAGAATTTTAACAGTTTAATCAAAAAAGTGGCATATATCATCCTTTCCCATTGGGATGCACTTATAAAGCCTCAGAATCTGATATCACAAAATATCCTGTGGGACCTTATTCAATTTTTCTTTTCAAAGACGTTATATACTTAAATGCATGTGTATGTTTTCCATGTGGCACATATATCATTGTAATGAACATATATTTAATGGTGGCAATAAAATAGAATGACATGAGGATGTAAAATGGCCATATTATCTTATTTTTCAATTGTTGCTTGAATGCCTGATTATTTGGTTGCATATCTCACCCATCCTCCAACTCCGACTCTCAATTTGTTATTGCTAATATAATTTATTTTCTATTTATCTATTCAATAGTCCACAGTATCTTGAACCTTGAGAAAAAATTCCTACACTTTCTGTGACTCTGCAAAAGTAATTTAATTGACTCAGGACTTGACCTCCAGATCAGAGTAGTGAGATTAAATTAAAACAAAGTACAAACCATCTGAAACACCCTTATAAGTCCTCACAGAGGCCAGGTTTGCTGGTGCCCATATTCTGCCATGGGCCAAGTTTAGGGTGAGTTCCTTACTGCTTGATGAATGTGAAGGATTGTTCAGCTGATTGAGCAAATCAATGAACACAATGTGCTTGTTACACTAAGATCTTCCAAAGAAGTCAATGGGTTTGTGTCTCCAGCTAAAGGAGAGGATGTGAATTTTCTTCTTGGAAAGACTTGAAAGATACAATTTCTGGAAAAAAGTGGGTTTATTATTTATTCATAGGCATTGACTCATGATGAACTAAAGTATTAATGTGTTCCCTTGGTCAGAATTGGGGGTGAGGAGAATGAGTGAAGGGTTACAAAAAAACGCATCTGCCTTTATTATCTTAAAGAACCAGGTTACCCTTAGTAAATAAAGCATTTTGGTCTCTAAATATTATTTTCTAACTAAAGTACTTAGAACTAACTTGCATGACAAATACCAAGGATATTCTTGATATTTATAACACACTGGTAGTAAAATGAGGTTTAGTGTAGTGTTTACATACTTCTTTTTATAAAAAGCCTGTAGAGTATAGGATATATTTAGAACACCAAATGAATTAAATGCATTAAGAGGAAGGTTGCTGCTGAACTTGAGGGTAAATGGGCTTCTCTGAATGCAGGTTCATCTATTATCTTAATTTTAAGAGTCAATAGCAGGCCCAGAACACTGGTGTTCATCATGAAAAAAACACAGACCCATTACAAGCATGTGAGATTGTCTCTGTGAAGGCATTCTGAGCCCTGGAAAGGCACTGTGGAATTCAAAGTCAGGTTTGATTATAACTGTTAAAGTTGTAAAAACCCAATCAGCCAGAACAGGTTAATTCCAACGAATTTTCAGCTTTATTGAAAGTCATCCAAAATGTCTTCTTGTTCCAACACCTATGGCTTAAACGTGCCTTATATGTATTAATCCACTTGCCTGCTGTAGACAGAGCAGACAAAAAGCACAGTTTTTTTTAAATGACTTATCATTTCATAAAAACTTTACTGTTCATCCTGAATGAAATAACACTGAGCAGGGGGATGGAAAATGGATTGAAGGCAAGTGCTTTTCTCACCTTTGTCACTAGCTTGCTATGCATTTGAGCATTTCCCATTTTGTGACCCAGACCCCTCCTCTCTGAATAACTGAGAAAGCAACGCTTGTCCTGCTCACCTCCAGAGCTGTCAAGATGTTCACATTCACAAAGGAATATGCATACACTTCAGTGAGCATATAGTATATAGAACTATTAAAGAGTCTGAGGTTAGAGAAAGCAGACTGAACTAAACATATACTAACCCTAGATCATATCCTAAGGGGTTTTGTGTTTGATTCATTTTCAGTAGTTCTTTGCTATAGCATTAAATTTTTAATAAGTTGCATCTGTTACTTAAAAAAATAATTTGAAAATTGTATCTGTCAATAATCAAGGATTTAATTTAGATACTCATTTTTTAGCTTTTCTTTGCTACCATGGAGTGAATACATTTTATTTCTTAGATATTATGTAACACAAGCTATCTGGAACCTTACCTCCACCCAAGGAATAGCAAGAATCCTAATATCCTGCTTCTTTTCAACAACTTACAACTTTCTACTGGTTCTTCCCTTGTAAAGGAAGGAGGAGGGTAGGGGGTCAGTGTGAGCCTTTTTAAAGGTCTCTATGTACATTCTCTTACTCTTCTAGTAATTGTCCTATCCTTTCAATTTTAAGTTATTAGAATAAATAAATAACCATGGAGTTTAATTTTTTAAAAAAGCTCTAATTGAGAGCCTGCTCATGATCAGACCCTATGTTAATTGCAGAAGAAAAAAATGGGTCTCACACTACTTATGTGGCTGACTTTCTCACCGAGGGAAAGATGGTTGAAAACATAAATACAATATCATTCACTAACAGCTGTGGTAGAGTTAAGAATTCTGTACTGGCAGGACACATATAAGGAAGAGACAAAGTCAGGCTGCAGTAGTTAAGGAAGTCTTCACAAAGAATGTATTTGGTGGAAGGAGTAATATTTGGCAGTTTAAGAAAAGAGAACATCTAAGACCCGATTCATGTTGATAGAAGCATGGGCATGAAGATGTGACTGTCCTTTACGTGGGCCTGGTTTCAGTTCTCTGTTATTGGAGCTGTGGGGGTGAGGGAGATAGGAGGAGGTACATGATAAAAACAAGTAGGGGTCATAAAGTGAAGGACCTTCTATGCTGTTCCCAGGGGTACGGTTTAATATGCTGAAGGCAACGGGAAAACATCCAAGATTGCAAGTCTGATAATGGTATAATCTATTTTAGAAATGTACATAGTATATGGAATTGTTGGTAGAAATAGACAAACTGGAAAAAGTCTATATTTTGAGATAAAGGAAAAGGTCTAAATTAAAGCAGTTTTAAGATCTTTAAAGGATAATAAATAGAACATGGTGATCTCTTTGCTCTAGGAGATGAGGAACAGGGAGTTCAGGTGCCACAGGATAATGGCTTAAGTGATAAATGATAATGACACTAGCAAAAATAATGAAAAAAATGTGGGCATGAAAATGTTTCCTTGGGATATAGTGTCAGTAATGCTGTAGAACATGAAGTGGAAATGTCCAGGAAGCAACTAGAAAGCTGGGTGTATAGCTTAGAAGTAATAGATGATATAGAATTGTTCATCTCAGCAGAAGAAGAGACTTAAATTGATGAAGATACCGAAGTCACTTCCAAAACATGCTTCTTTGGCCTATAGAAATATTGGTTTCTCTGACATAATAATATTTACTTTCTTTACCATTATTTCATAAAAATTGGTATCATGATGTTAGATGCAGATACCAACTATTACTAGGTAACAATAAAATGTAATGCATAAATCAAGTTAGGGATGCTATTAATTATTAAACTGGGGAAATAGGTGCAGAGTGGGACTGACTGGGCACAGTGGAACATGTGATGACATTAATTATTGCTTATCAATTCTTTATGATTTGATCACTCTAGGTGATCACATGTATACCATTGTCCTGGATTGTAGACACTCAATTTTGCATATCTATATGCATTGCATTTTTTATAGACATGTTTTTTCTCTTGTTTCGTAGTACAGATCCTTTTGGTTTCTATCCTAGAATTCTAACACTCAGATTAGTACTTTGTAAGTGATGCCCTACATATTTTACAACTGGTAGCTGTTCATCAGTATGAATTTGGTCTTGGCCAAGATATTATTCACTAATTAATATGGAAAATTAATGTATGTTTCATATATATACATGGATATAATCATATATAATATAATGCATGAAATTAATTTAAAATAAAATTGAAGGAATTTGTTACCAGAAGAACTGCATCACAAGAAATGTTAAAGGAAACCCCACAGAGAGAAGGCAAATAATGTAAGTCAAAATTTGGATCTACATAAAGAAAAGAAAAGCATTAGACAATGAGTAAATGAAGGTAACACTGAAACTCATTTTTCTTATTCTTACGTGATCTAACAGATTCAACTTTGCTCAAAATAATAATAACAATATATTTTATTATGTATGCATATGCATTTATATATGTACATATGCTTATATATTACTGAAATGAATGATGCAATGATACAAGAGGCAGGAGGGGAGAATTCAGACTATTTTGTTATTATAAGACACTTGCATTACCTGGGCAAAGGCATTGTGCTATTTAAACGTGGACTTATATTACTGGGAAAGGAGTATTACAAATAAAGATCTAGGGTAACTATAAAAAAGTGGAGGATATATAATTGATAGATTAGGAAAGAAAATACATGGAATTATTATCATGGTAAGCATTTTGTAATGTATACAATTGCCAAATCACTATGCTGTACACCTGAAACTAATAGGATATTTTACATCACCTGTACTTAGAACAATGAGATGCTGGGTGCTTTTTATTTGGGTAGGAGCAAAAGTAGGCTCAGAAAGGCTCACTGAACCTGGAAGGTCTCCTCGCTCACAGGTCTTGCTGAATGGGCCTTTTGCCTTCTCTCAAGGGCTTGAAGGTAATTTTTGATTGGGAGTAATTGAAGTCTAAACATTTACTAATTTGACAATAATAAAAATAAAACAAAATTCTCAATTAAAACTATGAAAGGCAAAAAAAAAAAAAAAAAGAAAAAAGGTGAGCTGACCAAATAAAATGGGAGTCTCTATAATAATTTCAGACAGTGCCGACTTCAGAGCAAGGAAAATTATCAGGGACAAAGAGGACCTTACAAAATGATAAACAGTCCAATACTGCAAGAAGACTTAGTAATCCTTAATGTGTATGTACCTAACAACAGAATATCAAAATATGTGATGCAGAGAGAAATAGGTGTATAGGTGTATCTGCTCTTATAGTTGGAGACTTTAAAACCTGTCTTTATCAGAAAAGGAAAGATCTAGCAGGAAGAAAATAGTAAAGGCATAGGTAAACTCAATAGTATAATCAATCAATTGAATATAATTGACATCTATAGAATATTTCATCCCCAAAAGGAAATTACACATTCTTTTCAAGCTTACATAGAACATTCACCAAGGTAGGCCACATTCGGGGCTATAAAACACACTTTAACTCATTTAAAAAGAATAGAACTCATATAATGTCTACTTTTCAGACCACAGTGGACTTAAGCTAGACTTCAGAAAGATAGCTGGAAAATAAAAAAGTACTTAGGATTAAACAACAAACTTCCAAATAACACATGGGTAAAAAAAAAAAATTTAAATATTTAAATTTAAAATATTTGGAACAAAATGAAAATGAAAATGAAAATGCAACATCAAAACTTGTGAGATGCAATGAAAACAGCACTTAGAGCAAAACTTATAGCATCAAATACATATATTAGAAAGAAGAATAACCTAAGATCAATAATCTAAGTCCCTAGGATACTGGAAAATAAAGAACAATTAAATCCAAAGTAAGCCAACAAAATAATAATAGAGTAAAAATCAATGGAATTGAAAATGCAAAATTAATAGAGAAAATCAACAAAACCCAAAGCTGGTTATTAAGTGATCAATAAAATCAATACACCTCTAGGTAACCTAACTTAAAAAAGAGACCTGGCACAAATTATCAATACCAGAAATGAAAGCAAGAACATCACTACAGATCGCATGCACTCTAAAAGGATAATACAGGAATGCTATGAAGGGCTTTGTACTGCAAAATTAATAACCTGGATGAAACAGACCAATTCTTTGAAAATCACATTCTACCAAAACTCCCCAGAAATTAATCTGGATAATCTATACCTCTTAACAAAACAGAGTCAGTAATTAATGACCTTAAAGAAAAAGACCCAAATGGGTTCACTGGTGTATTCTGCCAAATATTTAAGAAATAAATTTACTAGTTCTCTACAGTTTTTTTCAGGACATAGAAGCAGGGGGAATACTTACAAACTCATTCTACAAGGCCAGGATTATCCTAATACTAAAGCCATACACAGACAATAAAAGAAAACTACAGATCAATATATTTCATTATTATAGGTGCAAAAGTCCTCAACAAAATTTAGCAAATCAAATTCAACAACATATAAAAAGAATTTTACACCATGACCCAGTGGGATTTATCCCAGGTACACAGATTGGTTCATTATTTGAAAATAAATTAATGTAAACCATCATATCAGCAGACCAAAGAAAAATCACATGATCATATGAACAGATGTAGAAAAATGACAAAATCCAATACTCACTCATGATAAAAAGTCTCAGCAAGCTAGGAATAGAGGGGAATTTCCTTAGCTTGATAAAGAATATCTATGAAAAGTCTACCATTGACATCATATTTAATGGTAAGAAACTAGAATCTTTCCTGCTAAGCTCAAGATAAAGACAAAGATGTTTCCTCCCATGACCAACAGTAACCATAGCAAATATATTGTGTTATTAGCAAAAGAAGAGACAAAAAGATCAAAAGAACTGAGTAGAGAGCCCAGAAATAGGTTAACATAAGTATAGTCAACACATTATTGACAAGGAACATAGGCAATAAAATGGAAAAAAAACAATCTTTTCAACAAATGGTGCTGAAATGACTGTATATCCACATGCAAAAAAAAGATGTAGACCTTACGTCCTTCACTAGAATTAACTCAAAATTTGTCTTAGACTAAATCTAAAATGTTAAACTATGAAATGCCTGAAATAACATAGGAGGAAGTCTAGATAACCTTGAATATGAAAATGATTTTTTAGATACAACATTAAAAGCATGATCCATGAGAGAAATAATTCATAAACTATACTTCATTAAAATTAAAAACTTCTGCTTTGCAAAGTACACTGTCAGGAGAATGACAAAACAGACAATAGTCTAGGAGACACTATTTGCAAAAGACAGATTTGATGAAGGACTGCTATCCAAAATATGCAAAGAACTCTTAAAACTCAATAATAAGAAAATGAACATACAATTAAAAAAATGGGAAAAGGGTTTTAGTAGACACCTCATCAAAAAAGATATACAGATGGTATATAAGTATATGGAGAAAGCTCAACCTCATATGTCATTAGGGCATTACAAATTAAAACAACAATGAGATGCTGTTATGTATATATTAGAATGTCCAAAATCCAAATCACTGCCAACTCCAGCAAGTAGGTGGAGCAAGAGAAACTCTCTTTCAATGCTGGTGGGAATGCACAATAGCTACTTTAGAAGACAGTTTGGCAGTTACTTACAAAACGAAACACATTGTTACATACAATCCAGCAGTCGTAATCCTTGGAATTTACCCAGGTGAATCAAACACAAAAAATGTTGGAAGTTTAGTCATAGTTGCCAAAACTGGCCAACAAGCAAGATACTCTTCAGTAGGTAAGAAGATACATAACCAATGGTACATCACAGACAATGGAATTATTCAGCATAAAAAAAATTAAGCTATCAAGTCATGAAAATACATGGAGGAAACTTACATGCATATTGTAAGTGAAAAGGCAGTAAACCAAAAGCTACTATATATATTGTATGATCCAACTATATGACATTCTGGGAAAGACAAAACTATAAAGAGAGTAAAAAATTAGTAGTTACAGGGGTTAGGGGGGAGAGAAGGATGAATAAGCAGAACACACAAGATCCCTAGGGGAGTGAAACTATTATATGTAATGCTACAATGGTGAGAACATGTTATTAAGTATTTGTCAAAACCCGTAGAATGTGAAGCCTTAATGTAAACTACGGATTTGGAATGATGATAATGTATCAATTGTAGGTTCGTTGATTATAATGAATGTCACACTATAATGCCAGATGTTGATAGTGTGGGACATGGTGTATATGTGGGTACAGGAGGTATATGGGAACTTTTGTACCTTCCTCTCAATTTTACTGTGTCCCTAAAACTGCTCTAAAAATAAAATTTATTAATTAAAATTAGGAAAAATAAATAAAACAAAAAAAATAAATCCCACAACTGCTGCTTTGTGCATATTATGAGTGTCATTTCACTTTAATAAATGCCAATATAATAAAGGCAAAATACAGAGAAACAACCTTTATGCATAACTTCTAACATGTTACTTGTGAGCCAAGATCCTGAAAGGAATGACACTTAAGTAAAAGATCAATACCTAGTCATTTCCACACTCTTCAAATTAGCAGCTTTCTCTAATTATAGGCCCCCAACAACAGTCTCTTCCCAAAAGCAACAGCATAAATAGTCTCCATGAGTTCAACAGACTATAACATGTGTGTCCTAAATTGCTGGATTAAGGTCATTATATTTTTCCAGGCTGCTAATTTTCCCCTTTGAAGTGCTCACAGAAGGTTAGAAGCAGTTTAAGCATCAAAGCTTTATAAATTAAATACTTTGACCACAAACAGAGGAAGATGACTTGCCTGAAGAAAGACTATTGTGAGCATCCCTGGCTAACCTTCAACTAGGACGCATTCCACAATAGGGAGATCAATAGCCCTCAGTCACCCAGAACCGACTTCAAGACTGAGTACAACCGACCTTGTACAAAGGAAATGTTCACATCTCTAAGTTGGGAATGGTAGAGGTTCTCTTTCTTTTCTGCTTAATGATTAATTTTCAGGAAAACATGATGGTGGTGGAGATCAAGGTAAGTGTGTCCCTTAAGCCCTGGGCAATTTTCACAAATGACAACATAGACACCGTAAAGTCTATGAAATCTATTTTGTATATTCTTTCCCACAGAATTAGTTGCACACAACACAGCTCCTTCCTCTGTGGTGATAAATACAGTTCTTCACAGCATGGAATGCCTCCAACGTGAGCCGTATTTTTGCTTGTTGCTGGGACAGACTATCTTGCAATGTTCATTAAACACACATGGTTTTACCCATACTATGAAAAATACTGATTGAAATCCAACGGTTTTAGCATTTCATTTGGTTAAATGTCTGCATCTTCTGCCAGCTTGTGATATTTAATGATGAAGGAAAAACAAAACTATTTAAAATTGATTAAAGAGAGTCACAGGAATATTATTTTCCTTTTGGTCTATACTTAACTTGGAGTCCATCATGGATAATTTTCCTAGTTTTTTTTTTTTTACTGGTTCTAAGTATCTTCTGTAGTCTTCAGACTGCCACTTCATCATTTTCTTTTTCCATGAAATTCTTTCTTCTTGGGTCCACCTTTCTTAGTCGTGTCTTGGGGAGACGTATCTCAGAAGACATCCTAGTGGGTGGAAAGGTCATTGGTTTTGGATTGAGAGAGAGCAATGGCTTCTATCCTCACTTGTACTTTCTTGGTAGTCTTAGGCACTCACAGGAACTCGTAAGGATTGAATTATGGGAAGAACATGTAACTGTCAATAAATGTTATCTTTACTGTTGTGTAGTTTAACCTTTATCAGATGCTTTAATCTACTCAAAATCCCTAGCAAATGTTCCTCCAACAGAACTTGATTACCTTCACTGCTAAGTCTGCCCTGAAGGTAGCTCAAGTTATTAAACTAGATGTTCTTTTATAGAACTAGAAGGTGCCACCTTTCAGATTCTGCCAATTGTTTGTATGTTTTCCCTTTGAAGGAACACAGGAAAATAATCTAATATATATGCTCCCATTTATCCAGTATTTTTTAAGCTTATTTTATAAGCAATAAGTAGTATTTTTATTTCAAAATGGCCTTACAGACATAGAAAAATTGCAGTGATATTACAGGGTTTCAATATACCCCCCACAAGCAGTTTCTCCTATTGTTCTTTAATTTATTTTTTATTTTTCTTTATTTTGGTATTATTAATATACAATTACATGAGCAATATTGTGGTTACTAGATTCCCCCCATTATCAAGTCCCCACCACATACCCCATTACAGACACTGTCCATCAGCGTAGTAAGATGCTATAGAGTCACTACTTGTCTTCTCTGTGCTATACTGCCTTCCCCATGCCCCCCTCCTAGATTTTGTGTGCTAATTGTAATGCCCCTTATTCCCCTTCTCCCTCCCTTCCACTCCCACCCCCACCCCAGTCCCTTTCCCGTTGGCAACTGTTAGTCCATTCTTGGGTTCTGTGAGTCTGCTGCTGTTTTGTTCCTTCAGTTTTTGCTTTGTTCTTATGCTCCACAGATGAGTGAAATCATTTGGTACTTGTCTTTCTCCACCTGGCTTATTTCACTGAGCATAATGCCCTCTAGCTCCATCCATGTTGTTGCAAATGGTAGGATTTGTTTTCTTCTTACGGCTGAATAATATTCCATTGTGTATATGTACCACCTCTTCTTTATCCATTCATCTACTGATAGACACTTAGATTGCTTCCATTTCTTGGCTATTGTAAATAGTGCTGCAATAAACATAGGGGTCCATATGTCTTTTTGATCACTTTCTCTTATTTTTAACATCTATATTATTTCAATGCATTTGTCATGAGCAATAAAGTCATTGATACTTGATACATTATTATTAACTAAATCCCATTATTCAGATTACATTAGGGTTTTTTTCCCTAATGACCTTTTTCTGTCCCATCTTGGATGCCATGTTATGTTTAGATGATACCTTTGTAGCTTCATCTGGGCTGTAACAGTTCCTTAAACATTCCTCATTTTGGAAGACCTTCAGAGTTTTAAGGAGTACTCGTTAAATATTTTGCAGAATGTCCCTCAAATGGGGTTTGATGATTTTCTCATGGTTAGAATGGAGATTGGTGTTTTGGGGAAGAAGACTACAGGCATAAAGGGACATCTTCATCACACCATATCAAGAGTACATGCAGTGAACATGATTTACAACTGACACTGACCTTGGTCACCTGGCTGAGATTTGCCAGGTTTCTCCACTGTGTAGTTACAGTTTTTTCTCTCTTTTGATACTTTATTCTTTGAAAGGAAGTCAGTATGTGGAGTCCACATTAAAGAATGTGAGTTACACTCTATCTCTGTCAGAAGGGGGCTCCCTACATAAATTATTTGAAATTGCTGCATAGAGATTTGTCTCTTCTCTTCCATATATGTATTTACTTGATCATGTAAATGGCTGTCCTGCCTTATTTTAATTCTGACCTCAATATATGTGGCAGCTATTTCTTACTCTCTGGCTTATGGGAATTCTTTCCTAGTTTCATTGACCATGAATAATTCTTCTAGGTTTTCGTTATTTTCAGTTGCTTTCTGAGACTAGCATGAAATAACAACAACTTTACTTCATTATTTTTAACCATATGCCCCCAATTAATTTTATTTTAAAAGTTCATTGTATGGCTATATCTGATTTAACAACTCTGTTGAATTTGGTGGGTTCCTTAGGTAACTTCCAAGATGTTGCTATTACAAACCTGAAAATAACATCTTTGTGATCTCTTTTATCAAGATAAATTCCTAAGTGAAGAAGAGTATTTTAAATTTTAGTTCTTTAAAAGAGAATTCTACCTATTCTACTCATCAGCACTGAGGGAAAATGTTACCTCACACATCACTCACTGCACTGTGAAATTATTGGAATTATTATAGAATATACTATATGACGCTATTTTAATTAACATTTATATTGTTATTAATAATATTGGACATTCTTTTTACACACTTATGGCTATTTGTATAGCCCTTTTCTCATGTGACTTATCTGCCGGACTCTTTTGCTCATTTTTCTATTGGATTATTATTTGTTCTTCCATATATATTGACAGGAGCCATTTATATATTATTATACTTTCTTTTGTAATGACTCTCCTAAAATTTGGCCTTTGTGATTGAACTTTGTGATTTTTTTCATCATTACAAAACTATTTTCCATATTAGAGATGTAAGTTTCACATCATAAATTAGAAAGTCTTTCTTTAATGTAAGATTGTACAATGTTTCAAAAACTAATTCAATTGTAGTAGTTATCTGAAATTTATTTTGGTACAAGCAAAGTATCATAACATTTTTATTTTTTTCTTTTACCTCCCACTGATAATGGCCCCCTTTTTTCAGTATTTTTTAGTATAAATTCATAACTGAGAATTGTCCTAAAATTAATTTTGTTATCAATCACTGAGCAACCTTGCCTTTCACAGAATGGAACCGCATTCATAAATTGAGACATGCAAAAGGGCGTTAGATTAACAAAATGTACAATTCACAGTGAAGATAAGTCATGTATTTTTCTGCATTAAAAATTATATCAATAATTATTTATAATGCAAAGCCATAACAAATTAAAAAATAAGAATCTTAGAGAAATAACTCATCTGTCTCTGGCCACATTGAAACCAGTAAAAACACACAAAAAATCAGACTTAGGGAATTGAATAATCACTCATTAGATAGATGAAATGGATACTTATGTCATGTATACCCTAAATAAGCACAAATACAACTTGCTCTTAAGTGTCCACAGAAAACAAAGTCATCTGATTTTATAGTAACCTGCAAAAAACATTTCAATAACTTATAAAATGTGGAAATGGTACAAATCCATATTAAGGCCCTAATAAAACAAAACATAAAATTAAATTCAAAATTGAAAAAGAAACCCAATGATCTTAAAGTTAAATTCTATTTTTCTGATAAAGAGGAAATAAAATTCAAAATTACAGACTATCCAGAATATAATGATGATAAAAGCCACTAAAATTGATAAATATAGGAAAAGTTTAAAAGAGTGTTCAAAGAAAATTTCATGCATTTCTAGACAAGCAGGGAAAGCACAGTAGGGATTTGATTCAATGTTAGAAAATGTAATAAGAAAATTCTAAGGAAAGTACAAAGAGGAATTGGTATTCATAAATACCTACGTTAATTAATTAGAAGAGGTAAATGGGTCCAAGGACTTGTCTTTAAGAAAATCAGCACAAGACAGATTATCGGCTACTTTTATGAGATATGGTTCTTTAGAGTCAGGTAATAGAAATTAATGCAAATTATATTTTTATTATAAAATGGAAAGATACACACACACAAATTCAATTCAATTAGAAAATGGGCAAAAGACTTAAATAGATACTTCACTACAGAGAATATGAGAATGTGGCAGGCACCCAATCTTCAGTCACAACCACCAGGACAAACTGTGGAGATGGCAGAGAAATGAGGTGGACCATTTGGAGCAGAGCATCCACCCCTCCAGCCAGCGACTGCTGACACAGAACAACTATGTGGGAAAAGAAAAACAATCTTCTATCTCATTTTAGATAGTTCCTATTTGGATGTCTCTGCATAATAGCTTAGCCTGCATCACAATTAGTACAGAGATCAAGTTTTATTGGATTCTCTTAGTTTATTCATTCAACAAATATGTACTAATAGAGTTCAGGTATGAGAAACAAAGAAAGACCCTAAATGAAATAAAATAAATATAAAATTGCAACTTTGTTGAGAGCTCTGGATGGGATGAGCAAGGAATGAATGTGAGTCGGTAATAGTTTGGACCAGTCTTGCCATCAAGGGAAGGTTGCTTGGAGAAAGCAGTGGTTAATCTTAGACCTGAGGAATGGGAGAAACTTCCTAGATGAAAGGAGAATGAGGAACACTCCAGGCTGCACAGCATGTACTAAGGTTCTGGGGCAAGGAAAGAAGAAACTGAAAGAAAGCCGACTTAAATGGGGAGCTGGTTGATGTTGGAGAAGAAGAAAGGTAGATAAGGAAGACCAAGCAGGGTCTTAGAGGTCATGCTAAAGAATTTTATTTTTATTGAAGAAAGGCTCTTGAAGCATTTGAAATGATCACATTTGTGTTTTAAAAATACCGTGTTTGCACTGTGCAAAATGGATTAGCAAAGGGGCAAAGTAAGTGCAGGTAGGCAAAGGAGGTGTTTACATGGACTAGACGAGTGCAGGTGGGGAGGATCACTGTGGTGAAGATGCACGAGAAAGTAGGATTCAGAGAAAAGGCTCAGCAATTCCAGGTGGGAAGTGGGGGAAGCAGTAGGATTGATGATGACTCCTAGTTGCATGGTTGGCCAACCAGATGTGGTAGGCAGAAAGAAGCAGTCTTAGAAATGAACTGATGGAAAGAAGATCATAAATTTAGCTCTGAATATATCTGAATATATTAATTTTTAGTTTCCATTAAGCCTTTTTTAGTACATATTTGGCTTTTTAGTAGTTCTTATGTTATATTCTCATAATGAAAACAAGTCACAATAACTGTCTTGTTATCTAAGTGGACCACTGTGCAAATGTTTCCTGGTCTATATTTAAATGACTTGAAGGCATAAAACTCCCAAACCTCTGTAAGGACTCCCAAATATTTACTTGATAAATTATATCTAAATCTGAAAAGATGCTTTAGACATGTTTGGTATCTGATTCAATAAACAGATGTAAAACTTGACTAGTTGCTATTGGATGACGGCAGGAGGAAAGTACACCATAAAATAATCTGTTTAAGTGTGTTTTCCAGAATTCAAAGGGGTTTAAACTTGAGGAAGGAGGAAAGGAGTGAATAAATATATAAATAATACAAGAGCATATCAACAAAGAGCAGGTGGGTGGGGTAGGGCAGAGCAACCTGATGGCATGGAATCCAGATAGACAGGCTCATAATTATAAATTGGGACACTGGCATGAGAGGAAGGTGCTGGTTCAAAACCCTATTCAAGACAGACCAACTGAAGTTGGGAACATTCACAGCAACCCTCAGATCCAAGTTCCTAAGAAAAGAGCTATGTCTAATTAATCATTTTACCTATAAATCACAGAGTACGAGGACTGTTTTGCATAAAACTGAAAACATATGAATGTTTGCAAAATTAATTAACACATTTCTCAGGTAAGAATACATGAACACAGATATGTGCATGATGTACAAGTTGACATGGTCAAGAATAGCATCTTCAAAGTAAAATATGTATGTTTGAAATAGTCATCAAAATAATATGCTTTCAATTTACCTATCTATCTAATATGATTGCTTTTGTTCTTAATATATTTGATAATACATGTGAGATTTTAGCACCTTGTTTTATTTTCCAGTTTTGTGGTACAGCATTAATGCAAAAAAAATCATTTTCTTTTAAAATATATAAGAAGAAACACACATAAGCGCACACCTACTGTACCTAACTTTTATCTGATGTGAATATTATCTTCGGAGGGTTGTAGCTCTCACTCTGTGCCTCCCTGAGTGTGTGACTTTAGTGGCTAAACACTGCTCTAAACTCCCTCTGTACTGACCTTCCAAACGTGGTTCGCCCCTGTAAGGTAATGATCAGAAATCCCACTGAAGAAAATGTCGCTCTTCAGGTTGTTGAAAAATCACTGTAAAATGTACTTGTAGTAAGACATCATAGCAGCAAGACACACATGCCCTGGAGTGGCCCACAGCTCAAGTGACAGATTCTGGAAATCATCCCAAGTGGAGTATGTGAGAAGCAGAAGGTTTGCACTAAATACAGCAATTCATGGCTTTCTATGACATTAGGTGTTTCTGTACTCATGAATATGATAAGACAGGATGCATTACTCTCTAAGTACTCTCATGTTTGTATGCACAGAAAGTGGTAGAAGGGTTAAAAAACAAAACCAAACAAAGCAAAGGAAGTCGTACACTTGCTGAACATCTACAAGATACAGTGAAATGAGAGTATTTTTTTCTTTAAGCAAACTGTAAGTACAAAAGTACAAATTTATGAAATAGAATTATTACTTTGAGCTTGGAGGAGGAGGATAAGGATTAAAGATATTTTTGTGGGTAAGAGGTCACAACTGACCCAAATACAAAAATAAGTCAATTGAGTCATATAAGGAAAAGACAGAATGTGTCCATCTCATTTGGGTGTTTGTTTTCTAGTAGAGAAAGACACAGCATTACATAATTTCAATCACCTTCTTGCACTGATGACAGGGAATACATAGGTCTATTATAAATACTAAATAAAATACTAAATAAATACTAAAGCAAAGTGTGTGTGCGTGTGCATGCACATATACACATCTCTGACTTTCTCTTCTGTGTTGTTTTACCTTATAGATAGATACACATAGGCATATATTCACAAAAACGAAAGGTAAATATATGATATGATGTGAAATGACATGATATGATATGTGATATCATATCACAGAATGTAATATAACGTATACCTCCCCAAAGTGGTAAAGACCATAGGGCTCCTAGTATGTGAAGTCCAGGAGGTATAAATTACTGTGGACAGGGAAGGAGTAAGGGTAGATATTTGACCTGAGCATTGGAAGACAGGTGGGACTTGCTCATGTGGAGACAAAGGAAAGGGCATGTCGGGCATGAGCATACGTGGGAAGCCCAGGACGTTTAGAGGAAACAGAAGGAATTCAATTTGACTGCAGCACAAGGCATGCAAAGAGCAGAGCCTCGGGATGGAAATTCCAGTCATGATTACACCATTCAGTACCAAACGCTGCAGAAGCCTCGGACTGGCTTAGTCAGAGCATTGCCCAAGACCGTGATTCCACTAGCATATTAGATGGATTAAAGAACAGACACCCTGAACAGACTTAGAATGTTATTACAAGGGTGGTGAAAGGTAATACTTTGAATTAATAGGGGCAGTGCAAAGAGTTCTTCACCCTCCATCATGCAAGTGGAAGTTTGGAGCAACATTGAAGTAAAATGGCTACAAATTCAGAGAAGTTAATCATGACAAAACACATGTAAACACATAGAGTCTTAGTGACTGTTTTGATGTTTTGACTGGTACTTGACTTTCATAGCCATGGGCTTAAATTATATCCCAATTAAATAGAAGCTTCATGAGGGAGGTATTTAGTTTGTATGGCTCAACTTTATGCTTCCAGCTTGGTGAATAGCTATGAGTGTATTGTGGAATCAGTGTTCTTTTGCATGACATGAGATGGCCATATCTGAAACTTTATATTTGGAACCTGAATTCAATCAGTGATTCTTCATGGTGTCAAAATGATGATTCATGAAGAGTTACTGAAATAGTCTCTGTATTCGGTAGACAATGGGAATTTGATTACTCACATATGCCTTTTCTCTACCGCTTATGACTGTATGCTTTTATTGTATACTTAAAGGAATTAATAATCCAAAATAAAAAAAGATGAAAGTGTGTACTTATGCCAAGATCTCTGTTATTTAAACAATTTTGCTCCTGATCAATTTAATTTTATGGCAATTTCTAATGCCCCTCTCAGGTTTAATGTGCTATAAATATATGAAATGAACACCACCAATACAGTTAACTACTATGTATTAAATACTAAAATGATAATAAAAACTACTGTTTATTAAGACCTTGAAAAGCAACAGGCTCACCTCTGAGAGCTTTATAAATATCATGTCATTTAATCCTCAGAATAGCCCTATGGAAAATATGTGGATTGAGAAAATTGACATTTAAAGGAGTTAATGAACTTTCTTAAAGAAGTGATCGATGCTAGAAGCGGGATTCTGTCACAAAATCCATGCCAGAGAGGAATCTGCCATTGACTCAGTTTGGCCAGCCAGAAAAGGGTGTAATGGATGTTGCCTCCTAGCTTTGAAATCTGGAAGCTGCTATGATCTGCAGGGGTGGCCCCTCAGCTCTCTGCGATACCAAAGTTCCGAGGCACGGGATACATCCTAGGGTGTTTCTAGATGTTACCAATCCTTGTTCTGGAAACCTTGTTGCTCTTTCTCTTGCTGATACCTGGATGACTGTAAAGAAACCTGGGGATTCTAAGGTACTCTGGGAACCACAGAAGCAGATTGTTACACCTGCTCTGACTATTCCCCTGTAAATCACGGAGCACACACCTCCAGCACGGCAGTTACCCCCGATCTCTCAACCTGGCCTCTGAGATGTCCTTACTCTCTCTCCCAGCGGTTTCCTCTCTGCTTTGAATTTTCAGCTCACTCGGCACCCTGCTGGAGACCCACCTGAGCTAATATTTCACCACTGTTGTCAGGGAACCAGCAGTCTTCTCAAGAAAAAGTTGGTAAAATTTAATTCCCTTTGTTGAAGGATAGGAAGAGCTTTGGGTCAAATAAATGGGGAATCCTGCATACTTAATTCCCCCCTCAGAGATTTATGCACGAATAAGATACAAACAGTGAGAAATCCTCTGATAAAGTGACCTATTTAATTTTGTTTAACCTAGAGATTCCCCAAAGTCAATAACCATGGAACGCTGTCCAAGGAACCCTTACAGTATCTGCCAAGGATGCAGCTTGGAAAAGCAGGAGAACTGATGTCCGACATACATCCAAGATCTGGGGACTGAAAGTCTACTAAAAACAATAGCCAGGTGCCTTTACCACTTACTCACGGAGGGTAGAGAGGAACTGATGAAATTGTTTCTCCTTCCAGGATCAATGGGAAAGCTCCATTACAAAATATAAAGAAATAACTTAGATTTATGTTGAAGTTTTAGAACAGATGACATCTGAGTGGCAGCAAAAATGGTAGGTTAATGGTATCAGTAAACTCTGTCCAATTCGTATGTTTTGTGCGAGGCCCCAGCTTGCTGAAGTAACATTTGAAGAGTATCCTAAAGAAAAAAGTGCATCCTTCCTCTATAGTGATCCTGTGTATGTGGGATTCAAAGAACCACCCTTCCTTCCTTCACACAATGAGGTTTAGGAAATAAGAACCAGTATTCTCATTCCGTGACTTTCTAATTTTTTTCCTCCTTTTGCCCACAGTACTCTGGCTCAGAAATAAGGGGTTAAGGACTTACATTTCCTCTGTCATGTCCTTTAATACTTCTCCTCTGAGCACCCAATAAAACTCTAAGACCAAGTGTCAGCTCATCCTTTGCTCAAGGTGGAGAGAATAGAACATCTTTTTTTCCTTTGACAATGTCAGGATTTCAAGCTCACTGTCCTGTTGTGGAGACAAAAATCCCCTTTGGGATGTTAAAGGATAAACATGAGCTTTCTCTTTTCCTTCTCAAGCCTGCTTTAACAATTCTAATTCTCTTTCACTACCAGGCTGACAGATAGCTTGAACTGATTAGGGAAAAAATAAAGTATAAAGTACACAAAATTGCATGAAAGAAAATTCCATCACAATGTTTACAAATGCTACCATCATTAGAGGCAGCCCCTCAACTGTACTTCAGAAATGCTCATGGGTCCCTAAGCCCCTGGCTTATCTTGCCAATCACATTCCTGAAATCCCACGTTTCTTGTGCAAATGAGGCTTCCTGTCTCTATTTGCTCACACCAGTTTTCCTACCAAAAATACCCTGGTTCCTCCTGACTTCAGCATTGTCTCTTCCTGGCTGCTTTTAGTCTACTAAAAACAATAGCCAGGTGCCTTCACCACTTGGATGGTATTACCATCCAAGAGTTCTTTTCAGGCATCTCTAGTTGCACTAGCCATTTACTGTATGTGTTTAGCTGTCCTCAGTACTATGATGAAATACTTAATTGCATTTACTTTTGATGAATTGTTCTTCCTGTAGAAACTCCTTGATATCAGGGACCATCTCCTATTCATCTGTGTATCCCTAGTGACACAGGACCCTGCACTTAACAAGAGCTTACTAAATATTTGTTAAGTGAATGAATAAAACAAGTACACATTGTGGCAGAAAAAGAATCCTTAATGGTAGAGGTCTGTAGCATTTTCTTGTGTTCTCAGCAGCCCGGATGATAACGATGCTAGCAAAAAGTGACCAAGAGCACACACACTGCCAGATATCCACAAGCAAACAATCCCTCAGGCCAACCATGCTCTTGGCTGGGGTGCATGAACTTGCCTGAACTGTTTCAGCCCATCTTTAATGGAAATCTAATGGAAATCATAAATTACCGAAACAGGTCCACAGGTGCTGAAATTTACTACTGTGTTGACTGCTGGCAAGGTCTGAAACTGAAGAACAATGCACGATGTGCTACAAAAATGAAATATTTATTACATTCATATTCTCCCTCAAGCTTTTTTTCTTAACCTTTTTTTCTTAGTGGCAAAATAACAGAGCACCAGAATTTCAAGACAAACCAATTTTCACTGGCATTTTTAGAAATTTTGTTAAATAATTCTCTTTAATGGTTCAAGGCTTTTTAGTACAGACACAACTTCATGAATTCTAAATAAACCATAAAGCCAAAGGGAAAAAGGTGGAAGTGCTCTGTCTCACAAATTAATCTGCACTTTCATCATCAACAGACACTATATACAATTGCTTCAGCCTCACCAGGTCCTAGCCTCTCAGAGCCAAATTAGTCACCAAGGAATTGAATAAACTTGGTTATAGGATCACCTTAAAGAACATATGAGGAACATCATCCCGAACTAGTTCATAAAGGAAGGAATATCATTTGGTTGGGAACAAGGTCCTAGAGAGGGTTCTAAATAAAAACAATTAAAGAAAAGAGGTCATTTGAATCTGTGGAGAGTGTAGGGTCATCAGGAGGGAGTTCATGGAGGCACAGAAACTTCATTTAGTGATGCCTCCCTTCCCTGCAGGACTCCAGACATCACCAGCTGAAGCCAGAGTTGCCTTCTTGGGCTGAAATTGGATTAACCTAGTGTTTTCCAAAATGTTGGAAGCAGACCCTGCAGCAATAGAAAGCAATTGCAAGTGGTACCCCAATAAAATCTTAAATAAATAATAAATCATTAGGTAAAAAGCAATTCTCCTTTCAAAGATGTTATCTCCCTGGTTATCTCTTCCAGGCTCTGTTTAATGCTCACCTTTTTAACACTTGATCATTTATTTCCCTTTTTAACAAATGGAAACCTCAGGTTCAGAGCTTTGGCCTGACAACATAGATACAATTCAAATTTAGAAATGTTGCTTTGATTTCAACATATTTTTTTATGGTCACCTACTTTCTAGTTAGCTAATAGTAGTTGTTTTTCATTTCATTAGTCATACATTTAAATTATAAAAAATTTAAATATTTTTGAAAATGATTCACTATTACATATGCAAACTGTTGAGTATATAAGAATGTAGGTAGTACTTGATATGGCAAAATCATGATTGATCATTGGGGAAGACTGGCTTAGAGGATACATGTGTGTTTACTCCCATGTAAAGGACAGCAAGCTGGGTGAGACAGAGCCAGGTAAAACCCTCCAAACCTACAAACTGGGAAACACAGCTGGTCAGGTTCTAATTTCCTGAGCTGGGCTAAGGATTGGAGACGTAATCAGATCCAAGACTTGTACCTTAGACCCAAACACTCAGTTGAGGGTCAGGATCTTCTAAAGAACTCAGTTAGCACTACTGTGAACTGGACCTCAGTGAAATTTTTCACAGGCAACAGATGGAAACCACATGGACAGAGAAAGAATAATAAAATCAGGTTTGGGGATGCTGATGGACCTTTTCACCCCATTAACTCATCTATACCCCTTTGTTAGAATTTTCGTAAGTTTTCTTCCTAAATTATTATTATTATTAATTTAATTTACTGTGTCTTCAACACAGATGCATATACATTGATGAGACAAAGCAATCAAACCAAGGAACGATGACTGGATAAGTTTGGTTTTTCCTGATAGATCATAAAGGGAAGATAGGAATGATTCTCTCAAATTAATACTAGTAAGCACTTTAAAAAAAAATGGCACCCAGGAAGTAAATTCTAAAAGAAAAAGAGCAAGAAATAAAGGTAACATTACCTATCTTCTGGAAGGCTATTCTAACTTTAGAATATCAACACATCTTTCACACCTTGATGGTCCTGCAATTTGTGGAGGAGGAAGGTTGGATATTTGCTCATTTGAAACTAATACTTGATTGAAAACTGGAAAGTGCAGAATGAAATTTTATATTTTGCCCACATGGGTATACCACAACTAAACATGGCTGTGGGAGTACTTTTTAAAGCAATAGTCAGTATTAAAAGTGACATTGATCTCTGAAAAAAAAAAATCAGGGGTAGAATGAAAATGAGGATAAGCCAACACTTATGCAATAATACATTGTCTAATCATTAGCTATTTAATGCTAGGAGAAGAAAGATCATCAGAGAAAAAAAATAATCTGACCATTTGAAATACATAAAATACATCTAAAATATGCACATCAACCCTCATAAAGTGCTCTTCTGCCAACATTGCCAAAAGCACTTTCAAAATAATATTTATATGGAATGTTTAAATTTAGTATTGAAAATACTATATTATGTAGCACCTATTTTCTGGAAAGAAAAATGAGGCTGCAAAGGATAAGTGATATGGATAATTTTATTCATTTCTATTTTTTAATGTATTTATTGAGATGTTATATTAAAAATAATGACAGTATTTATAACTAGATTCGTCCTCAGAAAACATTTAATGGGACCTGAAGTATTTATTAAATAGTGGAATTTTGTTTTGAACCCATTATTTATTTTTTTAAGACCTGAAATAATTTATTTACTTTTATTGAGGCACATATGATCAAATGCACAAATCTTAGTTTACAACTTAATGAACTTTGACATGTGTGTGCACTCATGTAACCATCACTCAAATCAAGATCATGTAACCATCACTCAAATCAAGATATCAAATAGTCTCATTAATTTTTCTGCTTCACCTATTTCATCCATTCCCCCACTTTCTTTCCCTACAGGAACCACCAGCCTCTTCTCTGTGTCTATGAGTCTATTTATGTTTTGTTTGGTTGTTCTTTGTTTTAGATTCCATATATAAGTGAAATCATTTGGTGTTTGACATTCTTCATCTGATTCTGCTTAGCATAATATCCTCTAGGTCCATCCATGTTCTTGCAAGTGGCAAGAGTTCATTCCTTTTGACGGCTGAGTAATATTCCATTGAATATATATACTGCATCTTCTTTGTCCATTCCACTATTGATGGCAACAGGTTGCTTCCATATCCTGGTTATTGTAAAATAATGTTTCACTGAACAAAGTGGTATACTTAACTCCTTGGATTGGTGCTTTAGCTTTCTTTGGCTAAATACTCAAAAGTGGATTTGATGGATTATATGGTAGTTTTTTAAAAATTATTTGAGGGACCTCCATACTCTTTTCCATAACAATTGCACCAATTTATATTCCCACCAACAGTGTAGGAGGGCTCCCTTTAGTCCATCTTCTCACCAGCACTTATTTCTTGGCATTTTGCTAATAGCCAATCTGACAGGTGTGAAGTGATATCTCATTGTAGTTTTTATTTGCATTTTCCTGACAATTAACATTGTTGAGCATCTTTTCATGTGCATGTTGGCCATCTGTATGTGTCCTCTGAAAAAACATCTAAGTCCTCTTCCCATTTTTAATCAAGTTGTTTCTTTTTTTATATACATATTTAGTTGTGCATTTTCTTTACATATTTTGGATATTAACCTCTTATTAGATGTATCATTTACAAATATCTTCTCCCCTATAGTAGGCTGCATTTTGTTTTTGTTGCTGCTTTCCTATGCTGTGAAAAAGCTTTTTACTTTGATATAGTACCATTTGTTTGTTTTAGTATTTTTCTCTTTCCTGAGGAAACTGTTCCAAAAAATATTGCCAAGTTAAAGATCTGGCTGAATATAATTTCTTCTTGGAGTTTTGTGGTTTCAGACCTTACATTCAAGTTCTTCATCCATTTTGAATTTACTTTTATATATAGTATGAGACAGTGGTTCAGTTTCATTCTTTTGCATGTTGCTATTTAGTTTTCACTTCACAATTTATTGAAGAGATTGTCTTCCCCCATTGTATATGCTTTCCTCCTTTGTCACAGATTAATTGACCATCTATATGAGGGTTTATTTCTGGGTTCTCTATTCTATCTCTTTGATCTATGTTTACATTTTCATACCAGTACATACTGTTTTGATTACTGGTGATTTATAGTATAGTTTGAAATAAACGAGTGTGAAACCTCTTTTGTTTTTCTTTCTTAAGAGCACTTTGGCTATTCAGGTCTTTAGTGGTACCTTCCAAATTTTAGGATTCTTTGTTCAAGTTCTGTGGAAAATACCATTGGTATTTTGATAGGGAGAAGATATTTGTAAGTGGTACATCTAATAATAGGTTACTATCCAAATGTGTAATGAAAATACATTGAATCTGTAAATTACTTTGGGTGTTATGGTCATTTTAACAATATTACTTATTCTAATAGTGGCTATAGCATAACTTTGCATTTATTTGGGTTGTCTTCAGTTTCTTTCATTAGTGTCTTAGTTTTCAGAGTATATATCTTTCTTTCACCTCTTGGACAATTGTATTCATAGGTATTTTGTTCTTTTTGATGAAAATTGCAAATGGAATTACTTTCTTGATTTCTCTTTCTGAGAGCTCATAATAAGTGTATAGAAACACAATTCCTGTATATTAATTTTATATCTTGTGGAATTATTCTAATAGATTTCTGGTTGGAATCTTTAGGGTTTTCCATATACAGTATGTTGTCTGCAAATAGTGACAGTTTTACTTTCTCCTTTTCAATATGGATGACTTATATTTACGTTTCTTGTGTGATTGTTGTCTAAGATTTACAATACTTTGTTGACTAAAGGTGGTGATTATATTTACTTTTCTTGTGTAATTGTTGTCTAAGACTTTCAGTACTTTGTTGAATAAAAGTGGTGATTGTTCTGAACTTAGAGGAAAAGCTTTCATCTTTTCACTTTTGAGTATATAAGCTGTGGGTTTATCATACATGGCCTTTATTATGTTGAGGCACATTCCCTCTATACACACTTTGTTGAGACATTATTAATGGATGTTGAATTTTTTCAAATGTTTTTTATGCATCTATTGAAAGGATCATGTGCTTTTAATCTTTTGTTTTGTTAATGTGGTGTATCCCATTGACTGATTGGCAGGTGTTGAACCATCCTTGCATCCCTGGAATACAACCCACTTGGTGATGGTATATGATCTTTTTAATGTATTATTGAACTCTGTTTGCTAATATCTTATTGAGGATTATAGCGTGTATATTTTTCAGGGATATTGGTCTGTCTTTTTACTTTCTATGGTGGCTTTTTCTGGTTTTGTTATAAGGGTAATGCTGGCATTGTAAATTCAGTGTGGATGCATTCCTTCTTCTCCAATTTCTTTGGAATAAGTTGAGAAGGACAAGTACTGACTCTTCTTTAAATATTTGATAGAATTCATCTGTGAAGCTATCTTGTCCTGGCATTTATTTTTAGTTTTGCAATTACCCATTCAATTTCTTTATTTATAATTGGTATATTTATATTATCTTTTTTCTTTTTTTTCCTGATTTAGTCTTGGAAGATTGTGTGTTTCTAGAAAGTTACAGATTTCTTTGAGATTTTCCAATTTGTTGACATATAATTGTTCATAGTAATCTCTTATGGCCCTTCAAATTTCTGTAGTATCAACTTTTGTCCACTTTCCTTTCTGATTTTCCCTCTTTCATTTCTAATTTTATTTATTTGGCCTTCTCTTTTTGCCTGATGAAACTAGCTAGAGGTTTATCTGTTAGTCCTTTTCAAGAACAGAGCTTTTAGTTTCACTTAATTTTTAAATTTATTTTTCAGTCTCTATTTCACTTATTTCCACTCTAATCTTTATTATTTTCTTCCTTCTACTAATTTTGGGCTTTATTTGTTCTTTTACTAGTTCCTTTAGATGTAAAGTTTGTTTATTTTGGGTTTTGTTTGTTTGTTTCTTGAGGTAGCTTTTATCACTATAAAATTCCCTCTTAGAATTGCTCTTGCTGTGTCCTATACATTTTGGATAGTTGTGTTTCTATATTCATTTGTCTCCGTGTGTTTTTAAATTTCCTCTTTAATTTCTTCACCGGCCCATTGGTTATTTTGTAGCATGTTGTTTGAACTTCACATGTTTGTTTGCTTTCTAGTTTTCTTCCTGTAATTGATTCCTGGCTTCATACCACTGTGGTGAGAAGAGGTGCTTGCTTTGCTTTAAATCATCTTGTATTTATTCAGACTTGTTTTCTGACCTAACGTGATCTATCCTAGAGAATGTTCCATGTGCAGTTGAAAAAAATGTGTATTTTGATATTTTTGAGTGAACTATTCTATATATATATCTATTAAGTCCATCTGGTCTAAGGTGTCATTAAGGCCAATGTTTCATCATTGATTTTCTGCTAGATGATCTGTCCATTGATGTAAGTGAATATTAAACTGTCATACTCTTATTGTATTATTGTCAGTTTCTCCTTTTATGTCATTTCATATTTGCTTTATATATTTAGGTGTTCCTATGTTGGGCACATAAATTCTTACAAATATATGTAATACCTTTCTTTGTCTTTTTATTTCTACAGTAACAGTCTTCATTTTAAAGTCTATTTTTTCTGATATGACTATTACTACTCCAGCTTTCTTTTCATTTCCACTTGCATGGAATATCTTTTTTCGTCCCTTCAGTCTCTGTGTCTTCAGGTCTGTACTGAGTATCTTATAAGAAGCATATAGAAGGGTCTTTATTTTTCTTTCTCTTTTTAATCCATCACTCTA
The DNA here is from genome assembly GCF_030020395.1 of Manis pentadactyla. NCBI lineage: Eukaryota > Metazoa > Chordata > Mammalia > Pholidota > Manidae > Manis > Manis pentadactyla. The sequence goes on from NC_080036.1 coordinate 19,102,403, forward strand.
TTTTGTCTGTAGTAATAGACCATTTACATTTAGAGCAATTATTATTGATCATATGTACTTAGTAGCATTTTGTTAATTGTTTTCCGATTATTTCTATAGTTATTCTCTGTTCTTTTCTACTTCTGTTAGTCTTTTCCTTTGTGATTTGCTGGTTTTCTTTAGTACTATATTTGGGCTCCTTTCTCCTTATTATTTGTGTATCTATATAGTAGACTTTTGGGTTGTGGTTTTCATGAGATTCATATATATATATATATATAAACATACATATTTGTCTTAGTACTTATTTTGAGTCTTCCCACCTACAATTTTATGTTTTTGATGTCATCTTTTTATTTTGTGTAGCCCTTAACTACTTAAGTCTAGTTATAGTTGACTTCAATATTTTTATCTTTTAACCTTCTTACTAGCTTTTTAAATGGCCAACGTATTGTCTTTAGGATAAAATTGCCTTTTCTGGTGAGAATTTTTCTTTCATATATTTTCTTATTTCTAGCTATGCTTTTTCTTTTCCAATTAGAGAAAATCCTTTAACATTTCCTGAAAAGCCAGTTTAGTGGTGACTAATTATTTTAGTTTTTGCTTGTCTGGGAAAATCTTTATCTCTCTTTCAGATCTGAGTGATAACCTTACTAGGTAGAGTATTTTTGTTAGTTTTTCCTTTTCAGCACTTTAAATATATGCTGCCACACCCTTTGGCTTACAAATTTTCTGCTGAAAATTCTTGATAGTTTTATGAGGTTTCCTTTGAAGGTAACTGTTTTTTTCTTGCTTTGTCCAAGATTCTTTATCTTTTCATTTTGCCATTTTAATTATAGTATGTTTTGGTGTGGATCTCTTTAGGTTCATCTTGGTTTGGATTCTGTTTCCTGGACCTGGGTGCCTGATTCCTTTACCAGGTTAGGGAGGTGTAACTCCAGGGGTGAAAGTCCCAGGGCAAAATATCTTTAAAACCAAAATCAGTTAAAGGGGGAAATAAAGTGGGGGAAACCTGTGTATTTCTTACAAACAGTCCACTTCTGCTCTCCCATGTCTCTCAGCCCAGCTTCAGAAGAAGAGGCCCCCACCCATCCTCTTTGGTCCAGATAAGGCCTTGCTTGCTCTTGTAATTACCTACTGATATAGAGATGTACTACTTTTCTCCACCCCTTGAAAACACCTGTGATGTGGAGATGCACTAAAGCCAGGCGAGAGATTCTGCAAATAATGCAATTTTACCCACAGGAAATTTTCAGACATTTTCCTTCAAATAAATATACTGCCCTTTTATTTCTCTGTTCTCCTTATGGGATCCCTATAATGCAAATGTTAGTATGTTTGATGTTGTCCCAGATATCTCTTGACTCATCCCCATTTTTAAAAATTTTTCTTTTTACTGTTCTGTTTGGGTGATTTCCATTGTTCCGTCTTCCAGGTTGCTGATCCATTCTTCTGAATCATCTAATCAGCTGTTGATTCCCTCTAGTGTATTTTTTATTTCAATTATTTTATTCTTCAACTCTGGTACTTTCCTATATTTTCTATTTATCTGTTGAACTTCTTACTGTGTTCCTCTATTGTTATGAGTTCAGTGAGTATCTTTACAACTGTTACTTTGAACTCTTTATTAGATACATTTTTATGTCCTTTCATTAGGATTTTTTTTCTGGGAAAAAATTGTATTCTTCCATTTGGAACATATTCCTTTGTCTCTCATTTTGTTTTCGTTTCTATGAATTAGGTGGAACCTTTCCTGGTCTTGAAGGAGTGGCCTGGCATCGGTATGTCCCCAGTGAAGACTGCACACACCGGCAGCCTTGACAGGGTGGCAGCAGCTATAGCAGGGATGGGCTGTGGGAGTCCCAGGTGTGCCACACCAGAGCTGCCATCATGGGTGGCTGGATCAGGCATGAGCAAAGGGGTTCCCAGAGCACAGTTTTCTGGAGCTTCTTTTTCAGGATGGTTCTAGCTTTGTAGCATGCAGGCCAGGTGATACTGGGGCTCTCCACACCATACTGGAAATCTGCCTTGGTCAGATGGCTGAACTGAGTGTGGGCCACAGGGTCTTGGGACATGACATGATGGGGCCACCTCAGCAGGATGGCCGGGGCTGGAGTGAGCACAGGCTGGGGGTATGTCAGTGTATGCTATACTGAGGCTGTCTTGGTGGGATGACTGGAGCTGGAGTGGACTTGCATTGGAGGGATCCTGGGGTGCACCACTCTGGGCTGCCTTGTTGGGACAATTGGAACTGGGGTGGTTAGGGAGAAGGGCCCCGGACTTTCTGTGCCAGTGATGTCATGGTGCAATGGCTAGAGCTGGTGTAAGCCAGGGGCCTATAGTACTTTGGGAAGGTCCTAGAAGGCCAGTAACAGCATCTGCACTCTATGCTGCCTGCACTATCAAGGTGGAGAGACAACAAAAAAGGTGGTTCTTGCTGGAATCTCCAACCCCAGAGAGAATTTGGACAGTTCCTCAGTCATTTTTCAGACATTCTAGAGTTACTAAATAGATTTCTTTCCCTTATAGGCTAGTTGCCCTATAAGCTGCTTTTTTTTTTTCTGTTGGTTGTTTTATTTTATTTATTTGCTTTGCTGTGCCTTAGTGCAGGTAAGTTTGTGCACAGGCTGCTCAGCGATATCTCTCCATGTTGTAGATCACCAGCCTGGGGGTAGGACTTCCATCATTGCCACATCTCCATCTTTCCTATCCTTTTCTCTGTTGTCCCTCTATTGTTTGTTGTGCAGAAGCTGTGCAATCAGCCATCCATTCTGCAGGAGAAATTCCTTTGTATAAAGGCTTAAACTGAATGCTGCCATGGGAAGAGGTGAGTTCAGGGTCTTCTCATGCTGCCATCTTGGACCACCCACCTTAAATCTGTATTTATGTTTTATTGGGAAATAATGACTTACAGCTGTGTCCTTATCGTAGACAGAGAAATCAGACTCTGACAATCACCTATCAATATTTCCAGAAAATGTTGTTAAGGACAAAAAGAACATCATAGAACTTTAAATATTTCAAAAAAGAAGTTGCACTTTGTGTTTACCTATAAGTAACTTACCTATAAGCCTTTTTATAGCAAAGGCTTCATAAAGAAATACTCAACTGATTTCCTAGAAGAAAGATGACAATGTAAGAAATCATTTGGGTGTAAGAATACTTCACTCTGATTGTGGTGTTTCCAATTCTCAATTTTAAAGTAGTCAACTAGTATATTATTGCATATAACCTGCCATTCTTACACTTCCATTTTCTCCCAATTGCCTAGATCAATACCGGAAAAAATGCTATAAATAGTGCAGTTGAGCTTCATTAGTGCTTAACTTTTAGAAAAAACACTGCTGTATGATCTTTGTAGAACTTTTTTTGAAAGAAGAGAATGAAAAAGAGCAATTTTAAAAGGTCATAATGAGTTCTGAGGATGCATAATAGATACACCAGCCCATGTAAGATAAATACTTCTCACAAAAGCACTGGGGTCTGAGAGTCCTAAACATTTTTCCACATTTTTTTTAATTGGGTGAAGAGAATGAAAAGCACTAAATACAAGATCTGATCTGTGATTTTCATCTGTAATTTACTTAACATAACAAATTTCCAGGGGATACGGTTAAATAGAATAAATGGTTATGACAGCTGTGTCTGGAGTCAGGCCTGGGTTAGTATTACGGACTTAACTCTTACTAGCTGCATGAGCTTGAACATAAGACTCATCCCTCTGTACTCAGTGTTCACACATATCTAGTAGGGTTAATAAATCTGCTTGTCCTATAGAATAGCTGCAAGAATTAAATGAGATAAATAAGGTAAAGGTTTAATATCATGCCTGGTGCATCCTTAAATCCATTAGCTATTATTACTGCTACATTACTAAACCAAAAGGGACAGGGAGGTCTTTGGAAACCACACCTTTAATCAGAATGTGGCTGAAAAGCAGATTAGTTAAGAGCAAGGAATCTTTTCAGACCACCTGATTTCAACAGTTACTAACCTTCTCCATCCCTACTGAGCCTAACTGACTAACTCCAACTCACTAATCTGGTTGTACGATCTTGACGAGCTTCTTATCTGTTCTCTGACATAGTTTTCTAATTAATAAAACAAGGACAATGGTAGTATTTATTCTGAGGTTGTTATGAAAATTAAAGGTATAAATATGTTTAAAATGCTTAAGACCGTGCCAGATACATGCAATGGCTCTATACACATTAGCTTTTGTTATTCACTTACATCAGGACGTCATTATGGTTCAGTATCTGATAACATTATTAAGATAAAATCTGTGCTTTACTCCTCTCCTCATGCAAGCTTTTGGAAATCTGCATGAAAATGGGCAATGTTTAGGAAATTATTTTGGGGGGAGAAGTCTGAAACCCTTAGAACTCAGAATGTAAGTATTAAATAAGGGAACAAATATCTGAGCAGCACCCCCAAGGCAGCCCTAGTTTTCATTTGAGCTCACGTTTCCTGCTTTCTTTTTCTTGTGAGATGCCATATGTGCTCAAAAACCTGTGAGAGGCTTTACTTAGTCATCTACACCAGTTCCTTTTCTTTGCTATTCTTAATACTCAGCAAGATTAAAATATCAACCCAGTACTCCATAAAACCTGTAAAGCAGAGGTTATTTCCAACCACTGCGTTTGGACTAATTCCAGTAAATCAGCACCCCAAAGCACATGCTTGCTTATGATGTAAACCAAGAAGCAGCGCATAGTATTTGTTTTGACACGTTTGGACCCACGGTGTTTGAGAATATGCTGCTCTTGTTGTCTCCGCCTTGGAGACTGGAACTATCATTAATGTAACAGTAGAAATCAGAACCTCTTGCAAAGACCCTTGGAGATTTTTCATTGCCTATAGGGTAAAGTCTACCTTAATCAAGTATTTAGGGATTCTTGCCCATTAGGCTGAATTTACCCTCCTCCCTGCAGCAATGTTTCCTACAATATGTCTATAACTTCTTCCTGACAGAGGAACTATTAAACAATAAACACTTGAGGACAAATTAGTTCAGGAAATACAGACTCTAGGTCGGTCTCTCTGTTATTCATACTGTATTGTAGCAAGTTAAAGGTGCTGAGAAATCTTGCATGAAAGAAACATGCCTGATTTTATTTTCCAAACCTTTTGAACCACAACAAATTGGAGAGACTCTGTTTTAACAGAAACAATTATTTGGTGAGATTGGTTTATATTCTGTCTGTCCGTATAACATGCAGTTAACACCTATTTTCTATCTCTGTGTATGTATGTGTGTATTTGTGTATGTGGTGGGGCGGTGGGGTGTTTTCTCAAGTTGACTGCCTCCCCGCCAAGGAATGCTCTTCGCCAGCATGCTGACACGCCAAAATGTACCTTAGCATCTCCTCACGGAGATGCCTCTGTCATGTCTCAGCTGACAGTGACTCTGTCCCTGGTCAAGATATCTTTGGCCCCCGCTTAGATATGTTACCTGCCATTGATGTCTGGTACCACATTGTTCATCCTCTTTCACAAACCCAGTTGAAAATCTAAGTTTCTTGAAATCAGTAATGACCACTTAGTGAAAAACAAAATCACCGACTTGATAGTCAGGCAGCTGGATGAGGCCTCACAGACCAATTCTGTTCTTCTTAGTGGTAGAGCTCTTCTGGGAGGTAGACAAGCCTTTCTCCTCCAAGCTTCTGTGCCATCCTCAGAACGTGGCCTGTGGACTCACAATGGGTAGTACAAAGTCGGGTACTTTATGTGCAGTATCTGGCAGCCAGAGAACATTCAACAAATATCACTAATGTTGTTGTCTCACTTCCACGATGCCCAGCATTAAGTCCTTTATAGCCATGGAACAATTTTAGTCATTTGTTTAATTGACGTGATGATACTGTTTGCTCTCTGCAAAGTTCTTCAGCTTCTGTCAACCCATCTGGAATGTACCAAGCAATAGGCATAGGCAACCGAGTGGAGATCAGAATGTGCAAAGCACGTTGCAGGGACCAGACAGGAGCAGCGTGGGGAGAAGGCTGAAAGGAGGTGGAGGAGGGCTTGCAGAGGGCTCTGAGTGCTTGGTACCTGCCCCGCTCCACAGGGCACCGGGCTGCCCCTCTGCCCAAGTGCAATGAAAATGGCATACAACTGCCCTATTGTCTTTCACAATGTTTCCTCTTCTGGGTCTAAAATGCCTGAAGAACATTGCCGATTTGATAATACATCCATCCGGCAAAGGGAACGATGATCCATCCCCGAAGAAGTACCATGCCGTCATTTTAGTAGCTCAGACACCTCTTTTTTCTGATGCAGAATCTTCGTGAGAAAATAGTGGCCCTCATTAATGCTTTGCATACAGACTCCTCATTGTTTTTACTTGTGCTTTTTCTTTGCACTTGAATATAGAAGCAATAAATTTCAGGGTAATGAAACTCACTTATCAGATTTCCCAGCATCAAGTTTCATATTAAGAATGAAAAAAATCAGTCTAACTGAACTCAATATAGCTGTAAACCAATATACGTAAGCCGTATCGGAGATTAAACCTTCATCATTGCATTTGTAAGTTTCCCATTTCAGTCTGGAAGGAATAACAATTTTCCTGGCTGTTATTTAATGATGTAAAATATTCCTTAAACTAATAAATTGAATCAACTCAAGCAACATTGAAAAGATCAAATAATCTCTCTGAAAAAAAAAAGCATGAATCAAACGAACACATTTTCCCTTTAAACATATATGGTAATTTCCTAAATTTTGAAGACAATTTTTTTTTTATTCTTTGGGTGATGTTATCAGCAGTACTAAAAACCAATTTAATGAGACAATTTGAAGTTTCTCATTTATTGAAAAAGTTCTTACTCCAGTGTCTTTTTTTAAATTTGAAATCAAGTTCTAACCAGTATAATTTTAACATTACTTCAATTTACTTTTTTCAACGTAATTTTTCAACATAATACTCAGTTTCATATGAACTTAAAAATATAAATAAAAAATTATTCTTAAAAAGAGCAGCAATAACCACAAATGAATTTATGTGTAACATTGCTGGTTGGGAGCATGGAGAATGAGTGAGAGGCACTGTAATTATCAGTATCTCTAGTTTATGTTCGAGTTTTCATAAACACATGCGTGCAAGAACAAATGCATAACAATAAATGTATGTACAAGTTATTGCATATACTATGTATGCTTAACATTCTAATTAAAGCAGTTAGCTATGACTCTTACTTAGCAGCATATAAAATGAGTAATTATGCTTGAAAGAAGCTAGCAAACAACTCTGAAAGAGCAATGCCTGGATCCAAAACCTCCCAACCAAGGAGAAGTTGGTCGAGAGAAAAATCAGAAAGGAAACACTGATTCTGTCTCCTTATAGGTGCTCCTTCTCCATGTGCACTGTGAGGTACCGTTTATAAGCAATGTTTTTAATTTATAGTGCCAGAGGTCCAACGTCCTTCCTGTGAAATGTACATGCCTGCAGATTTACTTTAACTGATTTTTTTTCAAATGCAAGATGCAATAGCCATTCTATGAACATCTTCAATCCAGAGCATCTGTATAGTACCTGACTTGAATATTTGGACGAAAAGCTTCACTTTTAAATTCCTATGTAAGGGAGAAACTTTGTTTTAAAAACACTTAATTGCACAGTTGCCCAGAAAGATACTGCTTACAGGCATTTAGGCACTCGTAGCTAAGAAGACTTTTTGAACGTATGAAAATGAAAGGAGTTTGTAAAATGGGGGAAAAAAGGAAAAGACAAAATAAAAAGAGAAAGGAGAGGAAAAGGGAAAAAGAAAGAAAAACCCTTTCTGTGGCATACAAAAAAAAAAAAAAATATATATATATATATATATATATATATATATAGCACCAAAGTAGAAAGAGCTGATGTTCTAATTTATTGAGGACTTGGCAGTTTACTTCTGCTGAACAGTTCGCCTCAAGAATTTTAGTCCCATATTTTTGTGACATGTTCGTTGTTTCAGAACTTCCGTGTTAGATGGTGAGACAAGGCTTAAACAGTGTCGGGATTTATTGCTATGTTTCAATGTAAAACATTTTACCAAACCACAGTTTTCACTTAATTGCTAAGTGATTTGTTAAATTTTCTTTAAAAGTGGTCAATGCAGCTCCATATCTGCCTGGACCTCCCAATTACCCCGTCAAGTGCATGGAAAGTCTGCACTTTCAATTAGGGCCCTGTCTGGTCTCCGCCACTAGGAGGCACTGCAGCCTGCTTTATGACGGGGACGAAATCTGGCGAAGTGAATTTTCCACACAACTATGGCTCTGGTGTCATTCCCTATTTAATGGCTGTCAGTGAGGGGGAAAGACAACGTGGCGGGTAATTAAAACCAAATTGCAGGCAGGAGATGACTGCACAAGAATGATATTGTCATTAATACTGATTTAACATGCACCTGGGTAAGGTGAGGGAGTGTAGCAAGGGAATTCACACAGACGCCAGGGTTGCCTGATTTAAAGATGTAGTGCTTCCAGCTGAAGCATGTTTAAAAACTGAATAAAACCATCATATTATGACAGCAGAAATAAAATGGAAACAAATGTTCTACATATGTCTGTTTAAAAAAAAAGGGAAGAAACACAAGAAAGAATAATATTCCATTTTTTTCAGCATCTAGGACCAAGCATGTGTCTCTTTCTCCAAAGTTAAAAAGCATTTTTCCAGAATGCTTTTTCCCCCGTTATCGTCTTCCCTGTATGGATTTGTAATCTGCTCATGTAGTTTTCTGTTTTCATAAGAATGTGAAGATGAAACATTTGATTGTAGCAAACACTATTCATTTACAAAAATCACATACCATGGGTTTAAAACTTCAATCCCAGGAACATTTTAGGGAAGGTATATACCTCATTGGATTCAGGGATTTTCCTCTTATGAGGAACACCTTGCTAGAACAATTGAAATCTAGGTCGGAGATCTTGAAGGCATGGCCAATAGTGCCTACAGTAGGAGACACCTGGCTTTCTGACATAAAGTCCCAAATAAAGAAGAGGATCACTTTCATTTAGTGCCCCTAAAATTATTTATGTTTTTTGTTTTTAGGGATAACTGCAAAAGCCAGAAAGTAGACATTAATCAGAGTTCACATTAAGTAGTCTATTTTGCTTAATATATGTGAAGCAATCTGGTAGATATTTCAACATTAACTATTTCATATTAAGACAGATTAAAATTCACATCTGTTCTTTAGTAGAGAAAAGTACAGTGTTTTAGATCATGTACAAAAAAGTGCAGTGGTTTAGATCATGTACAAATTAAAAACAACCTCTTATTTAAAGAAATATGGGTCACTTAAAAAGCAGAAAGTGTACCAAAATTTAATGTGTGTATTGAGAGGGAAAAATGGTTACAGCGACCGAGTTCAGCCTCTCCCTGAAAACTCTGCACCAACTGATAAATCTCCTTCTGGTTTCTCCTTAAATGAAATGTGTGCATTATAGAAATGGTTATCCTTCTGCCCTGTGCCAAAAGAGATAAATCATTAAGGATGTCATGAAGATTTATAATCACACCATAAAGAAAGTAAATTCAAAAAGCATTCCTTGGGCAATAAAGAACATATTATAGAGAAAGAGCTCACTAAACAAGGTCAGGTAGGAAAAAATGATCAAATGTCATGGACGCTGGGATCTAGACAATGGGAGTTGTTTTAATGCCCGAATCATGAATTGCAGAACGGTGATCAGCATTTCTGAACTTTTTTCCTCAGTGCTTTGCTATGGACACTTGTAATGAGTTTTCCATTTGCAGACCTTTCATTTATGGATGTATTTGGTGGTTTGTGCCTGCACTGTCAGGGACGGTAACTGGATTCCAGAGCAGGGAGACTCACAAAATGTGCAGGTAAGCCTAAAATCATTGCAAACAAAATGGGTAAAAGTTGGAACTTCTGCCTTTATGAAGGAATATGCAAATTCTGGTGAGGCTTCGGATCCACCATTGGCCTCTGAGAATTTAGAGGACAGCGTGAGCAAGGCAACAGAAAAGAGCTTTATTTCACTTGCCCTTTATAAAATACCAAAGAAATTCTTCTCCAAGAAGGACACTTTCAGAGACGGCGACACGTTGGATGACCGAAGCTGCCGACTCTGGCCAGGCGCTCCCCACCTGGAGGGGCCGTCGGATGCACCCAGACGTCAGGGAGGAGAAGCTGCCCTTTGGATGCCAGACACAATCTCGTTTTCAAATTCTGTTCTCACATTTGAACTGAAAAAGTCAGTGAAGCTCATCCCCACTCAAGTCTGAGGATTATCTGGGATCAGTGGCTTTTATGAGGGGAGAAAAAAGATCTCCGTGGTCTCAAAGGAGAAATAACTTTAGAGACAATTGAGTGTCCTCACGTTTCAGACTGTATGAAAAATGCGTAGCATCTGAAAGCCCAGTTCTTAAGGAGATTTGCTGACTTGAGTGAAAGGGACAATTATTTGGATGGAGGGGGATACTTTGTTATGATTAATATTGACTTAGGGACAGCTACAATGTGGCAGGTCTTCTTGTTCTGAGTGGTCTGTATCAGGGCACATGTGTTGGGGGACACGCACAGCGACCGAAGGATCAACATTCAAGCTCTTCTTCCCATTTTCACCCCATTTACTTTTGGATGGAGCCTGGCACTCACAATCTCTTAAACTGTTCTCCCAGGTTGCCTGTGTAACGAATATAATTTTTCAGCAAGATGGCTGCTGCCAGAAGCAGGCTCAGGAATGTCCATTTTAATTAAACATTTTACTTTCAATTACACTTCACAGTTTGCACATGGTGACACGCTTTCCTCACATGGACTTCCAGATTGCTACATTAGGACTGCTTTCCTATGTGGGGAAATTCGTGTTAGTGAAAACGACTCATATATGAAAAACTCAGTTTTTTTCTTTGACTTGATCAATGGGAAGTTATTTTCAAAAAGAGAATATTTGTAGGGTCTCCACACTTCAGGCCAGATCTCAAGGTGAGAGTAATAGGAACACCCAAATTGCTAAAAGGGCAATCATAAAACTTGGAGCAGAAGTATCCTATGCTTTATGCTTTATGCTACGTATTTCCTTTATTGAGGTGATGGAACTTCATTGATGCTTTTGTTCCAAGATAAGCTTTAGAAAATTATGATGCACTACATGTTATCCATTATATAATGTGCCCTAAAAAGCAAATTAAACCAACTTGATTCCTATCCTCTGGAAGCTTACAATTCAAGGCATACCTACACAGGAATACTCACTCTGTTTCAAGATGATATATAAACACATATTTCAAGAACCTTTTTAGATGTCTCCAGATTAGCAAAGTGGCTTTACTTCAAGCAGATAGGAAAGTCATTCCTGACCCTCTCTGGAGCACACCACTTGAATTATTTATCATTCCAAGAAGGCAGGGAGGAACTTTTTGTCCACCTGCAGGTGCACAGGGTTTCATTTTAAGCAGATAAAATTGTGGAATAACGCTGTTCGGGCATGGTCTTTTTAAAAATGCATCTGAGAGGGGATTCCTGGAGGGGAAACAGTTTGTAGGAGGTCATTTTGTATAACTTAAAGAGAAACATCTGTGGGTTATCATCCCTCCAACAGCCGACTTTGGGGTAGAAATTAAGCTGAAATTCCCCTGGACCAAACACTGTCTGTGCTGATTCCCCTCCAAAAAGCCTCTGAAGCAATTGTTTGGACTGTCAGTCTGACCGGGAACTATGTAAAGACGGGGATAGCTTCAGTCTGGTTTTGTCAGTTTCACTTTTTCACAATGATTTTTCTTTTTTTTCTGATCATTATCATTTGATTATCAACTGCATCCTTTCTCCTTTCCTCGACTCCTTTCTTCTCTCCTTTTTTCTTTGTTTTCTCTTCTACTCCTCCCTTTTTTCTCTCTTCCTAAGAGAACAGACTCATAGAATATACTTCGATATGATTCAGCTGTATGTTTCTTACTATTTATTTTTATTTCAGGAGAATCATCTCTAAAAGAATTGAGGCCAGATTTTACGTGGCATGAGATTATAAAAGTCACATCTTTGTCCTGGTGAGATACATGCTGTATTTCAAACACATTAAGGGATATATTAAGAAAATATCTTCACTGAGTTTAGGTTCAATAATTCTTAAGTATTCAATAATTCTGAGAGTTCAATAATTCTAAAGTAAAGTATTAAAAAAATATATCGGTGTAACTCTGAATGACACTGGGCTGAAGATTCAAGATTAGCCCTCTATGTGGGACAGTTTTACAAAGTTTACATTCACTTTTTTTCTTAAATATTTGCCTGTGTGAGTTAAACTCATGACAACCACATCAGACAGGAGATTATTGTTTCTCAAGTGAAGACACTGAAGTACTTGGGTGAAGTCACACTTGGATTGCTGGTGTAGAGAGAATGTTTTACCGGACAAGATGATCTTGCAAACCCATGCCTCTCATGCCCCATTTAAGGAAATGAAGTGTGTGCCTGTGCTAATCTCCAGAAAGATGAAGCCTTAAAAGATCAACTGGCCATAAAATCCCTGAAGAGGCTCTGGGCTACCCACAGGAAAGCAGGCAAGAATGAGCTTGGGAAGCTGCACATTTTCAGAAAACTGATTCCCTGTGGACCCCATGAAGAATACATGGCTACCCTCCTGGAGAATTTATGCAGATAGATGGACACGTGTATATACAAACACCACAAGTGTCTGTGTCTAGATGAGAGGGAAAAAAGTCTTTGAAAATGATTACCTAATTTTGAAAGAACCCAACAAATAGGAAATCTTGGCAATTTTCTCTTGACTAGCTCTTCTCCTTATTGTTATGAATTTATTGTTGTTATTTTACTATTTCACTAGTTTAATGGCAAGATCAGTCCTCATAGCTCATGTGCGAAATGCACATGAGGCAGTCAGAGGTGGGGAGGGTGAGTGCACACCCTAGTTAGCATAACACAGTCTTGTGCAAAGTCTGCTGTTTTGGCACTTCCTTTCACCTTCAAAAGTGTCCCAGTAGGAACAATAAATTGTATGGAAATGATAGATGAAAGATATGTGAAGTCATACACATAGAAATGTGACATATTGTTACCTGTACCTAACACATCAGGTGGTTTCTCATGAAGCAAAGCCTGAAGGGCATTTCATAGATCATTTAACACCTCTGCTCTCTTACTTGGGGCTTTATGCCAGAAAGGTGGCATGAAGGGCCTTCAGGAACAGCTTGCTCAAGCAAAGTCAGAATGGAATCCTCAGGACTCTGCCTTTGTACTTCTGTGATTTGGCCGTGCATCCCGGCAGGGAGATGAGTCCACTGATGCAAGTAAGCAGAGAAAAATATATCTTCTTGTTGTTTTTTCATTTTCATATCAGCAAAATCACAATACCATGTGGTTCTGAGGAATAGTGTATTACTAAACATCTAATACAGGTTGGTAAAAAGGTGGACAGTTCTTTACTACTTTAGAAAGATCTTATATATTATCCATCCTTTGGTTATTAAAAGGTAGATGTCTGTATCTTTGAATTAATGAGATATTTCAAGCATATTGTTGACAAATTTTAAATCTATATTGGCTTTTAAGAATTAGTTTGAAATTTACAACTTTTAAAATACCCAGATATTTTTCTTCAGAATAATATTAAGTAGTAGCTGTGCATAGTTTTAAAGAGAACAGAATAACCAAAAAAGTGACAGCACAGAAGAAAGGAAGGAGGTAGGGAAGAAAAAGAAGGCTGGGAAGAGAAAGGGGTAAAGAAAGAAATATAGGAAAGATGTTTTTTTCCTTCAAATGCCCATAAATCTGGCTCTTTTCATTTTTTAAGGGCTAATATTTCATCAGTTTTAAAGAAGTTGCAAATAATTGTATAACATATTTAACTGTTGAATTTCTACACTGTGAAAATTATTATCCAAAACACTTAAATTTGGCTGATCTCATGCAGCACCATTTTTTAACCTATCTGTACATTCTTGAGACTATCTTTGTGTGCAGTGCATAGTTTGAAACTAGTCATTCCACTACTTTAAACTGTTATTATTGTTGTTATTATTATAATATTTGCTTTCAAAAAGCAATTCTGATCATTGGACTTGTTTAGCTCTGAAAACACAACCAAATTAACATAGTCACTGAATGCAATATGGCTTTTTAAATTGAATATTTACTATTTGATACAGAAAATATAACAGCTACTAGTAAAGGTTCCTGTAGGGTTGAGCCATAGAAAAATGAGATGAGCTGTGAATATAAGCTCTGAATGTAATTTTAGACTTTCTAGTAGAAAAAAGTAGAAATAGATGAAATCAATTTTAATAATGTATTTATTTAATCAGATATATACTATATATTATAATTTCAAGCAGTTATCTAATACATAAAATGTTTTAATAGAGATATTTTTATTTCCATATTTAATCCCAAGCCTTCAAAAGCTTGTGTATTTTACAAACAACACATCCCATTCTGGATTACTACATTTCAAGTACTCTGTGGTCCCATAGGGCTAAGAGTTACCACACTGGATATGCACAGGTCTAGCATATAAGATAGTAAAGTAAATGCAGGTTCTGACTAATTGGTGTCCTGATAGAGTTACATTCTAATAGCTAAGAGATGGGTCTTGGCAACACATGGCTAGCATTTGAACTCTTTTTCCATCAGTTATCCTAGAGTGACTTGGGCATGGAACTTATTTTTCTAAGCCTCTTTTTTCTTCTTTGCAACATGCCAATAGTAATATCTGGCTCATCAAGGCAGTCAAAAATTAAGTAAGTAAATGCATATAAAGGACTAAACACAGGACATAACAAATAGTTAACACTCAATAAGATGAGATCATTACTATTGTGCATGAGAAGATACAGGATCTCATCTGCTAAGGATATGCAGATAGCACAGAACAGGTTATTTGCAAATTTACACTTATTAAACCAGCTCTGAGTAGCAAGCACCAAGCTTGGCACTTGCAAAATTGATCCACAAATAATTTTAAATTAATTAAATATTTTTATTGACCCTGTTATAAAATGCTAACCTTACTACCCAGTCTAAGGATTGCAATAGTCTGTATTTCCCAAACATGCCTTGTCCTCTCATCTCACTAAATCTTTAAAAAATTCTTATAGAATGTCTTCTAAGTTTATTGGCTTTTATAATTAAATTGCTGTAAATATTTGCATGCATTGCATCATGTATTTATAGTCTTTCATTTCTCTTGGGTAGATATCTAGGAGCTGAATTTCTGGGTTATAAGATTAGGTTATGTTTAACTTTTTAAGAAACTGCCAGCTTTCAAAAGTGGTTTTGCCATTTTAAATTCCCATCATCAATGTTTAAGGATTCCAGTTTCTCCACATTCTCCCCAATTCATGCTATTGTGTGACTTTCAGATTATAATGATTCTATTGGGTATACAGTGGCTTCTCATTGTGGCTTAAATTTGTATTTTTCTAATGACGAATGATGCTGAGTTATTTTCATGGGTTTATTAATCCTTTGGGTGAAACTTTTATTGAAATATTTGCTCATATTTTAAAAGTTTATCTTGCAAGAGTTCTTTATGTATTTTTTATCCAAGTTTTTGAAAATAATTTTTTAGTCAGATTTATGATTTAAAAATATTTGCTCCCAGCTATAGATTCTCTTTTTCATTCTTTTAATAGTGACCTTTCAAGCAGAACTTCTGAGCTTTGATGAAGTCCAATTTATCAGATTATTTTTCTATGTATCGAGATTTTGGTGTCATACTTAAGAACTTTTTATGCAATGGAAGGTCAGTAAGATATTTTCAAAAATTTGAAATTTAAAAATTGTATTGATTAGCTCTTATACTTAGGCCTATGATCCACTTTGAGCTTGTTTTTGTGTGGTGTGTGAAATATAAGTCAAAAATATTTTTCCATGCAGCATCTGCTTGTTCTAGAACTTACTGAAAAGATTATCATTTCCTGATTGAAATACCTTGGGATCTTTCTCAAAAATTTAACTGACCACCGATGTAAAGGCTTAGGGAATTACAAATCTATTCCATTTATCTAAATGCTTATGGTTGCATAATCACAGCACTGTCTTGAGTAGTCTACCTTTATAGCAATCTCCTTTAAAAGGTAAAGCAGTAGGCAGAATCCTAAAATAGCCTCCAAGATTTCCCACTCTAATCCCTGAAGTGTGAATGTGATAAAATATCAAACCTTGATTATGCTGTATTACATGGCAAAACTGACTTTGTATATGTGATTAAGGTTACTAATCAGTGACTTTGAATTAATCAAAAAGGGAATTATTCTGGATGAGCCTAATCTAATCACACAGTGCATGGAGCACAGAGTTTTCTCTGATGATAGAAGAGAGATGTCATACACGAAAAAGATGTGGCACACTATTGCTTCTTAAGAATGGAAGAGGCTCTGAAACAAGAAACTCAGGTGAGTTCTAGGAGCACTAAGGAATCTCTGATTGACAACCAACATGGCGACAGGCACTTCACCTCTACATCAGCAAGGAGGTGAATTTTTTCCAGACCGAGAATGAGCTTTGAAAAAGACTCTGAGATCCAACTGAGAATAAAATTGGCTGACTCCTTAATTCCATCCTTGTGAGATACTGAGCAGAGAACTTAGCTGTGACATGCTCAACTTCTGATGTACAGAGCTGAGATACTAAATGGCTTTTGTTTTAAGCTACTAAGTTTATGATAATTTGTTATAAGCAAAAGAAAACTAATAAGGGTAGTGTAACTACTCCAAACTTGTTGATCTTTTTCAAAAATGTTTGGATGCTGCAAGTACTTTTAACTTCTGTATAAACTTTGGAATTGACTTGTCCAGTTCTGCAAAGGAGCCTGCAGAATTATATTGAATTGGTAAGTCATTTTGGGTAGAAATATTACCTTAAAACTAAGTCTTTCAATCTTGAATATTTCATATATATTAATTTATTTAAATCTTTAAAAATTTCCACTAAGCAGTGTTTGTTTTTTTAATAAATGTATCTTGCACTATTTTTATTAAACTTATTCCTAAACATTTTATTTCTTTTGATGGTATTATTAATGGAATTACTTACTTAATTTCAGGTTTGAATGATTCCTTGCATATACAGAAATGCCATCGATTTCTGGGTAGTGAGCTTGTACCTTCTGCCCTTGCTAAGTATGTTTATTATTAGTAGATCTGGGATGGATTCCTTGGGATTTCTACGCATGGAAATAAGTTTTGTGCGAATGACAGCTTTACTTCTTTTTCCGAATCCAATGTCTGTATTTTGTTTTTCTTCTTGTTGTTGCACTTGCTTGCATCTCCAGTAGAAATGTTGAATCAAAGTCAATGGAATTTACTTCCTTGCCATGTTCTCAGTCTTAAGGGTAAAGAATTCAGTCTACAAACATTAAGCTTAATGTTAGGTATGGTGTTCTTTACAGGCATCCCTCATGCAATTAGAAGTTATATTTTATTCTCAGTTTGATGAGAGATTTAATCACAAATGTGTGTTGAATTTTGTAAAGTGCTTTTTCTGCTTTTACTGAGGTTATATGTTTTCTTTCTCTTTATTCTAGAAATATAATGCATTGCATTGATTGTTTTGTTGGATGTTAATACAAGCTTACATTTCTGGAATAAAACCATTTGTTATGATGTTTGATGCCTTTAATATGTTGCTGGATTCAATTCACTAATAATATTTTATTAAATATATGTCACTGTTTATGAGACATACTGGTCTACAGTTTTCTTTTCCTGTGGTATCTTTATCAGACCTCAATTTCAGAGTAATAATGAGTTTGTAGAATGAGTTTGGACATGTTTCCTCTCCCTCTGTTTTCTGAATGAGATCTTGAAAGATTGGTGTTCTTTAAGTATTTTATAGTATTCAGCCAAGAAATCCTCTGAGCCTGAAAATTTCTTCTTGGGAATATTTTTACTTACGTGTTCAATTTCTTTACTTGTTAATTTATTAAAATGTTCTGTATCTTCATTGTTCAATTTTGGTAATTTATGTCTCTTTAGGAATGTCTACTTTTTTAACTAATTCTGTCTAATTTTTTAATTGTAGCCATTCCTCATATTTCTTTACAATCATATTAATTTTGTGGAATAGCGGTCTGTTTTTTAATCCTGATCTTGAAGATTTAAATCCTCTCTTTTTTTTGTTATTTTTAGCTAAAGGATTATCAATTTGTTGACCTTTTTAACAAGCCTAAAACTGATTTTATTGATTTTATTTTTTCCATTTTCTTTTCTCTGAAATTTACTTAATCTTTATTATTATTTTTATTTTGCTTGCTTTGGGTTTAGTTTGTTTTTTTTCTGATTATTTAAGGTAGAAGATCATTATCAACTTTAGACTTTTCTTCTTGTCTACTATTGATATTTAAATTAAAAACTTCCATCTAAGTGCTGCTTTAGCTGCATTCCAGAATTTTTAATATGCTATACTTTTATTTTTACTCAGCTCAAAATAGTTTCTAGTTTTCTTCGTGCTTTCATTTTTAACCCATGAGTTATTACAAGTGCGTCAATTTCCAAGTGTTTGAAGATGTTCTGGATTTCTTTCCATTTTTTATTTCTGTTTTAATTTTACTGTGATCAAATCACACACTTTTCATGATTTTAATCATTTTTAATTTTTAAGATTTGTTTTGTGGTATATACTATATCCATTTATAGTATATCCTAGAAAATGTTCCATTTGTACACGAACAATTATACATTCTGTCGTACTTTTTAAGGATTTCTATATAGTTCAGATTAGTTGGATTTGTGGTCACATCTTCTATATTTTTTTATCCCTCAGTATTCTATCAATCATTCTGAGTAAGGTATTTAAATCTCCAACTATGAATGATTAAGTGACACTATTTTTATATAATTTTGTCAGACCTGTTTCATGTATTTTAACTGGTGTGTTTTCTTGATGCACTGAACATTTGTCAAAATAAAATGTCCTCTTTCTGTTCTAGTAATACTGAGGCAGGTGATAGTAGGAGCCAGGCAGATGAAGTTCAGAAGCCTAGTAAGTTTCAAAAAGCCCCCATCCCCCCATCCAATTCAGCCACTTAGTTAGATAGACCTCAGCTGCTCTGACTGGTTGTACCCTATGGAAATGAAGCTCAGCCATTCAAAAGTACACTTAGATAGACCCCAGCTGCTCTGATTGGTTATGCCTTATGAAGTTTTATACTTTCAGCCAATCAGGAGTGAATTGTGATGTCATTATTGCATTTCCCTAGTAGGTCTGGGAGGGCGGGACTTCCTCCTCTCAGAGGAAATATCAACCAGAAGCCAAAGCTCTGATGTCATTCTCCTTGAGAGCCCCTCCTGATTAGCAGGATCTTTCTCTTTCCACTCATTAAAAGAGTTTTGCTGGTTTTTCTGTACTCTTATCTGCTGGCTTCATTCTTCATCAGCTCTGAGATGTGATCCTGGGAAAAAAACAGTGTTTGGCCATTAACAATATTTCATATCTCAATGTCGTTTATAAATATATATATACATATTGCTATGGTCACTCCACCTCTCTTATGGTTACTGAAGATTGTTATTCTTTTTTTCATTTATTTGTTTATTTATTAACTTTCTTTGGCTAAATCTGAAATCTCTATCCTCTATTGTATGCAGTTTCTGATAGCTGTTCATTTTTATTCTTGTTCTATTTAATGAACAGCCTTTGCCAATGAGTTTATATGTGGACATGTGGTTAAGGGAGGGGGCATTTTCAACATTTAAACCGTTTTCATATCTGGTTCAGCTTATATTTTCAATTCAGCCATTTCTCTTCTCTGGGCATGTCAACAGTTAGCGGACACTTTGGGCACTCACCCATCTCCATGACAAATACAGGTGGTGTCGACCACGGTACACTTATAACAGCCACTTCCTGCTCACCCACTTCTGAGATCATTGTTGCTACTGGTGATGGTGCAGAGTGCGTTCTGAATGAGCCCATTTCAACTATGACAGGAGATCTGCTAGTCCTCCAGTCTGTCCCAGTCTGGCAGAACCTCTGCATCTAATGAATGAAACTGGGACCAGAGCAGCATCAGGTAATAACCTCAAAAATTCATACTGCTTTTAACTGAAATTCAGCAGTTTTGAAAGCTAAATCCTTAGATGTTAGTTCCTGTCAGTGGATTTTGGAGTGCTGAAATGATTGTGGTTTTGGTTTTTTTTTTTTTTATTCATCTCTTTACACCATTATTTTTTATTTTAGGAAAACTATCAATGACCTTATTTGTCCATAGCAAGAAGTCTTTCTTGTAAATAAGAATTAATGGGAACTGTTGTAACTATACTTAATGAGATCATGAACAATATGTATGAATGAATTAAATTATGAAATATCAGGACAGAAATAAGAACTATGAACAAATGGAAACTACAAAACAAAAAAAGTACAGTAACTAAATTTTAAAAATCCCAGGATGTGTTTCATGATGCAATAGAAATGATACAGGAGTGTGGATTTGAAGATAGACAGAAATAAATCAATTTTAACAAAAAGAGACTTTGCCCTAGAGCATTCACTAAAGAAAAATAAAAATATAGGTAATAAACCAATAGATAAAATAAAATAGAATAACATAAAGTGCTCAACCCAACAGAAGGAATGAAAAGAAGGGAAAAGAAATAAAGAACAAATTGGGTAAACAAATAGCAGAAGAAAGGTTTAAAACCATGTAAATTTAAAATTATATTAAATGTAAATTGTCTAAATGCACCAATTACAATGCAGAGACAGCCAAACAATAAAGAAGCAAGATGTGTCTATACGCTGCCTTTAAGGAATGCAACTTAATTTAAATGGCTTTAAGTAAAAAATTGAGAAATAAGATAAAAAATTTATAAGACATCATAAAAGTGAGATCATAGAAAATAATGTATGAAAAGATAAAGGATATAAAACAGTAAATTACACCAAAATATATTTTTTATACCTAGAGACTAATACCAAGGTACTGACAGTTGTTTGTTGACCTTGTGTACTCTAAAGTGTGCCATTTAAAATATGCCTTCAGATAGTGAGCACAGCAGAGCTGCTGGGGTTATGCTTTGAGAGTGTCACAAGCCTGTATTGTACAATATTATAACCAACACTCCTGCCAATTTGCTTTTAAGTATTTATTTGAAGGATGATATGAAGGATGTACACTGGAGGCCATTTTGGAATTGACGATTTGGGTTTCTTTTTAAATTTTTGTTTGTAAATACCAAATATCATTACCTCTTGCCTGAACAATTGGCTTGTTTTTATCATAGAGGTATTCAAAATTCTATGAGTGACCCAGTAATACAGGTATTACTGGATCTTCGAGCCATTAGAACAATTTTTAGAAATGCTGAAAAAGATTAAAAATATAGTTGCTGGTATAACCATACTTTGTTTACCAAAGAAGTACAAACCTGCCAGCCTGATAGTGGCTACAAAGTGACTGTCATTCACTCCCTAGTGTTTGACATTGGACCCAGGATACATTCTCGAGCAAACAGAATGACCATCAACTATTTTTTTTTTTGAGAGGGCATCTCTCATATTTATTGATCATGTGGTTGTTAACAACAATAAAATTCTGTATAGAAGACTCAATGCACAATCATAATCAACCCCATGCCTAATTCTCAACAGTCTCCAATCTTCTGAAGCATAACGAACAAGTTTTTACATGGTGAACAAGTTCTTACATAGTGAACAAGTTCTTACATGGTGAACAGTACAAGGGCAGTCATCACAGAAACTTTCGGTTTTGCTCATGCATCATGAACTATAAACAATCAGGTCAATTATGATTATTCGTTTGATTTTTTTACTTGATTTATATGTGACTCCCATATTTCTCCCTTATTATTATTATTATTATTATTTTTAATAAAATGCTGAAGTGGTAGGTAGATGCAAGATAAAGGTAGAAAACATAGTTTAGTGCTGTAAGAGGGCAAATGTAGATGATCAGGTGTGTGCCTGTAGACTATGTGTTAATCCAAGCTAGACAAGGGCAACAAAACATCCATGGATGTAGAAGATTTCTCTCAAAACAGGGGGGGTGAGGTTCTAAGCCTCACCTCTGAACCATCAACTATTTTTTGAGAGCTGGAATATGATTTACATCCTCCCATCACTATCTTTAAATGTGTTGTCAGAAAATGAACTTCAAAACAGTAAGTAGATACAAAGAGATAGATGTGAAGGGGGAAATAGACAATGAAAAATTATCAAAGATACGAGGCAGTCCCTCAGAAAAACAAGCAAAAATTAAATACTTAAAACATATTAGGGTGAAGAAAACATCCTTCATATATGCTTTTACTTCACAAAAGAGTATTAAGGTATAAGTAACATGCCTTACTTTTTCACAATGCAATGATAGTATAATTACATTTTTATTTATCAAGGAAAAAATATAGGCATAAGGTTCAGAAACACAGTATCTTATTTACAAATACACAAAAATGTTAATTAGGTTGAACTTGGATATTTTGGCAGCATTAAATGATGAAAGATGCTAGAGACATACTTATAAATTTAAAAGGAAGAAACATTTTGGTACAGTATGTTTCTAAATAGCCCACTTTTCTATTGTGAATTTCAAGTATGTAAGAGCTGAAAAAGTATGAAGCTCTTCTTTGAAATAATATATGGAGAAAATATTCCAGTCAAGTAAGAGAAAAATCAGAATTAGGAATTCCATAGAAAACTCACAGTAAAGATAGAATTCAGATAAATGTAATTATTGATTGTATTATTGAATCTGAACATTAAAGATGGTACTTTTAAAAAGCATCTGAAGGTAAAGTAATTCAGTAAAACAAAATGGAACTAAAGACACCTTTTGAAGAAAAATGAATAAAGAAACATAGAGTGTTGGTAGGAGAACAACAATGTATCTAATTCCTCTGTTTCATTAGAAGAAATTATTTAAAATTTTACATTTAGAGAAATACATATTCAAGAACATTTTTGTAAAGCTTAAAAGTAATCATAGACAAATTTAGCATAAGATGATTATCTTGAAAACACTGGGGAGGTGGATGGGGATCAAAGAAACGTTGAAGAAAATTGCTAATACAAAACCAATTAAAAAACAAGCTTTTTTCCCCAAAAAGAGTAGGAAGCTAAGTTAAAAGTAGAGTAAGAAAAGCAGGGAATTTACTTTGAATATTACCAAAGTAAAAATAAAATGGTCCTACAAAAAAAAGTTCTGATAAGCTAAGTAAACAAACAAAATGAAATCACAACTAAATGCTATTTGCACAAAAGACAAAATATTAAAGAAAAATGAAAAAAAATGGGAAAAAAGATTTTATAGGAAAATTCAAATAAAATGTAAGGAGAGCCATTTTTATGGCTGAATAATATTCCATTGGTGAACGAAACAGCAGTAGACTCATAGATACTGAGAAGTGACTGAGGTTACCATGGGGGAGGAGTTAGAGGTCGGGGGTGGAGAGGGTGAGTGGGGTCAAAAACCTCAATCATAATAAAACTTGGTCCCAGGGATAGACGTGCAATGTGGAGAATATAGCTCATGGTCTGTAACTTCTTTCTATGTTGACAGATAGTAACTACAGTAGTTGGGGTGAGGATTTAATAATGTATGTAACGGTTGAACCACTGTGTTTTATACTTGAAACCAATGTATTATTGTATATCAATAAAATTCAATTTAAAAAAGTGAGGGGATCATATTATTACAAATATGATTTCATCATGAGTTATTAAGTAAGAAGGAAGTAATTTCCTATTTCTAGATAAGGGCCAACCACAGTGGTAGTAAAAACAATAAACAATATGCCAAATAACATAGAACAAAAATGTAAGTCTGCTACCAGGAATTAGCAGAGAAAAATTAACAGAACGAAAATGAACAGAAACATACTTTTTGTCAGAGATGTTGAAACACATTTTTAGGTATTGCAAAAATAGACCAGGTAGAAGAAGTCATAGATATGTAGAAAATATAAGAAATAT
This sequence comes from Manis pentadactyla, assembly GCF_030020395.1. Taxonomy (NCBI): domain Eukaryota; kingdom Metazoa; phylum Chordata; class Mammalia; order Pholidota; family Manidae; genus Manis; species Manis pentadactyla. Next base: position 19,126,291 of record NC_080036.1, read on the forward strand.
AATAAGTTTGATTTAATATGCATTTATTGTTCCTACTACCCTATAAAAATAATAGCTAAGATTCCCTAAAGGCCTGCTCTATAAGTATTCACATGAGTTAGCCAAGGTGGCACTCAAAACCATTTAAGAGAATTGCTTTTATTATGTTTGTTTGACAGATGAAATAAAAAAAACAGAAAAAAAAAAAACTGAAGTTTAAGAGATCAGTTATTTTCCCTGGGTCAGGTAATAAATACTATAGTGATATTCAAACTCTGGTCTGTTTATTCCAGAAGCCAGAAAGCACAAATTAAACAGAAAAACTTCGACGAACACATTATTAAAAAATAAAATCTAGAAAGTGGTAACTCCTTTCTAAACCAAAAGTTATAACCTTTCAAACATTGAAATTGAAGAGACTTTCCTAACTACATAGCAAATCAAGAGGATATTAAAACTAACTACATCTTTACATATAAAACAAGAAAAGCAGGTTTTAAAGTGATTAAAAACTACATTAGGACCAAAACTATCTCAGAACGTAAATTTGTACTATTGAATATATTAATCATTGAGAAATGTTTTACATGAAGCATTTAAAGAACTTATTAAAATATCTTCAAGAGAAGCATAAGGATACCAAAAAAAATTTAAGAAAATTAAGGAAAAACCTAATAACTTTAAATTATTCCATAAAAAATAACCTTTTCATAAAAAAGTAACCTGCTACAAACCTGATCATTTAAATAGAGTAACAATTATAACCTGAATTGAAAACTTTGAATACCTTAACAAACTAAATCTGAATTTCTTTCAGATGAATAAATAATGGAAGATAAGCAGTAACATATGGAAAAAGAACAGGAAGGATGATAAACTAGCATAACATATTTTAAAACCTACTAAAATGTCATCACATAATCACACCTTGTTAATAGTTATAAATACAGACTATATATATATTTATACATGAATTCTAAATTTCATTTATTATTCAGTCTATATATAAACTCTCCCACAAGGGGAAACATAGACAAAGGGCATAGACACAATATAAGAAATAAAGCCTACAAATGGCTAGCTGATTTAGAATAGAATTTCAATGTTTTTAAAATGTAAATTCAAATGCTAACACATTATGCTTCATTTAAGGTCTAGCAAGAAACTGTTACCATACAATGGGATATATACATTTAATCACCACTTTAAGAGTATAAACTGCTCTTATACAAATTCATTCTAAGAAATATACCACTCTTTCACAACAACTTATTCTAAATAAATTCTAGATTTCACAACACCTTCCACTCTAAAGAGTGGGAATGAGGAAATGCTCTCTCATATAATGAGACTACCATAACCTTGATTCCAAACCTGACAAAGATATGTAAAGTGAGAAAATTCCTAGTGGGTCATAATAAACGTAGATTCACAAAGGCAAAACAAAATGTCAGCACATCAAACTCAGCGATACATAAGAGATAAATATATGAGACCAAGTTGAGTTAATTTCTGGAGTGCAAGGTTGGTTTAACATTTGCGAACTGATATAGTTGACCTAAACAAAATGATTAAAAATATACATATTATCATATGGTCAGCCCCCCCAAAATGCAGTAAAAACATTGGATGAAAGTTAGAATCCATTCATTATAAAAATCATATGCCATCTAAGAATAGAAAGGCATTTTCTAAATCTAATTAATATTACCTGCAAAGCCTGTAACAAATACACATACTTAAGTGACAAAATATTAAAAACTTTCTCCTGGAATCATGGGAAAATAATAAGGATACCTATGATCTCTGAATCTCTTAAATGCCATACTAGAAGCCCTACTAGTGCTAAATATAGGAGAAGATAATAAGTCATTATTTGCAGCTGATATAATTGTGGCTATAAATAACCTAAATTTTGTACATTATATTAATATAAATTTATATGATTAAAAATATCGATATTTAATAAATAGTATTAACAAATGACTTTATCAAGTTTTCTAGAAATAAGTTCAATAGACAAACATAAAGTGTGATTTCATATACCACTATGTTAGAAAAGGAAAGTTTTTAAGATACCACTTACAATAGCATCAAAATATTTAATTGCTAGAAGTGATTCTAATAAAAAATTTTGCAAGTCATTACAAAGAAAACTATAAAAAATATATAAGAAATAATACTTGCCTGAGTAATATAACATATTCATGTATTGGAAGACTGTTATTGTAAATATGTCACTGTTATAAAATTTTCTTTAGATTTAATTAAATCAAATACTGTGTGTGTGTGTAGAATTTCATCTCTAAGTAGATAAAAATATTGATACTGAAAATATAAAAGACAAAAAGTAGACATGATAATGAAGATAATGAAGAAGGAACTGTTGTACAATAAAACAAAATGTTATAACATTTTTGTAATTAAGATAATGTAGTATCAGAAACAGGGTGGTAACAGGATTTATGAAACTTGATAGGATAGGACTAGGAAAAATAGATAGACCTCTTTTCCTCCTGCATTTTCCCTCTTAATAAAAATCTTAAGATGTGAAAGCTGGAAGAAGGTATAACCACAATAATAAGTTCACTACTTTTAAATGGGTAATTTAGTGTTCTAGGAGCTTTAAAAACATGTCTGATCTGCTAATCACAACATATGTGATAGCAACTATAATATCACCAGTTGAGGTAATATGACAGTGAATGGTGTCATTCCACATTTTCTCCCACTTCTCCCACTGCAGGGCCATTGCACTGATTGGTAAAGTTGAACGAGAGCCCCTCAACCAGGCTGATTTATCCCTTTCCACTTGAATAGCAGATGGATTTACTAAGTGGGAATGGGAATTTCCCCAGTATTTTAGTCCTATTCTGATTATAGGTTTCAACTGTGTATGAAATTACTTACCTAAAACAAATTTTGAATTTCTTTCTATGCATGGAAAAAAATGACCCAATCCTTGAAATAAAAATAACGCAAATTAATGTGAAGGTTCTCTCTTTAATTAGAGTTTCTTAAGATTTCTCTTTGGACACTGTGAGAGAAAGAAGGTTTTCAGTACCAGAGGGGAAAGTGCATATATTTTTGGAACCCTTTGATGATCTGATACTGAAATTGCCTCTGCATTTGCTATCGTGTGGGTTGCATCACAGGTCATGTTACCTTGTTTATAGACATGATTTTGACAAGGAAAAGCATCAGTTTAATTATAAGGAAGAGGTTGCTCATAACAAAAGGAGTAATCTCTCAGGAGCCTTCATAAAAATGAAAGATAGTTAACTTCATAAGACTCTTTCAGTCTTACAACAAATCTTATCTTTCCAAAGATTTCTCCTTGGGCATGTAAACTCAAATTTAGCCATCATCTATTATTTACATTTTGTCTTCTTGTCTAATTTTTGCCATCAGCTGCTCAAGCATTATAAAATTGAACAGCTTGAGATTAACATTCAAGGTTTTAGTCAGAAAAGCTTTACTCTTAAATACCCTATTATAGTCTCACTATTTATCCATAATCAAATTTATAGTAATTAGATAAAATGCATAAGGGTTTTAAATCCATCTTTCAAGTAATCTAATTTGTATTTATAACTTCATAATTATATTATATGCCAATGATTATTAGAATCTTACATACTGAGAATGAACAATAGATTAAAGATAGACTTTTATCTATTCCTTGGATAGTCAATCTGACTAATTGTATATTTAATAATGATCAATTATAAGTTAATGCACATAATTGTTTTATTAAATCTAAATCATAGTTAAATGCTTATTTAATAATCCAAGTTAGTTTTGCCCTTTAGTATCTTTCAGTAAATTAGAATTTACCAATCTAAATTTTAAGCCTTAAATTCTCTCTTGTTCTGCTGACTGTCTCTATAACTTGAATTTAGAATAAAGCAATCTACTGATTCTAACAAAACAAAATTATGGAGAATCAAGTTTTAGATTTCAAATAATTGAAATTCTTTTTCATTGTTGATTGGTCCTCTAAGATAGAAGATTAATACTTTTTACAAGTTATACAAAGTTAACACAAGTTATAGTCATAACTTGAATGAAAACAGCTGACTTTAATTTAACCAGGTCCTTCTCTAAGCTCTTTACCATCACCATCTCATTTAATTGTCAAATAACTCTGAAGTGTAGGTACTTTTACAATTTCCTTTAAGGGAAGAGGAAACTAAAGCACAGAGAACAAAGAGATAGTGTGTGGGAAAACCAAACACCTGGCCTGCTGAGATACACCCTGAAGCACTGTTCTTTCCCATGGAGTTCATTGTCCCCAGATTCAACTTATAGGAGGTTAAAGTCTGAGAGACGCAAATGTGAGTAGATGTTGTTTATCACCTCCATGCAATATTTTCCTATTAGAAAACTATGACCATGTTTTCCTTGTTGTATAACAAATGTTTCTAGTTAAGACATGCTAGAGGGAGCTTTGCAACTTATTAAACCATATATGATTCTTTAATTCTATATGTTATTCATCATAAACTCATCACAGTTGTGTTTATTTTTCATTTCAAATAAAATTAGAAGACCAAAAGAAGTGTTTTAAATGATTGAAATAGACATTTTTTTCTTTTTTTCTTTTTTGTTGAAGTATAATTGATATACAATATTATACTGGTTTCAAGCATACAACATAGTAATTCAACAGTTACATACGCTGTTAAATATTATAATAATGAATCAAGGCAATGATAAACCCAAGAAAGTGGAGCAATAGAAGTGGAGAGGAGTTTTAAATGTTTTGATACATGTGTGTGTATATATATATATATATACACACTTTGTTAGAAAATGGAGGCTGCTTTTTAAGCTTTGAAAGTAACAACTGTACACACAATTTTTTTAGCTCTTGAGTAAAACACATGAAAGCAACTTTTCCTGAGAAACTAAGTTTACAAATCTCTGGAGAACGAAGTGGAAATTATTGAGTACTTCTTATCGCCCAATATTGTACAAAGCATTTTGCATGCATTCACATCAAACTTTCCTAATAACCCAGTAAAGGAAGTTTTATGCCATTTTAAAGAGGAATCTGAGACTCAGAAAAGTTCAAATAAGATAGTGAGAAAGAAGCATGCCCTTATTAAAAATCTGATCTTATTTAATACCAACATCTGTCTTTTTCCACTTCCTCTTTCAAGAATCTTGTAGTCTCAAAGTAACTTAAACATTACAATATTCACAAACAGATGGTCATATTCCTGTGTTTGATTGCCCTTGTACTAAATATGATATATTTATATACTGAATAACACACCCAAGTGAATATACTTTAATATATAGCATCTTTTCATTCAAAGAGAATACTTTCTAATCTGCTAATGCCAAGCAAAACCTACAATCTCTTAACATTTTAAAATTGTTGATTACTAAAACCAAACTTTCCTGAATGAGCTACAATATTGATATCCAAAATTTGTCTCATTTTAAACAATTTTTTGTGATGATTTCCTTCTTTTTAATTAGACATACAATTATTTTATAATATGGACACATAAAAACTGAATGTTTTGAACAATTTTCTTAAGTTTTTACATTTATTAATTGACCTCAGAGTCAAGCTGGTTGATAAGTCCACAAAATAAGCTTTCACCCTCAAATACCATACATTCAAAACTTTAAAAATTATAATTAATTACATTTTTTAAAAAAACACTTAAAAAGGTAAAGCATAATTTGAGTCATTTCATAGAAGTGGTCACATTTGACAGAATCATTTCCATTCCCTACAGGGGGAAGCAGTTTTACATTCAACAAGCCTGGATTTATATCAGCTCCTTTCAAAGAATTGCCTTCCAGAAGGTCTCCAGACTTGGGAGAAGATGAATTCAGTTCACTGCATCAGGCCTGGTGACCTGGCCCCCAATGAGATACATTGACTCAGTTTGCTTCCTTGCTTAATATCTTCTTGAGGTACCAGACTGGAGAGATGGTATCTGGAAAATGATTTGGTGGAAACGGTGGTAATTTAGCAGCAATCTCTGTGGCTACTATACCCCAGTGGGAGTCATTCTGTTGCCTGATAAGTATGAGGTTTGATCAAATATCCAAGTAGGGAGGCTTATGTGCTCAACATGGAGTTAAGTTGAAGAAATGGATAAAACACACAGAGCTTATTGCAACATAACAGGCAGCATTTTGCACAAGATATGATGTGGGTATACAGTGAAATGAGAACTGTGGGGAGGGTTTAGATTAAATCACATCTGTGGCTGCCATCATTATTCTTTCTCATTGCTGTTCCCCTATTTGGGTGAGAGCTTATGAACTGCCAGGAGAACAGGATGAGTGAGACAACTGATAAACAAAGACGGAGATAAGGAAACTGAGCTTTCTTTTGTGCCTATTCTCCTTGTTCTTAGTCAAAAAGCAGAAACATGTTGACATCCAGAACCTCTTGATGGGATAGTCACATTTTCATTTGTGATTCTAATAACTTTTAAAAATTATTTTGGAGAGTAAGTGGGAAAAAATAGTTTTCTTAACCTATCTTAAGGGCATGCAGAGAAAAAAAATATAAAACGTACTGAATGTAAAATCACAATAAATAGAATGATGGCAGGAAAACTACAAAAGGCACCAAAGCTTCCTTCATTTGTTAATTAATACTTATTAAACAGGATTTAATAAGCATGTTTAGGTTTCTCTAATGAGATTGAAAAATTTTGGACAGAAGAAGACAAAACAAGCAGAGGTAGATTTACTGTAAGGCTAAAAAAAATGTTTCAAAGCAAATTATGTGGTCTTTGTGAAAAATTTGCAAAAGAAATTAAAATTGCAATTGGCTGTCACTTATTATTACATTCTCCTCCATATTTCCCCATAGCTGTTAAAACACTGAGGTGACTTGGGTATTTTGGGGGTTTGATTAAAGAAAAGTTGAACTAGGGTTCATTTAGATTGGTTCTAAAGGGAGGTCAACATCTATCTATATCTATATCATCTACATCTGTATTTATATCTCTACCTATATCTGTGTCTATCTTTACCTCTTCGTCTAAGCACAGGTGTCCTGTTATAGGAATGGCACCCAAGGATTCTTCTAGGTGTTATTTTTGTCACCTCACCCAACTTTGTGAACCAAAGTTCAGTCCAGATAGCCTTCCACGGTATGAACATGTCTATGGCACCTTTAATATATGACTAGAACAAGGGCACAAGGTTTGAAGTATACAAAGTCAGAAATTAGTATAAAAATTCTTCCATCAGTAAACATTTGAAATGGTAAGCAAAGGATTTTTTTTCTTACCAAAACATAGTAAGAACTAAGTTTATATTGTCAGTCATATAATTGAGAATACGGTGCATATAATTGTAAATACAGTAGATTTTTTTAAATGAGAGTTTTACAAAATGAAATGTACCAGATTCCTTGTGTTTGTGGGACATGGAGCTATAGCAGTCCTATTAGGGGGAAATTTGTGACAGCACATCAATGAAAGGAACTTGGTAGAGTTTTCCCATTTTGACAATAACCCTAAAAGTTACATGACACAACAAAGAACAGACTCTAAACCTGAAAGGAATTCTTTAAGCCATGAAACAAAAAAATATACTGATTAAATATACTAAAGGAAAGTGTGAATCATCTATTTTCTCTGCTTAAAATAATATAAAATTGTTCCATATGAGGAAACCATGATAGCAAATGCAGATAAAATGGAGAAAAAGGATATTATATGGGTGTGTCAGAAGATCAGTTTATAAAAATGTTGTTTTTGGTTTGATTTTATAATCAAGTTGTATTTCTCTGCTTTTTAAAATTCATACTTTGTTGTGGTATCTTTTGTCATGGAAAGTAAATATTCATGCTTGCACCACTTTTGTATTCAAAATTTTAGATTCTTTTTTCTTAGAGTCTTCCAAGTCTTTGAGTTTAAAGCTCAGTGAAACTTGGATAAACACTTGGAAGCAGGAATTGCATCGTTTTCTATCTTGTATCACTAGGATGATCACAAAGGAATATCCCCAAACTGACGGCTTCTAGAAGGCATATATTCTCAAAGGGCTCAGATCCCACAGACATTAAAATGGTACTGTTGGCATAGTGGTAAAATCATATACTTTATACCATAAAGTTCAACAAAGGTACAGATCACTCCAGCAATAACAAATTATCATAGTGATAACAGATAAAATAAAGAAATGCAACAAGCTCTAAATCTATTTAAAAATCAACATGATATGAAAATCCTTTTCATAAAAGCTGCAACATGAAAAAATACCAGGTCCCAGTGGTTTCACTGAATTCTATCAAAATTTGAGGAGGAAAATACAGCAATCATATTCAAACTCTCAGAGAAAACAGATGAAGAAAGAATACTAAATTTTTATGAGGTCTACATAAATCTAATTCCAAAACTAACAGGTATTATCAAAATAAATTCATCAAATACACCTCATATACACTGATGTAAGAATTATTAATGATATTAGCAAGTCAAATCCAGCATATAAAAGGTAATAATACATCCTGAGTACTTGCTTGAGTGGGGTTATATAATTAGAGCAATTTTTTTCAAATATCCAGCAATCAGTTGACATAATCTAACATTGCAAACATAATAAATGTGAAATACTAAATTATCATTTTCAATAGGTGGAGTAATATATTTAACAGAATTCAACACCCATTCAGAATAAAAACTCATCAAATTAGGATAAAGAAAATGTTGTCTTAAAAAGGACTCAGTATACAAAACTCCTATAGCTAACATCATATATAATGAATAAAGATTGAATGATGTTACTATTAGTTTTGAAAAAAAGGCAAGAATACCTTTTTAGGTATTCTTATGTTAAATATATAAATTCATATATAATTATATATAAAAATAGATATATTTCTATCTAATTTGTTCTTTTAATAAGAAGTTTATTGAAATAATTCATATATCATAAAGTTCATTCTTTTAGAGTAAAAAATTCAGGGGATTTTAGTATATTTGTAGAATTGTGCAACCTTCATCTCTACCTAATCTTAGAACAATCTCATAATTCCAAAATGAAATTTTGTATTAGTTTACTAGGTCTTCCATAACAAAATATCAGAGACTGGGTGGCTTAACACAAAATAATTTTCTCATATTTCTGAAAGCTAAAAGTTCAAACAAGGTGCCACCGGGTTTAATTTCTTTGGATGCTTTTCTTCTTTGCTTGCAAGTGGCTCATTTTCTCATGGTCTTTTTTCTTTGTAAGCATCCCTAGTGTCTCTCTGTGTGTACAAATTTCCAAGTCTTCTAAGGACACCATTTAGATTGGATTAAGCCCTCTCTATGAGTCTCATTTTAATTTAGTCACCTCTTAAAGGACCTATCTCTAAACACAGTCACATTCTGAGGTTAGAACATCAAGAGGAATAGGAGGTAGGGCACAACTGAGCCCACGATAAACCCTATACTCATTAGTGTTCATTTCCTGATTCCCACCTACCCCCAGCCCCTGGGAACAACAAATTTCTATTCTGTCTCTATAGATTTGCCAAATCTGGACATTTCATATAAATTCTGAATATGTGTCCTTTTGTGTGTAGCTTCTTTCACTTAGCATAGTATTTTCAAGATTCATCTCTGTAGTAGCATGCATTAGCATTTGATGCCTTCTAATGGCTCAACAAACCATTGCATGGGTATACTACGATTTACCTACCCATTGGTCAGCTGATGAATATTTGAGTTGTTTCTATCTTATGGCTATCATGAATAATTCTCCCTTGAAAATTCATGTTCTTTTGTGTGGACATAGGATTTTTAGTCTCTTCAGATGCCATCAATTCTTTGAAGTGAAATTCCTGGGTCATATTTTGACTCTATGTTTAGTGTTTTGAGGAAGTGCCAAACTGTATTCCAAAACAATTGTACCATTTACATTCTCACCAACAATGCATGCGAGTTCCAATTACTCCACATTATTACCAATACTTGTTATGGTCTTTTGATGATAGCTGGCGTATTGGATGTGAAGTAGTATCTCATATGTGAAGTATTGCTTTTGACTTGCATTTTCCTAATAACTAATGATGTACATCTTTTTACAAATTATTGGTCATTTATCTTCTTCAGGGAATTCTCTGTTCAGATATTTTGCCTTTTTTGAATTGGGTTCCTTTTTATTTTTGAGTTGAAAGTGTTCTTACATTCTGGAAAATAAAGAGTTTTTAGAGTTTGGATCAAGTCCCTTAAGAGATATATGATTTCTAAATATTTTCTCCCATTTTGCAGATTGTCTTTCCATTTTCCTTATCATGTCCTTTAAAGGAAAAAAAAATTAATTTTGATGAAGCCCAATTTACCTATTTTTTTCTTTTGTCATTTGTGCTTTTGATGTAATAATATGTGAGAAACCATAGATTAAGCCAAGACCACAAAGGTTTATTTCTTTGTTTTCTTCTTTGAGTTTCATAAGTCTTGATCCTAATACTCTGAGCTGATTTCATAGTATAATATGAGGTAGGTGTTTGGCTTCAATCATTTGCTTGTGGGTATGCAATTTACTTAGTGCCATTTCTTGAAAAGACTACTCCTTCCCCTTCAGTTGTCTTGGCATCCACTGAAAAATCAATGTGAGGGTTTGTTTATGGCATCAACTTTACTCCATTGATCGCTATGTCTGTCTTTATGCCAGTATCATACAGCCTTGATTACCAGAGGTTTGTGGTAAGTTTTGAAAAAAGGAAGCATGAGTACTCCAACTTTGTTCTTTTTCAAAACTACTTTGTCTATTATGGTGCTTCTCATTTCCATATACACTTTAGGAACAACTTTTCAGTTTATGTAAAAAGTATAGCTAAGATTTTGAAGGAATTGCATTGAATTTATAGAAAAATTTAGAGAGAACTGCCATATTAACAATATTGTCTTCTTCTCCACGAACATGGAATACCTGTCCATTTATTTAAGTCTTCAGCTTCTTTGGGTAATGACTTTAGTTTTCAGTGTAGAAAGATTGCACTTCTTTAGTTAAATTTATATGTAAATGTTTTCATTCTTTGTGATCATCTTGATAATTTCATTTTGGATTTTTCATTGTTAGTACATAGAAATAAACTTGATTTTGCTATGTTGATCTTTTTCCTGTTACCTTGCTGAACTAGATTATTAGTTCTAATGAGTTTTGTATGTGTATTCTTATAATTTTCTATATACAATACAATGCCATCTGTTAATAGAGAAAGTTTAATTCTTTCTTTCAAGTTTGAATATCTTTTATTTCTTTTCCTTGCATAATTGCTGTAGCTAGAATCACCAGAACAATGTGGAATAGAAGTAGGGAGAATAGACATCCTTGTCTTGTTTCTTATTTAGCGGGAAATCATTCAGTTTTTCACCATTAATAGTGTGTTAAGTAGGTGGTGGTTTTTATTTTTTCTTCTTTTTTTCTTTGTAGAAGCTTTTGTCAGGATGAAGTAGTGTTCCATTCTATTTCTAGTTGTAGAGTGTTTTAAAATGAAAAGTTGTTACATTTTTGTCAAATTATTCCTCTATGTCTATTGTTATAAGTCAATCATAAGAAGTCAAATATCCAAATAAAAATAGTCAAAAATGTTAAGTTACCTCATGGAGGAAGATGTATGAATTAGCTAACAAGAAAATGAAAATGTTGTCAACAGCATTAGTTATCAGGGAATTTTAAATTAAAACTATTAAAAGATTCCAGGACACACCTACCATATCAACAAACTTAAAAAAAAAAGAACTAAAAACATAAAGCACGAAAACACCAAATTATGGAGAGTATGTTGAACAATCCCAACTCCCATATACTTTATTGTTATGAGTAAAAGGAAAGAACCATTTTGGAAAAGATTCTGGTAATTTATTTTAAAGCTAAACATACATCTACCCTATCCACAGCCATCCTATTTCTAGTTATTTATCCAACAGAAAAAATATACAATGATGGAAAAACTTTTACAAGAATGTTCATATCAGCTTTATTTTTAATAGCCAAAACCAGTTCAGGTGTCCATCAACAGAAAAATGCATAAGTAAACTGTAGTATGTATATATATATATATATACAATATTATGTTATTTGACCTTCCCCTCCAAAAAGGAAAAGACTACTTTGCAAATATGCAACAACATAGATATATCCCAAAAATACGAAATGAGGAAAAAAAAGACACTAAAGAGTTCAGACAGTGTGAAGTTTTAGAAATTAAAAATAAAGTATTTTGGGGGGAAAAAAAGGAGAACAGTGGTTTTCCCTCTAAAGGTGGGAAGTGGCATGAGGGAAATTTCTCAGGTGGTAATATTCTCCATCACAGGTATTTGGTTTTCACAGGTACATGCTTTAATCAGAGCTCATGAAAGGGTATACTCAAGATTTGTGGTTTTTAATGTACGTAATTTTTAACTCAAAGAACCTTAAACATTGAGCTCTAGTTGTTTTATGCCTCATGAATTGTATAGGGTGAAGTCTATGACTTGAAATTTACTTTGAAATGCATAACAATTAGATGTATTGATGGATGAATGGAAGGAGGGATGATAGATGCATAGCTATGTGGTAAATAAAATAAAGTACAATCAAATGTTAAGTGTGGAATCCCATTAAGGCACCTAGGTATTCACTATAAAGGTCTTTCAACTTTCCTGTATCTTTAAAATTTTCACAGTATTTTTGAGAGTAAATGAAAACACAGACTAAGATTCAAGAGACTCACAGTCAAGAAAGTTATTTCCAAATAAATAACTGTAATGCAGTGATGAGTGCAGAAATAGTGTGTTTATGGCACAGTGCCGGCACTGAAAAGAAGGGTACTACAGATGTAAGATTCCGGGGCTGGTGGATGAGGTGAGATCAGAGGTGGGGCTAAAGAGTTTGGACTTTTATCCTCTGGTAATACAGAGAAATTGAAGGGCAACTAAGCATGCTCAGAATCCTCTCTTCTGTCTGCATTGGGCTTATCTGGAGGGACTGGGATGTGACTGCGATGGCAGTTTTGCTTCTGCAAGCATTGGTGTTATCCTGTCTTGAACAGATTTGCTCAGTGGATTATGTGGGGTTTTTGGAAAGCACTAGCTAACTGCCCCAAGGCACATTCTAGGCCGTGCTTCCCCTGCAAGGGGCTTGACCAGCACTTCAAGGGCATCCTTCTGCCTGTCAGCAGGACTGTGAGCTAGTCTTCCCTTTCCTATAGAGAGGAGGGCATTGGACATTGCTTCATATTATAATTTGCTTTGAGTTTTAGAAATTATAACCTTTTCCTCAAAAACTTTCCAGGATAGCTTACTAGTTACCTTTTGAAAAGCCTAATGCAAATGACATTAAAGAGTGCTAACGTTTTCAGATAAAGCACTCAAATTCTTACATTAAAGCCAAACTCCATGATGAATTATCTAAGATCATTTTACATTCACCTGGATGTCGCACTGAATTAGGAGCACGTATCATGGATGATGCAACTTAAAACCAGGAGTCAATGTAGGAAAGAAACATACCTGTTTTTCCGTGTTACTTAAAGTACACAGAACAAATAAATTTCAGAATGACTATCTGTGGCTATCAGTGACCGTTAGATGAAATGTGGGTTATTCAGAGTAAAATGATATATAAACCCTCACATGTTAATTAGAGCTAAATTAAATACTTTCATTAATTTTTCAAAAGTTAAGGAAAACTCAGAGGTAATGGTGTTTTTCATACCCGCTCTTTAAAAAAATAATAATAAAAGCATAGAAAAGTATATGTGACAGTGACACAGGATTAATTTTGAGGTGACAAAATGGAGTGCCCCGGTAACAACTCCCATGAAGCACCTTGTTATATAATACTATTTTTCAGTGATTCTAGAGAGAACATACCCATATTATACACGGGTTTAACTTAGACTATGATGCCAAGCCTTCATCACTATTTGCAATCAATTTTGGAGATTCATTCACATGTATAATATATTCACCAGGGTACCAAGAATCCTCTCTGAGTTTTTAGTATCCTTCCTCATTTCCAGATAAATTCATGACAATAACAGGTAAAACAAACACATATAGAACATCAATTATTCTATTATTTAATGAATCATTCCTACTTCTGAAACAAATATGTGCGTTTCTTTAAGAAACATGGAACTCAACTGCTATTTCCACAGCAGGAGCGACTGAAGTTCCCGTAGTCACTGTGTATCTGAGTAAACACTTGATGATGGGAGGACTGTAAACCACATGAGCACCTCCCTGGAAAAGCATCTTCCCTTGGGTACTGATTCCTACTTCCTTACTGAAGAGTTAATCATTTGCCATTGGCAAGAAACAAACGCAACCATTTTCACGCTGACGTTTAATGTCTGTGGCTCTATAGATTTTTCAAAAGAGATAGATTCAAACTCTATCTGACTGAAGGCTTGGGAAATAATAATCACAGATTCTTCTCTTTAGAGCCATGTGTCCTCTTGCTCTCGATTTTCATCAATTCTCTGTAATTTTTCACCCACTCTGTCTCAGGATCATGAGTTATCATTGGTTGCCACCGGAACACTCCAGGGTAATTTGTCTTATTGAAACATGGGTTGGCCTCATGGCTGTGAATAATCATTCACTCGCTAATATATCACATATTCTCTAAAGTTCTCGGCCTCCTAAGGTTGACATAATGCTATCCTGGGGCCTGTGATGCCAGAAATTATTGTCTTGTGGTTTGAAAAGTGCTACAGTTATTTTTAAATGTTCATTTAAAATATGTTGCACCTGATGAAGGACATTCCCTGAAAACTAAATAGACTATGGCCTGTGTATGAATAAAGATCAGTTTGGTGCAGATGGGAGTCGAGCATAGATCTAGAAGTGGCACTGGAGTAGACAAACTTCCTGAATTGGGCATAACTACTTTTTCATTCTTTTTGGCTGGATCTAGTTTTGCTTGAGAATGAGTTGATTTGAAAGACTGTGACTTCATTGATTCCATAAATGTACAATGTGTTTTCTGTTCTACTAACAGTTTTATATTTAAGCAATTATATACCAGAGGTTCTAGTATGCTTTAATGGCATTCCTTTACTTCACTGTATGGCAGCAATTCCTATCTCAGTAGTAATACACAGATTCATAATGGGATAGAAGCTGGCCAAGTCTGAGGTCTATTTTAGAGTTTTGATAGTGCAAAATGCACTGTATAGTTTACTTCTGATTCATTGACTATTCTTGGAAGAAAGCGTTTTAAAAGGGAAAACAGTTATAAAGTTAGGTTTAAAGGCCTTTTAGACATCAAAGGCAACAGTTTGGTAAGTTAAATGCAAACACATCAGAAACATATGGATTGACTATTCCTTAAAATACACATGGGCTGAAGAATTAAGAGAGCTAGCGTTGGCAAAACCCAATGCTAATTTTGCCAAATGCAAAATACTTGAAACGTCATTTGATATATTTTCAGCAACATTAATTACTAGGCAACAATGACAAACCCCATTTTGATTATAAAACACACCACCAACTTGAACGCAGGAAAATTCCATCCCAACACATGGTGCAGATGGTCAGCATGCTTTGTTCATCAGGATCAATCGCTGACGTCTTATAGATTAATCTCCTGGCTATTAATAAGAGCCACCAATAAGACTGTAGGACCACAACAATCATTGTTACCTGCATTAGATGGAGACAGCTAACAGTTCCTGCCACTTTCAGGTCTTCACAGGAAGCCCTCGCTGAAAACTTCACACTTCAGAGGGGCCAGGAGCAGTGCACATCTGCGGTGGCCACTCTCTGATGGAGTAACCAAGCAGGAAGATGGACGCGAGTGCTTGTAGATGCGGAATTCAATGCTGTATAGGATTAAGTTGTATGCAAACACTGATCTACTTTTTTTATTGTCACTCTAAGTACAGAACACCAGAATTGTTATATGATATTGGAACAAAGTCAAGCCCTAGGTCCTCTGCTTTCTAACTGAGTGCCCTTTTGTGAGTTACTTAACTTCTATGCACTTCTGTTGCATTTCTACCAAATAAAATTAATAATCCATATAAACCATGATTCTGCAAGGTTTAGCAATATCATATGGGCTGTGCCTACCATGGTGCCAGGGCACATAGAAGAGTATTTGATAAATTACTGCTCATACCATTAAGATGAGTTAAATTCCTTATAGTATAAAATGAGTGAACTCATTTACACATTGTTTCAATGTGATATGTTTTAAAATTATCAATGATTAACAACCTACCAATTTAATATTACTGACTATCAACAAGCTATTAGAATAAATTGTACTGTGAAGATTAAATATTATTATTTATAATTTTTAGATTATTTAAATTGCACAATGAAATTACTGCAATGATTATATGATGGAACTTTTTTCTAGATTCTTGCTTTAATAAGATGGGGGGTAAATATGTCACAACAGGTATTTATCACTGGGGTTAAAAAAGGGAGACAAGTATATAATCTTTGCAAATATTGGTATTGATATCATTATAGATTTTCCCTGGATTCTTCACATTGGTTTCATATTTAGATAAAGTTACATGTCTTCAACTTGTCAGGCAATCGTAATTCAAATAAGTCTTTAGTCTCTCCAGTGGAGTATGAGCACAATACACACAACTTTGTCTTTCTCTCTTGCTCACTCACACACACACACACACACACACACACACACACACACTTCCTCTGTTTAGAGTCTTTATTGACATACCAATTAAACGGGTTGTTGCAGTGATTTAAAATACACATGAATTGAATTGAATTGAAGAAAACACTTATTCTTCCAGTGAACATTCACATGAATCCCATATTACTGCAATCGTCATTCCTTAAAAGAGCTTAAGAAAGTATCTTCAAAGAATTTTTAACACTTGAGGGGTTTGCATATGAATGTAGTGGGGTTGTAATTTACTTACTATAATTCTCTTTTCCCATCTGAAATCTCTGATCTATAACAGAGTTTTGATCTGGGGTCACTAATTTATGGTACTAGAAAGTGAAGAAAATAAGAGAGGGAAAATGACATTTTGGAATTTTTTGCATTCACTCAATTGGGAGCCGGTTGATTCAGATGCAGTTGAACTGAATATGCAAATGAACGGGGCCTAACATGGCTTATGGGAGAGCATTTAAAAAAATGTGTCTCAGTGTATTGAAAACCTTTTAGTGCAAGGTAGGGGGTTCTCAGCCTTTTTCAAATCATGACCCTACACTGAGGCACACACAAGCAGCCCGTCTTCAGATGTGCCGAAGAGTCTTTTGTTCTCCCTGCTTCTCCAAAGACCTGCTCACAGAATCCTACAGGGAGACACAGAGGATGTCATGGGAATTAGCACAAAGGTTGTGGGGTGCTCCCAGCACATGAAGAGGTCCTCGCTGCAAGTGACAGAACAAATCCACTTCAACAGAAGGGAGGTCAGCGCCTGGGAAAGTGTTTCAGCCCTGGAACACCCCTCACCGCCATCAGTAGCCCCAGGACCCTGAGATTGAGAATCCCCATCTCAGTGGCCCCAGCCCCTGGCTTTGGCCCTTGTGATGGTCCTACAACATGTGCTTAATTGCTGTTTCAGAGATACTTTGCAGCTGGCAATGCAAAGTGCATGGAATGATCCCCAGTTCTCGTTTGTTAACTGTCCTCTTATTCTGTGCTGCGTGTAAATAAAGCCCCCACATGTGCATTTGCGTCGGGTAGAGACAGCCCGGGCATGTATTTGGGCGTCCTGCCTTCTTCCGTTCATTTATTTATTTAATTTTCTAAGTAGGATTTCTCCTGAGAATCAAGTCTAGCACCTGCGGCGTCTCAGAATTTCAACTCGATGCGTGGGCGTGAGCAGGGCTCGGGTGGGAGTGTGAGGTCAGATGCTTGTGTTTGTCCCCGGAGATTCGGCTGCACAGAAGATCACCCCCGGCCGCATCTCCACGGTGCTTATTTCTAACGTGATCCTTTTCTTACCCTGATATTAGCTGTATTTATGGAGGTGTTAAAAGTACGTCTTCATGTAAAGCTAGGCTGGCAAAGGCCAAAGTCAGTCTCGAATTCATTCTGTTTATATATTCAAAACAAGTCATTACTTAGTGGCTCAAACAAATAATTTTATTTCCCATATTGTTTCTTATTACATTCACGGTTTCCCCTTCACATTTTTTTTTTCATGACCTAAGCGCACCTTTCGTCTCCTCTAAGATTTGGGGTTAAAAACTCTATAGTTGGGATGTGGCTGAAAATAAACTTTTTCAAAACCTAAAAATTTTGCATTAGGATTATGACTCCACAGAGCAGTCTGGGAGAGGAGGCTAGGGGTGCTTGCACCTCATTTAGGAGGGCATGAAAACAGCTTTAAAAATCCAGGTTGTGCACATGTACATTCTAATAATACTCAGACTGTTTTTTTCTTTGAATTTGGGGCTTTTTTTCCTAGCAATGTAGTACATTTGTGTTTCCTTTTTTTCTGGAGACTCCTTTCCGGATCTTGTTTGAATTTTAGTGGGGAATTCAGAATTCAGATTTAGTATCTTATTTTGCTACCGTATCAGGCAAGAAAGACTTCACCAAGACTGATGATGGAATTACGAATCAACTTAGTGAGTTGCTGTTAGGCCTAAACTTTTCTCTCAAGTGACCATGAATTGCCAGTTCTTATACTTCCTGTTCTCTACTTTGCTATGTAGTTCTACAAATAATTTATTAGTAGTAAGCATTTTCCTACGATTTGTCTCAAAAAGAAGTCTTAAAATACATAGCCACAGAAACATACCCATTGCTAATTAAGTAATTTGTTTAAAGGCGATATTGAAGAGCCACCCCTGATATCATCTTCTGCTTTCCTGGACCCCATAACAGACAATGTGAGATTGCTCAGGAGACCCCATGTTTTGATAATTTTTCACTGCATTCTTAAATTTTGGATACATATTATTTCTTCCTTCCTGGGAATAAATATATAGGGAATGGGAATGTTAAATCTGTTCATCACAACACAGACACTCTGAGCAAAGTTCTTTCCTCAAAGCATGACACATGGGGAGAGGAGAAATTCCCAGGACTTGCTTTGTATGTGAATATCTGTACTGTTATCAGTAGAAGGAAAATAGTCAGTGGGCCACATGGAGACATACTTCCCTAGATAAGACAGAGGAGTGCACCAATGAAGAGGCAGTGTGAGTAAGAGATGACTGATGTGCAGGCAATATTCTGAATTCCAGAACAAAGAATTGCTTGCTTAAGGACATTACCACTCTTGGCAGTTTGCCTTTGTCTTCATATTGTGACTATGTTCACATCTTAAGAAACAAAAAAAGTTATGGTAGTCATCTTTTCTTACCTCAACAAGTTTTAAACATTACAGATAAATGTGGCTTATACGCCAAGTTATTCAGTCACTGGATTTAAATAAGATTTAGCTAAGAGTCTATGGACACCTACCCTACAACAATGGGCATATGATGGGAATCTCTTTAAGGTCTCTGTCTGGAAATAGATATGTATAGAACATAATGTTCTTAATGCATACTGAGGCTGCAGTATTTAGGGTGTGTGTTCAAACTGTTCTATATTCTCTCCAAAGAACAAAATATCCAAACCCAAGTCCTTGGGATTTTACCTGAGAAGTGGGCCACCTTTGTGAAAATGTAAAATGGATTATATCAAATCGTAGAGAGATACAAAAATATAATTATCATCATCACATCATCATCATTGCTAGTATTTATTTTTCTTCAATGATAAAGCCCTTTTTAATTAATATTTTTTCCCTTAGTAATATTTACTTGGTAAAATGATTTTGGGACTTGTCTTTATAGTCAAGAGGGAAGAATTCAGCCCAGACTGATCCTTTCACAATGAACAGCCTAAAATACATCCATACTATATTTATGTATGTGCATGCAAATTGCTTGAAACAATGGTTTTCAAAACAATGGACATCAGGCAACACAGACAGTCATTCCTGGGAAATGGTAAACTATGGAAATGAGCCCCATAATTGTCTGAGATTACTGACTTGAGAGAGTTTCTAGGCCATAGCACAAGGAGGGGGGGACTTCCCTGATTTAAGGAGAAGGACCTGAGAGTTCAGACAGACCAATGTGGTTAGACAGTTCAGGACAAAATACTGGAAAGAAGGTTCCCTGAGTATTCAGCAGAATGCTAATCTTCCCATGAAACTAGCAGGAGAACCATCCAAAGAGCCTGGAAGGAGCAGTGCCTGGGTTGCACACAGAACTGAGAATAGTGCCTGTCTCTGTAAGAAAGAGTGAGCATTCAGTAGAGTATCTGGAATTATTACTCAATAATGTGTAATAATTAGGTGCAGACTGACAAAGTCTGATCCCACCTAAGCGATGTTAAAGACCAAGAGGATCAAGTTATTTCCAAATAATTGCATCCCAGAGCAGAGCTCAAGAATTTTATAGGAAGACAGAAGTATCGAGTGCTAATGAAGGTAAGACTCATAATATCTGGCCTCCAGACAAGGTTTACCAGTTATACAAAGACACAGGAAAATATGACCATAATAAAAAGAAAACCCAATCAACTGAAACCAACTAAGAATTGAATCAGATGCTGGAATTACAAACAAAAACACAAAACAGCCATTATAGCTGTACTTCATATGCTTGCAAGTTTACAGAGTTAACATGAAAATATAAAAAGACCCAAATCAAACTTCTAGAGGTGAAAACTACCAGTAGTATTAAAAATATGCTGGGTTGTATTAGCAACAGATTAAACACTGCAGAAGAAAAGAATAATGATCTTGAAGACCTAGTAATAAGAACAATTCCAAAGGAAATACAGAAAAATAATAAAATATTTAAAAATGTCATTGCCAACTGTGGGCCAACTCTAGGCAGCCTAATACTCATGTAATTGAGGACCCCTAAAAGAGAGAAATAGAAGGGGCCCAATGAGATATCCAAAGAAACTGGCAAACATTTTCTAAATGTGATGAAAATGATAAGCCCATAGACTCAAGAAATATAATGAACACCAAGCACAGGAAACATGAAGAAATTACACCAAATCAAATCATATTCAAATTGCTGGAAATCAGTAAAGAAAACCTTAAAGTATCCAGAGAAAAAGTCACTTTCACTTCATAAGAATATAGGTAAGAATTATATTAGATTTCTCCTCAGAAACAATGCAAGCATATAAGAAACAGAGAATCAGAGTATTGAAAGACAAAAAAAATTCAAAATAAAGACCATTTTAGACCCTCTAGAGTTATAGATAATAAGCCAATAGAGAAGATGAAATTGAATCATAAAAATGCATGATTCATACACAAGAAAGCAATGAAAGAAGAAAAAGGAACAGATGAGACCAATAGAAAAGAAAGAGACAATAAACTTCATCGAAACATGTCAAAAATTAGATATGTGTCCACACACCCCATTAAAAGGAATAAAATGTGTGAGTGGATTAAAAAGCAAGAAAAGTATGTAAACAAACTATATGAAGCACCTTTCTCAATAACTCATGATTAAAAATAAATCAAAGTGGAAATGAAAAACTATTTTCAATTAAATGAAAATGAGAACAGAACAGAACAGTTTTTGTGGATGTTGCTAAATCAGTATTTATGGTGAAAATAGTTTAAAACAGACACAAAAAGTTTAAAATTAAAAGAATGAACCAAGACATATTATGCTAATACTAATAAAAGGAAACCTAGAGTGATTATATTAATATCAGATTAAATAGATTTCAGAGAAAATCATATTACCAGGGAAAAAAGGAAGTCAATTAGTCAGGAAAACATTACAATCTTAAATGTCTGTGCACCTAATAATAACATTCTAAAATAGCTAACTCAAAAACTTATGAAACTGAAAGGAGAAGTAGAAAAACTCAAAATAATAGCTGAAGATCTCAATACTCCTCTCTCAATCATTAATAGTACGGGTAGAGGGAAATCAATAAGCATAGAAACAGAATAAACCTATCAACTCGTCCTCAATGATATTTTAATGACAGTAGAATAAACGTTTTCAAAACACACGTGGAACATTGATCAAGGTAGACTATATTTTGAGCCCTAAACAAGTCTAAATAAATTTAAAATAACTCAAGTCTAACAAAATATGCTCTCTGACAACCATGGAATTAAATTAGAAATAAATTACAGAGAGATCTCTAGGAAACTAAATAACACCCTTCTAAATAACTCATGATTAAAAATAAATCAAAGGGGAAATGAGAAACTATTTTCAATTAAATGAATATGAGAACAGAACAGAACAGTTTTTGTGGATGTTGCTAAATCAGTACTTATGGTGAATTGTATTGCTAAACACCTAGTGTAGAAAGGAGAAAAGCCTCACACTATGACTATACCTTTCCTCTTAAGAAACTTGAAAAAGAGTAAATAAAAATGAAATTCAAAGGAAGCAAAAAAAAAGTAATAATAAGCAAGAAAGCCGAAGTAATGAAATAGAAAACAGAAAAACACTCAACTAAAGCAGTGAAGTCAAAAGCTGATCATTTGGAAATAATAAAATTGTCAGTTTTAATCATGCTAATCAGGAAAGACCAATTATTAGGATCAGTAATAAAAAAATACATTATGTAGTCTATAAATATTACAAGGATATTAAGAGAGTATTAGGAATAGTTATTATGCCAATAAATTTGACAACGAATGAAATATAAAAATTCCTTGAAAGATACAACCTGCCAAAATTCACTCAAGGAGAAATAGGTAAGTTGAATAACCCCACAGCTGTAAAGAAGCTATAGAAAATAAAATCTAACAATAAATATAAAGGATGAAATATAATGACCAAAGAAGGTTTATTCCAGGAATTCAAACTATCACCAAACAAGAGATAGATGTGAATTTCCTAATCCTGATAAATGTCATCTCTATGAATATCCTAAAAGTAATATTTGAAAGACTAAATGCTTCCTGCTAAGATCAGGAACAAATAAAAATTTCCAATCTTACTCCTTCTACTTAACATTGTACTAGAGTTTCTTACCAGTGTGGTAAATATAAAAAAAAATTAATGTCATCCAGATCGAAATGAAAGAAATAAAACTGACTTTATTAAGAAAGTAGATGATCGACACTAGAAAACTCCATAAAACCAAAAAGATAAGCTTCTAAAACTAATAACTGTGTGAGGCAAAGTTGCAAGATACAAAACTTATATATAAAAAATCAATTTCATTTTATATGCTATTTCTATTCAAAGTTGAAATTTAAAAACATACCATTTACAATAATGTCATTCAGCATGAACTACTTAGAGATAAAATGTGACAAAAGATAGGCAAGTTCCATACACTTTAATAGGAAGCTTTCTTGAGAGAAACTAAAAATTTTTTAAATGGGGAATCAAGGTATGCACCTTAAATATATAAAATAAAAAATAATAAATGGCAAGAGAAAATTTTTTAAAGGGTCTGAAGACTTAATTTATTAAGAATGCCAGTTCTTCCCAAATTGATCTCCAACACAATCTCAAGCAAAATTTCAGCACTTTTATTTTGGTAGAAATTGGGAAAGTAATTTCAAAATTTATATGGAAATTTCAAAGACCATGTACATCCAAAATAAGTGAAAAAAAAAAAAGAACAAAGGTGGAGGATTAATGCAATGTGGCTTAAGCTTCACTATAATGCAGTAGTTACTAATACAGTGTAATATTGGTGTAAAGGTAAACAAATACACTAATGGAACAGAACAGAATCCAGAGATAGACCACACATACATGGGCAATTCAGTGAAGTTCACAATTCAGTGAAGATAGCCTTTTCAACGAATAATTCTGTTGCAACTGGTCACCTGTGCTGAAAAAAGTAAATAAATAGCTTTGATCTATTTTTTTTGTAACATATACAAAAATAAAGTCAATATGGATCATAGAACTACATGTAAACCTGAAACTACAATACTTTTGGACAGAAAAAGTGGGCTGGGGGAGTTAGTGGAGAGTGTCTTAAACTAGGACATGCAAGGGGCAGGAGGAAAATATGAAGTAATGGGGAAGTTCATTATCTTAATTTTAATGGTTTCTTGTGTGTATGTCAAAGTAGCAAATTGTAATGTTTAAATATGGGCAACTTGACTGTATGCCAATTACACCTCACAAAGCTGCTAAAACATGCTTTGTTTCCTATTGAAGATAGAAGAACTCTCAAAGAACAGAAAGGAACTAATAATTATTAAGTACTTAATAGATACAGTCAACTGATCCAGCTCTTTTGGCATCAACTTATTTACCTCTATGTCACACTATGAAGCTGATATTATTATTCTTTCACGTGTAAGTAAAAATAAGGTTCTAAGAAATAAAGTGTATTTCTGCACAACAGTTATTTTCAAGTCAGTCAAAATTTAAATCCATAGCTCATCAATGAGTCCTATTTTTTCTCTATGCAGCTGGTAAAAAAAAGCATCACGGCTATCAGTTAGAAAGACCTAAGTTCAAATACGAGCTCTTTGCCTCTTTGTAAACCTGATCCATTATTTAGAAACTGAAGATCCTCTTCTCACCTAAAAATTAAAACAATAGTATGTCTCCCATGCAATTTCTTTGAAACTTATATTAAATAAGGTATGGGAAAGTGAAATAATATACAGGGTTGTCTTAACAAAACACCACATGATGTTCTGTGGCTGAAACAACAGAAATGCATGTCTCACATGCTGGAGGCTACAAGCCCAAGATACAGGTGCCAGTAGGTTTGGGTTTCTCTTGAGGGTTCTCATCTTACCTTGCAGATGGCTGCCTTCTTGTTGTCACCACATGACCTTTTCTCTGTGCATACGTACCCCTGGTTTCTCTTCCTCTTCTTATAAAGGTGCAACCCTTATGACCTCATTTGAACTTAAGGCTTCTATCCTCAAATATAGTCACCCTGGGGGAAAGGGCTTCAACATATGAATTTGGGGGAGATACAATTCAGTCCATAACAATATGAGAGCATACAAATTGCCTCTTGCCTGTCTACCTTCTTTTGCCCCAGAAGACCATTATTTACTCCTGATTCTATTCTCACATCCCCTATAGGCCATTCCTAATTGTTATTAAAGATGTTGCCATTTGCAGCCAATTTACAGAGTAGATTCTGAACTCTTGCAGACTAAAGTCAATTCTAGGTTACCAAGATAGTGGGGAGAACAAATTTGCAATTACTTAATTTATTGGCACTGGTTCCAGAAAATAGAAGGGAAAGAACTGATTCAGTGGACTCCGATTCCCCCTTCAAGTTTCAGGCAGATGGAACCTGCATTCCGCTGTTCAAATTACTGTTTCTTCATTTGCAGGAATGCACTTTCTTCTTATTATCATTATTTTTCTTCTTGTTGCTTCATTTTATCAGCCAGGACCATGTTCAGCAAGGAAAAGTAGGACAGCTCCAAATGTCTTGACCAAGCTCAACTAGGTTTTGTGCTTATAAGAATGAAAAACATTTTGAACTCTATATCTGTAGCTCTGATATATCCATTTTTTCTAAGGTCTTTTCAACCTGGGCATTGTTTGCAATTTTTAAAAATTTAACATATTTTTCTTCTAAATAATGTGGATGCCTATCTCTTCTCTATTACAACATATTTCCCTTTTTCATCAATGTAGTTCCTTCAAATTCCCTTAGTAGATATTGGGGACAAGAAACTGGCATCTATAAGGACTGAGTATCTGATTTTACCTCCCATTCCTGGATATTTAAACTGCTTAGTTTAGAGCAATAGAAACATATTCAAAGTACTTGTGAGAGGTACATTTTGGATATGAACTCTAAAACTGTATAGATTATGTGTGAAAAAGTCTATGGACTGTATGTCACTATAGAATTAGTCTTACTGGCATTTCCCAGTGAGGTGCCTCATATAAGGACAGAATTTTTTTGGCCCTTTTGGAAACCCATTGGTGAATTGAGTCAAAGTTTCAATAAGCAACATTATTGTTTATTATAAAATTTTAAACTTTTAAAGCCAGCACAAAGTGGTGGCTCCTTAACCAATTTAAATATATAAGGCTATTAATTGAGTTTGAGTTAGATTCAGAAGGTCACAACTTCTCTTATATTTACAATGCCAGGATTTGGAAATCAATGTTAATATGCACATGGATCTCATAAGTCACTTAGGTTTTTACAAGTATTTCTTCATGATTATTTTCTAATTATGCTTAGCTGTAGTCAATACAGATTTACACAATTACAAGTGCAAGGTGATATAATGTTGGCCTTTTGAATACACTGACTTGCTTTTCAAATAATTTGATTTAATGGAACATTCGATAGTAAAAATTCCAGGAAAAAGCAAAGTGCATTATTATCTTTTGTGACTCTGGTTGGGTAGCAGTTAAGTTTGTGATTATTTAAACCATTTTTTTTCCTTTCTTGCCATTCAGTAATTGGATATATCTGAATATGAATGTGCCTGCCAAAATGGTTCTCCATGTTAGTAGTAGAAAGTTCCTATAACATGCAGGAAAACCAATAAGTTTGGTGTTTCCTGCAGGATAGCATGGAATTCAAACAAGAACAAACCTTGCACAATCCATCCTTCCATTTACGTACCAAACCACAAGTCCCAGCTTGGAATTTGAAGAACTCTGGACCAATCCTAAAAATTCTCCAAGCTGCTTACTTTTAGGGAGACCTGGAATGTCAAAATCTTATGTCATCTCAATTGTCATCGTACCTCTTGCTACAAACCACATCACCTACGAGGGCTGCTGCTATGAAAGCCCTTAAATGCTCCTTCTCTATGAATAGACTCTCTCCAATTAAATCCATCTTTACTGAGCCTGATCATTTTCAGACAGAAATATCGATTAATGCACCTATATAGTCAGTGCCTAGAAATGTCTCTTAATGAGAATTAGAGTGACCTCTGAACTCTGCTCTTTAACCTTATAATACACTCTCTCAATTTTTGGTTAAGTGGTCCAGTGGCATGTCAGCAGAGATAGAAAGACACTGCAGGTCTTTATTGTTGACATGGGAATGCGCAGGAGACATGCTCACAACCTCATTTTAATGGGGATGGAGGTGGGAGCAGTGAATAAAAAGGTCATTTCTTCAGAATGCTTTCTGCTTGTTTGACAGGGTCCCACTAATCAACTGAACATTCTTGGGGGGCACTTGTCCATCAGATAGTACAGGCACTGAGGAGAAATACTATTAAGAAACCACAAATTGAACTTCCAGGCTAACAGTCACTTAAGATGCATAATTCTGTATGACAATGAATATATTATTTACAGTACCCCCAAATAACTTACAGTTGCCAGATATAATAGTAGATTACTATTTAGAAACCGGATGCCATACCATTAAATTAACACTGAATTCATGCATTGGACAATTTAGTTAGTACATCACCCCACTCTATCCTCCTCTCATTTCACCTTTTTTTCAGATTTGATCGCCCCTGGATATATAAGGCATTGCTGACACAGGTTGTTATGATGCCAGTTTACCAAAGAGATTAAAAAATTTGTTTAGAGAGTGTACACACTTCTTCAAAGATAAATGCACACCAGAGAAAATCCTAACAGCTTTTAATTTCCATGCTTTTCAGTTTTATTGTTGTAAATGCAACTGTTTATAGGACTAATGACACAGGCTGGCTCTGTTGAGTCAATTACACCAGTAGGCAGTTGGATCAGATTCTTTACTCATGTTCCATTTACACTACGTGGATGTCTGATATTTGACTAAATTGAATTGCACCAGAGTGCCTTGGCGCTTTCCATGCTCTGCATCTCTGGGCACTTTATAGAACAATGAAATAAATGATAATATGCTAGATGCAGGGTGGTGACTAGGTACAAGTGTGTGTGGCCAGAGCTGCACAGTGAGTAACCGTCAACCCCAGCTCAGTTTGTTCTATTAGCCACCTCAACCATGGCAGGATTCCATAGGAGGAAACTTACCAGATGTGTGTGTGTGTGTGTGTGTGTGTATGCGTGCACGCGCGTGCATGTGTGCATGCACTTTGATTTTGAGTTTTTATTTTCTGTGTATTCTTACAGGGTAGAGAGGAAGTGGTGTCAGTGAACAAAGACAAAGGGGAGATTTGTGATGTCAAGTGTTCGTGTTAGTGACAGTGAAATAGAAGCATCTAAACTCTGTAGGCAGATGCAGAGCAGGCTCCCCACACACTCCTAAATGCCGGAGTGCTTCTCTGTTGACCCACAACTAAGCACGCAATTTTAGTAATGAGCCACCCAGTGTGCAGAGATCTTGATGGTCCCAATGTATGCCACACTGTTGGGAGGATGTGCAAAGCAGAGAGGGGTGTGCTAGGGGCCTGTGTGTGTCTTGCTCTCATGACAAATACCACAATATTATTACCATCTCTCAGAGTTTCAAACTATGAACCAGGACTGTTATGTAAATTATCCCATTTAATCCCAATAGTAAACCCCAAGCAAGCAGTAATATGCCTCATAATATGTAAGGAAGTGGAGATTCAGGGATGTTTATGTATTTGCCCTAGATCACCTGCCACTGGAATATGAACCCAGTTCTATTTAAATCAAATCATATTATTTTACCACTCTGTCACAGAGCATCTACAACAGCATAGCATTATTTAAAACTTAGTTGGCTTTTAAGGCCGGAGCCCTTAAAAGTCTTGCAAATGTTCATTATATTCATAATTTTGTTTTTTAAAGATTATAGAACTTCTGCCCTAAAGCTTGGTGTCAACAAATAACTGGCCATGGTAAAATATATCCTAACTCCCCACATATCTCAGAAAGAATTAGGTAATTTAGCATTAATGAGAAAGATCCCATTTGGGAACTGAATTTCAATGATCAATTTGGAATTAATACTACTGATAATGAGAAATCATTCGTTAAGTTTGCAGAGTTTTGCAATCCTAAATAGGTAAACGGGTCATCAGGTAAATGGACAAATGGCAAGAATGCTAATTCTGTGTCTGCTCATTGGTCAGTCTTGGGGTATAATTTATCGATTAGTTTGAACAAAACCAAGAACAAGCACAATTATATTAACATTAATAAACAGAAGAAAACCAAAGCTGTTTTTTTCACTCTGTCTCCTAAGGAAATACGTGATGTGACCTTACTCTTTCCTACTTCTGTTGATTTGAAGCCTTGCTAACTTTCCCCAGCACATTTTCACTATCTTTCACGGACCCGTATTTTGGAACAACGGCAGCAGAGAAGAAACGTCAAAAGAGCAAGTGGTTTGGAGGCGACCTGCAAGGCCAGGGTGCTCACTTTGTAACCTAACACTTTTAGTAGAGCCTGTCTCCTCACCTTAAAAACAGGCCATGTTTGGGAAGCCAAAGATCTCACTTCAGACTGAACTGTTTTCCTCTTTGCTAACCTGTCAGTTAAAGTCTTACATGGAGAAAACTGTAGCAGAGCATGACAAAACCGCAGGTCTGTGTTGGACCACAGAAGAATAATGTGTTGGTAACCACTGCGATACAGCTCATGAGGAAATTTAAAGAGCTGCAGTTTCTGCACCAGGCAACTGATGGAAAAGCATGTTGTAAATACACACAAGAGCTATCACCATTACATTTCCAAAGGCATGTAGTGGTGCGATTTGACATGGGTTGGTATATTTGAATAACCTGGGTTACTGGCTGCATTGAGTGATAGATAAAATATATAAAACATATCTGCGTTCTAATCTTCTGCAGTAACTTCCTGTATGGATTTGTGTTTGCAGCTTTAACTCTGCTTTAATATCTCTGTCTCCCAGACTTAACAGTTCTTGGAAGCTTCCTGGTAGGAAAAGAAAAAGGACAGCTGGTAAAAACTCTAGTAAAATTTCTAAATAGTCAAGCAAGATTTCAAATATATTGAGTTAATCCTCAAGACTTGATGCTCCTTTACAATTGCCTTCGAAGTTAAAACAAACAAGGAATTTAAAATGTTTTTCAAAGACATTGAAATAGTTGCAAATATTAATAATTTTAAAATAGTTTTTTGAGTTCGTAAAACTAAGACAAGTGGAATAATATGATATCTGAATGAACCTGAGCAAATGCATGGCAGCCAAGGTACTCAAAACCAGCAAAGAAGACACCAGTAACACCAAAGACAAAAGGACCCCATTTATATACCGAGAAATGGCTTGGAGCTGAGTACTGTGCCACAGAAACTGGGTTTAGAGAGGCAAACGACCTCAACTAAGGTCATTTGACTAGTAACTTATGGAGAAGAAATTTGTCTTGCTCATTCCAAGCCCACGTTATCTTTTCATTAGTCCCATCCTCAAAAAGTGCATCCTCTCCATCTAAAAACTAATCAGATAATTGTTTATTTTGAAAAAGCAAATAAGTAGAAGCGTTGGTTCAGGCATCACTTCTCGTTCATCTTACTGATATCTGCCCAGTTGCTCAGAGTAAAAGCATGGTGTTTCATTAGTCTTTCCGATATAATGAGGAGGCAGTCCTGACTAATGTTTAGATTTGCAGGCACTGAGTTCAGATTGCCTGAAATCAGATGTTAGCTCCGTCACTTACTAATGGTGTCATGTTTGACAGCTTTTTTAACTTCTCTGTGTTTGGGCTACCATATCTGCAAAATAGGGGTATTATAGTCTTCAGCCTATAGGATCATTATACGAATTGGACAAGTTGAACTCATACATGCACAAGTAATACTCAATAAATGTCAGTTAAAATTGTTAAGGATATCAAGACTTGAACAATGGGGATAGAAACATCAGCAAGGAAGATCCCCATCTCAATGTGTCCATCTTATTCTCTTTCCCAGCATTCATGCTTTCTTCTACAAATATGTCTCCTTTAGGGCTTTTCTTTCTAGATACATCAGCATAGTCAGTTTCAAATCAGTGGAAAAAGTTTTTTGGAATAGTTTTGACTATTAACAACTGGCTACATGATACAGGGAGGGCCAATTGTCCTTTGAAGGCACGAAGATATTACCTGACACAGCGTCTTAATCAGGGCACTTGATGGCACCCCAGTGCCCCAATACAATCATTTCTATCACCAGGTAAGCCGATTATTTGAGGGAATTTCATTCACCTGATCTTCCATTAGTGCTGCTTCACAAACCAGACCATGTGTTATTTTTAGTGAAATGATGACCCTGCTCCAGAATGAGGCACATTAAGGATACCTAATTATGTATGATGGTCCTGTTTAGTTGTTAAGGGAGATAGCCATGATAGGAATTTGTGAAGTTAAAAAATACTAAATAACAGAGGACTTTTTTCTTTGGTACAGGCAACTCATGCATTAAGTATAAGTGATGGTGAAAAATTTAAACAATCCTTTTAAGAGTCGTTTCATGAAAGAACTAGGATTTCACATACATTTGGCACTTGCTCAGCTAAACTGACCTAATATATTTCCAGGAATATGTCAATTAAAATTAAGCCCTTTGGAGGAGGGTGAGGAGCACAGATATCAGGATGATAAATACTGGGGGAAATAAGAATATTGGCTTCCAGCTGGCATGGCAGAGGTGGTTTATAACTGACAAAGATAAAAACTGGGACTAGGCAGAGCCATTCAGAGCAGCCAAGCTGTACTGCCCCACCACAAGACCAGTATGCCCCAAAATCTCAGTTCCGTCCGTGGGCCATACCTATGGCCCTGTTCTGCTAGCAAAGAGACCTCACTCCCATCTCCGCATTTTCTTTACAGATGTCAGTTGCCTTTCTAGACTTCAGGAAACATCACTTATTTTTTTCTATTTCTTGGGCCAGAATTTTGAAGAGTATTCTCTGTGCCTCTTAATCAAAAATCCAAGTTTATCAGGACCACAAGGAGAGGACCTAAAAAGCAAAAAACCCAATACAACGGCATTCATGCCCAACATGTACCAAAGTGAGCTAGCTCCTTGACTTCACAACAATATGAGCAACAGAGGCAGGATGTGAAGTATGTAATCCTAAAGGAAGACCTTTCAAACACATCATTTTGGCTCTTGTTCTGTGGTTGTATTTGGGTGGGGGTTTTTTTTTGTATTGGAATGGAGTTGCTATACGGATTATATTGGTTCCAGATGTCCAACATAAAATACAGGCATCCTTTGGACTTAAAGAGGGTACTGGTGTACATCATTCCCTGCATTAATTTAATATTCTGGCTTCACCTGCATGGGGACCAGGGCCTTGGTGGGCTCCCCTCTTTCACCTCACCCCATCTGTCAGCAGGACTTTAAGGAGCCATCTGTTTGGGTATCTTTATTTACCTGTAAAATAAAAATAGAGTCTGCTTAGCCCCCTTGATGCATTTTACATATATTTTAGAGACAAGAATAAAAGTTAAATTTTACCTTAGGCTGCGCTATTTTGAAATCAAGCATCTGGCTGGCTGAAAAAAGGCTTTGGTGCCATTTTGTTGTATGACTTAGAAGGTGCTGAACTCCATTATGAAGGAATTAAATTCACAGAGGGTTTTTTTTTGCTGGTACTGTTTTTCTGGGAAATCATCTTCCTTCACCCTCTGCCTCATTTACCACCAGAATCGCTGTTCCCCAGGTGAAGCCGGGGAAACTCAAGAAGCAGTGTTACGGAAACAAAGACTCCAGTCCGCAGAGGGGACCGCAATCTCCCTGTGTCAGTCAGAAACTCGGAATTGCATCTGCTTGCTAAATGCCCTCCGTAATTTTGTCAGCCACATCTGCAGCTCTGTGTCTGTATCGCTGTCCTTCGCCCATTTATTAGTCGCAGTGTGTGGTGTTATTCCTTTCTTGCTTCTTTTTTTCTCTTCCAGTCTTTCCTTCCTCATTTTATTTATTTTCCTTTTCTTTCCTCTATCTTTTCATGTGCCAGCAGCTGTTTCCCTGACCTCTTCCACTGAAAACAGCTGGGGTGCAGTTTCAGCATCCCTCACGGGGCTCCTCCTGTAGAAATTGTCTTGTTTACCATCTCAGAGAAACACCCGTTTGTCAATAGATCACACATAATGATAGTGATGATGCTAGAGGCTTCCATACACTGACCATCTTGATTCCAAGAATGAAAGGCACCTGAGAAGGCAATTTCTTCCCCCTATAATATTGAATAATATAATTTCTATTCATGTCTCAACTACCTGTACTTTACTTTCGGAAGCGTCCTGCTCCATTTGGAAACTTGGCTCATTAATGTGCCGGGGATAGAGTTAGCTTTTGTAAAGGAAACTGTGTTTATGGGCCCTGCCTGCAAGGCATGATGGTCTCCGTGCTGCTGTCTCCTTGTAACATTGGGCACTCTGGAAAGCAACAGAATTCTCCAGAGCTCTGTGCTTTTAGGAAACAAGTTTCCCACCAGCTAGGGTTGAGCAGAGGGACCCTCGCGCTGGCTGACAGGGCTGAGCTGTGGCCACTCCTCCAAAGGACACAGGACACTGTTTTCATTGTAACAAGATAAGGCAGCCACACTGTATCTCCTAAAACACGCTTTATTTTTGTTGCAGCTGTCGTCTCCCTTCCCATTGCCTCCCCCAGGTCTGCCCTGGTTGCCCTCCTGAGAAGCACAGGTGCTTCCTGGCTGCAGTCCTTTTTGTGAATTAGAGCTGCCCTAATGCCTCGGCCCCAAGAGAGCAAGTAAGGGGTGTCAGAAACAGCAGGGCCATTTCCTGACTGGTTGGTCTGCAAGGCAACCTGATGGGGGAGGCATTTTATTACATACCAACCAATGTCATCATCCAGAAAGGGAGACATTCTGTTAATTTTACAGAGGGCAAATATTGATTTTCTGTATTTTTGGTTGACACTGTAACTCTGTTTTACCAGGAGATCCCTAACTGGAATCATTCACCAAAGCCGGAATATTAAACTTGATGCAGGGAATATACACCAGTACCCTTAAATTTTTACTAAATCAAAGGATTGATTCCTAAACACAGACTTTTATCAGTCTTTAACCTCAGCTGGCATAATTTTAGTCTTTAAAATACAGATAGATAATAAATTCATTATTTTTTAAGGTTAAACAAGGTAGGTATGATGAGAATTTTTGAAGTAGACATAGGGTCTATTTAAACATAGTATCTGAGTTAAAACATAATTAGGGTTGGAGGTGAGAAACTATGTGGGAATCTGCCATATTTTTATCCATTTCTTTAGCAGAAAAGGTAACGATCAAAGAATTTAAAAATCATTTTATTTCCTTCTCCAGAATTCATATTTCTCATGATTATCTTTTTTTAAACATAGTAGTTTGCTCATTCATCACAAGAATAGATAAGTTACTATCTAGTTTTAATTTCAGATATCCAAAATTGTGTAGCAGGCTAAGCTGTTTGTTTCCAATTTCACCAGGAGAGGATGCAATTCTTTTAGGTGGGCATGGATGAGAAAAGGGTACCTTCAAACAAACACCCAATGCTAAATCTTGGCATCCTCCAGCTTTGCCATAAAACTCTATTACCACTTCCTCAAGGGTTAATGGTGCCACTATCCAGGGGACAATTCATTCTCCTGCTAAACGCGATGACAAATAACCATTATTCTTTCCAAGTGCGCTGATAATCAGAACAGCTTAAACATTTTCGCCAGTATAAGTGAAACCATTAATCCTCTTGGAGTTCATGATAAGTGGTGACTGTGAATTAATGACTGTGTCATTGAAGGCAGGAAAAAATGTTAACAATTAAAACAAGTTAGCCATTATCGTACTGGGTACTGAATCGCTTTCACATTTCATTAGCAATATTGTAAATGATATGTACCTTATTAAAAAGCTCTTATTATCCAAGAAACCTAATTAGTCAAAAATTTTTAGTCACCACTGTAATATTCTAATGATATGTTACAGTAGGTATTGCAATGTGGGGAATGTTTCTATTTATCATAAAAGATCCACAATATGTACTTGTTTCCCCAGAAATATCATAGAGCACAGGTATAACAGCTTTTTTCAGATGTGATGATGTTTTAGTTAAGGGATCCAGCTGGCTATTACTGAGCAAAATACAAACTCTTTTCTTTGCTAACAGTGCGTTTAAGGCACCCGTTAAGCTTTTCACCAAAAAGATTGTAAATATCGAAGATGATAACAAATACAATTTTATAGTGTGCTTTGGACATTTTTTTTCTTCTCTTTTCATGTTCAACTGTTAAGCTTCTCATAAATGAAACTGATGGACTGTCCCTAACAACTGGTACATCTAACATTCTTGAAAGGTGGGGTCCCTACATTTCTCAAAAGGAATGTCCAAGATCAAAGTCAACTCTAATTGCTTTATTCTTTGGATATTTAATAAGGTGATGAAAATAATACCAACATTTCTATGGAAAAGAGTAAAAATACATAAAGAGGTATCCTGATATTATCTATATGTTCATTAAAAATAATTAAGCATTCTCAGTTGCAACAGTTCTACGTTCAAACACAACTATACATCATTTTCTCTTTGAAAGTCAAAGAGGGGCATGCATGCAATATATATGGGTTCACAATGTATATTGCACAACACACTAACATATCTGATGCTAATTGAAATGATTCATATCAAGCACTTAGTAGAATCCCTGACATTTATTATAAGTGTTTAATAAATGGAAGCTATTTTATAATCATCAATATATCTGACTCCAGGAATATCTAATGGAACATGTATGCATTTATGTGGCTACATAACAGACATAAATGGACTCTCCAACATAATATGTGTCATAAAAGATATGACATGAGTCAGAGACCTTTCAGGAATCAAAGTCTGTGATTGTGAGTATCAGCTATCACTTTACAGAATTTTAAAACATTTCTTTGCTTTCTCTTTCCGTTTAAATTGCTTATTACTTAGCGCCTAATTTGTGACCAGCTCTCTGTCTGCCACAAGAGGGAAGGGAGAATAGAATGTAGCCTCATATGAGGCCATTACTTCCAACAAATCTGTTATTTGTCCCATGGAATTTCCCCTATGCCTCTTGCTTTTTAAAAGCTTATACAATTTTTGTGCAGATTAAAAATATTACGTATATTAAATTCTGTATAAAACAGCTAGAAACTGTTTAAAGAAATGGCAGAAAGCCTGGATCAGGTGAATGGAGAATGAAGGTGGTAGGAAGAGAGGAAAGAAGGACAGAAAAGAGAGAAGCAAGGAAGAAAGGCGAGAAAAAGGATGGAAGAGAAGGAGGGAGGGAGGGAGAGAGAAAGAAGGAAAGCTTTTGAATATGAGGCTTTGTGCTGAGTGAGTGTATGCCATCCAGTGGGACACTTAAAACCTGTGAAGACTGTATTATTACACCCATTTTACAGATGAAAGGAAATGCCTACGCTGTTTGGTTAATGTTTGGGATGAGGTTTAAAATTAGTTAATAACATGACTTTATTACCGTACACCAGCTGTAGTTGAAGAGACGCTAAGGCAACATCAAGGATTAGGTTCCAACACCGGGCCTCCAGGGAACCTACACAAGCCTTTTGAATCTGGGATCCTTCCTCTGAGACTTGAGAAAATATCTGATCACATTGCCGGCTGCAATGATGCTTTCTGGTGAGTATTCCTCATGATCCCTCCTGAGTAAGAGGTTCTCAAGCTTCTGCCTCAAACCACCCACAGACAAATCTACTTGTCTCCTTGATTCCCCAGTCTCCCCCTTTTTTTCTACCAGCACAAGGATTTGCTCACCTGCTTCCCTGTTAATTGTCACCACCACACACAATGCCTAAGGCCAGCTTAGGAACCCAGTAATTTAAAAACCACATATACTGAGACCAGAAAAAAAAACAACAAAAGAAAACTGCATATGCTGGAATATCAAATAATAAAATGCAAGGGAAAAAATATACCAAGCAATTTTGGCTAAGGAAATCAACAAAAATTGAGGATGCACTTTAAGCTTCCTAGCACTGAGAACAAACGTGGAATCAGTATAATTTAGACATTCTGATCAAAGTTTCTTTCCTCTCTTTTGCTGGCGAGGACATAGAATGCCCCAAGGCAACTCCTCTCTCCTGTCTCCAAAGAAGCAGCAGGCCATGTAGTAAGTTCCAGAGGGTTTGGTCCTTTGAACATAATGGCGAATGTGATGGAGAAAGGGTTCCAGTCTCTTGCCCTCTCTTCTCCCTGTTTATAATTTAGATCATTCCAGTGATGGGGGGTCTTCCAGGAGCTAAAAGGCCATTGTAACTGAAGTAAACATCATGGATGTTTCAGAAAACAAACTGCTCATGCTACCCTGGGCATTTTGTCATAGGAATAGGAAGGGAAAAGGGGGCCTGGATGGATTGAATTATGTCCCCCCCAAAATCATATGCTTATCTTCTAATGCCCACTGTAACTGCATTGGAGACAGGTAATTATAGCATAATTGAAGCCATGGAGGCCTCAGGAGAAGTCATTCCTGATGGCACCTTAATCTTGGACTTTCAGTCTCCAGAAATGTGAGAAAGTATATTTCCATTGCTTCAGTAACCCAGTCTGTGGCATTTTGTTCTGGCAACCCTACCACACTAATACAGAACCTCTTGGGGAAAAAGCAGAAAGAAGCAATAGTGTTGGTGGTAATGTTGGAAAATAAATGGTGATGGCATGAGGCAGTGCTTCCCAAAGTGTGTTCCTCAGGATGTTAACAAGTATATAGGAAAAGGGACATCAAAGAAGTTTGCGAAACAGTGTGTTGCACATAATTCAGGTTCCTTTGCTATAGCAATTTTCCAGATTTTCAAATATGCTAACATGCACTGGAGTCCTAACATGAGGAGATCTTGGGCAGAGTTTCCCAAATTATAAATGAAAGCCTGTGTGTGGAGATCTTAGAGTGCTAACTTCTTGGGTGTGGCACCTTGGTGTGCTGGGGCAAAAGAGGGGTTTGAGAAAGCAGCAGCGACTGGTGGGTTTGAAGGCAGTCACTCTGGTTTTCTCCCCAGTCTTGTTTTCACCGTTGTGGAGACCTGATCTGGGCACGTCTCTAAGAAAAGTGAGAGAGGAAATGAGGGGGCTGTGGGAAGGTACCCCAGGAATTGTGCAGAAGGGGAATTGAAGGAAGGGGTTGGGAACCCAGCTCTGGGGTCAGCCATAGATTTGACAGACTGCACCACTTTTTTCTGTGTAATCATTCAGTTTTGTGTAATTGAGCAAATGACTGTGGCTTATCTTCTTATACATACAATGTGAATGACGCCGTCTTGATCAAAGTGTTTAACCAATGCAGGAGATAATCAAGAAGAAGAATGGGTCAGAAGTGGATAAACAGACATGTTGGGGACCCCAGGGCAGCCCACATGGGCCTGCTTTTCCTGGCAATCATGCCTGGCACACACCTTAGCCATTTTAATGTCACGGGTTGCTAGAGTCTGTGCATTCTTAAATTGAGAATTTGACTCAGTTCTTATAACAGAATGTGTGTGTTCCCTTTGCTGTAGGCATTGCTAATGACCTGGCCAGTGTGCACACACAAAGCATGTTTGTAACAAGCTTTCTTGCCTGTATAACTTTCCACCTGTTCTTTCTTCTTCCTGAAACTGCCTTCTCCATGTGGTCTCCCATCTGACAACTTTCTAACCAGCCTCCACCTCTTTGTTCAAGCACTGCCTCTTCTCTAACACATCCCCAGCAAATCGAGGTAAGGTCCAGCACTGGGTCTCCAGGTCTCTACTTCATCAGCTGCCCTGCATGAACACATGAGCTTATTGTAGCTAGGTGCCCCATGTCTCCACAACCCTGGCATGCTCAGCATGCTCTCTGCTGCCTGTCCTCGGGATCCTCTGGGACCTCAGACTTCTGCAAACAGACAGAATAAAGCGATCATTCTTTTCAAACCTCAAATTGAACTGTGTGAGTTTTTTGGTATCTCCATGTCTCTGTATAAAATGTCTCCCAAAGCTATGCATTTTAAATGAGGGCTAGTTACATATTTAATGGAAGTCCTACATTGGAAAGATTAAGTTGTACAAAATCAGACCTGTCCTGGCTTCTGGGGGTCATTTGTACAATATGTGCCTACATCACCCTGTTGTATGCAATGCAACCTAGTTCTGGCCTTGCCACGCCACCGCCAGACCCTCCAGTTGTCTAGAAGTTTGTGATGAAGTGCTCCACATATAAAAAAACAGAGTGCATCGAGGACTCTATAGGAAACAGGCTTGTCAATGCTAACAGCAATTGGTTATTTCCCTGAGATCCATATTCGTCATGCAACCATTTTTCCTTAAATACATCATATAATTTAAAGGGTCTGAGATCATACATAAGCCCAGACATAAATCCTCCTAATGGCTTCATCCCTGCAGAATCCCTCCAGTGTTTCACGGAGAATGCTTCCTTTATTCTTCTCACAAGAAGTCTGGAGGTGACCCCTTTCTGAAGGCTCACCTGACCACTGCTGGTCCTCCACGTGCCTCCTCCAGATGCCACAGCCTCTGTTGCCATAGGAACAAAGAGTGGGGCTGGGAAGACCACCTGGTGGCCGTACTTCCACTACTATTAATTACACACATTGCCCTGTACTGGCGACAGTGGGATTCACTTACGCAAGGGTGGCTGTCCAAGCTATCTTCCTGGTACTGAGCAGAAGCATTCATGAGAAGCACCACATATTTCAAATCTTCCCAGCTCTCACGTGATCCTTTTAAACTTATTTTCAGAAGAAACGTGCGTTGTTTTACCCTTTTTAATTTTGATCATATAATACCTTCAGGAATTTTATACTTTATCATGGCAGTGCACTGATTT
The DNA here is from genome assembly GCF_030020395.1 of Manis pentadactyla. Taxonomy (NCBI): domain Eukaryota; kingdom Metazoa; phylum Chordata; class Mammalia; order Pholidota; family Manidae; genus Manis; species Manis pentadactyla. The sequence goes on from NC_080036.1 coordinate 19,165,814, forward strand.
AGAAAGTACCGGGCTTCCCTATACCAGGCCTCATGTCACACTCATGAATGTCCTGTGAGGAAGGATTCCATTGATGAGGAAGTCAAGGTTCAGAAAGATGGAGATATTTGTCCAAAGTCGCATGGCTGGTAAGGAGTGAATCTTCAATGCAAACTCAGTATCTTTGATTCCAATTTCCATTTTATTATCACTGGACCCTTTTCTCTACTTTACAGATGAGGTCAGGGGAAAACTACAAAAGAATACAGAAGGAGACTCCTTTTTGCAGATGTTTCCATTGAATCATTTGCTTTGGAAATATCTGCCACAATTTTTTAATAGGTCTATGAGGTGAAGATTATAATTGCTCTTTTTGCTTATCTGATAACTCACTTAGAGGAACTATCAATTAGCCTAGGCAGCCAAAATCTTCAGACTCTGGCAGATAAATAAGCACTGACTATAAGATCTTCCGGCCAAGTCCGTGTCAGATTTTGAGCGCAAATGAGAAGTAATGGTACCATTATGAAGGTGGATAGCACTGCTGTTTAACTAGTAATATGCCCGGGGAGAAGTCAACCAAAGAGATGTGAACTGATGGACTCACTTATAGAAAGGACTTCACTATAAAGAATCTTTACCTACCACTACCTGGGAAATGCAGTGAGAGAGACAAGTGGGCAATATTTGTGCAGAAAAGCCCAAAGGAAAGATTTGCTAGGCTTTTCCTACCTCATCCCCTGCCAGGCCCAATTTATATTCAATTCAATTGTGTTGGCCTTTATTAAGCAAGTACAGGTAATCCCCCCACTTTCCAAAAATTTACATTACGACTTTCACGAAAGACCACGTAAGTATTCGTTTCCAACAACTGAAAGAAATTTGAAGAGGATTTTCACTTTTAGAAAACAAGTGAAAATAGTGTTGCATGTTTGTTGTTTGCATTGCAGAGGCAACGCACACCCCGAGCAGCCAGAGTGGCCCCACCGAACTCCCTCCCCGGGAACCACGCTCAGCATCTCACCATGACGCCGCCAGAGCTTTGAACTGGGTCTGCAAACGTCTGCGCTTCATCTGGGTTTACTTTGTGCATCCGTGAGCAAGATGCGACCTACGGTGTCAGAAAAGCCTAAGAGGGGTTGTTTTTGGGGTCTAGGAACAATAAACAAATTTCCCCATGTAGATTAATGACAATGGCTACTTCTCCCTAGGCCAACTTGGGTTTACAAGAGGTTTAGAAGGAACACTCTACTTTCAGATAGTGGGGAGACCTCTAATACATACACGGAGTTTTTTCCCTAAGGATGGACTGATCAAAGAATGAAGAGCAGTTCGTGCAGAGGCAACCCCAGAGAAAGCAAGCCCTTCCGCAGGGACATGGAGCGACAGCCCGGGCCTGGGAATTGTACACCAGCGTGTGGCTTGAGCGTGGGTGAAACCTGGCAGGAGTAGGATCCCGGCTTTGCCGTTGAGTCACGAGTTTATCAGAGCCTGCCTGAGGTCATTACTCCCAAGGTGACCGTCTTGTAACCAAGAAGATGCTACAGGCAAGTGGGGCCTGTCGTGTTCCATCTACTCTCCAGGCCTCAGCCTGAGTCTGCAGGTGTTTCTCTGTATTGAATCTCCCTGGGGAATCCTTGGCTTCACAGCAAAAGCCGGCTGAAGTGAAAGTGATTTGATTTGGATCCTATTACAGGCACTTTACCTCTTCTATTTCCGTGATAATAGCAGATTGGAGTCGATTATTGTACTGGGAGGGAAGTTAATGTGATGTCGAGAAACATTGGGAAAACTGGCACAGGGAGAGAGGGAGAGAGAAAAAGTTTAGCGCAGACTGAAATCTGCCGCCCAGGCCAGCACAGCCACCAGTAAAAGTCCGCCTCAAGTCAGCGCGGTGTTTTGCAAAGGGTGAGAGGGTCACGTCCCTTGCTGTGCTGGTTAAGGGACAGAGCACGCTTTGGCTGCTCTCTGAACCAACCTCTCTGCCCTCCTGAGCCTTTGCCCCTTCCCCTGCAGCTCTCCCCGGGCGTGCTGCCTGTCTGTCCATCCAGGAGCTGCAGGAACCGGCCTGGTGGCTCCAGTCTTTTTCCCAGGAGGGAGGATGCCAGCCTAAAGCAATTTACTTCCAGTGGTCACAGAATCACAAAGAAATCTGGGCTTATTTTAAAAGAAATGCTCTATGTTCCTTCACAAATGAGAGGGGAAATATTTAAAAAGTCCCCAAGCATTCCTGCTAGGTAACCAGGGATCACCCACAGGGATGTCTGCCACCCTCCTCCTCTGTGGTCCACAAACCATGTCTGCAGCACCAGAAGGAGGCAGCAACCCCGGGTGAGAAAGACCTGCTTCAGCAGACAGCACCCTGATAGAGTGCAAGAACAGCACTGGCCTGGCTGAAATCCGTATTTGTCAAAAAGTAAGTAAATAGCACAGTGTGACTTACCCCTTGCATTAGAGGGACACCTGTCCTTATTTATTCCTTTCATTGTGCTGATACATCACTATCATTGCAATGATCTTGGATGGAACACTATCAAATGTATTGTCTTTGACTTGAATTTTCTCATGAAAAGTATATACCTTCTAATCCTGCTTCCTGGATGTGCCATCCTAGCAATATACACTGTGCCTCTGAGAAGAGATTTTTATTTCTCTGGAGTTACATAAAATGGTTACACAGAATATTATCTCAGAGGGCAAAAGAGCAGGGTGGGGAAACTGACTCTTTTTCACTTCACTTTTTTCTTGTTTAACTTTGAGATACAATATATATATACAGAAGACTATATATTTTACACACACACACACACACACACACATATATATGTAGATCAAGAAACAGAAGTATGGAAGCATATAGAAGCCTCCCTTCTGCTCCCTGCCCTCACCACCAAAGCCAGTCTCTATCTTGATGTAAGAAAACACAAATCAGTTGGGTCCATTTTTGAACATCAGTGGAATCATGTGTGATACATTCTTTCGTGCCTGGCTTCTTACATACACGCGATGTCTATGGGATTCATACATACTGTTGCATGTAATTGTGGGTGGTTCACTCTCATTGTTTACAGTGTCCATAATACAGTATTAATATGTCACACTTTTTTTTTTAGCCATTCTACTGTTTTGGGTAGTATCCAATTTCTGGCTTCCACAAGTAGGGCTGTATGTGGGCGAACATATGTAAGTGTTCCTATTAGATATGTTCTTAGAATCGTAACTGCTCTGGCTCATAAGGTAGGCATCTGTCCAGCTTTCATAACTACTGTTAAACAGATTTCCAAAGTAGTTGTACCAGTTTTAACTCCCACCAGCACTCTATGATAGAAAGCCTGGGTTGATCTACATGACCTCTGAAATTTGGTATTTTCTTTGTAATTTTTGCTATTTATAATTAGTGTATAGGGCATTACCTCATATGGAATTTAATTTCTATTTCCCTGAGAACTAAAACTCTGTGCAACTTTTCTATATATGTATTAGCTATCTGCTTATCCTCTTTTGTTAAATATATATTCAATGAAATTGCCAGTCTCTCATTGGGTTACCTCCTTGATTAGCAGGCATTCTGTATATATTTATATATGTATATATGTATTCTTGGTATGAATATTTTGTGGAATACATATGATGTAAACAGGTTCTTCTAATTTTTAGAGTTCATTTTATTCACTTTTTTGTGGACTTTAATTACTAGATATTCTTGATTTTAATATAATCCAATTTATCATGTTTTTCCTTTATGATTCTACTTTGCATTCTATTTAAGAAAGCTTTGTGTACTCCAAAAGATCATATTTCTAGCCAAACTATCTTGTAGCATAAATAAGGTGGCCTTTTCTTGATTCTGTCCTATTTGGGGCTGTTGACTACAGTACAAACCAGCTTCATTAGGCAAGCATGAAATTTCATAGACTTCCCTGCACAGTAACATGTATCCATTTTACTTGTCTTGAAAGGGAATATACCAAAGAGTGGCGACAACTTTAGCAGGCTGAGAAAAGACAGGAGTGAGAAAGTGGGCTTTGTCTTTAATCTTGCACGAGCTTCACTCCAAATTACATATTTAAATATGCAGGCATAGATGGCATTTGATGATCTTCAAATGCTCTCACCTCTAAAAGGAGAATAACAATAGTAATTGCCCATTGAGCCATTGTAGGAATTAAACGAGAAAATGCACAGTACTTTACAAGCATCTGAACAGGTAAACTCAATAACTTTTGGGCATTATTATTATTGGCATTAATATTAATATATGTACTGGTGCCTTATAATTTGCAAAGTAGAAGCTCATTGAACTGGCAACTCAGAACAGTCCTGTGAAGTAGGCAATTATTTTGTTTTGTCTGGCTTCTGGCCTTTCATGGACTGTATTAAACCAGTATTTAATGAGCTCCTACAATGCATCAGGCACTGTTCTAAGAACTGAGAGTAGAGCAGACAAAACGTAGACCAAAGGCCCTGTTCACATGAGATTTATAATCTAGAGGGGAAAGACAGAATCAATAAATTAAGAAAAGTGTTGGATGTTAGAAGGAGGCAAGTGTTTTCAAGAAAAATTAAGCAGAAAATGAAGATACAGAGTGATGAAGGAGGGATTGCAATTTTAACAAAATTGACAGGACACCATGAATCTTAAGGAGGAGCAGGAAGAAGTGAGAGTAAAGGAGTAGCACAGAATACGAGGTGGAAGGAGGGAACGGGTGCAGCCAGAAGCCAAAGGTAAGAAGTGAGGTATGCATGGGAAGCCCTGGTGGAAATTCTTGGCTTTGACTTTGAGGAAAGTTTGGAAGGAGAGGGATGTTTTGGATGGAGAACTCCAGCTATTATGTTGAGAAATGACTACAGAGTCAAACATCTACCCTAAGAGACCAATTAGGAGGCAACTTTAATGGTTTGGTGTGTTTGATGAGGGTGAGGAGGTAATGAAACATGGTCAGGCAGTAGACATGCTTCAAAGGTACTCACAACAAGATTTACAGAGGTACTGGATGTGGAAAGAGAAAGGAGAGTTACTCAGAGATACCTGCAAGAATTTGGGCCTGAGTAACTCAAAGGATAGAATTCCCACGACCTGAGTGGGGAAGACTGTGGAGGAATGGATTTAGGAGGGAAGACCAAGAGCCTTGAAAACAGAGTCTGATATTGCTACTACTCTGTGCTCCCCAAAATTGCTTTGAGTCTTTACTTTCTTCACATCAGACTCTAAAAGTTCTCCTCTACCCTCTGATGTTCTTAGTTTCCAAATCCAAAACCTGCATCATCTTTATTTATTCAAAAGTCACATACCCAACCCAAGATGACTGTTTCTCTTAAGCCTCCTAGAATTGGTGAGTTCCTTCATGTATGCACATTTAGGAAATGTTGGAGAATGGTGGATTAGAGAGGTGAGAGTTTATAGAAAAAAATCACTAATACTTGTGAAATGGATTGTTGGATAAAATACTTCCAAAATGATAAAATCCAAGTGGATTATAATGTTTCTTACTTTTACACCTTTTCCCATCTACCTATTAAAGGGAAAATGTAAATGGCAGGATGTTCCATTTATTTAAAATATTATGAATCAGTATTTGTAGGGCTAGATGGCTTAGTCTCCTCCTGTAGATGTTTAGTGCAGTTGCTGTCATATTTCCAAATCCAGTCATTTCTATGAAGAGTATTAAGGTGGTAAAAAGATTTTGCTCTGATATGATCGGCCTTCTAATCTTTTCCATAACTAACATTGGATAAAGAATAATGTAGCACCATGCAACGTGTGCACATGCAAATATCCTTGAGCATGGTATTGTTGTACAGGACCTTCTCTGCTAGGTGGGATATACTTGAAGGTGAAAGTGTGACAGAGGTTATTTAGATGCTCACTAATCCTCACCTTTCTTTCTAACCTCCCAGGGACAAAGGAAAAATTACATTTTTCCAGCCTCCTTGTATTGGTTAGGGTGATAGGGCTGGATCTGTCCAGTGGAATTGGAAAAAATTGATGTTCACCACTTCTTACACCCAATCAAGTCACTCTCATAAAACAGATTGAAGTATTATTTTTTGCCTGAAACCTGTGAACACAGAGATGGATGTGCCAGCCACCATCCTTGAGGTGCTCTGACTCCCATGTGAACAGACACACTTCACCGCTATGGACAGAACACGGCACCCAGGGCTGCAACCACCATGTGTGTGAAGAGCTACGGGACCCTGAGAGAGACATGACTTCTTTTTCCTTTCTCATCTAAGAACTGGAGAAGTAAAGAAAATATACAGGGAAAAAAAAAAAACACATTCGTGGAAGAATTCAGCAGTTGAAAATGGAGAGGAAAGGTATTTCAGGCAGAGAAGTGGATGTGTGAAATGTAACGCAATGGTGGGTAGTTGCAGACAAAGCAAACCTACGAGTGCTCATTATTAAACTATTTTCTCTTAGTTTCAAATTCATCTTTCTGAATTTTGCTCTCTGAAGATGGAGTGGACAGTTTATTTCTCCTTTGTCAGCCACTTCCTGTTAGGTTTTGAAAATGGGACATGAGAGGGAAACGAGGAGGCAGGAAGGGCAGAGCAGGAATTGCCTCCCCTCGGTCCCTGTTGGAGGCACCCCAGTAAGGACCCTTCAGCATGACGGCACCATTTGACCGAAGCCCATATTTGCTTCAGAACCAGAGCCAGTCACACTGCAGGGCTGGCAGTCCTCAACGAGGAGTGCCCTCTCCTCCGGAGACCAAATCCCAGTCCTGCGGTGTCTCCTTTGTGTCGAGGTCGTGACAATCCCATCCTTTACCCTTTCCTCCCCAGCCCTGTGGGTCGTAGCACCTTCCTGAAATTAGTATCCCTGCATAATGCCATGCTCCCTTGATGTTCTTTCAGTCTCCCAAAACCCATGCAACCAATATTCAGTTCTGTCTGTTGAAATATCTAGTGTGATCTTTGTTTTCCCGGCTGGAGCCCCGGTGATAGAGGCGTATGCCCAAAGCATCTGAAATGCCACCTCTCCTTCAAGAGGCAGAGCGTGAGGGCAGAGACAGCTTGAGGTAGAAGTGGAAGGAGTAAGGGCGCGCCAAAGCCATAATTAGCAAAGGAAATAGTGAGGCTACAGGTTCCGTTTGGGGTTTAGGACTTGGGAGCAGATTCAGCTGGACTGAGCTCTGTAAATACAACTGCAAACACCGGAAGTGGAGGAACGAGAAGCAGAGGGAAGTGTCAACGAACTTGGTAAAGTTGGAAACGTGTGCAGAGGAATGTCTGCTTTTAGGTGGTGGAGGTAATCATTGTCTTTGTCTCTGTTGTGATGCTGCGGCTTCCAGTAGGGTCCCTAGAGGAGGGAACAACGACCAACAAGAGAAAAGGGAGTCAGGGAAGGGATAGGGTAGATGACAGAATCACTCAAGGCCAATTCATCACTAGGAGACGATTAAAAAGACAAGTTGGCAAATGCCTATAGAGGGCTCTGCTACGAACCTGGGATAATGAATGGCTGACGTGGACTCCGTGGGACTTCTGAAAATTAATTCATCTGTCAAGCAGGAGGCAAGATGATGTAAGCTGTAGAAGTGAAGTAATTTATGAGATTTTGGAGAGTTTTTAGCCGGATTTTTTCAGTAATATCTGTAAGAAGGTCAAGGACAAAAACTCTATACATGTAATTTTTTTAATTAAATGGGTTCTTAAAAAGGCAGATGGGTATGGTTGTTATAAATCAGCTGAATAGCATATTGGCATGATGCAGGGTGTTGTTTGGGGCATAAAAATACATTTACTGAAACCTATGCTAAATTTTTACTAGATCTATAGCATGTGACTGTTATAGTTAAAACCCTGCTCAGCAAGGAGCCCTTTCAAATTTCTATCACTGACTATTTTTTCCCATTTTACAGAGTAGTTTCAATGAATAAGATACTGTGATTGCTCTATGGACATTGCATTCTAACAGAGATAGAAGGACACATTGGCTAAGTTGATACATTTTTAAACATTCAGTAAAGCAAATGTTATGAACAACAATGTTAAAAGACATATTACAAACCTAGGAAAATATTTTCAGTAAGAGAAACAGTCAATGGTGGTTAATTTTTAGGATAAGGGAATGAGATAATCAAGGAAGAGAAAGAGACATTTTAAAATTCATACCTCTGTATTTCAATGTTCAACATAAACTTGTCGTACTTTTCTAATTTAAAGATATTAATAGGTAGTTTGAAAGAAATTGTAAAAAATGGGTGTAAAAATAGTGTTATGGTATTTCTAAGAAGACCGATTGCTTTGAGAACCAGAAACAGTTTTATGGAACAGGAGCATTCAAGTCTGTGTTTTGCAGAACGGATAAAGTTAGATAGTCAAGTACATGGCAAATTTAAAGTCTATGGTAAATAGAAGTGCAGAAAGTGGATATTGTGATGAGCAAGGCTCATAAGACAGACAGATGTATGGCATTTAGATGAAATGGTTTTTGAGTATAGAATTAGCTCCGGTGGGCTCGGAGAGTCTGTTATAGAGCCCAGACTGCAGGTCATTATTCTCAGAAGGTATCGGTTAGCCCAAAGTTTTACTTGTCCAAGTGAGAGCTAATGATGGAGTAGACTAGGGTGTAATAGTAGATATATTTCAAAAGATTCAAGATGTGTATTTGCTGGTAGACTGAGTAGGCACTATCAAGAAAGAGGGGGATCAAGAATAACTCCAAATTATTTTGTTTAAAACAACTGGATAAAGGTTGATGCGATTTCTTATGAAGAGGATCACAGAGGGTGAAGTACGTTACCTGAGGGAAATCAGAGTCAATATTGGAGATGTTAAGCTTGAAGCAACTATTGGATAGTCAAGTAAAGATGCTGCATGGGCATTTGGATTTAGGCTGGAATTCAAAGAAATTCAGAACTGCAGAGAGGATTTGAAAAACACCAGTTTATGTGTCATATTGAAGATGTGGGAATGGGCAGGTTCATCTAGGGAGGGAAATTTTGTGGTTGGTGAGGTTCTTCGGCCATATAAAGAGCTGGAATTTACAGGCCAATATTGAGGTACAGGTGACCTCAGAGGAGAAGCAAATTTGAGAATATATTTTAAAGGGGAAAAATGTCATAAGTCAGTAACAATAAAATAAGCTTGTAATGTATATGACACTGATGAAGTTGAGTGTCAGAGGGATTAAATAACTGGACCAAAGTCTTACAACCAGGCCTCAGACCCGTATCTTTCTGACTCTAAATCTTAAGCATTTTTCACTACAGGCAGTAGACTGGTTGAAATTTCTCTACAGACAGAAGAAAGCAACAAGACAAGGGTGGTTCCCAAGACAAGACAAATGTAAAAGCAAGACTAGGGGAGAAATTTAATCCACCTCATGACTCCAATGGCCTAAAGCAAAAGAGTTATTGATAAGTCCTATAGTGAAATGGGACTGGGCATTAAAGGCAAGGATGTTTGAAATGCCATAGAAGCATCTAAAGTAATTTTCAAAAAGCCTCTTTCTAGATGCCTCCAAATTGTAATGAATAGTCCCCATGAATTCTTTGTTTTCAGAATTCTAAGAATCTCCTTTTATGCATCATGCTGGAAGTGAATTTACTCAATTGCCAGAGAATACAGGCTATTTCAAACCCTTCATCTTTCATTATGACATATACAAAAATCAATATGAATGAACAACAGTATAAATAAAAACAAGTAGTTTAAAATTAGTTGCATATACAAGAATTGGCCCCAGATGGATTACACATGTCAATGCCAAAAATCAGAGAATTCTAATTTCAGTTTGGACAAGTGGAAAGCAAAAACATAGAAGTGCTCATCCTTGCAACAGAAAAACCTGATAGAGAGCAAATTAAAATTTTTCAAGAATCCATCTAATAACTGAGGTCATGGGACAAACAGCCATTTCAAAATCTGTGCAGAGAAAGATACCTGTAGGTAGATTCAAGTGCCAAGCATAGGAATAGCAAAACTCTTTAAAATGAAGCAGGGAGAAAACAAAGAGTAAAAAAATCTAAGGGGCGATTTTGATGAAAACCAGGATTACTTAATATTTTTTTTTTAAAGTGTTCCCCCAAATAATAGCAGGGAAAAATACAGTCACTTTACAATATGGCAATCAGGTAACATCATGACTGAGCAATAGATATTATCTGTATCCAGATGTAATGTGTTGAGAACACAATGTCTCTTATGTAATATTCTGAATTGAAATACATAACTGGAATCTGACCATGAGGTAATATCACACAGACCCCAAATGCAAAATACTCTGTCCTACAAAAATGCCAGTATCATGTTAGACTAAGAAGAATTAAAACATAAGCCCCCTAATAATTTTATTAAGTATACTTTTATACTCTAGTATAGACAGGATAAAAAATTTAATTCAATCACTGCTTGCGTTAGGGGAAAGAATGTAGATTGATAAAGTCTGAATTCTTGAAGTTTGATTGTATGAAGTATCTCCTGATATTTATGTTGTAATGTAACAAACCAACTTAAATATGTTAGAGGGAAAATTTAAGTGGAGACCTCCTTACTTAGCAGAATCTCTTTAGTTCCATTTTGTGTGTTGGTCAGTTAACAATAGTTTATGTATTTTTTTGTCCATTATCTTGTTTATTTTTGCAAATGTAGGATGGGTACAGTTGGGAAAGCTGGGGTTAAAAAAAATCACATGGCAAATTCTCATTTCAAATAGCAGAAGAAAAGAAGATGGATATAGCACAAAACACTGTACAATTTATGGAAGAGGTAAAGGTAATTTAATATTATTATGAAAAATACCTGTATAATGGAATCATTTGGGCTATTACAGCAGGTCTAGAAATAAAAAATAATATGAAGAGAAAAGTGATCTATTGTTGCAACCTTACATTACAGAGATATTACTGGGTCCCAGCCAATCAATTTTGGTCTAGATAAATTTTAATAATGAATTAGAGATAATATATGCATTAATCACAACATATAAATAACCATCACAAAATTTATTTAAATACTAGAAAGCAACTACAAAGTAAATTTATTCAAAATAGGAAATTTCTGTGTATTTCTCTATGTTACTATGTAACTCGGTGGTTTCTCATCTGAATTTCTAACTTCCTTCTAAACACATTTGCTTTAGGCTCCCTACTAGCAAAGTTATTTATCCAAGGTACAGTTACAAAGAAACTAATTACCCTAAACTCTGTTATATTAATATTTTTTTCTAACCTGATATTCTTTAGAAAATTTAGATGGATAACCTTTTATAAGGAATATTCATGCATTCAGGTATATATGGAAATGTTCCCATGTACATGTTTATTTATACAATCTATTTGAAATGTACAGAGTATTTATCAACATCAGTGTTTAAAATTCCCTGAGACACACATCTATTTTTCAGACCATGAGAATATTTTAGCATAGTTCCTTCTTTTAGTCTTCAGTTGATAGATTTAAAAATACAGCTTTGCCATTTGAGATGCTGATTAATTTACAGTAACCTGGGAAAAGAGTAGATTTGCCTGTGGTGATCAGAGATTACTGGCTTATTTCCAGATACAAGTGCACGTCAACAAGGAAGTCTGGGCAGGAGGAAAAGCCTGCTGGCATTTTCCTCCCTTCCTCAGAAGCAAAAAAGATTCCAGAATGCTGCAGGAGGTCCCACCGAGGTCTGGCTTCCCACGTTGTTATGGGAACTGTTTCTCACAATAGAAACCCAGAAGTGACAGTTTCTAAATCCAAAGACAGGCATATATGCTGCTTGCCAGCCAGGTATAGAAATCTGCTTACTGTGTTATTTGCAATTGGAGATATTTGCAGAGGTGAGAGGGATGTTATTTCCCTTGAAGGAAAGTGGAGTGCCAGTTGAAAGTCGAAATGGTAGTATTTCTTTTCTACCTACACAAAACTGTGAATTAATTTATGACAATGGCATGGAGGTTAAGTACTATCTACATTGCTCAGAAGGGCATCATGAACTTGGAGAAATTCTTGAGTCTCTGGAATATCTTTTTCTGAACTTCTTCTCTGACCTGTTATCCAGACTTCTCTTCATCTTCATCTGTAGAAGGTCTCTCCTGATCCACTTATTATGTTCATTTAATTTTCTTCTTTCACTCCTGTCCTCTAAACCCAACTCTCTTTTTTTCCAGTTTTATTGAGATACAGTTGACACCTAGCACTCTGTAAGTTTAAGGTGTACAGCATAATAATTTGACATACATATACTGTGAAATGATTACCACAGTGAGTTTAATTAACATCCATGTCTCATATAGATACAAAACAAGGACAAAGAAAAAGAATGCATTATTTTCCTCATGATGAGAATTCTCAGGGTTTACTCTTTTAATAGTGTTCATATAGAGCACACAGCAGTGTTAGCTGTAGTCACCATGTTGTGCATTACATCCCTAGTACTGAGTTGTATTATAACTGGAAGTCTGTGCCTTTGACAACCTACCTCCAATTGCCCCTCCACCCACCTCTGATAACCACACCTCTGATCTCTTTTCTTATGAGTTTGAAAACAACTCTTTCGCACAGCTGTTGACAACAGAAAGCAAACAAGATTTATTTATACATATTTATCTTTAAATTTTTTATCATATACCAGCTCAAATGACAACCTGCTCCTCTGTGACTCTCTCCTAATCAACTTCTTTATCTTATTTTGATGACAATTTTCCTTATGTAACTTATTGTGCTTTCTACAGAGCATCCACGGAGCATCATGATTTTGTTTCTGTCCAAATCTATTAAATAATAATGTTTGTAATTTAGAAAAGGATGGATTTGCTTTGTCAGGTCAGACAATAATGTTCAGTTCAGGGAATGCATGAAGAGAAATTGAATTCATTAATAAGCAAAGACTACCCCTGAAACAATAGCAATTTATAGCACACTTCATATAGTACTAGAGGATGAGTGGGCTGTTTGTACTGATTTGGTGTTATCTATTCATGCTTTTTCTATAATGCAACTCACAATTAGAATTCACGCCATAAAATACCCAAATCTGACAGTTTTTCAACTCAGTCCAAGGGAACAAATAGTTTTCAGCTACAACACTTCCTGTGTCTACATCTTCACTTCTTATCTGCTGCCAAAAATGTATGAGCCTTCTTTATAGTTAAAACTATTGAAGGGCACCCCTATGTTTATTGCAGCACTATTTACAATAGCCAAGATATGGAAGCAACCTAAGTGTCCATCTGTAGATGAATGGATAAAGAAGATGTGGTACATATACACAATGGAATAGTATTCAGCCATAAGAAAGAAACAAATCCTACCATTTGCAACAACATGGATGGAGCTGGAGGACATTATGCCCAGTGAAATAAGCCAGGCAGAGAAAGACAAGTGCCAAATAATTTCCCTCATTTGTGGAGTATAACAGAGATGCAAAACAGAAGGAACAAAATAGCAGCAGACTCACAGACTCATTTGTGGAGTATAACAGAGACTCCAAGAAGAGGCTAGTGGTTACCAAAGGGGAGGGGTGTGGGAGGGCTGGTGGGGAGGGAGGGAGAAGGGGATTGAGGGGTATTATGTTTAGTACACATGGTGTGGGGAATCACAGGAAAAACAGTGTAGCACAGAGAAGGCACATAGTGGATCTGTGGCATCTTACTACCCTGATGATAGTGACTGCATTGGGGTCTGGGTGGGAACTTGATAATATGGGTAAATGTAGTAACCATATTGTTTTTTCATGTGAAACCTTCATAAGAGTGTATATCAATAATACCTTAATAAAAAACTTAAAAATACATAAATAAATAAAGTAAAACTATTGAAGGGTCCCATGAGCAGGCCTGGGCCCAGCTTATTTCCTCTGCTAATATTAATTCCTACATTTATTTACTCAGAACTTACTTAATGAGCTTTTACTCATTAAATATATCAGACACTGAAAAAGACACTGAAAATATGGCAATGAACACCTCTATCTTTCATGAAGTTTGCTTTCTGATGGGACAAGACATCAAATAAACAAGGAAACAAATATTGATATGAGTTCCTAGAAGTGATTTCTGCACTATCAAGGAAATAAAACAGGCAATATAAGAGAAAAGGAGAATAGGGTTAGCTACTTTAGCTATAGATGTCAGGAAAAGTCTCTCTCAGATTGTTTTGGCTTCTGAGTAGGAAATTGTAAAGAAGAACAGCCAGGAACAGAACTAGCAGGGCCTACTGCAGATGTCCAAGCGACAGATCTTGGCGGTATGATCAGGAGAGCAGAAGTGGCAGTGAGAAGTAGTCAGGATCCGGACGTATGTCTATCAAAGAGGCATCAGGTATTTTCTCACTGGTTCAGTGTGGAAGAGAAAGAACTCAAGGAAAATGTCAAGTTATTTTTTCTTTGCCAGAGAAGCTGGTATAATAGGATTGAGAAGACGGTGAGAGAACAAAGTTGGGAGGTTGGGTGTATGTATAAATCAAGAGTTCTTACTTGGACCTGTAAGTTGGAGATGGCTGTTTGAGAAATGGGTAGGTTTGAGGTACAGGTAAAGGTGGGTGACTACTGAAATGGGTGAACTGAGGGTAATGAAGGGTAGTAAAGACTACACCCAGGTTTCTGCCTTAGTGAGACAGAGAAAGGAAGGTGCCTCTCACTAAACAGAAGAACAGAGCTGGAAGAGGAAGTCTGGGCCAAAGGCAAATGGGACCAGTTCCATTGGGAACTTCGTAGGGTTGAAAAAGTATGATTTTCATAAGTTCAAAGGCCACTTAGTTATGGATCTGAAAACCCAGACGTTGTCAAGCCTGGAAATAAGAGCTGGATACCAGTAACATGTAGGTGGCACCAACCATCATGGGAGTGGGTGGCAGCCTCACTCACCCTCTTATATCTCTCCTTGCTTTTATTGCCAAATTCCCTAAACGTGTTGTACGTACTCAGAGTTTGCATTTCCTAACGTCCACTTGTTCATCCATCAACCATAGGAGCGGGGGCCTGAGTAATATCCCTTTACTTGGCAAGATGGATCTTTACCACAATGGCCATCATGCTGATAAATACAGCGGATGATTGCCAGTCCTCCCATTGACATCTCAGCTTGTTGTACCCCTGATGGCTCCTCCTTCTCCCTTTGATTTTCATGACACAACATTCCTCCCAATTCTTCTCCTATTTCTCTTACTGTACTTTCCACAATCTCTTTTGCAGGTTCATCTATCTCTACATAGTCTTCAAGGTTTGGGGTCTCTTACCATGTGCTTCTCATCTCATTTTATCTATTCTTTGCTGCTAAAAGATGTCATCTAAGTTCATGGCTTCAATTATGGGCTTCAAATGCCAATGGCTTACAGTGTTATATATCTATCCAGAGAGTGCCTCTTCTCTTTTAATCCATATATCTAACTATCCTCTCTCCATGCCCATTGAATGACCCAAAGACTCTCAAATTTAACATATTCAAAAGCATTTGCAGAGTTGCCTAGTTCAATGAGTGACACTGCCATGTATTAAGCTTGGTAAGAGTAGAATTGCTTCTGAATTCTCCACCCCTTACCTCCAGAACTACCCAATCCATTACCCAATTATTTCCATTTCACTTGCAAAATATTTTTTGAGTTGAGGTACTTTTTCCTTATATCTACCACCATCTCCAAGCTGCCATCCTCTCTTTCCTGAAATATTCACCTCCTACAGACATTTATTCCTACAGCAGACCAAATAATCTTCTCAAGGGACAAACTGATTCTCTTAAACACCTACTTGACATTATTGAAAGGTTTCCCATGACTCTAAAGGAAAAAAATAAAATTTTCAAGAGGGCACTACACAATGTGACCACTGCTTATTTTCTAGCTGCATCCTACACTTCCCTCCTCCTCATTCTCTCTCCTCGTCTCTTAGCTTTGGCTAAATGCCTTCTCTTGTGATCTGAATACTAGCTACTATGTTGTATAGTCATTTATAAAAAGGCTTGGAGGTAGGCAAGTGGGGGGAAAGGGTCATTAATTTCAGCCCACCCAGAAGGTATTAACTATGCCCCACCCTTCTGGCTAGATGATAATTAAGCCATCTCTTTTGTGCCTCCCAGAGGAGGAATATATACTTCATTAACTTATAACATAGTTAGTGTAGTGCAATTGCAGTGAGGAGACAGACCCCATGGCTCTCTTTCTGAACCTCTAATAGGCTATTCTTCTTAGCACCATTGGGATCCGAATTGGGATTCTCATTCATCTTTTCCTAAGCTTCCGTCTCATCCACTCCTACTCATCCTTTAGATCTGAAGCAACTCAAGTTACCTGTGCATCAGGAAAGCCTTTCTTAGAATTCCACCCCGCCCCCCATGTTACATTTATTCATTACTTGTTCCTATAGAGCCATTTCCCTATATGTTTTGGTATTCATTTTGTTTTACCTTCAGATGTCTTTAGATGTTCATCACTGTGTTTTCTTGATGATGGTCTATCTGCCCTGCTAGACGGTAGAATCCATAGGATCAGAGAAGTTATATGCTCGCTGTTGAATGCCGAGCATCAACCTCAAGGTTTAGCACATAGTTTGTAGTGGTTAAATGTCTATCGAATAAATGCAGGGATCCTGGATTAAGTGCTTTGAAAAATAAAATGGAACTTTCTCAGTATGAATAAATAAATGTTTTCTGGACTCAATATATTATTTCATAAAATAGTTCTCATGAGAGGAAATTAATTTTTGAGAATGAGATGTTTATACTGATTTTCAGAAATTTATGTAGTATCTTCAAGCTTCCCTGGCAGCTGCTCTATGAGGCCTGTAAAAGTCAGCTGAACAGCAGCAAAAAATTCAACAAAATCTCATCCAATTGCCTTTTTCCTGACCCTCTAGGTCATAGCTACTTGGCCTAACTGTCTCTCTAATCTGTCACTTTAGATCTGCTCATAATATTTTCTGCTACCACCTTTTAGGTCTTAAAAGTCTCTGTTCCTGGCCTCAGGGTCTTATCCAGGTGAACTATATGGGCTTCAGGAGTGGGAGGACAGAAAGATTCTGTTATTTTATAATATTTAAAAGGGGCTTTGGCACAGGCCTTCTCCTGTCTAGCTAAGTGAAAAAATATAGTAATGGAGTATACCAGAAAATAATTATGAAATATCCATCTTTAGGTCTTGATCTTCAAAAAGTGCTCAATGAACATTTTTTCATCAAGAGATAATATAGTCAATTAATATATGATAAAGGAGCCATGAGCTGACAATGGGGAAAGACAATCTCTTCAATAAATGATGTTGGAAGAACTGGACAGCTACATGCAAGCGAATGAAACTGGATTTCTGTCTAACTCTACATACAAAAGTAAACTCAAAATTGACTGGAGACCTAAATATAAGACATGAAACCATAAAGCTCCTATAAAAAAACATAGGCAAAACCATCCAAAAGACAAACAACAACAAATGTTGGCGAGGTTGTGGAGAAAGGGGAACCCTCCTACACTGCTGGTGGGAATGTAAGTTAGTTCAACCATTGTGGAAAGCAGTATGGAGGTTCCTCAAAAAACTCAAAAGAGAAATACCATTTGACCCAGGAATTCCACTTCTAGGAATTTACCCTAAGAATGCAACAGCCCAGTTTGAAAAAGACAGATGCACCCCTATGTTTATCACAGCACTATTTACAATAGCCAAGAAATGGAAGCAACCTAAGTGTCCATCAGTAGATGAATGGATAAAGAAGATGTGGTACATATACACAATGGAATATTATTCAGCCATAAGAAGAAAACAAATCTTACCATTTGCAATAACATGGATAAAGCTAGAGGGTATTATGCTGAGTGAAATAAGCCAGGCGGAGAAAGACAAGTACCAAATGATTTCACTCATATGTGAAATATAAGAACAAAGGAAAAACTGAAGGAACAAAACAGCAGCAGAATCACAGAACCCAAGAATGGACTAACAGTTACCAAAGGGAAAGTGACTGGGGAGGATGGGTGGGAAGAGAGGGAGAAGTGGGGGAAGAAGAAAAGGGGCCTTATGAGTAACATGTATAATGTGAGGGGGGGCACGGGGAGGGCTGTGCAACACAGAGAAGACAAGTAGTGATTTTACAGCATCTTACTACGCTGATGGACAGTGACTAATGGGGTATGTGGGGGGGACTTGGCGAAGGGGGGAGTCTAGTAAACATAATGTTCCTCATGTAATTATAGATTAATGATACCAAAAAAAAGTAATTAACATTACTGTTTCATGAAATTGAAAAAAGAAAAGAAACAATGGCAAAAATCTCTTGAATGTAAGCATGAGCAATTTTTTTCTAGACATGTCTTCCTGGGCAAGGGAAACAAAAGCAAAAATGAGCAAGTGGAATTACATAAAACTAAAAAGTTTCTGTATAGCAAAAGACACCATCAACAAAACAAAAAGGCAGCCTGCTGCATGGGAGAATATATTCATAAGTGATAAACCTGATAAGGGTTTAACACCTGAAATATATGAAGAACTCATATGATGCAACACCAAAAAACAAATAACCCAATTAAAAAATAGGCAGAGGACCTGAATAAACATTTTTCCAAAGAGGAAATACAGATCACCAGCAGGCACATGGAAAGTTGTTCCATATCACTAATCTCAGGGAAATGTAAATCAAACCACAATGAGATATCACCTCACACCAGTTAGGATGGCCAACATCCAAAAGACAAGAAACAACAAGTGTTAATGAGGTTGAGGTAAAAAGGGGAACCCTCCTACACTGTTGGGGAGAATGTAATTTGGTATAAACACTATGGACAGCAATATGCAGGTTCCTCAAAAACTAAAAATGGAAATATCAAATGACCCAGTTTCTACATTTCTAGGAATTTACCTCCCAAAAAACAAATAATTTGATTTAAAAAGGTATACACACCACTATGTTTATTGCCACATTTTTTACAATAGCCAAGATATGAAAGCAACCAAAGTTTCCATCAAGGGATGAATGGATAAAGAAGATGTGGTACATATCCACAATGGAATATTATTCAGCCATGAAAAAGAAAGAAATCCTGTCATTTGTGACAACGAGGATGGACCTAGAGGGTATTATGCTCAGTGAAAGAAAGCACCCAGAGAAAGACAAAGACCATATGGTTTCACTTACATGTGGAATCTAAAAACAAAACAAAACAAAATGTATAAAACAGCAGTAGACTCATACCCTGAGAAGTGACTGGTGGTTACAATGGGGAAGAGTTTGGAGTAGACGGGTGAGGGGGATAAAGAGGCACAAAGTCTCAAACATTGTATAAATTGGTCCTGGGGCTGGAAGTGCAGCATGGAGAATATAGTCAATGATTCTGTAACCTCTTTCTGTTTTGACAGATAGTAACTGCACTAGTTAGGATGAGGATTTAATAATGTGTGTAACAGTTGAATCACTTTTTTGTATATTTGAAACTTGAATGTTTTGTATATAATAAGTATATCAACTGTACTTCAATAAAAAATTTTAAAAATTAAAAGATATGGAGAGAAAGCACTTTGTTTTGCCACATTTGAATAAACTTCAAAAATCCAATAATGAGAAAAAAGAGCTAATGAATCATAGGAGGCACTTTGTGGGCATACAAAGAAAGAAACACCACAAAGAATGAAAAAGAATGCATGTGTACCTCTAAAGGAGAGGAATATGCTATTTATTGAAAGCATAGTATATTCTTTCCCTGCGGGTTTTTTTGTTCCGTTTTGTTTTGTTTTGTTTTGTTTTGTTTTGTTTTGTGTGTGTGTGCTCAGCAAGTTCTGATTAAATAGGTACTGTTATCATTTTTATGTGTGGAAACTGAAGTTAAAAGAGACTAAGTACCTCATCCAAGTAGCACATAGAGTTAGCAAGTGGAAACTGAACCCGTGCTCCTGACCACTACATCGCAATGCCACTCAAGAGAGAGAGAATGGAGAAAGCGTGAAGACAGCCGCCTTGTAACCATGACTTACTTCCAGAAAAGGCAGAGGAATATAATTGAATGCCACTGAATTTAGAGTCAGAAAAAAATGGGTTTGAGTCTTCACTCTAATCCTCATTAGCTTTGAATTAATCACTTAGGCTTGGAAGGTCACTTTCCTCAAATGTAAAGTAGGGCTAATAGTGTCCTTATTTCAAGATTGTAGTGTGGATTACCACAAGACCTAATGACATCACATAATATCTGTGACATCACCAAATCTTGCTGTCATTACTTTGTGAACCACAAAAGCATGATTTAAGGAGATAATAATATTAAATGTTACATAGGTATATAGACCTGCATATATATACATATTGAAAGAACAAAATGCTGCATTAAACCCAAATATCGTGATTAGACATGGCAGAGTTCTTTCCTTGCCCAAAGAGAAATTTCCTAGCCATTTGACCATCTGTGAAATTTTAAAAGTACAACTTCAAAAATCCAGTCTTTTGTTCCCACAGCCCACTCCCTCTGCCTGAAGTGGACAGGCAGGCTGACTGCTTGCACAGTCTTGCAACAGGGGGCTCAGCTTGGCTATGGGAAAGCTGCCTGCAAAAATATTTAGGGAAAAAAACATTAGATCCGATCTCGAAAAGTAATGCTAACTTTAGATGATGAGATGTGAGTGGGGAAAGCCCTCGTCTACATCAGACAGGATCCAGTTACCTTACTTACTAACACAGTTGTAAATCTGAATAAAATTAAAAAGAGATCAAACCTTGTAGACAAATGCTTTGGCTAAATGCCCTCTCTTGTGATCTGAATACCAACTACTGTGTTGTATAGTCGTTTATAAAAAGGCTTGGAGGTTCGCAATGGTAGGGGGAAGGGGTCATTAATTTCAGCCCACCCAGAAAGGTGTTAACTATGCCCCATCCTTCTGGCTAGATGATAATTAAGCTGTCTCTTTTGTGCCTCCCCAGAGGAGGCATATACACTGTATTACCCTACAACACAGTGCGATGCAATTGCAGTGAATCAAATCTTGTTTATCCTAAGGACGGGGCGGGCTCACACAGCTAGGCGTTTCATTTTTAATTGGGGTTCACAGCACAGTGAACACCCTCTTAGCTGAAAAGTCCTGGAGTTCTGGGGCACATTTGGTTAACTCCCTCTCCGCCAAGGACGACCGCCACTCTCAGGGATTGCTGAGCACCATCCATAAAAACAGTTCCTCTCACAAAAGGCCTAGCACGCTTTCATTGGACAGGAATTATTTCTGGTTTTTCTGAGAAGCTTACGGTATTGGCAGGAGATGCCTTCAGGTATTTTGTAATTTGGGATCATAAATCAATTGCCAAACTCTAAGTCTTTGTTGAGTATTTTCACATTCATGTTGTGCACTATGATCCTGCACCTGGAGACGTTTAAATGAGTGGTCCAGTGAAATGGGTCAGTTAATTGGAAAGCAAAGGGTAGTTTCTTCCCACACAGGTGAGCTAGGAGAACATGAACGCTGCCCTGGTGACCTCTGAGCAATGGTTTAGGGGGAAAAGAGAAAGTGTGCCATAGATTTCGTTTAATTTTGACTGAAGCCACAGTGTGGCGTTTTGGTAGTTGCCAGGTAGTTTACAGGCTGGGAGCTGATGGCTGCTGTTTACTTTGACCCTAAGAACAATGAAATGTAGGCGTTAGGACCCTAGCAGTACCAGAGTTAGGGAGACTTCTTTGTAGTCATGTAGGGTGTCCCCTGATACATCGAGAGCTGTGGTGCCCCTTCACAGAGTGGCTCCTGGGTGATGTCCTGGGGTGGAAAGGTCATGTGCTTTGAAATCAGATCTGTTATTCAGTTAACTTCCCTGAGACTTAGTTTTATCATTTGATAAAAATGAAGGTAGAATATAAATTTTACCAGCTTACAGAGACGACTGAAATAAATAATGAATAGAAAGTGTCTGGCAACTGGCAGGCACTTAGTTCATATCATGTTTTTTCATACTCCTCTTTTCATGAACATATACATCTGACCCCTTACTTGTCTGCAAGTATTTGAAGGCAGGGTTGTGACAGATTCATCTCTGATGGCCCCAATAAGGAATCGATGAGTGTTTGTTGAATTAATGCTGGCATTCCAAGTGGGGTCTTAATAGTGTTTCACTGGGAACGAGAAATGGCCAAGATGCATCATATCCTTTGAATAATAGTCCAAGCCCATGTACAGGTGGCCATTCATTATCAAAGAAGGATATAATGAACCTGCTTCAAAGCTTAGAGGGTTAAGTGGCCAGCTGAAAGGAATGAGGATTATTTAGATGGAAATGGGCAATTGGCTGGGAATCCAAGGATTGGGTGGGGCCAAACAGATGACTGGTTGCTCTCTTGAGGAAAAATGCGGAGAAAATTTTTGGAAGCTAAGGCAAAGTGAAATGATGCTCACATGAACCACAGAGGGAGCAGTGCATGTAATATCCTGTTCTACATCTCAAAGAGATGATCACAAAATGCCCAAAGAAGAGTGGATTGACTGGCAAGAAACAGTCCATCAACGTTTCAAACCAGGTTCAGTGAGTGTGTCTTCAGGAATGGCTCAGCCATATCTTGGGGGGCTGTCAGCAATACTGAAGTGGATGGGCTCAGAGCCCTCACCCCCACACTCCTACCCCACCCCTCTTCAATCAAATCAGCATGTGTCTCATTTTGCATCCTTCAAAACTGGCATTTTATATCAGTCGGCATTAGAAAAAAACAATTATTTTATAGAACACAGACATTCAAAATGACTGGCAGTGAATAAAAGAATTTAAACCTCTGCTGCAAAGATGATAAGGTTTTGATTCACAGCCCAGCATTTTTAAAAATTAAACTCTTGAATCTACCTGGCTAATTTCAAAATATGTACATTTGAGCCAAACATCAACAACCACAAAACCTCTTAGGAAAGAAGACTAAGAAAGCTAATTCAAATCTTTGGGTCGGGGCTGCTTTGGGTAATATGCTACCTGACACTGTGCATTAATATTTCAGATGCTAGAGAGGAAGGAACTTGCCTGTCACACAGCAAGACAGCAACCCAATGTCGGCTAGCCCTGCGCTCAGAGAAAGGGCATGCCAGGAAGAGGGGAAAGAGACTGCCCTAAGGGCAAGCTCAACATTTAATTGGCACCAAACGAAAGAAGAATATATGGAAATCAAAGCAGAATTTAGAAGAAATTAACAGAGATGAATGTAAAGGATAACTTTTGTTTTTAGAAATAACATGCAATCAGCCTGCCTCTCAGAGAGTAGACATATGTAAGTCTCAACAGCAATATTGTGACTTATTTCTTTTAGAATTTACATGAGAACAACTTCTGCAGTTGTAATAAAGTAAAACAACACTAAAACATAAAGACGATGCATATACAGAATAAGAATTAGAATAAATGTAGACATTGAAACCTCTCTGCTTCTTTCAGTGGTATGGTCTCTGCAAGTCCTACCCACATATCTAACTGTAACAAAATTTCCGTCATAATAGAAATTAGTCATGGGGATGAAAGCACAGCATAAAGGATATAGTCAATACTTCTGTAACATAATTCTATGTTGACAGATGGTAACTAT
The DNA here is from genome assembly GCF_030020395.1 of Manis pentadactyla. Lineage (NCBI taxonomy): Eukaryota > Metazoa > Chordata > Mammalia > Pholidota > Manidae > Manis > Manis pentadactyla. The sequence goes on from NC_080036.1 coordinate 19,189,234, forward strand.
ACTAATTAGAGCGAGCACTTAATAATGTAGCTAACTGTCGAATCACTATGCTGTATACTTGAAACCCCTATTGAATATCAGCTATACTTCAATAAAAAATATATCACAAAATGTATAATTAAAACTGAGTCTAATACTCCTTTGGATAAACAGGGGAAAAAAATGTGTTTATCTTCCCTAACCTAGATAGTGAATGTCGTTTTGCTCAGCTCAGATACAGCCTCTGTCTGCAGGACAAGTTTGAGCTAAACCTGGGCCAGAGAGAAAAAACAGCTTCATCTTTCTTAGGATCATTTTTTTCTTAATTACAAAAGTAGGCTTTATATCTAGCCCTATATTCTCTAGAAATAGTATTGTACATAGAATGTAATAGCTTTTCAAAATGTTTTTTAAAAAACACATACCATAAAATTTACTACTTTAACATTTCGTGAGTGGATAGTTCAGTGGCATTAAGTACATTCACAAATTGTACCACCATCACCTCCACCCATGTGGTCTGCACGCACATACACCACCCATCTCCGCCCATCCATCTCTTTTCATCTTGCAATGAAACTCATGCAAAACCAAACTCAGCACCCATTAACCACTAACTCTCTATTCCTCTCTCCCCACTCTACCCTGTAACCAACTCTGCTTTCTGTCTCTATGAATTTGACTGTCTAGGAACTCATGTAAGTGGAATCACACAGATTTTGTCCTTTTATGTCTGGCTTATTTCATTTAGTATAATGTCTTAAGATTCATCCATGTAATAGCAGGTGTCAGAATTTCCTTCCTTTTTAAGGTTTAATAATGTCTTATTGTATGCAGATAACACATTTTGATTATCCATTCATTGACTGATGGAGGTTAGATCTTCAGTCACATTCTTTGAATGAATGGAGGGATGAATGAATGAAGGAATGAGTGAAGAAATTAATGATCAAGTGAACAAGTGAAGTGGAAAAAACTTGTGCTTTGGAGGAAAACAGAGCCAGGTGGAGGCCTGATCTAGCGTTGCCAGCCCTGCACCTCCGTGAATCTCATTTCCTCGTCTGTAAAGATTCAGTGAGAAATCTAATCAGCAACATAGTTGGCCCTTGGAAAAGTTAGTCACCCTCCCTCCCTCTGCCAGGCACCAGGCCAGAAGGGGTGGTCATCCTCCCCTCAGCCACACACCACAGCCATGTTGATCTCACTCTCTGCAGCAGAGAAGAAAACAACGGTAAGTTACAGCAAACACTTAGCCCTCTCTTCCAACACTTTCACCCACCCTGAGAACAGAAGCAACCTGGGAACCATTTGCATCAAAACAGAATTTCACTCATCAAACCCATGCACACCAGGAGTTGCTTGTTACTTGGCAACACAGTGTTTGCGGAAGGGTGAACTCGGGGGAACACACCTGAACTTCCTGCACTTGTGTCTCCATGGCAATCATTGCAACCTCGTGTCTCACTCCAGAAAAGTCAAGGAGACCATTTCAAGTTTATATAGTACACCTTCCTTACGCAGGGAGTCCTCTACTACCCTGTCCAGACTTTAAGGGTATTATGCATCTGGGCAGATGTTCTCTGTGAAGCCCCAGTCTGCGCCCGTTAGAACAATCACACAGGATGTGTTTCCCTCAAGGCCCAGGAGTGCTCCAGCCATCCAAGAGAAGCCAAAGGAGGCACTACTGCCAGCGAGGCAAGGTGATCACTGGCTCCAAGTGCGGGAACAAGTCAAGTATTTGGGTTCACTTTCCAGCAGCCTGGATGCCTCTGGGAAAGGCAAAAGGGACAGTTACCTCAGTTTCCAAATATGTCAAACAGAGTACAGGCCTTTTGTGCATCAAGTGTCCCACTGTACGCAGATGAAAGACTCCAGAGAGTGGCCATATTTCTTTTTATTATTGCTTTGTCACCAGTGATCACCAAAGCCCTCAAGTGCCTGATGCTGTTGCCAGGAAGCAGTGGTTCTCAGGCCCTGCTTGAAAGGGGTCTACAGTATGCGAGTCGTTAACCCTGGCCCTGCCGGGCGGCCCAGTGAGCTCGCACACTCAGAAGCATCTTCTAAGATGAGCAGCTATTTGTGCGCGCCAATACCGCACAAGAGGTCAGCTCCACCTAAAAATCAAAGCCTGGCAGGTATCCTAGGTGAAAACCCCATGCAGAAAATAAAACAAGAGCTACAAAACTGATCCCTCTTTGCAGACAGTTTTAAAAACTGGCCCCATCTTTTGAAAAGGCCTGTTAATGGTGCTCTTTTGCAAATTACCACTCATTTGGGCAGTGACCAAACCGATCACCGTCGTCTTGCTCCCGTTACACTTGGGAAATAGAGTGCTTGAAATTCAGCATCGTTCATTCGTGCCGCATGTGCTGGGGCCCCGGCACTTTGATTTTCTTTCAGCTTCTAAATGTCCAGCTGTCCCCAAGACCAAATAGCTATTTTTTAATTTTTTTAAACCTAGGTAATGCCTAAGATACAAAAATCACTAGCACTCCCTACCACACACGTGCACACACACACCACTAGATTACTGCATTTACCTCTGCTCTAACTAGCTAGCATTGACTAAGTTGACAATAAATTTTATTTTCCCTATCTACTAAAAATTAAATAAATAAGGAGAAACAGAACTATAAAGGGGATGTGCACAAATGATCAAACCAGAGAACGAATTTGCTCTGCTTAAGCCAGATGACAACTTGAGTTTTATAGATTGGAATGTGGAAGATTTATATATATATGTCTATTTATATATATATATTTTTTTTTTTCTTCCTTTTGGATTTCACAGCTTGATGTTAAACCTGAAATATTCAGTTATTTGGGGGTGGATGATTTTCAGCAAAAGGGTTTATAATTTAGTAATTGGAGAAATAAGAGGTGCCTTTCCAACATGGCATTACAACTCTCTAATAAAATAGGGAAAATGAAGGTCTAAGATGACAGTCTTTATCAAAGTGTTTATAGAGACATTATATGTTCCCGTAATTGTTTAGGCCAGTGAATTAATGAATCCTCTCTGTAAGTCTCCATTTGAAATGATTTCGATGGTGTCTGCTGCTCGGCTGCTTTGGAAAAGCCTGTTGTCTGCAGCTCCGGAGAAGGGCCTTGAACCCTGCCATTCAATCCCTTTCAGCCCATCAGCTGAGTCTAATTGCCAGAAAGCACACGAGACCCCTGAGTCTGCTCGTTACCCCACCTCCTTTGAGGTTTGGAGGCATGAAAAGCAAAAGAGAAAAAAAGATCTCTTTTGATCTTCTGTTTCTTTCTCTCTCCCTCTCCCCTCTCTCCTCCTTTTTTTGTCTGCCCACTCCTACTCTGAGAATGACACATTTCTTTATAAGGCTTCTTCTCCTTCTTATAAGGACAATAATTAATAAGGCCTTTATAAAATGAGGCTTGAATTGGTGTCACCTCAGGGGTGGTCTGGGGCTCTGAAGTGAAACCTCGGTGGGCCCCGGCCTTGTCTGGCCTCTGCACAGGTCAGGTTTAAATACCCTGACCCCAATTTTCAGTCTCTTTCCCTAATGAGGCGATTCGCACAAGGATACAAAATTATACGAGGAGGGGAAGAAGACAAAGGAGCGAAGGTGTAGCTGACACCACGCTAGCCACATTTTATTATTATCTTTGTGCCTGTGACATCACAGCTGTGTGCGTCCGTACAGCAACGCGCGCTCTCTCTCGGTTCCCATGGTGAGCTTCATGGAATGATCCACAGACCCCCGGGAGCTGCCTGCTGCCTGACAAACTCCGAAAGGAGTGGCCCGTTGGAGCGAGTGACCAGTTTCCAGTGCCTTCTCCGGCTGTAGGACATTGCCAGGAGGGCTTTCTGAATTTCTGCACCACCGGTTTCTGTCAATCGCTTGGACAAAACCGCATTATTTGCACCCATATAATTTTACAGGCTTATCATGTTGACATCAAGAGTTTAAAACATTGTCCTGCATGTGTTATCTGTCCCAAATCTGGCTAAAAGAAGGCTGCCTTTAAATGCAGTAGGATGGGAACACAGCCTCTTGCCAAAGTGTCTTAAGAGGCTTTTAAAATAACTGAGTAACCGTAGTAAATTACATGTGTACTTTGTCCCAGAGTTACTAACAATAGGGTAGATGATCTCTCTGTATCCTATTTGACTCAAAACATTTTTTCACTAATAAAGTCATAATGACAGAGGGAAAGAAAGAAAGATAGGAAATTGGGAGTTGGAGTAAGAAAAAGAAAGATAAGTTTTTTTCTCCTTTTAGATTGGGCTTCTTGTTGCATCTGATACAATTCTATCAATTTTGAGAAGTTCTCTAGCCAGGAAAAAAGAAATAGAAAGAAAAAGAAATAGAAAGAAACCTACATTAAGAGAATCCAATGGAAATCCAGTCTACAAAGTCCAAATACTAATACTGAGTGCAGAAAAAAAGTGTTGTAAAATAAATATTATAAATCCAGTCATACAAAATGAAATGAAATGAGATGTTTTCCTTTTAAAATGTTTTTCCTATTTGTTACATGGGTAGATCTGTTTCATTTCTGCTCCTAAAGAATGGTATTAGATACTGGCAGATGTATTACAGAAAAATAATCACCATCCCAAAAGACTTGCTACACATTGACTTTGTGCAAATATGGGTAATTAAATAAGACCACTGTCTCTGAATAATGAAGGAGAGAAAATACACTGCAATAGTAGATTTTCTTATGACACGGCTGATCCTTAATAGCCTTTATCTAACAGGAAGTGCAGGCTGTCAGTGCACGCTGGTTAAATTGCTTTCGTCTCAGAATCTTGTTCATTGGTACCACAATGGTCTAGGAATTGTTTTGAGATTCAGGCAAAAAAAAAAAAAAATGTCAGTCAACTAAAGGATAAGAATCCTCTAAGAAAAAGGAATATAAAGTGGTACTAAAAAGAGGTAGGAAGGAAAGGTCCCAGTCTTTCAGGCCCATGGCCAGAGTTGTAATCTTGGCCCCCTTGTGTAGAGGCAGGTCATGTGCAAAGTTCTGGCCAATGAGCTGTGAGCAAAGTAGTGCGTTACTTCTGGACCAAGCACGTCATTGTCAGAGCGAAATCCCTCTGGACAGCTTTTTCCTCTGGTGTGATGCCTGGTCATGGTTAAGGTAGTAGTAATGCTCAGTCAATCTGAGTCTCCTAAGAGCATCTGTGCCACAACACAGGGGCCTTGCAATTTTAGGACTGTGTGTTAACATAGCATAACCTGTATATCTGGTTGCTGTAAAACAAATCCCACCCAACTGAGCTGAAACAAGGCCACTCTCTCATTTTGACTGGGGGCAACTACAAGCTGTAAGTGATGCTTGTATGGAGGGTAATTTTCCCACAGCTCAAAATTGTGGATCACCATTAAAAGTTATTTAAGCACGAGTCAAGACTAAAGAATGATGACTGGCCAAATTCCCCTTAACCGTGTAAAGGCTATATGCTTATAATATGGAAAAAATATTGAAGAGCAGGAAATGAAAGAAATAAATACCCATAGTATTTTTTGAGGAATCATTTTGTTCTTTTTGTGTATTTGATTTGCTTTTAGGAAATATTGCACATGAAATTGTGAGAATGAACATATCTGAATTATATATGGTACTGCACTTTGATGAGTAAAATAGAAAATCAGTAGTTATAAATACCTGGGTGGGATCATTTGTATATTTATTTCTGAATTATGAATTAAGAAAGTGTGAAACAATAAGGAGAGGGGATATCTGTGACAGCTGGAAAGACCTGCCATGCATGAAGGTATTCAAAATGTTAAAAATAACAACAACAAATAATAGTAATACTGAAATTTCACAGCAGACCAACCAAACCTATGGCGTGAATTCAGCCCTTCTGACATCAGTTTTTACTGCTAGGAGATGATGTCTTTGAACTTAAAGTGCTTTCAGGACTCTCTCAAGAGCTTCAAATATATATCACAGAATCCTCCTTTAAAACAACTTTTTTCACTATGAAATTCTTTTATGGTAGAAAGATTTTCATGATTAAAGATTGGTTCTGGCTGATGAGTGAAATCTGAAATGATAGTTACAACAAATTGTTGTCAAATAGACTCAGGCTTTGATTCTAGCTCCACCACTTAGACTGATGTGGCTTTTGGCACAACCCCTTCTGAGTCCCATTTTTCTCCTGGATAATGGTGGGGAGTAATAACACACACACAGCTGGAGAGTGGACGTAAATAACAGTGAGGGTCAGTGGTTCAAGCATTAGACCAGAGTCCCTGGGTCCACGGCTTACAGTTGTCTGGCTGGGAGTGGCAGTCAGAGAGGCACAAATGCAAGAGGAGAAAAAATGGCAAAGAAAGAGCTAGAGGCAGCATCAGAGAGGCAGAGGCTAAATTTCCTGGATTACAGATTGGAAAAAATTATCTTCTGATTAATATCTCAGGTCCACAAGATCACACTAGGTTTGAGTCCCCATCCTTTGATGGTCTGGAGGAAGAGGAATTTTTAAGGACTGAGCCCTTTGCCCTGGACTTTTTCATGTTGTGCACAGCTACTGGAAGGGATCCTGACCTTTAGCCTTATTAGCCAGGCACCAATCCAAGGAGGCCACCAGATGCACAGTCCACAGGCAGTCATATCAGATATTTGCCTGAGTTGCGAACCCTCCTATCTCCAATCATCTATCCCTGTGGCGTGCGCCATTAGTTGTTATTTCAAGCTACAATAGGGTTCCTTGAAACAATTAGGAGTCTTGGAAATAAATCATGTTTTTAGAATGACTCTATGCTGAGTGTCTTTCTACATCCAATTACTTTTATGATTTTTTTTTGTCAAAATTGCCACTTTTGTTTCCTAATTTGAGAAATGGATTCTTAAATCTCTACATATATCTATAAATGGGCTGAATGGCACCCACCTTACAAGGTTAGGAGGAATATTAATACAAGTAAAAATGCAGCTAATTTATAAGTGGATATCAAGTAGGTAAAATAAAAAGCCCCAGATTACCAGACCTACAAGTGCTTTGCTATGATAATCTAGGAAAATATTGTGTAAAAAAAATGGATAATAAAAGGGATTTAGGGGGGATAGCACTTCGTACCAACAGATGGAGCTCACTCTAGGTTACCTGAATCTTTCTCTTCACACAAGAAATACAGGAAGAGAAGAAGCCATTTGACTAGATCTCCTCAGCAGCCAACCCCTCAGAGGCGGATAGAAGTGGAAACACAACCACCTCTGTATGAATATCTGTGGTGACTGAACTTGCAACAGTGACAGAGAATTGAAAATCCTCAAGGTAAGAACCAACATTAGGTCAAGAAAATGGTTAGGTGAACATGGACCACAGGAGAAAAGACCTAGTTTGGTACAGAAAAGCGGGCCAAGAAATTGGCAGGCCAAAGCAACGACTACCGTAATTTTTGAAATGCAGGTTTATTATCATTTATCTGGAATTCTCTGAGCCAGATATGTTTCAGAATTCAGAGGTCTCAGATTTTTGGAAAGGCACATTATCTGATGACCTCAGTGCGGTCTGAGGCAGCCCCAACTTCCCTATCATTACCTAACACAGTATTTCTGATGGAAACACGTGCCTAGTCCCTCTGAATAGGGTAAATAAACATGCAGTGGCAGCCTCATGGTAAGGCACGTCAAGGTCTATCACCCAATAAATTACAGAGAAACAAAACTTTTGGTTTCATGCCTCTTTGGAGTTTGGAATTACAGAAGAGGAGTTGCAGGCCTTCATTTACGGAGTGGGATTGCTGGAGTTTACCAGACCCAAATGATGATCAGGTCTATTTGTTACTCACCAGCGCTGTCTGTCTCCCACCACCCATCCATCTGAGAACATTCACGATTTCATAACCTGTTATGTCATAGAGGAGTTTAGTCATTTTTTTTCACTAAATCTCTCTATTAATGTTTAAGTCCTCATTTCAAAATCCCTACCCTTGCTGAGACATGTGTCCTGAAGGTAACCAAGAAGAGATGTCCATAATAAGGAAGTGATTCCCAGAATGAATGGGCCACATGAGCAGTAACCTAAAAGGAAAGACTCCTAAAACAATCTCTACTGCTACATGAAGAGCACCTTCTGTGCCCTTTGTAAACTATTGCATGCCCTATGTGTGGCCAAGGATCCCACAAACAGTGCCCTCCCTTCCCCTGCCACAGAGGGTGTATTTCCCCTTCTACCACTAGGACAAAAGGAGAGCTTCCTTTGTATATGCATATAACTCTACCAAGGCATTTTGAAATCCCATATAATTAGGAGGGATACTTTTTAGAAGATCATGTACTTCGCTACTAAAAACCACCAACTTGAAAATACCATTTCAGTCTCTTATGCTTGAACGGAATCCACTAATCGTATCCGAAAATTCCAAAAATCTCCTGTGATACATTGTATAGCTTTTTCTGATTTGTTAGTTTAAAATAAACATTCTTATACTGAGTTTACCTGGTAATGCATGCTGTTTCCAATTTTGAAGACTTTGGCAGCACATTCCAGTTAAGATATGGGCTCTCTCCTTTTGATAATTGCTGTGTGTATGTGTATATCTTTTTAAATATTTGTTTGTGGTGCAAAAACTCAGGAATGGATGGGCAGGAGAATGTGTACCAAAGATCAGAGAGATGTGAAGAACTAAGACTTCAAACAAACCCCTCTTGGTTCTATGCAAATTAATTCCCTAATGTAAGGTTATAACTTTTATATACTTTTTAACAAAAAGAAATCTCCCTAGTGTCAAGGCACTAACTTTATAATTTTCTTTTCACCCTCGCTGACTCCCAGCAATGGTGTCAAACTTAATTAACTTGTGGCTTAACCACATTTAGAGTGTTCCTGAGCCAGTATCTATTAAGCAAGTGACTCAAAGTGAGGGTCAAGGCTATTTTTTCCCTCAAGTGAGTCACAAAAAGTGCTTTGCTGTGTAGGTGGATGAAAAATCAGCCAAAATATACAAAATCCCTGAGTCTGTAATGGATTGTCTTTTTTTTAAAAAAAAGGTTTTAAAATGAGTTTTCTCTTTTTTAGTTCCCAAATGCATGTAGAGGGAATGGCAATATAGTCATAGGTTTGAAGGCCAATATTTGGTGTTCCTTTTTGTCCATGACTGTGCTTGTTACAAACACAACAGAGATAATACTGAACTCTAGTTCTTGATACTATTTTAGTTTTAAGCGCTTACATGAACTTCAATGAAAAGTGTTATCATTATTTCATTCACTATGAAACTGCATAAAAACTGTAAGTGTTTAATTGTACAGCATTAGCCTTTGGTTAGGAAATTGATTTGTGACACTTAAGGTAGGATTCAGGGCTATTGCAAAAGTGTGTATATACAGATTCAATTTTCACATAGAAAAGGAAATTATTCACCATTATGGTCACCCTACAGAAATCAAGCTACATGTGGCAAAAGAAAGCAAGTCAACTTCTCAATTTCCACCACTTTATACAGCATATATTTTTAAAATGTCATTATATCCCAGAACAATGTTGTCGGGTTTCCCTTCATATATCCTAAACTACAGCAGAAGTTTTAACAGCTAAAGATGAAAGTACACAAACCCTTTCACAAGTAAAACTGCAGCAATAATAATAAAAAAAAAAAATCCATAACTTCATTTTTTTTTCACAATACCGTGATTCACAACTTGAGAAATTCTGTGGCGAACTGAAAGCCAAAATAAGCTGATCTTCTAGATGGCAAATAAAAACGCCGCATATGGAAACGCCTTCTGATCGTTCTCATGATATGGAAACTGCGTGTTGAAGAGCTGTGTAGTGAAAACACGCTCATCGCCTGTTTTGAAAGCGTGTAACTGGAAGCCCATGTGCTCACCTCTGTAGAGGGCTGAGCGGGAGAAATCGCAGTACCGCGTCCCTCCTTGTGAGGTCACCCACCGCTAATGAGCCATAATGAGCCCAGAGATGCTCACAGATCGGGCATCAGCCTGTAAATGCTCACCCACCAGGGTCCCATCAAGGGAAGCTACTTAGACTAGATCCTAATACAGACATCTGTGCTTGTCTCCACTCAGATGCAGCGCCTAAAGAGAGTCACGTGGAAGGATTCTTTCTTACCTGCCATAATGTTCCTGCACATTAAAAAAAAAAAAAAAGAAGTCAAAATATGTGTAGGTTAAAGCATTATGTTCTCTGGGAGGAGCCATTATTCCTTTGATGATACGATTCTTCATTTAATCTCCCATGATTCTCTTTACAAAGTGTGAAATACCTGTGTTCCCCCACTACCCGGTATTAGAGCAGAGGAACGTTCCCAGTGGCTGATGATACCCTTAAATAGAAAACAAAATGGGAGCTTGGCGTCGTTGAGATATCTACCCTTCGTAAGATTGGCAGCAATGTCAAACTCACCTTTGGACACTCAAGAAATGTTGCCTTAATTGTTGTAGAGAATCAAAAACCTATTTTTTTCCATATTCTGATATAGAAGAAAAGTCAAAGAAGGCAATTTTAGTTCTATTTAATAGTAGGATTACTGAGCAGTTTTCTCATGAACCATAGGTTTCAAAAATTTAAATATAGATACACAAGGTTATGTGCAAATACAGAGCTTATTCCAGTGGCATTGCATGCTGATTTTATTGGGATTAATATATTCATATGCTTTTCTTTTCAACTAAGGCCATCACTAATGAAATGGAAAAGTTGGTCCACTTCAGTTTAAATTCAGTGGTCAGCCGTGTGGGTGCACCTGAAAGTGGGCTAAGTGCAAAAAGCAGGGAATAGGGAGGGCAAATGTCACAATCTGCCACCTTTGATCCATCCCTACTGGGTGGGAGAGGCAGGCATGATAGATAGATTTATATAGATATAATAGATGATAGATGATAAATAGATGATAGATAGATGGTAGATAGATAGATAGATAGATATAGATGATAGATAGATAGATAGATAATGATAGATAGATATAGATAATAGATAGACAGATAGATAGATAGATATAGATAGATAGATATAGATAATAGATAGATAGATAGATATGATAGATAGATAGATAGATATAGATGATAGATAATGATAGATGATAGATAGATAGATAGATATGATAGATAGATAGATAGATAGATATAGATGATAGATAATGATAGATGATAGATAGATAGATAGATATGATAGATAGATAGATAGATAGATATAGATGATAGATAATGATAGATGATAGATAGATAGATAGATATAGATAATAGATAGATAGATATAGATAGATAGATAGATAGATAGATAGGTAGATAGATAGATGATACATAGATAAAGAAATTGAGGAAAACAGAGTAATAGGTGCAAAATGAGCATTATATCTGACTCCAAAAACCTTGAGGAGGAATGTTGATTTTTACTAAGATTTCTTTGGGGGCATAGTGATGGAAAATGGCTCCTTTAATCAGGTATGGTAACACTTTCTAGAAATTCTCTTTACCTACCCCTCTCCCCAAGGTTACCCTTTGTGACTCTACTTTAGTCTCTCTGTCTCCAGAAACCTCCTCTCCCTCCAGCACTTAGCCTCCCTGTGTGTTCTCTCTCCTCTTCCCACTTCTTGGTTCCTTTTCTTTCTTCTCTCTTCCCGCTATGCCTCTTAGGCTCCAGATGGAACCATCTTCCCTTCTCTCTTCTTCAGTTACACATCCCTACCAATCACTGTGATGAACTCAGTAAAGACAGTCAGCAGAACAACTGGGGGAAAGATTGCAAACTATGTTAAGTTTACTGAAATTTGTTAGGTAGGTTTATTGAGATGTAATTTACATAGAGTAAGATTCATCCTTTTGAGATGGAGACTTTGATGAGTCTGGACAAATATGTAGTCATGTCACCACCACCCCCATCAATAAATAAGTTGTTCATGATCCTGCAAAGTTATTTTGTGCCTCCCTGCAGTAAACTGTTTCTTTCCTATCCTCCCTGAAAAACATTTGGTTCCTGGTTTTGTCTTTTCCAGAAGTCATCTGCATGAGTTTCCCAGGCTGCTGTAACAAAGCATGACCAACTGGGTGGCCTAAACAACAGAAACGTACTGTCTTAGAGGACAGGAAGCTGGAAGAATGAGGTCAAGGGGTCAGCAGGGCTGGTTCCTGAGGGTGCTGAGGGGAGGAGCTGGTCCAATCTTTTCTTCCTGGCTTGTAAATGGCGGTCATCTCCCTGTATCTTCACACCAGCTTCCCTCTATGCCTATGTATCTTTTCCCCATTATCCCCTCTTAATAAGGATACTAGTTATATTGGATTAGGACCATTCCAGTGAACTGATTTAACTTGATCATGTCTGTAAATACACTTCTCTCCAAATAAGGCTGCACATGGAGACACTGGGGGTTAGGACTTCAAAATATGAATTTTGGGGGACACCGTTACACTCATATTTCATGTAAGTGAAATAATATACTATATATAGCTTTTTTCTTTGGTCTTCTCTCATGCAGCATACCACTTTTGAGATTCACCTGTTTTGTTGCATATATTACAATTTTGTTCCTTTTTATTTCTAAGCAATATTCCATTTTATGGATATACCACTCATTAGTTGATGGGTAGTCCAATTATGTCTAGTTTGGATTATTATAAATAAAACTGCTACAAATATTTGTGTATAGATCTTTGTGTATACATATATTTTCACTAGGTAATATCTAAAAGTGGAATTGCAGGGTCATATAAATGAGTATTTACTTTTATAAGAAACTACCAAACTATTTTCCAAAGTGTTTGCACTACTTTGCATCCTTGTTCACAGTATAAGGGGCTTTGGTCTCTCACATCTTCACCAGCACTTTGTAGTGTCCATTTTCTTTAATCACCATTTTTGTAGGTGTCTTATAATATTCCATTGAGCTTTTAATTTTCATAAGCACCTTTTGATATGCTTATTCTTTTGTCCTGTTTTTACTGGATTATTGCTCCTTTTATTGAGCTGTAAGAGTTCTTTATACATCCAAATACAAGACCTTTACACACATGCTTTGCAAATACTTCTCATGGTTTGTGATTTGTCATTTAATTTTCTTAGTAATGTCTTTCAAATAGAAGAACAAGTAGTTGTATTTTAATAGTTTGTTCTTGTCTCAAAAACAACTGAAAAAGGGATTTCAGGTCTGAATGTGTGGTTACCAAAAATGGTTTACTAATTCTACGTGTTGAATAAAAATTTAATGAAAAAAAAAAAAGAAATTTTGTTGTGACAGCTCCTTCTTCCTGCTGGAGACCCTCTCCCTGCCAATGCCTTGAAGGTTTTATCCTAAGCTCAGTGTCTATTATATTAATACTACTCATACCATATCTCCTGCAGATTTGACATTGTTACCTCTTCTTTTTTCTGCTCTTCCTAGTCCACTGGCTTCACCTTCTCTAAACTCTTCTCAAAATCCTCCACATCACCTTGATTCCTAACCTTAAGGAACTCCAGGGTGAGCTTTGTGCCTCTCTTTTTTTTTTTAAATCTGCACTCATTCCCCAGGGAACAACAGTCACTCATGTGGATCTAGTACTACCTATAAAAAATATGAACTCCCGAATTTCCTTCTCATCATTCACATAATTTCCAGGCAGCAGAAACTATCAAACTTCTCAGGTATAAAGTCTGGACACATTCCATGTGTCATCTAAGTCTGGAATGCAATAAGGACTTATATAATAGGCTGAGTAATGACCCCAAGGATGTAAGGTTCTAATCCTTATAATAATATCTTGAAAGACAAAGGTGAAGCCTAGGTGATTCAGCTGAGATGTTGAGATGGGCTGATTGCCCTGAATTATCTGGTTGGTATTGAATATACTCACAGTGTCCTTATAAGAGAAAGGAGAGAGATACTTGGACACACAAAGGAAAATACAAAGTGAAAACAGAGGCAGAGACTAGAGCAATGGGGCCACCACCCAAGAATACCAGCAACCACTAGAAGCTGGGAGATGCAACGATCATCCCTTAAAGCCTTGAGAAGGAGTGCAGCCTGCCAACACCTTGATTTCAGCTCAGTGATACTGAGTTCAGATTTCTGGACTCTAGAACTGCGGGAGAATAAATTTCTCTTGTCTTCAGTCACCCACTTTGTGGTAAGCTGTTCCAGCAGCCACAGAAAACTAATGCAACTTACTCTGAAACTCTGTTGGCTGAACAATGAAGATAGGGCACAGATGTGGATGACCTGGTGGGCTGAGGGTCTGTTATTCCCTAGTTGATGATGATGGTCTTAATAAAGATTAGAGATGACACGAGAATATCAGGGTGAGGAACTTTCAGTCTGCAGGCTAGTATTGAGTCCACTGGGGGGCCATACTAACATCCTAGATACATGTGTCTTTCAAGAGCACATCCTTTGCTTAAAGATAAGATCAATATATGTGATTATATACATGTGAGAATATTAATGTCACATTTTATTTTACAACAGCAATATAACAATTCTTAGTGTTGCTTTCGTGCTCTTATCCAAGAGTAATGTGTTACATTTTAAACTTACTGTCCCTGAGTGGTCGTAGGTATACAGATTTTAGTGGTGTTACTAAGCAGCCTGATCATTTCAGAGAATATATGAATTAGACCAATCAAAGTAACATAAATTTTAACCAACAACCTAAAAACAGAACTATATAGTACTGTGAAATTAATAAATGCAATGGATATCTAAATTCCAACATAAAAGATACAAAATAATATATCAACAGAAAAGCATGAAATGAGGCAATGTGAGTTCATGACAAGTGGTCTAGAGTAGCATCAGCAAGACTGATAGTCTCCCTTTCTTCTTTCTTTTTTTTATTTTGGTACTTGCTGTGTCACTTGGGACTTGTCCTTCGGGGATTCTGGGACATATCTCCTTCACCTGGAAAACTCAGTCTTAACCTTAGCTAGTTAGTCCCAGTTCTAACAATCTGTGATCCCATCTGAATGTTTTTAGAATCACTTGTACCTATTATTTTCAAGATGTATTTTCTTCATAAACAATCTTTGTCTCCGCATCATGCAGTCAGGGATTCCTGTCGCTTCTCTCCTGCTGGCTTCCCTGCCTCTGGCCAAAGCGGAGCTGACGTCAGGAGCCCACCCTGCAGGGACAGCAGAGTGCCGTTGGGTTCTCTCATTTCGGACCCTAGGGACTAAGAAACATCCCCGCCTTCTCCTACTGTTCGCATGAATCTTAGAGGAATGAGATTCCTTCCTGGTTTTGAGCTGCCATAGAGCTGTCACACTGAACTTCCCCATCACCTCCTGACAGAATCTGGGTAGGACCAGAATGAGTACTATATCTACAAAAGCTAATTTGGGGAAGTTAACTACACTCTATGCCCTCTATTTCTGTTAAAGTCAGCACTGATACCTAAGCCATCCTGACTCTAATATCTAATACTTCTGTGATTTTAAATGGCATTTTCAAATATCCCTCTCCCTCTGTCCATTTTTCTCTCATTCTTACACACACAGGTATGAATGATGCAGCACATATATATGTATTCTCTCTTAGTACTCTCCTTCAAAACAATCTCCATGGTGAAATCTTTAGACATGAATTCTCCCCAAACTGACATAGTATATTCACATTCATATCGGAAATGTGCCCAATCTACCTCCACTGATATGTGTTTTATTTTCCAACCTTATAAGAAGCACTGATACTTAGCTTCCATGAGAAACCCACATTTTTCCTTAGAAGATTCCATTAAACTGCCCTGTTCTCTCAAAAGAAGGAAATAGCTTCTCAACAGATAATGGCTTAAACAAATATCTTGTCAATATCCATTAACAGATGAAACAGAACAAAATACAGTTGATCAACAGTTCAGAAGGATCATGATGTAAACCACCATGTCCACACAAGGGCAATGATATCTCAAGATATTTCAGATAACTGGAAACACAGAAGTAAGGGTTAGACATATTGAACTTTGTACCACTGGGTGCCGTTGATAGAATAAAGTGTAAGGAGGAAGCCAATCACCCATTGGTGGAGATTATAGAGACCAATGACACTTAGAGTTTACGGAGACACTAGTCCTAAAGTCTGACATGTTTAACATGAGGCAAACAGATGAGTATAAGTCTTAACTAATATAATTCTGGAGAAGCTCCTTACCCTTTACAAGAGAGACTAACATGAGTATGACCAGAATAGAGTTTTGTGAAGCAGAATTAAGATGTGAATGGAAGACGTTCTTAGTGCTGTGTCTCAACACAGCAAACACTCCATAAATATCATTGCCAGTGACAGCCGTAGCAACAATAGTGTTCATGCACCAAGTGGGGGTCTGGAAGTGAGGTGCTACACAGGAGTGAGGGGGATATGAGGAGAGTAGAGTCTCTGAGGTTAGTGTAAAGCATGAAGATGGGAAGGTAATGAAACTCAGACTTCTTGAAGAAGTCTTTTCTGTTTTCAGAGGATTCTAATTTTTCAAATCTCCATCTCTGCTAAGAATGAATTCTACATTACTAAATTTCAAACCTCTGGTTCAAATGCTTCTCTCTGGAACAACTGGGGCTGAATAACACCATTTTAAATTCATTCAAGAGCCATACAATCTGACAATGTCTTTCAAGAGCTTTAAAGAGATATTAGAATATAACATGCTAACCCACTTCTAAGATCCTTTCATCAAAAAATATTCAAGATAGAGATAAAGATATATACCAGACATTTGTTTCGGCACTAGTTACAATAGAAAAAAAACTAAAACTATCTAAACAGACCACAGTAGAGAAATGATTACATTAGATGTGATATAGTCATAAGATATAATATTGTATATCTATTTTAAAGTTTTAGATACAAAAAAGAAATATATAGATAGAAATATGTATGTTCTTACTAAACCACTGTTAATTTTTGGATTTTGTAAACTTGGGTAATGTCTGCTTTACTATATATATATATTTGTATATGCATTTGTTTTACAAATTATAAAAATAAAATTTTGTAAATAAGTTAAAACAGTAAAGTCATATTATAAGTTATGAAGTGGTCAATTAATGTGTGTTTTGACAGTCATTGTGTGCCTATTGTGGTCCATTCTGAGGAAACCAAAACATACAAAGCATTCTAACCATCTATAAAGATCCCAGGAAGTAATAAAATTTCATGTAAAAGTTCTTATTCACTTAGTCATATGTATTTATCAATGCATATCAGTTTAGTTCTAATATTCATGTTTGGTCCT
This sequence comes from Manis pentadactyla, assembly GCF_030020395.1. NCBI lineage: Eukaryota > Metazoa > Chordata > Mammalia > Pholidota > Manidae > Manis > Manis pentadactyla. Next base: position 19,206,352 of record NC_080036.1, read on the forward strand.
TTACTAAATCCATTCTTCTAACAGAAAGAAAAACAATATTAGCATTAATGATTAAGCCACCAAAGATGAATAAATTAGAGAATGTGAAAATTATTTTAAATATATCTACATGGAGAAATACAATGAAGAATGCTTAAAATGGCAAATATGAATGTTTTTACAAATAATTATGGAAAATATCATTTAAAATGTTTGCTAACAATGAGACCCAATTACTAAATGTATTGAAAAATTCTCTAAATGCATTAACATTTATGATCTAGAGTTCAATGTTGTGAATATCTTCATTTCAGATACATATTAATTAGATTTTCCTATATTTCTTAATTGTAAAATGCATTTAATCAATGTTCTTTTGAGATCAAATTATCAAAACATTCATTTTTATTATGAAATGTTATCTATTTTAAATTTTAATCATTACATATTTCTTATGTTTCTCATTTTTAAATCTTATTATTGCTTTGTTTAATATATCCAAAGGTCAAAGCGAAAGAGCCATGAAATTATTCATGCAGAATATGTGTAGCACAGAGGATTTTCATAGAATTAGACTTAGGGTCTGAAGATAATGAGTTGAATTTTATTTTTTACCATGGTGCCAGTTGTATTAGAGAGAATGAGGTATTTTTTGAAAAGTTTGCTCACATTAATAAATTGTTGGGTGTTTTGTTCTTCTGCACAGTGCACCTATATCAGAGAAAAAAACGGAGGTCAGGATTCTGAAACATGGTGACATGAGCATGGTCACCCCTTGGACTCCCAGCATCCCTAAAACAAACAGCTGCTGAGGCCCCTACAAAACTGGGGTCAACTGAAGTCTTAGGCTGTGTCAGAGCTTCTGAGGAAAGAATCAGTGTAGCTTCTCTCCCCAAGAAGGTCTCCAAGACAGCTTGGGAGACCAGTGTTAAAAAGACACATGGACTTCTGGTATGGCAGTATGAAGAGTGCTGCAGACCAGCCCCCGAATGAAACTGGTGAAAATCATAAAAATGACTGTTTAAAGTCTCTAGAAACAGTTCTGAGGATATAGAGCACATGAACAAATATTTAATTGAGAAAACTTCCTAAAACTTGGTAAGAACAGTGAGTCTGTGGTGTTTGGACCATGGCTCACTCCCTTTATCTCCCATCCCAGTTCAATGCGATGGGAACTCCAATCCATATGGGTACGATGATGACCAAGCCAGATACTGAAGGATCAGTGGGAATTCAACAATATGTGATGCATGGCAGAGGCAGTTTGGGGGGATCAGGAGTAGCATGAAGTTACAGAAAATGGCCAAATCATGAAGAATTTGTAATCTGTGCAAAGGAGTTTGAACATTTATTCATGAGAAAAAGGGAGAGTTACTGAAACACATCAAGGCATGTGATCGGATTTGGAAGAGGTGCTAGAAGGTGAATTCAATATAGAGAGCTAAGTATGAGCCAGAAACAGAGTGGGGTAAGAGGAGGAAGATGAGATAAGTGGGCACTAAAAGAATAACCTTGCAAGTAAACAAAATGTACCCAACAGGGCTCATTTCTTTGACATTTATGATAACTGCTTCCCATTTAATAATTGCTTCCAGAACTTTCATAAGCGATGACACCTTACGAGCTCCTCTAGACTTTGCAGATTCTCCCTCTTCATATATTTAGTCTTGCACGTAGGGATACTTGCTCACATTTAATCTTTTAGCTTGCTCCTTATAAAGGCCAGTATCTATCCAGCTTTCTCAAATTTGATCAACCTTTTCTCTTAGCAACCTTTATTGTTATTTACCTGGACTAGAGATTGAAATATAAATTTTAGAAATTATTTTGCTTGAAATAATTTTTAAAATATGATGTTCTGAAAATAATCTTACAATGATGAGACTTTAAATTTCTTTTACCAGTGCTTTTTCTATCTGTTCTGATGATAGGTTTTATCTTTCCTCTTAAAAAATATATGAAGAGGAAAAAATAGTAACACCATAAGCAGCCTATTAAGGTTGGCTTTAATTCAAATAAAGTTAAAATATTCCAAACCTGACCCTAATTATACTTGAACAATTGTGTAAATTATTTCACAGGAAAGGAATCTATTGGAAGAAAAAAACCTCATGACAACTTCTTTGTATCCTTGACCTTTTTCTTCTTGGTGCACTTTCATGGAGAGTTCAAATGGCATTCCCCAAATTGTCATCTATTAAACAAAGCGATTTGAGCAAGTTTGCATATGAAATATTGTGAAAATAGATTTACCCAAGTTGAAATTATTTTAATGTCTTAATATTCTCAAATTGCCCTCTGGACTCAGTTTTGAGTATTTGAGGAAGAATGCATGTCATGTATAAAGAATTTAGGAGGAAAACTGCCTTGTGTACTAGAAGAAAATAAAGATCCAGCTCCTACTCTATCAAGAAGTCTAAATATAACCCTTCTCTAACACTCTGATGTATCTGTCTTATTTCTTCTTAGTTAGGGACTTCAAGTAGCTTTCTCATCATAGTCTAGAAATAACTCCTGTTGGAATATCTTCAGAGAGGGGTTAACATATTGATAAATACAGTTAAGTGCAGCTGAAGGAATTTGTGATTGATGTAGCCCCAGAAGGAAATAAGGGATCTGGAGACAAGTTCAAGCATACCAATACGCCAATCATCGCAAATGGATATAAAGGGTGGTAAATGTGGGTTATTCACACAGCAGTAAGCTGTATCAAGTTACCTAAGTGCCATAACTGGATATAATAATCACACACTTGTCTTAATGTGTCACAATCTTAACAGGAGAAACCACTGTCCACTTCAAATGGAGACAGTCTGGCAAACCTGATCAGATTATTGCTGCCATTATTTCAAGCAAATTAACAGGTTACAAGATTGTTCACCTTGTCTGACACCTTTGTGAAGTCTGACAGCCTGGGCTTCAAATGAGAAAATACATCTGGCTGATTTGCAATGAGCTCACCTGAGATGAATCCTTCAGTCCAAAGGGTTTCTGCATAGGTATACTGTTAGCAATGAGAAGCTTCCTTGGGGTCAGTTTAGCAGTTTAGCACTAACCATAGTTGCTATTTCATACAAGAGTTCTCTGGAGTAGATGAGTTCTGGGGTAAGATTTTTGAAAAGGGCAGTTTGACCGTTCAAACCCGGTGTAGCTACACTCTGTACCAGGGCTTTCTCCGCAGAAGTGATGGCTTCTCTGTCATCATCAGGGAACAATAGATAGCTCTACAGAGAAAAAAGCTTTGAGTATCATTTACTAAACTGTCACACCTTAACTAATGGGAAACCTCAGTCAGTGAGAGTTGGGAGGCCAAGAACCCTCCTCAAAACACAGTTATTTTCTTCATGCCAGAGTACAATAAACATAGCTCTACAATCAGTTGGTTCCTCAGTGTCTTTTAACTGTGCCTCAGCTATGTATTTCCAGGGTCTTTGGTGGACATCTGTGTGTGTGTGCACGTGTGTCTGTGTGAGTAAAGGGAGCACTTGTATCATGCTTTCTGTAGCCGCCAGGTATTCCCAACAGCTGCTTCCTATCTCATAACCCTTTTTATCTCAGCTTATATATTATGTCATTCAAGACGTGCAAAGGAGGAATGAATGGTCCTAACACCCCACCTTCTTCTAAGTCTGGGGGAAATGTCTTTTGTTTCACATTGTCTATAAGAGCTGAGGGAATTCTGCCTCCATTTTAATTCCCTCTCTTTTAAAACTCTCAAATCCCTTTTTTTAAAAAAATGCCCAACATGAAAATATTATCTTCACTATGTGGCTAGAGCTTCTGAATACTACATGTCTTTAATTCTGGAGCAAAAAAAGCATCATTACACAGAAGTTCCATGGAATCACTCAAAATTCTCATCTCCTAGGCTTAGGAAAACATTAAATGAGAAACTTTATTATTAAAATATTTTGGAGTCTCTCCAAGACCTACCTATTTGTCTGGCTGCCTACATTATATGCTGCCATTTGTTGGAATTTTGGAAGCAGGACAATGTGCTTAAAGGATCACAGGCTTGAAGGCATATCCTCATGTGTTTGAAAACTGCCTTGGCTATTTAATTGCTTTGTGACATTATGTCATCATGTTAGCTGAGTTTATACCTGAATTGGTACCTGTATCTATCAGCATTCTAAATGAAACATATGGTACACTCAAATTGGGGCTGTTGAAAACCATCTGATGAAAGGACTATTTACAAAGAATTTCTGAATGTTTGTTTTATCACTTGCTACTTTAGTAAATTCTCAAATTTATATGCGACACATCTTCCTTTAATTCTTTTTAAATAATAAAACCTTGAGATGATCATATGGATTTATACTTCCTTTGGTTGTGTTTTATATAATAACAATTGATTTGTAGATATTTTACCATCCTTGGATCCCTGAAATAAACCCCAAGTGGTTGTGATGAATGATCCTTTTGATTTATTTTTTAATTTGGTTTGCTAATATTTTGTTGAGGATTTTTGCAGCTATGTTTATCAGGGTTATTGATCTGTAATTTCTTTTTTTGTAGTGTCTTTGTCAGTTGTACTATTAGAGTAATACTGGCTTCATAGAATGAGTTTGTAAGTTCTCCCTTTTCTTCTATTTTTTGGGGTACTTTAAGAAGGATGAGTATTAGCTCATCTTTAAATGTTTGGTAGAATTCACCTGTGAAGCCATCTGGTATTGGGCCTCGGATTGTTGGGAGTTTTTTGACTAGCACTTTAATTTCATTAACTACTAATTCATCTGTTCAAATTTTCTGTTTCTTCCTGGGTCAGTCTTAGAATATTATGTTTCTAAGAATTGATCCATTTTCTTCTAGGTTGTCCAGTTTATTGGCATATAATTTTTCACAGAATTCTCTTATAACTTTTTGAATTTCTGTGGTATTGGTTTTATCTCCTTTTTCATTTCTGATTTTTATGTATTCCCTGCCTCTTTTGTTCTTGATAATTCTTGCTAAGACTTTATCTTGTTTATCTTCTTAAAGAATCTGTTGTTGGTTTCATAGTGTTTTTTTCCTATTGTTTTCTTAGTCTCTATTTTATTTCTGCTCTTATCTTTATTATGTCTCTCCTTCTATTCAATTTGGGCTTTGTTTATTCTTCTTTTTCTGTTACAATGCAATTTTGAGAAAGAAGAACAAAGATGAGAGTATCACACTTCCTGATTTCAAGCTATACTACAAAACTACAGTAACTCAAATAGTATGGTGCTGGCACAAAAACAGATACATAAACCAATGGCACAAAATAGTCCAGAAATAAACCCACACATACATGGTCAATTAATATATGACAAAGGAGGTAGAATAAACAATAAAGGAAAAGTCTCTTCAATAAATGATATTGGGAAAACTGGAAAACTATATTTAAGAAAATGAAACCAGATTGTTGTATTACACTGTACACAAAAGTAAATTCAAAACAGATAAAATACCTAAATGTAAGACATGAAACCACAGAACTCATAGAAGAAAACATAGACAAGAATCTCTTGAACATCAGCACGAGTAGTTTTTTTCTGAATACATCTTCCCAGGCAAGAGAAGCACAAGCAAAAATAAACAAGCCAGACTATATCAAACTAAAAAACTTCTGCACAACTAAGAAAACCATCAGCAAAAAAAAAAATAAATAAATGTAACATAATATATGAGAGACTATATTTCCAAATGATACATCCAGTCTGGGGCTAATATCCAAAATATATAAAGAACTCATACAACTTGACACCAAAAAAACCAAACTGAAACAGAACCCTGAAATAGCCCAATTAATAAATTGGCAGAGGACTTAAATAGACATTTTTCCAAAGATATCTTGGAAAAATGGGAGATGGGCAAAACAGATGGCCAAAGGCACATGAAATGATGCTCAACATCACTAAACATCAGGGAAATTCAAAGCAAAACCATAATGAGATATCACCTCACACCAATTAGAATGGCCACTATCCAAAAGATAAGAAATAACAAGTGTTGGTGAGGATGTGGAGAAAAGGGAACTCTCCTGCACTGTTGGGGGAGAATGTAAATTGGTGTAGCCACTATGGATAGCAGTATGGATGTTCCTCAAGAAACTAAAAATAGAAATACCATATGAACCAGTAATTTTACTTCTAGGAATTTATCCAAAGGAAAAAAATCATCCATTTTAAAAGATACATGCACACCTTTGTTTACTGTCACATTGTTTACAATAGCCAAGGTATGGAAGCAACCCAAGTGCCCATAAACAAATGAATGGATAAATAAGAAGTAGGTACATATACAAAGCAGAATATTACTTAGCCATAAAAAAGGAAATTTTGCTATTTGTGACAATGTGATGGACCTGCAGCATATTGTGCTAAGTGAAATAAGTCTGAAACAATATGGTATAGTTTCACTTATATGTGGATTACAAAAAACAAAACAAACAAATAAGAAATGAACTCATAAATACTGACAACAGACTGTTGGTTACCAAAGGGGAGGGCTTGGGAGACGGACAAAACAGATGAAAAGGATAAAGAGGTACAAACAAACTTAAAATTATAAAATAAATTAGTCAGGAATGGAAGTATAATATAGAGAATATAACCAATAATATAATATATTAGTATGGTAATGGGGGTAGTTATACTTAATGTGGTGAGCATTTAGTAAAGTATATAATAATTGAGTCACTATGTTGTACATCTGAAAACAGTATGATATTGTATATCAACCATATTCCAATAAAAATATTATTTAAAAAAACACCCTTCATAGAAGCTAATTTTAAAAGCTCAGCTAAAACAATGTGTTAATCTAAAGAAAACTGGCATACTAATACTTAATAGACCTTAAGGCAAAAACTATTGCTCTGTATACTGAGCATCATTTAAATAGTGATAAAAGGAGCAATCTTCTGAAATGACATAAATAACTTGAGCTTTTGTGTACCTATCAAAGTAGCCTCAAATTTTACCAAGAAATATTGACAGAATACCAAGGAAAAATGGGCAAATAAACAACTATGTTGCAAGATTTTCAATACTTCCTTTTCAGAATTGAAAATCAAGGGACAAAAATTACTAACAAAATAGAAGTGTTGAGAAAAAAAATGAACAAGAGTAGAGGCAAAGCAAGCCTCAACAAATACTTTAAATCACTGTTATTAAAAGACCATATTTTTAGATTACAATTACTGGTTAATCAAGAAATCAGGATTAACACTGAAACCATATAGAACTAAAAGTGCAATGAAATTTTCCCTTATTAAAATTTGTGTCTTGCTGCTAAAACTGGTATCTAGAAGAAATTTAGAGTCTGAAAAGCATATGTTAGGAAACAAGAAAAAATGTGAATTAAACTTAGTGCTCAACTCACAGTTATCAATGGCATAAAAACTAGGGCAATAAATACAGAAACATTAAAAGGAAGGAAATAGAAAGATAAGGGCAGAAATTGACAAAAATTGTCACAATATGCCTTTCAATTTGTATATGTTAATTATCACTACTGATATATCTGTTTTTTAATTTGATTTAATATTTTTCCTATACTTTTATGCATTATTTTTTATATTTCCTTTCTCCTTTTCTGTCCTCCATTACATTTGTTATGTATTCTTTATCCCCATTTTTCTCCTCTCTTATTTTGGAAATTTTTCTTCACTCTTGCTTGGAAACTCAACAAGATCAGTACAACTAGAATTTGATTCTTCAAAAAGACTAAACATATAAATATACTCAGTGTAGATTTATCAACAAATAAGACAGAGTAGAGTATATAAAAAGAAAGAATAGAAGGGGATAGAATCAAAGCTAAAGAAAATTATAAACAAAGTTATACCAGGGTATGACCTGGTCCTTCAAATAATCTTGAACTTTTTCAAATTTAAGTTAGTTGAAACAGCAAAATTGGAAGGGGTTTGTAAACTGACAAAATAATTTGTGTCTTTCATATTTTTGCTTCCTAATGCAGACTGCACTCTGCTGCTATCAAACCTGTGTGAAGAACTGTAAAAGGTCTGCAGTGTTTATGCTACTTACATGCTGGCAAGTAAACTTGCCTCAAGTTTTGTAACTGCTGGCAGAAGACATGAGACTTCTGGGTCAGGACAGAAGACTTTGTTACAGCACAACAGGCAGCATGAACTTCATGTCAGCTACAACTGTCCCCCAAATCCCAGGGGCACAATGGGAACACGAAGCCAGAAGGATACTGTATGCACAGTGTGTGGTGTAGCAAGAACGAGAAACTCTGCGCTTTGGAAGCCCTACAATTTATAAAAGGAAAATTTAGAAAACCTGTCCGAACCTTGTCCCAGGAGGAGACATTATCTTTATTATACTGGACAGCAAATAAATCCTGCTTCTCCCCCCTGGAAGGAGAAACTCTCTATCTTCAAAATCTGTTCTTTATACAAAACATCTCTCAAAAGATGGTTTGGAACAAAAACTATCAGTGACTCTACTCAGAAGCTAAGCAGAAATATGAGAGACCCAGTGGAAAAGTGTCCCCCCAAATTTATTTCTTCTACTACTGCTGTTATTATTGCCACTGTATAAGAATGAAAATATAAATGTAATTTTTCCCTGGGCCTTTTCTACATGCCCCTGTGGTGTTCGGAGTGAATAGCACTTAGAAAACATTATTGTTCTCTAAGCAGTATCCCTTATTAGATGGGTGGGGGTGCTGGGTGAGGAGCAGCAACAAAGCAAACAATCAGACAACAAAAGGTTATTGCTCCGTGGAGTTAATCATGACATTTAAGTGTATCCGGGTAAACTTTCAGTATTTATTTTATCTGAAATTCCCCAAATGGGTTCAATCTATACCTTTATGAATAGAATGTTCTTGGCTAACTTTTCTGGAGTAGGAAAACTATAGGGGTACCCTCCCATTTCCATCTGACGGCTGCCTTTGCAAATCATCTTGTATTTGACGAGATGAAGAATAAAAAACATTGTTGCAAACATATGAAGAATGAAAAAGAAATGTCTATTTTGGCTCTAATGTGCTGGCATCTAATAGCAGAAGTCCTGAAATGTTCCAGACCTTTTATAAATACAAATGTAGACTTCTTGCTAGCCTTACTATCTGTTCTCTTGAGGAAACTTTTTAGGCTATAAACTATCCATTTCTTAACTCTGTAGTTCCCATGCGTTTCCTGACATCCTAAAGCCAAAGTCATGCATGGTGAAAACTTAAGGCAAGGTGAAAGTTAATAATTGGCTGTTACTTTGCTTCAAAAGAGTATTAGACTCACCTGCTTTTCTTAAATTGTTACACAGAAAACTAAATTTGAGGTGTTAATAATTTCTTTTCTATTATTCTACTCACTATCATAATTATATTATGCACTGAATGGACTTAACGCTTTTATTTTTCTCTTTACTAAAATTAGCAGCAATTTCCTATTTTTAAATATAGGGTGCATAGAGTTTTGCTGAAAGTTTCACATTCTCCTAAGCTATTATTCAAAAGTGCCAATCCCTTTTAAAATATCTTTTGTGACAGTTTAAATCTCTGTTTAATTCAAGGTATGCTAAAAGTAATAAAAGCAGGGACTGTGATTGATATAGTTGATGATGCTTCCAGATATTCAATCTGGTTGATTTTCTTTCAAGCAATTTTTATCAGCTGTTTCATTCATGCTGTAGACTACCTCTTATACTGACCAGTGATATATTTTTTCCCAATTGTCACTTACATAGGGCATTATAGAAAACCTGTCCAAACTTTGTACCAGAAAAACATTTTCTTTCTTATACTCAACAATTTAACTAACAAAATTTAACCAAGCAAATGAACAATATTAAAAAAAAAACTTATGAGTGATTCTATACATATATGTGCATGAATCACAAGTATGTGTGTGTCAGTTAACCTTAATTACCTCCTCAAAGACCCTATTTCCAAATATAGTCACACTGGGGAGGAGGGCTTCCACATGAGTTGAGGGAGGGGGAGGATATACTATTCAGTTCATAACAGAGATAACTTTGGAATTCCAGGAGGAATTTCCAGTAAGTATACACAGGGTCTAAGGCAAAGGATGATTTCCATATATGTACTTCCAATTTATATCCCCAACACAGAGTTATGTCCCTTCACAAATTGAGGGGAAAGGCATTGACTCAAGTATTTCATATTGCATTTCTCTATAGGCAGTAGTTTTCTGTCTTTTATTTGAAGAATAGTCTTGGAAGTCAGAATTTCTGTGGCATCTGTGAAGAAATGTGGGTGCTCACAATGATGCCCAAATTAGCAATAGCTGCCAAGCCCTAACTAGGAACATTACCAGTGCCTAACAGGGTCTATAAAGGTGTCCCCAGTTTGCATGCTCTTCATTCTCCAGGTGCCACCCCAGTTCTCTGCTGGTGCTTGAATAAAAATATCTATTGTCCGGAACTTTCTATTTTGTATCACCGAAAACCAGATGTGTTTTTTTTTTCTCTTTCCAAACTACTATCCACACAATTTTTCTTAGACAAAATATCAACCTCCTACTAGCAAGAAGTACCTTACTTTATACAGGGTTGGAAAACTCAAGACTCCCTCCAGGTAAATGTTGGGAAAACCTCACCATGGCATGACGTATCCTCAGAGCTGGCTCTCTTGAACAGCTTGAGCAGATGAACATCCCTTAGTAACCCACACCAGATGGCACTTTCAGCATGGCAACATGGCCAGAGGCAGACATTTGGGTTTTAAAATAAAATTTTCTGAGCAAGGAGTCCGGAGAAGCTCTCTGAGAAGTAATCGCTGAAGCTTGCAGCTGTTCATTTATTATTTCATGCAGAGGAAGAACCACTGGCTACTTGTGCTTTTCAAGAAATAAATCTTATTGTTTGGAGCTGGACGACCAGGTGGCTCCCAACACCAACCAATATGTTCACACAAATGAATGACTTTTGAACAACAAATCATGGGCCAGGGAATTTGCACAGGAAGCAAATTGAAAATTCTGACTAAGAAAAAATCCAAAAGAACAACGAGGGACTGAGAAGGTAATTCTCTTACTCTGTTAACAGGTGAAATCCAAGTCTGGGTGAGCCTCTACTTACGCAACAGAGCAGACCTGCCCAGGGGTCTATAAGTACTTGACATCAATAGCAATTACCCAGAGAAGAATGTGATGCTCAATATATGGAAAAATGGACAGAAATAGCTACATCCCATACATATGCATGTGTGTATGTATTATATATAAATGTGTGAGTATGTGTATTCACTCTATGTTTGCAATAAACTACAATAAAAATAGGAGACAAATTCTTTGGTATGAGAAGTAATGATACAAAAGGACATCTAAATAAAATGGAAAATGCTGGTTGAGAAAAGGTGGCTAGACTAAGAAAGATGATACAAAATAAGGCACTGAAGAGCTAAATCAACATGGCAGAAAATAGGGATATAGTTGAAAAATTTGAAAATTTTCATGGGAAAATAACAAAACTTTATCCACTAGAACCCTTCCCATACAAGCAGTAGAAAAATGTGCTTGATTGATTTAATAATAAAAAATATCAGTTTTGAGATTTTTAAATTCAGCGGCTCAACAGCATCCTCAAAGACCCAGATTCTGACCATATTTTTACTGTGTCATCATTAATTAGAGTGATTTAACACATTTATGTAATCCATTACAAACCTTGAATTTTCGCAGTCAACTGAAGAGAGAGAACAACTTTAAACACATTAACCATCAAATGCACTCTTGAAAATCTGTGCTGGAAATCTCATGGAAAAAAGAAAAATAAAATCACATTGCAAAATATATTCTTTATAGAAATACCAGTGATATGGCACTAGACAGATGTAAGTAAGAATTTCATTAAAGCAAATGAATAAGTATCCAAGAATAATTATTCTGATGTTGTTTGATGTTCTGTTAATAATTATATGCATATGAATTTGTTGTTTTAATTTTTTGAGAAATAATTTTATTTTTGAAAATAGTTTTTGAATAGTAGCCTTTTACATGTCTACTCATATGATAAAACATATGTGTGTATCAATCAATAAATATTTCACAACACATAATTTTAACTCCTGTCAGGGCCCCCTTTCACTTTCAAAACTGTCTCAGCCTAGACAACAGATTATATATTAACCCTATAGTTAGAATTTTAAAGTGAGAGTGAGAGACTCCATAGTCTGTAGTCTTTATAGAGAGTCTATACTCTGTGGAAAATGAGTATACATGCAAACAACTGGAGGTTCAGCAATTCATCTGTAAAGTATTTTTATTTTAAGACGTCAAAGAAATGAGAAATAATTAACAAACGAATTGAGTAAAAGAATTATTAAAATGATGCTCCATGGAATTGAAGGTGTGTGGTCTGGGAAGTGAAGTCAGGAGGGAGAAGGAAGAGAATAAAGGGAAGTAAGGCAAAGGATTGCAGTGTCCAGTGGGTGGCAGGACAGCTGGAGTTGAGGACAGAAGTTAGCCAGAAAGCAAGAACTGCCGATCAAAGAGGGGCTGCTCAAAATTGAGGTGATGGGTACGTTATAGATATTGATAATGGGAAGATTTGAGTTTTGGCCATGAGAGTGAGTGGCTTCTTCTTCACTGAAAAAGAGGAGGTCAAGGGAATGAGAAGTCGGGATAGTAGAATGGTCATATATGTGCATATGAAGTCATCAAGCCCTTTGACAACGGTGCTGGAGAGAAGGGCAGTGAGCAGGGAGGTGAAATCTCAATGAGCCCACGGGAGACCCAGGGGTCTCTGGATGACTGCAAACGGGAGGGTAGGGGGTGGCATCGTACGATGACATGAGATTCACGCTGGGCATGTTCAGGGAGGTGGGAGGGAAAGAGCAGAGCAAGAAAAACATCCATCCCAGCCCCTGACCAAATCACACAAGGTGCATGGGAGAGATGCCTACCCCTTGAGACAGTGAGCTAGGGCCAGAGAAGGAAACCACAGTAAACCAGGGTGAAGGGCACAGATATGCAGCCCTGAGTGAGTCACAGAAGATACCGGTGTGAAGCCAGAGGCTGATTTTGGGGAGGTGTGGAACATCAGGAGTGTCCTTTCAGGAGACCCAGTTCTGGGACCTTGTTCCATTCCTGTTCATGGCAGTGTGGGTGCTTATTCAGACACATGAAGTTCTGACAATCATTTTTCCTCTATTAACTGAACAATAATAAACCAACAGAATCCGACATCAGACGTGCATGGTTTTTCATACACAGCATCAATGATAAATCGTTATAAGCTGAAAACACCCATGTCATTAACACCCACACCAAGGATCAGAGCATCACCGGCCTCCTTTGAACTCTTTCGGTCTCTATCAGCCTCCAAAATAAACCACTACCCTGTTTCCTGCACCATAGATGAGTTTTCTGGGTTCCCTTTGGACCTTGGTCGATGGAGGAAAGAGGTAAAGCGAAGGGAGGTTTCAATATGAGTAGACAGTGCTCTGTGGCTCCCTTTTGACACACTGATTGTTAACATCAAGGTCACGGAAGGAGCAGAGTGAGTCACTGAGCCTGGACCCATCTGGAAAAATGATGGCTTCTTCCCTGCCTGCTTTTGGGATCTCGTCCCCACTCGTGCGCTTAGGCACAATAGCGTAATTATGTGCTGATATTCTTCTTACCCCCAAACACACACACACACCTGAATTCCTTAAGACATCAAGTCTTATCATTATTTATTCTCATGGCTTTGTATGATGTCCCTTACATGGTAGATTTTTTAAATCACGATCAGAAATAAGTGTATATCTCTGCCATGAATCCTAAAACCAAGTGAAAAATCAAAGAATTTCCCATCAAAACTTTGTGTGTGTGCCAATCCTTGCTTATGGCTTCATGCAACTCATTCTACAAAGTTGTAGGTCACTCATCTTGGAGAAGTCTTAAAAATGAGCTGATGTTACATGTCTCATCATCAACTGAATTCTACAAACTTATTTCATGAAATGTATAATTATTGGAATGTTTTACAATGTATTAAGCCCATTTTTATCTGGTCTGTCACCTGAGATTCATCAACAGGTGTCCCAAAAGTCCTAATTAAGGGCCTGTTCCCCACAGAGAGCTACTTCATAATGTTCTGGGGGTCAAGAGCTAGAAGACAAGATTGCTTTATCAACATTTCATTTTTGGCAACATCTCCCTGAAAAGAGAACCAAGACAGTTCAATTCCTGATGTTTACAGATGAAAGAACAAAGTCACTGAGAGTTTAAACGGCCTCCCCATGACATGTGAATTAAATCGCAAAGCCTTTGATTCCAGTTCATACCTGACACTGTTTACAGCTAACAATGCCTGAACCTTCACCATCTGTTATTTGTCCCTTCTGGGAAGTTTCTCTCCTCTGTGAAGATGAAACCATCAGACTCTCAAGATCAACAAACACCTCTTAGTTTGAATAGCTGGTTCTGGTAGGGGTTTGGGGGAGAATGTGATTTGGGAGTACCAGTCGGACAGCCCAAGAGACTAGAAGCAAAGGTAGAATCAGCACGTAAGGCTGATTCTTCAGTTCTCAAGAAAACACAACCCGTTCATTTCATGATATTAATAAACAATACAGAAGTTGGCACTTTGGGTGGCCAATGAATTGACAAAGATGCATTTTTCTCCCTAGTTCACTTATTTTTTTCTATCCCATTGATGATTACTGACGGCCTGTTATGTGTCAGGCACTTCTTCTCTGTGTGCTATACCAGAAATGCAGTGATGATGAAAACACAGCCCTTGCTCTCAAAGGAGTTTACATTCTAATGCAAAAATCGCTGTGCTCTGAAAAATGCCTAATTTCAGTTCCCATCTGTAAGTGATAAAATTTACCTCCTTAGATCTAAGCTAGTGTCCAATATACCTGTACTTCCGCCGGCCCCAACATGTTCCAAAGCAAGGCCGTCACCCCTCTTTCTGACAGTCCATATTCTCAGTGATAGTATCATGCTGTATGCTGTCACTCAAGTTGGAAACCTAGGATTTCCTTTGGTCATTCCCCTGCCCCAACCCTGCCAGTGATCAGCCTTCTAGTCATAGTGACTGTCATGTAACGAACTGTCCTCCCCTTCCATCTTCACAAGCCACCATCATGTCCTCCTGCGTCCACCACCTTCATATTGTCTAGGGAGGTCCGTGGCTTTGCATCCCTTTGCCTTTCAACTGTGGTGTTCGCCCCTCCCGAGTGATCTTTTAAAACCTAAAATCTTGTTCAGACAGCTTCTGAATAAATACTTTCCAGGTAGTGTTCAGAATTCATAGACTCGGCTTGCCTTTCCAAACTGAGCTCCCCCCATAACCACTCACTCCATGGATCACTCACATGTTTAATTGCCTCTATTTTTCAAACTCTGACGTTGGGCTTCTGCTTCCTTTGCTTGCAGGCAGGTTACCGTGTCTTTGCAGGACTGTCCTTTCATCTGCCTGGCATCTGCTCACACATCAGCTCTTCAGAGAGGCTTCTGGTCATCGCATAAAATGTTTTCCCACCACAGACCTCTGCCCCAACCAGATTACTCTCATTATTTTCAGAAGTGACCACTGCAAGAAATCATCTGAGGAATTTATTTGTTTGGAGTTTATTTTATTTCTATGTCCTCTGTATCAAAGAGTAAACCCTGGTCCCCCCAGAGCCACAATCAGTGCCTGGCACAGAGTAGATTCCCAGGGATTACTTACATAGAGTACATCCCGCTCTGTCCAGAATGGCCTTCTCCACTTCCAAATTGTAACACTCTCAAACCATAAATCGTCCAATTTTGTGTGATCCTGCAACACTTTTTATATACTTATTTCATAATACTTCTCAGGTGATATTGTAATTATTGGTGGAGTGTATAAAAATATATGTGTTGTCATGTTTCATTGCACCCCCATCTAAGGACAGGCAATCCTATGAATTTCACTGTCCTGTCTGGTTTGGCAATTGTTGATGATTTTACCATTCTAAAAGTAAAAGAGAAAATATTAGGAGTTGAAGGAAATACATGTGGGAGAGAAAAGTTAGAAAACAACTTGATAATAGGTTGTGTTTGTCAATGAAGCAACACATCCCTTGTCAAGACAACCTGGGAGTTTAGTAAAACCTGCTCTTCTTACAAAACCTTAGAGAGATGGAGGGGTCTGTCTGGAAGAATCTGCACTTCTTGGGAAGTTTTAGAAATCACTGAAAAGTAGACTTTCATAATTATGGAATTCAGACAGTTAGAAATCTCAAATATCAAAGCAATACTAGATGACATCTCAGCTCTCTTCACTCATATAGTTTTAGGCACAGACATACACATATGAAATTATCTATGTAATACTGTGCTTGGTGAAAATAAAGGCAACTATGAGCTGTAAAGAACATTCCACATACTTCCTTGTATCTTCAAACAAAGGTATGAACCAAGAAAACGTGATTAAGCTCATTTTGCAGATCACGACAATGAATTCCAGGGAACTCCACTGTGGACCAGCAGACTGGGGCTCCCGCTTGCACTCAGTCTCAGCACATTTGCTTTTTAGCCTTGAAATAGTTTCCTTATTATGTGTCTGATTTTCCCTTTTTAAAACAAGGATGTCAGATAAAAATCTAGTGATTCTTAATATACAGCCCCTTCCACTTTTGCATAGGGTTCATGGATTTCTTTGAGAATTCATGAAATTTATGAACACTTTTCACAGAACATTTCACACATACACACACACACACACACGAAACTAGGCCTTCCAGGCATCAAGGTAAGTCTTGTTAAGAACCTGTGCACACACACTAAAATGTCCTTTTTATTCATACAGAGGCTTTTTTAAGTTACTGATTGGATCTTACCAGAAAAGGTTGAACTTCTGGAGATTTTCTTAAGTTAAAACATAGAAATCTGCATAAGCACTAGTTTTTTCATTCTCCAATTGAATAGAATTTCTCACTTGCATCGTTGGCATTAAGTCACATTTCAGAAGGTCTAAGAACTACAGTTTACTCTTCGAGATGCAGTTAGCAATCAATTGTCCAGGCTGCAGATATCATGCAAATAGGCCAAAGCAATGATGCCCATTCCCTGGAAGATACCTGGGTAAGAAAATGCACACCTAATTGTAGAGCATGTGTTTCGGGTCTTGTCAACAAGGATTGCCAGAGCTGATCTCCCCTTAGTAAAGCAGGCAGTTCTCAAGAACTCTGATGCAAAAGCAGATGACAATGATTTTAAAAGTCATGTGTTCCTACCTCCAGATGATCCTGGTCTCATTCTGCATTCCGTAACCAGATACAGCATCATGGACTCTGAATGAAAGTGAGATTCTCCAAGCCCACCCTTTCTGTTAATTTGTCATCTTGAAAGTAACATTGTCTCTTCCAGTTCTGTAAGGTGTCTTGACACATGCACTCATCCCTAAAGAGAAGCTTATTCCATGAAAGAATCCAGCTCAGAATCTTATATATGAACTTAGTAAAAGAAAAAAATAATAAGAGACAAACTTTGTTTCCAAAATAGCAAAGAACAGTAGGAAATGTCTAGGAAGAAAATTAAATTGATGTTAATGGGCAAACTTGGGATATATCCTGTTGTCCCTGTCCTAAATAACAAAAACAAAGAATTTCAGTGTGTATAAGTCATACTTTCGTCTTCAGTCATATAATCACAGAGATTTGAGACTGGCGCTAAAACTGCTAAGTAGACATTCACTCATTCTGCAAATATTATTCAGCCCCTACTATGCCCCAGAGCCTATGTACCCAACCTATATCAAGGAATAAAATAGAAATACCTACCTTCTTGGAGCTAACATTGCAGTTGGGCAGGGAGAAAGTAATAGTCACCTGGGAAGAAAGTCAGAAGAAAATAATCATTGTAAATAAGTCATAGGATATGTTAGAAGGGGGGGAATACAATAGACAAAGGAAAATAGAGCATGTTATGAAAAGCAGGAGTCCCAAAGCCAGATATACAGTCAGTTCTTAGAGATGTCTGAAGTTGTGTCTTTTTGAATGGCTTGCTGTATGCCTGTCCCTCCCCAAGCACCCCTGCTAGGGGCTAAGGCACTGCCTCCAGATTGAAGTGTGGCTAGGATGACCAGGCTGGCAGGCAGACTGTACTGTCTTGGGGGTCTCAGCCTCCTCACTCCTGAGTAGACCACGTCCTCCCTGGTAGGCACCCAGCATCCTCACGCTCCATCCACATCCTTTCCTGAATCCTGCTCTGTGCGTGCTCTTTCAGGGCAGGAAAGGATTTATACTTTAATCAATGTGCATTACACATCCGCAGAAGAGGTAAATGTCTTACACACATACTACTAACTAGGCTGAAGGAGTGTAGATGAGGTGTTAGGGAATAAAGTGTGATTCTGGAGTTCCAGGTGTTGACAACGAAGTAGTGGGAAAAAGAGGGGACTTGATGAGTCAGAAGAAGGAGACAAACTCCACATCCAGCAGAGAGCTCCCGGCACCTCACTGCGTACCCCGTCGTACAGGGAGTCCCACTCTCCCACCAAAATAATTTTCTAATATATACATTATAATTCTGAAGCAGATTGGTATGACTTTAAAACTGATTGACCTTGAAATTTGTACTCAGTTCTTCTTCCCATAGGGGGTATATTTTGGAGTATAAATTTAGTTAAGCTTTTTAAGTGTGTGATTATTTGAACAAAAACTCATTCTCTGGAGGATTACAGTCACAACTACAGAGATTTTCATATTGGTACTTTTCCTTGTTTATTTATTTGAAATGAACCTTGTTAACTGCAATGTCCATATTTCAATGCAAGGGCTTAGAAAGTTAGGAGTTAAATAAAGGCTGATTCTACATCACTGCTTTCTTACTTGTGAGACATATTAAACAATATTCTCTAAAGAGCACAATTTCACATGCAGTTGCTTGTGATTATTGTGAAATGACCAAGTCATAACTAATATAGGTAAGTATCATTAGGATAGTGAAATTATTGTATGAAATTTTGTTAAAAAATAATGTAATCATGTAGTCTCTAAACATTTCCATATAGATTTCTTATTAATTACAAAAGCAAAAAGAGAATTTTACAATAGAAAAAAAGTGTCTAAATAACCTAAATCAAGGAGGTAACATGTGCTTACTGGCATGGTTCACTGAGAAGGACCTAACAGAACATACAGTTTTCCTGCCAGAAAATAGACAACTTGAATCAAATCATGAGGGAACAAAGAGACAACCCCAAATTGGGGGACTTTTAAAACAAAACACCTGGTCTATATTCTGCCCAACTGTCAACGTCATGAGAGCAAAGAATAAAACTAAGGAATGTTTTTTGTTTAAAGAAAGTAATGAGACATAACAACTAAGTGAAATGTGTGATTCTAGATTGGAACCTGCATTGAAAGGGGGAAACAAAAATGAGATAACTACAGAAAATTGAATTTGGACTCTATATTAGGTAATTCTATTATATTTGTGCTCAATTTCCTTAGCTTAATAATTGTATTATAGATGTTGTATTATACTATGAGAATATCCTTGTTCTTATAAAAGATACATGTGGAAACACTTAGGAGTTTGTATCTTATGTTTATATGATTCGGCAAAATAATAACAGTGCTGTACATAAAGAATTTGACTTGCCTTTGTCCCTGAATCCTGGGAGATACAGTCTAAACATTTGGAATTTCCTGTTTTGGGGAGTGCCTCTTTCCTGTCTTGGGAGTATCAGTCTTTGTAATTCTTGGTGGGCCCCTTGGACTGTATCTTATAACTAGATGACTCATGGTGGGCTCCTAAATGGTTTATGCTAATGACATTACTCAAGATAGAAGATGGTCATGCCAGAAAGACCAACCATGTAATTAGAGGGTTGGGCTTTGAACCACTTGGTATCTTCCCAGACTTGGCAGAGGGGGGAGGGTTCTGGATATTGAGCCACATGGCCAGTGCTTCAATTGATCCTGCCTACTCAATGAAGCCTTAATAAAAACTGTCTGGTTGGCATTACTCTGTGTATTGTCACACACTGATGAACCAGAGGTTGGCACATCCCCAGAGATGATGACCCTTCAGCTTTGAGACTCCACCAGACCTTGCTCTATGTGTCTCCCCATTAGGCTGCTTTTGATTTGTATCCTTTTTCTATAATAAAACTGTAATCATAAGTATGGAGCTCTCTTGAGTTCCTCATCAGTCCAGTGATTTTCAACCCTGAGCAGGCTTATGGGAACCCCTGAATTTGAGGATAGTTGATCAGAGGTGACGATGTTCTGGGAACCCCTCAACTTATGACAGGTGCTGGAAGTGATTAAAAGACAATAACCTTAGACTGTGATGTCTGACCTAACTCTGGGTCACTGGTAGAAGTCATTGTAGATTCACTGTACTATTTTTTACAGATTTCTGTAATTTTAATTTTCTTTTCAAAATAAAAATTTGGTAAGAAGTGCCTGGCTCTTATATAACTTCAGGAAGTGGGAAAATAATCTGAAGACAATATTCAATAAGTTGCCTATGTGCCTTTATGGTCATGCAGATCAAGCACTGAGGTTTGTCTTTTTAGGTGAAAAATTAGATTTCTAGATTAATTTTTTTCCAGACATTAGTTGATTGGATTGAAAAGCCTGTTTGAAACCGGTTTGGTTTTATGGGTTTACACACTTCAGAAACTAAATACTAAGTGCCAAACCCATGCCATTTGTAGCAGGAGAAGGAATAAACTTGACCTGGTAGACTTGGGAAAAAAATTAAGATAAAACCTTAAGCCCATACTGCAAGCAGTATTCTTCCAAGCAGTGGAGTGCATGTACTCAATCAGTAGAGATATTGAGCCTCCAAAGACATTTTAAAAATCTGTTCCTGGCACATAGCAGATGCTCGATGAGCAGTAATAATAATAAAGAGCAGGCAAGAAATATGAGGGACTTGAGGTAATGGTGGTATCAAAAATGTCTTCCTTTGGTATAGCACTTCCACTCTTAAAGCTAAAAAAGCTTATGCAACATATTCTCAGCAAGCTGGAGTAGGGTACTGAGTAGGCAGCTCCAGCTATCACTGTGATGCTAAAGAGAAAATGATCACCAATATGAATAGATTCCCAAGGTCATAAACTGCAAAGTTCTCACAAGTTCAGTGACTTTCTCCCACCATGTCCTATAGGTGCTTGAACTGAGCAGTTTGATAGACAGACTCTTACAGAATTTGAGGAAGGAGGGGAGGGTCAAGGGAGGAAAGAAATTAGTGTGTTAGAAAGCTAAGAAGTTGGAAGGAAGGAGGGAAATGGAGGAAGGAAGGAAATGTATGCCTTGTTCAAAATATATCACATTAACATTAACGATGAAACCTCAATGTTAATTTTTTTTAACTTTCTATACGCTGTGGTTCCCTTGTTCATCAGTAACCTGTTTTCTCTGGTATAATGAGTTTTGTCCTCCCTTCTGCTTTCCTTGTCTACATCAATACCTCAGACAAACGCTTTTAAAATAAATTCATAAAATCTTGTACATGTTGCTTGTAACTTCTATAGTAGTAATACGATGTACTTGAAAATGCATATTAATTCAGTCGCAATCAACTTACATGAATGTGGAGAAATAATTCACTTTGTCTCATTCTCACTCCCTTCCTCTCTCTTACCACTTCACATTATATATGTTACATGTATTTTGTGGCTTTACATTGTCATGTGGCTGTCATTCTGAGTTGGCTCAGCAAGTAAAACCAATTCTTTTTTTCCTTTTAAGACGGCCAAGTGTCTGACAAGCTGATTTCTTTTCTCAGCTGCATGTAGCAGCTTAAAACATCTGAATATTTGAGCTGGACTTTTTAATTATATATCTTAGCAGATCAATGTATTCAGGAGCTATACTTGAATATTCAAACTGAAATGGACTGGGTATTAAAGTAAGCCACTAGCTGAAGCAACTTTGCTTGGTGTATCTGTCATAAGAAGTGACAATTCATCTAATTAGTTTGTGATATTGGAGACACTGTGAATTATTTCTCTGTGGCGTTTTTTTCATAGTCAGGGTGCATGTACAGTCCAGAAGACATACTTGGTTTCTATTAAAGGATGGCTTCTACCAGCCAGCACATAAATAAGTATTTTCCCTGTGTCTCATGATATATATGAAATATAGTATTGAATCTGCAGATGACCCAATGAATAAAAATGATCTATTTAGGAATGTAATGACGTGTCTCAGATATCTAACAACCATGCAGCAGTTGGCCATAAGGGACCTATGAGTTCTATTAGACAAGTTTCAAAAAGGGTGCAATTATGGGTGTGCAACCTACCCCTTCTTAAAAATTCCAGTGTGCTGGTGAGAGAAGATTAAGGATAACCTTGACCTGTCCCATATCAGTTGATAAATGTCAATATAGATCACCCCAACTATCATTTTAGAAACACAAATCATTGACACGCTTTGGAAATTCAACAGTTTTTATCTGCAAGTGTCCTAAAACCTGACTTAGAACTGATGTATTTCAGGGCTCCAGAGTAACCCACTGGCTCAGATCACCCCCAGAGGCTCCCAGAGTGGCTTAGATTGGACCAGATCTTGAAAGGTGAGGAGAATTTAGAGGAACAAGAGGCCAAGAGTTACACATGCCTGGAAGGGCAAGGGAACAATATAGGGATATGTAGGGAAGTCTCGAAACCACAAAACAGCACATATAGGGTGTCAGGAACTGAGGCAGGGGCTTGTCATGGAAGAAGAAATGGGAGAGATGTGCTCGAAGCCAGCTGAGAGATACTTCAGTGTTCAGCTTTTATTCTACAGACCAAGAAGTGGGTTTTCATTTAAACTGCGATTTTCAATGCTATCACATAATACGTATTGTAAGATATATTTTAACTTTATTTTGTTTTTGTTTTTGGAGGGAGATGAGAATTACAAGGAGAAATGTGTATGGTAAAAATTCAGATTATATCAATAGCTTTGCTTTGCAGGCCACAATAACAACAGAAAAATAAGAATTGGAAAAATGGGATCTTCTGAGCCTGTGTGTTATTTACCACTTAATGGAATGTTGGCTGAAAACAGTAAAATAAATATTTCATTTTACCCAGAATCACTTAAAAAGTAAATAAGACACAGAGCCCTTCTAAGACAATTGCTGTGGCAGTATGGGGTAGATAAAATGGGCTTCAAGCTGCATAAAGTTTAAGCTAATATTCTTGGGCTTAGGAGTTTATATCTTCCTTTCCCCAGAAACAGTCTCCTATATGATTCCCACAGGTAAAATCATCTCAGTGGGTTTCACAAACCAGTGTAAATAAGTGCAGGTTTGCATTAAAGCTCCAGCTACATATTAAAGCCAAATCAACACCCTTTACTAATAGAGATGTTCAAAAGAGATGAAACACCTCAAAGCCCAGGTACGGGGTTTGTGCTGCTATTTCATGTCGAGGCAATTACAGTACTGGTATTAGGGCAGATGAGGGCGGGAGTGGTGGTGTCATCCTGGGGAAGGGGACGCAGGCCTTTAAGCAATCATGTAGAGCATGCAGAACATCTTGGAGCTGGGGAAGTAACAAAGCTCCGTGCTGTCGGAGTATTGATCTGCTCCAGAAGGAGCAGGGGGCTGTACTACGGTGATTGCCTTCCCCGCTGGGTTTAGAGAGGCCTGAAAGAATACAATATTGATCTGGCCCCGCTCCTGAGAAGTAACTTACAGATAAGCCCTGTCTGGAGGCCACCAACCTTGAGAACAAACTGTTGCAAAGATGCCCCCTTTGCCAGAGGTTCAACATCAGAGCTAATGCTGTCTGGGTGATGTTTAGAACACACATGAGCCCAGGCCCTGGGAGGAGCTGCCTATGTGCTTCCCCCCCTATGAATCATGGACATCCCCAAATTCTGGAACAGTTAGAACCATGTCATGTGGAGCAGAAGGGAGGGCACAGCTGAAATCCCCTTTGTGAAGCTGTGTTTTGTTAACAAAGGATGTTGTGAGTTTCTGACATTTTGCACGTTTGCTGATTCCACTCAGAGCTCCGTTTACTTCATCTTTGAAACTGGAAAATTGATGCCAGTTTCCCAGACAGTGGTTTGGATTCTATGCTGGGAAGGAACCCACTCTGTAAAACAGGGGCTTTTACTAATCAGGGGAATGTCTGGGAGGGACATCATCTCCTTTCTGCCTCATCTCAGAAAGAAAGACTATCTCCCAGCCACTAAATTCCCTGAATCACAAAATAAATAAAGGATTGTTTTTCAGGAAAAAGGAAACTGTCTGAGTTTCCAGAGCTGTGTAGAACTAGTTTGCCACCTGAGTCCTTGTGTATTAGCGAACCTCAAGTTCCAAGTTGGAAATAAAAATAATCCAGACTAAAAATCTGCCATTTGCATACCGCTCGATATCTCATGGTTTCCTGGTGGAAATCACTGCAACCACAGGATTTCACATGGTTTCAACCTCCAGCCACAAGTTGAAATTGGCCAGATGTTACAGGGAAGTTAGGGAATCAGGCTGTTAACTGGGAATTTATCCTAGTGTGTAACCAGATCTAAATACAACTGTATTTGGACTGGGATTTTAGTGTACAGCAATTTTATGCTCACCCTCATTAAGGATATTCCTTTTACAAAAAATGATAACTGTGAGTTTCTCTCTCCTTTGGGCAAAGCAGCCCAGTAATGAGTAATGCTGCCACAGTACTCTTAATTCAACATGATCTCCTCGGCCTGGAAGGTGTAAGCTAACATTATCTCCTCAGGTTACATTGTGGGTAACATGGGGTCCATCCTACATTGCAGCAACCAAGGATTTTATGAGCCCTGGTGTCCTGTGTTTATTTTAGTTCCTAATTCAGGATCAGCTCATCATAACTGTAATAGTTTCATCCATTTCTGAACTGAGTGTATTGTATAAGCAGCAGATTCTTTCAGACTAATTAAGCAAAACCAGATTTTGCACTTTTGTCATATTTGAGCTCAGTTCAAAAGATACAGGTCAGTGACAGACGAGACCTGTCTCTTGGATGACTTTCTCCAGCATGAAGGGGGAACTAAAGCCAACTGACTGTGAACACGTCCTAGGGGCTTAGAGATCACAACTGTGAAACAGTGACATCGCACCATCTCCACAGTGCTTCCTGTGCGTTGTCTATTTTTTCATCGTCCTTGAGGCCCCTGGAGGTGCGCATGCACATTCATCCCTGCTTCATTTGATCCACCTATGCTTGACCACTGCTGGACTTTTTCCCAGGCAAAAGGAGAACACCCGGCAGAGAGCACAACCCGGACAAAGAGCTGCAGAGGTGGTTTGATTTCTCCAGTCATTTCATCTCTCTCAGCAGAAATCCCCTGGGCCTGCCCTCCGGTACACAAACTTGCCTTTGTTGGCGCTCAGCTCAAATAGACAGCTTCCCCTTCAAAACTGAACTCATTTCTCTGAAACACTGAAAGGAAATGTGGCCTGTAATTGTCCAGGGTGAGAGGCAAGGTATTCAATCCTTTGTCCAAAGGTTAATTCTTATCCTTTAAAGCTCCTAGGAGGTATCTTTGAAGCTCTGATGGATTTTGTAAAGCCAAATTAAAACAGCACTAAGTATGTGTTTGCCTTATTAAAAAATTAAGTGTTTATCTCCATTGTGAGCACACTCTTTGTCAAGCCTACATCTACTTATCACCATGCAAAGAGCATTAAGATCGGTTGATTTTCTGAAATGTATCCATAGCTGAAAGTCATTTTAGTCATCTTCCTTTCAGGAGGACACGACTTTCAAAAGTAATACGTGTGACCCAGTTTTCCGACCTACGCAAGTAGAAATGTGCAGGAATTTACAGTGTCCCCTGCACATAAGAAGTGTCAGATGCATTGTAAATAGGAACCCCCTGCACAGTGAGCCACTGCTGCCCCGGTATGCCATATACTTGAGCACAATAATTACCCTTGAGCTGGGAGCACCAAGGGCCTTTGTTACATCTTTCAGCCCTCCTTTTTTCTTCCTTCCCTAGTTTTGCTGTTCTAAGAGAAGTCAAGGTGAAGGTTTTGTTGCTTCTGAAGCTGGGGCAAGAAAACAATTGCCTTTTCCAGTGGTTGGTAAAGAATACAAGGGGACAGTTAAGACAGTTGAAACAGAGCCATTGAACTGAACAACCTTGATGTGACCACCGGGAGAAACACTCCCGTCAGGTACTCCCCATAGGGTTCCCTTTTGGTTGCTAGGCCAGGAAGGTCAGCCCATCTCTGTGGCACTCTCTTTCAAGTGCACAGGCTGAATGCTAGCAAACCGTTTCCACATGACTGCTAGTGTACAGGGAAACTCCTCAGAGACAGACCCCTGACCGGCCAGAGAGGCAGGAACCAAAGCAGGGGGCAGGCCCTTTGCTGCAACTGTGTGTGTGCGGTGAGGGAACTAGGCAGCGATAAAGGTGAGGGAAGCCCCTCAAAGCTGCACATGTCCACACACTAGGTACAAAAAAAAAATAGGAAATAGAAATGAAAGAGCATCTTTTCAGAAGTAAAGTTTATAAGGTATTGAGGATATTGGTGGCACTACAGTTAGAAATTTCTATTTTAATCACATCCCATTGTTTTGAAGGAACAGTGTGAATACAACAGTATTTAAACTTTGGCATATTATAGACAATTCTATCGCTAAGGTCTTCTGTCTAGGCGGGAGTCTTCTACAGTTACTTAATATATGAAAAAAAGAACTAGATATTTCCACTCTTGTTATCTGGTAGGGAATGTTCTCTGCTACGAATGCATAGAGCTGTGATCTTTTGTTACATTTCATATCCTTGGGTGGTTGCTTTTAATTAATGAGCAGAGTGGGCAAAATAACTACATGGGTGTCACTGGCAAGTTTTGGAAATAGCCAGAGACCCCTTAGACTGACCTTTTCCTATTTGGCAATGGGAGGCAGACGTGTTTCCTAATAATTGATCTTGCGTATAAGCTAATGACTAATGACCATGCTTATGCTATCAAGCAGCTTTTGTGACTTCTTGTAAGATATCATAGCTGCTAAGTAAAGTACTGAAAGCTTTTGTAACATTCGATTTCTGCATCTACTGAAAGTCTCTGGGTTGGAGGAAAATGAGTCTTGTGTGTCCCAGCAAGTCATGGGCATAAGTTTCTGTAGCTGGGATGATTGATTTCAAGCTGGAGAATCCTTGCAGTGAGAATATTGAAAAGAAGGCTCAAGCAACATTCCTACATTCAGCAACTTTTATTGAGCTTCTGCTTTATTTCAGGTCCTGGAGACACTTAAATACAATGGACACAGCCCAGCCCTCATGGAGTCCACACCCTAGGAAAGATGATGACATGGGACAGGTATAGCAAATCTACTTGTGTTGAGCCCCATGAAAGAGAAGAGATGGATACTGATGGAGCATATAAGTGAAGCAAACTTAGGTTGAAGATATGGGGGAGGTTTTCTAGAGAACAGGATGCTTATATGAAAAGGGAAGAAACTGAATGTATGAGTGACTTATAGACCTGATTTTACTGATTCTCTGTTATGACTATCACAGCATCTACAATAATTTTCGGTCATTCTTTCCTTTCAAACCCGCGTCTGTCTTATCTCCCTTTAGCTTTCAGAACACCCTAGTTAGATTTGAAAACTCTTCTTCAATTACATTTGGAAATTCTAGCAAGGAGTTATTCTCAGAAGCCTGTCTGATTAAGAATAAGAGAAGAATTATATTTTGACATCTATAATCAAACCACATGAAACAGCCCCGGCTAACTCTTAAAACTCAGACTTCAACTGCATATTACATTTTTATTTTCAAAAACACTAACTCTATAATGCCTTATATCTTGCCATCATTCCATAATTTATTGGGTTTGCAAAATTCTGTGATGATTATGAAATTTAAGGCATGGATTTTAAGCAGAATGAGCTGTCTTTTTCCATAAAATTTGGGATGTCATATTTTCCTTCTATCAAACTAGCAAAAAAGATATCCAGTTTTGTGTAGGTATGGATTAAGGTGGTTGCAGGTATACCCTTTTGGGAACAGGGAAATAAGGCTTTTTAAAATGTGGAATTTGAAGATAAACTATGAAACGTTGACTTGCCAACTTGCAGCATATCAAAATGTCAGCTCAGCACCTTAAAGAGTCTAAAGGGATTATTCAGCCCAATTTTCTCTGTGCTTAATGCCATATCCTGGCTTAGAGTCAGGCTCTTCTGGAAGAACATTTAACTCTTTCCACACATCTTGGCCCCATTTCATGCAATAAAGTTGCCATTTCCTAAATAAGATTCTAATAGTCTGAAATATTTCCCTCAGCTTTGAAAGGATCCTTGCTTTGAGCATATAGCTTACATACTGCGATAACTTCAGTCATCCCTGGCAAGAATATACCAAAATCACACTTATGCCTCCATTAGGAGGGCCTAACAAGAATGGTAATAAGAATATTCTTAGCATTATCCCAAGAAGGGACAGTAACTTTGATCTTATGACATCCCTCTCCCAGTCTATGGACAATTACAAAGGCTTTAATGAAAAAAGCATAAATCTTTAACCATGACATTCAGCCTCTAAAGGGATAGATGTGTTACATCCTATTGTCACATAACATTTGGAAGGGATCTCAGAAGTCTATTTTCTGTATGATTCAGGAATCCTCTCTATTGTTCTTCTGATAGATGGACATAAAGGCTCCGAGTGAACTCAGAGAACTTCCCACCTGAGAAGACAGTCTCTTACTTCATTTGATGGATCTAATATGGGCTTCTTCCTCACACTCTGCCGTTATCAACCCTCAAAAACTTTAACTGCTTGAAGTATTTCTGCACTGAAAGCCTTTAGAGATTGGAACGATTATGTTCTCACAGGACAACCCTACCATATTTTCAATCAAACCATTCCTTTGTTTATTCAACCATTTCCTGGGCACCCCCTCTGAATCAGTTCCCCATTTAGGTACTGGGAATGCAGCATTAAACAAAATGGACGAGGTCATTTCCCCCATGGGGCTTCATTCGGATCAGGTGTAGAGAAAGAAGATAAGTAGACAAATAAATGAAAACGCAAAACTTCAGGAGGAGAAAACTAGGCAGAGGATAATGCTAAGGCAGGCAGGGTGAGGCAGGGAGCGTGGAGTTTGTGTTAGGTGGACAGGGAGGGACTCACTTACAAGTGAACAGACTAGAAGACAGAGGCAAGAGGAGACTTAGCAAGGATCTGGATCCCGCCTACCCTGCACTGGCAAATAAATTCCGCCTCTCCTGTTGATCCTGATTGGTTGGTAATGCTGACTAGATCTCCGTGTTGAATGCTGGTGCACAGGTCTTATCCTAGGTGTTGTAAAAGGAGATTTATTTGATTAACAGCTTCTGCCAGGGATGGACAGTAGACAGATTCATATTATAGACCTGCAACAGTTTTCTCTTCCTAGTCTTCTCTTTCTACCTTGTATACAAAAGTTCACCCTTATCCTCGAGGAATATGTCCCAAGAGCTCCAGTGGATGTCTGAAACTGTGGATGGTGCCAAACTCTATATGAACTCGACATACCTATGGTAAAGTTTCATTTATAAACTGGGCACAGAAGGAGATGAACAGTTATGACTAATCAAAACATAGGGCAATTATAAAAAATATGCTGTAATAAAACTGTGAATGTAGTCTCTCTCTCTGTCTCTCAAAGCATCATCTTGTACTATATTCACGCTTCGTGTGATGATGTGAGATGATAAAATGTCTACATGGTGAGATGAAGTGGGGTGAGTGATGTGGGCACTGGGACATAGTGTTTGGCTACTTCCGACCGTCTGAAGATACGTCAGAAGGGGGATCATCTGCTTCCCACTGAGGCTGACTGTGTGTAACAGATACAGCAAGAAATGAAACCAGGGATAAGGGGAGTTACTGTTTCTTCATTTTTTTAAGTAAAACTCTTATGAGTATTTTTTTCCCTAGTCTTTGCCATGTTCGCCCTTCCTCCAAAGCAAAGGTCACTATGTCTCTTAAAGGGTGAGAGTCTGGGCTGTGCATGGAACTGAGGTGTGAACTGACGCACACAGAGAAGACCTAGAATCACCACACCGTTGTTCTGGGCCCCATGCTGAGACATGCAGTCTGGGGTCACGTGAACTTGGTTTGGGAGGGACTTTGTATCACATCCATGTGTTTAGTGCTAAGTGGCTGCCAGTATAACAGGCACATGACAGGCACTTCTTTCTTCCCTTCGTTTCTTGGCTAAAAGCTAAGCATGCTGTTTAAAGAAAGTGATGTGCATGGGAGAAGGACCGTTTGTCCAAACAGACCCCAATCACTCTAATCTGCAAGTTCTAGCACACCGTGCACAACCGCAGTTTGATGTTGCTCATTCCCAACAAAAGGTTAATGCTATGCGTTTTAAAAACAATTTGGATCTGTTGGGTGGTAATTGGAATAAACATTCAAATCTGAGCATCAAATTTCTCATTAGTTTCACATCAATACCTGCGCTGCAACTATGGATCAGTGAACTGGGCTCCTCGCTGCCCAAGTGGGTTCATTAATCACTCTCCCCTAAGGTGGCTGTGTAAGGAGACAGCTGTTCTGAGCAGCTGTCCTCTGATACAACTCCTCTCACACAGACGGTGGGAAACTTTTTGCATAAGTCGGCCGTTGGTTTAGCTGGAATGTCCACTTGCAGTGACAGGTCCCGAAGCAACTGAGTCTGAGGTCAGTGAAGCATTCCCATTGGCAAATGGTCACTTTCTGGTCACAAATAGAAAGGCTGAAAACCATTAAGGCTAAGTTTCCATATCTTATCTGACTTATCACCAGGAAGAAGAAATACGAAGCTATGCATTTCAGGCCCACAGTGTATTTGGTGAAAAGCCACCAACCTAAATTGAACTCTTAAAACCTTTTTTTGTTTTGCTTCCTAAAATGATATGGCCTGCTCCTTAGCTCCCCTGATCTTCCCACTACAGATAGTCAACTTCATTTTCATATTTTCGGATACACTTGGCCGCTCAGTGAGATCAGAATCCACACACAGCTCCAATTCTCCATTATATTGAAGTGAGTACTCCAGTAATTGGAGCTTATCCTGTTTTAATATATGCAATCAGGAAATTTGAACCGGCCTTGATGGCCCCTATAATATTTCCCTTAGATGCTCTCTGATATGTCAGCGTCTACAAGTTCATCCACACAGCAATGACCTCATGTGGCAACCTTTTTCCATCCGCTAGAACACTTAGTAGTAACATGAGAACTTGATTATCTTCTCTTAGGAAAAAAAAAAGAAAAAAAGGAGGAGAAAAGACTAAGAAAAACAACACACATAAACATGAACTAAAAAGGTATCTCTCCCTTGTAGACAGAGCCAACCAAGAGAAATAGGCACACCCTAGAGAAAATAAAAATCACATAATCCAAACAGCTGTTTCGTGGAAAGGAGGTAGGCAAGAGTTTGTTGGGAATCCACAATAGATATGACTTCCAAGCATATCTGTTTCCTGGACGTGTATTTAATCTTCTCATATAAAGGAAAAAGAGAAGGAGATGTCAGAAGTTCAACTCATGAAAACTTTCATTTCTCTCATTAATTGCAATCATGAAATATACAAAGGAAAGAAGGGAAAAGAATGAAAATTTCCTGGGTGTGTCTTAGGCAAACCCCTTAAAATTGGGCTTCCCTACTGTGCACTCAGAACCGACTCAGACTGAGCTCTGAGGTAGGCAAGGGCACCCCAAAAAAGATGAGGCAACTAAAGGCCATTCATTCCTTCATTCATTCAATATTCCTCTATCAAATCTGTTTTGAGAAACTGTTCTAGGCCTTGGAAACAGAGGCAGACATAAAAGAGACTTGCTTTCACAAAATTTACATTTTAGTGTGCAAAGACAGAAAATAATCAAACAAGAAAATATCAACTCATCATATAGGTCAGGAATAAATATGACATAGAATCCTATTATAAAGAGAGATTGGAAGTTTTTTAAGACCGAGTGGTCTCACTAGGCAGGGATGGGGGTTTAACTTGAGGTCCATGCCGGAGAAGCTGGCAGGAATTTCACGCCTAATGATACACAGCGGGTGCAAGATGCCAGGTATTTGAGCCCACTTCTGTATGAGTGAGAAGCTCCAGTCTTTCTCTAAATCTCCAGTCTATAGGTCATCATGAAATATATGATTGGTTTTGTAAACTATAAAATCAAAAAGTTAACTTGCAATTATATGTGACTTGGAAGCTGTGTAGATGGTATAATCAGATAATTAAATTACAAATTTTCTGTTTCTGCTTGGGCTTCTCCAAATTGGCTCTCTATTCAGCCTTATTGCTCTGGATAATTGGCCAGGGGAAACCCCTGCTGGAAATGGCTTTACCTTATTATTGCTAGATGTTTCCTGATCCCTAAAATGAACATTATTTCCCCATTTATGGAAGTGCTATGTTTTTGTCCTCATTGATTCTGAATATTAGTCTCTCAGAATCCAGTTTAGTTTAGCGTAGCTTAAAATTCCATTGGCTGTGGCGTGGAATATGTTGGGACTGGAAGTTTGTATTCAAGCCACTGAGGGGATGCAGTGTAGAGCAGGGTGTAAAACAGATTTATAAAACATTTAAAAATGCTGCATGAAAGGACACACCCAGAAAGCCTTAGAGAGTTGAGCCATCTATGCCCAGTGGGGTCTATTAATGGAAATTGTTTAATGAGTATCTTTTAAAGTAATTACCTATTACAAAAATTACACATGTGAATGGAAAATTTGGTCTCTAAGAATCTTGGAACATTTTTAGATTTTTGACTCCAGGGATGATTTCTGCACTGAAATCACTACTGAAATGCAGCCCTTTCTGAGGGTGATTGTTTCAGCTTCTCCAACACACCCATCAGAGGTTTGCACTTTTATTATAAACCTAGCTGACTGAAGAATAACCCAAGAATTGAAGTAAAGTTGATAACGTCTAACCTTTGAGTTGTTTATTGACCTGTTGACATAACATTGGATATTTATGCTTTTCCCCCTTTCCTTTAACGTTATTACCAACTTTTTATATAATTGGTACTAGGAGCTCATCAGACAAAGCTATCTTCATTTTATAGTATGCAGAGGAAATTGCTAGGCAATAAATAGTCATATAAAAAGTATTAATAAGGCACATATTTTGAAATATGTTTGCTAACATTCTACTCATAATAATGAATTACATTTTTTTCCTGAAACGTTCCTCCTTGTTCTTGTTTTTGGTGAAATTCCAAATATGGATCCAATTTCTCCTTTAAATTTCAAGTTGTATTTCATTCCATTTGCTTCCACCTTCAAGGGTTGGATTAAAGAGAAGTCTGTGTCCTTTATTCTGACACATAAAACAATAATCTAAAATGATTTGTATAAATTAATCTTGAGAAAACAAGTACACATGCATTAATTATTTGTACTTGCAGTTTTTATAACTATGAATTTTGGAAAATATGTTATTTACCACATTATCATTTCTGACAATTGCATCACAAGTGTGAGAACACTGAGCTACAAGGAACGGTCATAGCAGCATGAAATTCAGAGCTAAAAGAGACTTGAGAAGATGTCTGGCTTAATCTCCTCTCCTTAAAGATGCAGAATCAAGATCTAGAAAGGTTATGGGCCTTGTTTCCAGTCACATAGCTAGTTAAGTATAGAATCCAGATTCTCTGACTGCATGTGTGAAAGGCAACAGGGAGAAGCTTCTAGTGGTGTGAAGTTTCTTTGGCCTAATTATACAGTCTTATTTGAGACTCAGTGAAATGTTTATCTGAGGAATATCTCCTTAAAAAAAACTCCCACTAACTGGGAAACTGTATATTGTGGACTGAATGCCTGTGTCCTCTCAAACTCAAGTGCTGAAGCCCTAAGCCCCAAGTATGGCTGTATTTGGAGAAGGGGGCTGTAAGGAAGTAATTAAGGTTAAAGGAGGTCATGAGGGTGGGGCCCTGATCTGATAGGATTAGTGTCTTTAAAAGAAGAGACACCCAAGAAAACTTTCCCTGTCTTTCTCGGTCTCTGATTCCCTCTTCCCTGTCCTTCCCCTTCTTCCTCTCTTTTTCCTCCTCATGTCTTAGAAAATTCATTGAAACTGGAATTGCTAGCAACGTATTCATGTCTTAAGGTTTTGAAGGAGTAAATTTTCAGATTAACTGCAGGTTATACTACTCTCCAATAATTAATGTTACACACTAGGCTGGCATGCTGATGGATAAGTGGCAGGAAGGAGAGCTGCTGTGTGTAAATACTTCTCATAGCTAATTAGCTGCTTTTCACACTGAAGGAACTGGGCTTAGATGTTGTTCCCAAAGATCACTTGGAAATCTAGGAGATAGTGAAATACCAGGAAGAGAGATAGCTGGCTTTCAGTTTTGTTTATTAAAGCCAAATCACCAAATTATCATGATTTCAGGATATACAGCTGACTGAAAATTAGCACCAAAAAAATTTAAAAAAAGAAAGAAAAAACTGTGATGTAATTGAAATGAAAGTCTTCTGTAAGAATAATATAAGCAGGATTCAAGTGTGAGTCTAACTTACACAAACTGCTGAACTGGAGCATTGATTAGAACCACTTTTTCCCCCTTTTCCTCTCTTACTTTATCTATTTATCTTTTTTGGGAGGGTGGGGGAAATCCAAGACCAGTTTTCTACAAGGGTATAATTGGCATGCCCTTTGGCCACACTTGAGGGTAAAACTGATGAAACACACTCCAATCTCAGTTATTACTGACTACCAAGACGAGAATTTTATATTTTGCATCACTTCATATCAAAGAAATTCTTCAAAATGGTGACTGATGCCATTAAGCTTCCTAGGAAATAAGCAGTCCGGTAGATGTGGCTAAGCAACCTAGTCATCTTCTGAAAATCTCTGGCTAGTAGCCACTTGGGGATTTTTGAACTGAAAAGGAAAGTTTTGCCTGTTTGCCCCTTGAACCTACCTTGGTCTTCAGTGTGGGAACTGAAGGCTGTACGATTTCATTTAAGAAATCTACTGGCGTGGAGCAACAATAAAAAATTGGGCTGTGATCTGGCAGGTGTTAAAAAATGAAATGCTCTTCTATCTCGCCAGAGTATCTCTTATGTTAATGAACTTTAAAACCAGTATGTTTAAACATGCTCCTGTACAAAGGCACCCCCCTCCACCCACTTTCCCCTACTTAATACCTGAACATACTAAGAAAAGTTCAAATTGTTAAAAGGGTGAAAGTATATCATAGAGATATACTAATCCCGTAATTCCTTAGAGGAGAGAATAACCTTTTCTCTTGATATAGGAACCAAGCATTGATCTGTCACACTGTTTGTTCTAGGAGAGCTCCCAGAGGCACATTCAGTTTGAAACGTTAAGGCTAGTTCATTAGGCGTCCCTAGCTCGTTTCTCCGAGAGAATCAAGATAACACTGTGGTTAGTTAATGGCTTTCTCTTGTTTCCCCCAGAGCCTGCCTGTCTGAAGCCTGCAGGCTCGAGAAACTTCTTCCCCCCTTCTCTTTGCTATTAGTCACAGCTGGTAAGGCTCACAGGAGCCGAGCCTGTTTGAAAACAGTCGGATTACGAAAATGTTTGTGTCTCTCCACTGCAAGCAACAAACTTGGCCCAGGCTGCCACGAGGCGATGGAGGGGGAGAGGGGGTTGGGGAAGGCCTGCGCAGGGACGCAGCAGAAAGGGGACTTGCCAATGGCCTCGCTTGGCAGGCCTCACTGAGGAGGCTCACAGAGGCAGGTGGGTGGACTGACGAACTTACAAAATGAAGCCATGCCTCTCAGGGCTGGTGTCTCCTGTCTGGTGCACGCTGTGCTCCCCTGTGTTCTGGAAATGGGGTGGTGGGGATGGGAGTGCTGAAGAGACCCCAGATGCAGTGAGCTAACCTGGCTGTTGCAGTCCCGCAAGACCCATCCCCACCCCCACCGCAATTCCTTCTGTGCATATGTTTTTATAGAACCAGAGGGGAGGAAAGAAAGACAGAAAATATAAACTTAAATGCTGCAGACAGACTCAGGCTCCAAAACCAGATTCATAGATCTCTCCGATGTCCTAGGGGAGGACGCCTGGATGAAAGCACCCTGCCTCACCTGTAGGGGCTGATTTCTGATAGTCCTGTGACTTGGTTGTTCAAAGCATTCCTCTTCACTTTTCTAGCCCTAGAAATGCTGATAATTTTTTAAATTTAGAG
The DNA here is from genome assembly GCF_030020395.1 of Manis pentadactyla. Classification (NCBI taxonomy): domain Eukaryota; kingdom Metazoa; phylum Chordata; class Mammalia; order Pholidota; family Manidae; genus Manis; species Manis pentadactyla. The sequence goes on from NC_080036.1 coordinate 19,242,340, forward strand.
TAATTTTATCTTTTTCCACTGTGCGGGCCTGGGTGAAATTGCAAACAGAGGCCATGTGTCTGCCGCTCCCTGGAGCAGCCACTGTTCTGCTGCGCAAAGGGATGCTCGGACATACTCCCTGATGATGTAGATGATAACAATGATGTCATCGCCAGTGACAAGTTACCCTTTGTCACAGGCCCTGATCCTGATTCATGAATGCTGCAGTTGCATTGGGTTTATGAGGCCAATAAACATGTATGCTTTGAGGTCGAGTTTAAATACAAGCCGGAAGGGCTTCATTTCCCTTTCTGGGTATCTCTAGGAGTCATAGTGTACTGAGAAATCACAGAGGAAAGTTTTATGAGGGATCAGGTCAAGCCCGTTAAAGTAATGGGCCTCTTCATCTCACCTCTTTCCCGGCAGTCTGAAGGTGGTTCCTCCTCTAGTTCCGGTTGTTCAGGCCACATCCTTGCCTTTTCCTACATGGTGTGATGAAATTTAGGTCCTTCCTTTGCATTTGGAACATGCTAGTGACTCCCGTGAGAGCAAACCTAGGAGTGTGTACTGACTTCCAAATTCAAGTCGGGTGAAAAACCAAACAAAAAACCATTTGAATGCATTTTTATTCTCTTTTCGGAAAGGAATTCACAAGGTCCATAGCAGTTATGTTTTAGGTTTTTATCTCTGCTCAAAAGTCACTGATAGGAGATGAAAAAGTCCGCGCGGAAAGACAGAAAGTTATAAATCTACTGGAACGTGTCTGGATTGTCCACTACAGCCGTTGTTGCCCAATAGAAAGATGATCACTAACGGGTGTAGAGCTATTTTATCTTATGTTTGCTGTTGGAAATACATGAATACTGTGGAGTGTTTCTAGAACATACCAGCTTCTGGTATACACCAATCCTTCAAATGGGAGTTTTTTAATCATCCAAGGTAAAGGGAAACGACTATATCATTAAATCAAATCAAATCACACCTTGTGTAAAACTTTTCCTTGGACTTATAACTCGGGGGATTTTGTCTAAGGTCTGATGTTGGATACCAGCTGATTGCATACTATTATCTAGCAACTTATCCTGGAGGTGAATGTATCTCTGCATATGCATGAAGTAACATTAGGGTTATTCATTTATTCATCAGGCACCAATAACAGCTGCATTATTTAATACCACTCATTATGAGTACTCTTGCTCCTGGCAACTTTTCCCGATTCGCTTCTTTCTGCCTGACCCTTCACCAGAGTGTCTTCTTCCTCACATACCCTGAGCATTGATTGTCCATGGCCTTGCACCTTGGTTCCGATTGATCCACATTTCCTTCCTTAAAGAAAGAAAGACTGTCCATTCACAAAATAGCTTCGGATTCCATTCCAGCTGGCTTTCATTGAACACCTTACTATAAACAAGGTGTGAACCTTAAAAATAAAAATGTCAGTTATTTTTCCCGAAAAGATGAGTTAATTCTAGAAGAGCAAAGAATTGCAGTTGAAGACAAGCAAGCTACAGCAAAACCAGAGGTAAGTGCGGAGAACAAAGGAGAGGAATGTTCTTTCATAGAAGAAAACGGCTGAGTTGGGAAGGCTGTTCTAGGCGAAAAGCCTACTGGAGAGAACTGGCAGTTATGCCTATTCTGGTTTCTCATTGGCTAAGTTGTGGCAGTCTCTTACTGGCTGCACTGTTGCCAGGGGAGGCAGAAAGCTTCCTCCTCCTGCTGGGAGGTAAAGTAACTAAAACAGTATGACTTGCAAGGTACCCCTCTCTTCCAAGGGATCCGCAGTTGAGGAGGAGTGGGGGGATGTCAGTGCTCCCCCTGCTGATCTACCAAGTCCACTGTAGTGAGGTTTCCTTTTCTTAATTTTCACAATGGCACATTTTCCTGGCCACTGCAGAGGATATAAAGATAAATAAGTCTCATTGCCTGCTCTCTTGGCAGATGATAGTAATTATATTCATAATAATTGAAGTCACTTATGTAGCCCTTATTATGTGTCATGCACTGTTCTAAATGCTCACAAAAACTCACTTAATCTTCAAAAAATCTTTTGGGAGAGGTACTATCATTATCTTCATTGCACAAAGAAGCAGATGAAGGTGGAAGGATTGAGCCACTGTCCAAAGTCGTACAAGAACACAAATGACCAGAGAGCTAAAGAGAATTTGAAAATCATTCTATAGGAAGCACAAACAAAATCCCATGGTGTCTCAGCCAATGGGGAGAAAACACACACACTCTCTCTCCTCTCTCTTTCTCTCCAGCTTTCTTGAAAAGCTAGACTTTTGAAAGAAGAATTTTAAAGTAAATGTTAAAGACTTGCTGTGTTCCAGGAACTTACATCAAATGCTTTGTGTCATATAATTCATGCCAAATCCCCATGTCACAGATGAGCAACTACACACATAGGGAGGAAATATGTTGTCTAAATTTGCAAAGTAGTAAAGGGCAAAGCCAGAATTTAAAGCCAGATCTACCTTAACCCTGCACACGTGCTTTTAACCATTTTACTAAACTGCCTATGTTTTTGAGGTAGATAGTAAGGGTGAGTGCAATTTTGAAAGCCAGAACTGGGAGGACAGGACAGTGTAGGAGGAAGATAACTGTGAGCACACAGGCAGTTATGCATTCTGAGAGGTGATCTTAGGGTAACGGGGTGTATTACCTTTACTCTTCCCTCTGAAACAAGAATGAATGACGCTCACATGCATAACACACAATTGGCGCACCACAGAATTTTACAGGCTCTTGGGGGAGTAAGATAGACCACGAGGCAGTGACACCTGTTATGATATGGAAGAATGAGGCTGAGATGCTTTATGTACAGAAATATGGGGATAGGGACTGGAAAGGAAGGTTGAGGATGTATCCCAAAGGGCCAAGAGGAGACGTTTTCACTGAGGACATCATGCAGTGGGTAGCTATTTCCATTTTTCTAGAATACATGGTAGGAATTCTACTTTAGTAACATTAATTATACAGTAAGACATATTTGCAGTAGTAACACAATGGGCATTTTGGAGGCCCTTGAAAATGACTCAAAAGAAATCTATGAGTGTCTAAAAACATGTAGACAATGACAACCAAAAAGGGGATAAATCCAAAAGTCATTGTGGACATAGTATACACTTTTGGCAACTGGTGTCAAAAGGATTAGAGAAAGAAAGTAAATGAATGGTAAGTGTCAAGTTTCCAGACTGTCAGACCTATAAAATAATGGAGTGGTACTTATGATTGAAATAAAGAAATCATGAGCCTATCTGATGGGATGTTCAGGATGGTGAGTTTGGATTTGGACAACTTGATTTAAGGTTCCCACAGAACATTCCACTGCAACAGTTCTACAGGTATGATATGGGTTTGTGCTCCAGAAAGGAATTGAGATTAAAAATATAATTTTGAAATAAAATTGTTAGAATGCTTTTAGGTTTATAGAAAAATTGTGAAGATACTCTGATACTATGGAGGGCTTCTATATACCTTACATTCAATTTCTCCTACTATTAATATTTTGCATAAGTATGGTTTCATTTGTTAATATTAATGAGCCAACATTAATACTTTATTATTAACTGAAGTCCATAGTTTATTCAGATTTCCTTAATTTTTAACTTTTTTCTGTTCCAGGGTCATAATCATGATACCACATTACATTATTTTTATTCGAGTATAGTTGATAAACAGTAATACATTAGTTTCAGGCATACAACACAGTGATGCAGCAATTATATACTTTGCAAAATGCTTGCCACAAATGTGTCATTTCCAATTGTCAACATACAAAGATATTACAATATTCCTGCCCTTACGTTCAGTGTTCATGTCCCTTTAGGCTTCGGGCTGTTACAGATTTTTGGGCTTTCATTGTTTTGGATGAGCTTGACAATTCTGAGGAAAACTGGGCAGGTATTCTATAGAAAGCCACTCCATCAGGATTTATCTGATGCTTTTCTCATAATTGGACTGGGGTTATGTATCTTCGGAAGGAAAGACCATATGCTATTCTTATCACATCATTTCAAGGGTACATATTATTCATATGACTCATCACTGTTGATGGTGACTTTGATGACCTGGCTAGGATAGTTTTTGTCAGATTTCTCCATTACAAAATCACTCTTCCCTCCTTCCCATTCTGTCCTCCTTGGAAGGAAGTCATTTAAGTGCCATACTCACCTAAGTGCAGTATGATGCCCTCCTTGAGAGTGAAATATCTGCATAAATTCTTTTGCACAAGAGATTTGCCTTTTTTCCACAATCATTTATGTAATCACTGGAGTATTTATATCAGTGTTGGCATATGCATAATTATTTTATATTTTGAATTATAACCCAATACTACTTATTTTATTTTCTTGTTCAAATTGCATAAGTTTAGACTATTGGGAATTCTTTCTGTTGGTCCCTGTGTCCCTTTGCCAAACCTCCACCATTATATGTGGGCTTTGTGCACTGTATCAGAATTGATAGCCTGTATTGTGCCACATGAGACAACTTTCTCAGCTAGAACGCAATGTTTATGCACAGTCTCTTTTCACTTTAGTTTACAGACTCCATTCATTTCCAAAGGCATTTAGGTCAGCACCTTTGCCCTCTTCCCATTTAATTTTGGAAAGCATAATTTGCACAAAGATGATGGCTAATGGAAAGAGTTGAGATGAGTCTGTTGATGAAGTATAGGACCAATGGCACACCTTGAGGAAATGTTGCTATTTTCGGAAGGGTAACAGAAGGTGGAGCAATTGACAATGATAAAGAAGGTTAGGAGGAGAAAAAAGAGTACAATGGCACAGCTGTAGGTGGCAAGGAGAGAAGGGCTATTTGGTCGGGTGATATGGAACATAAAGATGGAGATGAGGCTCTCACCTCTGCAGGTCAAATATGAGCTCTCCTGTTAGTTGCATTCCTGTTTCACAAATGTTCCCCAGAGACATTCCTTGTTTGGGTCCCTGAAGTGCTTTTAAAATAAAAGTCCTCATATCATCCCCAAATTAGCTTCTCACTCCAGTGTCTCCCCCTCCATCCTCCTTCTACTTCTTTTCTCCTTCCCCTCTTTCTCTAGCCATAACGTTTTGCTAAATGTTTGCAGCTATATGAGGAACCCCTCAGTCTATTCCAACATTGATTTTCCAAGTTTACTTCCATTAATCATTCTCCAGGTCTCAAATGACATTTTCTTCAACTAGCCTTTCTTGATCTTGCCTCCCCCAGAAGAAGAAGTTAGATGCTTCTGGTATAAAGTCCCAGCACAATATCTTTCCTGCTATGTCAGCACTGCTTGCTTCTTGGTCTGCCCAAGCTAACCTGTCAACTACATGAGAAGAAGACCATATTTATTTCAGCCCCATTGTAAGTGTCAGTAGAGTACATGACATGTGGTGAGGACTTGAGAAATACTTGGTGCATGAACCCATCTATCAACAAGAACCCTTAACTTTCATCATGTCAGCCTGACTGGCAAATGACATATTCATTGTCATCTTTCAGCCTTATTTATTCCATTCTCCCCTTCTCTTTTCACTGACAAGAACTTCTACTCATTTTTCAGCTTCCTGGTGATTTCTTCTGCTTTGGAAAATATCCCATTTTACGTCATTCGGTTGTTCATTTTGATTTGCCATCCTTTAGTTTTGTCATGAGTCCTTATTTATGGCACAAGACAAATTATACATTTTCTGAGAATAGAGGATGAAATCTGTGTTTAACTGTGGCAAGCATTTATTGAACACTAAGCATATGCATGCCTGGAGAAGACTTGGCCTCTACCCTTTAGGGATTTACAATTTGCTACAAGACAGGTCAAGCACTAAATGATGAGGGGATATTTGCAAAGTAATGTAGAAAAAAGTGTACAACAGAGTACAACTGACTTAGTAGTGACAGAAGCAAGTAAAGTCCAGCTTTGAGTAGAGATTGTCAAGGGAGGCGTGGAGAACTTGGGTCATAGACAAATACAGGAGACTCACTGCTCTTTTTATCCATTTTGCAGGTGCCTTTCAGAGACATAAGAGAAGTTGAAGCAAAGATGGGTTCCAGAAGGTGTGACTTCCAACAAGCCTTGGGTCCCCCACTGACCCATTGTATCACTCAGGGCAAGTCATTTAACTCCACTGAGCACCAGTGACTCCTCTAGAAGATGGTGTTTTAACATGAGCCTACTCCCCAGGGATTGTAGTCAAGTGCAGATGCTAATAAGTAGGATTAAGAGGAGAGAGAGGAAGGGTAAAAGAAGAATCAAAACAGATTCCTAAGTTTCTAGGGCTGAAGCAATAAGTAAATAGCAGTGGCATTAACTGAGATGCTACAAACAAGAGAAGGAGTCTTGAAAGGAAGAGAAAACTAGGGAGGCAGAAATTCCTGATGCTGTTCTCAACATGTCCCATCTGCCATACCTGGGAGATAATGGCCTATTCCTATACACTATTCAGATCTCTGCTCCCAGACCCATCAACCCAACAAAGCAAGTTCAATCACTTCCTGCTTCTACTCTGTCTTGAATTTTTCCATAGCATATGTTCCTTTTGAAACGATGTGATATTTATACTTCTGTTGTTGTTCAATGTTCATATCTAGTAAAAATGCTAAAGGGCAAGTAATTTACATTGCACAGCGTAAAACCTCTAGTGCCCAGTATAGTGGCTGGCATTTCACCAACATTCAATAATGAATGAACAAATAAGTGATAAATGAATGAATGGATCTAAGTAGAGATTGTCAATACGGATAGATATTGAATAAAAGTGTTTAGGGATCAGGAGTCAGAAGAGAGCTGAAAATATAAACATTTACTGGTCATCTGCCATCACACAGGATTAAAGCCATGGGAATGTGGATGGAGAAAAGCCAAGAAAAAGATGAGGAAACACTAGCACAATTGAGTTTGGGAGGCTTGCCTGGTGCCGTAGAGCTTAAGTGTAAGAAATGGATTTGAATTTAGTTGCTTGTTGTTTCCACAGCTGATACTCAGGATCACTGTCCTGTTCTACCCAGGCACTGGGGGACAGATCCTTGCTCAGGCCCCACCTCTCCAAACTCTAATAAAATCACCCGCACACATGCCCTCCACCAGCCCTGAACCAGATCTGAGGCAGCTTTACATCGTCACAGCAGTGACTGAGAGTGGCGGGGAGGACTTGAAAGATGTTTGCATTTGTACTGAGGGGAATAAAACCCATAATTCAAAATAATTTATTTGCAACAGAATTTTAGGCTCAGCTGCAGGTCATTTTCAGAGATTATTAAGTAAAAGCTTTTAGGTGTCTGTCTAGTTTTAGTGGATAGTTGTGTATCAACACTTGGATATGCAAAATCCTGTTCCCAGAAGATTGGTGATCAGGAAAATTGAATATTCCATCCTAGTTTTCCTATTCAAGGAATTCCCCACCTTCTTTGTACAAGCAGAGTGACTGTTCACACCTCCCCAATAGGGCGAAATGGTGTGTTTTGTTCTTTCTTTTGGTAAACTAGCTAAAGAATGAGAGAAAGAGAGATGGACTTCATGTGCTAAACCAAGTACTTCAGTGGAAAGCCGTCTGCACTTTTTCAGCCCAAGTGTGAAGTCCCCAGTGAAGATCTTACAGCCCGCTCCTCTTGAAAAGTCTCAGCAACCCCAAATATGGGCTGATTTTGGTCAGGCTGGGCACAGTGTTAGTTTTTGAGTTTGGAATGTTTTGCGAGTTAAGAAACAAACATGCTGTGAGGATATCAGGACTCCTTGAAGGAGAGTGAAAAAAACAGCACATCTTTTTCATTTGCTTTAGGGTTATGTGGTATTTTTCCTATAGAGGATGTGATTGAGAGTTTTAGGAGATCTAAATTTATGGTAAAATTAAGAAAGCCGAAATCTCAGAACATTCAATCTGCTCAGCAACTTTGTGATGTTCTTCTGGGGTTTAATCGGTGCTGAACTTGACTCAGAATACAAGGAAGGATGTGGCTTGCTTCTTCATGAGAGGAATGAGGCCTTCTAGTTGAATACCATTAGGGTTTGTTCTCCTAAAATAGTATTTTTCTGGGTAGGGGATTTTTTTTAAGAAACTAACATTCAAAGAATATATCATTTTTTCGTTAAGATCTTGATAATAATAATAATGAGGATAATGCTAATAATATCAAAGGAACAATTTTGCCAACTGAAACCTATGAGATTCCCTGCTTTTTGAAAAGACAGTGTTTGACCTCGCAATTTAGATGCAAATGAAGGCGTCTTCATTTCAGCGTTTGTTTTTCAAAAGCTATCGTTAGAGTTCATCATTAACTGCCATAATTTAGAGAATAGTGAAAAGGTGTTTTTTTTAAGTATGGTCAAACACAGTAGAAGCAAGGTGATGTCACACATGGAGTAATTTCACTGGAGTTGTTCCACAACTGAACTGAGGAGGATGACGCTTACAAATGCTTTCATTTGAACTCTTTACGTGTAAGTTTTCGCAGGCATTGGGTAAAGCAAGATGGCAACAGCCAATTTGAAACAGCAATGAAAAATGCTCACCAAAGACATCCATGTAGGCTTAATTTGCTCCCTGATGAATCCCCCACAAAGCAACCAAATCCATCTTTACTCCTTTTGGTTAATGCACTAGTCTGTTTAAACACACTTTTTAGTGTCAAGGTTACTCTATCTAGGGTGCCATTAAAGTCGGTCTTGAATAATGTATTTATATTTGCTTTTGGGGATGAGGATGGTGCTGTGTTGTATGCAAACTTATAAAATAAAACTTAGAGTCTCTGAAAGAACTTCATTTCACATATGACCTTTTACAGTAATTGGATCTGAATTATAATCAGTCACCTGAATCCTGAAATAGATAAAATAGTTTTTTAATGTTAAAAAGTTTTAGCCCTTCGTTGATTATCTATCAGTGCTTACAGTCCTGTGAAAATAAGATAAATGAGAAATTTGGTCTCTAATTAGACTTCACTAGATTTACAGCTTTTAATTTATACGCCAAGGCAGCTCAGGCCGGCACTAACGCAGATAGAGATGGAGCCACAGTTTTCAATTGATTTAACAATTTAATTGCAGCATTAACATCCATTAACATTTAACTAACCTTTTAAACTAACCTCAGGCACAACCTTAAAGACTAAATGAAGTAAAATTGCATATAAAAAGGTACTAACATACAGCTGTAAGAAGCCAAAGTGAATCTTGAGGGAGATTTAGTATTACTTCCTCACATCAGCAGGAGGGAGTCTGTTTTCCTTCTTGCAAAATTCAGTAGGAAAGCTTGCTCTAATTTATAGGAGAAGGAAATAGGCACATTTGATGGTTATTAACTCTCATTTATGTCTTGTCTATAGTGACATCTAAAGATGCAATATCCCTTACGGTGGGGAAGCACTACTGGTAAAACGATAAGGAATATTCAGAATGGGGCCTGAAAAAGAGAAGCACAGCAGAACCGAATGCAAATTTGATAGGCAGCTGAAATAGAACACACTTCAGACTCTGTGGGACTCGTGAAACTTGGAGAATACATGGATTAAATCCAGTGAGCAGAACCAGTCCTGGGACATACATTTGTTTGTTTGTATTTGGGGCTGAGTTTCTGAGTCGGTGTTTCTCTTTAAACTTTTTTCAGCCATGTTTCCCCTTTTTTTCCCAACTAAATGGCAAAATTATAATCAAACCATAGATCATATTTTACATTTGCAGAGAAGTCAGGGTTGTAGTTGTAAGCCCAGTTTTAAGATATGAAAAGTGAAGGGAGAAACTTTAAGATACCACCCTGTGACTCCAGATAGAAGAGTTATGTTGTAAACATCTAATTTCACACATGCAGGCTACTCTTTAAACAGCACTATTCACTTGCAACGGCTCTGTTAATGTAACAGTACAGCTCCCTTAAATGTTGGCTTTGGAATGGTTCTTCAAAGGAACACTAAACAAAGTAATGCTGAATCGTTGCGGTCCTGTAGCATTAGCAGGGCTTCGGTCCCACACCCCAAGTCACTGGGGCAACCCAGGACCGTCCGTGGATGCCACGGACTGAGACGTCTTGGTAAGCGATCAGGCCAGCCAGCCAGCAGAGAGAGCCACACTGCTCCTGGGCCTATACTGTACATCATCCACATGGTAGTTCAATGATCTGGATATTAAAAGCCCATAATTATAAGAATCGACACTGTATATTGTCACTTGGCTATTTTTCATGCTTCCTGGCACTGAAGTCGCAATTTGTGTTGCAGGATTCTGAGGACATATCATAATAACACTGTGTTCATACAGAAAGGTGGGAGTATCATAGATACACTTGCCTTAAAAACTCTCCTGTAGCTCCTCAAGAAAGGACTGCAGTTAACCTTAGTAAACAGGAAGAAAAAGTGACCTGAGAAACCACTAGGGTGATAATATATTGTAATCAGCCTTTCTGTTCACCTTTGGTTTAGTAATGCTTTATGTACAAATACCACTGATGTGTATAAATTATCTTATTACAGATAGTTATACATCCCAATTCAGTACAGAGAAGGGGGGATTTGCAGTCCAACTGTATGAATTCAGATCCTGCTTTCACTAATTGCTAGTTTGATGTTCAAAGCCAGTTCTTTAAACTCCACAGGTCTCCAGTTATTTTTCTTAAAAAACAGAAATAGTTAAAATAGCTCCTTCTTCATAGGATGGTTGTGAATATTAAATAAGTACTTCAATAGCATGCGTTCGGTACAGTGACCAGCAGAGGATTTCACTCAACAAATTTTAGAAGACAGGCAGAGAAAGAGAAAGAGGGGAGGGTCGGGGGCAAGTGGCAGAGAAGGGGCCCCAATAGAAGGAGAGGCACATGCACATGAGATTCAAAGAAATCTGCAAATATTATAATTACATCTCAGAAACACTATTAATATATCTATTGGTATATGGTGCTAAGTAGAATTTAATAGATAAGAGAAATACTGAAGTTTTGCATGAGTTATAACCAAAAAACAAACTAACAACCTACTACCCTGGTTTTAGAAAGACTGTAGTAAAATGTAAAATAATAAAGGTATTAAAAATAGGAGAGCATCTTCAGGATGAGTTTCTTAGACTTGATTCCAAACACTAGAGAAAAAATAGAAAAAACTGATAAATTGAACCTCATCCATTTAAAAAGTTTTGACTCTGAAAATGATTTGGTTAAAAGGATACAAACTACATACAGAGAGAATATATTAGGCCACATATTAAACAAAGCATTAGTATTTAGAATATAAAAAGAAATAACAGAACTGAAAACTAGCAAACCAAACAAATTAGAAATAAAAAAGACAAAGAGGTATTTAATTTAAAAGGATATATAAGTAAGCACATGAAAAGACATTTAATATCCTTACCTATTAGAGAACTACAAATTAAAACCACAAGTTATCGATATACACCTGACAGAATGGCTAAAATGAAAAATAGTAAAATACCAAATGCTGGTGAGGATGCAGAGAAACTGGATTTGCCAGACTTTGTTGGTGGGAATGTAAAATAGTACAGTCACTATGGTAAACAGATTGGCAATTTCTTACAAAACTAAATATGCAATTTCCATACAAGCCAATAATACACTCTTGGGCTTTTATCCTAAAGAAATGGAAACTTTTGTTCATACAAAAGAACATAAATGTTCACAACTTGTTTACATACAATAGCTCTAATCTAGAAATAACCATTGTTAATAGGCAAATGGGTGAAAAAAACTGTAGTTCATTCATTGTATAGAATACCATTTAACAATAAAAATAATAATTGATACATGCAACATCTTGGATGGCCCCCAAGGGAATTAAGTAAAAAGTCAACCCTAAAATGTACACTATAAAATTTACTCATGTAATATTCTCAAAATTATAAACTTATATAAATGCAGAAGAGATTAGTAGTTCTCAGGAGTTAGGGCTGGGCTTGGCAGGAACGTAATTACATAAGGGCAGCACAGGGATCCTGGTAATGAGGAATTATTCTAATCTTGACTGTAATGGTGATATACAAAAATACTCTTTGATAAAATTACATAGAACTAAGTACATGCACACACCACACACATGCACACACCACACAAACAAAAGAATACATGTAAAACTGGTGATATCTGAATAAAATCAGTAGATTTTGTCAATGTCAGTTTCCTGGTTATGGTATTGTAATGTACTATTATTATGCAAGATGTTATTGTGGAAGATTGGATGAAGAGTACACAGGATCTTTCTGTATTACTTCTAAAAATTGCATGTACTCTGTGATTTTCTTGACACAAAATGTTCATATGAAAGAAGAAGAGAGACTATAAATATTTGAAACCTGAAAAGAAGTTTGGACCTCAGTCATTTATAGGTAAGAATAGGGCTGAGAAGTCTGCTCAGACTCCAAAGAAGGCATATACTGCAACATCCACTTCAAATGCAGCCAGAGAGAATTAAAAAAAAGGAAAGATATCCCAGAGGGTGGGGCCCAGGTCTGCAGATTACCATGGAAAAGGGAAGCAACCTCAGGAAGTGACATGAGCACGCAATCAAGGCACTCAAAGATGTCTTCCCAGAAGGATTTAAGTGTTTGCTCTGCCTCCATCCTTCCCCCTTTCCAAATGTGTACTTATTGTGGTTAGACTGTCCTTTTATCACATTGTATACTGGGTGTTGGGGGAAAGATATGCTGTCTTTCTGGTTCATGTCTGGATCAAAAGGAGTCACATTTCTGTTTATGAGACTGTCCTGTGTCACCCCGCAATGAAAGGCCTATTACAAATCACTGAGAGACCCTGGATCACTGACAGGACCTTTGAATTGCCTCTCTTGAATATGAAGGGCTTATGGTAGAGTTGCATTTGTCTGCCTCTTTGAAACTGAGTACAGCCGTGTGACCCATTTTAGGTAATGAAAGGTGAGGAAAGTAGCATGTGTGAGAGCTTTTAAAAGCCACTGCCCAACTCCTCATATTTCCTTTTATTTTTCTATGAAAAACTTCAACATTCCAACAGCTATAGGCTGTGCAAGCCTCCATTCTAGGATGAGGACATATGACACATATTCCCTGCAAACCTTGGGTGGATATGGATGAATAAGTGATAAGTAAACCTCTGTTGATTGAAGACACTAAAAGATGGGAGTGCTTGTTATTACTGTGTTACCTTACCCATCCTGACTGATGAAGTTTTCCTGAATTACACACAGTAACTCAGAAGAGAAAGGTTGTAATAAATAGCTGCTTTTATGTCCAGAATAAGAACATGTTTCCTTTATTTAGGAAATTCTCCACTGTAAAATTTAGATAAAAAGCAGATCACGCTTCTCTACAAAATAATCTATATACATGCCTGACCATCTTCTCTTTGAGCCTAGTTTCCACAAATGAAATGGATTTACCAATACTCTCAAACCAGAGGTAGTAATACAGGGATTGTGGAGTATTATCTACAATATACTGTGATGGTAGTGGGTATAGTTGTAGCATCCCTTTACCTGGAATCAGTCCTTGTAATGACGCCATCAACAGACTTTAGCACCCGCGGCCATGACATCCACTGGTCAGTAGAGATGGCATGATGCCTCCTATGCCAGAGTATGTTCCTCACTGTTACCCAGCCCCTCTTTTCCTAAGCTTTATTCTACAGCCTTCCCAGAAATTATGTGAATCTATGAATATCTTGAAAGATATTGTTCAAGAAATCTCTCTGATACTTAAAATGGGCCATATTGCTATCTGTTGCCAGCAGTTAGGAGCTCTGGCTGATCACAGACTTACGGCATGCCCCATTTCCTGACATTAATAACACTGAGACAGTATGAATGATGCAAAACCCTCTTTAAATTCTGCATATTTCATTCCCAGATACACTACTTGAATGTAATTGTTTGTCAAGAGGAAATTAAAAATCATCCCAACAGCATACTGATAGCCACATATCACAAATACTGAAAATTTAAACTGGAGAACTCCCTTAGGGAAAACTTTTCATGTGACCTCGGGAAGACTCACCTACAGTTGTGTGTATGGTCCAGGGTAAAGCTCTAAGGTAAAGGCTATGTTTCCAGAGCCACAACCACAGCACATTTGGAGAAGAACTTATTCCCACTGTTTCTTCTGAGAGCAGGAATACCTATCTGAGAGGCAAAGGTTTTGAATATTTGATCAATTTCTATATGCTTTAATATGACAGTGTGGGTTCCAGTTGCTGATTCTAGTAGTAGAAAATACAGGAATGTCTATGTCATAAGCTTTTCTCAATGTAATTCACAATAATTATTGTGGCCCACATCATTGTCCAAAGTCGGTCGCAGCAAAATCTCCTATAGTCCATGTCCCCATCTCCTGAGCCTGTGAGTGCCTTGACCAATTGCATGACACTACGTAACTTCAGAGACTGAGTCATAAATGCCCTGCTCTTCTGCCTCACTCTTTTAGGACACTTGCTCTTGAAGTCCAGTTGCCATGTTGTGGGGAAGCCCAAGCAGCCCTTGGAGAAACTCACACAGTGAAGAACCACAGCCCTGGCTGAGCTTCTATTTGACAGTTAGCATCAATTTGCCAGACATGTGAGTAAGCCATCTTGAAAGGGGATCATCCCAACCTTAGTAGCCCATCCCAAAGGACGTTGGGTAGAGCAGAGATAAGGCACCCTTCTTATCCCAAACCTTTTCCAAATCGGATATTTGTGAGAAAAGTGCTTTTTAAAGCTACTAAGTTTTTGGGTGATTTGTTACACAGCAAAAAATAACTGATACAGTAGTATCTAGGTAACCTTCATGATACAAGTCCATAAAGAAAAGAACTCTTTTCTCATATTGCAGTCCATTGTGCTTCCATCTAGACATTAGAAGAGTCATGAAACTGTGATGGCAAAATTCAGATAAAAATTGGCTTCACTGACAGGACACAAGACTGGGAGCTGAAAAGCATCTCCACCGTGTAAGAACTGACTTGCCAACTGGATGCAACGCTCTGCACAGGAACTCACGGTTGAAAAGGAAGCTTGGAAGCCCTCTGGAGACACTCAGATTATTTGCAAACACCCAGCTCTTCTCAACCCTCAGCCTGGCTGTTCATTATGTTCCTCAATGAACCCTGTTTCATCTGACCTTTCCCACAGTGTGCAAACTTACCTTAAAGTGCCTGCCATCACCAGAGAGCACTTGTCACTGGCTGTCCAACAATCAGAACCTGAGATTCTTGATCCGCAAGTTACCTGACCTTCAGTATAAATGGCTGAGAGGGTCCTCTTGGACAACTCAAAAAGAAGACAGACAGAAGAGATTATATTTTAAAAATATTACACACATGCATTAAATATATACACACATACATATTTTTGGAATTCAAAATAAAATCTCTTTTATCTTATGTCTAAAAGATAACACAGTAGTAAAAATAGGAGGGAGAAGGAAGAAAATAAAATTAATTAGAACAATGTCTCTTAAGAACTTTATAGTTTTTCTCTGATAGGGGATTCTTTATTCCTGATAGGACAAGGGTGGTATATTATCTTTATTCCTGATGGAGGAGGAGTGATATATTATCAAAGTTTAACAGGACAATCTATGAAACTACTCACTAATAGAAAGATGAAGATTATCCAGGGCGGAACTTGGAATAATAACAATGTTGAGTTGTACCATCTCCCCTCCCCTTGCTGTCATTTATTCATTCATTCATGAGTATTTAGTTTGCACTTGTTACCTGCTGGGAATTTTAGTCAGTATAATTTATTTTATGTTGATAGGAAACCTTAGGTATAAAGGACATTAGTAACTTTCCTGGCTCTATGCAAAATTTGAAGTGAAGGTAGATATTGGAGTTATGATTTTTTTTCTCATAGATTAGTGCTTCTTTAGCCACAATGTACTGTCTTCACTTTAAAAGCTTTCTGTTGAAATCAGTAGTTTCAGAGTATTGTACCCATTGAGCAAAAAATTCATGCTTTAACCTCAGAAGCAAAAATTCCACGATTAATCCACCTAGTCACCTTTGGATGGACAAACAGGCTCAAGAAGAAAGTTCTTGCCTACTAAGAAGAAAGTAAGCATGTCAATTGTTGACATGCTGCTAACTGATTTATGCTTAGAATTTAGTTCATGCCCAAGCAGCAGAAGGGAAAGTTTGGCCAGACTGCATCCTGCAGGAAGGAACAGTTTGCTGGGATTAGGGCTCCAGTGGGCTTGATGTCAGGGGTAAAACACAGATTCGGATCCAGGAACTTGGGAAGAGGAGAGGGCTGAAAGTCTCCATGGGGAACTCACATGCCAGAGTCCTTCAAGTCAGGGAGTCGGAGGCCAGGAGAACAGCAAAAGTACTCGGTTCACCTCTTCCCAGGGCTAGAGCATTTGTTCTCCGGCTTCTTTTACACTTTTGGCTGACCATGGAAGCCCCTGCATCTTCCAAACAGATAGCATTTGTTAGAGGCTCCGGAACAATCAGAAATCCACAAATGCTCCAATCCTTTTTAAAGGCCAAGACCACCACTACTTAATGTACATAAAAAAAATTACAGAAAACAAACAAAAGATTGTTGAATAGGGCGTATTCATTAAGTACTTAAAAAAACAGTATCTTGCTTAATCCTCATTGTACCTTTATAGAGTAAGCATTATTATTCCTATTTTATACAGGACACATGGAGATTTAGAGAGGCCAACACCTTGTCAAAGGTTGCAAAACTAATCCCCAGTGGATGTCAAAATTTGAACCATCATCTGCCATATTCCAAAGACCTTGCCCTTAACTTTTGAGCTAGATAAACCTAGAAATTAAAAGATTTGTAATAAAATCAGCATAGTTCTCAAGTTCATATTTAAATAACCAACATTCATTCTTTTTTCTGACTATCGTGAAATTTCTTTGACTTCTTCAAACTCTCAAGCAAGAGTTTAATCTATTTAGTTTATTGCTATAGAATAGAAAATTAATAGGGCCTAATGGAAATCCTTGCAATGAAATCCTGTTACCATGAAGCACTCTGAAAGCCAAATATCAATGTGTCTGGAAGTTCAGAACACACTGAATGTGTATCTGCCTGCTCTTCAGGGTCCTTCGATCAGACTAAGTCAGACCACCCTTGTCATAGATGCATGCCTCAGGTTTGGGCCTAGAGATATAGAGGCCAGGAGATGCAAGATGATCTAAAGAGAAGGTAAAGTTGCTTTGGTGGACATTGATGGAGTTATTGCAAATTTGACACAACAATAGCCACTTCATTACAGGTACGCATGCTGAAAATTTGGTTTTATAAGATGTTTCCACAAAGTTTTCATGAATTTCAGATTATTCTTGTACTAAATAATTACATCTAATATAAAGAGAAGAACCTTGAGCATTCGGTTGAGAGGACATTAAAAAAGTTAGTTTTTAAAAACCTTTGGTTTTCCCTATATCTGTCATTACCAAGAATGAACAAAGAGAAGTCAGAACTGGAGGTTTCTTCACCCTTATGTCCTTGAACCAAGTACGGTTCAGGACACATAGTAAGCATGGGACCAATACTTGTTAAATGAGTGAATGATTCTACAAGGACCAAATGGTTAGAGTTCATCCCTTCAGTTCTGGACGCCTGTATGAATGTAGCCCATCTAAGCAACAATTTAGTTGTTTCTACTTTTACTATCTAAGTTGTCGATAAACTTTCATAGTAATGAATTTTCTATAAATGACACAGGTCTGATGATTGTGGGAAATTGTTCTTTTGAGCTCTGGGAATTGTTTCTGCTACAGTCAGGTTCCCAGGTGGGATACATGTGCTGGCATCTGAGAGTCCAGTGTGAAAATGTGCTCCTACTTAGCATGGGTCACCACTTACCTGTTTTTCCCCACCAGCTGTGCTGGTGACAAAATGGCTCATGACAAGCTCAGGTAAAGGGAAGAAAACGCACTTTGGGAGGCAGTGAAGTGGTTCTTCCAGTCTGGAGACTCTTGGTCCTTCTTTTCTCTCGCTCCTAATCAGTGCCAGTTGGGGCAAACACAACTTTAATTTCTATTTCCACTGAAGAGACCAAAAAAAAAAAAAAGTAGACTATGTATCATCATAGAAACCAGCCATTATTTGCTCTCCACAAGTTGACAGGCTTACCCCGTGGAACCAAAGGCATATGGTTCACAGGATCTGAAGATTATGGTTTGGGTGTGAAAGTATTTTTTTGCTGTGTTTTGTTTCTTTATCCAAATAGACCATTCAGTTGTCTTCCTCTACCATTTATTCAGGCAGTAGTATAACTCTTTTGTCTCCCTTTTGTGAAGGCAAGAACTTTTGTTATATTTAGAAAAACAGACTACTAAGGCTTATCTTCAGTGTGCTCTTAATATTAAGCTGCAAATTAACAAAACCTTTAAAATAATCAAAACTTAAAGGGAAAGGAATCTGGGAAATAAATATTTGAATATACTGTGACACTATCTCTAATATATAAAATTTATAATTCAACAAAAACATTAAAATTCTCCAAGACACAGGAGGTGAACTGTTTGGTAAACAGTTAATAAGAATGGGTCTGTTCAGCCTTATTAGTGAATTTTAAACAGTAAAAATTAATTAGCAAAGTATTTTTAAGATCTGAAAATACCCTCTGGTGATAAGAGCCACAGCAAAGAAGCTGTTGTAGGAATGTAAGTTCACCCAATGTTTTTGCAAAGCCACTTGTCAGTATGAACCAAATGTTCGTAGCAAGTCAGTTCACTTAATGGAAACTTGACTAAGGGAATAGTACTAATTGCAGAACAAACTGTTGCATGTGAAATACTCATTTCTGTGCTATACAAAATCATGAAAAACTGAAAACATAGACAATATGAAATCAGAGGGCTAAGTAAATGATGGTACAGTCATAGATGAAGATTTGTAATAACATGATAAAAGCTTTCAATGGATTTTGAGTTAAGAAAAGTACTGTCACTGATTGTACATACCCCACATAAGAGTGTGAGGGGAGAGAGGAAGAAAAGGGCACTGGTGACACATATATGTTCACAGCAGTTTGTTTGTGTCCTGTTCCCTGCCTTCATTATTTTCACTTTTACCAAGAAACATTTATTCACTCTCTCTCTCTCTCTCTATGTGTGTACTAGCAATCATAGAATTTCTTTACAGCAATCAGAGTACAAGAACATCATGGTTTTAGAATACAATTCATCATCTAGAATATTGCTTTTCTGTATAACAAAAACACAAGGACAGTCATTTCTGAGGATGCCTAAGTGAAATTTTAAAAATGATAAACTAGAAAAACAAAACAAAACAAAGCCCCTACCTCCTACCCTCTTTCCTGCCTTTGTTTTGAATTTCATGTAGTGTACTTCATTTTTCAAGGAAAATTCTTGAATCAGGGTGAAGGGGTGGAGTGTATGAAATTGTCGGTAATTTACCAGAAGTGAACACTGAAAATCCGTCTGTGCCCTGAAGCATGATGGGCCTTTCAGCAGCCTCGGAGGCGACTGCCTATAAATCTCTACTCCTGTCATGTTTAACTAAAAACCCAATACCCACTCAACAAGAAATTCATCAATGTTATAAAGAAAACAATGACAAAGCGCTCTCCATTGTGTCAGGAAAAACTGATACTGCCACAAGAAAAGAAGAAATGATTCTCTGATCTTTTGGACTTCTTTCCTCTCATTTCCCTTTGCTCTTCTAATATGCTGCTTGCGCTCTCTTTTCCTCTCTCCCTCACTGTCAAGCCTCCTTTGCAGCAGGGCCAAAGGGAGCAGATTTGAGGGAGAGGGAAGGAAGTCTTTTAGCTTGCAACAACATGAGAGCACAAATTATCTTCCCAAACTTACAATCTAGCCCATGATAATAAATGAGGCACCCAAGCGTCTCTTCAGTCTGAAATCTTACGTGTAGAAGGGAGGCACGTGGCTCAGGTCCTTCGCATTCCAGCTGCACATTGCCATTCTGTCTGGAGTGGCATTTCACTCTTATAGTTGTAACCATCTGTTACTCCACTCTGATCCTGCTCAGTCTTCCTTTTAATTCTCTTGCTTACATCTTTGGAGAAAATAGCTGGTAAATGGGGAGAACTGTGAGTCCAAGAGAGGCATTAGACTTAATTTGATGATACGAGCTTATGTGCCTTTGCCCTCTTTTGTATTTTGCAAGCATGGCAGTGGATGCATTAGAGGCTCTATAATATTTGGAAAAAATAATATTAACCTGCTGGTAATGTTTGGTTGTGGGTTGATCACGTTTCAAATATTTTTGTCTCGGGCATCTAGGCCATGGTGTAAAGATATATCATACCAAATGGATACACTCAATCCGTTGGCTCTGACCCTGTTCTATATCCTGTAGGGGGAAACGCTGGGCCCCCAACCTCACGTGACTGTTCTGTGTCAAGAAGATCCCACATAAGAGGGAGGGAGGTCCTGGGGCCATCACAGAAAATGCATCTTTTTCTTCCACTCAGGGCCATTTATTAAGGGAACAGTAGACTCGGCTCCTTAACAACAGTAATACCAAATCATATCTATTTACTCTTAAATCCATTCCAAAAAAGTGAGTATTAGGACAAGCATTTTTCATTGCTTTTGAATGGATTTTTTAAACTTTTAATCCAGGAAACCTGGCTAAATCTCCTGATTCCATCTGTTAGAGTAGCTTCAGCTCTGCACAATATCAAGAACCAAACTGCATGATATATACAAGCTTAATTTATACAATGTATCCAGTATATTTAATTTTATCTCTCCCAATTATTATTAGTGTTATTGCTAGTTTTAGTATTTTGTGAGTATTTTATAAGCTTAAAACTTTTAGATATTGTAAATTTTAAGAGAGATTGCCATTATAGCTTTAAGACAATTCTATAAAGAAAAAGATTTTGTTATTCCCATTATATTGATGAAGAGCTTGAACTCCTTAGTGTAGAGAACTTCCCAATATATCACAACTAGTAAGTGACCATTTTGGTCTTACCAAATGTTATTATTGCTTCTGATACTCTAGAGATCAAGCCAGGTTGATGATGTCTTATTTTTAAAATATTCACACTTGGGGCTGAATGGCTATATTATCTTTCTCACTGCATGCATTTGATTGATTGAGGAATTAGCTACTTGTCTATTCTACTTGATCAGCCAAATCCCAAATTACTAAGTATAAACAGTGACTTTATAAATTGTGGAAAATCACATATTCATGGTTGATATTCACTATTGATAAATATAAACCAAACTCATTCTAATAATAAAAGGTACAATTAGACATTTCCCTTGCTAATGAAGTGATGATCTGCACTAAAACCATCTCAGGTGAGTCAGTAACGATAAGACTTCGTCACAACAGAGCTCCCAGCTCAGATCCATCGCTCATTGACTGTTACCTCCCTGTTCTCAGCCCAGACATCTTTGTCAATAATGGATTGGTCCACAGACAAACAGACACATTTTTTACATATCTGTTGTATGTTTGCATTCCCTCTTTCTCTAAAATATCAGTGAAATATTGTGGGTAAAATTATAACATTTCCAGACTATCTTGCCTGGCATTAGTGAAATTGCATATTCTCAGGAGTGCAAAGAAGTTTATCTCCATATCAGTGGGTAATTACCTGGGCAACCGAGGGTGTGTCTGAACCAGAGAGTTTAAAGGGAGAGTCTGGCTTGCTTGCTTGCTTACTTGCTTCTTCAGGAGCAGAGGAGAGAGATGGCCCTGGGCTGCAATTTGTAAGCAATAAACGGGTTTTAAATTTTATTTCTCCCCTTGACTGATTGCAGTTTTTAGAGGTATTTTGCCCCGGGATTTTCTCTCCCTGTACTTACAGAGGTATTTTGCCCCAGATTTCCTTTACCTGGACTTACAAATGTGCCCAATATGAATAGCTGTTGCTTTTTGTTATAATTACGTATTTGCAAGGCATTTTCTTACATCAAGCTTCTATCACTGCTCAGGGTGTCTGGATATTAGGCTCTCTCAGCAGAAAAGAAACATTCTGCCATCTTCTCTTCCTCCAGGTGAGGGGAAAGTCCTAGATGGCATGAGAAGGCCTTAAGTACTTAAGGAAAGCCACCTAGGACAGAAAAAACATCTGACTGGGGAGTATATTTCTGGTAAGCAAGTACATCTGAGGAGGTGGCCCTGTCTTTGGACAAATGGCCTGACACTCCATAGGTGAAAGTAAATCTGGGATCCCTGGCTGGGTTTTCCTGTGGGCATCTGAAAGTTAACTGAAGCGCAGGATCTGAGGACTGGAGAGGCAAGAGTGTGGTATATAACTTGTGCTCATGGTCCTTCAGCATCTGGTTTGAGATCATTAATATGTGCCTTTTACCCAACCACCTAGAAAAATAGGAGGCTCCAATAAAGCGGTAACTTCAGGTAAGTAATCTTAAGGAATATTAAATCTTTCAAGTCAGTGTGGAAATTTTTCATTGGTACATGTCCAATATGTAAATTTCACAAAGTCCTTTTTCTGTAAACAGTGCTCAAAAAGCAGAGATAAATTTGCCTCCCCACCATCATAACAACCACAAATTGTTTTGAATACAGGCTTAAAAATTAATCAATACTTCTTATTTCTTGGCTGAATGTTCCTCCCCTGAAATTGTGAGGAATAGTGAAGCTTTCTTTATTATAATTATGTTGAGGAGTACAAAAAAGAAAAAGTATCAAGAGGGAAAAAGTATTAAGAAAGATTAGTGAGCAATTTATTTAGTATGCAAAAGAAAGAAAGGAAAGAGGCGGAAAGGATGGAGGGAAGTGAAAGAGGAAAGAAAGGCTGGAGGGAGAGTTTGAGAAAGGAAGGAAATCCCATAATTGTTCAGAGATAATGCTAAAATAAAGCCAATTATTCTGCAATAAACAAGCTTTGTTCTTCTGTAAAAAGTTTTTCTAGCTGGCCATAAATAATGTGAATCTCTATATAAGGTGAAAATCCTTAATGCTACAAATATACCCTTCCAGGTTTAGTTATTTAATTTATTTTAATTGGTAAAATCATGCTTAGATGAGCAGGACTTCGGAATTGATTAATAAATTACATTTGACTGTCGGTATTCTAGGATTTTCTACTAGTAATATTTGAAGTGGACTTGACAGTAATTAAATGAAAATTTCATCACCAATAACAATTGAATATATCCAACTGAGTGGATCACTTATGTAACATATAGAAAATCCTATTCTTACAGTATACACTGATTGATAGATGGCTGAAGAGGACAGATAGATGATTTCCTTTATAAGAAACTATGGATGAAGATGGTCCTTCCTATTATGAAGATATTAAAATATAACCTATTTTTTTTTTTTAACAAATGGAAAAATCTGCTGTTAAGTTGACTCTTTTGAAGCCAATAGTCACTATCACTCCCAAACCCAAATGGTGAGTATTTGGAATGTGGGCAATAAAAAATATTTGGGGGTTGCAAAATAAATGAGTATCATCAATATGAAGACTTGCATTTTCCACATTGTAATGCTCAGAACTTAATGGTATGATATCGAAAAGGAGAAGGGAGAGGGGACTTCCTTGCGTTGTATGTGATCTTCGTAGGAAAGCTTTGAGTTTCTCCCCATTAAATATGATGTTAGCTGTAGGATTTTGGCAGATATTCTTTATCAAACTGAGAAAATTCTCTATTTCTAGTTTGTAGAAAATTTTTATCATGAATGACTGCTGAATTTTATCAAATACTTTTTCTGTATCTATTGAGATGTTCCTGTGATTTTTCTTTATTAACCTATTGATGTGATGGGTTACATTAATTGATTTTTGAATGTTGACTTAGCCTTGCATACCTGGAATGCAACCCACTTGGTCATGATGTGTAATTCTTTTATACATTATTGGATTCAATTTGCTAATATTATTTTGAAGATTTTTGCATCTGTGTTCACAAGACATATTGGTCTGTAGTTTCCTTTTCTTGTAATGCTTTTTCTGGTTTTGGTATTAGAGTAATGCTGGCCTCTTAACTCTGTTTTATTAATCAATAAGTCTACTCCTATGTCAGAACCACTCTGTATGCACTACTCTAGTTCTGTAGCAAGTTTTAAAATCAGAGGTTTGAGTCTTCACCTTTGTTATTTTTCAAGATTGTTTTGACTATACTAGATACCTTGAATTTCTGTTGAATGTAACATCAGCATTCCAATTTCTGGGAAAAAAAAACGTACTGGGATTTTTATAAAGACTGGGTTGAATTGCTGGATCAATCTGAGGAGTGCTGCCATCTTAACATTATGATTTCTGATCCACAAGCATGTGACATCTTCCATTTATTTAGATATTCTTTAATTTCTTTGAACAATATTTTGTGACTTAAATTGTCACAAGTCTTCCGTTAAATTTATTCTTTACTATTGTACTCCTTTGATGCTATTTTAAATGGAATTGATTCATTCCAATTCCAAACAATGCAGTTCTGAATTGTTCATTGCCAGTGTATAGAAATAAAATTGAATTTTCTACATCAATCTTATATACCGCAACCTTGCTGAACTCATGTATGGGTGTTTTTGTGAATTCCTAATGTTTTCTACATACATGATCCTGACATCTGCAAATGGAGATAATTTAATTCTTCCTTTCATGTTTGAATACATTTTATTAATTTTTCTTGTGCCATTGTCTTAGCTAGAATTTCCAGTACAGTGCTGAATACAAATGGCTGCAATGGGCACCTCGTCCTCTTTATGACTGTAGGCTCGCAGTCTTTCATCATTAAGTACGGCCATGGCTGTACATTTTTTACAAATGACTTTATCAGGTTGAGGAAGTTCCCTTCAATTATTAGTTTGTTCAGTGTTTTGTCATGAAAGACTGCTTGGTATTGTCAAATGCATTTTCTTTCTACAGCAAGACAATCATGTGGCTTTTGTCCTTATTAATATGGTGTATTGCATTGACGGTTAATACGAAACTAACCTTGTGTTCCTGGGATAAATCCTACTCGCTCATTGTCAACATCTTTTCTTAGATGTTGCTGTAGTTTTTTCATCTGTATTTTGTTGAGGATTTTTGTGTCTATATTTGAAATGAATACTTTTCTTTTATAATGTTCATAATTTTCTTTTTTTGTGATATCTTCATTCTGTTTTTCATTGTTCTGATAGAATGAGTTAGGAAATAATCTCTCCTCTTCTATTTTTTGAAAGGGTTTGTGAAGGATTGGTATTAATTCTTAAATATTTGGTAGAATTTACCAGTGAATCCATTGTTTCTGGGCTTCTATTTGTGGGAACTTCTTAAATGACCTATTCCATCTCTTTTCTTGTTATATGTTTATTCATATTATGTGTTTCTTCTTGAGTAATGTAGGTATTTGTGTCTGTAGGGATAGCTGATCTTGCTGATTTTGGTACTTTGAATTTTCTCTCATTTTCTTGGTTAGTTTAGCTAAAGGTCATTCACTCTTCTTAATCTTTTCAAAGACACACATTTGGTTTCATTATTTGTTATTTCCTTCCTTTATTTTTTCCTTTATTATTTCCTATCTTTTATTCTTTCATTCCTTCTGCTTGCTTTGAGTATAATTTACTAGTTTTTAGATCCAAGGTTGTTTGTGTATTAGTTTCCTATTGCTGCTGCAACAAATCAGCACAAATTTACCAGCTTAAATGATACAAATTTACCTTCTTACAGTTCCATAGTTTTAAGTGAAGCATATGTCTAAATGAACTCAGATCATACCAGGGCTGAATTCCTTTCTGGAGACTTTAGGAGGGTATTTCCTTGTCATTTCTAGTTTCTAGAAGCTTCTACATTCCTTGGTTAAGTGTCCCTTCCTCCACTTTCAAAACCCAGTAAAGCATCTTCAAATCTATCTCTAACTTTCTAGTTCCCTCTTATGATTATCTCTTCCATTTTGAAAGTTTTAAAATCCATATTGTGTTTAGTGGAATATTCGATGATAATCTCCCTATTTTAAGGGCAGCTGATTGGTAAACCTAATTCTCTTTTGGCATTTAAGAGCTAACATACTCACAGGTTCCAGGGACTAGTATATGGACATCTTTGGAGAGGTTATTATTTTGCCTAACACTCCTTGAAATCTTTCTTTTTAAATGAAAGTGTTTATAGCTGTGTATTTTCCTGTGAGTACTGTTCCAGGTGCATCCCTTACATTTTGGTATGTTGTGTTTTCCTTTCTCTTCTTCAACTATTGTCTAATTTCTTTTCTTTGACCCACTGGTATTTTTTAGGAATATAATTTAATTTCTCCATATTGTTAATTTCTCAGATTTCCTACTTTTATTATTTCTAATATTATTCCATGTTTGTTGAAGAACATAGTTGATATAATTTCAAACCTTTCATATTTTCTTATGATTTTTTGTGACATAGCTTGTGGTCTATCCTAGTGAACACTGCATGTGCACAAGGTGCCTATTCTGCTATTACAGAAAGCAATGTTTTATAAAGGTGTATGTTATGTCTACTTGGTTTATAGGATTGTTCAAGTATTCTATATCCATATGAGTATCCTTTCTAGTTATTCCTTACATTATTAAAAGTAGAGTATTGAAGTCTCTAGCTGTTATTACTGTTGAATATTCTATTTTCCTTTTAATTTTGAGAGTTTGTTTCAGGTATTTTGGGGCTCTGTAGCAAAGTGGGCTCATATTCATCAGATATTTTTGAATTTCTGACCATGAAAAGTTTCCCTCTATATCTCTAGGGATGTTTTATGTTCATGTTTCTTTATTTCAAGTTTACTTTGCTGAATATTAGTATAGTCATTCCAGCTTTTTATGATGGCTATCTTCATGCTTTATCTTTCTGCCTCTTTCACTTTCAGTCTATTTGTATCTTAAATTGAATGTGTGACTTCTGGAGACAACACACAGTGGGTCTTTTTCCTTTTTTTTTTTATCCAGTCTAACCATTTCTACCTTTTGATTGGATTGTTTAAATCATTCACATTTAATGTTGTTATTAATATTCTTTGATGTATCTGCTACTTTGCTTTTGGATACTTTTGCATAGATTAAGATTCCAATTTACATTACCTTTCAGTGAGATAAACTTTATTTCTCGCTAGTCTTGACTCCCTTTTTTCTTTGCTACTATTTTTATGTTATTTCTATATGTGTGACTAACCCAACAATATATTGTTATAATCACTACTTTTTATAATTTTAGGTTTTTTAAAGAAGCTGAGAGAAAAAAGAAGATCAAGCATGTATTTATAAAGCTTGTCATATACTTATTTGACAAGTTCTTATTTTTGCTTTCTGTTTCTCTTCATTTCTTCTTTGAATTCAACTTACCATCTGCTTTCATTTCTTTCTCCAATACAGGTTTATTCCCATTCATTGCCTTTGTGCTTTTATTGTCAAATATATTATATTTCTACATGTAATAGGCCTCAGAATACAATTATGTACATACTATTTATTATTTGGTTTTTCAATCAATTATGAGAACAAAATAAAGGAAATATGCAATTATAATGTCTTTATAAAATACCTATGTAATTATCTTTCCTGGTGCTTTTGTGTTTTTTAAATGTGGATTCAAATTACTCTCTGGTGCCACTTGCTTTCAGCCTGAAGAACTTCCTTTAGCAAAACTTATAAGTCAGGTCTTCTATCAATTAATTCTCCCACTTTTTGTTTATCTGTGGATGGATGTCTTTATTTCACATTCATTTCTGAAAGGCAGTTTGACTAATTTAAAATTCTCAGTTTGGCCTTTTTTTGTCTTTCTCTACTTTGTGTCATCCCCACTGCCTTCTGACTTATTATTTCTGATGATGAATAACTTACTAACATTACTGGGGTCCTTTTGTATGTGAGGAGTTATTTTTCTCTTGCTGCTTTAAAATTTTTCTTTTTGTCTGTCTTTTTCCATTAACATCTTGACTGTGATATCCAGATTCTGGATATCTTTACATTTACTTATTTGGAGTTTGTTCATCTTCTTGGATGAGTAGATTAACATGTTTCATCAGACTTGCAAAGTTTTCAGCCATTATTGCTTGGAAATTTTTTCTTCTCCTTTTTCTCTGATTGTGTGTGTGTTAGACTTTTTTTTCTGAGTTTCTGTTTTTTGGTTCACTTCTCTTTCTCTCTTTTTCAGATTCCATAAACCATATCAATCTATTATCAAGTTTGCTGATTCTTCTGCTAGCTCACATCTTCTATTGAGTTCCTTTCAAGATTTTTTTTTAGTTATTATTCATTTCAATCAAGTATTTCCATCTAGTTCTTCTTAATTCTTTTTTCTCTTTGTTGACATTCTCTATTGGATGAAGAATTGTCATCATGCCTCTATGCCACTGTCCAGGAGACAGGAACAAGGATAATTGTTCCCTTCCTCTAGAGTGACACTCCTGTTCTCTGAGGGGGGTTCCGGGTGAGGACAAGAGCCCCTGAACTTCTTGGGTTGCCCTCCCCATTGAGGAATCTCCATCCTGCAGTAAAACTGTAGCAGTGGTGTTCAGAGTCCATATGCACCATCTGGCATGCCTGAAGTAGGGCTTCCACACTATTCATGCAGACCAGTTACGGGGAGAGACAGTAGTCCTTTCCACTGGGCACGCCAAAGCCAAACTTCTATAATGAAGCTGGAATGACAAATGGTTCCTATGCCAACCTCTTCAGAGGGAAGCTATAGTCCCTATACAGAAAGAGATGTGGAGAGGGAGCCCAATAATTTGGACTGCATATACCCAGAGAAGAGTTTCTATCACACTGAACCAGAAGATACAGGTTATGGCTCAAATGCAACAGACTCTGTTTATTCTAAACTTTGTGGATTTTCTTAAACTTGTGTTTCTTGATTTTCTTTCTGACCTTAGGACAATTTCCAAAAACTATAAAAGTTTGTTTTTATACATTTCAGCAGTTAAATATTTCTTCCACTGGGGTGACAGGCTATCTTCCTCTTACCACTATTCTGAAAGTCAGTCCTTCATATAACTTCATATAATATTGATTCCTCAAATTCATAAAGTGGAAATATCTGTCCATTTGCTATTTTTTACAAAAAAAACCCTCAACAATATTCTCAATAATACTTTGTAGTTTTCAGTATACAAGTGTTAGGTTTTTGTTAAACTGAGCCCTTAGTATTTTATTCTTCTTGATGCTGTGGTGAATGTAATTATTGTTCTTAATTTCTTATTCCTATTGTTTGCTATTAGTATATAAGCATATATTTGCATTGTGGAAATAAAGACACCCCCCTGCCCCAAAATGAGAAAAAAACTGAAGGGACTTTTTCAGAGCTTGCTATATAGCAATAACACCATCACTTGTGTCTGGCAGA
The DNA here is from genome assembly GCF_030020395.1 of Manis pentadactyla. Classification (NCBI taxonomy): domain Eukaryota; kingdom Metazoa; phylum Chordata; class Mammalia; order Pholidota; family Manidae; genus Manis; species Manis pentadactyla. Next base: position 19,271,479 of record NC_080036.1, read on the forward strand.
AAATCAAAGACAGCAGCAGAATGGGAAGATGGCAGAGAGAAGCAATGGAGGGCTTCAGGCATGCTCTGATTGAGGATTGTTGACATACAGAAGTTGGTGGTGGTCTAACTAAGATTTGGTTTGGGGAGCACTTGGCTTTGTCTGGTTGATCTTGTCATAGAAGTCAGGGGCAAAAAATAAGGGTGTACATGCTGACCAGTTTCTGAGTGTTCTAAACCAGTTGCTGCAGGGCCAATGTGGCAGAATTCTATTGTCATATATGTCTGGTCATCATTTGTAAGAATAGTCAGTCTTCAGTATGTGATCTTGTTTCTTGCCAAACTCATTTACTTGTTCCAGTAATTATTTTGTAGAATTCCTAAGATTTTCCATATACAAGATTATATCATCTATTGTCTATGAACAAAGTTAAAATAGTTTTACCTCTTCGTTTTCAACTGGGTGCCAGTAACATTTTTTTTCTTTCATCTTACTGGAGAGTTTATTCAGTGCAATTGTCTATCAGAAAATAAAATTTATTCTCCTTAGAAAAACCTAAAATATACACCAGTAAGCAGTTGTAACTAATGAGTGATTTCGGCAAAGTTGTGGAAAATAATCTATATATTTACATCTCTATATCTATATGCTAGGAAGAACCAATTAGAAAATTAAGAAAGGCAATGTAATTTCCAATAGCACTAAAACACAGAAAATATGCAGAAATAAAAAGATGCTCAAAATCTCTACCTTAAAAAAATAGTAACTTTAGTGAGATAAATTAAAGCTGTCCTAAATAAATGGCAACGTGAGCATATATTTGAATTGGTAGATTCAATAGTATTAAGCTATCAATTTCCCCTAAATTTATCTACTGAGTCAATGCAACCTCAGTAAAAATTCAAGCATAGATTTTTTTCAGTGAAAATACAGAAACTGACATTATGATGTATATGGAAATGCAAAGGAACTAAGATAGCCAAAACAAGTCAGGAAAATTAAAAATAAAATTTTTCTTTATGTTATTCACTGTGTATTAACAGCATTAAAGTATGGAACTGGTAGATTCAAACATCAACATTGACCAGGAAACTGTCATATCCAGCAAAGATAAAATGGCAGGTAACAAAGCTATCCTCCTGTTTGGAACAATAACAAAAATTTAAAGAATTTGGGATTCCTCAAAGAGATTACCACATAATCCAGCCATTCCATTCCTAGGTGTTAACCAAGAACTGATGAAAGTGTAAATCCAAGAAAAGGTTTAATACAAATGTCCATAGTGATTTAATTTGGAAAAGCCAAAACTGGGAACACTCTACATGTCAATTAACATTTGATTAAATAAAGTATGGTTTAGCTATACCATGGTGTATTACTTAGCAATGAAAATAAATGAATTATTGTTGATATTTAATACATTGTAGATTAATACACTTGAGACAGAAAATTGTTTTCAAAAAGTAATCCTGAAACAACCTGATGTTCATATTAGAGAAAGAAATACAACTCAATCCCTTTCTCACGAATTTGTGATGGGTCATAGACTTAAACATAAACACTAAGACAGTAAAATTTCAAGAAGAAAACTTGGGAGACTATTTCACAACTTTGGGGTAATCTAAGATTTCCTGGAAATCTTTGAAAAGTCTGAAACGACTTGGTAATCATTAACCATTGCTTTTGATAATCAATAACAAATGATAAATTGAACATCAAATTTAAAAAAATATCAGACTGCACATTTATACCTCAAAAAGATTTTTTATCCATAAAGTGTATCGAACTTATACAACTCAATAATTAAAACACAACTTACTCAACTTAAGAAAAACAATACTTCAAAAATGTAGACACTGCACAGAGGAAATAGTGGTTTGGTGAAAGAGATATGATAAATGGTTGTTTTTGAGGGGAGAGCAGGAGGAATCTCACTGGAGTCATGTGATTGTTTTATATCTCTGCGGGGATGTGGGTTTTAGGGGAACATACATTTGTCGAAACTGATCCAACTATATGCTAAAGACCTATTTATTCCACTCTTTATAATCTTATTTTTAATTTCTTAAAAAGACATATCAGTACCATTCCTATCCTCTGTTAAATCTCATGAAACATAATCTAGTCACAGACTAGGTTTAGAAAAACTAAGATAGTACAATATTATTACTTTATGTGCTTATGCAATTCATATAAAATTCATCATGATGATGAACTGATCCTGATGAACTATTGGAGCTTCCCAGAGTTGCTTTATAAAGCCACAAGTACCTCTCGATGACAAAAAAAAAAAACAACCCTATTATTAGGACTGAGTGTACGTTATTCTATAAATTCAAAGTCATTTTACTATTTTCCATCTCCATTAATGTCAAATTAGACCGAAACTCCTTAGGAAATATATACTATGAGTCTATGAATGCTGAAGGAATTAATTATGATTGATTTCATTAATTATCTGCATCTAATGTCTGTACAGTAATGGGATGTTTAAAACACTGAGTCAGTAGTAAATGGCACACCTAGTGATTACTTGAATACATTCCACAATTCACTGTTTCTCCTTCAAGCACAAAATGAGTTTTTAATGTCATTCGTATGTTTTAACGAAACATTTTGTTTTGACATAATTACAGATTTACATATGGTTGTAAAAAATACAATGAAGAGATCCTGTGTACCCTTTAGCCAGTTCTCCCAATGGTAAAATCGTATAAAACTATATCACAATATCACAAGCAGGAGATTAGCACTGATATAGTAAAGACACAGAACATTCAATGATACCTACGGTTCTCTACTTACATTCATTTCCACTTCCCTCATGCTCACACTGTCTTTTTAACCCCTAATAACTTCTAATCTATTTTATATAATTTTGTCATTTTAAAAGAGTTACATTAATGGAATCACACAGTGTATTATCTTCTGGGATTTTTTTTCAATCAGCATAATTAAACAAAAATAATATTTTATGAAATAGTATTCCTTGGTACAAATATACTACATTTTTTATCATTCGCCTGGTAAATAAATCTCAGTTGTTTCTAGTTTTTGGCAATTACGAATAAAGCTGCCACATAGATGTTTTCTACCTTTATCTTGCATCTACCTACCACTTCAGCATTTTATTAAAAATAATAATAATAAAGAGAGAAATGTGGTATCCACATATAAATCAAGTATAAAAATCAAACGAATGTTCATATTTGAACTGATTGTTTATAGTTCATAATGCATGAGCAAAACCGAAAGTTTCTGTGATGACTGCCCTTGTACTGTTCACTATGTAACTTATTCACTATGTAAGAATTTGTTCTCCATGTAAGAACTTGTTCGTTATGCTTCAGAAGATTGGAGAATGACGAAAATTAGGCTTGGGGTGGATTAATGATTGTGCATTGAGCATTGACCTCCCTATACAGAATTTTATTTTTATTGTTGTTAACAACCATTTGATCAATAAATATGAGAGATGCCCTCTCAAAAAAACAAGTACAGACTTCCAATTGTAAAATAAATAAGTAACCGGGATGTAATGTATAGCATAAGGAATATAGTCAAAATATTGTAACAACTTTGTATGGTGATAGCTGGTAGCTAGAATTATCATGTATATAAATGTTGAATCACTGTGTTGTACACCTGAAACTAATGTAATACTGTGTGTCAACTACCCTTCAATAAAAAATAATTATGTACAAAAACAAAAAACAAAAAACTGCTACATAGGTGTTGACTGAATAATAAGTTTTCATTACTCTAGTATAAATGCCTAGGAATGCCATTGCTGAGATGTATGTAATCACAGCTTTAGTTTTATAAGAAACTGTCAAATGTTTTTACAGAATGGCTCTACAATTTTATGTTTCCACCAGCAATGTATGAGTGATCCACTTTCACCATATCTTGACCAGCATTTGGTGTTATCGCTAGTTTTATTTTAACCATTCTGAAGTGTATAGGTATATCTTATCATGATTTTAATTTGTATTTCCCTAGTGACTGATGATGTTAAATGTCTTTCCATGTGTTTCTTTCCCTATCTGCCTACAGTCTTCAGTGAAGTATCTCTTCATGTCTTTTGTCTATTCTCAAATAAAATTGATTTTGTTTTATATTACTGTCACATTTTGACAGTTCTCTATAATATAGTCTAGATACTAGTTCTTTGTCAGATATATAGCTTGCAAATATTTTCTCCCAGACTGTAGATTGTCTTACATACTATCGATGGGATTTATCATAGAGCAAAAGTTTTTATTTTTGAAAATGTCCAATTTGCCAACTTTTATTTGTATAGGTTATGCTTTTGCTGTAAAGTCTAAGAACTGTTTACCTATTTCTAGAAGACAAAGATTTTTGTCATACTTTTTCTTAACACTTTTATGGTTTTACATTTACATTTAAGTCCATGGTTCATATTAAGTTGCTCCAGTTGAGCTAATTTTGTAGAAAATGTAAATCTTGGGTTGAGGCTCACTTTTTTTGGCTTACAGATATTCAGTTACTCTGGCACCCTTTGTCAAAATGCTTCTCTTTCTTCCACTGAAATGGTTCCTTCCTCCATTGAATTTCTTTTGCACATTTGTCAAAATCAGCTGTATTGTTTTTATGGGTTCATTTCTTGGCTCTCCATTTTGTTCTATTGATCTATGTCTATCCTCCCATCATAGTTTTGGTTACTATAGCTGTATGATGTCTTGATATTAGGTAGACTGATTTCTCATACTTCCTTATTCTTTTATACAATTGTTTTAGCTGTTCTACTTCCTTTGCCTTACAATAAAATTATTAAATATTCATGTGTATATCTGCAAAATGTTCCACTGAGATTTCATAGGAATTTCATAAAAACTATGTATCAATTTGAAGATAATTGAGATCTGTACTATGCTGAATTTTCTAACGAATAAACATGGTATGTCTTTCTATTCATTTTGGTCTTTTGATTATTTTCATTAGCATTGTATAATTTTCTACATTTAAGTCTTACACATATTATATTAGATCTACACAAGAGTAATTCATATTTAATAACTGTAAATTTTGCAATTATAAATAGTATTTTTAATGTCCCCATATTTACTGATAATATATAGAACTACAGTAGTTTTCTATTTGGTTCTTTTTATAACTTCTCTCTATTGATATACTCTACTTGGTGGGACATTTTTTTCATACTTTAATTCTTCAGACATGCCATAGTGAAAATATTGAAGGACAAAGTGAAACTTTCAAAAGCAGCAAGAGAAAAATGACTCATCACGTCTAGGGAATTTTCAATAAGATATACATCGAATTCTGTCTTAAAAGAATAAACAAGTATACTGTCATCTCAATAGACACAGAAAAAGCATTTGACTGCTCAACATGCTTTTATGATAAGAAGACTCAACAAATAATGATTAGAAAGGAACTTCCTCAGCATGCCGAATTTTTCCCTTTGAACGTATTTATAATAACTGATTTAAATTTTATGTCTAATGGAATTGTGACATCAGGGACAATTTGTACTGACTTGTTTTTTTTTCTCCTGTATGAGTCATACTTTCTTGATATTTTCCTTGTATGTTTACTAATTATTTGTTTAAAATTTCACATTTTAAATAATTCAATGTGGCACTCTGGAAATAAGACTCCCCTGCTCCTCATTTATTGTTGTTTTCTTCCTTTTTCCTAATCTTTTAGCGATTTTTCTGAACCAGACTGCCTACTTTTCCAGGGCCCAGTCTCAAACATATAAGACAAAAAAAGACCCAGGGAAGTGACTTTCCTGTTATCCTCTGAGTCCTGACGCCCCCAGCTATTCTACCTTCTTCTCCCACTTTTCAGAGTCCTCATATTTTTTTCTATACGTAGTGTTCAGAGATTTTTTTGTTGTTGTTGTTCTTTTTAGAGGGAAGACGAGAGAAGGATATAACTACTCCCTTTACCTAGTAGTGGGAATCTCAATGTCATCTACTTTTAAAATCTATTTTTGGATATAGTAAATTTGCTGATAAGTCACTGATGGTTTTTAAGGAAAAGACAAGTTTACAACTATCATTTCATTAAAAGGCTGAAAAATCTTCTCTCTTTTATAGATCTTTGAAATATTTACTCAGAAATTTCTTACTTGGACAGACCTCAACTCTGATACACAGGTGATTCTAACACTTCATTTATTACTAATAAATCAAAATTTCTGCAGTATCTTGTAAATGAGAAAAAAAGCATTATTTTTAGCATTTTTAAAATTTATAGGGAATTGGAGATTTTCTTCATATTAGTTTGCTTGGGCTGCTATAACATAATGTCACAAATATGTTGGCTTGAACAATAGAAGTTTTTTTCTCATAGTTCTGGAGACTGGGAAGTATAAGATCAAGATGCTCACTGATTAGGTCTCTGATGAGAACCCTCTTTCTCACTTGTAGATGACCATCTTCTCACTAGACCCCCACACCACCTTTCCTCAGTGCATGTACAAGAAAAGAAAGAGAGAGATTAGCACCAACCCTCATGAACTCATTTAATCTTAATAACCTCCTAAAGATTGTATCTCTAAATACAATCACATTAAAGGTTAATACTTCAATATGAATTTTTTAGGGCCACCATTCAGTTCACAGCACTATTCTATTTGTTTCTATCCGTAGATCAAACAGGGCCTGGCATACATTTAAATATGCTTGTTGGGTAAATGTATGAATGTGTCGATGGTGCATGAAAGATTAAGTAGAGTCAGTCATGAGTGCACCAAGAGCCCAGGACTATTTCTAATCTTCACCTAGACACTTTCCCAGTTTCAAAATAAGAATGCTCCATGCCAGGAAATGTGTAACTGCTTGACACTAAGTGTTCTAATTAATCCTTACATCAATTCTAACAGGAAAGTATGTTAACCTCGTTTGATGACTAAGAGAGGTTGTGTGATGTGCTCAAGATCACACATGTTAGGTACAGCATACTATGATTTAAATGCAAATCTGACTCCAAAAAACCCACACACTTATTACTATGTGTTATTTTCCTCTATCAAATCCTGTGAAAGCTACAGCTGTGTACCTATTGGCAGGTAAACTAAATGAATATTCATGAATATAGAGTAAAGGTAACTAATTCTAATACTATTAAGAAGACTCCACATTTGACTCCTTTTACATAAATCCATAGCATGTCCAGTAATTTCAAACTGACACTTATTTGGCTTGGTTGGGAAGCTAAACATTAAATTCCAGCAAACCGTACTGTATTTTAAGCTCCAATGGATGGTAGGACTTGGTTCATAAAGAAACCTCAGTGGACTCCTAGAACATGAAGGAAGAAGGGCAGAAAGTCAGGTCAGAGGGTGAAGGCACTGGAGGAAGTGCCTAAGGGAATAAGTAGGGCAGGATATTGACTGCTTTCTCCTTGAAATTTTTTAAAAGCCTTCAGGGATAGAAACATAAACACTGACTTGGACTTTATTCCCCAGCTTCTAAAAGATAAGATTTCTTGCTGGTTGATTTAATTCAATTTAGGCATATTAAGAACAAGACATATTGAAAACAAACATTTATCTGGATTTTAACCATATTCTAATCAGTTAGTAATTTTTTAATGATTCCTTTATTTAAACACAATTGATATACAGTATTATATTGATTTCAGGTGTACAACATAGTAATCTGACAATTGTATACATTATTAAATGCTCACCAAAACAAGCATAGTTACCATCTTTCAACCTACAGAGATAATCAGTAATGGTTTTTCATGACTTCCATATAATATTTAAAATGCAATATGACTGTTTTTTTGTCTTGAAATTGAATTTTCTAAGAACTTCATTAAAAAGGCCAGGATAAATGTATGCTTCAATTAAAAGTGAGGTGAAACAACTCAATAGATGGTGGAGGAAATGATGGAAAATCAACTCTGCTTCACTGAGAAGTGTGTAGAGAACTCTACACACTTAGGTATATACATGATATCTGGTAGGAAGAGTCTTTCAGCACATACAGGTCTGAGGAGGGGTTCCTGGCAGTTCTTTAGGTGGGATGTATTTCAACAGCAGTGATGGCCTCACTGGTCCTGAGACTTTTATCAACTATCACTTGGCAGCCTTCTCCAAGTCAGGGACCGGTCACTCATTGTGTGAAACATCTAGGGAAAGGTGGGTAGGGCATCTGAAAGTAAAGAATGTTTTTTTCTGGTCCTGAGCTGACTGCACACTTTAGCTGTATTTTTTTTAATTGACTCTCCCACTTCCATTCACCTCTCCTCTGACAAAAGGGCACAGAGAGCTTCAAACTGAACTGGAATGGGTCAAATCATACCAAATAAAAGTTACGGTTTTATAATACCATTACTCGGGTGTGCAGAACAACAGCTTCTTTGTAGATCCTAGCAATGCTTTGTCCATGATTCCAACACCCCTTCTGTATGGAATTTCACAGGGATGAACTTGCCTTAATTTATGGGAGCTGCCAACTTTATCCTCACAGATAACAGACTTCCTTTTTAAACGGTGTACAGCTGGTTTGCTTTTCTCTCTGCATCCCATTACCCTGTAAGAGGTGAGGTTATATCTTTTTCCTTCCATCCCAAGGGGTAAAGTGAATGAATATCACCCACGCCCAGGATCTGACCACCCCTCCGTGAAGCAAGTAGCTCAGTGCACGAGGTTGTTTGATGTGAACCCGACTGTAAGGAAAGGCAACAGAGATATAACCAAGTTCCTTGTTATTTTGTCGAATTTTTTTCCTACATCACCTTTTATCAACTTTAGCCTCAACAGTTACACTCAATCTTTGCTGTTGTCTCGTTTATCTAAAACCAATACTGGGCCCTGCTCACATCAATCAATGCTGCTGCCGGAATGATGACAGAAGACCCCCAATTCTCTTGTTTAACAGCTTATTCAACACCTATTGCCTTCAGAGACCTTTTAAGATCTACGCTTCCTGACTTCATGGCTACCAATCTTCAAAGGTGAAAAAAAAGACAGTTTAGTTGAAAAATAGAGCTATATTTCCCCATTTTTATAATGGTAGGAGTAATGGGTATGACAAAGGAGGTCACGTTCATGAAAGAGATGGGGAGACCTTGAAAGAGAAATTCAAGATTTACATCCAATTATTGGACTAAAGAGAGAAATTTGACAATGTCTAAGTAGTTCATACCTGGCTAATCCAGAATTTGTAATAAATAAGACTAAGGCTGTGTGAAACAAATCTCTGCATAAAATAATTTGCTGGACAAATCACCAATGCACATACAATGGTAGAGAAGAATATTTATTAAGAGACAATATTTCAAACCCTTGAGAGGCATATATTTACAGATGATAATGAAATTACTTGTATATGCAAACTGAAAATCATGAAAGCTGCCCCTCTTTTGAGAACCTCTTTAAGTCATTATGTTTATCAGAAAATAGCAGACACTGTGTTGTTACTAAAAGAAATCTCTGCTATAATTATTAAAGTAGATCAGCTTATTTTTCCTAATTAATTCGAATTAGTGTAGTTTTACAATTTATTACATTGATTATATAATATTCTTTAAGCAAATTAATAGCATAAATCTCCACACAAGGTAAAAGTCACATTATACTTACAGGATCAAATGATTCTATGGTAACTTTTTTGTGTAATGCTATCAATAAATCATCTTTCACAATACTGTCTCATGCTACAAAGAAGACACAACCAGGTGCTATCAAACACAAAGAGATGAGACCATCATAGACTCAAATATTGATGCCATTGAGACTTCTTGGTGGTGTACGAACTCAGTCAATCTCAACATATACATAATTTTTTATAAATTATATAATTGCAATACTATAGGAATATTATGTATACAATAGAATGTACAGAATAATAGGAAGTAAAAAAACATATATCAGGATTAATTTTGTGAATTCATAGTCTAAACGACTATTAACATTCACTAACATTATTACTACAATGTCTAAAACAGAAACATACTTTCTCTTCCAAAGTTTACAGAAATTTGAAGTTCTGTTTCTAAGATCAGTATTTTTCCTATCATCTGGTCACAGTGGTTGCCATAGTTGAAAAAAGGAATAACAAAAATTTGTGTCAATCTCATCCACCAATTATTCAAAAGTTATTATTGAAATTCCACAAACGTATTCCATCTTTTATCAGTTTTTCATGCAAAATAATCAAAAAGTGTTGCTCAGTGTAATAATTTGAATGACATTTTAAAGCAATTTGAAAAATCATGTTTCCAAGGTTTTGTGTCTATGTATGGAGCAGTGTGCATATGAGCATGTGCATGTGCCTATGCACATATGTTGATGGGGGGGATTTATCTGTGCAACATACCATTTGATACATTTTGATAAATGTTATATAACAGTGAAAACATTTCCAAATGTTCTTTGTCAAAATACCATCTCATCCTTCCCTCAAGGTGAGGCTGTTGAGTTCTGTCTTTTCCTTGTTATGCATACACATGTACATCACTATTTTTCAATATTGGATCTCTTTCGGAAATTGTTTGAGCCACTCATCCACCTTATGAAAGTTTGTTAGCTGAAACAAGATTTATGTATGTTGTACATGCTCTTAATCAAGAACATGTGAACTGAAGTACATCATGATATGCTAAAAGTGAGTACTAAGTCAGAGTTCCTCTAGAAACCCACCTCACCTGGTGAGTGAATATCTGACATATTGATGAATGGTGAGGACTCTAGTGTTAATTCACATGTTAAATATTAGTAATATTTAATTTTCCTGTTTTATTGAATAAAAATAATCACACACTTTAATGTATTTTTCCTACTCTCGAATAGATCATCTTGTCACTCCTAAGGTGCTTGAACCTCTCTTTGAAGAACACTGATTTAAATAAATCCTCATAGTCAACTCATGTAAAAGAGTCTGCTTTTTTCTGTTCAAACTTCTTATAAACAATACTTTCAGTACAGATAAATATATAGTTGCAGGTCTCTTAGAAGCATGTAGAAATGTAACAAATTAAAAATAATAATTTAAATTATTTTAAGAGGAATACTGTGAATATATTTTTTAAATAACATATGGCGAGAATTAGCCAAAGCATGGTTTTCTTACTTTGCAGAATGTATGTTTATTGATGACATTTGTTCTGTGTTTTGACAAATATCAAACATAGAATAAAAGCCAGAACACACAAATAAGATCACTGATTCTGCAAATATTTTAACAAAGTGCTTTTTCACTTTAAAACATATCCATTCTTTCTTTTAGTCTCCGAAAACCTAGACGAAACTACTTCATACAGAACTAACAACATACTTTATTATAAACAATTCATTTATTTCACCTTACTGAGAATATTTTCAAAATGCTTATAAAATCGAAATGGAATGAGAAGCTTGTACAACATCCAGGTCTTCTTTTAGCATGATAAAAATTTAAATAATGAATAAAAGTAATGTGGATTCTCAAAATGGATTTAGCTAGGTAACACTCTATTTGTGTCAATCACTGGATGTCGTCATCAGAGAAACTATTGTGAGGTGAATAGTTTAATTCTTTCTTCCATTTCAGTATAGTATTCTCCAAAGTATTAGAAATAAGGGGTAGCAGTCCTTAGTTGTAACACTGTCAGTATCAAAATATTATAATACCAGAAAAGACCAGAACTTTGGTCAAATGCTAGCTAAAATTTACTTGCAAGCCAAAATATGGGTATTGGGTAAATACCTCCTGTGATAGAATTTCAAGGCAGTGCAATTTCATCTCCATTGGAGTTCCCAGCATGTGTAAGAAAAGTGCAACAGAACAAATCTGTTCTCCATCAACATAAGGTTAATTTTTTTTCTAATTGGTAGGGAAAAAAATCTCATTTGACTGCCCCATATTTCTTTCCAAATTAAAGCATAACACTCCAGCATCATCATTTTTGGCAGGATGTCTTTTATTGAACATGAAATAAATAGGATTTCCCTTCCTAGGAGTTATGTTTTCTTTACTTTCTTAATCATAAATGCAAATGCACATTTACATAAATAACACACAGTTTTGTCTCTATTGACGAGTGGACTGAGCTTCAAAAGATTTTGTAAAAGTCAGTTGCACATCTTCCCATGATCATACATAATGATCTATCTCCAGCACAGCAGAGAAAGATCTATCTAATATAAAAAGTACTGTGAAATGTGTGTCACATGCTTCTACATGACCACCTGGGATAAAGACACATACATGCATAGTCTGATGGGACAGAAAGTGTGGGCACTTTGAAATCACAAGGTCTCTGCTTAATTTAAATTTACTAAGTAGTGAGGTTTGTAAAATCCAGTTAGTGAAGTAAATTTCTAAAAAGCTATGCTAAAAATTATGTTTCTTTCATTGGATTGTCACGTGGGCTGTGCATGTGAAAGGCCACACTTGGCCTGTTTATCCAATGGACTTTTCTTGAGCACCTCCTATGCTCTAGATTCTTGCCAGGTACAAGGGAACAGATAAACACATGACATAGTACCTCCATTGTGGGACTCAGTGTTTTTATCACAAGAGTTGTATTTATAGTAGTGGTGGCAGTAGCCACAGTGAAAGAAGTGTAGATGGCACTTACCGACTTCAGCAAAGGCAGTGAGCTAAGCATTTATTCTTTCATCATCAAACACTGATTGAATGGCTCCCAGATGACCAAGAGATGAATATGACTTAATAGCTGCCCTCTAAGAGTTTATAATAGGGAAGACAGGTGGGCAGGGGGTTGCAATGTCCTTAAATAATGATCGAAGAGGCACCGCATGTTACGGAGCAGCGACGAACATGGCTAAGTCTTGCCCAGGGACATGATACCAGAGCAGTCCTCTTAGGAAGTGTAATAGCCACTGCAGGCAGGTGGCGAGCCCTGGAAGAGCGCGGCGGGCTGGAGCTTCTGTCACTGTGTGGATCTGTGTGGATCTGTCACAGAGCTGGTGGATGGAGACGAAGAGAGGAAGGGGGATTCGAAGGCCAGGGTAGTGCAGACTGGGAGCAGCTTTGGATGTCTGCCTCTGGAGGTAAATGACCTACCCCTACAGGTTTTTTCCCTGGGCCGGGGAAGTAGGAGTGATCTCTATCTCATCTGGTCATGAGTGATGATTCTTGTGGCCACTCTCCACCTGCCTGGGCCTATGGGAAGTAAGCACCTGCAGCCCTGGCAGGGCCCTGAGGGTTCTGGACTGGTGGACTGGAGACTTAGACCTGCCTGGCGGTGCGGAGGGAAGGGTGGTTCATAAGCCGCTGGGACACAGCTCCTTTCTCAAAGAACCTCCCTATTTCTTTTCATTTTTCAGTCACTGCAAATGGCAGAGATTCTACCAGCACTGTCTAAAATGCAGAAAAGGGACAGGGAATGTTTTCTCAGGGAGCCTGCAGGCTACAGACCTCAAGTTCATTAATGCATGAATGAAGCCCTACAATTAACACTTAACGCAACACTCTTTACATGGCAGCCTCTGTGTGCAAAGTTAGAGCAGTGCTTCTCCAAGTATGTTCCTTGCTAGGAATCCCCTGGAATTCTGTTAAATCCAAGACTGATTCAGTAGGCTTGAGATACAACCCCAGGTTCTGTATTTCCAAGATGCTCACAGTCGATGCTGAGGCAGCTAACCCAGGGACCATACTCCCAGAAGTGAAAAAGGGAGTTAAACACAGAAAAAGGTCAGACCCTTGCTGCTGCGTAGCTGATCATCTCAGTGGTGAGACAAATAATAAATAAAGCTGCAGGGCAGTGCGCTGGGGGCCGTCATGCAGGTGCCGTGCGACAGGCACCAATAATTGCGAACATGCAGTCATCATGAGACACTGTTATTTACCCACTTCTGTCTTTATACCAGTGAAGACATCATGTGTGCTTCAAGGCTTGGAAGTAGGAAGACTATTCTCCTCCAGCTGAATTTGTTTAAGGCTCTAAAAGCAATTTGTGACATAAAACTTGATTTGAAGAAGCATGTGACGGTTCTGGAGTGAAGGAAGGAAACAGTGGGCGAGCCCGTCCATCTGACAATCAGGACAAGAAAATGTCACCATAAATTCTTTTCCTCTTTTCTGCGTGCATTTTCCCTCCCCACTATTCACATTGATTGTTGCTGTAGGCAGACATGGTTAACAACTTCTGAACCAAGAACTGTGATTATTGCTCCTAATTCTTAGTAGTCAAACAGAAACTCAAGTTTCCAGTCTCTTTCTCACAGACCAGCCTATTTTGAGAACTCAGTAGGTCAGTGATACGATAAATTTCCACAACAATAGGAAAGGGAGGGTTTCTAACTGGGGCTGTATTTTCTATTCAGGGTTATGTTTGAGGCGAAGCTCTTCTCTAGTCTATCAGCGTGGAATCATAAAGATAACTTCTCAGCGAAAATATTTTTATAACAGACATTGTCCTCATGTCCTCTCCAAATAAAGGTCTATCTGTATCTGTGTATAAGATATGCATATAATCCCCAGAATCTGCCTCTGAGACAGTTTGTGAGACATACTTGTATATCATCAGTCTGGTTAGTTTCCAGTGTCACTTTGTTTGGGCCACAAAGTACTATTAGCTGGTATATTCGTTTTCTGGGGTTGCTATAAAATGTACCACAAACTGAGTGGCTTAAATAATGGAAATTTATTGTCTCACAGTTCTGGAGGCTAGAAATATGAGATTAGGGTGTCTTTGGGATTAGCTGCTTTTGAGGGCTGCGAGGGAGAGACCGTTCCTGGCTTTGCTGGGTCCATGCTCCTGTTTTAACAAATGCCAGTTGGTATGAGCTTGAATAAATAGATTAAACCATGTTTCTTCATTTGTGGAGCTCTTAAAATGTACCTCACAGAGAACATTAGAGTCCCTAGCACAGACGGGATTTAGAAACTGCCTCTATTGCTTAAAGAATGAGGGCCGTTTAACTCAGAGACACACAGGCCACAAAACTGTCTCTAGTTATAGGTCTCCCTATATCTGGAGATAGTTAAGATTAATTTTTTTTAAGTGTCAGAATTATAGCCTTAGGCGCTCTCTCCCAAACCCATGTCCTCAATTTTATAAGGAGGGAAAGAAAGCAGAAGATTCATTACACCAGGACAAACTTCACTCATTAGCAGTCCTCGGAGTGAGCAATCTCCAGCCATTACTTTAATGGGATGACTCTTTGCTGTGGATAAAAGGCAGCAGACCCCTGGCTACTTAATACAGTTTTCTTAGCTTAATCACAAGGGGACTTTCTGACTGAGTGATCCTTCCAACTGTACTTCTTGTTCTCACAGACACTGGAATGATTTGCCTGCAGCCTGGGAGGCAATGACATCATTAAGGATTGTTGGAATAATTTTCTCACTTTGACTTACACCTCTCTGTTCTCTCTTCTTCCTTTGGGTGAGATGAGGACCAGTCAAACTCATATCCATCTTAAAACACATTTCTCTCAGTCTTAGAGAGTGCTTCACTCAAATTACAGAATGCAATTTAAATAATAACAAAAATGCCAATGCAGAGCCCCAAGAATTGCCACCAAATGTGTTACTTTTGCAAGTCATAGGCAAACCCTAGATTTAGTCCCATATAGGAGCATCCCTTTAAAATGCAACTCAAGGCCACCTACGCTGAATATTTCAAGTGCTGAACTGTAAAGGGCCATGAAAGTAAAAGGTACTGTCCCGAAGAAGGTAAGATGTAACGATCACACACCTGTTGCCTGCCCATGGGCTCTGACTTCTTTTTATTAAATTAATAATGATGAGTGTGTTCAGGGTCACTCGGTCCATATTCTACGGAAAGACTTCCGGGGCATGATGACTGACTGGAACTAGGAAAATAAATCATTCATAGGAAACTTTCTTACAGTGAAAGTTATGATCCTTTGGAAGAGAGAAGCCACGTCACTGATGTCAGTAGGGTTCTGGGAAGGCCAGGTGTGCTCAGTGACGAGTCCAAGCATGGATTCTATGGCGGCAGAAGATGGAGCATCATTTGCAGCAGGCGCTGCTCAAGGTGCCGGCGACAAACACAAGCAGGACTCAGCCCTTAGGAACCCATCATCCCGGGAACAAGAGCAGCTCCCACAGATGGGACCAAAGAGATGGATGGAGACAGGGTGCAAAGGAGAAAGCGTACAAATGCACTAAGGAAAAGCAAAGTCTAAACAGGCAAAGAAAGGGAGACAGGCCATCTCAGAAAGAAGGAGTGGCCAGCCCAAGGGCACAGATGTCAGGAAAAGGATCATCATTCAGGATGGTTGAAATACTGGTACCAGAAGATTAGGGGGGAATGACCTCAGAGTGGGGGCCAGACGGACGACAGCAAGACAGTATCTAAAACAGTGGTGAAGTGGTCAAACGGGAAAACTGCAGTTTGAAGTGAACGTTAGGGTGAGTGTTTAATGATGGTGTTGAATTCTGGAAAGTCATAACATGCAACACATGCAGGTACTGCTACAAAGTGAAGTAACGGCAGTTGTTGCAAATAAGCATTTCTTTCGATGCTATAACCACCGGTAAGCTATGTCTCTCATCATGGAGAAAAGGAAAAGGATCTAACAGTATTGAACACTTACTCCATGGAAGACCCCAGGGCATGTCCCACTGAATGAGACACAGTCCCTTTTTCCAAGCAACTCCAAGGAGACTAAGAAGCAGGAAGAGGCACCCATCCTGGAGTGCAATGAGCATTACAAAAGAGACATGTGCAGCGACTGGAAACAGCTCAAGAGAAGACGTGATGACCTGCCCAGAAGGGACAAGGGCAACAGCAGGAAGGAAGGGTCACTTGAGCAATGACATGTGGGACAGTTGGGCAGCCCCTGTGAATTTAAAGGATGGTATGCGGTGGGGCTGGTGAAAGGAATGTGGGGGTGAAAGACCATTCAGCACAGACTCTCTGTGGTAAGAGAAAAGGGTACGATGGGAAGGGACTTGGGGGTTAGGAAGACAAGGCTGGATAGGTCAGCAGCAGTCCAGTCAGGCCAGGCTACTGAGAGAGATTTTACAGAGATTTTACAGGGGTGTTGAAACACCCCTCTGTTCACAGCTGGTGTGTGTGTTTGTGTGTGTCTGAGTGTATATGACTGTAACACTGCATAAGGCTATTTGTTGTTGTTGTTTGTAATCAGCTTGTGTGCACAAGGAGAAAGTATCTGACAAAATAGTAAAAAAAAGAAGTGTTTGGAATAAGTGAAATTACTCCTTTACACACACCACCTCCCCAATCCCTGCAAATACACCTTTCTGGTATATCTGAGATATGAAAATCCAGAAAGTCCAAGTCCTCAGGGGTGGCTGATGTAACACACTCGTTCTGATCAGTGTCAGTTAAACCGCTGTAGATGGAAGCCAGTGTGCTGTTGACCATTGGACTTTCTTTTGCTGCTACAAGAAGAGCCAAGGAATAGGAAGGCACCACAGGCTTCATAGTTTGCAACACCTAGGGCCCCTTGTTCAAAACACAACGAGGAGTTTCAAGAGAGCTACTGCAGAACATTAAACAAGCATGGTGCCCTTCTCACACACGACTGTGACACTCACACATCTATGAATTTGGCTCCACAGAAGGGTTCAAGGACTAGAACTCTCCTATGCAACAGTCACTACAGTTTTACATTTTTGTATGACTTCAAACATCAGCACACGTTACCTCACATTCCCTCTGTGACCCCAGTTCTCAAAAATTTAACTTCCTTTTCCAAACTGGCCCCTCGTGTAAATCAGTGTTGGCTTAGAATGATGTCATAGGTGGATGTGGCCCCTTTGAAGCCCTGTGAGCCTGCTTCCTGTACTCTCCACTCTTGTTCCTCTATTTCCTGTCCTTGTACAAATCCTGTCTCCTGAGAAGAACATCCCAGAGAAGACTGAATACCTCTGTTCTTTACCAAAGTGACGTGCTTTCCTGTTTCAGTTATCTTTCCTGTGAAACAGTGAAAATGATTCCTCTTTAGGCTCTTTTTTTTCCCACCCTCAGCTTCAGGGACCGGTCAGTGTTTAGTAGAATTGCCAGCCATGCAAAAAGCCCCCTGATTGCTTGTTGTGAGCTAGAGAGGGTCTCCTGCAGAGGGTTTCCCTTGTCAGTGCCCCTGGGCATCCCAAAGGTGTGTTGAGGAGGCTGCTGTTGCTGTTAATAAAAAAATCAGGTGTGTTTTTGGGGAAAAAAAACCAAAAACTGACCCAGAAGTACAGGGAACTGGTTGTTGGTAGCAATGCAAAAAAATGCAAAAAACAAAAAGCATTTCTGTCATTTCCCTCAAACGGTATAGTTTGTCCCTTATGAAGCAAGGTTATTATAAATCTTTCAAAGAAAACATAAGTTTGGGGATTTGTTTCTGTTAATCAAAAATCACAGAGAAAACCAGAAACTCTCATAAGATACATGGACACATGAGTCTCTTTGGCATTAGATGTTTGAAATGAACAAACTGAGAAAAACTTCAAATTGTTATCAAATTTCAGTTTTCTCACAAACTCATTTATTCTCCCTTCAACAGTAAGTAGAAAGAGGTAACGTGAAAACAGTATGTGTAATATACAAAAGACAGTGTTTATAGTTATGGCCTCATTCCCTTTTTCTCCTAACCTACCTCAAAGGGCCTCTTTGTGTTGTGATGGTGCAGTTCTCTGGCTTTTCAGCAATTTATTTTAAAAACTTGCTTTTCAGCAATTTATTTTAAAAACTGGTTCTTGCTCAGTGTGGGGGTTTGGAGCTAGGTGAGCAGGTCTGGCAAGAACTGAATGATTAATCATAGTACTCAGATATCTGTAATTAAAATAAAAACAAAATCCACAGTCTAGAACTGTCTGTTTAAAAATGTGCTTGATTTTTCACCAAGAAACCAGGGGGAAAGTGTATTCTTCGCCAGGCATTGCGGAGCATGGATTCCTCTATAGGGTTAAGGCAGTTAAATAGAGAGATATATGTTTTAACGGAGTTGTGCTTTAAAATTACTTCTAATTTATCCACTTACCAGACATGTATTGAGGTAAAATGATCAGCAGTAATGTGCAGCAGAAAGATATATACTTTTTTAATTGTAGCCAAGAGGAAAAAAGCAGCATGGAATAACTTAATCGTTGCTAATTATAATATCACTGAGGTAATTACAATAGATTTTGATTGTCTCATTTTCACACCAGAGGAGGGCACAATGCTGGCGTTTCTCTTAATACATATTTGTTTTTAGAGAAGAGCTGACAATTACACTAATTGTAGTCACAGCATGAAACTTTGTTTTTAAAGAAAAATTCGTCTACATGTCACATGGAATAAGTGCTCTCTTTCTGTTTGGTTAGGTGCAAATTAAAGACACATTAATTGCTTTGTTTATTGTGGTAAAAGATCTGTGCATTATTGAGAGCATTACCAATTCTACAGGAGCAAAATCCATTTCAAAGTCCTCAGCATCTTGAGAAAGTGTCCCGCTGCTTAAATGGGTCACTTTTATGTAGGCTTTGGAAGACAGCCGTTCACTTCATCTGGAAGCCGTTATGAACCTCGAATCTGTAACTTGTAATCAGGAAAGTGAGGGAACTCCTGGTAAGAAAATGTCAATGAAAGCTGAATTTTTAGATACGTCTTCCTCCTAAGAAACCCATCTGAGCACCAACTATATGTTGGTGTACAGAGCGTGCCTGTGAGGAACTAGTTGACAATGTTTCATAACCAGGGCGGCTGAGAGCCTGACCCTTAGCAGAGGAGAGGAGAGAAAATCAAAGATGCTTGATGTGCAAGCGTAATGCGAATCTGTTTCTGGGTGGTTGGTTCACTCTTTGCCCATGTGTGGGCTGCAGTCCAGCAGAGGCATCCTCTGTTGTCCATCCTCTCCTTAGTAATAAGAAAGCAGCCTCAGAACTGGGCTTTCTCCCTCTACTTATGATATGCCAATGTACACTGTCCAAAAAGTTCTAAGTGGACTGCTGGCCATTTGCATATCCCACCTTCATAACAACCTTGCCAGAACGAATGGAGGAGGAGGGACTGCTAGCCAACTGGAACACAGTAGGGGGAAAGGGCAGAGCTTGGATGGGGTGTCTTGCCAGTCCTGGGGTTTCTCGATTGCATTGGTGATCCTTTATCGTGTCAAAAGGTACATTTTAAAAAACCCACATCCAGCATCTTTTGAGTGACCCACACAGAGAGGTAAACTAAACCATACAGAATACTCAAATTGTTTTATGCTGCACTAGAGCGTCCCAAGCTCATTCTGTAAGCGGTGATCACATAACTAACTGTAGCATACGGACTATACAATTAGAGTAAAGCACACATTAGAGAAAGAATATACATGCACATATTTATTACATGAGTAAAGACTATACAACAACTGGATTTGGGGTTTTTATTGAAACATATTTGACATGCTATACTGTTTTTATTATTATTGCTTTGTAGCATAGTTTGGAATCAGGAAAGTGAGGTGCTTCCAGCTTTGTTCTTTTTCACAGGTGCTTTGGCTTTTTGGGGTCTTTGGTCATTCCATACAAATTTTAGGATTGTTTTTCTATTTCTATTAAAAAATGTCATTGGAATTTTGATAAGGATTGCATTCTATCTACAGATGGCTTTGGGAAGTATAGACATATTAACAATATTAGTTCTGATCTGTGAGTCCTTCCATTTATTTGTGTCTTCTTCAATTTCTTTCAACTATGCCTTGAAGTTTTGGTTATACAGATTTTTCACTTCTTTAGCTAAATTTACTTTATTATTTTTGATGCTTATGAATGGGATTGTTTTATTTCTTTTCAGATGTTTCACTGTTAGTGTATAGAAATGCAACTGATTTCTGCATGTTAATTTTATATGCTGCAAATTTACTGAATTTTCTGATTAGTTCCCACAGTTTTTTTGAGTGAGACTTTGGAATTTTCTATATATAAAATCATATCATCTGCAAATAACAATTTTACTTCTTCCTTTCTGATGTGCATTTATTTCCTTGTCTTGCCTGTTTGGTCTAGTTAGAACTTCCATGGAGCATGTTGAATAACAATAGTAAGAGTGGGCATACTTGTCTTATTCCTGATTTTAGAGGAAAAGCTTTCAGTTTTCTGCCATTCACTGTGGGCTTATCATACAAGACCTTTATTATATTGAGGTATGTCCCTTTTATGCCCAGCCTATGAGGTACAAAATCTTGTTGTAATGGTTTTATTTTTTTACTTGTTTCATTTGTTAAGAATCATTATGTGTGAACATTTAAGAAAATTGATTGTTATGGAATATAAATATGTCTACCTAGTCAGTCAAGGTGGACATTCTAGACACCAACAGACTATCAGCACAAGAGTCTTCAGGCCAGTGACACTTCTCAACACTTCTCAATGTGGCAATTTTGACATTTCCAAAAATCCCCAAGCATTTCTCCAAGCTCTAGGTCACTTTCACTTTTCTGTGACACCACACATAGTCAGGCTTTCCATGTTCTCGGCTCATCTCTTACATCCAATTCCCTTATCTATGTTCCTGCTATTGCTAGTCTCAAGTCGCATGGTTTCTCTTCCAACTGTGCAAAATAATCTTTGATTGGCCTTCTTGTTTTCCTTTATGCTATTAGCATATGTAGGCAGGTAATCTACATTCATAACATTTCTTTGCTCAGGAACTTTCAGTGACTGCCCATTGCCTGACAAATAACATCTCTATTCATGAGCATGGCCTACAAAGCCCTTTACTATTCTTCCCCCAAGCTAGATCCCCACTGAGACCGTTATTTGGCATCGTCTGCTTGCCAAGCCAGATGACTTGAGAAAGCATAGGCAGCTTTAAAGAGCAAGAGACATTGGCATTAGGGGGATGTAAGTTGAATCCCAGCTTTCTCATCTACTTCTGTGTTTATTTTCTAACACTTGGGCATATTATGTTAATAAGCCCTGGGAAAAATAATACCTACCAGGAATGATGTGAGACTGAATCAGATGTAGATATCTACATACCCTCCAGAACCTGCGCATATGGCAATGCTCGGTCCCTTGTACATGAGTAATTATCGCCATCATCATCCTCGTCATCCTCATTCATAAGCATTTCTATTGTTTCTCCATCTCCAGGTGTTTTCTCTCTCAAGTTGAAATATCATTTCCTAATCCCAAGAAGATATCCCCCCTGCTAAAACACTGCTACTTTCAGGGAGTAAGTGCCTCTCTTCCATGCATGATCCTTTCCTATACTTTTCCAAAGTGTCCACCAAATCATCGCCCTGATCAACAGACCCTGAGGCAGTCACTGTGGGATCCAAAGCTAGTGAGCTTGAGCCCTTTACACATGTGAAAAGCCAGAGCTCTCGCTGAACACGGACAAGGAACCCGAGATCACTCGTCTCCCTGAACTCCCAGATGCAGACACCACTGGCTCCTGTTGGCCATGTCACCCCCCCTCCTCCCCATACCTGAATCTGCTTCCTCATGATATATAAAATCATATCATCTGCAAATAACAATTTTACTCCTCAGTTTAGGCCCTGGAAGAGTAACATGAGTTGTGGCTAAAGTCGATGAGTAACAAGAAATGTTGGAAACATAAAATATATCCCCCGCCTCCCACATTCATTGGATAGGTTGTATACAAATAGAATAGAGACTGGTTTGGGGATTTGGAAGACAACAAATCAATTTCATATTACCAGAAGCAAAATAAAAAGAAATAAAAAAATTAGTAAGGATATAAAAAAGAGCTCTCGCTGTCAGCTTTTCCAAATAGTTTTCTTCAAGCACATTGTTTTAAAGAATAATTCATAAATATGTCATACATTATGCAATGCCTTACCATAACCCCTCTAGGATATTTCTTGATTTTTGCTGCCATAAAACTGTAAGGAAAATCCCAGTATATTTATTTTTTTCTGTGTATCTCTGATTATGCCCAAAGAATCAATTCTGAGGAGTTAAATGATATCTTAAAGACTTTTGGTTTATATTACCAATTGCCCTTCAAAAAGATTATAGGAATTCAAAGCCCAGCCAAAAGAAAAAAGAAGTGCCCCATTGCCGTATCCTCAACAAGATCAAGTGTTGGTTATGAATATGTGGTCGACATGAGTGGTCCAACAATCCTGGTCTGTAATTACAGGATTCCTCCCATATACCCAAGAGGCAAAGCCGGGATCCAATGATCTTTTATGGGAAACACATTAAGATAATATCAACTGCTTCACCAATGATCTACACAGGGACATGGGCAGAATACAGAGACAGAATAACAAATAATTTAAGGCAACATTTGACAATCAGCAAAAGCAAAAGCTGCAAGTTTGTTGATGTAGTTGACATGGGTTTTCTAAGCAGGTTAAATATATCAGAAGGCACACAAGGAAACAGTGGATACATTTGGCTGCTGCAAATGAAAACCAGAAAAAGCAAAAACTTCTCTACAGCAAAACAAGGCAACTGAAATAAAAGCCACACAATTGGAATGATGTGTAACAGCAATAGAGGAGAAATAGGAATCCATTAGAAAGATGAGAAAAGGCAATTTATGAATGAAGAAGTACACATAGCTATGAAGTGTGCAGGAGTGTTCACCTCACTGATACTCAAACAATTAATACTTTTGGTGATAATATAGGCAAAGATTTAAAGCATTTTTAAAACTCAATGTTTAATTTGTGTGTGTGAAAATTGGCTTTCACTTGAGGCATGTATCATGCAAATAGGACAGTCTTTCTAAAGGGCAGTTTGACCACATGTATCCAATACCATATGCATATATGTCTTCACTCTGCCACCCCACCATAAGCTTTCCAACCAAACCACACTTACATGTGCTGGAAAAGATGACTGCATGAAGATATTACAGTAGTATTCATAATAGATAGTGGATGCTCTTTCACAGAGCATTTAGTCAAACATGGTACATGCAAAAAATGTAGATCCTGCAACAGTGACATGCAACCATATTTGTTGACATAAAAAGCAGTCCATTAAATATTGTTGGGTGTAAAGACAAGTTACAAAACAACACATGTGCTATGATTCTACTTATGGAAAAGAAAGATACACACACATGTATACACATGCTTGGAGAAATGTTGGGAAGGATGTCCACCCAAGTGCTAATAATGGTTGCCTTTTTATTATTTGGCTTTGCATAATGAGTATCATTTTTGCCAAAAGACCTAAGTTACCTTCAAAAGAAAAAAAAATGTATTCTTGGTGTTTGATTCCTGGAGAAGCCAGGTTTTCTGGAGGGGCTGGGCTCGACTCTAGCCTTGAGAAACGATATCTCCTCATTTTTATTGGCTAAAGCAAACACTCAAGATTTTTTCATAGAATGAGACCATCATCACATCATCATCATCATGTACTCAGGCCTCCAAATTGAGTATCAGTTTCAAAACAATTGAAGGAGTGTTCTTTTACCCAGACAGAGATCAGAACAAGCCTAAGAGCATATTGAAAGGCTAAGCTGGCAGAAGCCAGCAGTAGAAGGAGTCTGGTTCATTCCTGAAACTGAAGTTCCTTGTGCTACCCTTTAGCAGAGATGTATTTGAGGGAAAGTCAGTCAGAGCATCTCCTTTAAACTGAAGGGAAACATCAGCCACCCTGAAATACATGGCCTTTGTCACCCAGATTAGGTGGACATTTATTTCTTTGAGAAACAGATGCAATTGATTAACCAACAAAATTACTGGACTCCTGAGGGACTTCAGAGTTAACAGGAGGAGGTGCAGGACCTCCATGGGTTTAACATGAGGATTACAACACCCAAGGACATAGTTTGAAACACATTTGGTGCTAAGAATCTGTTCTGGCTCTTCATCTGTAAAACCTGATAAAGGAGGGTCTTTAATGTCCATAAGTGAAAATCAGAGACGAGTCTAACTATACTGTCTGTGCAGACAAGTTTATACGTCTGTAGAACAGGTTATGTTATTTAGACACATTAGGTTAAAAACAATTCCACAACTGCTTTAATAATGTATGGAAAAATACATTTTTACTTTAAATATGGTATTTAAGGAAAAACATGGCTCTGAATCCTTACATGCACTAATTTACCAGATTCAGAAGATTTATGGTCTGTTACCTGGGCTCCTATTGAATGCCCTGAAGTGGATGACTTCTGAGTCACCTTGAGGTTTTATGATTCAAACATGTGATCACACTGAAGTGGCCACATTAATTATGATCTCCTTCACATCAGTTCATCAGGTCCCTGCATGAGTGCTGGTTACAAAGATATGTTCAGTTTGTAAAAATCGGGCCACTTATTCAATTAGAGTATGAGATCTTCCATATTTGTACTATATTTTCATTTCATAAGGTCATCTGAGTTATTTGGGTGTATAAAAGAAGTAAGTACATGATAATCTAAAACCAGACATAATCCTCAATCTTCACAAAATGCCGAGATAGTATGAATGACCCTCCATTAAAAAAAATCAGAAAATGCTCAAAACACCTAGAAGTTCATAAAAGCTCTTGGGCTTTTTAACAAGACAGAAGTCTTCTTTATATCCTTCAGACTCTAGGTCAGGTTCTGGAAAAACCACAAAGTGCTTAATGAAATGAAAAAATAACTTAAGTAAATACTGTCAACTTATTTTCATATTTTAGGAAAAAGTTATTCTTAACTATTTCCAGCAAAAGAAATGAATATTTATTTTCTATCTTAAAATGATTGGGTTAGATCAATCTTAGGAAAAATATTAAAGTTTTCCAATAGCACATTATCCCTAAATGCCTTATTAACAATAATTCTACTTCCTAAAGGTATTAGTTCACAGATACAAAGGTAGGAACAGACATCAAACATTTTTCAAACCCTGAAGACATTTCAGCTGAGAATTAGGAATATATTTACTTCTGCTTGGTTATTATCCTCTGACCTAGTTTAGTTTTCTCAAATTTGTTACTTTTTCATTTTCCAATCCATCATATTGATTTTTTTTTCTTCCACATCTGTGCAGTTTGGAAATTATACCTCCTTATGAAGATCTGTGAAATCCTTCTATGGGAAAAAATAATCGAGTTCTGTAAACTGAATCACTCTTGTCTGCTCCTGAAAGACACACAGAATAAATTATAGCTGGCCAAATATGACCTCTTAAAAACCACAGTGGCACTTTAAGGTCTAAGCATTATGTCCACCTCCTGCCAAAAGGAATGATTATATGAGGAAAGCTCAAGTCCTATTGTCAATGCTATATGTAATATTTATGCAGGATAATCCCCTTAGCATGTAAATAATTCAGGATTGAAAAGTACTCAGTGAACAAACAAACACTCAAAATTCAAAATGTTGTCACATTCTGTAAGAGGTGAATTATCCAATCTTGGTTGTATTTCATGGCTGAGGGAAGGCAGATGAATCAAAAATGAAAAATAATCTTTTGGTAGGAATATACATTCTGGGAGGGACTGGTTGTGTGCACAAGAACCATTTTACTTGGCATAGTGCAATTTTTTTACTAAAACTAAAAGTGAAAGAATCATCTCAAAAAGATTATGTTTGTTTAGCTCACATAATATTTATGGGATTTGAGTAAAGAGGATTAAGACAAAAGAAGAAAAGTCCAACTGAATTTGGGTATTTGGTATTGAAGGCAGAGAAATGAAAGGAAAGGTAAATGATGTATTGGCCTGTTTGGAGCAAAGTCTTCCGTTCCCAAGGGGGGTTGGGACTACACTGGGAGAGGGTCTTGGTGAAGAGTAGAGCTAAAACATATTTTCACTTGCTCGAGAGGTAATACAGATTGCTATAAATTGAACATCAGCGTTCCTCCAAATTCATATTCTGCATATGAATATGAGAAGTTTGAAGCCTCCTCCTGAATGTGGTGGTATTAGGAGGTGGGGCCTTGGGGAGGTGATTAGACCATGAGGGTAGAGCCTCATGAATGGGACTGTGGCCTTATCAGAGAGACCCCAGACAGCTCCTCTTTTGTCCTTTCTGCCATGTAAGGACACACAGAGAGAAGACACCCTTCCAAGAACCAGGAAGTGGACCCCCAGCAGACACTGAATCTCAGCCTTCCCAGCTACCAGAACAGTGAAAAATAAAAATGTGTTATTTAAACTACCCAGTCTTTGGTGTTTTTGTTTTACTAGCCCAAAAAAAGGCTAAGACAGAGGTACATTAAAGAGGACTAAGGGAAAATTTATAGAAGATGTTTTATAAAAAAGATTTTGAGAGGTGAGCTTTCCTAAAATCTTCATCAATTTTCATTTTTCATCAGTTTGGAAGCATGTAATTGGTGAGACTCTCAGGAGGCCATCTATTCTATTCTCTACTCCAAGGAAGACTGAGCAATTTCTGACAGATAGACATTTACTGCATTTTTAAATGATTCAGTGGAGAAGGTGCCCTGACCTTGCAAGGCAATCAGTTGCCATTTATATAGTGCCTGCACAGTTCAGAAATTCAGCCAGTGTTTAGCTCAAGTCCACTCTGCAGTTGGCACCACCTCTTTTCACTGAAATTGGGATGAGGGAGATGCAGTCTTGGCCAAAACATGGTGCCGAGACAGTCTGTACTCTATTACACTGCAACTCCCTAAACATGGGCAGATGTGTATTAAGGCAACTTCTCTATCTAAATGACTGACATGACAAAGAATCCCTTAACTTTTCTAGATGGTTTCAGAGCTCATGTATTTTAGAACATGCAAGCATCTAAAATCTTTTGGCATTGCCATGCGTGCTTTCTCCTCCTCCTGGAGACACTTTCCTTATTTTTCTGACAAAATCCAACTTGACTTTCAAGAGTTGATTCAGATGTCAACTTTTCTGTTTTCAGTAAAGGCTTTTCTTACCTCCCATAGTTCCTTAAACCAACATCTGTCATAACGTGTCACATTGCTATAATGATCTTTTCACTCCACGTGACTTTCTCCCTGGTCTTTGAGCCCTGAGCACTTAGTGTGTAGAATGGAACTGACGTTAACAAAAGATCACTGCGTAATGAATGAGTTTAATGCATTCCCCACTTTACAGATGGGGAAATCAAGATTTGTTTGTTAGAGACTGCAAACAAATGTTTTCTGAGTCCTTAGATATTTCAGTTGATTCGCACAACTTCCCAAAGGAGGATTTATAAAACAAAGAAAAAATATACAAAGTATAAAGAAAAAGCTATAATCTGCCAAGGATGGAAGTGTAGGTAAAAAATTTGTTATCAGTATTAAGGTATACAGTACGAAATAGTGCATCTATGTTGCAGTAAATCTGAACCCCTTAAATTGCCATGCAGGAAACTAGCGTGATGGAATTTGTCTGCTGTGGGCTGTCAGCAAGTCCAGACAAGAGCAAAATTGGAAAGGTGAGTTTTCACTTCCTAATCCCTCTTTAAATTTTCTTACTGTGCATCTGAAATGTTCTGGGAATGGAAAATTGTACCATTTGTCAGGAAAAATATGCAAGCTCTTATTAGTTAATTTGGAGATTAATTTAGAATATTGTTTGGGATACCCTAAACCCTATAAGTTTACAGCACTTACTAGCTATCAGCATCTCCTTCCTTACCAACAATAACTGAGATGGTGTTTTCATTTCTAATTTTTTTTTTGTGGAAACATGTAAACAGTTAAGCTAAGCCCTTTTATAGACACTGTCATTTTGTTTCCAGTACCAATTTTAGGGCAAGTATTTTTCAAAGAAAAACTCATCAAATGAATTGTCTTCATTGATGATTCTTTTGAATGTTAGATACTAAAAAACATAGGCCTTTTCATTTTCAGTCCATTACAGGACAGAATAGAAATAAATCCAACTGACCCTAGGAACTGTATTGAAAATCCTCTCCCCAAGTCAAGGTATTGTGAAATGCAGCCATAATTTCAAAATTAAATCATGTACTTCTACAGCCCTCGTTGTTTATTTTTTCTAGCTTTGCCCTTGAGCTTGCAGGTTGAGTGGGAACATTTTCCTGTTTGCTAGTTTTGTTATCAATAAATTTTTTGGTACTCCATTTGTTGAGTATTGCCCATTAACAGTTTTCAACTGATACGGAATAAGTGCAATCAAAGGTTTTCCAAAAATGTTATCCTTCCCCATCACTTATGTCTATTTGTAAATAAATTTCTCTAAATCTCAAAAATATTTTAAAATCCAAGTGATGGAGGCAGCAGAGAAAGTGCATACTATCATGTCAAAGTGTTGGTTTTCTTTTAATTCAACACTGATTTTGTCTCAGAGACCAAAAAATTGTAATTCAGTTACTTTGTGTACGTATAAAAATATTTGTCAATTCTAACAAAAACTCCTATATTTGGCACATTACTGACGTGTGTTTTGATGAATTATGACATGCATCACAAGTGATTTAGTAAGTATATTTCCTCACCATAGATTTCTTAAATTTGTAAAACATGGCTTTTACCATAACACTGTGTTGCCCCAAATATATATTTGTTTTCCGGTCCCCAAAACCAACAAAAAGTTTACCTCTTGTGTTGAACTTTTTGAATGAATCATCTATAACATTCATAGTAATGTCAGATCTTTCATCTTTGGTGGAATATACTTCAAAAGCTTTATTTTGACTCTAAACGTTTGAAAAGAAAGTAAATCACTATTGGAATTAACTAAATTCTCCTTTAAGCATCTGATGATGCTGATATACACTGTTGTCTTTCCATTGATAATGATTTTCTTCTTTTGGTATTGGAGGTGACATATTAGCTGCTCTCTTGATTTTTTGGAGGCACACAAGAGTCTTAGTTACACAACTTGCAACTGAAAATGAACACATACAGTGAAGAGAAGTTACTTGATACCAATGACAGTCATGTGCCACAGAACTATCTATAAACCTATCTTCTGTAGGTGCATCTATTAAGTGGTCATTTTGGGGCACTGTCTTCATAACAGTACTGCAAAGTATTCATGGTGGATGTTAATGCTTCATCGCCAGATTTATTTTCTGCTTTTCATGTGATCGGTGACATCCTCATGGCCCTTATGGTGGATAACAAATGTTGACATTTTGTCAAATTTATCATCCAATGATTCATCAGGTTTCCAACTGATTTGTTTTCAATATACA
Source organism: Manis pentadactyla (assembly GCF_030020395.1). Classification (NCBI taxonomy): domain Eukaryota; kingdom Metazoa; phylum Chordata; class Mammalia; order Pholidota; family Manidae; genus Manis; species Manis pentadactyla. Next base: position 19,301,386 of record NC_080036.1, read on the forward strand.
CTTCCTGTTTTTGAATTCATTTGTGCAGAAATGGTTATTGCCCAACAAAGGGACAACATCAATAACAGAATAAAGGAATAGTTGTAAATTTACACCATATTATAAACAATAAGGCCATAAGTGCAAGCATGTTCAAACTACTCATTGTATACACTTTAGCTCAGTCTTGTTTGGCTTCTCTTTCTCACATGTATTTCAGATGTAACTAACCTATGATTTCCCATTTCCCATAGAGCCCATCAAAAAGAATTCTCAAGGTTTCATACAGTCAAGGGCTGGCAGAACCTGTAGTGTTGGATGCTTCTCTGACTGGAGCCTGAGGTTGCAGGGCATTAGCTGTTCCCAGTTGCACACACCCAGTGCATCTCATTTTATTACCAGGCTTCCTATGTACTGTCCCTGAAAAGGAGGTGTTAGTGATGTGGAGCCGGGAGAGGGTTATCAACTGGTTATCTTCCAGCTTTGACCAAGTGTTAGAACGAGAGCTCCATTCACTGCAAGGGCTTCTCACACAGCCCTGGACAAGCCCACATTTAATAACACTTTAAAAATGAAAGGTCAAGGATGGACAAGTCATAAACCAGCGGGATTCTGCGACTAGAGGAACAAACTAGTGCTGAGCCAGGTAAACCAGTTATCCCAGGAAGAAGGCAATGTATGGGGGGTCCTCTTCATCCCCTTCTTAGAGCTTTGCACATCACATGTACTCAAAACATGTCCTCACATCTGTGTAGACTCTTAATAATAATTCTTAATAGAGCCCTTCACCTTTCAAACCAAATCCTGCATCATGTGTGGATTCCCAGGCCAAAGCCTGGATAACAATAGGCCTATTTTTTAAAGACAAAATTGAAGTTGCCCCTGGGCACACAGCTGGTACACAGAGGAATACACAGTCCTATTGCTTTTGATGACTACACAGCTGCCTCTCATTTCCCTTTACTGATTCAAAGGTATTAATGAACCAAAGATAAAAGAGCTACATTGTTTAAATGTAGCTTTTCACAAAAGACAAAAATGAGTGTGATTTTTTTTTTTAAGGTGATTTCTAGTCCAAGAGTTGAGAACAATGGGTGTGAGCTTGACTCCTCTGCCTTCTTATGACTCCATCTAGCATGAAGCCCAGGCTGGGCTGGGGGCTGATTGTGGAAGGGGCTTCTGGGCTCCTTACACATGAGTTGGGCCTGGGACCCCCCCACAGAGTCTGTGGCACAGAGTAGGGGAAGAGGGAGGGAAGGACATGCCAGGGCCACAGAAGGGCAGTTTTAATCTTAAACTATTTCTGGCCAGTTGGGATGTTTCACTCTTGAGAGAAGAAGCAGTTCTACTTTTGTTTTTTTGTGTTTGCTTGTTTGTTTTGTCTTTTGTTCAAATGTGGGTGTGGGAGCAGGAAGAAAGAAAGGGGAAGGAAGAAAACATTCTGGGAAGGCATCAGCCCTAGTTCCGGAGTCAGGTAGCTCAGAGTTTAAACGCCGACTCTGTCTCTGAGTAAATGTGATTCTTCAGAAAATTTTGAGAACCTCTCTACGCCTCAATTTCTATCTCTGGAACTGGCAAAAAGCATCATCTTTACAGAGTGGCTATGAGGACTAAGTGGCCGTATGTACTTAAAGGAGTTACTACTGGATTAGCACGTACCAGCTAGTCATTATATATCATTCATCATTTTTACTTTTTCATTTAATTCTTATAACCTATGCAAATAGATATTACTGTATTTCTGCTCCAAATGGCGAGTCTCAGATAAACAAAATAACTCTCTGGTATAGGACATGGCTAGCGTCCAAACTTGAGTTGCTCTGAAATACGAGCCTGAGGTGAGTGAAGCTTTGTATGTGGATAGTGTGCTTGGGTTTATAATCCTTGGGACGGTGATGTAGGGCCAGGGTGTGAAGCCAGAAGAAGGGAGGCTGAGACAAGAAAGTACCAGCGAGGCAGCCACCACAGAGGCTCACAGGACCTTCTGGGGAGCCTTAAGAAGGGGTGAGAGCTTCCTACCAGCCTTGGAAGAAAGAAGAAGGCACTTTTCCAGAGCTCCCAGTCCCCAGTGGTCAACACCAACTGGGCTTCAGGAGAGATGAGGTAGGCCAGGCCCTCTCAGGGTGCAGGTGCTGAAGGCCGCCCAGGCCTGTGTGGAACTGGATATTCCTGACTGGAGTTAGAGCCAGCTCCCCCCCACCAGATGTCTTATCCAGATGACAATGGAGAGCCCAGTTCTGTCTGCCTTCAGCAATTGCACTTTTTTCTAACACACCATGTAACCTTTTAGGACAGAATCAGTGACGACCAGTGTAAACCTGCAAACGGGATGGTTCAACCCCTTAGACGAGGACCTGCAAAATGGGCAAACGGCTGGAAGATGTGACTGAAGTCTGGTAACAACTCCTTAAACTGCTTCTAACAGGTTGAACAATACAAATCAAGAGGGATTCATGTTTATTTCTATATTCCATGTAAGACAAACCTTGATGGTTCTCCAACTTGAATCCATATTCAAGTCATCTGGGGAGCTTAAACGAAGTGCAGAAGCCCAGTGTCCTCTCCCTATGAGATTCAGATTTAATTGATCTTGGATGTGTCCTAGACAACAGGAGATTCAAGAGGTCCCAGGTGATTCTAACGTGGAGGTAAACTTGGGGATCACTGCTTTAGAAAGTAGTAACAAGAGCAAAGCCCCCAGTTGTCCAGTCTTCAACTCTGCAGATCACATCCACGTAGCCATAAAAGTCACTGGATAATTGCTCCAATATTCACTTCACTCTGCTCAAATGAATACAACTGCACTTGATCCCATTACTCACCACACATCCTCCGTCTCACGCATTTCTCTAAGCAGCACCCCTGGCTGAGGATATTCCCCTTAGCCTTGACCTTTTCTCTAATTGAGAGCCAGAGGTTGCAGGGTTTGTTTATACATACACAATAGCAATGAGAGAGCAGGGCCCTGGGAAGGTGAGCCTGAAAAGAAATAAACATTTTCTGTAAACGAAAAATCAATGGGAATGCAAAATGGTGTTCAAGTAACTTTTCCAGATGTAAACTGCATCAGTTTCTATGGCGGAGTATTTGGAAAACACAGAAAAGGAGAAAATTATAATCACCAGAGATAATTGCTATTAATTGGCATGATTCCTATTTATTTACACATATACATGTATTTACTATAACTCTCCCTTTTTTTGCTTTTCTGTTTTTCATTTTCATTTTGTAAAGTATTTGTGATGAATATCAAATGATTGCTCTGATTCTTGAAACCCTCTGACTGTAGATTACTGTGTCTGTCACTCCGGTTTTGCTGGCCAGGGTCATTAGCCTTCATGAACCTCTGATTTTTCATTGCCTTGTACGTCCTTCTCCTCCCACTGCCACCGAGAGAATCAATCCGCCAGAAGCGGGCTAGGCAGGTAATGCCCTTGCAGGAGGACTCCCAGGCTGGTCCGCTGCTTGAAAGCAAGTGTTCTCGCCTCCCTGCCTCCCTCGTCCGCACTTGCACTTCGCCCTGCCCAGAGCCCTGACCAAAGGGATCGTCAGCAACCAGGAATGCCTCAAACTGCATCTTTAAAAATTCATAAGTACCTCCCAGTATTCCAATGCATATCCAAAGAATAAGGTGCCCTTAGCTACATTATAGAATAATTGCATCAATAAGAAGATGAAGACATAGAGCAGGGCAACCCCGAATGTCCTTCCTCGTTGCTTATCAAGAAGTTGGAGCAAACAGTGGAAAGGCAGTTTGGTCCGTAAGCAGAAGGACTTGGCTACCCCTTACTCATGTTCATCTCAACCCCTCGTGGTTCTTTCCCTTTCTCTTTCTAATCATCTGGCTGATGGTTTTCAGTCTTTTTCACTCTTTTTTGGTTGAATTTCCCAGAAATTTTTCTTTTGTTCTTTTTTTTTTTGCCTCCTAAAAGAGCTACTTTTCTCTTCATCCTGAATTTTGTGTTTATTTTCCCTTGCCTTGTCTAGAATGCATGTATCCCATACCCATTATGTTTAAAAAATATATCGATGGGTGGCACTTGTTTTTAGGAGTTACTATAAAGGTGGCACTGTATGAAGTCTTTTGTGTGTTGCTATTTTTGTTCAATATTGAATTTCCAGAATTATATTTCTAGAATTCATCCGTGTAGTCGCTTATAGCCATAGTTCATTCATTTTTACTATTGAAGATACTCCTCTGTGTTTACTATACCACAATTTATTTATCTCCTCTCCTGCTGATGGATGAGGTTGCTTCTAGTCTTTTATGAGCAGGGCTGCTATGAAGAATCTTATGCACACATCTCCTGGGGCACAGGGGATGCATCTTAGAATACTTACGTGTTTAACTTCACAAGATAATTCTACATTGTTTTCAAAGCAGTTGTACTAATCAACACTCCCACCAGAAATATGTAAGTGTTTTATTTGGACTTCTTTGATTTTTGCCAATGTATTGGTATAAAACGGTATTTCTTTGTGGTCTTGATTCACATTTACATGATTACTCATAAAGCCACGATGAACTTTTAATATATTTAAAGGTAACATGCCCTTGCTCTGCTTACAATTCCTTTTCATGTCTTTTGCCCATTTAATAATTAGGTATATTTACCTTTTCCCTTTATTTGTAGGAGTCCTTTATATATTATCAATTCTCGTCTTTGTCTGTTACATGGGCTGCAAATATTTTCTTCTAGCTTTTGGCTTACCTCCCTTATTTTTTACTGGTCCCATGGTAAAGAGAACTTCTTCATTTTCAAGATCAAATGTCTGGGGGACTCATCAATAATAAACCCTTGTCATAAACTAGTATAACTCAGTGTTTCTCCAGTTTGACCATGAACTCCTTGAGAATGGAAGTTTGTAATTTCCTCATGTGTAACACTGGAATAATTCCTTTCTTGCAAGTTTGCCCTGAGGATCATGAGTAACTGGTTGCAAACATATTGTGTTGGCTTGTTTTATTAAGTCATATTAAAATGCTATATCATGTTTAGAATTTTATATTCTAATGATTCCAAATGGCTCCATCCAGACACAGGTACACAGGGACAATGACATATGTCCTTTGGCCACTATATACATCATGGTTCAAATCACCTAAGAGTGCGTCACTACACCACCATTAGCATAGCTTATATTAAATTTATGCCTAAATAAAGCAAGTCTTTTTCTTTTTTTCCTTTGGCCCCACATGGGACACACCTTCCATAAAAATTGGAGGAGAGCAAGAACTGTGAAGCAAAAAGAGAGCCCAGGATGCCAATGAAACTGGGGTGTGTGTCTTCAAGGCAGGCATTTCTGCATGCTGTCTCCCCTAGTACCTGTGATAGCTTTACCCTGAGACCCTGCGAGTCACACTCACACCTTATTCTTGGAATTCGGGGCCTGTCAGGTGGTGAACAGAGCAGGTTTATCAATTTAGACCAGAGCCACACTAACAACCCCCTGTGGTAATGAAAATCACAACCCTTAGCTCCTTGAACAGACTCTATAATCAACTGGGTGGGTGGGATTATTGCCACTGGCACATGTAACAACGGAGTTCAGCCTGGGGAGCAGCCTTGATTTATTCAGAAAGCCTTTGCGTGAACAGGCACCATGGTGTGATACTCCCATCTGCAAAAGTATATTCAAAAACTCTTTGGAGATCTCTCCCTGTTTCCCATCCCTTGCCATTCATTATTTTATTTCCTTTAGGTTTGATGAAATGTCCTGCTCTGTTACCAGAACAAAATGAATGATTCAAGTGTACAAGGTGCCAAATTAATCTCACTTGACCTTTCTAATATGAAGTGTAATCTTTTGTGGCTATAAAAGAGAGAACTTTGTACAAATGGAGGTTAAGCATGATTAAAGAATTCTTCTGTAACATGAAAATATCTCACACATTATTTTCCTGGTTGAAGTTATAATTTCAAGAAATTCTGTACAGGCATGTTTTTTTTTTTTTTTTTGTAAGTCCTTTTCTTAAAGGTGATTTGGGAACCATTAGGATTTGCAAGAGGGAGACTCAAAACACACACACACACACACACAAACACACACACAAATTATACCTAAAGTGGAAGTTGATATTTTTCTTTCAGCTCCTTGTCAAGCATACATTTTCACCATATACGGTGAACCATAGCAGCTACAGGTTTTACATACTTGGTTAATTAGCAATTCTTACCAAACCAAGTGTATCATTTCTCTTTAGAATCCTACATGGCCTCGATTAGACATATTTACGGGAAAAGTCAATGGATAAGACATTAGAGGCCAACCTCAGAGTCAGAACAGAGTAACCGTAGACCTTAGAGAAGTGCTTTATTAGCCAAGAATTGGTTGGTTATTGATCCTGGTCTGCATCTCTGGTCACAGTAGCACTTACCCTAATTTTTCTAGTGTAAATATAAGTAAATTTGAATGGGTGTTGCTGAAAACAATCTGTAAATCTGCATTCTGTGGTTTGGGTTGTAATTGTAGTTACTGGAAGGTTCAATATCTGGGGCATGTCGAGGAGACAAGGCTGTGGCCTGGCACCCTGCTCTCTGCAAAAACCTCCTGAAGCACTTTCTCAGGGGCTATTAGAGCAACTCCGGTTCTCTGCTCAGAAACGCAGAAACCACATGGGTACTCAGTGAAGAGGAAACTAGAGGCAGGGGATGAGCTCTGTCAGAAGAAATGTTGTGCATTTAACTTAGAGTTCTCCTTTCTTTTTTTTTCCCCCTGAGGTCAACCAAGCAATTAAGGAAGAAAGCTATGAACAGTTTTCCTGTTTTCCTCAAGGTAAACAATAATAAATACACATTTGTTGCAATGCCATCATTGCCCCTGCCTTTTATGCATCCCGTCCCTTCCTTTTGCCTGCCCCTCCCTCATCTCAGCTACGATATTAGAGATTTTCCAATAAGCACTGTGTTCCCATCATTACCTACACTCTCATCGTACTGGGAAACACCTCCCCTTGACCGAACTTGCTACTGGGTTAATGAGGGTTAATGGGTATTGTATTTCACCTGGATATTGCCAAGAAATTTTGACCTGAAAGGACTTGGGGTGGGAAATGGTTTCACTGATGATGAAACCAGCAGAAATAAAGCACTGAACAAATCCCACTCTTGGAAACCCAGGTTTGAAATTAGCATTTTATAAGTTCAAATACTTCACAGGGCTGATTGGTGCTGAGGTATCATGATTTTCATTCTGTAACTTCACATTTTGAGGTTACAACAAAACTGTTTCTGCAAAAGAAAGAAACAAACATGAAAAATAAAGTAAATTGAAATGTGTGACCCACGCCTGCGTGCATGCACCACATTATAACAGAAATGTTCTGGAGAGAGAGAGTGATGGAGATGGACCTTGTAGATCTTATGTGGCAGTGAGTGAGTGAGCGATCTACCTGCTGGTTCAAGAGCGGTTATTCACTTGTATTAAGTAAGTGATTTGTGCTTACTGGGAGCAATTTATTTAACAGCAAGCTATGTTCTTTTCTAATAGGCACTTCTGTTTGGAGCTGTTGTCTTTAGCCTCAATTTCTCTCCATCGTTTGTCCCAGCCATAATAAATTAATTACAAGCCCCAAAACTAGTATTTTCCATTCATGCCTCAGTGCCTTCCCATATGCTGTCCCTTCTACCTCATACACACTATTCCCTCCTCCATCTCTTCCTGGCAGTTCTTTGTACTTTGGTGATTCTGACCAAGAGTTACTTCCCTTGGAAAACACTTTATGATCAACACCTCCCCTTACCCCCACCACCAAATCTATTTTCATTTGAGGACACGTGCTGAAATGTAACAGCATAACTCCATCTCAATTATTCCCCCCTAAACTGAACTCTTTGAAAACAGTGAGTATATGTTAATTTCTCTGTCTGTAGTTAGCAGGTGTCAAAGTATCGGTATGCAACTTCTACACTTAATGAGAATTCATAGATAAATGAATGAATGAGTTCTCTAAAATCTGCTGATAGGCAAGTCCACCTTTATTAAAGCAGAACTTGAAACTCAAGTGCACATGTAAAAGCCAGGAGAAGGCCCTAAATCAGCTGAGTGACTCACAAATAACATTTATCTTGCCAAAGCAGATGGAAATATATATACCCATTGTGGTTGGGCTTCTCATTTCCAAGATAAACCAGAAATTCATTTTTTAAATTTAAAATGAACAATTTTTTTAAAACCTTGGCAACTTATACTATTTTATGTTGCTCAAGTTCTCCCAGATAAAAAAAACCTTCACAAGAAAATCCCAGATAAAAAAACCTTACAAGAAAATGGTAGCAAGGACCATATCTAGCTGTGTTTCTCTATCTATCAAAGTAAGATCTCAAAGCCATCAGTAAACAATGACATGGGCAAGATGGAGCCTTCAGGATCTGAAAACTAAATGCTCTTATGGAGTTGGCTAATTGCTTAGGCACGGTGCCCACTTGTTGGCCTGGGAATTCATTTTTCCTAAGAGATAGTCTGTTGAATTGGGGAAGTATAATGCTCAGTATTCAGAACAGCCTCCATTGGCAGTCAGCATCTGGCAATCCATTATCAGTGACATCATAATGAGGTGAAGAGAGCTAGAAAGACAGGGGTGCTGGAGGTACTCATCATTAGAAGGATGTGCCAATGAGAGACAATTATTTGAAGACCACGTGATTACCGGTTACTATGGAACCTGCCAAAAAGCTACTAGGATGAATAAGTGAGTTTGGCAAAGTTACAGTTTACAAGATCAATGCACAAAAATCAATTGTATTTCTACACACTAGCAACCAAAAATTGAAAATTGAAATAAAAAATGCCATTGACATTATCATGCAAAATATGAAATATTTAGGGATAATCTGAGGGAAGAAAAAGTAAGACCTAGAAGACAATATATCGCTGGGCAAATCTAAACAAGACTTAAATAAAAGAAAATATATGCTATGTTTATGAGCCAAAGACTCATAACTATTGAGATATCAACTCTCCCCAAACTGACCTTTAAAAAAACTGATTTTTTTGAGATATAATTCATGTACCATGCAATTTATCCATTTAAAGGACAGAATTAAATGGATTTAGTATATTCACAAGATTGTGCAACTACCACCACAATCGAATTTGAAACTATTTCACCTCACAAACGAAACCCTATACTCATTAGCAATCACTCCTTTATTCTCTCCAACCCTTCAGCCTAGACACCCACTTTCTGTCTATAGACTACCTATTCTGGATATTTCATATGAATTCAATCATATAATATATGATCCCTTGTGAATGGCTTCTGGCACTTAGCACGTTTTCAGGGTTCATCCACATTGTAGCATGCATCAGTGATTCATTCCCTTTTATTGCCAAATGATATTCCATTGTATGAACGGGCCACATTTTATGTATATCCCTAAATTTATCTTGGATTCAACACAGTCTAATGGAAAATGTTAATTTTATTTTGCAGAAATTGGCAAGCTGATTCCAAAATTCATGGCCAAAACAACTTTAAAAGAGAAGAAAGTTGGAAGACTATGACTACCTGATTCTCAGACTTATTACAAATGCCCAGTTATCAAGACAGTTGACATCAAGCTAGGCAAACAGATCAATGGAAAAGAGTAAAGTCCAGAAATAGACACAGTGTATGAACAATTAATGTTTGAACTGATATGCAAAGGCAGTTCGTTGGTGCAAAGATATTCTTTTCAACAAATAGTGCTGAAACAAGTAGATAGAATTGTGAAAACAAAAAAGCAAAAAACTAAAAATGAACCACAAAAACACTTCCATTCATACCTCATACCACTTGCAAAAAAAATTAACTTAAAACGGGCCATATATGTAAATATAAAACATAAAATTATACACAATTTGTAGAGGAAACATAAGAAAATTTGGGGGTTAACCTTGGGTTAGATATAAATATATTAGATACAACATTAAAAGCCCAATCCAGGAAAGAAAAGCCCTAATAAGTTAGACTTCATTGAAAGTAAAAACTTCTGCTCTTCAAAAGGCATTGTTAAGAAAATGAAATGAAAAACCATAGACTTGGAGATAATATTGAAATTCATGTATCTCATAAAGGAATTGCATCCACAATATATAAAGAACTCTTGAAATACAATAATGAAGAAACAAATAACCCAGTACAAAGTGAGCAAATGGTTTGGACATACAGTTCATCAAAGAAGATAATAAAGATAGCATGCAAGTACATGAAAAAATTCTCAACATCATTCATTAGTCATAAGGGGAATGCAAATTAAAACTATAATGAGATATTTTTATATACCTATTAGAAAGACTAAAATTAATAAAACCCCCATACCAAGTGTTGAGGAAACTGAGATAAACTGGATTTCTAATATACTCAGGCAGATAAATTGGCACAACCACTTTGGAAAACAATGTGGTAGTTTCTTAAAAGGTTAAACACACATCTGCCATATGATTCAACTGTTCTACTTCTAGTTATTTGTCCATGAGAAATGAGAATATATGTCTATACCAGGACTTGTTCTTCATGAACGCTCATAGCAACTACTTTGGGAATGACCAAAAATTAGAGACAATCCGAAGTGTTCACCAACAGGTGAATATGTGGTACACATGGTGGTACACAGTACAATATCTATAGCAATAAAAGGTATAAGCTATTGACATATACAACTACAGGAATCAATCTCAAAATAATTATGTTGAGTAAAAGAAGTGTGGCCTATAAAAATGCACGCTGTATGACTCAATTTATATAAAATTTTAGAAAAGATAAATGGACAGAAAGTAGATCAGTAGTTACACCAAAGGCTGGAGGAATAATTGTGAGGGGTTAAAGGAAACATTTTCAGGGAATAGATAGGATTATTGTTATCTTGATTGTTGTAAGGTTTCACGACTATGGGCAGGTGTCAAAACTGGTCAAACTGCAGATTTTAAATACATGCAGTCTATTGTGCATTAATTATACCTCAATAAAGCTGTTAAATGCAACAGGGAGAAAATTCCATCTGCTGGGTTGGTCCCCAGAGCTGAAAATGAGCACAGCAAGATTAGTCTTGGTTCCAGAAGAAATAGCTCTCCAGGAAGCTCCTCAGTCAAGGACTTAGGCCTGGGGAAACAGTGAGTACATCCAGGCACCCAAGGATCTGAGTAGAGGAGAAGGCAGGCAAGAACTAGGATGCAAGGTCACATGCCCTGATGCAGGTCTCCTGAAGTATAAGACTTCTTGAGTGTCTCATGAGGGCAGGATTGTTTGGACAGATAAGGGTAGGTTTAATTCTGAGCAGAGAGACTGAGGGTCCCCGTCAAGTATGGGAAAAGACTGAGGAGGCAGAGCCCCAACCTTCTAGCCCAGTTACCTCTTCACTAACTTGGAACACAAAATTGACTGTCTGCTCCCTCCAACAAGGTGAGAGGAGGCTTCCCAGAAAGACAAACATGGCTGGTGACCCATGTACGTATGCAAGCCACTCTACCTACCTCTATACCCCTTGCTGATGTGTCCTAGGTATCTCACACCTTTCGTCTCCAACCCATAATGTCACACCTCACTCCATCCACACTGATCTTGGTACTCTTATTCATCAGTGACCTGGACCTTCTTACACACACACACACACACACACACACACACACACACACACACACACAGTCCTACTCACACAGTGCAGACCGTGTGGTTAAAAATCAGTGTGAAAAATCACCTACTCGTTGCATATGTTATATTTGGTTTACAAGATTATTTACTAACTGGGGCCACATCTTCTATTCTTATTTGTCCCTGAAGAGCTCTGTCCCCATAAATGATATCATCTGGAGGCAGCAGGTCTGACAAAACCATTCTGGTCTGGGAAACAATCAGCTTATGCAGAGCCCAAGTGCACCAAGCATTAACATTTCACCTCTTGTATAATATACCTGTAGTTTAACTAGGGACTCTAAAACCTCCACAGCTCACTGTAAAAATAGAGATTCTAAGTAATGCTCAGACAGACTTACAAATACATGTGCATAAAGTTGATTAATACATGGTCCAAAGTCTCAAAATTACCCCAGCAACTTAAATGTTCATCAACAGGAGATGGGTTAAATCCATTAGGCTAAATCTATCCACTGATGTACCATATAGACATTAAAAAGAGAGGCCCCAGATCTTAAACTACTGGCCAAAAATAGTCCCTGTAATTCATAGCAAAATGAAAAATATTTATATATCTTATTCTTGATCACACCTAGTGTGCATGTACATATACACGCATTTGATTTTGTATCTCTGGATGGTAGGATTACAGGTAATTTTTATTTTCTTTTATATATGCATGTTTTATTTTTCCTGAATTCCTTGCAAAAAGCAGGCATTATTTTTATACTCAGAAATAATTCTTTCAACTTAAGCAAAAAATAAAAAATAAAAAAATCACATCTTAACATTGGCCTTGGCCGCAGGCCAGGGAGTCTGTTCTCAGGATGTGGGGAAAGAGAATGGTGCTTTCCTGTGTAGTTGATGATTAGGACCCCTGACCCCTTCTTTGATTAACAGTAAGATGAGCTGACTAATTTAACATGCACCATTTCATACAAAGGTCCAAAGCAGACTTTTAAGTAATTTTTAAAGATGTTCAGATTTGCCAAAATAATATTTGATCTCCAAAATGTGCTCTGGCCTGTATTTAGGAACGACTTATTTCTCGGAGCTCATGCTTAAGTAAATTCATATGTGGAAACCCATAATGTAAATTAGTGATGTTGTCTATAATGTAACATGTAAGAAATAATCTAAACCATGGCTATAGCAGCTTCCTAGGGCCATCATAACAAATTAAAACAAACTAGTATGGCTAAACAAAACCCAGACATTTATTGTCTCACAGTTCTGGAATCTAGAAGTCTGAAATCAAGGTGAAACCTACTTGGTTCTTCCTGAGGAACTCTGAGAAAGAATTTGTTCCATTCTTGACTTCTAGCTCCTGGTGACAGCCAGCAATTCTTGGCCTCCATTGGCTGGTAGATGTATCAATCCAGTCTCTCCTTCCACCTTCACATATCTCTGCGTTCTCATGTGGCTGTAATTAACCTTACCAACTGGAAGAAAAAGCAATCTCAGACACCACCAAGGTGATCATATTTATGATCAGTCTTTCTGTCCACATTTGGTTTATAATGCTTTATATATAAATGCCACCAACATGTATACTTTATCTTATCATAAATAGTTATACACCCCTATTCAGTTCAGGGATGGGGGACTCTGCAATCAGATGACATGAATTCATATCCTGCTTTCACTACTTGTTAGTTTTATGCCTAAAGAAAGTTCTTTATGCTCTTAAGTCTCCATCTCTTTTTCTTAAAAATATTAGAAATCATTACAATAGCTCTTTCTTCATACGATGGCTGTGAATATTAAGTGGCGAGCACACAGCATGGCATACATCCAACACAATGACCAACAGAGGGTTGTCACTCAATAAGTGTAGGAGAGAGAGAGAGAGAGAAGCGTGAAAGTGAGAGTCAAAGAAATGTGCAAATATGAAAATTGTCTCAAAAACATTATTAATATGCTTACTGCTATACTAATATATGGTGCTGAAAGGAATCAGATAAGAAAAATCCTGAACTGTACTGAAAAGCAAGCTAACAACCTACCAGCCTGGATTGAAAGAGACCGTAGTAAAATCTAAAATGATACGGTTTGTAGAAAACAAGTAGAAGGAAATCTTCATTGGACTTGATAACAAAGCATGAGCCATAACGAGAAATACTGATAAACTGGACCCCATCACAAACGCTTTGCCTCGGCAAAAAATCTGTTAAAACGATTTGCCGTTCATGTAGCCTCTTCGAGTAGACACTTGTTGCGGTGGCCTATTCTTAGTAAATGTTAACAATTATTGTTACGATTGTTGCTTATGTTATTATTAGGGCCTTTTTTAATCCCTGAAGCGCAATGCCTGAGGCCCCTCATGAGTGTGCCCCATTCGCCACTCTACTTAATTGTCCACTGTCCCCCAAACACTGTCATCGGCCATAGCAAAACCATTTTTAATTTCCACCAAAGTTGGCATTTGCCCCTCTTTCCTCCTCCTCCTTAAGCTGATGACCTCTCCCTTCTACCTGACATTTTTGTATTTATCGATCCTGACCCTGCTCAGGAGCCACCGCTGCAGGAAGTCTGCCTGCTTCTTGCACATCCTTCTCTCTCCCTTCTTTCTGATGTAATATATATATATATAAATGGACATATTCTACATATATATAAATGAAGACATTTACAGAAGAGATCAATAAATAATACATTTATATATGTATATATAAATATAACTGTTTATTATATTAATCCATATTACTTATTATAATATATAATAGAATATTAATTAGAATGTAATTATAGTAGAATAATAGATAATAGGATGAAACCTATATATCCTCCTATAAGTTATATATATTAATATATTAGTTAATATATTAATATATATCATATATTAATTAAATGATATGTAATAATATATAATTAATAAATGTATACTAATATATATTTATTAATTATATATATATAATTGGTTCTATTCCTGTCTCCCTTTCTAAGAGTAAAGGTCCCTTATTAATTATCATTAATATTCACAAAAAGTATTAACATCTGCATTTGCAAACAATCATTAACCATTTCTTGAATGAACCGACACAGCGGTTCCTAGGATTGTAGGATTCACGTCTGATTCTGGGTATCCCCCAAAGTGCCTAGTTTAATGCCTGGAATATAATTGCCAGTGGGAAAATATCTGGAGACTACCTGAATAAATGAAAGGATTGGTGCCCCAGAGCACAAGCATCAGCCTAAACAAGATAAGAAGTCCATAAAAATTGCCAACAATGCAAGAAAAAATATGATAGAAGAAAAGCACACCAAAACCTTCTTTTGAAACAACCTCTAATTTCCACCACATCTTTCAAAGATGTCTCAGTTCAAGGGAAAATGTATTTGTGGTTTGGTTCAGGGTGAACATGGTTCATGATAGTTTTGTCTTCTTTTATACCAGGACGAATAACAGGGAAGGGACTGAAGTCCCTTCTAAACAATAGCTATCACCAAATACTTGGGCAAGCAACTTATATAGGCTCTTAATTTCAGAATGTGTGTGTGTGTGTGTGTGTGTGTGTGCAAGTGTGTACGCTTTTGTGGATTTGTGGGTTGTTTTTTTTTTAACTGTAACTTTAAAGGATTGGGTTTAGTATCCTTTGAGATTTATCTAATTAGGTTCTGCTCCTCTTCTTAGATGAGTTTGGTACCCAAGTAAATGAACTAATTAGTAGTCTGTTGTTGAATGAGGCTACAATGTTTTGTAAAATCCCTGGTCGTCATTGGGAGTTCCCACACAAGACTGCAATTAAATGGCACAGAAAAAAAGAAAGAAACCTGTTCCCTATCCCCTCCCCTTACTCCCTGACTACAGGACTGTTGGCATGTGCTGTGCTCAGTTCCTGAATGAGCCGGCATGGGCAGGACATGGAAGGGGGCAGCATGCTACCCTTATCTGGCCAATGAAAGCCAGCACAGGGACGGAAAAACAAAGGAGTTTCCAGAAATCTAGTGATCTTTTGAATGACCCAAGCAGTTTCTGCAAGCCTTTGAATTTCACCTTGATGTTTAAATGAAAGCACAGAGGGAAAGCAAGGGGCTAATTCTATTGATTGATGTGACTCAGAAATCTAGCATAGAAGTAACATATTGATATGGAGAGGATGTGACATAAAAACAAATCTAGTCCCATCTGACTGAATCATGCCCTGAACTTTTTACATCCCTCTGGATACTTGAACACATTAAGCTGGAGTTTTGTTGGGGATTCATTTATGAATAGGCAAATATATCAAACCTTACATTAATTATATTTAGCCTTTTTGGAAAGAAAAACATTTAGATGAGAGAGAATGAATTAATGATTAATTTTTTTTGTACTGGTTTATTGGACAAGATCTTGAGAATGATTTCTTAAATTATGATTATATTTCACTCAAGTCATGGAGCCCTGCTGCTCAAACCACCACCCACCATGGCTCCCCACTGCCTCCTATATGAGTACATTGCTTTTGAACTGGACACAGCTACCGCTAGGAACTGTGGTACGATGATCCTCTGTGCCTCAGAGTAAGCATCTAATATGCAGGGCTGTGCAGGGAATGGAGAATATTTAATGCATGTGAGGTCATGGACAAAGAACACAGGGGCACAAGGGGAAATCAATATGTTTCAGGTTCCTTCTTCTGGTATAACGTTTGCTATCCCCTCCCTCATGTCCCCTGATGTCACCTCCCTTGCTCGGGAGACCTCCACCTATGATCCCAGCCCCACCAGTGTCTACTCAAGAGTCCTGTCTCACTCCGGCATCTTCTCTAGCCTGGGCTTTACCCCTTCATAACCATGCGGAGATGAGTTCACCCCAGTCTCTTCAGTCCTGGCAATCTACTTCCTACTGAAGCTCTTCCCCAGAATGCTAAGGATGTGGGTACCCTGACTTTAGAGGCTGCAGATCCCATAGGCTGGGGTTGGGGGTGTCAGGAAAGTGTTGTCCCCATTGCTCAGAAAGGGGAAGCAGAGCGGGGTCTTCCTCACTGGGCTTCCTCTTCTTTTTTTTCTTTTTTTTTAAAACACATTGAGAAAGAAACTTACCTATTAACATACAGATCCAGATCCCCATGTGTTCTGAGAAAGCCACATCATCCCCATTCGTGTAAGTGTTACTGTGCTTTGGGAACCAACACCCTGAGTCACTTGACAAGGCATCTTGGCATAATGGGATGCCAGGGAGACCAGGCTAGCTCTCCCCTCCCTCATCCCCAGGAACAGGGAGGTCCTTTCCCATCACTGCATTGAAATCATAGAAACTTATTGAATCAAATTTTAATTAAAATGGGGATACCTAGTAGAAGTCTCATGGACCTTCAAAGATATTACGCCCAGATGCAATATTGAAAGAAAAGTGATCTGTTTATAGACAACTGTCTGTCTGAACTAGGACAGTGTGCTGGAAACCAACATTTGCCAAGTTGAGAGTGCTGCAAGGAATGTGTGTTCCTGGAAGCATTATTTTCTGCCAAAAGAGCCCCAAATCCTTAAAATAAAACCAAAGAACTTCCAAAGTCATGGGTCAAGGAAGAAAATAAAATGGATTACTTAAAAAAAAATAGAATATTCAGATAAAATCCAGATATCTTTCAATTTGCTGAATTATACTATCAAGCTTAAATACTTTGTTAAAAATAGTTAGGAACATGAACACAGATCTTGAAATGCAGCAGGTCACCATAGGTCCCTGAGGCCTCGAGTACCACCAGACATGGAGTGGTTCTCAAGGAGTGCTTGTGGAAGGAAGGAACAAATGAAGGTCTACAAACTGCCACTCAACCCAAGTGCTTCAGGGCAATAACTAATAACTAATATCTCTCATGTGCTTGTGAAGATCCAGGTATGATCCCATTTGCTGCACCTGTGTCAATTTTTCTAACTCCCCCCTCATTTTTATGGCATAGATCTGATCATAATCCTTTTCTTAGCGAAAAGTTAGGGAGTTTGCATATAACCAAAGAGGCCATAAGTTGAAGACACATTCTACATTGCACAATGCCTTAGATTCAAAGGTATGAGAAGAATACACTCTGTCAGCCAACATTTTCTTATTAGAAGCACCATGAGAGCCATTTGGACACTCTGTCAACTGTTGCTGTTTACAGGGGAAAAGCCATTTTTAATACTTTGCTCCCTGTGGCCACAAAGTCTTTCTGAGCCTCAGTTTCCTCAGTTGTAAGTGGAGATGATAAAACTTAAACCTCAGGAGGTTTCTCTAAGGATTAGCACTGATATGTATAAAGCACCCAGGAGAGTGCCTGGCTTATGGGAGGGAGCCTCAATCAACAATAGCTATTACTGCTCTTAACAGCTATTTGGAGCGCCTACCCCCCTTCACAAGCTAAGCAATGCAGCCTGAAGGATATACTTCATACTTTACAAGCCTCCCCAAGATGGTCCATATTATGAGCCTGTGGTCAAAGTAAAGCATTTAGAGTTGGTTTTAATGAGCTACCACCCACCTATTAACCCTTTCATATTCTTTTAATAATCCTGTTGGGTGAATATCTCCAGAGGACAGTGCCAACCTCTTTGGTCTGGCAGCCTTACAGTAAGTGGTCTCTGGCGTAATACCTGCCATTACAGATAACTTTACATCAAGAGGGCCCTTAATAGCTCTAGTGAGCAAAGCACCTTGTAAATAAGGTAGTGTTGGCATTTTCACGTTGGTTTCCATTAAGCATTTTCTATGATTGTAGAAATGGCTTCAAGTTAATCTCAGCATTCCAACGTCGTGTTTAAGGATTGCTGCTTTCTACCTTTCCTCCGCGTTCATTCATTCATTCGGGAAACTTCTACTTAGCTCCTCTGATGCGCTAAGCACTGTGCCGGTCATGAGATTTGGGTCGGGGCGTTGGGAGAGACGAAAGCAGAATCCCCATTCCCCGTGTGGTGTCTAGTTTAGGGGAACACAACCAGTCCACATTAATAACAAAGAATTGTGCTGGGCAATAAAAGGGAAATACAGGAAAGGTGAGAGCATGGGGCAGGAGACCTGCG
Source organism: Manis pentadactyla (assembly GCF_030020395.1). Taxonomy (NCBI): domain Eukaryota; kingdom Metazoa; phylum Chordata; class Mammalia; order Pholidota; family Manidae; genus Manis; species Manis pentadactyla. The sequence continues at coordinate 19,319,963 of NC_080036.1, forward strand.
CCAGTCCGGAGGGCCACTGAGGGGGCCTTCTGAGCAGCGGGTTCATAAACTACAATGTGAAGGACGGGAAAGCCTTAGTCAGGTGAAATGGCCCAGCTGGGGGAGAGTGAAACGCCAGGACGACCACTTGGAAAAGAGGATGAACAGGGCCCTTTCCAGGGATTTAAGGGGTGGGGGAAGGGGAGCAGTCCATCTGGGATAAGGGGGCGAGGGGCATATGACAAAGCTACAAAGGTGGGCAGCACTCTAATCCATGTAAAATCTATGAGGGCAGCAGCAAGTCTTTACTTTCTTTGATCCACTTGGGCTCTACTGACTACACCTAGGTTGCCGTTGAAGTGAAATGACTACTGCACTGATTTGTGTAATAAAGAGCTGAATTATAACTAGGCCCCTTTTATAAACTCTCATCTTCATGGCCCAGCTTAAAACTCACCTCCGCTATCAATCCATCCTTGATCAGAGTCAAGTGCTTTCTATGGATTCAGATCTCCCACTATTTACTGTTTTCATCACTTAATTATACTGGTTTGTTGAATTATCTTCTAATACGCCAGTGGTTTAACTTTATTAGACAGGATGCTTCTAAAGAGCTAAAATCCCCTTTGAAACTTCTCTGTTTCCCCCACAGTACCTAGCATCCACATAATTTTTCATTTGGCCAACAAACATTGTTCTTAGCCTAAGAGATACAGAAAGGGGAAAGGCAGAGAAGTGTCCTGGTCTTATGGATCTTAATTTTGAGTTAGGGAGATAAAAATGAAGAAGTGATTTACATTATACATTACATAATGAAAATATAACATATAATATATATATACACGTATATATATATGTCTGTGCATATATACACATATATATATACACACATTGTGTTTGTGTCTGTGTATATTTATATATGCATATTGTTTCAAATAATGCTAAAAACAATGGCGAAACTAAAAGGAGATGTGTTAGGAAATGACTGGGTTAGAGGCACGCTAGTTTGTATTATGTGGCAGAGAAAACCTAAAAAGTTAGTATTTACGTCAGGCCATGAATGGAAGAAAGAACAAGCCATGTGAAAATCTAGACTTAAACGGTCCAGATAGACAAATACTAAATGCAAACCTCTAAAATGGGAAAGGAGCTAGGTCAATGGCTCCCACCACTGGAAGAAATGCAAATGATGTGATACAATGGAGTTCTCAGCTGCAATGGCCATCATATTGCAATATAAATACATCAAATCAGTATGTTGTATATCCTAAATTTTTCCAATGTTGTATGTCAATCATGTCAATTAACAACAATTACCCTCAGGAGTAGAGTAGGGAAAGCAAGAAGTGTAGGGCTGTATCAAGAAATGACAGCAGTAGGAGATATCGGGTCACACAGAACCATATAGAACATAGAGTTGGGGTTTGATTCTGGGTATAAATAGAAATCTTTGCAAGATTTTAAGTATTTAGTAGGTACTCCAGTTTTAAATTTATTGACGGATAGTTGTGTGCACTAAACCTCAGGAGAAAAAAAAAGTCTAAGAAAATAAAACTTACCAAAATTATGTTCTAATTTGAGTTAAATACTCATGACTAAAGTCCTAACAATTGTAGAAAATTATAGTAAAATAATGGCATTGGCTTAACAACACTTCTCAGAATTGTCCCTTATAGCAGATGTTATCTGTCACTATTACCTTCTTTCTACAAATGTGTCTTTCATGTAAACAACATCTGCAACTTTGCATTATGAAACAAATAAAAGCCTGCAGAAAACCATTGGCAATTCTTGTTTCTATACTTGAGTGAATGTCACAAAAAATAAACTTCATGACTGTGTCTTTAAAGGGAGAGTTGGTTAATCAGAAGAACAGCAGCTGAGCTACGAAGTACTTTCGAAGGGAAATCTTGTGTATGTAAGCACCTATTTTGCAAATGAAGTGTGTGAAGTCTTCTATAAAGAAGGCAGAACTCCTAACTGGTGGTCATTAAACATCTCATGGACAAAAGCAGTAATGAATTGTCTCCATTTCTGCTTTAACAATTGCTTTGATATGCACTGTTACTTTAAAATAACTGACTAAAATAGCCTAAAAAGTCAATAATGAAATAAATCAACAACAGCAATAGTAATAGAATAACAATAGCTAACATTTAGGTTGCTTTTACTTGGTGACAAACACTTCGGTGAACATTTTATACATATTTGCTCATCTAACCATCAGTAAATTCCTAGTGCTATCACCCTTAATAAAACACATTTTAATGGATAAGGAAATGAGGTCAGAGAGATGAAGTACTTACCTGGGGCCCCCGAACAGATCAGCATCAGAGCCAGAGTTCCAGCCTCTCATTCTTTTCTGATTGTTGCCATTGAGGCAGCTGGTCAAAGCATCTTGCTTGCAGTTAATAAACACTTTGTCTATAAATGTATGTTAAATGCACCTGCTTCAGTTTGATGCATGAGTGGTACTACCTACCTATTTAACCCCAGCAAAGCACCCACTGACTTACTCAAAAATATGTATTGAGTGTAACTATGTCCCAGGCAACATGTCTATAGCCATGAATAATATGACTGAGTTCCTGACTTCCAGGTCTTCTATTACAATTGATTTTAGTTGGAGAGAAAAGGGGGGCAGATAGTCAAAGAAAAAAAACACACAAATACTTTTCATGTGTCTGTTGATCATCTCTATTTCTTCTTTGGAGAAATATCTGCTCAGGTCTTCCGCCCATTTTTTAATCACATTATTTGGTGTTTCTTTTTTTGGTGTTGAGGCATATGAGTTCTTTATCTATTTTAGATGTTAACCCCTTATTGGATCAATCATTTATGAGTATATTCTCCCATACTGTAGGATGCTTTTTTGTTCTGCTGATGGTGCCCTTTGCTGTACAGAAGCTTTTTAGTTTGATGTAGTCTCACTTGTTCATTTCTGTTTTTGTTTCCCTTGCCTGGGGAGACGTGTCCAGAAAACAACTGCTCATGCCTATATTCAAGAGATTTTTGCCTGTGTTTTCTTCTAGGAGTTTCATGGTTTCATGTCTTACATGTAGTTCTTTAATTCATTTCAAGTTTACTTTTGTGTATGGAGTTAGTAATCGAGTTTCATAATCTTGCATGTGGCCGTCCAGTTTTGCCAACACCATTTGTTGAAGAGACTGCCTTTTTCTCATTGTATATTCATGGTTCCTTTATCATATGTGAATGGATTTATTTCTGGGCTTCTAGTCTGTTCCATTAATCTATGGGTTGGTTCTTGCATCAGTACCATACTGTTTTGAATTCTGTAGCTTTGTAGTATAGCTTGAAATTAGGGAGTGTAATACCTCCAGCTTTGTTCTTTCTAGAGATTACTTTGGCTATTTGGGGTCTTTAGTGGTCCCATATGAATTTTAGGTTTATTTGCTCTAGTTTAATAATGTAATTGTTGAATTACTGTGTTGTATACTTGAAACCAATAAAATATTTTATATCAACTATACGTCAATAAAAAAATACTATAAAAATAAATAAAATATAATAAAAATATACAAATTAATATATAACACAATGTTATATAGTGGCAAGTGTAAGAAAATCAAAAAGGGTGAAGAAATAGAAAGTGACACACTGGGATATGGAGCTACATTTTTAGATTGTATAGCCCTAGAATGCTTTCTCTGGCTTTATCTTACAAGAAAAATGAAAGCCAGACATAGATGGCATGAAGGAAAAGTATTTGTGCACATTTTAGGATATTGCTATGCATCATTTGGGTAGGAATCCTTAGATTTAGAATTTGAGTTTTCAAGTGTGCAGATTGTGAAGCAGGAGATATCTTACATTACAAACAATTCTTTCACTTTGTACATAGATTCCTCCTGAGATTTCTTTGCATATTAAACTCCCTTATGCTTTTGGATGATAAGTCCTTTATGAAAAATCATTTCCCTATAAGTCTCTGAGGGTACTACATAAATAATATGGTTCATGCTATTATATTTATAATATTGATGCCAGTACTGGGGCATGTGATTATTCTAGGTATCTTCCAGTCAACTCTCTAATTCTCTTAAGTATGTGAGCAAAAAAAAAAAAAAAAAAAAGAATGAAAGAAAAAAAGAAAGCATTCAAATATAAAACAGCAAAAGCCCCAAAAAACTTTTACTTTAGAAACATGCTAACTTTCCTTTCCTTTAAGGTACCCAAGCCATTTGCTATTGTAATTTATTAAAGGTGCCTACTTTGGAATCAATAGTAAGTGACTATGGGCTAATTTTTGATTGATAAATTCCTCATTAAAATTAATATCATTCCAAGCTTCCAAACAGAACCTATTAATAAAACTCTAATTGATATCATAGGCAGCCAATGCCTTTGTATGGGTACAATCAATTTGGTACAGATCCTGCACTTTATTGACTTCTGGCCACCCAAGGGAGTTTTTTCTCCTCCTTCAGGGAGGGCACATCTCTGGGCAGATACCTTAGCAGGTCTAAAGCATAAGGGCACTTGCCATTTAATTTAGACTTCCTGTGACATTCCTAACATACAGCACCAACGGCAGACAATGCTGTTAGTAGACAGATCCCAAGGGTCACTGGCTATGAAAAGCCAATTGCTGCACTTAAAAGCTAGACTGTCAGAAAGCTTGGTATTCTAGACACCCTGGCTCCAGTTCCATCTACAAAACTTTAAGTGCCACTTGCTGAAAGTATGGAAAAACCATATCCTGTCTTTATCCATACGGAGTATCATTATGTGTTTTACATAAGCCAAACAATTGGAACCAGGCAAGGAGCCAGTGTTATGCATTCAAATATTCTAAGTCTTCAGAGAAAAGTGGTTTACTTGAATCCTAAGGAAAATCAGCTCTCATGCAAGAAGGGCACATGAATATTGATTCATTTGAACCAAGAGGAGCACCTAGCCTACTAAATGACTCTTTAAAAACACCGCTAAGGTTCATTGATATGCTGTTGCTTTACACTTAATATTTCTGAGTGTGGCATTAACTTGGAGGATCTCAGTGCACAGGAAAAAAAAAATGGCTAAAGGTACACTGGGGAGACCAAAGCCCAAAAGAAAGAAAAAATTCAATATTTATATTTTCTTTTTTCAAACAAAGTAGAAAATGAAATTTACTCTAGCTGCAAAACTCCAAAATAATCAAAGAGTCACCCAATGGCTAAAGAGAACTCGATGAAGGTCTGTGATCCCTCAGCAAAGCAATGGGCAGTGTGAAAGGCTTAAAACTAGAGCAGATAAATAGCTCAAAGATCAGATTTTTATCTGAACTCTAAGCAGCCCTTGAGTCTTCAGAGGTGCTCAGAAAAAGTTAAGAGGAAAGACTCCCCTTCAAGACTACCGAAACTTCTTCCCATGTTCCTATTAGGCTTAGAGGCCAAGAACCTTATGTTCTCTGCAATTCCCAGCTCAGCTGTAAAACCCATGTCAATGAAGAACACTTCAGGAGAACAGCCTTATACCCACTCTCCATATTGCAGATAACTTTGTGGGTGGGCTTTGAGGGAATGGCCCCAGGATGGAAGAGATTGGGTCCTACCTCACCTAACCTGAGAGCAGTGCAATGATTCTCTCTCGCTGTCACTCTCTCTCTCAATATCCCTCTCATTCCCTCTTTCTCTCTAGGAAGAAGGGCACGTGAATATTGATTCATTTGAACCAAAAGGAGCCCCGAGCCTACTAAATGACTCTTTAAAAACACCCCTAAGTGTCATTGATACACTGTTGCTTTACACTTAATATTTCTGAGTGTGGCATTAACTGGGAGGATTATTGCTCAATTCTCCATTGCACTGTAAATGTTGTTACAGACAGGACTTGGGTAAAGATGAAGAAGTTCCCAGAGAAACATAACATAGGCCATCTTTTCTGTCTGAGGTGCTCTTAGGTCTGGACAGAAGGACAGTAGTGCCCAGCAGGCTGACTGCAACAGAGTCACTATTTGTTTACTGATCCCCCTAAAATCTAAGCTTGTGAAGTTGAAATTTCTCTGTTGAGGGAAATTTCATTTTGCAAAGTGTATTTACTGTTTTAAGAAATGTATAATTCTTGTTCCTTAGAAAAGCAAAAGAACATTAAAGAAAATGTGAAACATAAAGAGAAGATAAAATGACTCATAATTCCATAGTGCTGTGTAATGAATAGGAAGAAAATTTGTTTTTTCTAAATTCATGGCTCTTTTTCTTCATTTTGGAGGACACATGTTCATTTTTCTTTAAATAAAATAATGCTTATTCTATGAAACTTTGTATGATTAAAAAAAAACCAGTAAATCTAAAAGAAATTTTACAAATCAAAACATTGTTTTTTATCAATTATTCTGCCATGTGGCCAGAGATATCACATATGTCTCTCCTCTTCTGTCCCTCTTCTAGAAGCCTCCTGACCAAACATGGGAAGTGGTGGCACTGTTAGCTTCCTCATCACTATATGACCTTCACCCCACCTCCAACCCAACTTTTTCTGCACTGGTGACCCGAGATATAGATAGGTGTGAAGTGCTGGTTTATTATCTGGCTAATAGAATGTAAACACTATGAAATTTTGGGTTTTTGGTTAAATTTCAGATTCCAATTCAACAACAATTTCCAAACTCTTGGAAATAATAATAATAACAATGTTATAATAGTAACAATTTTATAATAACTATATAAAATATGTATATATAAAATTATCATATAGTTTTATATAACTATATTATAATAATTGTAACCATTATTCTTTTTATAGGCTTTTTTTAGAGCAGTTTTAGGTTCATAGCAAAACTGAGCAGAAGGTACAGAGATATCCCTTATGTCCTGGCTCTACACATGCACAGCCTCCCATTATCGACATCCCCCACCAGAGTGGGACCTTTGTTACAATTAAGGGACCTGTGTTAATGGACACATCATAACCATTCAAAGTTCATATAGTTTACACTGGGGTTTATTCTTGGTGTACGTTCTATGGCATAATGACATGTTATCCACCACTATGGTATTACACAGTATTTTCACTGCCTTAAAACTTCTTTCTCCACCTACACATTCCTCCCTCATCCCTGACCCCTGACAACCACTGATTTCTTTAGTTTCCCCATAGTTTTGCATTTTCCAGATCATATACATTGGTATTATATAGTATGTAGCCTTTTCAGATTGGCTTCTTAGTAATTTATGCAGTAAAGATTCCTCCATACCTCTTCATGACTTTATAGCTCATTTCTTTTTTGCCCTGAGTAATGTCCCATTATCTGAATGTGCCACCGTTTATTTATCCATTCAACTACTGAAGGACATCTCAGTTGCTTCCAGGGCATGAGCAAGTATGAATAAAGCTGCTATAAACATCTGTGTGCAGGGTTTTGTACAGACAGAAGTTTTCAGCAATTTGGGATAAATACCAAGGAGTGTGATCGCTGGACCATATGGTGAAGAGTATGTTCAGTTTTATAAGAAACGGTCAAACTGTCTTCCAAAGTGGCTGTGGCATTTTGCATTCCCACCAGCAGTGAATGGGAGTTCCTGTTGCTTCACATCCTTGCCAGCATTTGGTGTTGTCAGTGTTCCAGACTTGGGCCATTCTAATAGGTGTACCTTAGAACAAGCCATTCTAATAGTAGCATCTCATTGTCATTTTAATTTGCATTTCCCCAATGACATACGATACAGAATATTTCCCCCCATGTTTATTTGCCACTTGTGTCTCACCCTTGGTGAGATGTCTGTTAAGGTCATCAGCCTATGTTTTAATCAGATTTTTAGTTTCCTTGTTGTGGAGATTTAAGAATTCTTTGTGTATTTTAAAAAAGTTCTTATTAGATGTATCTTTTGCAAATATTTTCTCCCAGTCTGTGGCTTCTTTTCTCATTCTCTTGACATTGGTTTTCCAGAGCAGAAACTTTTAATTGAAGTCCAGCCTGTCAATTATTTCATAGACCATACCTTTGATGTTGTACCTAAAAAAATCATTGTACACCCAAGGTCATCTAGGTCTCCTCCTGTGTTATCTTCAGGGAGTTTCAGAGATTTGACTTCTATATTTAGGTCTCTGGTCCACTTTGAGTTAATTCTTGTAAAGGGTCAAAATTATTATTTTACCCCACAGCTCCCTAAGGACAAGATTGAGACACCAAAATTAGGAGATAACTGAGTCCCTGAATTGCCATGAATGAGCACACGGGTTCCTTCAGTCAGCTGTTCACTCACCACATAGACATTTTCAGGACAACTGCTGGGTGCCTGAGGATAGCCCAATGAAAACACTTTCCCTATTCCTCTTGAAGACGAGTGGCCAGCACTGGTCAAAGCTGACAGGAAGGCCAGACAGGGAGATGTGGCACCATAAATTAAATCAGACAAGAGGGTGGGGGGATGAGTTTCAGTGGTGGCTGTAATTAGCTGCAGCTGGGCCATCACTTTCAGAGTTTGTGAGATTCATTAACTAAGAGGGAAGAGGAAAAGAAATAGGTTCAAGTGGATGAAGGTCAGCCACTGAAGGATCAAGCAGACAAGAGAAGAATACTATCCTTGTCAGGCCTCCCCTCTGGGAAGCCTACCCCAAGCCTCCTGCTGTCATAACCCATCATGTGCCCCTTCTATATTGCCCCTGCATCTGGTCCACATGCTAACACCGCCTGTCTTTCCTGTCTGCTAATTATCAGCTCTGTGATGCATACTGCGCATCACCCCTTTCACCTAACTCACAAAATACTGTGACTCCTGACAGCAGGAATCAGCGTGACATCTCCAGGGCCCAGCACCCAGTGCAAGTAGGGAAGGCTTTCCACTATTGCTGGAAGAGAGGGCAAGTGACTAGAGTCAGCAAATACACTCTGGATCTAGCGGCAGGCAATTTATGGCAAGACAACGTCATCAGTGGCCACATGATAATTATAACTGAGACAAAACTCTGCCATGAGCATTTAAAACTAGAATGTCATACTGGGGTGCATTAAAAGAAGTACAGTACCCAGAAATATGAAGGTCCATTCCAAGCAGCATTAGTAATAATAATAACAATTAAGTAGGACATAAACAATGATTGATGACAAGGTCAGGTCTAGAAACACTGGCTACATGAATGGCCACTGGAAAAGAAAAAGGAATTGTTTACGTAGAACAAGAGCTTTAGGGAAAACATGATACTAAAATTGGAAGTTGAAATGCAGTTGTGTAGAAGCAGTTCTAAGGTCATTAAATGTTGAGAAGGAACATATGAAAGGAAATGTTATGGCAACTAGGGCTACCAAACATTAAGTTGGATCCCCTGGTGAAAAAGTAAGGTCTTTGCCACTGCAGATATTCAAGTGGAGATAGACTTTAAAAAAAAAAAGCAAATTTTTGATAATTTTTTTCAGTTCTGGTAAAATATATGTAACAAAATTTACCATTGTAACCATTTTTAAGTGCACAGTTCAGTGTCACTAAGAGCATTTACAGTATCGTACAAGCATCAACACTATACATTTCCAGAATTTTTTCCATCTTGCCAAACTGAAGCTCCACACCCATTAAACACTAACTCTTCATTCTCTCCTCCCTCGGCTCCTGGCAGCCACCATTCTACACTCTGACTCTATGAATTTGACTGCTCTACTATGACTGACTATAGGAAATTGATTACCTCTTATGAGTGAAATCTTACAGTATATGTCCTTTCATTTCTGTCTTATTTCCTCAGGCAGAATGTCTTCAATCTTCATCCATGTTGTTCCATATGTCAGGGAGATAGCCAATTTTTAATTTTTATTTTTTTACTTTTTAAGGAAACTAACAAGAGGGTTGGAAGAGATGGGTCATTCTTCCAAAATGATAGTTCTGTGCCCTCTGACTTGGTGCAGTAAGTTCAGAGTACTTGGGGAAAAGGTTGACTGTGTGTGATGGCCATAGGTGACTTACTGCATTACCCCCAGTGCCTGAGTGACTTCAGCAGGGGCTGACTGCACCAAGTAAGCACGGTGGGTACTGCCAGTGGTGGAGAATCAGGGCCCACAGTAAGCAAAGCTGGAAGCAAAAGGCAAGAAAAAATAAAAAGTGAAGTGTCATTAGGAAGGGGGTGAAGACCATGAGCAAAATCTGTGCTTAACACTGTAGAGTAACCATCTAATTTAATCCTTACAATTACAGTATAAAGTCCATAGTGTCAATCCTGGGTCACAGCTGAGAAAAATAGCCTCAGAGATGTTAAACCACCAGCTTAAAGTCACACTGTGGCTTGCCTTATACCAAAGTACGTGCTATTTTTATCTCACAGTTTCATTAGGTAGAGTGTTGACCTAGCTCTCTAAACTGGTAGTTTGAGGATTGTCCAAAATATCAAGAATGTAGAACTGTTTTGAAATAAAAGAGAATGGTGGGAGGTTTTGCCAGATGATGAGGATCTCAGTGTGAGAGACTTGCTTTTTTTGCAGGGACCTGTTCATTGTAGCACTAAGCTCTCCAGCTCCTCAGACATGCTGAAAGAACAGGGTCATTCCACAGGGAGCTCGCTGCCACTGGAAAAATACAAACAAATTTTCAAATTGGACCATGGGTCAAGCACATGATGACAAGCATTTACAAGCAGTTTTTATTGAAATTAAAACAAAACAAGAAGTTAAATATCCCAGGAACTTTCTCTTCACTATTAATAACATCCTAAATGTTCTTCAGGTTTTTTCTTTTTTAAATACATTAACTAATTTTCCTACTGCCTGCACTGCAGTTTTGTGCACTGCAAAAGATCAGAAAAGATCATGCGATACTGACTCCCATAAATCCCTTTTGACTACAACTTAATCATTTTCTGAATGCCATATGCCAAATAACAATTTACTAATCCCCTTACATATTGATTCATATTCATGAATATCTCTTTTAAAATCCCAATTTATGGAGGAAGATATCAGCTAGACACTTTTTATACTGAAAGTTACATATGAAAATAGCTAAACAACATGAGAAGATGTTCAACATTAGTCATTGGGAAATGCAAATTAAAACCACCATGAGATAACACTACAGGCATATCAGAACAGCTAAAATTAAAAATAATGACAACACCAAAAGCTAGGGAGGACAAGGAGAAACTGGATTATTCATACATTGTTGGTAGAACTCTTAACTTACAGAGCCACTCTGGAAAACATTTGGCATTTTGTTATAAAACTTAGCATGTAATTATCATATGACTCAACAATTGTACCCTAGGGCATTTATCCCAGAAAAATGAAAATGTGTGGTTGTACAAAAACCTGTACACAAATGTTCATAGCAGTTTTATTCTTATCAGCCAAGAACTAGAAATAGCCTAAATTGTTCTTCAATGGATGAATGGTTAAACAAACTGTGGAACAGCCGCAGTGTGGAATACCACACAGCAATGAAAAGGAACAAACAATAAATACATCAACAAATAGATGAATCTCACTAGAGTGCAACTGAGTAAACAAAGACAATCTCAAAAGGTGACATCGCTTATGGTTCCATTTATATAACACTTCTAGAAGGGCAAAATTATAGAGATGGAGAAGAGATGAGTGCTTGCAAGGGGTAAAGGAGGGGGTAACAGCAGGAGAGGAATGGGTGTGGCTCTGAAAGGGCAACGTGAGGAATCCTTGTGGGGACGGCAGTGCTCTATATCTTAACTCAGATGTCAGCAGGTAAATGTACTCTATTAGAAAATTTAAAAGAACTAAACACACAAAAGTAGAGAGAGGGAAAGTGGGAAGGAAATAAAAACATGTCAAAGTAAAAAATCTGGCCAAAATTGGTGGATTGCACCAATTTCCTGGTTTTGGTATTACACTCAAATTTTGCAAAAGGTTATCATTGCTGGGAAACCAGGCACAGACTACACAAGATCACAAATCTCTAAATTCTTGTCCTTACAACTACATGTGTATGATACAATTATTATTAATTCTATATTTATCTCAAAATTAAAAGTTAAATTGAAAAGTAAAAATGGCCAAACAGCCAGGTTGAACTCCACCTGGTTCTTGAAATTTGTGACTTTATTTCATTCTGCCATTTTTGCCGGTAGAAGAATATCATAGGTGACTGTGGTGCTGAAATGAGATGATCCTTAAAATGCTCTCAGCTCGGTGACTTAACACATGGTATATGTTCAATACATGTCATTAACTACCATTAAAAGAAACATACTAATTAGCCAACCCATACTGTATCTCAAGAGAGGCTATGATCTCTTGTCATTCAGTTACTTAGTTTTGTTACTTCATACAGGGACATCCTGGATTGCTTGCAAGTTGGAAATCACCCACTAGCTTCAGTTTCATAGTAGTTCCAACAAGTGGAGGGACACAGAGGCACCAAAAGATTGAGTAACCACACTACTTAAAGGCAGTGTTGAGAATATTCTGTCTCATCTTTCTTTCCTCCTCTGAAGATGTTACTTGACTTCTTTTCCGTAAGCAGGTGAGGTAGAAGGAGACATGTGAGCAAGAAAAAAAATCTGTTTCTCACCATTCATGCTTTATCTCACGGTACCCTTCTGTCTTCTGGCGTGCCTTTATGTTTTTTGAAGCTGCAACCCCTGCTGAGACATATACACAGCCAAGAAGAGAGAAAGCTTCTGAGCTCGAAGGGGGGAGTGCATCCTGCATAAGCATCATTCTTCTCAGCATTTGTGAGTCAACGCTGCTGATACACGAGGTCCACACATCCACATGTATCCAAATTTTGCTTGTGTGCTTTATGAAAGCACAAAATTAGAGTCATTTCGCTCCTTTTGAAATGGCCCACTTCCCAGGAAGAATGAGACGGGGAGCAGAATAGAGAAATCTTAATGAAGCAGGAGAGGAGCCAGACGCAAGGTACGAGCTTGCCATTGTGGCTGGAAATCTCCTGCGTGTGCCCGTGGAAAGGCCTCAGCGCCTGCCAGGTCCTCTTTCTCTCCACACAGACCATTTGGAGAACAGGGCAGGAATCATGGCACCGCGGGAGGGCTGCTTCCACTTCGTCCTGCTCTCTAGAGGAGTGTTTTCCCCAAGGTTTGGGGACCAGGGAAATACGCCATACTGAAATGAAAAGCACCAGGCAGAGCTGACGTTTTTATCAACCCAAATTCCTAAATGAGTTCTTTGGGACGGTAACAGCCAAATAAAGCTGCCAGTCACCTTCAAATTTGTATTCTTCGTTATGCTGCTGTGGCGTCAGTTATGGAAGTGACTCCAAAAGGGGCTCCGCATTTGCTAAGAACGGGAAGACTGCTTTGGCATCTGTCCAGGACGTAGAAAGGGCTTAATGCACGCACGGCATACCTGCAATTCCGTCTTCCCCCTTTACTCACTGGCAGCCCCCTCATGAGTACTTTTCTCTTGTGTTGGGCGCTGTGCTAGGGACAGAAGACATGCAGGGGCCAGACTCAGTTCCTGCCCTCCAAGGGCTGGGGCTGCCCTAGGGGTTAGGTGGCAGGTTATGAAGACTGACGTGTGTTAGTCCAGGGGCACAGTGCAGGGGACCTAAATCCTTCCAAGTCAAGGAGGGCTTCTCAGAGGCACTGGCTTCTCAACTAGGAATGAAAGATGAGAAGGAGGCAGCTAGAACAGGTGTTAAGGGAGAAGGATGGAGAAGAGGAGAAAAGATGGGACAAGTGTCAAGCCGAGTGACAAGGTGAACTATCCTAGGCAGTTGTTCTCAGCACAGGGACATTTTGCCTGCCCCTCATCCCTCTTTCCCCTTCCCCACAGGACATTTGGCAATTTCTGGGGACAGTTTTGTTAGTCTGAGTGAAGGGAGTGGGTTAGAAGGAAAAGATGTCGTTAAATAATCTGTGCTGCACAGGACAGCGCCACCGCAAAGAATTACCCAGCCCAAAGATCAGTAGTGCTGAGGCTGAGAACCCCTGGCCTGGGAGTGAGACAGGGAAGGGTCTGTTCTCAGGACTGTGTTTTCACTTCCCATTTATTCTTGGGTTCTGCAAGCAGGTAAGAAGTGAGCTTCATGTGTCATTTCTGGTTATTGGGGTATAACTCTTACTCAATCTTCAAAACCTTTTTTGGGCTGGGGGATGAAGAGGTAGAGCAAATAGAGGCAGTAATAGGAAAAGGGGTAACACATACATGTACAAGTACTAAAAATGTTTTTTAAAAAAAGCCATTCTTAAAGCAGTTCTCCTCTTTATCTTACATTTTCTATCACTCTTTGCTGCCAGTTCCTCTCACGTCTTAGGCCAAACTATTGCTTTGCATCTTTTCATGATAAGAAACACAAGCAAGAAAGACTAGAGATATCATCGACGTGGATCAATGGAAATTTTGCAGATTACCGAAAGAGATCAAACAGGCTTAGCCAAATAAGGCAAGCAAGGCTGAAACTTCAGAAATTTTGTCTGAATATTGAGATGACTTTGGTTGTATCATATGCATTAATACACTAATAAATAGTTCCTGGCTTATACCTCAGCTCTCATCAGTATTAACGCAAGAATAAAGGAATGTCATAAGGATTCTAAGTCCACTAAGAACATTTCCACTGACAGTGGGAAGTGGTGACATATCTGGTTTGGGCACTAAGATGTGATATAAAATCCCCCTTTCTCATTTCCTATCTTGACAATCCATGCAACCCTTAAACAAAGGGGTGAAATCACTTTTGGAAAATCTTCTTATAAAGTGTGAATATCTAAAATCCCAGGCACATGGTCAGCTAATATATTTTGGCATACATGAAGGAATTTGCTGAATGCTGACAGCACTGGCTAACACTTAATTTTACTATTGCATATTTATGAAATTAATGATATAACACTTACCATCCCTCCTAACTTTAACTCTGGATGATGGTATTTGATCCTGTGGGAATGCATAGCCATGAAGCCCAGAATTAAATGCAAGAGTAATCTGAAATTTTGAGGAGGTGACAAAGAGAGATGAACATAGGAGACTAAATTGTGTAGGAAATACAGGAGGAGCTTAATGAGAACAAAGTAAAACAGACATGTTTGTATTTTCCCCCAATATGCCGGCTAAAGCTTCATTTTATAGAACTGACCCATGCCCACTGCTATGATTGAGGGGTTATCAAATCCCTGTAAGTCAGATAAATATCTAAGATACAAAATGTATATCTGTTAGAAATCAGAAAGAAAGAAAAACTCCTTAATAGCCTGTTTACATTTTGTTAGCTAGAAATAAAGGATTTTAATATGCTATTACTAAAAATATATTAACTGGTGATGGATCACAGCTCTTCACTGTGGATATATCTGTATCCTTGTCGTTAACAACTGTAAGTAGCAAGTCATTATGACTGCCCATTGGAAATGTTAATGCCTTTTCTCATTTCTGAAATCCAACCCCAGTTTACAGGGCAATGCTTCCAGATGCAGGGGCTGATCAAGAGGTCTCCACATTCCACAAAAGAGGCTCTGAATATTCTCAAAGTAGAACAGCAGAGTCCAACACTGGTCCAAAATCACTGGGGATGGAAACACACATAAAATCAATCTTCTTGTCATAGGGGCCATTGAATAAAAACTTTATATTCTAAATATTTAAAGACTGGAATGAAGGGACAGTTCTAGTACCTCAGGGTCACAAACCATGCTTGTTACCCTGGTTCAGGGATGGTAAATAGAATCCTTCTGTTGGATAGGCCCCAGGCTCCTGGTTGGTGGGCTGGAGATGCTGTTGACACACATGTCCACTAGAACAGGATTCCTTGTCATCTTCTGCCAGAGGCATGTGAAAAGCAAATGACAGCAGGAATATCACATAATTGTCATCACCTCAGCACTGAATAATTTCTAACAATTAAACAGCACATTTCTGGAAAAAGATCTCAAGAACTTTTCTTTCACTAAATATAGTACTTGTGTGTTTATCTGCATGACATAGAAAGAGGTTATATTTTTTGATATATGACATACATATATAATATGCCTATGATTTATTGTGTAAGACATACAACGTATTTTTTTGTTTGCTACACTGAGTTGCAAAATGAACTTATTTTGAATTTTAATGCAAAGCCCACATTGTACTTCTTTCCCAAACACACTTCCGCAGTGGGGAATTTGTCCTATCATGAGGCAAGATTTTTAAGGAGACACTTGAATTATATATAGGCAGAGTTTTACAAGAGATAATTCATGCCCAAGACCTTTCAAGATGTGACTAACCTAAAGCCTAATAATGACCATTGCGCCTGCAAATAGCAAGGCAGCCCAGGAAAAATGACCCCGTGGAAATGCAACCGGGAAGGTATGTGAAGGGAAGAGAGTGAGCTGCCAGAGGCACCGAGGAGCCCCTGATCAAAAATCACTCTGCAGAACGGTTTTCCTCCAACAAAATCTCCACTGAAGCCAGTGCCTCAGGCTTTAGTTGCTGCTTCCGTGGGAATTGTGCCTATTGCGTGCTCTAAGGAGCTGGATGAAGCAGGAGAAAAGGCCTTGAGGAGGTGGACGGATATCGGTTTATGCGTCTGTCCTACACGATTCTGCAAACAAAAGCAGTCTTCACCAGGAAACCCACTGAAATACTGAGCATATCACTAGGGCTTATTTTTACAGAGGATTTTAAGGGGAGATGACACGTTACACTATATATATATACAAAACTACCCATCCATCCACCCATATGTATATATACCTTGCTTAGAACTGTGCACTTCTATTTAAAATGCATTTGCAAATCTATTTAAAAGCGTCTGAATCTCAATTATTTGGTAAACTTAGAACAGTTCTTTAAAAGGCTTCTGCACACATATACATACCCAAAACAAACACACCCACCCACCGGTTTGTGGCCGAATTAGCACGGGGTTTAATATTTAGATCGTTAATTCAATCCTAAAATAATAACAATAATGCTAAATAAGAACTCCAGCCCATTTTAAGTTATATTGTGTCCCTTTGTCTTAAGCTGCTGAGAAGTTTCCTTCGGGAGAGAGGGACTAAACTATAGCACCGTCTCTGCCTTTCTATGTTTCCTATCTTTAAAAGCTAACCTTTTTCGCTTACATCCTAATCTAGTTATTAAAAAGAGCCAGCCATCCCCCGCCGGCTGCAAGAACAATGTGGCAAATGATCGAGGTGGTGCCGAGCAGGCTGATGACTTTATACGCCGCGTCCCGGCTCGGTGACCCACAAATCTCCTTTGATATGCCAGGCAGGAGAGAGAGCTTGAAAGGATCAGGAGGAGAGCGGCCCGATGAAG
This sequence comes from Manis pentadactyla, assembly GCF_030020395.1. Taxonomy (NCBI): domain Eukaryota; kingdom Metazoa; phylum Chordata; class Mammalia; order Pholidota; family Manidae; genus Manis; species Manis pentadactyla. Next base: position 19,337,100 of record NC_080036.1, read on the forward strand.
CCATCATGTGACAGGAATCCTGAGACTGCAGGGACGGGAAAAAGCAGCGAGCGCGGCGCGGGTGCGGCCGCTGGGACACGGGGAGGCGCCGGCCCCCCGCGCGCCGCGAGCGCCGAGGACGCGGCCGGCGCGCGCCCGCCCGAGCCGAGAAGCAATCTTCGATAAATTAAAGAAATCTCCATGGAAATTAGCATGAAACATTCTCTAATCTGCCGCTTTTCACTGCCGACAAGGGTCACTGGTTTAGCCTCCCTCTTATTTTATTACTGCCCAGCCGCTTCCCGGCTGCCTGCCAGCCTTCCTTTACTCCTGGGGTTGGCAGCCCAGCCATGTCTCTTCTCCTTCCTCGGATTCTTAACCCCTCTGGACCATATTCCCTGAAAAAGGATCCTATGGTGGTGCTGCCCGCACTGCTAACGCCCTGCTGATGCCACTCGGGGCCATTGCTGCCTCGTGACCACCGTTTCTCCTGCCACCAGCAGCAGCGCACGGGCAGAGGGCGGCGCCAGCCCTGTGTAGTCCCGGGGTAATGCAGGCACCACCTGCATCGGTTTCATTTCCAAGGCCAGGTGCCAGGTGAGCCAGCATGGCAGCGGACCCCCCGCCTGGAACTGTGCCCTGACAGTGCTCCGCAGCGCCTCCTGTCTGTTGGCATCATGTACCAGGATGGAGGGTCCCCTGCCCTCCGCGGCCCCTGACCTATTGGCACGTTTGTGTGTGTGTGAGCGTCTGTGTGGGCACACGTGTCCTCAGGTATGTCACTTCGCCTCTCTGAGCCGCTCTGCACCCAGTGAAATGTGGCTGTGGAGAGCACCATGGGATGTGGGGGGCTCCTGGGATGGGCCGCAGTAGATGCCCAGGAAACAGCTATTAGCATTATAAATGAGACCCGTGCTCCCTGCAGCAATTTTTTTAAAATTTTTGATTGTGAAATATTAAAATGTGAAAATTACTTATTTTGGTCTCTTTTATTGACCATCTCTAAAGGAAACCTTAGAGTGTCAGGACTCAACTTCCATAAAATTACCTTAGAAGGAAGAAGCATGTATTGAGAGCTCACACCTGCTAGGGATCTTCACAGACACTATTTCATTTCATCCCTAGAACAGCTTCATTTTGGTGAACTTGTGGTCAGAGGCTTTGTCTTTTTTTTCATTTCTGTGTTGTTCGTTCCTTAAATAGTTCCCAGCTTCCGGGAGAAGCCTCTTGTTACTCTCAAATGCCTCCGGCTTCCATGTTCCTCTGGGTTCTGTTATCCTGAGAACCACGCAGATCTTATTTAATCTTCTCGAAACTTCTGCAGGTTAAGTCCTATTTTGTAGCTCTCATTTTACTTTCTTTAGCAACTGAGAAAGCAAAGGCCACAAGCCACCCCTGCATTGACTGGTGCTGGTGAATCCTGAGTGTCTGACTGAAACCGACAGCTATGTTCAATTGCTGGGTGATCTCCATTATGCAAAAGAGAAAAGGGAGGCCAAGAGAGGTGAAAGGACTTTTACAAAGATACACAGCTACTCCTTGGCAGAGCCTAGATCTACACCAGCTCTACCCAGCCCTGGAGTATATGCTGCCTCACTACAGCTCAGGGAGACAGCAAAGCTGTTATTTCTAAAGTTGTCATCCAGTTTTAGTTTTCAGTTCTACACTTTGTATGAACAGACCCAGCCAAGTCATCTTCACCATTTTGTGAAAGAATTTATATATAGCTTTTTCTGTGTGTGTGTGTGTGTGTGTGTGTAAATTTAGAAATCTCTTTGAACCTGGATATGTAACTCAATATCTTACTCTTAGATGGAGCAAGGTGTGTTGAAAAGATACCTCAAAAGCAAAACCTCTTTTCTTCTATAATATTGAGACACTGAAGGTTCAAATGATGATATTTTCTAGAATAATTAGTCTATTTGCTTTCAACCTTTTGTGAAAGTTTTATCTTTTGATTTCAATAAACCCCGATTTCACATGTAAATAAAGTTTGGTGAGTAAAATTTTCAATTTTGCTGTGTAGGTAAGTTCGTTATTTTAAAATGTGAATTGTTTTGTAAAAATGGGTATTTTGAAAAGAAAATAATTGCATTTTACTCTCACTTTGGTATTCCCAATTTCCTGTGTGTGTCTGTGCATGTGTGTATGTGTGTATGTGCAAATGTTTGTATACCTGTATCAAAATAAATACATATATATATTACATATATTATATACACACATATCTGTGATAAGTGAAAGTTGATAGCATGACAATAGTCTGTAATAGTCCAGTAACAGGATAATAGGATGACATAGAGGGAAGAGAATTTGGAGGGTATTTCCTATGTGTTGCAAAGAAATAAAATCAGATACTTATAGCTGGTTGAGTTACAAGGTGGTTAACACAGATCCACATCTTTTAGCCAAGGTCCCAAGTAAGGTTTCCTGCACTAATGAGGCTAAAGAATCTGTGTTGCATTGATATTTGGTCCATGGCTAAGAAGCTTCCCCAAAACCCTTAAACACATTTGGGAATATTAACTCCTGTTGATGCAAAATGCCAGAATTCTGAATTCACCAGCGTGGCTAAATCCAGACCCAAACAGTCCTTTATCCACTGCTCTTGCCTCTTTTTCCAGGTACCTTTTCCCAAATGTCCCCTCTGAGCACTGCTCTCAACTCCTCCAAACTGTGTGGTGTGTGAGGGTAGGACCCACGCTATGTAGTCAATGCAATGGAATGGCATTAGGAAACCGAAGGCCAGCATGAAATGCACTTATGACCGGAGCTACTATATAACCTGAAAAATGAATGCATTTCATATAAAGGTTTGAGATAGGAATTTGAGTATACCTACATAGATTTTAAAACACATACTGAAAGGTCATCTAGACAAATCCAAGTCAAACATGCTGAATTGTAGAGGATATACAAGGCACAATTCCCAATAGATAGATAAGAAATAAGCAAAAAAAAAAAAAAAATCCTAGGGGGATCGACATGAATGTGTTTGTTGAATAGATGTTCCACCATATTTCCCAGAGGTCCCTGATGCCTGCTAGATATGCACACCAGGCATTGTCCCATTCCACCACTTATCACCGCTTCAGTTTTATTCAGATCCCCACCCTGCCCTCCTACAGCCTTTTGCCTTAGAGAAGCTGAGTTCCACCTTTCAAGGATGGGTTTGATTGCTCTGAAGATATTTTTACTCCTTTTCCAGATTTCTTCAGGATTGACCCTTTGATCCAGTTCTGGCTAGAGATGCTGGAAGCTAGGGACAAATTCTTCGTTATTCTTAGAAGGGAAACCAGTTCTTTACCCTTTGCCACCAAACATATAAAAATTCATGAAGCCTTCTAACTACCGATGTTAAGTCACCACCATATCTAGACTTGGGGTGGATTTCACTCAAAGCGGAGGGAAGTAAAGAATCTGAGTCCACACAACCTTAGGTCTGTTCACTCTGAACCCTCTCCTAGGGGAGCTCCTGGTCTCCCTTTCTGTTTCAACCAGTGTGAGCTGTCTTTCTAATATGCATAATTACAAGCATCCTAAATGATTACGTTGAACTTCTCCAGAAAAGGAGCATGTTTTCATCAGTTAAGAACATGACACACTCCTCTCAACTCGTGTTCCTCTATTTTTTGGTTGCATATCTTTGATTGTTTTTTTGTGTATGTCAATGCTTTTGTCTGGTAATTTTCCTTAGAAGTGTTAGAAAGATAATTTGTCTTTCTTCTAATATGTTTGAAGCTTTTTTTCCCTCTTATTGACAGTTTGGAAAAGTATCTTTCAGTTTCATAACATGTTATACATGTAAACTTTCACATATATTAATTGAAGTCCAACCTACATCAAGAAAAATGAACAAATCATAAGGGTGCAACTTGATGCCTTTTTACAAAGAGCACAGCCATGTAACCACCATCTGGACCAGATAAATGAAGTTTTATTAATATACCAGGAGTTCCCCTCAAGTCCCCTCAATGACTCACCCTCCTAGTCAAAAATAACCAATATCCTAATGACAAACACCATAGATTCAGGCTGCTTATTATTAAACTTTGCATGAAAGGAATCATACTTGATGTAGTCTTTTGAGTAATACAAAGTATGTGTTCTAACTTGCCTGACTTCCTTTCATTTTAATTATGTCGGTGGTATTTACTTATTGTAGTTTATTAATTGTAATTGCTGTATAGTATTCCATTATGTGACTATACCATTAATAGCATTAATTGTTTAGTCCTTCTGTTTTGGTATCAGGGTTATGCTGATCTTGTAAAATGAGCTGAAAATTGTTCCCCTATTTTTGTTTCTATTCTTTGGAGAAATCTGTGTATAATGTTTGAAAAAATAAATGGTGAAGCCATCTGGTGCTGAAGTTTCCTTTGGGGGATGCATTTAATAACATATTTGATGTTCTTAATAAATACAGAAATAAGCATTGCTCGTAATTCTTCCTTTATCAGGTTTGCAAAGCTATATTTTACAGATGTGTCCATTTAATATAACTTTTCAAAATCATGGGCATAAAGTTATTTATTCTATTCTATGATTTTGCTAATGTCCAACCCCATTCCTGATTTTAGTGATTTGCTTTTTCTTTTTATTCTGTCTTTAAAAAATGAGATCTGTTTTTTTCTATAGTTATTTTTTTTTTTCAATTATGGGACTACATCTATTCCTAATCTATTGTTTCCTTTTACTTTTTGGAGAGTTTAATTTTCATTTCTGTTTCTAACTTATTCACTGGACACTGAAGTCATTGATTTTCCAACCATTTTTCTTTCCTAATTTGTGATTTCAAGATTATTATTTCCCTCCACACACTAAGTTGCAACCAACATGTCTTAAAAAGTTGCATTTTCATTGTCATTCAGCAGAAAATGCTTTCTCATATACATCATGAATTCTTTGACCCATGGATTCTTTAGAAATATATTGATAAATTTCAAGTGTTGGAGCTTTTTCTGTTTTCTTCTATTTGTTTTTAGTGTAATTACACTGTGGTTAGAGTATATACTTTAGGTGATATCAATCCTTAGAAATTTGTCACCACCATATGGCTCACCATATGGTCTTAAGTTGTTGAGTGTAGACTTCTATGTATGTTAATAAGGTCAACTTTAATAATCACATGATTGAAATCATCTAATTTTTGTCTGTTTCATTTATCAATTACTGAACAAGATAGTTAAGATCACACACTTATTGTATATTATCTATTTCTCCTTTTTGTTTTATCAATTTCTCTTTTTTTAGACTATAGATACAGTGCATACAAATTTGGAATTTTTATATCATATTATTGGTTTGAACATTTTACCATTATTAAACATTTTTGCCTTAAAGTCTTCATTATCTAGCATAATTGCTACATTTGCACTCTTGTGTTTAGTCTTCACATGGCCTAAGCTTTCCATTTTTACTTCCTAAATTATATACTTATATATCCTGTACATATGACACATAAAGAAAATCGTATGTATCATCTACATTTTTCATTATCTATGTGTGTATCTGTATGTATGTATAATTGTCTACTTGTTTTATCCAATCTGATAATCTGTCAGAAAATTATCCAATCTTTAAGATTTTTCCAATCTTTCCATTAGATCATCTATTTTCTTTTTATAAGGCATCATTGATAGACCATTTTATGAAGGTTTCACATGAGCAACATTGTGGTTACTACATATCCCCCTATTATCAAGTCCCCACAACGTACACCATCACAGTCACTGTCCATCAGCATAGTAAGAGAGTACCTAATGTATTTATATTTAATGTATTTAAGTAATGTATTCAGTAATATTTAACTACTATCCATGTATTTGATTATATAAATTCCTCATCTTACTATTTTTCCTAATTATCAACTTATTTTATTTTTGTCTCTTCTTTCTGTCTTTATTTGGCTGAAGTAAGCATTTCTATCATTCCATTTTTCTCCTCTATGGCTTTTTAGTTATGTATTCTTTCATTTTATAGCATATGGAGATAACAACATTCATCCTTGATTTTAGAATCTAACATAAATCATCACTTCCTGAAGAGTTCATGGCCCTTACAGACTTCAAAGACTGCATTATTATCTTATATATTCAAATATGATATATGTAGATATTAATTACAGGTTAATATCTATTTTTATTGCTCTTCACTCCTTCTTCCATTTTGTCTTAATGTAAGTTTTCTCTAAAGAGCTTCTTTGAATAGTTCTTTCAGTATGTGCTTCTGGAAATAAATTCTCTCAGGTGTGTATGTGTGCCAAGATATCTGCAAACTTCATTTTTAAAGATTATTTCTGGTGGATAGAATTCCAGGTTAGTAGTTATTTTAAAGACTTTAAATACATCATTCAATTTTCTTCTCTTTCGTATCATGTCCATTGTATAGTCAATTGTCAACTTCACTATTGATATTTTGAAGTTATGTGTCATAGGTGTTTAACTGCTTTGAAGATTTCTCTCTGTGGTTTTGATTTTCATTATATGCTTCTGATGTGTTTATGAGTAGTTTTCTTTGCAATTGTCCTGATTTCAGTTTATAAATCTTCCTGAAATCTGAAGCTTGTAGCTTTTCACATTTCTGGAAAATTCTTGTGCTGTACCACTTCAAATATAACTTCTGGACCATCCTCTCTTTCCTCTCTTTAGGGTATCAGACTGGATGGATATTTTAACTTTTCACTACATTACAAATATGCTTGTTTTTATATCTACTTAACACTTTTTTGGCTCTGAGCTTTAGTATAGATCTCTTCTATAGTGAATTGTCTTTCAGTTAAGTAATCTCATCTCCTTATGCATCTAAACTGCTGTTAAACCAGTGTATTCAATTTGTAATTTTGGTTATTTTATTTCGATGCTAGACTTTCTGTATGATTTCTTTAATTGTAGGTCACTTGATGAGATTATCCATTTTGGTATTTATTTTCTTGAACATGTTAATCACACTTGTTACAAGGTCTATGTCTGATAACGTCAGTATCTGGATCTTTTATGGGTCTATTTCTATTGCCTGTGTTATTTTTGTTGTTGTTGAATTTTAGTTCTACCTTCTAAGAGGCCTGATAATTGTTGATGAAGTGCCAAATTTAAAATATATATACATACTATAATAGTTATCTAAGTTTTTGACTGCTGTCATCCCCATCTAGAGAGTATTCTCTTTTGCCTACTGGTAGGCAGTTAGTGGAAGTGAAGATCATCTTAAATCTAGCCTGGAAGTTTGAAATTAAGTTCAAACTTCACTTTAAGTCTTTGTGAGGGCTGGTCTATTTCAAATTCAACATTACAAAGTGCTATTCACTAGAAATATACTGTGAGCCATTTATATCATCTCAAATGATCTAATAGTACATTTAAGAAGTAGAAATAAAAAGCAAAAGTAATTTTGCTATTTTATTTAACCCAACATATCCAAAATATTACTGCCTCGGTACGTTATCAATGTAAATTTATTAATGAAATATTTAACGTTCTTCTTTTTTGTACTAAGGCTTCAATATTTGTGTGTATTTTACACTTATAGTAGATCTCACTTTGGACTGGTACGCTTTACATGCTTAATAGCCGCATTATAGCTCGTGACTACTGTCCTGGACAATGGAGCTCTTATTCCTAAGTTACAGGCCTTTGATGTTCCTGACTGGAACTTTGGGATATTTACTATTCATCCTCTTCTTTGGAGGTACCTGACTTCCAATTTCATCTTCTCAATTTAAGGAGACTTCCATAATCTCTGTTTTGGCTTCTTAAACTTCTAGCTACTTTGTGTTTGACTTCTTATCTTCTTGGTTCTAATTCAGCAAATGCCTTGATGGGAAATGTGGAACAGAATATCAAGATCACTTAACATGGTTAATTCTTCCTGACATGTTGGTCTCTCCAATGCTGGCTGCCTTGATAGTATGGAATGCCAATATTTTGTTTCCCCTTTCTTGAAAGACCACCAAAAGCTCAGCTCTGAGTCCTATCTTTTCCCTTAATATTGTAGTCTCCTGGACTTGTCTCACTTCCTAACTGACAAATGACTTAGTGGAAAAGCAGCACTGAGTGTCAACTCACTGCTTTGCATGTCCCTCTGCTCCCGGAAGCTTGCATTCAAGTGCCATCTGCTCAAGTGCGTTGCTGTCTAATACTTCAACATTTTTTGTTGTTGTGTCTCATTCAGCCTTTATAGCTACCAAGAAGGTATCAGATTAGGTCTGCATCAATGTAATACTCCACCATGCCCTGTTTTTTTTTATTCTACACTGCTGATTTTTAAAATGGATCCAAATGTATCATGGTTAGCAGAGTAGAAAATTCTCACTGTATTTAGGAATGTAGCAGTTACTATTTTTGTCAGTTTTTACAACTTGAAGTATTGTCATGCTCCTCATTTTTTTCCTTGAAAAAGACAGGATTCCCTAATGTAAAATAAATAGATATGAGTACATGCCATAGAGACAATATTTATCAAAACATATACATTTACAGGGAATGATGTCACACTCAATAATTCATTGGACAAATGAGAACAAGTGACTGAATAGGTATTTACATTAAGACTGTAAATACCAATATCCAGAACACCTAAAGAAAAACAAAATGAATGAAAATGAAAGTATTCTCTAAAATAAAGATAAATTATTTATAAAAAGTATCTCCAAGTAAGAAAATAATATATTGGAATCTTATTAGGACTTGATATCTGAATGCTATAAAATGTGAAAGATTATATTTCATCCACATATAAGTCAACACTTTGTCTTAAAAAAGGAAATATATTCAAATTCAGTGAGGCCTTATATGTCATAAAAAATACATCAATTAATACAAGAAAGCATTTTGTTTTCTTTCTGATTGCACGGATTCCAATACCTAGGCCAGGCAATAACTGCATAGTTTGGGTGTGAGTTGTTACATAAACTTATTAATCATCTTCTAGTGTGTTAAAAGCCCATACATCAAATATAGTACTTCCTCCTAAAATCAACTTTGCTTGTTCCAAGTAGTTTTCCACCCTAAAACAGGTGATGGATACTCAATTGCCTAGAAAATGTTTCTCTGGACCCTAGACAGTTCCTAAACTGTTCCTCTTCATGACATTGATTTCTTTTGCCCAACTGGTGAGCCTCATCTCTGAGGTCAGGAAGCACCAGAAGTGAAGGTCTTAACCATTCAGTTTTCACAAAGATAGACAGGCTGTGCTCAGAGAGTAGATGGGCCATGTTCAGGAGCAGAGAGGAGAGCAGGTGTGCTGGGAGAGATGAAATCAGGGATCTCTACAGCTTCGCCTCTACCTCAGAACTCCATGACCCATGTCTTTAGGCTGAAGCACACAATCTTTAACAATGTGGTGAGACCAGTCCCTGACTTTCTACCCAACTTCGTCTTACCCACCTCTCCCTGCTGCCCCAGTTTCATTGAAATCTCTTCTTTCTCAAACGTATCCACTTTCCACTCTACACAGAACATTCACCAAACATTCAAAGCCCTAGCTTTGAGGTAATTTCCCTGGGCATACATTCTCAGGTTCTCTGGATCACAATATATGTCCATATTTGTAATTATTTTTAATGAATGTCCTCCATTGATCAGTGTCAGCTTAGGTCATATCTTTGTGGTCTAGTGTTTTATTCCCGATGCCTGCCTCAGTGCTTGAGACAGAGTATATAACTCTTCATATCATTGAAAGGAAAGGAAATCAGTGAAAAAAATCTTTCCCAGGATGCTGGGAACTTTTATAAATTACTTCTTACCAGAAACATATTCTGATTTAAAAATAAATAAACCTACAAAGACATTTAGAACTGAAAGGGATTTTTAAGAAACTAATTTATATAGTCACTCTTCCCTCCTGATAAAAAAACTGAGATCCAGAGAGGACCAAAGGTTTTTATTAGAGTTTATATTAATGACGATGATAATAACAGTAACAAAAATAGCAAAGTCATCTCAGTCAATGGCAGTCTGCACCCTGAGGCAGAATTCCCCTTATCCATTCCAGAATGTTCTCAGTGATCTCAGCAATGGGATAAATACATCAGTGATACTCAAGGTTGTAAAGGACTTGCCTTCCTAGTAGAATCTAACCAATACTATCTCTCTAGTTGTGTCAATCTAACTTACACACACTGGAGTACAATTTCACATTTCTTTTAGTAATGAAGGTATGTATTAAACCACTGAGGATGTTTTAGCTGCAAGGACAGAAAATCTAAGAAAAGTTGTTTTGCACAATAATGACTTTCATATGTCAAATAATAATAAGCCCAAGGGGAGGGCAGGTCCAGCGATAATTCAATAGCTTAATGATGTAATCCATGAGCCAGGTTCTTTTTTGTCTTTCTGCTCTGAAAATCTTAACCTACTGGCCTTTGTCCTCATGACTTACTTTTCTTGGTTGTATGGCTGCAGCAGTTTCAAGCACCACATTCCCACATGAAAACTTCCAAAGGTAGCAAATGGGAAAACTTTCTTCCCATCTTAACAGAAGGAGAAACTTTCTCAATCTCTATTTAAGTCTCACTAGCCAAGATGAGACCCACAAGCTCACTTTTGAACTAACTGCTGATGAAAGGATCATAGAATCACTATGGTTGACTTAAAGTGATCAGTGTTTTCTCCCTTGTGTTGGAGAAAGGCCCAGTTTCTCTGGAAGTAGATGGCTACCTGGAAGAAAGTTCAGTGTGGAGGTGTCGATGTCTGTGGGCAATGAACAGGACTTGCCATAATTATTTTTTTATAAAGATCAGGTGGTTGCCTAATCAGGATTTAACAGAGATAATGTTCATTACTTTTGACTTTTGTTTTACACAAAGCTTTAGTGGTAACACTTCAACTTCCTTCTGAAGACTTCATTGCTGGTAGAATACAGCAAATTGCTGAACATTTCTAATATCAAACATTTTTGATTAGTCAGAATGCAAACTGTATCTTTTAAACGAAGTGAAAATAAATGCAGTTTTTTGTCATTACTCACCCAACAGCTATTTCGAGGATACTGTCTTAAAAGGAACAAAGACAAACTATTTATATGAAGCTGATCAATATGGAGACACATCCGGAGGATCTGACTGTATTGTGTGAGATAAAATTAGTATGCCAGGAGCTCAAATGTCATAAAGACGGAAGACTCAACTTCATGAGAGACTTATTAGCAGTCAGACATAGCACATTGTCCTGCACAGACATATGCTGTCTATGCCAAACATTCGTGATGCTATCTTAATGAATAGAGGAAGAACTCATTTTGAATCACTAAAGTTTACCACCCAGTGGAATAATTATACTGACTATTGGAAAGAAAATGCTCTCAAATTTTCCATGTTTCTTCCTCATATAAAAACATCATTTCCCTCCCAAGTCTTCCTCCTGACACCCAACTATTGTACTCCATATCAAATAAATAGATAAAAATATTAATTTCCCCCATGTCTGTTCTCGTCTCTGAATGTTCATGTTTATTTATAATCGCGTTAGTTCTCTTGGGCTTGCAAGCTGCCTTGGGGAGAGGCCCCCGTGTCTGTTTATTCAGTCTACATCACACTTAACACAGTGTCACAGGCAGAAAGGTGCTTTGCGATCGATATCAGGAATCTAATTGTAAAAGGTAAAATTAAAATGAATTTTATATTTGTTCAAGTTAAATAAATAGTCGCTCCTCATTCAGGGGAAGAATACTGTTACAGGAAAAATATGATCTTGCCATTATCTGCTCATGAATACCAACAGTGGATGTCAGGTTAAAGAAAGGAAAGCAAAATGCCAAAAATATTTGATGACTTAGCAATAACTTGATATTTTGTTATGTATATGAATATATAAAAAATCTATACATATGTATAACTATACATATATGTAACTACACAGACATATATAAAACTCTACAAGTGTTGACAAAATACAAGAAGTAGTGTTATATCGGCTGGAGTTGGAGGCCACAGAAACCAATTCTGTTAACCTAAGCACAAAGGACAAAGTCTTGGAGTTAGGGGGGCGGGGGGGTTTGCTGCTGGCAAGTAGGAAACGTGAACAAGGACTAGGCACCGGGAGTTTCTGGACAGGAAGCTACTCTAGCTCCACTGCCCCTTCTACCTCTGGGAACTTAGCTTCTGCAGCTGCAATGCCCCCACCACTGGTCTTTGCAGTTCTAAAGCTAAATTAAATTATTTATAAAATGCCCCAGTATCTTTGCATCACTACTTCAACATAAAGTTCCGGTTAGCTGAGCCTAATACAAAAGTTTCCTTCCAGCTACTATCGAGTGAGGAAAGAGAAGACATGGACCTTTTTGTTTCTGAAATAAGAGTCCCACCAAAATGGCACTGTGGGGTACTTGCCCCAACTACCAAAGGCATATAGACACTGTGGAGGCAAGAGAATAGAAAAGGGCCGCCACAATCTGTCATCTGTGTAAATACTTCTTCCTACACTCCCCTTCCAGAAAAGAATGGAAAATGAACACTTAGGACACCACACAGCCATGCAACACAAAGCGTACTCACTCTTTCCCCACATGGAGACCACTCCCCATCTCATCAGTTATTTCGGTGTTCGAAGTGCAGAATCACTGGGGGACACTCATTCTGCCTATGCAATCACTATCCCATGTTACAATTTAGCTTTCACGAGCCAAATGTGAGGTAGCATAGCCCAAATACAATCATAAAGGAAAAAGAAAATAAATGGGAAATTAGGGTATGTAAGTGTATCCACCACATAGCAAAAACAGACATGCCTAGGGGTACTGCCCTCACTCTACAGCTGTGTATGAAAGCAGAGCCACTCTCTATGACTTCTCTCCTCCATCCCCATTCTGCGTACTCTGCCTTCAACCAGTTCTCCTGCTGAACACATAGGTTATTGTTGTCTGTTAACTACCAAGTTACCCAAACCTTTACTGTTGGATTGAAGGCTTTGGCAGTCCTTTCAGTGTATGATTTTTGTTATATATATATACAGAGATCTTTACTATCACAAGTGGTGCTCTGGTGACCACATGGGATCCACGCATAATCATCATTCTTCATTGCGAATAATGCTATTTTTCCTTTGTGGTTGGGATCTAGCACACCAGTCAGTGTTAAAATCCCTATCATTTCCTTTCTTCCTAGAGTTATAAGAAGCTGAAAATGAGCAGGTGGTGACATTAGCTTCCAATCCAATGGAAACAGTGTTGTGTGTCCTGGTGGAAATATTCTTCCCTTACAGACTAATATTTCTAAAGCACCATATTATGGGAACAAGAAGCAAAATATTCAAAGTAGCGCTGTACCTGAGACTATGAAAGGCCATTCAAAGACCTTATAGTGACAGATACTTATGGGTTATGGTGAATTTGGCAAAGCTAATGAATCAAAACATAGCAGTCTTCTGCCTTTCTTTTTTTCCTCTCAAGTGTTTTCCCCCTAAAAAGCTATATTATATGGAAATTTGTAATAAAATGTAATAAAAGTGAGGGCAATGAGTTGCCTCATAGTCCTCCTTGCAAATACATTGCAAGGACAGTAAAGCCCAATCTATTAAACATCTATTCCAGGGTGGAAATGTGATACAACCTATCTTGGAAGGATTTCAATGTTATTATCCTGTTAGCAGGCTACTGGCTGGTCTTCCTAGGATGTAATATATATATTTGTATTTCAGTGCTACTCTTAGTGGCTGGTGAATTGGACATCCATTATTGGGAGCAGCCTGGATTGTCATGGTAAAGGGGAAGTCCATGTTTTTAAGCCATCTTCAGCATTTAACCTTGCTCCATGACCTCTTGAAATATGCAACTAGCTAAAAGGAAAGGGACATCAAGAAAACCACTACTGATTATCAAAAGCCTCTTCTGCAGGGATGCGATCTTTAGTAAGCATTCCAAAATAACCTCACCATCTGTGATTCTTTTGAAAGACACATGCCTCGTCCCTAAATATCCTTGTTACAGTTTTCCAAGTTTGTACCTCTGATCCTCTGGCTACACGGAGAAATCATTAGCCAGATAAGCAGATCACTAGAAAATTCACTAAGGTGGTAGGACCTTGCATTTTTGTGAGATTATCCTTCAAAACAATGTCCTGTGAGCATCCTGCCAAGACATTTAAATGTCTTTGAATTCTTTCTCTCCAGGTGCTATCAGTATGGTATTATCCATGAGGTAGACAGCAAAGAGCCCTTTGGAATGATGAGACAGTACAGGGCTCTGGCAACTAATTTGGACATGGTTGAAACCATGAGACAAGCAATAGGGTATATTGCTGTCCTTGTTTGTTCAGTCAAATGTCTGCTGATATTTTCTATTTATTAGAAGAGAGAGGAAACACATTCCCAAATCCACAGATGCATTCCAGGTGCTAGTGAGTGTGTTGAGTTTCTCCATCAGAGAAACCCCATCTGGATCAGCAGACACAGCTGGACTCAAATCCATTTCATTTAAGATAATTCATGCTCATTCTGTGATGTCCCTTAATTTCTGCACCTCTGTAATTGAAGAGATAAGTGAAGTTACATTGGGAATCACCATTTTTGCATTTTTCAAGTCTTTGATGGTAGAACTCTCTGGAGGAAAAGATTCTTGTAGGAATGGGGTATTACAATTGACCATTGAACAACATGGGTTTAAATTGTATGTGTCCACTTACGGAATTTCTTCAATAAATATATTGGAAACATTTTTGGAGGTTTGCAATAATTTGAAAACATTGTGGACAAATACTGTAGCTTAGAAATATCAAAAAAATAAAATGTATGTCATGGATGCATAACGTATATGTAGAGACTAGTCTATTTTATCATTTACTACCATAAAATATACACAAATTTATTATAAAAATTTAAAGTATATCAAAATTCACACACCCTTACAGACCATATATGGTACCTTCTTGTAAACAGATGACATAAACTTACAGTATCTGTAAATACAGGAGGAGGTTGTTGACCATAAGGTTTTATTAATAATATTTTCTTTCCTCTAGCTTTCTTTACTTTCATAATACAGTATATAATACATATAACATACAAGATATGTGTTAACATGATAATGTTATCAATAAGGCTTCTGGACAACAGTAGGCTATGGTAAAGCTTTGTAGGTGTCAAAAGTTATATGTAGATTTTCAAATGCATGGGAGATTGGCACCCTTAAACCCACTGTTATTCAAGCATCAACTGTACTTCCATTTTTACTGTTTCAGTAAGATCAAGAAGTTCCAGGGGACACAATGATACCATAATAACCATATTGAATTTTAGATTTCAAATACATAGTATGTAATTAGGAAAGGGAAACCAAATGACTGGGGTTCATTTCATTTAGCCAAATATCTATTTATTATCTGATATCCATAAGCCACCACTCTAATGGGCACAGTGGTATTTGGGGTATTTTTGAACAATAAGATTAGCACTGAGTGCACAAAAGGCCTGGATATTTTCCTTTCCTCGGTGGCAAATGGTTTCATATTCTCTGGGAAAGATTAAAAATCCTGATACATACTTTGATATTTCCAGGTTCAACATGATGCTATCTGCCCTGCCTCCATTTCATTTGAAGATGACTGGGTCTAGGAACTGATTCAGGTGTTCATTTTAGGCTTAGAATAACAAATCTATATCACAGTATCTCAGAATTAACTTGTTTAGCCAACATGAAACTCCACCCTCCTCCAACACGTACAACCTATTGTACATATAATTTAGAAAACTTCTAGAAATTCTTGAATCTCCTTTGTCCTAAAGAGTCTCATAATAATTAACCAAGGTCAAAGACTTTGAAAGGGCTGTTACTGCACTGGCCTTTTTATTCCGGAGATTAAATGCAACCACTTGGCTTCTGCACCTCTGCCATTTTCCTACCCACCAAACCAGAAACCTATTTCAAGCACAGTCTCTCACAAGTGTCTTGAATCCTAAACAAATTCCACTAAACATGCTTCATAAATGTAGATGGTAAAAGTGTCTTCTCAAGGAATATGGTTAGGAAGTGATCATGAGCAACATGATAAATGCACTCCAATTATCTAATCCCAAAATCTGGGAGACTTTCCCTATGTATTTTGACAAGGCTTTTCTGGTGATTCGTCTGTTTTATTTCTTTGAAATGTAGGCCACCTTTGAGTTCTAGGTTTTAGATTTTAGGCATGCACCCAAGCAAACAATTAAAATCACCCCTCATGGAATCCAGGCAGAATGCAGAAATCATATCAATTAATCGATCAAGTTGAAAGTAGTGATTTTCCTTTATTTTAAAAACAAGTTCAGATTCATTCCTTCACACATTTCCCAGATTTGGGGCAACATAAATTAGTAAAGCCACATATATTTTTTAATGTGAAAGCGTTCTTATAAAGGTTTGGTTATGTCATTTGCTCCAGAAGAATTCTGGAATGTAATGCTTGTTACCTTTGTGGAGGTAAGCAGGGTTTTGGAATGCTCCAAATAGGTGGCTAAGAATAATGATAAACTTTTAAGGTAAAAAGCTTAAGAAAGAGAGTTTCTCTGTACTTTCATGCAACAGTGAAATAAAAATGTCTCATCAACAAAAGAGCTACTCTGACTTCCAAGGGAATTTCAGCACCTCTGAATCTCCCCCGTGCATTCTTATTTAAATTCTGATATCCCAATTATTTTCCTATTGATGTAAGATCTGGTGAAACTTTGAGTTTAACTGACATTATAATTCAGCATCCTGCAAACTAACGCGAAATTAAAGTTATGGCTAACACATCTCCATGTCTACATACAATCAAATGAGAGAAGAAGGGTTCTTCTTGCCTCCAAGAGAAGTTTAAAAACCTCTGAATCTTCCCATATACCCTCTATATAATTCTTAGGGTTCTAAACTTTCCCAGACATTTTCCTAACTTTGACGAAAGAAGCTTTAAATCTGTGCATATTTTAATTTAGCTCGAACATTAATGTTTGACTTTCTACTTCCACTCTATGAAAACATGAGATGAGATTAAGAAAGTCTCTGGATTTCAACTGGTACCTTGAACAAAGTTTTTCAGGTTTTTAAACTGTCATTTTCTTTAAGTAGCCACCTTGAATTCCTCCTGTCTTTTATTCATGGCAGCAGCAAAATAGCCATTCAAAAACTTGCCTTAGGCAACACCTCATTCTAGGTGAATACATCAGTCACTAGTGGTGTTCCATTATAGGTCATGGGCTCCCATATTTCTTACTGGGAAGACTACATTAGCTCCAAGTAGTTAAGATAAGCCATTCCAAATACCTCCAAGTTCTATTAACTATGAGTTCCATTGCTAATAACCATTCTCTATGTCCAATGTCTATATAGTTGAAGTTTCTTGATTACAAACAGAAATCAACTATTCATTTGAGAAGAATTTCTTGGAATTAGTTTGTTGCAGAATTACTAGTGAAAAATAGTCAGGAACCAAAGGCTATGAAGCAGAAAGACATAGAAGGTTGACGCACAGGAATGGTCTCAGTAGGGTACCACTCCTGGATGCTGCCACAAATGGACCCTTGATACCTGTAGTACCTTCAATACCATTGCCTCTGTCATGTTTTCTAAATTGTGTCTATGCTTTTACATTGCCTTTTGTATTAGTTTTCTATTGCTGTTATAATAAGTTATCACAAGCTTTTCAGTTTAAAACAACCCTCATTTATTTTCTCACAGTTCTGTAGATCAGAAATCTAGCATGGCTGAGCTGGTTCTTTGCTCTACATTTTACGAGATGAAAATCAAGATCTCAGGACTGCATTTCTTTCTGGAGGTTTTGAGGGTGGATCTGCCTCCAAGTTTATTCAAGTTGTTGGCAGAGTTCAATTCAGTTTGGTTATAGGATAGAGGTTCCCATTTTCTCGGTGACCAATGATGTCGGTCATTCTCAGTTTCTTAGAGGCCATGACCATTCTTCAGTTCATGGCCCCCTTTCTCCATCATTAAGACCAATAATAGCAAGTAGAGCCCTTCTCATGCTTAGCTTTCTGACCTTTCCCTTTACCTCACCTTGCTTGCTTCTGTCCTTCTTTCCTACCTCATCTGTATAACTTCTCTGCCTTCTTCTGTAATTTAGTGACTCACGTGATTACATTGAGCCCATCTAGATCACTCAGGATAATCTCTGTATTTCAAGGCTAGATGGTTAGTAACCTTAATCCCATCTGCAAAGTGCCTCCCAGTAATATACAGATTGGTGTTTGATTGAATAACTAGGGGAGGGAATCTTGGAGAACATCTTTGGAATTCTGCCTCCTGCACTTCAGTAAGATACAAACCCTCATCAGAGCATACAGCCCAACAAAGCAACACATCATATGCCTTAACCTTAGCTTCCAGGAAGTGAACAGAAACAACTGAGTCACCTCTATAGTCAGAGATGAGGTCTTGCATTTTACTTACAAAGTGGATTTATCAATCAAAGAATAAATGTGTCAAATTTGTGTCTCCTGTAACAATGAAATAATGTCCACTATTGGAAGCAAAATTCCTTTTGTTCTTTGATTTGATGCATTTATTATTTTAACCACATTAGGGAAATTAAACCTTTAAATTTGCATCATTCAAATATACTTCTATTAATGCTACTCAACTAATTGAGGAACAATCTGCAAAAAATTTACTAATTAGCACTTAGCTCCCCCAATATCCATTTACAATGAATAATTTATCACTTAAGTGTATCCTAAAGAAAAATAAAAGCCTGAAACATAAAAACTTGGTGGTTCTGCCACATTTGCCATTGACTTAATACTGCACAAATACATAATATGATTTTAAGACTCTCGAGGAAAATAATTATTAGAACATATTGCAATTTCTTTGGTAGAAAATTCTCATCAAGTGCGCTCACTTAAAAAGGTAAACTCATAAGTCACTCAAAGTGTAGCAAATATAAAAGCTCTTTATTAGGATAATTATACTTGATTGACAAATAAAAGTTATATGTTTGATGTTTGCATTTCTAGTTGAAAAGAGACACAATGTGGAGCACTTTTCAGCTTGCTTCTAAGTTTTATAGATGCCTTTTTCTGTCACTCCTTGCCTAAATTATTCACTCTGCTCAACTGAATCTTGTCAAATGTCTGATGCAGGCTTTTCTTATTTAAAAAAAAAACTTAAAAGGATTCTTTCATTCAGGAATATCTTTAAACATTAAAAAAAATTCGTTGAGACATCAGCAAAAACAGTGGCAAAGGGAACTTCAGAGGTTTATACCTCCTTGTTAAAGCAACAAATAACCTGGCCGAGAACTGTCAGAACCCATTGTGGGGAAACTCCAGAATCCAAGCAATAGCTTCAAACAACCATGGAAACATTTACTCCAGAAAATCAATCAAGTATTGGTCTTAGAGCTCTTTAGCATCCCAGGACAATGCCCAGTTCGCAGCTCAGTGGTAGTCGTAAAGACAGCAATCCACACTCCTGGTATAGGTTCCTAGTATATGAGAAAGTAGTATTGAACTTACTCTCAAAGAATTATGATTGTTTTGACTTGTGCTGTGGATCCCTGAAGAACCAGCTCCTAGGACTTGCCTTTACCTAAATCAGAATTCTCTAAGGCTAGGGCAACCATCCAGGGAGTATTTTTTTGGGGGGAAAAAAAAAACTGAAGGAAAATACATTAACCACTTGTACCTGGGACAAGGGACAATAGTTGAGCAAATGCTAGAAACACTAGAAACCAAAAATACTGGGAAGAAAGACTGAGAAATGAAATGTTTTGAAGAATCAGGTATTTTAAAAGCTTCTGCATATTCCTGGTAATCTAAAAAGTTTTGTGCATGCTCAGGGCTATGTGTATGTCCAAAAAAGATCTGAGAAGGCTCTACGCTCCCATCTCTGGCTAACCTATGAAATCTGCATGAGCAGGAAAGGAAGTCTAAGGCAAAGCGGTCAGCTGACTGAATGAGTATTGGGGAGGGCTCCGACACACACAGAGCCAGTCTGCAAGCACTAGTAGATTTTGTTTTGTTTATGAGATGTTTTGCTACAAGATTTTTGGGGAAATCTTTGTCAAATTACTACCTGGCTACTAAGTTATTGACACACAGACATCAATGGCCACACATAACAAGAAATAGAGATTTTACAAAAAACAGTTTTAAAAAAAATAAAAATCACTAAACAACTAGCAGCAATTCCAAAAAAAAAAGTAACAACAAACTCTGGAGGGAGGAACCTAATTTCCATCATTGCCACATGAAAATATTCCAAATGGATGATTTTCAGTTAAAACATTATGAGGCATGGAAAGCAAAGAAAATGTGGTCAATATGAGGGGGAGAAAAAACAGTTAATAGTGAGGAAGGGAATAATAAAGATTAGAATGGAGATAGTTGAAGCAGAGAATAAGAAAATAATAGAATACATCAAGGAAACCAAAAGCTGGCTTTTCAAAACATCAACAAATTGACAAATCTTCACCTAGATTGACCAAGGAAGAAAAGGATTCAAATTATTAAAATCAGGAGTGAAAGTGGGGACATCATTAACACATTTACAGTAATGAAAGCATTACAAGAAAGTACTATGGGCAAATATACAGAAAAAAATTATATAACCTAGATAAAATTTCCAAATTCCTAGGTACACATAATCTACCAAAAATGACTCAAAATAAATAGAAAAATCTAAATAGACTTAGAGAAAGTAAAGACATTAAATCAGTAATCAAAAAACCTCCAGAAACATCCAGGACCATATGGCTTCACAAGTGAATTCTGTCAAATATTTTTAAAGTAATTTATATAAGTACTCCTCAAACTCTCCCCAAAAAATACAAAATGAGAGGATACTTCATAACCTATTCAATAAGACCACTATTACTCTGATAACAAAGCCTAATAAAGATCTCACAAAAGTAGAAAGAATATTGATATACAAACAATATCCCTTATCAATATAGATACAAAAATCCTTAATGAAATACCAGAAAAATGAATCCAGCAACACATGAAAAAGATTGTGTACCATGTGTAAGTGGGATTTATCCCAGAAATGCAAGGGTAGTGTACAAAAATTGATGTAATGAACACAAATAAATCACACAATCTCAAATGACACAGAAAAAAACACTTGAAAACCCCTTCCACGATAAAAAAGAGGGTATCTGTGAAAACCTAACAGTTAACATAATACTTCATGGTGGAAGAAGGAAACATATCCATCTAAGTTAGGATCAAGACAAGAATGTCTGCTTTTACCACTTCTCCTCAAGATTTCACTGCAAGTTGCAGCCTGAACAATTAGGTAAGAAAAATAAATAAAAGGTATCCAAAGTGAAAGGGAAGTAAAATTTTCTATTTGCAAATGACACGACCTTATAAATAGAAAAATCCCAAAGAGTACAAAGTAGAACTAATAATGAATTGAGCAAAGTTGCAGGGTGCAAAAACAAGACACAAAAATGTTGTTTTAATGTATTAGCAATGAACAATCTGAAAGGAAATTATAAAAAGAGGTCATTTATGATAGCATCTAAGAGAATGAAGTACCTAGAGAGAAGTTTAAGCAAGGATGTGAAACACCTGTACACTGAAAACTTAAAAACATTTCTGGAAGAAATTAAAAGAACTAAATAAAAGGAAAGGCATCCCATTTTCATAGATTGGAAGACATAATATTATTAAGATGACAATACTTCCCAAAGAAATCTATAGATTAAAGGCAATCTCTCTCAAAATTCCAACTCCCTCTTATTTTTTTTATTAAATGGATAAACTTCTCCTAAACTTAATATGAACTTCAAGGGACTCTGAAATAGCTAAAGCAAATTTGAAAAAGAGAACAAAGTTGGAATACTCATACTTCCCAATTTCAAAAATTACTCCAAAGCCATAGTAATCAACACAGGATGACATAAGGATAGACATACTGATCAGTAGACTAGAACTGAAAGTCCATAAATAAACTTATACATCTATTGTTAATTTGTTTTTGACAAGGGTGTCAAAACAATTAAATGGGGAAAAACAGACTTCATCAAATGGTGCTTAGACAACTAGACATCTACATGGAAAGGAATTAAGTTATTCCCTTACCTCACACCATATAAAAAAAAACTAACTCAAAAGGAAAATAACAACTGAGTGAGAATGTGGAGAAACTGGAACCCTTCAATACTGTTAATATGAATGTAAAATGATGAATAATAGTGAATTTTATGTTATGGGAATTCCACTTCAACTAAGAAGTATTTGTTGAGAGTAGCTTAACTGATAATATGGTGCAAACAAAATATAGTTAATAGAGTTAATTAAAAAAAAAACATAAAACATACAAAAAACCTTAGTGTGACTCTGGTGTTGACCTCCAATCCCTTATGAGCATAGCATTGGGGAAGTCTTAGAAACAATATATAGCAGATAGTAATTGTTAGGTGCAGAAAATATTACCCGGTCATAAGGTATTAAAAATTATGAGCAAATTTCAAAGGGAGTACATAATATACAGTATAATATGTAATTTAAACATCATAAATAAATATAAATATATACTTAAGTTACATATTGTTCAATATGATTTAATATGTACATATATCTTCAAGAAAACAAATAATAAAGGACACGAGCAAATATTTTTTATTCAGCCTCATTAGTAATCAGAGAAAATAAAATTAAAATCATAATAAATATAATGCAATACTGCTTTATCATGGCATAAGATTAAAGGTCTAAAAAGTCCCAAATTTTATACCCTGATTGTGGTTCACAATCCTTGGGGGCCCAGTGACCCCAGCTTGTAATGACAGGTGAACAGTGTCTTCCTGTGCCAATCAGAGATGAATCTTCATGAAATCAGTGGAAATCCTCACAGTGATCTCTCATGGCTTTCTAAACTCAGCAAACTGGCCACTCTCTGTGTACTGGACTGGGATGGTCTCACTGATTTCCAATGGTGGGCAGGGGGTTATGACAATGTGGAAAGATTATCCATAACCCTGCAGGGCAATGTTGGAATCTGGTCTTAGGAAAGGACAGGTAGATAATGAGAATTAGTCTTTTTGAAGATAACTTAAGAATAACCAACTAGCCTCTAAGCTTCTTAAAAATTGAAGGATACTTTCACCCTGTCATATTTGTTAATATTAAGCCACAATTAACCTTTGCATTTAACATATTTATCCTACATTCATTTCCATGTTAGACCCATCTCTGCGCTTTGGTCATTGCCTTAATGCCACCCCAGTTTTGTCATATTCATAACATTCACAAAGCTTTCCTGATAACTGCACAGTTCATTCTTCAGAACTCTTCAATGTAAAGAAAGAAGGAACAAAGACATGAAAATAGAAAATATCACTTTCTAAACTGATGTCGATTCCAGTAGCACCTCACATTGAGTAAAGGGTCTCAATTCTGAATCAGTCAGCAAACATTCATTGAGAACCTATTATCTGAATGGCACTGTCCCACCTATTGGCAGCATACAAAGCTGAATAAGAAACTAATTTTTCTCAGAGCATTTATTTTGCAATGAGAAAACCACACATCAATAACTAAAACAGAAAGTAAAACGAAATCTGCCTCAAAAGAGATCACACCTCTTGCAGTTGAAGCAGAATAAGAAAGAACAGATTGTGGCCACAGCAGCCTGTAAACTCCATAAATCAGTGGTATTTACACGGGGGAATTTTAAGAACACCATGAGGACAGGCACATTTATGAATGACATGCTATACAGTGAGAGCAGAGAGTATAAGTGGTGAAACTGATAAAATTTGGTGAGAGATGAGGCCAAAAGAGCTTGGGAGTAGATTACAGAAGGTCTTGGATGTCAGTTCAATGCATTTCAACCTTACTCTTCAGGCTGCCGGCCTGAAGGCTTTGATGAACAGGAGAAAGGTCAATTGACTTAGGTTTTAGAAAGATAACTAGGGCATCATGTGAATGACAGATTTGAAGATCTGGTTAATGAGGAATAGTTAATAAGATACTTAAGGAATCCAGGTTTAATCATGCGAAGGATTGGATAAGGAGCTCCTCACTGGATACTTTAAAATTTTTTCCGCATTTCAGTTCCCCAAGTTTTAGTTTGACTCCAGAACCTATTCAAATTCAAACATTTAAAGATCTTTCTTCAAAACTAAAATGTTATTTTCAGATACATAAATACAACACTTCAGCAAGAATTCTGAGGAAGATGTTAAACAACTGATATAATCTGGTTCCTTGATATTGGATTCTGAGGGTCTTAAAAATCTGCTTCCCTGCGATGAAACTTTACATTGTAAGAAATATTTGTTTTTTCTATTTAGGTATAATTGACATATAACATTTCATTAGTTTTGGGTGTACAGCGTAATGATTTGATATTTGTATACACGGCACACCAGTCACCACAACTCTAGTTACCAATTGTTGCCACACAAAATTACATTTTTTTCCCTGGGATGAGAAGTTTTAAGATCTACTCTCTTGGCAACTTTCAAGTATTCACTACAATATTATTGATTATAGTCATGATGCTGTACATTATATCTCCATGGCTTATGTATGTTCTGATGGAAAGTTCATACCTCTTGACCCCTTCACCCATTTCATTCACCCGCAAACCCCTTCCCACCATTCTGTTCTCTGTACTTGTGATTTTTGAGCAGGGAGAACTGGTTACAAAGTGCATGAACTGCAAGTGAGTGGTGAAAAATACAAAAACAAGAAGGCAAAGGACACTTACAGGGTTTAAGTAATATGCATATTTTGGGTATTAGGCTTTGTCATTTTTACAATGTATTTAATCGATTGGAAATATCTAAAAAAATTGCCTGTGTTGAGTACAAAAAAGTCATACAAAGGCCTTTTTATATACAGAGCCAGTGTTAATTAGATGTGACTTTGAGAAGTCTTTTTAAAAAGCCTGCATGAGATGGAGAGCCACTACCTGTACAGAAACCAGCCAGTCAAGAACAACCTATTGAGCACATCGGTAGAAGTCTTTCCCCAGAGACTCGTTATTTGATGATTGAAAAAGAATGTCTAGACATAGACATCAAATAGGTTTTGGACACTTTAAGGTGCTACTGTTTTCCTGGGGAAAAAAAATTGATATTAGAGGCAAATCATAGAGCTAAACAATGGTGGAACAGAATGAAAGATGAGCAATAGCCAGCTCATAAGATAAGATATATCCCTGTAGCAAGGTATATTTGCATTTTCCCCCAATAGTCTCATTAATGGAATATGGTAGTGTATTTGCAGATGTTTTCTGGGGAATGGAATTATCCAGGGGAATTACTAATTTTCCTAACTGTCCATGCAAGGTAAGATTCTTTGCAACCAAATCTCACTGGAAAAGCTAAGGAAATTTTCCACTTGGTAGTACCCAGTAATGCTCCTCTAAAATTTTCTCTGTTGCCCACCTAAACCTCCCAAAGAACCATTTCAGTTCCTATAGGCTGTGAATGCATGGGTGAAAAGTACCAGCAGAAATGACGGTGAGTGTTTTTGGGCAAAGAGAGAGGAAACTGACTGAGCTGGCCTTGATCGAGGATCACTGTGCAGTGAGGATGGCGGTATGATCCTCTCTTGACCATACTTCTTCCTCTGAAGAGCACGCTGTTTTCTCTTGTTTTTTTTCCCACATTTTCTTAGTTTTCAAGAACATTTCTGTCATGTTGATATGTCAAGTCCATGAAGATCTAGTGAATCAGAGATCCTACTATTTTTTTTTCTGGCTTCACCAATAATAGTCACTTTTTTGGAAAAATTAAATACCGTATGTGTTGGGCTGAAAATGCGATTTGGTTACTTCAGGAAAGTAGGTCTTCTTCCAAATAGCAAAGGTCTTCTTCTATGACCGTTTGACTTTATGTGGGAGTTCGGTTCCCACGAAGCAGGCACAAGGCCCATGTGCCTCCACTCTTGATGGTTAAACTAATCCATGAACATGGCAAAGGCCCTGAAGAAAGCTAGAAGTTCAGAGTCAACTTAATCACTCTAGTTTTGGCCCTCGATAGGGAAATCTGATAAAATGATAAAATATAGGATTCCCAGTTAAATTTGAATTTCAGATACGCAACAAAGAATTTTTTTTTAGTATAAACGGGTCTCAGATCTTGCATGGGGCATACTTCCTTTGAAAAGATAATCACTGTGTATCTGAAATTCAAATTTAGCTTGGCATCCTGCATTTTTATTTGCTATCTATCCATATAGCATGTATGTATGAATGTATATATGTATGTATGGGTGTGTGTGCATAAAATCTGAGAATAAATATACCAACAGATTAAATTAATTATTGCAGGGGATGGAATTAGAAATTATTTTACTTTAGTTCTCTATAATTTTCCAGTTTGCCAAATGTTTTGCAATGAGTATTCATCTCACCTATATAATTACCACTGGGTCACAGCATTCAATCAATGAAGTATTATGCAAATATTTATTGAGCTGGTTTTGTGCAATAAACTTAACTCTATCATATTCTGATTCATTAGATACTGAAGTAAATAACAAAAAATCCCAACTTGAATATTTTGCCAAAATGATATACACTTAGTCAAGACAAAGTTATGGAATCAACTGGGCAAAAATCCTTAAGTATGAAACATGACAAGAAACCATAGATGTTCTGCTTCAAAGTTTGAACAATGCTTTTTAGTTTACTGTTAATATTATTTTCACTTTTTCCAGAAGTGAACAGCCTTTGTTTTATTTAAAAGCAAATGCAAAAGGTGGTGGTGTGGTGGAAGTGGATGTTAAAGTGTATTTACCAAAACTCTTAAGAAAACTTTAAATATTTATATTATAAAATGCTTCACTAAAATGTTATAAAAACTAATATAATGAATATCTCTGTATCCATATATTCACATTACATTTGTTTCTGATCTTATTGTTATAAAACATTGTAGATAAAATTGAAACTCACTATGTGTTCCTTCCAAACACATCGGATCTCTTCTATCCTAGGATGTTAACTTCTGCCCTGAATTATGTGTTATAATTCTCAGGAAAGTCTTTTTACCTTACCTGCTTTACATATTTACATATAAATATCTATAAAACATACATACCATTTTATTGTATGATTATGAACTTTTTTATAAATGTGACAATATCCACATCATTGTGTAATTTTCTCTTTTTTGGCTTAGTATTGTAGTTTCCTTTTAAAAATTCATGTTGATAAATGTAGTTCTAAGTCACTAATTATAACCACTGTAGGATTCCTGCTTACATATATATTTATCCACTTGCCTTTGATGAACAATTTTGGCATTTTCCATTTTTTTATTTGTACAAACTATACTGCAATGGACATTCTTATGAACATCTTTGCATGTGATACATGAGTTTCTAGTAGAATTGGAAATATTGAATCAAAGCATATGAACATCTACAATTTCACTAGATATTGCTCTCAAAAGTGGCAGTACATATTTTCCAGAAATCTGTAAGAGTTTATTCCAGAAATCTGTAAGAGTTTATTCCACCACATTCACCAATTCTTGTTATTATCATACTTTGATATATTTCCAATCTGTGAAATGGTTTCTCATAATTCTCTTTTGCATTTTCCTGTTTGTTATAAACTGAAAAAATCTATTCTGATAGTTATTGATCATTTATGTATTATTTTATATGAATTATACGTCATGTCTTTTGACCAAGTGTTTATTTGGTTGCTTGATTTTTCTTATTAAGCTTTAAAAGTTCTTTGTCAATTCCTCATAAGACTGTGCATCTTAACTTTGTATGAAGTGTTTTTTTGAAAAGATTTCTTGAATTTTATAGTAGACAAATTTATCTATTTGTATATTTTTCTTTCATAAAAATGTTCTCACACTCCAATACCAAAAAGCTAGACTCCTAAAATTTTTCTGTTTTAAAATTTTTTTCCTACATTTACTTTGTAAATCTATATGTATAGATTCTAAAAGGGATACAATATTTTATGGGCAACCAGATGAATTAAAAAAATTTACTTGTTATTGTTCCATCATTTATTTATAATACCACCTCTATCTTGTACCATATATGGATGAATCTGCTTCTGACTGTCCATTCTACTCCATTACTCTAGATACTATTTCTGTAACAATGTTTTACTTCTGTAATCCTTATAATGAGGGGTGAAATCTGGTAAGGCAAAAACCTCTATTAGCTCTTTAAAATTGCCTCAGCTAGTCCGTGTACTTTTCAGAATCAGCTTGTCCAGTCTGACAGAAAAATCTTTTGGGACTTTTATGAGAAATGTATTGATTGATTAAGGGAAAAATGGAAATCTTTATGACACTGATCTTTCTATGTGGATATGTCATATCTCTCCATTTATTCATGTCTCCTTCTATATCCCACACTAATGCATTTTTTTCCATAGAAGTACTGATTATGAATAGAATATTTTTGTGATGCATTTTATAGGAAATTGTGTTCAGTGAGTAGGAATTTATTTATTACTTATAATTATGTTCTATCTAAGAAATCTAGTGAAATTTCATACTTACTGTAATAGGTTGTAGATTCTTTTGATTTTTCTAAGGAGTCAAGTCACATCGTCTAGAAGCAAATGTTGCTTTATCTCTTTCTGATTTTTATATCTTGTTTTTTAAAACCATTGGCTAAAGCATTGAGTTTCACGGTTTAATAAACTTATTGATAATGGACATTCTTGTATTATTACTGAATTTCATGATAATGCTTCCAAATTTTCAATCTGGTGTTTTCTGATTTCTGAACTGTACTCTTTATCAGATGAAGGAAATTCTCTTGTCTTCCAAATTCACTGTGAGTTTTTTTTAAATTAATGAGTGCTAAACTCTATCAAATACTTTCTCTGCATTTTGAGATGATCCCATAGATTTTCATTCAGTGTGTGGACCCAGGATCAGCAAGTCATGTCTGGCTGTGCACACCTACTCAAATGTAGGAGGGCTTCACTCCCTGAACTACTTTCCCATAAACTATAGGGTGGATGGGATGTCATAGAGCTTTGCAATATATGCATGCCCTATAGTAGGCTGTATTCATAGATTTTCTATTATAAAAACCATCGTTAAATTCCTGGGGGAGAGTGGGAACTACTAGGTCAATGGAACAGATTTGGCTACATTTCAAAAATATTATTTCTCCTTCTGTAGCCATAGAATATTAGCTGGTACCTACCTTCACACTAGAGAATTCACTCCCCCATCTCAGCTGGAGCTAGGAATGTCTATGTTTATGTAACTATGTTCAAGTCAACAAAATGGGAGCATAAGTGATTTGATGTGCAAATCAACTGAAAAGCCAAGACAGCTTCTTGAAGTTCATCTCTTGTCCCTTTCAACAAACAGGAACAAAATCCACTTTGACCATGTAGATGGGGTTGATGCCCTGGGGAAGGTTTAACAAACTATTACAAGGACCAGACCTGGTCCTCCAACTGTTTTTGTGAATCAAGTTTTAATGGAGTGTAATCATTTTCATTTGTGTAGGTATTGTCTACGTCTACTTTCAGTCTACAATGACAGATTTGAGGAGCTGTGACAAAGAACATCTGCCATGCAAAGCTTGAAATGTTTACTTTCTGGCCTTTTGCAAAAGAAAGTGCTGGCCCTGCTCTTGAGCATGGGTTCTCAAACTTCAGTGGATGGCCGAATGACCAGGAGAACTGATTAAAGTGACTTCTGGCACCACCAATGCAATTCAGTACATCTGGGGTGGGGCGTGAGAATTTATATTTCTGACAAGTACCTAAGGGAGGTTGATGCTGCCTGTCCATGGACCACAGTTTGAAAAAAACTACCCTATGGGATGGATGAATGACAAGAAGGAGAGACCCGAGTAACCTGAATGATGGCTGGATTTTACCCACCTGACAAAAAACACCACTCCCCCTATGACATATTTGTGAGACACGTAAACTTCCCTCTTTAGGTACCATATTTGGGGGGTTCTTTCTTGTAGTAGTTCAGGATCATACTACCCAAACACCGTATGATTGGTTTTATAAATAGATAGATAATAGAAGCATATATATAAATACACACAGAATTGAAGTACATTTGTTAGCATTTATTTAGGATTTTTATTTTTATGTTCAAATATGAGATTGGTTTATTATTGTTTTTCTTATATACCGCTTGGCAATTTTTTTTGTACTATCTTCATAAAAGAATTCGTATAGCGTCTTCACTTTATTCTTTTAAATAGTTTGCATAGCTTAGAGATTATAGTTTGATGGTATAAAAAGTTACCTATAAGGGTGACATCACCAGGATGGTAAAGTAGGAGTCCCCAGCCTCAGTCTTCCCACAAAGATCAACAATGGCTGAGCACAAGCAAAAACAGCTCTGGGAGAACTTTAGAGTCCCCTTAAGAAACCTCAACGACACAATGGAACGAGAACTTTGGCTGAGTGAGTGGCCATCTTCCCCAGCTTTTCAGGGCAGTGTATGAAGAACCCACTTTGCTTTCAGAGACCAGCAAAGTTGAGTCATATAGAGACGGCTAGGAACAGGAGAGAAAATCAAGGGCTGTCAGCATCATCCAGGCAGTGAAAGCAACTGCAGTTCCCAGTGACCTGCTCTGCAGACGACCCCAGCAGCTCTCACCACTGAAGCAACTGATGGCCAGCACAGCTGTTACAGATTGCCTGCAGATTTCACCCGTTTCCACCCCACAAGTATTTGCTTTCGCTGACTCCAGTTGCCTAAATCTCTCCCTGCTCTCTCCCTTAATCCCTGTGGGAGCCCATGACCTGTACTAGCAGCCATCCTAGGTATCTAGAACGTTGCATGTTCAAACACCAGTCTAGATGCACAAAACTGACCCCCACAACTCAGAGATAGCCCCTGCAGCTGTGTATTGATATGCTGCCTGGGTGACACCCATAACTGCTCTCCATTGCTATGTACACATTCATGGTGAGATTCTGCAGTGACTGAAGTGCACACTGACAGCCAAGATTCTCAGAGCTGCTGTGGGCCCAGATTTGGTCTTATCTCCTGTCGTTGGCCTGTACCACTGGGCTCACATGCAACGAACCCCCTGAGCTGTCCACAAGTACAGCCCCAGCCTGAACATCATCAGTGGCCTCCACTGCCATACACACATCTGTAAGAAGACCATGCAGCCTCAGGAAAGTATGTGGACAGGGCCCCCACAGCTGGACTTAGGCCTGTTTCCTGTCCCAGGTCTTCACCACAGGGCTCAATAGCAGTTAGCCCTTCCAGCTTGCACCTGCCTGCCCAAACCTCATTATTAATACCAAGCAAGAACCAACAGCCACAGTGGTGCACACCAACAGCCAGGAACCTAACAGCTATCTGTGCGCCCACAGCTGACCCCAGCCCTTGCTGCCTGACCTGGTTCCCAACGCTGTATGTGTGTTTACAACTGGCCCCTGCCACTACACAGGCACATGCAGCTGATCTGCACAGCCAAGAACATACCCACCACTAACACCAGCCACCACTTCTGCCTGCCCTGGTCCCCAGCCACTGGACCTGGAAGTGCTATTAAGGAACCCAAGAATCCTTACAGTTTATGAAGACCCCTGCAGTACTCATCAAGGACCATGAAGATGTCAGTGATGTTGCTTCTGTGACCTGAGAGAATGAGTCACAACACCACCCTTGAACACAGCTGACAC
Source organism: Manis pentadactyla (assembly GCF_030020395.1). Classification (NCBI taxonomy): domain Eukaryota; kingdom Metazoa; phylum Chordata; class Mammalia; order Pholidota; family Manidae; genus Manis; species Manis pentadactyla. The sequence continues at coordinate 19,368,606 of NC_080036.1, forward strand.
ACATCTTACTCTACTCTTAGTGCCCTGCACCGTTAGACCTGGGAGCATAGCATGCTTCAGTGTGCCTCTACCTGCAGGTGAAGATTTTTCCTTCTGAAGACAATCCATAACTTCTAGAAGGGAAACCACCTTTTCAAATGCATTGACACCTATTCAGTATTACAGGGATCATGAAGAATAAAGGAAACATGACATAACTCCATCAAAATAACACGGCAAATTTCCAGAAACCAACCTCCCAAAAAATGGAGTTACAAGAATTGCCCAACAGAGAATTCAAAATAATTCTCAGAGAGCTCTAAGAAAGCACAGAAAAACAATTTAGGAAAATCAGGAAAACAATACAAAAACAAAATGAGAAATTCAACAAGAGAGAGAAAACATAAACAAGAACCAAACAAATTTTGGAACTAAACATTATGACTAAACTGAAGGATTCAATAGGGAGCTTCACAAACTGTTGGAGCAAGAAGAAGAAAGAATCAGTGAATTTAAAGACATATCATTTAAAATTATTCAAGGAGAGGAGAATAGGGAAAAATGAATGAGAAGAAGTGAAGAAAGTCTCTGGGACTTATATGACACCATTAAAATAAATAATCTGCACATCAGTGGAGTCCCAGACAGAGAAGGGAAGAGAAAAGTCTAAGAATTTCCCAAACCTGGGGAGAGATTTGGACATCCAAGTTCATGAAGCTAAAAGGTCACCCCAAAATTTCTATTAAATTCAATCATCTCATCTCCAAGACACGTTTTAATAAAAGAAACTAAAATCAAAGACAAAGCAAGACTTTTAAATACAGTAAGAGAAAAATGTCCCAAAAATGGAACTCCTGTAAGTCTACCAGCAAATTTCACAGCAGAAACCTTTCAGACCAGGAGAGAATAAGATGATATATATTTGAAGTGCTACAAGAAAAAAGACTGCCAACCAAGAATACTTTTTCCCGTAAAGTTGTCCTTCAGAAATGGAGGTAAAATAAAGAATTTCCCAAACGAAATTTGAGGGAGCTTTTCATCACTAAATAAAGAAAACAATTCCACTTATGTGTAATGGAATCAAAAACAATAATATAGTTGAGAATAAATTTAAACAAGAAAGTGAAAGATCTATACACTGAAAAACTAAAAGAAATTGAGGAAAGAAGTTAAAGAAAGCACAAATAAATGGAAATATATCCCATGTTCATGGATTGGAAGAATTAATATTAAAATATCTGTACTGCCCAAAGCCATCTATAGTTCAATGCAATCTCTATCAAAATTCCAATGCATTTGTTCACAGAAATAGGAAAAACAATCTTATAATTTCTATGGAACCATAAAAGATTTCAAATAGCCAAAACAGTCCAGAGAAAGAACAAAGCTGGAAGCATCACATTTCTTAAATTCAACCTTCATTATAAAGCTATACTTATCAAAACAGTATGGTACTGGCATAAAAACAGACACATAAGACTGTGAAACAAATCAAGAGCCCAGAAATGAGCCTACACATATATGGCCACCTCATATTTGACAAAGAAAGTATGAACACTGAAAGGGAAAGGATAGTTTTTTCAATAAATGGTGTTAGGAAATCTAGAAGAATGAAGCTGGTACCCTATTGTACACCACACAAAAAATTAACTCAAAAGAGAATAAAGATTCATAACGTATTAACATAAAACTCCTAGAAGGAAACATAGGGTGAAATCTTCTTAACATGGACTTTGGCAATTATTTTTTGTATATGACACCTTAACCAAATGAAATACAAACTTGAATAATTCATTAATCATTAAAGAGACTAAATTGGTCATCAAAATCCTTGGACACCAAAGCACAAGCAACAAAAACAAAAACCAATAAGTGTAACTACACCAACCTACAAAGTATCTGTACAGCAAAAGAAACAGCCAACAAAATGAAAAGGGAACCTATGGAATAGGAGAAAATATTTCCAAACCTTATAGCTTATAAGGGTTAATATAGGAACTCATACAACTCAATAGCAAAGAAAACTAAATAATCTGAATAGTAAACAGGGGACCTCAAAAAGCATTTTTCAAAAAAAAAAAAATTCATACAAATAACCAACAGGTACATCAAACAGTATTCAACATCATTAATCATGAGGGAAATGCAAATCTAAATCACTTTATACCTGTTAGGATTGCTATCATGGGATTAATGAGGCAAGAGATACTGAGTGCTGGCACGTATGTGGAGAAAAGGGGACTTTTGTGCACTGTTGCTGGAAATCTAACATGGTAGATCCACTATGGAAAACGGTATGGAGGTTCTTAAAAAAATTAAAATAGCGCTACTGTATGATCCAGCAAACCCAGTTTTGGGTATATATCCAAAATATGTGAATTTTCTAGAGCATATACTGCACTCCTGTGTTCATTGCAGCATTATTCACAAACACCAAATCATGGACACAATATAGTGTCTGTTGACAGATGAATGAATAAAGAAACTGTGGTATATAGATCTTCCTCTGCTTTCTGAAAGTTTGCATTCACTGCTTTGCTTTTATGAAAAACCTACACTAATACCTGTTTTCCTTAACCAAAAGAAATTCAAAGATTTTAGCTTTCATAAAAAGCACCATTACCAACCATACTTATGCAGCTCTTTCTTAAAGATGAGGTGTCTAATGCAAAGTTTTGGAAAGCAAGGGATACTCTTCCCTTCATGCAATTATGGCTCATAAAAGGTTTTATAGGCTCGCTCTACTTTTTGAGAGCTGGGAAATCCTGTATACATATATAATGCCCTTGAGGACATTTTGCAAAATGAAATAATTCAGACAGAGAAAGACAAGTATTATATGATCTCACGTGTGATATCTAAAAATATCAAACTCATTGGAACAGAGGATAGAATTGTGGTTACCAGGGTTCTAGGGTGGAGGAGATGGGGAGAGGTTGATCGAAGGGTACAAATTTTGTCATGAGATGAATAATGTAAAGCATTACATTATTTTAATGTAATTTAATGGGTTTTAATGTACAGCATGGTGACTGTAGTTAACAATACTATAATGTATCCTTGAAAATTGCTATGAAAGTAAAACTTTAGTGTTCTCATCACAGCACCACCAACAAAATGGTAACTTCATTAAGTGAAGGATGTGTTAACTAACCTTATCGTGGTCAACATTTCACAGTATGTACATTTATCAAATCATCACCTTATACCTCTTAAACTTATACAATGTCATGTGTCAATTTTATCTCAAAATAGCTGAGGAAAAATTACCTATAAAACATTCTGAATTTAGAGGATTTTGATGACCAATTTATGTTTCTTTAATGGTTAATGAATTATTCAAGTTCTTCTGTTGTTTTGATATAATTAAAAATGTGATACATCATATAAAGACCCCAAAATAGAGTAATGGGATACTTATTTCTTATGAGATATTCCAGAAATCAGTCTCTGGAGTGTGAAATTTTAGAGAGAAGAGGACAAGCAAGCCCTTTCCAGAGAGAGGGACATACAAGGAAAATTTCTGAAGCCTAAAAGAGATTGGTATATTAGAGAAACCAAAGAGTTCCCTGTGGCTGGAGAAGAGGGTCCATGGCGGAGGTATGCGATGAAGGTGAGCAGAAAGAACTATGTGAAGCTCTAGGTCCAATAAGGGGTTTAGAACTCATTAAAAACAATGCAAAACCATGCGAAGTCTTTATGTCAGGGAGTGACAAAAGTCTTTCTATTTTAAAAATCTCTCTTGCTCTGGGGAAAGAGCAAAATTATATGTAGACAAGAGAAACAGGACTCTAGTCTAGAGAGACATCACCTATGCTGCTGGGGAGAAATGAGTAGATTCAGGATATATTTTGAAGGAAGTCTTCACAAAACTGATTTGCTGATGACCTGGATGTGAAGATGCAAATGGAAATACACGTTTATAATGTTCTAAAATCTTAGGTGACCGTGGAGACTAAGAGGTGTACCACATAGAAACGACTTAATTAAGGAGGAGAAAACTTGATTCCAAATTGGTTATTTAACATTCTAGGAGAGTGTTTATCAATATATCTTCTTCATTTATAACTGAGGATTTCAGTTTATGAGCTGAATCTTGGAAGTTACTCATTTTATAGAAGAGTGATATCTAAAGTCTCTGTAAGCTGCAAAACTCCCCTTAGCTTCCAGCTGTTGCCAGAGCCCACAGTGGGGTCTGGCTCTTCCCTTCCCAAGACGGTTCCTGGCACAGAATCTGGGAATCATCAGAGCAGATGGGAGGAAGGGTTTGTACCGCATCTGGGTACTCTTGGTTATTCTCTACTGAGTTCTTTTGGAGACAAAAAAAAAAAATTTTCCAAAATAGTTGTCTAAGTGGCAAAGTGATTCCAAACATAGAAATCTGAGGTAAATTAAGAATAGGAGCTGTAGTCAGAAAGCCAACATGAGAAAGATAATTTGGGGGATAAACGATGTGGTAACCATGGCTACCACTACTGAAAGCTTCATATGTATTTATTTCATTTCATGTCTTGTAATAGCCACACGCCAGCTCTATGAAGATACAATTATTCCTGTTGTCAGCTAAGCAGACTTATGAAGAGAAAGATTGAGAAAGCTTCCGCACATCTTATAAGGGATGGAAGAGAGAATCTTGGCTCAGGTCTACATAATGCCAAGACCCATGCCATTGAAAGTCTCTGCCACGTCTCATGGGTGTCATGTTTAAAGTTTCCTAGGATCTGAGGTTTTGCGCCATGCTGAATATGACACATTTGCATTACTAAGAGTTGTCTTGGGAGAGAAAATGAGACAGAAAGAAACCAAGTTTCTTGCATTTAACCAACAATCTTTAAGAAAAATGTTTAATAAAAGATACTTCCTATAGGTCTGTACAGTTGGATTGCTTCCAAACTAGTGAGGATGTAATTCTAATTTTTACTTTTGTTTTCTTGATTTGAAAAAGCCTTTCCTTGGAGTAAGGATGGATGGAGTTATAACAGGGTCATCAGACCAACACAGCTCCACACGATGACGGTCAGGATTTCCTTGTTTGAGATTGGCTGAATCCACCTGACTCCAACCCTCTACCCCACAAACAATCAGAGATGATTTTCTGCCACAACAAAGTTGCTAATCTCTCCTTCTGCTTCAGCTCAAGAGAAACTACATGCGATAGCCAGACATATGCCCTCCATGCGCCCTCCACTCACCAATTTTCCCTTGCAATCTAAAACTGTTTGCGCCAGAACTAGCCCATGCGCAATATTCTATGATTCAATATTTTGATTGTGTGTCTCTCTGTGACATGTTTTTTCCTGCCCATATGAAACCTGAGTAAATTATAGCTAGCTTTGAATAGAACCATAAAAAAAGAGTCTACCAGTTTCTACCTCCTGCATCAAGATCAGGCAGGCAGGGACAGAAGACAGCCCACACCCTTATTGTAACACTTGCCATTATTAATCATCCACCTTGCAAATGCCACAAAAGTGCCATGATGAGAAACTCCATAAAATTTCATTAAGGCCATGGTTTTTTCCCAAATAAAAATAGCTTTTAACTCTAGCAAGCTTCTGTTTATCAGCCCTATGGTAATGCTTCACTTAGGATTTCACAAAGTTTTTCAAAAGAGTGTTGTTCTCTGGTTTTTCCTGCCATGAGATTCACAGGAGATAACACACAGTCTATGTTGGTAACATTTTGAGATTTGATGCCTTTCTCATTTTTGGAATTAAAAAATATAATTATTTTGATCCATATCCTTATCAAGCTAGTGTCCATCATCAAAATGATATTAAAGCACAGACTAAATGAACACTAGTGGTATGTAGTATTTAGCAGCAGCATCTGCCTATGGATCTCAAAACCACCAATAGTCTTCACTGGTAAGTTTGGAGATTATAGAGAAAAACAGAGAAATGAAGATATGTAAAGGTACAAGTAAACTCAGCACTAAGCATTCCTATGTCTACATTTACCTTGAAATTAGAAACCATTCTCAGCAATGCATCCTGGGACAATGTTTTCTATTTTTCCTACTTAGTCTCATTTCTTAGCCCCTATTGAAAGAAAAGTCATAGTGGGCAGTGCCAAGAGACCTGACTTCTAGCCTCTGCTCTATCTAATACTTTCTGTTTCACCCTGGCTCTGTGGCTTAACCTCTCTGACCCTCAGTTTTCCAAGAAAAATGAGGAGGTTGCATGAGATCAGTCATTCTCAAATTGTTACCAACAGAAACATACACATCTCTATTCCTATGCCTGGCCAAAAAGAAGGGAATGGGAGGAACATTAAGTAGGCGTGAGTTTAAAAATCCCTTATTGGCCTCCTTCTATCAGCGTTTGGTTTGAGGTTCAGTGTCAGATTCCATTTGAAAATAGGATTCCAGCGCTAAAAAATGTGTGCTGCCCTGAATGAGATGACGTCTGCGTGGCAAAATCACTACGGTCCCAGCACCTTCAGGATGAGGCCAGCAGTGGGTGCATTCCAGCAGATGTGATTATAGCAGATGAAACACAGTTCTGTTCTACAAGAACAAAGCCATTTAATCAGAGAGACCCGTGAACAACAGGACCCTGAGAGTGAGCAGAAGGGGTAACTAGTCTTGGGTATTGACAGATCCTGACCCGGAGTGGAAGCAAGCAAGGAAGAAATGATGCCAGATGGGGAAGATTCCTGGAGATCTAAGCTGTGAACTCAGTGTTAAATATACTCAACAGGATTTTTTTTTCCCTCTGAAAGGCAATCACTGTAGCAGTCTAAATTTTTCTTTAAGTTTTAAGGAGGCTGTATCCTGCTTCTCAATATCGAGATTCTGTTTCAAGTCAAACATGGATTTTTCCAGACTGTTTTAATGATGTCTGATGTTCTCCAAAAGTGCCACAATGCTTTAGAAAATTGTTGGCTGTATCTGGCAGATGTAAACTAAGACACTAGCTATGTCCCAGAAACATTGTGCACTAATCATTTTATTTTAATTTAAACATATTTCTCCATTATTCTCCATGAAATTTTAGTGATGTACTGGCTTCTACTCTGATACAACTTGAACCGGCTGGTATTGAAGTGATTCTGTCAAGTTATCTCCCCAACACACACCACTTCCTAATAATGCATGATCAAAAAGTAAGGAGAGTATAGAAGAAGAATTTAATAGAGAGATGAGTGGTTGGAGAAGAGACCATTGGAAACTCAATGGGAACAGGAAACAAATTTCTAGAAAGACTAAGAAGCCCAGTAAAAAGAGAACAGAGTCCTGATAGTAAAGTGGATAAAAGGTCCTCCTGACTTGACAGAAGAATGGGCTCTTAAGATGCTTCTGTGTCTGGGGTGGGAGGAAAGACTGGTCAGGTTATCATTACTATGCATGTAGCACCTTTTCTCTGAAGGCTGAGAACATTGTAGAACCTGGCAGCCTTCAGAATCTGGCAGCAGGGCAGCAGGGGAAACGGGGTTAGAATGCAGTTCAGCTCAATGGTCTCTCCTTATTTCAAAGATTCAGTTTCTTTTGGTCCCATGAAAGCTGAGAAGAAAGCAAAGCTCTTATTTCGGTTGCCTTCACAACCAAAGGTCTGAGAGTAACTTCAGGTGAGATGGAGGAGTATTACAAACTGGGTTTGAAATTATTGGTAGAACTTTGTTATAAGAATGCATGTTCCATATTCAAGATATGCTTAGATTTGCTGGGAAAGAGAAACAATCCTCTGAGTAATAGTCCATGGGCTTCATTACATAGGGGGATTATGCAAGACTGCTTGGATTATGGTACCTTGTATAAGTAAACATTTAAATGCACAGTGTGAACTCTTACTTACAGAAGGCCCATGGAGAAGTGAATTCCCTTGTGAGATTCTTTGAAAATAATTGGGAGAATACATACTGATGTGGAGAATACTCAAAATATATTGTTACATGGAAAAACATACTGCAGTATGATCCCAAATTTGCCAGAATGTAGGTGTGCACACACACAATTAGATAATTATTGACGTTTATTAGCTATAGATTCATGAAAGCATAACACATTAGTGGTGGTTGTTTCTGCATGGTGAGATTTTCTATCATGGATTTATATATATGTATATTACTATAATTTGAAAACAATGTGACATTTATATTTTATAGATTCATGAACTAGTTATCCTCAGAAAGAAGGGGCTTAAAAACTGTCAGTTTCCCAACTCATTTCTTAAATGATTATTCTGGATATTTTGAGATTCATTTATTCAAGTACTTCCTCAACCACATCATTTCCTTCTATGGAGAACTGGAGATAGCAAAAAAAATATACCCACATAAACATAATAATCCCCCAACACACATAATTTATCAAGAGCTGAGAAAAAAATATATATGTATAGATAGCAAATGGGCACAAAAGTTAGTTCTGAGTTTCCTAGCAGACACCACAAATAGAGAAACATGATGTGCTAGAGAACTCTTATCTTATATCAAGAAACATGCTGATTCAAGAACCTTGAACTGTTTTCTGCTCTGATTTATCATGGGGGCAGGGGATGTGAAAACGTGAATAAAATCTATTGAATGAATATAGGATATAGGGAGGGAAAAAGGACAGACTGTCAGGTGAACAATTCTGGGAACATTATCTATTTGAAATGACTGCATGCCAATTCAACAAAGGGTTTTCATAACAATGAACTAAATGCAACGTTCTCCTTGCTAATCACCCACAATAAAAATTAATCTCCCTGACAGAAAGAGAACCATGCAGTGATTAAGCGTTTGTCTCTAGACCAGACTCCTTGGTTTTGAATCTCACTGCCATCATTTACTCATTCAGTGACTTGGGGTAAATTATCTAATGTCTCCAAAGACTCTGTTCTCACTTATGAAATGGCAACAGTAATAGAATTTATCATAAGTGGCACGGATGGAATGAATGATGCTTCATTTTATTTGTCAGCTTGACTAGCCACTGGTTGCCCAGATGAAATGTTATTTCTGGGTATCTCTGTGAGAGTGTAATTTTCCGAGGAGATTAGCATTTGAATCAGTGCACTCAGTGAAGTAGATTGCCTTCCCCAATGTGGGGAGGCATCATCAAAAGGACTGAGTACATGAATAGAACAAGGGTGAGGAAAGAAGGAATTACCCTTTTTTTTGCTTCCTGCCTGTGTGCATCAGCTAAGCCATCTCATCTCATCTTCTCTGACCCTTCAGACTTGGCCTGAATTACGCTATCAGCTTTCCGACGGCAGATCATGGGACTTCTCAGTCTCCATAAGCATATGAGCCAATTCCTCAGAATAAATATCCTTTCTTCTCCTACGGGTTCTGTTTCTCTGGAGAACCCTGACTAATACAAAATGGTAACATGCTTAGAACATAACCGGCACTGTATAAATGCTATCGTCTTCATCATCAGCATCACCACCACCCTCACCAAGCAGAGCTACGGAGAAACACCATCAATAACATCAACACCTAACTTCAGCTGCAAGCTGGTGACATTTTAGTGAGGTCTATTCATATCTTGAAACATGGGATGACCTAGTCTTGCCAAAGCAGTCCAAACATGCACAGAAGTTTCTGCTCTCCATTGCCCTTGGGAATTCCACATGATCTAAATTCAATCCCAATGTCTCAGGCATTTTGACTATGACCTCTATCTTAGGTTGACCCTACACCAACTTAAGAAGTTTTTTTAAAAATTTTGCCAAATATGCCAAACTACCTGACATCTCTCACTGTGTTCCACCCCCTTGCTGGCTCCTAGCCACCTTCCTTTCCCACCATACACACACACACACACACTCTCTCTCTCTCTCTCTCTCTCTCTCTCTCTCTCTCTCTCTCTCTCACACACACACACACACACACACACACACACACACACACAGATTCTCTGGACAGATTCAACCTCATGAAAATTTACCAAGATGGGCTTTGGTTCATTAGAATTCAGGGATACAGGGGAGAAATATAGACTTTAATTTCTTTCCCAAGGGAGATTGGCCCCTACACCCCAAAAGTTGGACCTCTTTAATAACATTCAAAATAGTTACATGGCAGAAGGATGTCTCTGGAAAAGAATACACATGTGTGTGTGTGTGTGTGTGTGTGTGTATTAGGGGAATAGTAGCCATAGTTACCCCATCACTTTGCAAAGGTGTGCTGTAGGGTGATAACTTCCTTGACCAACCTGCATTCCCACCTTGTATTCCCTACTGATGGATGAAAGAATCAACGTTTAGCACAAATGCCATAAATGATATCACTTCTACTCTTCTCTTGCTGTTTCCCCATTAATTCAATGTCTAGTTAAACTTCTAAAACATTGTTTTCCACGTTTAGAAGTAGAAGACAGTGAAATTGTCTCCACTTTCAAGATGCAAGCACTGAAGCTATCTTTTCTCTCCTATACAGCCCCTACAACTGCCCAACTACGGGAACTGCCCCCAGCATTTGGGTGTGAGAACTAAGCCAGTCTGAGAATGTGCAGACCTGGATTCTAGCCACCGATTTGGCGTATGAGCTACCCATGAGAACTTGGGGCTTCATTTCTTCTTTCTGGGTCTTAGCTTCCTCCTCTGCAAAGACTGAGGAAAAGGTAGAACTGTAGGATCACCCACACTTAGAATTTTAAATTTATATGTTTTTTACTCCAGTGTATTCCTCCTAAGTTCCTTTTTTATTTGGTCTCTGATTTAGCATTTTGACCTCAATTCTAGTTTTCAAAAATGCTCATTTACATTAGTGCATTAACATTCTCCTCGGTTAATTAATTTAATTAAATATTTCACATAATGTGACCAGGAGAAACATTTCATTTAGGCTAAAAATATCATGTTAATAAACAATTAACATAGTCCAGTACACCACTGTCCAAAAATGTTCAATGATTATGTGAACATGTTTTTAAAGCAAAATATATTATTATGGGGAGTTTGAGTTAAAAATGAATGGGTATTTGGCCAGGTTTAAAAGATAAACCCTGCTTATTTTTTTTTTCATTTTTTACTGGCTGATCCTACATGGGAGGCTTGCAGATGCCATATTTCAAATCATAGGAAATTCCAGCTTAGCAAACACTCTCTCCCTGTGGGCTCAAATAAAATTTCCTAAAGACTCTAAATCGATCATAGCCAGGAGAGGAATTGTAAATGCTCTGAAAAGGAAATCGCTCTGTTTCAAAAGAATGGCACCCACGGTTCTTTCCTCTTCTCCAAAACTCTATGCAACATTTCATAAATGAGACTCTGGCCTCTGGACAGTATGTCCAGCAGCCCTGAATTCTGTCTGTTTCAGAACTAAGCAGAGTGCCCAACCCCAGAGCTCAAAACCAACTTCTCTCTGTAACTTCACCAGCCCATTTTGAACTTCCCCGTTCTGTAGCGAGTAAGGGGTGCAGGGAGGGGATGTATTTCTGTAGTGGATGGAAATAAACCACTTTTTTCCTAAATATTTTCAGTTTTAGCTTTTTCATATTTATCCCCCACACTTATTAGATTTGAGCTATTTTGTTTGCTTTTTTTATTTCCTTCTCCTGGACTAAATGGCTATATAGGACTTTTGCTTTTTAGATTTTTCATACTTCTTCTGAAATTCCCTTTTGCGTCTGATACACACCAAAAAATAATCTTCCTGTTCATATTCAAGGACCATGACAATGTTATATTTCACATAAAATAAAGACATTTTTTTATTTCTGTCAATGTAATTTAGGCCCAATCAGCACTCAGAATCCATGTTGCCAATTAGACTGCAGTAAGCTTTGCAATGTGAAAAATATTCACAGGGGCAGATAGACACAACATGGGAAGAACCTATGAGATAAAAAGAAACATAATTGCTGCATCCTTCAGTCTCCAGCATTGATTTCTATTTATTATTACCAACTCTTCAAAACACAAAGATTTGATGTCAACATGTTATCCTGGAAGCACACAATTGAGAAAGAATTACCTGCATGACTTACTTCACAAAATTTGTTTATCAGAACTGGAGTTGCACGTTCATTTCAAAGGACTTTGAAGTAAGAGGGAAAAAGATGATTTAAGGTTTTTTTTTTTTTTCCTTAATGCTTTACTTTTGAGATTTACCAGACTTCAGTTAAAGAGATGCCTTCTTGACAACCAGGAATCTCAGTAATACGAGTGAAGTGGTAAAGCTGTATTCCCCCTAAACTTCCCTGTAGGCAGAATGGAGCTCTGTGCTAAGCCACTTTTATCAAGCACAGCCAGCTGACTTTGAAAATTCCTCCTGAGGAACAATGATCAGCGGACCTTTCTTACATTCATCTAATTTCCAAGCCCTGATGTGACATATGAAATAAGAAGAAAGTGACAACAAAAATCAATGTGTCTAAATAGTCTTACTTCGAAACATACCTGCCACTGGCTTAACTCAGAAATTGGGTGGGATATTAGATCTGATATATTTTTCGTAGTTGTGTGTGTGTGTGTGTGTGTGAGTGTTTTGCTTCAGAATTTCTTTTTGTATCTGCAGAGAGGAAAGGGCAGAAAACCTCTCCTTAGCTTGCACAGAGGGTAACGTGCCTTATTAAAAAACATTCAAATTAATGAACACATAAAATGATCAGTGCCTGCCCATTCTTGCATCAGATTTTTATTCTCTTGTACATCAACATGCTATTGATTAAAAATGAGTCTAGTCACATCATAGTGGGAGCATGGGCTTTTAAAAATATTAACTAAAAATAAATCTCCAAGAATCTTAGTTTCTATAAGTTATGAAAGTATAACATTGGAGATTATGGCTCTATAATTCCGATAATTTTACCATTGGAATTTAGAGATAGGAGAACACTAATATTAGATTGAATTTGAACACATTTATCTTCTATGTGGTATAGAGGCACACATTTCCTGTAAACTGGCTATCAATTGTTTCTCTATTTTGCATAACATTTTCTATTTCTCTAACTACTTAAATAGTCCACAGAAATAAAATACCTTACTTCAATCTGAAGAAAGAGGTCAGGTTTACTCTGTATATATTAAAGTTTAAAAACTGCTTAAACACTTTTCTGAATAAAAGATATCCTTCTAATAAAACAGTCACCACACCAAGAAAAAATTATGAACCTTAAATATAAACATATTATCTTTTATGAGTCTTTTTGAAAAATATACAACTTGCCAAAAAAATTACAAAGATGATTGTCTACTTTTAAACAAAGCAATAAAAGCCATTCACCCTCTCATTCACCCAAAAATGTATTTTCTTTTCAAAGGATATTTACCCTTTAAGGGGACATTTTTAACCTCATGACACCATAAAATTCCATGCATTCAAAGTTATTTGTTTTTATTTTTTCTGACATTCATTCTTGATCAGATATTTTCCACGGGCTTTATGGTGTTACTCAACGAAAGATGTAGTTTTAGTAGCTCAATTTTAATACCTTGATTAATAGGAGACAATCTGTTTAAAAAATAATATTAGTGTTGGCATTTTGTAATGAATTACAGAAGCTGAGCACACATGCTCTTTGTGCCTTTTTGAATTTCCTTTCAAAATGTGTTGAACTACCCAGTATTTGTTCAAATCTATGAAGTTTTAACATTAGCTGAGCATTCAATGAACTTTAAAATCTGAGAAGGGTGTTCACTTACAATGTGGTGATATATGGAGAAGGGTTCGGGTCAAGACCCGGGAATTTCAGCCCCTGTGATTATGGGTGCTGGTAAGTGAGAACCAAACGCCCGCTGTCTGGGAGGCTTGGGCAAGACAAGAGGCTGCGAACAGTCTCCAACCAGCTAATTTTAAAAGACTAAAGACTAGGCTCTTTCTAAAGTAGCAATAGTTACACATTTGCTATCTAACTAACAGTGGCATTAGCCCAATAAAGAGGCATTATCTTGACATGATGGAATTTCCCTGTTAATACCAGACTTAGAAGATTAGAAGGAATATAGTTGACCCTGGAAGATTTTTTCCTCCAAAACGAATAACATAAATGGCTGACCTGTAAAGATGTTTCCTTAGAAGAGAAAAATAAACAAATGGGCTAATACTCCATTTTAAAAGTACTTTATAAACTTATTTTTTTAAATTCTCAGATATACTCAAAATTTACAGTAATGAAATCCTAGGAGAAGAATGATGTGAATGTTTAATAAGAGATTCATATAATTTGTTTTATCATACCTTGTAAACAGCTAGACCAGCCGGCTTCTAATACGAAAGATTAAAAAAAGAAAAGGAGTGTTTTTTGGGGGCATGCGGGAGGTATACACCCTAGAAGGAGGATATTTCAAAGGCCTCTCAGACTTGAAAGAATAAATTTCAACCATCAACAATGGAACAGTTAATATTTGTGAAATATCATCTTGAAAACAATTTTGTTGGTTGTTTATTTTGTGAAACGGAGAGAATAACTTATTCTAGATCGTGTTCTAAGTGGTACTTATAAAACACAATGGGACGTGGCACTGTTTCTGACATACTGAGGGTCAATTGTGTGAAGAACTAAGGCAACAGACCCATCAAACAGCAGTAAATGGAGGTGTTTGTCTTTAAGTTATGAAGAATGTGGATGTATTTGATCCTGACAGCCAGCAGTCCTGCAGATTTCTGGGCTTAAGACAGATGGCAGTGCAACCAAGCTAGAATCCAGACCTTCCCTCTTTCCCTCTGGGTCTAACTCCTATTATCCACTTGTAAATTAACCTGTCAATTTATCAATCAACACCATCTTGATTCTCCCCTGTTCCACAGCCCAGCCTTGCAGTGAATTTGCCTCGTAAATAACTGGGAGCCCGTGTTTGTTAGTATTGTGAATGAGTTTATTATCACTTTGATGGCTGCTATGAATCACAAATGCTGCTGAGAGGCTGATAAGAAAAAAGTACATGCACACATTAACAGGGTTGAAACTATTTTAGAGATAAAAGATGGAGTAACTGCGATAGCAAATCATTTAAATTGAAAAAAAATGACTAAAAATCGTATTTGTGTGTGTGTGTGCGTGTGTGCTGGACAAACCCCTGCTTAAAGTAAAAGAAAAAGAGAGAGAAATGAATCGACTTTCATTTGTATGGTTCAAAAAATGTGTCTGTAAGATGACATTGGTGGACAGGGTGGCTTGAAGTTATGGTGGGACAACTGCTTTATTTACTGGTATAGGTGCAGACTTCAGAAACACCACGCTCTTTTCTAAATGACCAGTTGGCTGGGTTTACTTTTTCAGTGCAGCATGGGAACTTTAAAAAGAAGACAAAAATCTAAAGTATGTGTGTGCATAATTATATTCATAAGTTTCTTTGGCTAATATACAAAATTATAGCAATATCTAGTAAGTAAGTGAGGCAGTTTGGTAGACTTGACACATTAACTTTAAAGTGATAATTATTTGCTTTCCCCTGTTGTCATTGAAATAGTTACTTATTTGATATGTAAAACCACATTTAAGTCATTTTAAGTTTGAAATTCAACAAACACTACACCTATCAAAATACACATGTAATTTAAAAATTGTATGCTGCCTACAATTTCTAACATCAGTTTTTCTAGATGTGATTATTCTTGTATATTTTAAAATAGAGTTATATAAATCAATGGTTTCATAGAATATACAATGTCATATTCTGACAATTAGGACCTATATTATTATGTTAACTCAGATACTTGGAAAGACTACCCTAACTGTAAAAATGTATGTTTACTCATGTACATAACTTTTCTTTAAAACAATTTTCACAGTTTTGTAGCAAATAAGTGCAAACATAAGAGTAAACTTTTTAGGTTCAGGTACGTATGTTTTCTTTAAAAATTTCATTTGATATTTCATTAAATGTATATTTCACTTCAGAATGATTAAATATTTCTAGCTACATTTCCAATTTTGTTGGAAAAGTTTCTAAATGTGAATCCTAAATAAAAACAATCACATTTCTTTTAAAGAAAATAGAAAGTTACATGTAATAGAGTTAATATGTTTTCATGATGAAACATGTATGTCGTTTGTAGATGATTTTAAAATATGAAGATTACCTGGTGACACTATGTAGGTAAACATCATGAAAAATATTGAGAGGCACGACATATAGTCAAAGTTCTCAAATTTGTAAGTCAGAAACAAACTATTAGTTGTCACATGGGAAATACTTTGGCACAATTAAGGCACTGCATAAAAAAAAGGAATATTCCCTGAACATTATTATAACCAGTATGTCATCGGTAGAAATGTGATAAAAAATGAAACTATTTGTTAGAACGCAATTTAGAGAACCCGATAGGTTGCCCATTTTGTTCAGTTTATAATTAAGATAGTGTTTAAATCTGAAATGAATTCTATATATGCATGTTGAATAGGCTATTGCACAACAATAAGAATGGAATCACATCTCATTTTATCGTAAATTGTGTAATAAGCGATAAGG
The DNA here is from genome assembly GCF_030020395.1 of Manis pentadactyla. Lineage (NCBI taxonomy): Eukaryota > Metazoa > Chordata > Mammalia > Pholidota > Manidae > Manis > Manis pentadactyla. The sequence continues at coordinate 19,384,937 of NC_080036.1, forward strand.
TAAAAACTAGGGCTAAAATCCTTCCAGCAAAAATGAAACAGAGCGACCTCAATTGCCCTAATTCATTCTGCTTTTCTCCTTTTTTTTTTTTTTAAGTCTCTTCATTTTCCCTCTGTTCACATTATTAGCTTACACATGAGTGCATTATTAGAAAATAACAAAGCAAAACAGGGAGACTTCGAAGGAGCGGGAGATGAGTTCCTCGGACAGCTGAAAAGTATTCTCATTTCATTTGTTAGGAGTTGCAAAAATAGTTTTATAGCCAGGGAGGGACAATGACCTTTCTCTTTCAACAAGCTTGGTGGTTGGTCTTTTGATGGAAAAACTAGGGGATACAACATCTGGTAATTTGTGTTACTGAGCTTAGCTGAGGTCTTAACGATGTAAGCAGATTATTCTTGAAGAAGAACAAAAAAAATTGCGGAAGACTCAATGGACTATTTAAAGTTATTAGGCAGTGCATTCTAGCACTTCAGAACTCTTTTTTGATTCATTTTCCCTTTAAAGCTATGCTTTGGAGCATTTTTTTTTTTTGAGGTCTACCTTCTTCCAATTCCAGTTGACTTTTTTGGTGGTCCACAGCTGTTTTGTCATTCACACTGGCCTCCTTTTTTCCATCACAGCAGAAATGATTACTTTGCTGATTAAATTTTCTTCTTCAGAACTTTAGGAGGCTCTCCTCCACCCTCGGGACTCATTGCTGACCAGAAGGGTCTAGCAACACCAAATAGCAACAGCCAAGCTTCGGCAATTTTAAAGAAAGGAAAAAATGTGAACGGTAGCAATGCAGGAAGAAAGCCACCCACCCATCCAGGATTCCAGGCAAAAAATTAATAAAAGATGGTATTAAGTAGTTGCTGTAGGATTTTATTCCCACATACATTGTATTAAAATCACACTCAAGGTTTATATTTCTTATTCTGATAAGAATGATTTGGGATGGGGTGGTTCATGTTATACATCTGCATTGCTTCTTGTAGGGAAAATTAAAATACAAATAAGATTAATTGTGTGAGCCTTGGAAAGATTCTCAGCACTCATTAGAAAAAGAAATATTCTATCTTGGAGTAAGTCAGTTAGTGGAGAAACATTAACTTGAATATTCAAGTTTATCTCACTTGACAGACTATCAAATATGACTATGACTTTAAGTTTCATCTCAAACTATTATGAAATCGAAGTACAGATCATAGAAGATGGGCTCAGAGACTGCAACATACCTGGAAATCAAGGGGATTTGGGACCCATCAGGTCTGCCATGCAGACAGGCAGCTCATGTGTGCACACAGACTCGCTCTGTGATTAATACATTGCTTTGCATCATGAAACCAAGAAAGCAGTAACATTGCATACCCATCTCAGACTCTCCCATGCTCACAGTCCTTCTGGATGGCAGGACTTTGTCGTAGATCACTATTTCTTCAAGTCAAAGGACTTCACGGAGTGCAAAGAACAGTATCTTTAAAAAAAAGAAGGAAAGAAAGAAAAGGAAAAACTTCACAAATAGATTGGAAAAGAACCCCAAATAATTTTTTTTCTTAGAATATCCACTCAATAAAAAATAAAGTTAACGTGATTTTTGTTAGCATTTAGGCAAATTGCTGTGCATCACTTCACAGCAATTTAATAATGAGAATTAAATTGCAATATTTTACCACATTTCGTCTGGATTTTTTGGAATTGAGAGGAATAGGAGAGGTCTGTAACACACAGATCATGATTCCAGGTCAGTTTACTTTTGAAGAATACAGTAGACTAAGTATATTTGTGCTTTATATTATATTATATTATATTATATTACATTACATACCTTCATTTTGCTTTTCTACATTCTAATTTTTATCATATATGAACCGTTTATAATTAAGGATCCCATTAGTTAAGAGAGCAATCTTTTTTTTTCCAACATGCCTTAAGGGGTTTGTTCTTTTAATAAGATGGGCACTTACATAAATATTTTTTAAATTGTGCTAAAAGCTACACTAGGCATTTCAAGTCTATCAAATTTTGCCCAACATTGGTTTTGAACGGACACTTCCTAGAGGTAACAGAAAAGGTTGGCCACTTTATATTCTCAATTTACCTCTATATCCAATCAAATTTAAATTGTTTTAATTAATATGTTTTAATTAATTTACTGAAATTTACTTTTTTTTTCCTTTCATTACTAAGATTTATAATGCTTCAGATCAGCCACATTAGATGTACCTTGAACATTATGGTTCTTGTCTTTCTATCAGATCTGCCAATTTCAAATTCAAAGCATCATTTGTAAAGTTCTACTGCAGCAGAAAAAAAAAGTATGCATTTGTGGTTACAAAGGCAGCTGTCTAATCAGGGTATTGGCAGATAAGAAATTGCAAAAAAAAGAGCCCATTAAAACAGAGAAACTGATGAGATCACAAAAAAATAATAGTTTCTTCTTCAAACTGTTCTAGCTAAGTACTTTACACAAAGTTATGCTCACTTCCCAAAACAAAATTTTCACTGCCTTTAGATTGATTACATTTGTGTTAAAATTTGGAGCTCCACCCCGTTTTGATGGTTGATAATTTCTGAATCAGCAATGGGTCTCTGCTTCAGTTATGGAGATAGGCAATGGAAAGCTCTGAAGTCAGTTTGCACCCGGTGAATTGTGTGCTGTAAACATGGACTCCATCACAGGATTTTTTTTTTCCTTGAACTGTTCACATGGCTCCAGCTATTCTCTGTATATGTCAGTTTCTGCAGCTAGGACAGGCAGGATGGCCTAAGAAAGACTGCACTAGCTCTGAAATCTATCATCTTTGATTGACCTCTCAGTTCTATCAATATCCAGTCATATAATTTTTCACATTTCAGTTGTGTGTTCCATTTTGAACCTACCTTGCCATTTCTGTCCTTAGAACACCACTCCTAGATTGTCATCTCTTAACCATGTCTCTACATTTCTAACAGATTCAAGCGACTGCTTTGATTCTTTCACCATCCTGCCCAAAGTCTTCAGCTGGTCACTTCTAAAACCCTGGGCCAATTGTTCACGCTCTTTACAATCTGGGTACCACCTACCATTCCAGGTTTCTCTCACAATTTTTCTAGTGGGAAGATTACATGATGAAAATGCACCACACTTGGATTCAGGAAACCCAAATGAATCCCAGATTATTACATAGTCACTCTGTTTCGTTGGGTACGTCCACTGAACCCCTCTGAATTTCAGTTTCCACACACCTAAAGGTGACAACTAGTGGTCTGTAGGCTGTATAGAAACCCAGATGCGCATTTTTCCATAGACAGTTTACTTCACACTTGCATTATCTGTATGGCTCAGTGGTTATCTGCATGTGTACCCCCGCATCATCTGTAAAAGAGGGGTAATGATACCTATCACACTATTACTAGATTAATCAGTAATTAAATATTACTAGAGGGTTAAATTGGGTAGTATACATGAAAGCCTCAGGCTGGTGCTTGTTAGGGAGCATCTCAAAAAAACTCAGTTAAATCTGAGACTGGGACACTGGACTACATTTATCCTCTGAGCCTACTTGTGTAGACAACTACAGATAAGTGCTATCACTGCCCACCTCTGCTCCCACACCCTGTAAGCCCACACTCCCTTCCTTCTCTGCCCAGACAAATCTTACTCAGCCTTCAAGGCCTGGTCCAAGTGTGCTCTCTCTCCCTGAAACAATTCCAGAACTCCAGAAGAGGCAGTGGCCTCCAGCCCCTGTCTGAAAGGCAGCAGCAGTGACCCTACTGGGCTGAGCATCTGCAGGCCCAACAGGAAACTTGAGAACTTATCAACCAGCTTTCTCACACTCCAGCTGAGGAAGCCAAAAGCCAGAAGGTTGATAACATCAACCCAAAGCCAGAGGATGAACTGGGTCCCCTGATTTCTCCCACCAGTGGCTTTTTTCTACGTCTCAATTGACTATATGCAGTTTTTAAACAAATTGCTCTGCTTCATGTACCAGTTTCACCCTGTTCAGTCAACTGCAAAACACTGATACTCAGCATCGTATGCACATGTTTGTGTATCTCCCAAAACTTAGCCCAGTGCCTTGCAATATTCAATACATGTTTTAAATAAATAGATAAAGAAAACGTGACTTTTCATGATTCAAGTTCCCACAGCAGGTATCCAAGAGCTCAAGGCTTAATTACTTCATCCCTATTCTTGCAGTTTTCAATGTTTCAAATATACAAAATTGAATCTTTGTAGATCTCTTCTGTGATCAAGCATTGTAGTAAGTACCTTAAATGGGTCATCTTATTTAAATTTCACAGTGCTTTTAGGGAGTTACCATGACTGCCAGGCCCATTTTAAAATTAGAAAAATAAGACTGAGGAAGTTTGAGTAAGATTTCTTAAGTCACACAGCTAGAGAGGACCAGGGCTCAGACAAGATCTGTCTCAGCCCATAGCCCTGTTGCTCTTAACTAGCAGGATGAACCAACTTCCGAAGCCACCTTTGTTGTCCTGTTTTGATTCACAATTCTCCACCTGTACCTGTCCCCTTCACCCAGGATAGGAATATACGTTAAATAGAATAAATTGTCTTGTTCTACCAACCTTCTCATGTCAAAATCTCAAATTGGTGTTGGAAGCCTACTTAGTACTGACTTGGCCATCTTAGCCATATTGATCTGCGCACCACCATCACCCCCAACCTAGCCATCATGCAGTCATACAATACCCACCTTTTCCTTTCACATCTCCCAAAATTGCCTTCTGCATTCTGTTTTTGCTCTTACAGGTATCTTCGGCTAGCCTAGCACCATTATGTCTTTTATCTCTTCTTTGTCTGTGCTTCTTGCTTCTGACTCCTCGTCTTATTTATTTAACCAGTTAACCTTTATTAAGCTGTACACTGACATAGTCTTGTCCTAAAGGGCAAGTCAGGTAAAGGGCAGTAGGCATGCGCCAAATGGCATGGTGAATCATTGGATGAAGTCTGAAAATCTGGAAGACATCTCTGGGCAGGCACAGGAGGTGGGCAGTGGTTACTGCAACTGCCTATTTAAACAAGGGTCAGGGGAGACTCCTTGGTGAACGGGTCACCTGAGGTAAGCATTGAAAGATGGGCAGATCTTTTCTATCTTGACACTGAAACAATCATAAAAATTATGTCCCATAGAAACTTATTTACCCAAATTTGTCTTGTCCCCACTGCCACACCACTACAGCCTCCCCTGACTGCCTTATTATTTGGACCTTGTGGTACATAAGCCTCATTGATAAGCATCTCTGCAGGGTGACCAGGAAGTAGGGCACTCACCGGAATAAAACAGAAATGCCTAGAATTCAAGTTTTGTGTTCTCTTTTGTTTACTGTCTGTGTATGTAGGCCTTTGTTTTCCATATAACTTAAAATAGTAACATTTGAGTGTACAATCCAATGAATAGTTTGTGATCTCTCATTTACACAAATCAAGAACTCGTGGCTTGAAACCATGTTTCAATCTAGAAGAAAATTTGGAAATAAGCTGGTTATACACAGGGGAGACATGAGTCCTGCACAGTGTGGGGGCCAGTGGGCTGCCTGACTCAGGAGCTCAGACTCAAGAGTGGCATCGATGAGAGAATCGGGTAGAAAACTGAAATTCAATACTTTCCCATTATAGTACGTAATTCTTATTGTACTTTGGATTTCTCTAGGACCGTATATTTATAAAGGATGCTTTTTTTCACATATACATTTTTCCCTTGATTGTCATGATAACCATCTTCAATATCAGTATCTTCTAACACTACCATTTCATAGGTGAAAACATAAGATAGGTTAAGTGATTCACTCAAGATCACATCACAAATAAGCAACAAAGATAGAACTTGAAAAATGGTTGCTAGACTAGCATTTCTACTTTTTCTTCCATTAGTGTAGACAGCTTCCCATGTATAATGTCCACTGGAAGTAAGGGCACACATCCAGGATTCAGTTCAGCAAATCCTTCCTGAATTCTGTGTGACAGATACTGTACTAGATCTCAGGCACAGAGCAAAAAAAGCTAGTAAAACAGACTTACTCTCTACTCTCATGAAGCTTACCATCTTTCAGGAAGCTTGCAAAGCAAAGAGGTTAGTTTCCACAGGAGAAAATGCAAGTGTTCAATGATCCTTCAGTGGTAAGAATAATAGTTTCCACATAAACTATTATTTCAAATCTAACTTCAATGAATGCAGAAATTTAAAGCTGCAAGGCCACAATGGTCCTTAAGTGGTAAGACCAATAGTTCCTGCATAAAACAAAGAAGTATTACAAATCTAAATCAATTAGTCCAAAAATGTCAGGCCATTAGCTGCAAAACCTGAGGCAGTTGGACTCTCAAGAGAACAATTTGGCAGTGAGATACCACCCACCATGAACCAAGATAATTATCCAAATTCCTGGACTGGGAAAAAAAGTAAGAGTGGGCGCCAAAACTTATGAAGCAACTCTTATGAAGGGTTGCTGAGCTTTTGCACTTCTATATTCTACCCCAGAGAATTCTATTACAAATACAAAGGCATAAAAGAAATTCTCGCTCACCATGCCAACTTGCAAAACCAGGAATTAGGGCCATGACTCTGTACAGGGCTAGATTCTTTGTTCCTTCTTCCTTTGGTCCTGGCAACTTGGTCATCTCAGAGCAACAGGTTTCAGAGGCTGGGAGGATCATGATATACTCCAAAGGATGCTATCCCCTCTGGACTCTGATTCATGAGCAAATGGACACCTTCTGTTTTCCAAAATTCAACAGAAACCACAACTGTGTAAACAGTAAATGGTTATGAAAATGTATATTTTCATGCATTTCATACATTTAGAGATAATCGAATTTCAGTTGTAACGCCTAGCTCTTATAATGTTTATTACATACTATGCAATGCCTGAACAGTATAACTTAGTGTTCTACGCTTCCTGACTTTACAGATGGAAGAGCTGTCAGATTGAAAACCTACTGATTGGTTTTCATTTGTTTTTAATCAGAATATGCTTCACTTAGTCTTTAAAAGGAAACTGCCAATTTAGGACAGGAACTAGCTCATCTGTTCAGGGTATGGAAGCATTTATTAAATAATTCATGGCAAAAATTTACCCTACTTTTGTGATACGAAAATGCCTTGTTGCTTTTCTGGGCTTGTAAGTAGATTCATCCAGTTGCCTGTTTTGGTTTCTTGATATTCAGAAGTAAGAAAACCTTCTGAAATTTGAATCATACTTCAGATCTCTCCTGAGTAGTTAAGTGCACGCCCACACACACAACTTTTCCCATAAACACCACATGCCTAAGCACATATTAAAATTAGATTTTTTCCTACCAAGGGAGAGGGGGTGTAGAGGATGTATCATCACAGAGCATCATTCCTTTCTGCAAGATGTAATATAATGGGGCCTTCTTCAGTAGCTGTCAGAAATATAACTCAGACTTGCTTAGCTGCATAATTTATCTTTCTTCATTGACAGTTCCTCATTCTTCATAGCTTATGAAATCTGACGCCCCTATTTTAGTTAGAAAACGTGGATCCTAAATTTCAATTTGTTCTTTGAATCTAACACTCACTGAGGACTTGTCTACAGTTTTTTTTCCTGTCTAGCACTGGAAGGGTTTATACTGGCTGAGTTTGTTGATCTTTTAACGCCAGTATGTGTGGTCCTGGCTTGGACTTTATATACTAGAAGAGTATGTGAGCTGAGGGTCTTTCATTCAAAAATCCTTTTTCTATACAATTTAATGCAAGTTTTTGTGTCATTGTTCGTACTCCACCGAGCCATTCTTGTCGTACTGGAGGGAGTGATATTTATAGAACAGTAAGTTAAATTCATTTTAAGGTACATGCCTGATTTTGAAGTGAATTATCTCTTTTATGATTCACACAATGGCCAGGTGGTTTTCATTATTGCTGAAGCAGTTGCCACCATCCCTTCTCTGATATGAACTTAAGGTTGCTCCTTTGCAGGCAAGATCGCAAATGTTTTTCAATTATCAAACACGCTACACTGACATTTCTTTAAATATACTTTTGTATATATTTAAATAGTCTCATAATGAATACAGGTCCTCTTTCTGGTATTTTCTATATTCACTTTTAAGGAGACCCAAAGCTTCAGGTCCTAGGGCAATGATGGTGTACAGTTAACACAATTATCTTCAATATCCTCTCTGTTCTTTCCAACAAGATAATGTAATTGGTTCTGCTGAGGAGAGTAGGTATGTGAAAAGCTCATGAGGAAACTACAAGGGTATGTTTCAAGGGTTTTCCTCATGATAAAGATTAGTAGGGGAAACCCGTGTAAAGCTGCAGTTTGGAAAGTATAACCTTGAGTGGAATCTTCACTAGGCCCTAAGGCAGATATTTCTCATCAGCAAGCCTTTTCCTATTAGATTTGTGAGGCCTGTTAAGAGCAGCTTTGGGAATTTCTAAGTGAGGGCCTACCAGCCCTCAACTTTAAGTCAACTAGGTCTGCAAAAGCTGTTCTCTATGCTCACTGCCAAAATCTTGCCGGCAAACAAGCAACCTTAACTTCATATCAGAGCAGGGACAGTGGCAACCGCTTCAACAATAACGAGAACAACCTAGCCTATGTGTGAATCATAAAAAAGATAATTCACTTCAAAATCAGGCATGTAGCTTAAAATGAATATAACTTATTGTTCTGCAAATGATCACTCACTCAAGTAGGACAAGAATGGCTCGGTGGAGTACGGACAATGACATGAAAACTTGCATCAATTGCTAACGTGCAAACAATTTTTGGAAAATAATAGGCCTGCAAGAATTTTCTTTGGGCCCGTAAAACCAAATATAGTTCAGATTTTTTTGCAATATAAATCTCGAGTATGAAATTATAACCATTCTTGGTAGAATATCTGGTTAAGAGCATACTCATTTATTCAACAACCATTTATGGGGCATCCCTGTGTGTCAGACACTAGCCTGGGTGCTGACAATGCATGGCTGCTGTTTCTGAGAGTCCTGCTGCCTAGCATGGGAAACGCATGGGAAGATAATTATTTCAGTGAGTGGGATCCACATTGTGAAGGGCCTTGTGTTGGGTTGAGAAGACTTTGAGTTATTAAAAGCCACTGAATAAAATTCAGTATTACAAAATGTAGTCAGAATCATCTCTAGCAAATCACTCCAGTTCCAGTGAAGTCAATGAATTTCCAGATACCCAGGCAGGAGGCCTCCATAAGGTGATGGTAGTCAGTGGTCAGGGAGGAGCTGTAATGTAAGGTATGGGCAATGAGAGAAAAGACAGATTTGGAAGGAAATATGGAGGAAAGTTTAATGGTGTGGCCAGAGATCTCTCAGAGGGGGTGAGATAGATAGGCCTGGGTTAATTTCTAAGATTCATGCTCAGGCAATTAGATGGAAGATGTAATTTATCAACAGACAAAATGAAGGAGGCTGTCTTGCTGATGGGTTTCGGCCCCAGGCAAGTTCACTGTGGATTCAGTGAAACCGAGGAATGACAATGGAATGCTCTTGAGGCAAAAGGGTTTATTACATGGCTTATTATCCCGGGGACAGGTCGAGCGCTAGAATTACAGTGCTAATCCAAGAGTCTGCAGGTGTAATCCTCCTGCATCTCTGCCTCTGCCCAGAGCACTGGGCAGAGCTCTTTATATAGTGACTCAGTCAGTAATAGCTTATTGCCTAGGGTGTGGGAGCAGTAGCCTAGCAGCAGGCCAGTTATAACATCCAATACTTTAGGTTCAGGTGGGGATCCTGGCCATAGGAACCTTTACTTTATCCACACTCCACCCCTCCAGGATTCTAACCTCACAATCTTCCACAATGCTCCCTGTGAGAGAAAGCTGGAACATTGTAACCAGATTCCACAATAGTGACAGAAAACAACAATGTAGAGATAATAACAAAAATTAAGATACAACAAAATTTTGATACAGGTAACAAAAATTATAATAATCCTCAGGCCTGAAGAGGTTATTTCAGCTATATTCAAAACCAGTTCTACTCAGATGAGCTCATGACTCATAGTGGTACGGATAGGGAGCTCCATGCACCCCAGTGAGTAGCAGTTTATTTTGCTAAGGTGTGTGCCCAATCCACAAAGACATTAAGGGTGATAAGACACATGTTTTAATGACACCAACATAGGCAAATCTTGTCCATCAGGTAGATGCATGCAAGAGAGTGGTCCTGTGATAGGACTGTAGCAGGAAGGGGGTCCCATCCAAGTCTAGTATAGCATATCTTTATCCCACTTCCCATGGAGGTTACTGAGGGGTCTATATATAGTGCTACTGGAAGTGCCTGCACTGGCCATAATGCTAAAGCAAAACTCCCCAGTAAGATGCTCAGCATCCCCAAAGATGCTGTGATGTTTGGGGGCCACTCTGCTCTTATTCCAGGAATACACAGGAGACCAGCCTCCAGGCCTTGTCCCCAAGGTGCCAGGAGGGCCAGCCATTGTTGGTCCATGTGTTGAAATGTCCAAGGCCACATCCACTCAATGGAGTCTCCAGGGTTTAGTGCAATTGGTACTGACAGCAAGATATTATTCTGGTGGCCAAAGCTCAGCTTCAATGATTCTTCTTTGGTTTGTACTTGCAGTTGTACAGGGGAGGCAGCCATATGTGTTAGCATGTCTACAGGGCTCAGGGCTCCCTTTTGGGGTGTATTGTTCAAATGCCATCGCACTATCCATAAGGAAACTGACCATCCCCATAGACTATTGGTGTCTGACTTCAGTCAAATTTTAACAAACCATTGTACCTCTCTATCATGCCTCCTATAGTAGTATTGTATGGCAAATGAAACTTCCATTTGATTCCCAGCTGTCACACCCATTCTTGCAGTGCATGTCCAGTAAAATGGGTGCCTTGATCACTCTCAATTACCTGTGGTCAGCCATAGGCTGCAAAGAGATGCTCCAGGCTCCTTTTGGTCATCTATTAGTCGGCAGAATGTGTAGGAAAAACAAACAGAAGTCTAGTAGCTGTGTCCACACAAGTCATGGCATATTGGTACCCTTCTGACATAGGCAGAGGCCCAATATAGTCTATCTGCTATCTGACAAGGGGCATCAACTAGCTATTGTCCCATGTTGCTGTGGAACTCAGTGTAAGTCCCTTTTAGAGCATATGACACACTCGTGCCGGGCTCTGCCGACTTCTTCAAAGGTCAAAGGCAAGCCCCAACAATGGTCTACAGCCCACATTGTCTGTTGCCCTGTGTGCAACAAATGCTGATATAACCATTGGGCTACATCAGAGGCAGGCTTTCCTTCTAACCAATGTATCTGGGTCAATTTATCTGCTTCGCTTCATCATTTCCTGGGGATGCCAGTGGCAAGTGACCTGCCACATGATATACTGTAACTGTTTTAGTCTGACCACAGGCCTATAAGTCTTGCCACAATTCTTGTTCCCAAAGGGGTCAGTGACCAACTAACCAGTTGGTAGCCACAGGGTTAAGCCCCAATAGATGGCCCAGCTGTCAGGTGAGACAACTATCAGGGAGGGCTCCTGGTTGATCACAAGCCACACGGCCTGCAACTCTGTCCATTGACAGCTCTTCCCCTCACTGTCTTCCATCCATATTATTTCAGTCTTAGGATGGAAAGCTACGGCCCTCCATTGTGGGGGCTGCCCATGGCTGGAGACATCTGTGTACCATGCATCTTTGGGTATAGGGGCTCTTCCTTCCTGATTAGGACTCTCTGTTACTAATAGTTCTAATGTAAATTCTTCCTGCTTTTCACCAGTATATGTCACTGCCCCCAACAAGCATTCAAATTCTTCACTCAAGGGGCTACTACAGAGGGTACTATGTTGCTGTAGGTACACACCCTACTTGGCCATGGAGGCATTTGTGCCACACAACTCCTTGGCTTCTGGATCCAATCTCGTACCCAGCCTGTGATGGGATAGGTGGTTATTACCTTTATCGGGGCCATTCCAGTGATGGGTTCTGTAGCCAGCAAGGCATGATATATGGAAGCCCATTGTTTTTCTATCAAGGTATATCTTACCTCTGCCCCTTTCCAGAGTTTGTGACCAGAATCCAGTAGGTTGGCGAGTTCATTCAAGCCACTGCCAGAGACCCCAGCCATAACTTTCTTTGCTCACATGAACATCTAGCTCACAGGGCCTTGATGGGTCTATCACACTCAAGGCCTGCACAGCCTTGACTGCCCATTTTGCTTTAGTAAAGGCAGATGCCCATGTCTCATCCCAGTCCCACCTGACACCCTTTCATACCAGCCTGTATAAGGGCTTTAGAATTTGTGCCAAGTGTGGGATAAACACTCTCTAGTAGCCTAGAACACCCCAAAACTGTAACAATGCCACCGTTGTAGGGGTAGCAAAGGCCTGGACTTTATCTGTGACTGCCTCTGGTATAACTTTAGTCTTACCCGAACAGATGAACCCCAAGAATTTGACTGACAAACCAGGTCCCTGAACGTTGGTGCTATTCGGAGCCCATCCATTTTCCTGTAGATGTTGCAGCAGTCTAGGTGCTGAACCTTCTAGATCTGAAAGAGAATCAGACGTGAGCATAACATCATCAATATAATGGTACAGCTGCACTGTTGGTGGTTTCTCCCATACTGCCAGGTCCTGGGCTATGAGTCCATGAGAAATGGTGGGGCTGTGGAGGTGTCCCTGTGGAAGGATGGTGAAAGTCCATTGCCGTCCTTCCCACGTGAAGGCAAACCATTCCTGACTTTCCTGCTCAATGTCAATGGAAAAGAAGGCATCGGTAAGATCTACCACATAATGGTTTGTTCCTAGCTTGTGACTGAGGATCTCCATCAGGTCTGCAATAAAGGTGTTGGCAGCATGCATGGGGTATGACTTTATTCAATTCTCTATAATCCACAGTCATACACCAGGAGCCATCTGGCTTTTTTATTGGTCACACTGGAGAACTGAAAGGACTATGGATGGACTTTATAATACCTACCTTTTCTAGTTCCTGGAGGGTTTCTCCAATCTTTTTATGCCCTCCAGGCAATTTGTATTATTTGGTACTAGTCACCCACTGAGGAACAGGCAAAGCTATGGGCAGATGCTTAACTTGTCCCTTCAGAACTACCTTCAACACATATCTTCTCAGTCTGAACTCACCTGTAGTAAGTAGTCTGCAATCATAGACCCTGTGGGATATCAGTCCTCCAAATATATTTGGGGATGGGAGAGATATACACAGTATACTCATTTAGGGGTAGGTGCCCTATTCCCAAAGGGATTTTCACTTATTTCACTCTGATAGCCTTAATCCCATATCCATCTATAATAGTGGGGGTCCCAGGAAACTGCCCAGGGTTGCCATAAATCAGTGAACATTCAGCCTCTGTGTCCACCAGAGCCAGAACACATTGCATGTTCACTGAGGAACAATGGGTAGATATTTCAACATGTGTGTGGCCTCCGGTTCCCACCCTGGTCCCCCAGGGCAGGTACCTCAACCTTCTCCTCAATTAAACTGTGTTTCCCAGTCATCTTTCCATGTGGGTTCAAGTGAGATTGGCTCACCCTCCACCAGGAAGTCTTATAAACAGACAGGGAAGACTTATGGCTCTGTCTCTGGCCTCTGCCTCTTTGTTCTCAATGGCTGAAACTGCTGCTCTGGTTTCAGCTATTGCCTCAGCTCCAGTAAAATTCTATTTGACTTCCCATTTAATTTCCTTCTGTCTGCTCCTGCCCATATGAAATCAGCTCACATCTGGGTCCTCATAACCTTCATGGTCCCTTTAAATTCTTCCTCTAAGTACCAGACCTTATTTCTCTCTGTTCTTTCATGGCTTCAGCCTCTCCTAAGTCTGCTACTGGATGGATAACCTCACTTATGGGCTGCCCTAAGTGAGGGGCAAGAATGGCCCCTAGAGATGTGGGAGCTATTTGAAGCACAATGTTTCTCATCCTCGCAGTAAAAGGCTCCTCATCTGGGCCATAATTCTCTGGACTATAGATGGCATTTTTTATGCCTAGCTCCCATAACACCTGTTGGAGCTCAGCATACATCTGCCATCTAGCAGGAGAGGATGGCAAGTCACCCTGATTGGGCCACACAGCATGAAGTGCAGCCATAAACCAGTCGAGGAGAGAGTGATTTCCTGGGGTCTGATGTGCATTTTGTCACCACTGCCTCAGGGTAGAATGAACTGTCAGGGAAGCCAGTGTTCCCATCTCTGATCCCAACAGAGCAATTCCATCCACCTCTAAATCCCACAGTTGCAGGAGCCAAGCTGATATTGACTCCAAGGGCTTCTGCCAGAACCTGAAGCCCAAATCCACCAGCTCAGCCTGAGTATAGGGCAGATCAGAGAGTTCTCTGTGACCTGGGGAGGGGGCTGCACCTCTCCTGGAAGAACCCTCTGTTGCTGTGTCTTTATTTTCTTTACAACCACTGGGCATGCTTTCAGCAGAGGAGGGGTCGGTGCCTCCAGCACAATCCCTTCAGCCTTTCCCAGATCCTCCATTTCCGGGGCTGATGGCACCTTTCTCTCCACTCCCAAGTGCCTTCTCTGCTCCATCCTTTACCTTTCCTACAGTGCCTCATAGCAATGCCAGCTCAGTCTTCAGCAGCTCTCTTACCTTCACCTCCATGCCTCACAGCTGGCATTCTCGTGCTGCCTCTTCCTGTGCTTCCCTCAGGAGTACGTCCTTCTCCTCCATGGCCTTTGCCTCCTTCAGAGCACCTGGCAGCACTACTGTCTCATTCTGTAAGGAATCTTTTACCTCCTACACTGGACCTTGCAGCTCACGTTCTTGCACTGCCTTTTCTTGTGGTTTTTCCAGGGGTCCATCCTTTCCTTCATGGCCTTTACCTCTACCCAGTACCTTGTAGTGATGCCATTTCTGTCACCAACAAATTTTGTACCTCCTCAACGGCACCCCACAGCCGGTGTTTTTGTGCTGCCTCCTCTCGTATCAATGCCATTTCATTCTTCAGTGAATCCATGGCAGTTTGCAGCTCATGTTCTCATGCTGCTGTTTCTTGAGTCTCTTTCAGGGGCATGTTCTTCTCATCTGTAGACTTTTTTAATTCTGTGAGAAGCAGCCAACCCACAGCTCCTGCTGCCTCACGGGCACTCTATTTCTCAAAGGACCTACTTACTATATTAAGGGCCACCCCTACTGCCTCAGGTATCACCCCCACCTGCCTCCAGTCCTGGGGTGGGGCACAGCCCTCTAGGAGCTAAGCTGCCTCAGACTGTATACCCATTGGGGAACAATCAACTGTCTTCCCAGTTCATACGGGTTAGCCCACTGAAGCACCCCTCTCATAAGGGCAGCCTGTTCTTTTCTTTGGTCAACAATGAATCCTGCCCATATTGCCAATTGTCTTGCCAATGGGTTTCAGCTCCGGGCAAGTTCACTATGGATTCAGTGAGACCGAGGAATGACAATGGAACATTCTTGGGGTGAAAGGGTTTATTACCCAGCTTGTTCACCCAGCAATAGGTCAAGCACTAGAATTTCATCTGCTTCCAACAGTCTGCAATTCTGTAATTCTCCTTTGTCTCTGCCTCGGCCAAGAGCGCTGGGCAGAGCTCTTTATATAGTGACTCAGTCAATAATAGCTAATTGCCTGCAGGTGTGGAAGCACTAGTCTAGCAGCAGGCCAGTTACATCATCACGTAGTTTAGGTTCAGATGAGGATCCTGGCCATAGGCACCTTCACTTTAGCCACAGAGGCTTGGGGAAAAGATTGCAAGTTCAAATTTAGGAGTGGGTAGGGACTTCTACTCATGTGTGTGTATTCTGTTTGTCCTTAGTGGGACATTCCTGGGCAATGACATGGATGGGACGTCATCAGTATATTTTAGGGATAGTGGAAGCCATGGGATAGGATAAGTCCTTTCAGGAATCCTATTGCAGAGCGTTCTATGGCTACAGCAGGTAAAAGATACAGGCTCAACATCAGACAGCCAAAGGTTTATAGTTCCATGTCTACTCTGATGTTCACTTGCGGCATAATTGTAAGCAGTCATTTGACATTTTCCTATCCAGTGAGAGATATAACAGTGTTATCCACTCCTAGGGTTCTGGGAAATAATACATAAATTATCTCATATAAAATATCAGTGCATAGTAAGTATCTAAGGGATGGTAACCATTATTACTATTGTTGTTTCTTGTTATTGTTGCTATTATTATCACAATGATGATCAGAGAACAAAGACTGTGGACTATGTAACCTCAATAATCAAAGTACAAGCAATGACTACATGTTGAAGTTCAATACCAGTATATATTGTACTAAATGCAAAGTGGATAAAGTATATAACCAATTCTTCCTTATAGATTCTATTCTGAATGTACTCCTGCCACCTGTCTCTCCCCACCCAAAGGTTTTCCTTTTAGTCTTAGGCAGATGAATTTTATGACCATTTTGGAAAATTCTCTGGCTTATTCATTTGGTGATACATGAATTAATCACAGCTAGTGTATCTCAGCTAAAGCACTGCTTATATGAAGACATCAGTTTGCTGAGGCTGCACATAACCCCCATGCTTACTCTCACCCATAGTCTCTTGCAGCTCCAAATGAGCACAAAGTAGTTGTCTTGCAGTAGCTTGAGGGAGTGAAAAGAAAGGTGGACTTTCTCTGGCTCTGTAAACATGAGGTGTGCCCCAATATCCATATCTGTAAAGTTTGGAAAATAACAGCTTCCTACCAGGTCAATCATGAATAGTAAATTAAATAACACACACGTAACTATTTAATTAGTTAATACACATAAAGTGCTGGACTCAGAATGAACAACTCAAAAAATATTAGGGCTCCTTCCTACCTTCAAGTAACTGAAATTCTAAGCACTGATCAAAACCCACCCTTGGGAGTGAAAGCATGTTATAACCTAGACATATCTGGGCAAATTTTCCTGGGCTACAGAAAGAGGTTCAAACAGTTTTAGGTAGATTTAAACTTCCTTGTTTTGCAATCTCCCAGAGATGTGAACTCCTTTCTGCCAGAAGGAGTCAATTTGGCCACCTTCTTTCTGCCAATTGAGAGTTGTTCTTTCAAGAAAAAAGAAAAACTCCTTTATTTTCCCCTTTGGGAAATGGCCAGTGGAGCCCCCAAATAATGCAAGGTTACAGTTCTGGGCACCCAGAGGAACTGGCAAGACTTTGATTCAATCTGCCACTATTAGTGTCAGCAAATATTGCCAGGTAAGTGGCTAAGAAGGTTGGCATACTCGTGCCAAGGGGTGGAGAAAGCAGCTGCTATATGGAATATGTTGATTAAAAGGAAGCAAGGCTCTATCATGGGAAATGGATTGTTTGTGGAAAAATGAAAGACGTTAGTGTTGCTAAAGCAATTACATAAAACTGATTCCTTAAGAGAAATTGTTAGCTTCTTTTCCAAAACACTATAAAGTTGAGGTGGAATACAGTGAAGACAAAGCAAAGAAGAAAATTCACTTGAAAACATGCAGTTGTTCACTAAGGAATAAAAATCCCTCTGCAACGTCCAGAAATACACTGATATGGGCACACCTTGAAAAAATACTCCCAGGGCATTGTCTCACTGCCTCATGGTCTCCAAAGATCTGAGCCTAAAGACTTAAAGGTTTGTGAAATTTTGTTTTTGTTTTTGCTTTCACAAAGAATATTCATTCGAAGGGTGCCCACATATCAAGTGGCAACTGTTTGACACATGTGGCCACAGTCAGGGTAAAAAAAAAATGGTGCCTTGTCTTCAAGGGTTACACTCTACCAGGAAAAAAAAGATATGCAAACAGCCCCTAATTAAATAAAATTTAATTGCACATCCATACTAGCTTATGTGATTTATCTCAGTGTTTTCTTCTTATCAGCTAGTCAACTCTTCAGTGAATGCAGCCATACACAATATGTAAACTTATGGGTGTGGCTATATTCCTACCACATTTTATTTATGAAAACAGGTGGCAGCCCAGATTAGGCTCATTGGCCGTAGTCTGCTGATTTTGCTATACTTAGGGACTGTCCTGAGGCTTTCTACGCTAAGACTGAACTTTTTACTAGCATTCCCTCTGAGTATCGTTATCCACACTCCCCTATTTTATGAGTTTCGGACAGTGGGGGGAAACAACTGAGTTTGCAAATGTTGCTTCCTCTCATTTACTACTTTAGGCCTAAGCAATTCATATCAGCATTAAAATTATCTCAAGGTCTAATAAAAATGTATCATGCATCCTACAACATAAGTAGTTCTGCTAGATGGTTAACAGAATAAATTAATCTGTTGGAAACTTTTCTGTGGAGCAATCTGATAAGTGATAGAAAGAGAAAAGAAGCAAATATAAACAAGCAAGCAAAAAAAAAAAAAAGTCAAAGAAAGAGCAGAAGGGAAGAAAACCAGAGTAACATCTTGGCTGGAAAATTATTCTTAACTCCCATAGGTCATACGTATGGCCCTTGATAAAACCTAAACATAGGAGAACCTCTCTTGGAAAATGAGGTATGGAAGCTGGAGGGATGAACCTCACTCAAAGATCCTTGGGTGTGGACAGAAAAATAAGAACACATTCCGCACTTCACGATGCAGCTTTCAGTGCTCTGGGTTCTAAACCAAAGCAAGTGTGAAGCACGGCAGCGTTACTGCCCATTGCAGGC
The DNA here is from genome assembly GCF_030020395.1 of Manis pentadactyla. Taxonomy (NCBI): domain Eukaryota; kingdom Metazoa; phylum Chordata; class Mammalia; order Pholidota; family Manidae; genus Manis; species Manis pentadactyla. The sequence goes on from NC_080036.1 coordinate 19,403,480, forward strand.
CATGGCCAGCATAATGAAAGGCTTAGGAAAAGATAGGAAAGAGAGGGCCTGGTGATTTAGCCTCAGAAGCCACAAGTGGACAAAATGGGTTGACAAATAGCAATAGGTGCAAGTCCCCAGGGCAATCCCAACAGAGACCTGGGGACCAATAAAGAAAACAAGAAGAATCCTGCTGTCCAGGGAAGATTCATTCAGTGCCATGAGGTTCATTCATTCAGAGAAAATTCACATGAGATAAGCAAGACGATCCCTCCCTCATCACAGAGAAGTGTTTGAGCTCAAAATGTTTCTTTAATTAGAATAAAGACACATTTCCTCCTCTTCTCATAACTCAGTGTTCCACTCTTGGCTCTTTAGAGGAAGAAAGTGCAGAATTCTACAGGGAAGCTCCCTTCAGAAATAGCAGCTTAAACGGCAACATTCTTGAAGCAGAGGAACACAGGTGCGTTAAAAAAAAAAAGACACCATCCTAAAAACTGGAAGATATGCTTACCTGTTAACTCAGAATCCTTTAGTATCAGGAACAGACTTTTCAAAGTGCCAGAACACAGCAGTGGAAGTTCAGGAGCCCCTAATGTCTAGGGAAAAGAATGTGCCTTGAACTATGCTACCAAAAGGACCCTGTGCCTCCACCATTAGGCTTGGTGACTCTCTGACTGGGTCACGTTTTATGAATGTCTCTCTCGCCTGGACAGCTCCACTCTGCTAAGAGAGGTATTGACTACGAGAGATACACTCCTCAAGACCATTTCATTCACGACTCAGATGCTTGCCAGGTGTGTTTCTTCACCAAATTAATTGTGTTAGCTGTTAACTGTAGTAAAATCTGGGGTAGGGAGAGCTCCAGAAGAATCAAATCATTTGAAAATCAATTTCCACAGCTGTCACGTGGACACGGTTCCCCAGTGAACAAGTGTTCACTTTCATTGTATTCAAAGTGAGCATTCTTTTCTTGTGGAATATCTTATTGTGAGTTTCTTTGGACTTCAAGGATAGAGACTCTTGACTTTGAGAATTTGCACACACTTTTCATTTTTTCCACCTAATGAAAAACAAAAACGAAAACAAAACCCAGAAGCCTACTCGCTTTTGACAGGTGCATTATTCTAGGTGCTTCTTATCCTGTCCCTTCCCCCAACCCAACTCCTGGAGCCACAGATGAGTGTGTGAAGATCCTTTTCTTGGACATCTCCGGTCCCTCTTTATTTTTATCATACTTTGAGAAAGAACTCAGGGAAAATTGCATCTTTCATTTTCACATAATGCTAGAAGGTTTCTGTGCGTACCTCCAAGAGGAGCCAATCACGGCCTGTTAACAACAAGAAAACCAGTGATCTGGGGATATTTAATGCCGCATTGGCCCTGGAAGGAGGACTCTTTCATTTCACATACTTTGTCTCCGCCGTGGAGCTGGCCGACATAATGGACTTTTACAAGGAGCTCTGAAGCGATTGGCAATTAAGTGGTTTGAAGGGGTGCTTCTGGGCTGCTGTGAAAGGCTTCAGGTGTGAAACGCTTGTTTTCAAGAGCACTGAACAAAATGTGTGGCTGCTTTCAGCGGCTCCCCCCTTGTCCTTCCCGAGGTGGGGGACGTGGGGGAGGAGTGGGAAAAGCAAGGACACTCAAGAGCAATTTGCTATTCAGCATCTGAATGCTGGGCTCCTTCTCCCCCCAGCCAGTCCTTGTGCGGCTGGTGAGGGGGGCAGATTGAGATGGCACAAACAGCTCCCTGCACAATGGTGGATCAAGAGAGAGGCAGGGAAAATGAGGCCGGGAGAATGGACGCCTGAATGAGGGGAGGACGGCTTGATTGTTAATTGTGGGTAAATGTGTTGCAAGAGTGAAAAGGGGTCACGGGCTACTTTAAAGCTATACCCAAGCAGTAAGTATAGCGAGTAGGGAAATAAGGAGATGGTCCTGACCCTTTTAAGGACTATAGCGGTGCATCTGGCCCACTTGAAAAAGTAAATGGAGAACTGTTCAAAAAGGTAGGCAAATGCATATGTGTGTTCGAATCCCATCGCTTACAAAAAAAAAAAAAAAATCTGTCGACTCCAATTCACAGGCAATGTGCACTTTAAAGTACCCGCTATTCTTTTTGGAGTATTAGTCAATAGGACAAAGATAATATGCAATAAGGATGCTGTCAAACAGATAAATATTTAAAACATGACTTTTCCTCAAGAATACAGCCTTCTATTCTAGGATAAAATATATTTGCACTGAAGCTGGCACAAGGGTAAAGGAAACTTCAAACAGTCTTCATGAAGGATATTGTCCCTTTAGTTCTGTTTCATGTCACTTTCCCTAGTCTGACCTTTACTTCCAACATATTGATTTTTTCCTAACCCAGCCTTGCTTTGCAGAAAAAAGGGGTATTGAGTCTTTGAGCTGCTTACATATCACTATTGTACATGCATCCTTAAAGGTGAAGGAGCCCCTTTCAGGAGATGACTGCCTGACTGACAATGTGATTAGGATTGTCTGAGGACTTTTCATTTTAAATGTAGGAGGCCACATGTATCAGTCTGGGAAAAGAGACAGGATCGGACTCAAATTGAGTTGTCTTTTAAATGTTTCTCAAAGAGGTCTGGCTTTGCTGTAAGCAACAGCTTTTCAGATAAAGTACATACTACCTAAACCTTTGTCAAATGAGGCTGGGATTTTATAATTCTCTATTAATTTCTTTTCCAAATAGATGCATTTCATCCAAAATATAATTCACATCGGAGTTCTCTGAGATAGGCTCATTTTTCAGCATTCTGATTCCCAGTGGGGATGCTTGTAAAATATAATTTAACTAAGTGCCATGTATCAAGGCTGAATTTTTTGACGCCAATAATCAAGAATGCAAAAGGATGATAAGCAGTTAAAAACTGGGTTTCTCCACTCCCCTCACCACACCAAGAAGGCTATTAAAACTACTTGAAATATTACAGAATTCTGGAAATTACTTGGCAGCCATTACCTGGTCCTTTTTGTGCCAGATGAGAGAGGAAGAAGGACATGACTCATCTTTCCTTTGTCCTATTCCATTTCAAAACAGTGCTCTGACCATATCAGCACCAGGGCCACCTTGTACGGTGGATGTTATGAATGGCGCCCTTATGATTTTGTAATAAATGAACATTTTTATCTGTGGCCTTGTAAAAAACACAAGTCAGACATTCCACACAGCATCCCTTCACCCACATATCATCCCCAACATGCTGGATGAATTGCATGTTTGTGTCTAAATTGTCAAACATACCCTGTGGTCTACAGGGTATGTTCAGAAGAGAAAACTAAAACCCTTCACACCAATGCCAAACTTCTGGACAGAGGATGGCTCGTTTGAGCCAGAAGTCTGTTAGCTTCCACCCACACCTTGGTTCTGATCACATGTGCGATGTTGAGAGTCTTCCTTACCTCCAGCCCCGCCACCCCACAAAACCCCAATGGAGACTAACATAAATAAACTTGAGTATGATGTTCCTTTCCCAAGAGACAACAAGACTTGTTCATGTCCTATGGAACAGTTAAGGTATTAATATTCTGAAGGTCCCCAAGTCTATCAGTGAGATGCTAACTTGGACCTACTTGTTTCACTGATTTAATGCATTGATGCATCTCCAAATGCTACAAAAAATCACTGAATCAGCCTATAATCAACCCCATCCCTACGACCAATTTCTTCACCCACAAGTTGGTCTCTATTTTTCATGCACACTGAGTTAGCACTGGCTTTTTCTCAAGGAGACACAGCACAGGCCACGCTGAGATGAGAGTGGCATCCCACTACAGTCAAAGATCTACAAGGTGACTGAGCTACAATCACAATCGCACTCGTGGAAAGACCCAGCCCTACTCCAAAGCCAGAGTCAGAAGACGTGGTTAAAGATGTGGCTCCTCTGCAAAAATGCTGTGTGGTCTCAGGCAAGCACCTCTACTCTGTAAGCCTCAGTGTTCTCTGCTGCAAAATGGAGACAGTAGAACACACCCCATGAAAAAATAGAGACAAAAATGAGATAATCAACATATAGAGCAATATATCACATATCCTAAGAGCTCAATAATGTTGCCTGTCACTGTTACTATTATTATTTTGAGCTATTAATATCCATTTGGCAGCTTCTGTTTAATTGTCATGGGACACACAGAGCTGAAAGTCATCAACAAACTCTACTACTCAAGCAACACAGTCTCCTGATGCCTTGAATCAGTGGCGAACCAACCTTGCATAGCCCCGCAGAGCGTCATCAGCACATGGAATTCTAACAGCAATTCGGGCTTCAGTCGGCACCAAGCTGATGAATCAGGATCAACCAGTAGTGACGCACCAGATCTCTCAAGTGGTTTCATCACTCTTACCAGCTCAGAGAGAGTAGGACTTTGTACTTCTCAGTCTTTTGAGCCGCAAGAATTCTTGAAAGACTGAGGAACATTTTCTCATTCCAAGCTCACCAGCTGTTGAAACATTTTGTAATTACAAAAAATGCTTTGTCATTTTGTAAGCAATACACCTTATATTAAGTCCTATTATGCCTTTTGTTTATACCCTAGTGGAATATAAATAACACTTTATATTATTGCATCCTACTCTCGATTCCCTCTATCCACTCTAGCAAGAGAATGCTGTCAACTTTCTCACACAAACCATGTACATTTGTTCCATTTGTTTCCCACATAGACGCTTTCTCAATTCATCATTTGTCTTAGAGATTAATTTGTAATCTTTTCCTCCCTGGGACATATCAAAATGTGTGCTTCTGAAAGTGTGTTCAGCAAGACTGGTCTTAAAAGCTGATACAGGGGATAAAAATGTATTCTACTGTCTAACATATTTGGAAAATGGAAGTTAAACAACATTAATAGATTTCCCCCCTCACATGACTTCTCAGTCTTCAGTATGCCAATCCCAAGTGTGTTCTAAGAGTATATATTTGCAGCACTTTCCAAGTTATTTTAGTTATTTCCTCACTTTCTTAAAGATCTAGTATTCTATTAAACACACTTCTGAAAATTCTGTTTTAACATCATCCAATACATGGCATCTTCTTTCTTCAGCCCCTCTCCTTCTTCTGAGAAATGGCCACCCCTTCTTCCCTTCTCCATCCCAAGCACACATCTCTTTACTACTCTTTAAATCTTTCATGCATTTGTCTTTGGTGTATGTTAGCATGACTTCTTATTACAAATGTATGAATATATTCAATTCTACACCTTTCTCACCAATGTTGTCTTTTAGGCAAGCATTTCAATTTACTTCAGTGATTTTATCAAAATCATTGATAGTTTTACCAAAATCATTTTGTTCATCAAAATATACAGGCATCCTCTGTTAGAAAGTATTTTTAGTTAACAATAAATCACTTTGACTATCACCTGGAGAAACACATTTTCCTCCTTTGAGAATCAATTTGGAATCTGGAAAAAAAAACCCAAAAGTCATTTTGAATATGGAAGCAGTGAATACCCCCAGGCAATACTGTATGTTAAAGAACCTCTAAGCAGGTTACCTGTGAATGGGTTTAGAATGCCATGAATTCCCTGCTATTGTGTACAAAATTTTATGTGTGTGTGTGGGGGTGTGTGTGCCTTGTTTGCTTTCCTGTGTAGTGGGTCCATATCTTTCAATAGATTCCTAAAGACATATGTGACTCCAAGTGTTAAATCACTTAATTCAAATCCTTTTTTTTTTACAGGCAAGGAAAATTAAGCACTAAGATAATTTACCTGAGGTCACAGCAAGTGAGTTTCAAAGTAGAATCTGGATCTCTAAATACTTCCCTTTAGTTCCTCTGTATAGTAAGTCAGTCAACTAACAGAACACAGCAAGAGTGAGAACGTTGCAGGCCCACAGGTCCCACCTTCTTTTAAGCAGAAAAGTCCAGCCCCAAACACTTCAACTCCAGGTGTAACCACAAAGTCACAGGGCTGGTGTGTTTCCTTTCTTCTTTTTATTCTTCTTTTTTACTGTGCCCAAAACTCTGGGCAGAAAGGTTCTCATCTAGTAATGGTAGATGATTGAGTTTGTAGAAGCTCCCTTAATGGTACCTAGTTGTCAACATGCTGTTGAAAAGTCCATGTTTCTCTTCATGGGATGGAAGGGATAGGCCATATGCTCTTGGGAAGCATTGATAAGTGTTGTGGGAAGGGAAGGAAATTGAGCTCACCTCAAACAAATCCAAACCAATGAAGAAATTACTAAAGCCACGTACTAACTTCAGGAGGGAAAAGCCAAGTCTGTTTTGGTCACTGGTATATCTCCAGTGCTCAGCTTGGGACATGGCACATAAACAGAGTTTCCTTGGGTAGTTGATGAGGAATGAATATAGTGTCTATTTGCAACAGCTGAATTTAACCTCCTCCTCACGCATGCCAGTGAGGAGTCCTCCAACACGTCACCTTCCCCAAGGATAGAAGAGATCAGGACCCCAATCATTTTAAACAAGATTTAAGGGGCTTTGTTGACATGATGAAAAACCTGATCAGCTAGTATTTGAAATGTGTAACTGGAGAGCTCTGAAGAAGAAAGGAAATTTATAAGGAAAGAAAATAAAAAAGGATTTCATCCAGGCTGATTTTGAACAAGGCCAAAGAACAGTCTCAGGAAATCTGCATGATCCCGAGGTATGTGGATGGGTTAAAATGGACAGCCTGTCTCCAGTGTTTACTGAAAGTCCCTGGACACCTACATGCCACCATACCCTGAGACTGAATAAATGACTCCCTTTTTCTTCTCCATCATTCCATCTCCTGCATCGTGCATGGGGCTGGCACATAACAGTATCTCAGTCAAAGGTGGCTGCCAGAAAGGTTGGACCAGAAATGTTAGGATCCAGGTGAAATAAAAGTCCCTGCATTTTGAGGAGTTTCTATCAACCCAAACGGAGGCTCAAATCCCCAGAGTATATAGATGTAAGCCCAACCAGTTCTTCACAGCTGTTCCAAATTCAGCCTCTTTTGAGTCAAAATTTCAGAGAGAAAAAAAATAAAGCTTTGCTTTTTTTTTTTTTTTTTTTTTTTTTTTATTAATAATTATTTTTTATTGAAGGGTAGTTGACACACAGTATTACATTACATGAGTTTCAAGTGTACAACACAGTGGTAGAACATTTATATACATAATTCTAGGTTCCAGCTATCACCCTACCAGGCTGTTACAATATCTTGACTATATTCCTTATGCTATACATTACATCCCGGTTACTAATTTATTTTACCATTGGAAGTCTGTCCTTTTTTTTTTTTTTTTTGTGAGGGCATCTCTCATATTTATTGATCAAATGGTTGTTAACGACAATAAAATTCTGTATAGGGGAGTCAATGCTCAATGCACAATCATTATTCCACCCCAAGCCTAATTTTTGTCAGTCTCCAATCTTCTGAGGCATAACAAACAAGTTTTTACATGTAGGACAAATTCTTACATAATGAATAAGTTACATAGTGAACAGTACAAGGGCAGTCATCACAGAAACTTTCGGTTTTGCTCATGCATTATGAACTATAAACAGTCAGTTCAAATATGAATACTCATTTGGTTTTTATACTTGATTTATATGTGGATACCACATTTCTCTCTTTATTATTATTATTTTTAATAAAATGCTGAAGTGGTAGGTAGATACAAGATAAAGGTAGAAAACATAGTTTAGTGTTGTAAGAGAGCACATGTAGATGATCAGGTGTGTGCCTGTAGACTATGTGTTAATCCAAGCTAGACCAGGGCAATAAAACATCCACGTATGCAGAAGATTTCTCTCAGAACGGGGGGGTGAGGTTCTAAGCCTCACCTCTGTTGATCCCCAATTTCTCACCTGATGGCCCCCCTGCGACTGTGCCTGTCTTAGGTTGTTCCTCCCTTGAGGAATCTTACCCGTCTCTGGCTAACCAGTCATCTTCCGGGGCCATACAGGGAAATGTGAAGTTGGTAAGTGAGAGAGAAGCCTTATTGTTTGAAAAAGTTAGCTTTTTACTTCTTTGCATATTTATGCCCTGTGGCTTCTATGCCCAGCATTTGTCTTGAGGTATCTTTACCACTTGGAAGAATTATGATACTCGGTAAATTTGATATGAGGCACGAATTCTATTTAAGGGTTGTAATTAGGAGGGAAGAAGAAAAGCTATAGAAGTAGCAGGCGGAAGAAAACATGGGAAGATTGATTATTTCTTTGATATATCTTCTTGTAGAGTAACTTCAGCATGTATAGGTTTTAAGCTACTACTTAAATTGCACACACACATTAACATAATAGGAGTATAGTTACATAACCAAAGCATATCTGTAATTACCAGCCATCTGCAGTGAAACCAAGAAAACCAGTTAGGCACCTTAGGCATTTGTGAAAACTTATCTATGATATGGTGGATATTGTCCAAATGAACTTGAACAGTCTGAGAGAAATCAGACAAATTAAAACAACCCATTCCTGGGGACTGTTCACATGCCATATGTTCTTTTAACAATAAATAGTTTGTAGTTGTAAGACTTTGGAGCGCTACAATTTGCACTTCTCCAAATTCTTGGTTGAGTTCCAACAGTATAGATCCAGTCCAATTTTGTTGTTTTACTGTATGCACAGGCCAGCTTAGATATCTCCTTCCTCATTCCCATGGCAGGTCCAGGAACTGGTGGGATGAGTGCATCTACAGCTGTAGCAGTGCGTGGATCTTTGTTGGGGTTTTTTGATGATCATCTTCTGGCATGAGTCTTCCAGAGGGTGCAGATGTTGGAAGTTCTTTTTCATATCGTATCTTAGTTCATTTTCGGGGTAGCCCAATTAGGCTTTGATCCTCTGTATAAACACAAAAAGACCCTTTGCCTACACTTTTATATGCCCTTTATACCCTTGTGTAGAACTCGTTGGAGGTTACCACAAAGGAACTGCCCTTTTTTTTTTTTTTTTTGCTATCACTAATCTACACTTACATGACGAATATTATGTTTACTAGGCTCTCCCCTATACCAGGTCTCCCCTATAAACCCCTTTACAGTCACTGTCCATCAGCATAGCAAAATGTTGTAGAATCACTACTTGCCTTCTCTGTGTTGTACAGCCCTCCCTTTTCTCCTACCCCCCCATGCATGTTAATCTTAATACCCCCCTACTTCTCCCCCCCTTATCCCTCCCTACCCACCCATCCTCCCCAGTCCCTTTCCCTTTGGTACCTGTTAGTCCATTCTTGAGTTCTGTGATTCTGCTGCTGTTTTGTTCCTTCAGTTTTTCCTTTGTTCTTATATTCCACAGATAAGTGAAATCATTTGGTATTTCTCTTTCTCCGCTTGGCTTGTTTCACTGAGCATAATACCCTCCAGCTCCATCCATGTTGCTGCAAATGATTGGATTTGCCCTTTTCTTATAGCTGAGTAGTATTCCATTGTGTATATGTACCACATCTTCTTTATCCATTCATCTATTGATGGACATTTAGGTTGCTTCCAATTCTTGGCTATTGTGAATAGTGCTGCAATAAACATAGGGGTGCATCTGTCTTTCTCAAACTTGATTGCTGCATTCTTAGGGTAAATTCCTAGGAGTGGAATTCCTGGGTCAAATGGTAAGTCTGTTTTGAGCATTTTGATGTACCTCCATACTGCTTTCCACAATGGTTGAACTAACTTACATTCCCACCAGCAGTGTAGGAGGGTTCCCCTTTCTCCACAGCCGCGCCAACATTTGTTGTTGTTTGTCTTTTGGATGGCAGCCATCCTTACTGGTGTGAGGTGATACCTCATTGTAGTTTTAATTTGCATTTCTCTGATAATTAGCGATGTGGAGCATCTTTTCATGTGTCTGTTGGCCATCTGTATTTCTTTTTTGGAGAACTGTCTGTTCAGTTCCTCTGCCCATTTTTTAATTGGGTTATTTGTTTTTTGTTTGTTGAGGCGTGAGAGCTCCTTATATATTCTGGACGTCAAGCCTTTATCGGATGTGTCATTTTCAAATATATTCTCCCATACTGTAGGGATCCTTCTTGTTCTATTGATGGTGTCTTTTGCTGTACAGAAGCTTTTCAGCTTAATATAGTCCCACTTACTCATTTTTGCTGTTGTTTTCCTTGCCCGGGGAGATATGTTCAAGAAGAGGTCACTCATGTTTATGTCTAAGAGGTTTTCGCCTATGTTTTCTTCCAGGAGTTTAATGGTTTCCTGGCTTACATTCAGGTCTTTGATCCATTTTGAGTTTACTTTTGTATATGGGGTTAGACAATGGTCCAGTTTCATTCTCCTACATGTAGCTGTCCAGTTTTGCCAGCACCACCTGTTGAAGAGACTGTCATTTTGCCATTGTATGTCCATGGCTCCTTTATCAAATATTAATTGACCATATATGTCTGGGTTAATGTCTGGATTCTCTAGTCTGTTCCATTGGTCTGTGGCTCTGCTCTTGTGCCAGTACCAAATTGTCTTGATTACTATGGCTTTATAGTAGAGCTTGAAGTTGGGGAGTGAGATCCCCCCTACTTTATTCTTCTTTCTCAGGATTGCTTTGGCTATTCGGGGTCTTTGGTGTTTCCATATGAATTTTTGAATTATTTGTTCCAGTTCATTGAAGAATGTTGCTGGTAGTTTCATAGGGATTGCATCAAATCTGTATATTGCTTTGGGCAGGATGGCCATTTTAACGATATTAATTCTTCCTAGCCACGAGCATGGGATGAGTTTCCATCTGTTAGTGTCCCCTTTAATTTCTCTTAAGAGTGACTTGTAGTTTTCAGAGTATAAGTCTTTCACTTCTTTGGTTAGGTTTATTCCTAGGTATTTTATTTTTTTTGATGCAATTGTGAATGGAGTTGTTTTCCTGATTTCTCTCTCTGTTGGTTCATTGTTAGTATATAGGAAAGCCACAGATTTCTGTGTGTTGATTTTGTATCCTGCAACTTTGCTGTATTCCGATATCAGTTCTAGTAGTTTTGGGGTGGAGTCTTTAGGGTTTTTTATGTACAGTATCATGTCATCTGCAAATAGTGACAGTTTAACTTCTTCTTTACCAATCTGGATTCCTTGTATTTCTTTATTTTGTCTGATTGCCGTGGCTAGGACCTCCAGTACTATGTTAAATAACAGTGGAGAGAGTGGGCATCCCTGTCTAGTTCCCGATCTCAGAGGAAATGCTTTCAGCTTCTCGCTGTTCAATATAATGTTGGCTGTGGGTTTATCATAGATGGCCTTTATTATGTTGAGGTACTTGCCCTCTATTCCCATTTTGCTGAGAGTTTTTAACATGAATGGATGTTGAACTTTGTCAAATGCTTTTTCAGCATCTATGGAGATGATCATGTGGTTTTTGTCTTTCTTTTTGTTGATGTGGTGGATGATGTTGATGGACTTTCAAATGTTGTACCATCCTTGCATCCCTGGAATGAATCCCACTTGGTCATGGTGTATGATCCTTTTGATGTATTTTTGAATTCGGTTTGCTAATATTTTGTTGAGTATTTTTGCATCTACGTTCATCAGGGATATTGGTCTGTAGTTTTCTTTTTTGGTGGGGTCTTTGCCTGGTTTTGGTATTAGGGTGATGTTAGCTTCATAGAATGAGTTTGGGAGTATCCCCTCCTCCTCTATTTTTTGGAAGACTTTAAGGAGAATGGGTATTATGTCTTCCCTGTATGTCTGATAAAATTCCGAGGTAAATCCATCTGGCCCGGGGGTTTTGTTCTTTGGTAGTTTTTTGATTACCTCTTCAATTTCATTGCTGGTAATTGGTCTGTTTAGATTTTCTGTTTCTTCCTGGGTCAATCTTGGAAGGTTATATTTTTCTAGGAAGTTGTCCATTTCTCCTAGGTTTCCCAGCTTGTTAGCATATAGGTTTTCATAGTATTCTCCAATAATTCTTTGCATTTCCGTGGGGTCCGTCGTGATTTTTCCTTTCTCGTTTCTGATACTGTTGATTTGTGTTGACTCTCTTTTCTTCTTAATAAGTCTGGCTAGAGGCTTATCTATTTTGTTTATTTTCTCGAAGAACCAGCTCTTGGTTTCATTGATTTTTGCTATTGTTTTATTCTTCTCAATTTTATTTATTTCTTCTCTGATCTTTATTATGTCCCTCCTTCTGCTGACCTTAGGCCTCATCTGTTCTTCTTTTTCCAATTTCGATAATTGTGTCATTAGACCATTCATTTGGGATTGCTCTTCCTTTTTTAAATATGCTTGGATTGCTATATACTTTCCTCTTAAGACTGCTTTTGCTGTGTCCCACAGAAGTTGGGGCTTAGTGTTGTTGTTGTCATTTGTTTCCATATATTGCTGGATCTCCATTTTGATTTGGTCATTGAGCCATTTATTATTTAGGAGCGTGTTGTTAAGCCTCCATGTGTTCGTGAGCCTCTTTGCTTTCTTTGTACAGTTTATTTCTAGTTTTATGCCTTTGTGGTCTGAAAAGTTGGTTGGTAGGATTTCAATCTTTTGGAATTTTCTGAGGCTCTTTTTGTGGCCTAGTATGTGGTCTATTCTGGAGAATGTTCCATGTGCACTTGAGAAGAATGTATATCCCGCTGCTTTTGGATGTAGAGTTCTATAGATGTCTATTAGGTCCATCTGCTCTACTGTGTTGTTCAGTGCTTCCGTGTCCTTACTTATTTTCTGCCCAGTGGATCTATCCTTTGGGGTGAGTGGTGTGTTGAAGTCTCCTAGAATGAATGCATTGCAGTCTATATCCCCCTTTAGTTCTGTTAGTATTTGTTTCACATATGCTGGTGCTCCTGTGTTGGGTGCATATATATTTAGAATGGTTATATCCTCTTGTTGGACTGAGCCCTTTATCATTATGTAGTGTCCTTCTTTATCTCTTGTTACTTTCTTTGTTTTGAAGTCTATTTTGTCTGATATTAGTACTGCAACCCCTGCTTTCTTCTCACTGTTGTTTGCTTGAAATATGTTTTTCCATCCCTTGACTTTTAGTCTGTACATGTCTTTGGGTTTGAGGTGAGTTTCTTGTAAGCAGCATATAGATGGGTCTTGCTTTTTTATCCATTCTGTTACTCTGTGTCTTTTGATTGGTGCATTCAACCCATTAACATTTAGGGTGACTATTGAAAGATATGTACTTATTGCCATTGCAGGCTTTAAATTCGTGGTTACCAAAGGTTCAAGGTTAGCCTCTTTAGTATCTTACTGCCTAACTTAGCTCGCTTATTGAGCTGTTATATACACTGTCTGGAGATTCTTTTCTTCTCTCCCTTCTTGTTCCTCCTCCTCGATTCTTCATATGTTGGGTGTTTTGTGCTGTGCTCTTTCTAGGAGTGCTCCCATCTAGAGCAGTCCCTGTAAGATGTTCTGTAGAGGTGGTTTGTGGAAAGCAAATTCCCTCAGCTTTTGTTTGTCTGGGAATTGTTTAATCCCACCGTCATATTTGAATGATAGTCGTGCTGGATACAGTATCCTTGGTTCAAGGCCCTTCTGTTTCATTGTATTAAATATATCATGCCATTCTCTTCTGGCCTGTAGGGTTTCTGTTGAGAAATCTGACGTTAGCCTGATGGGTTTCCCTTTATAGGTGACCTTTTTCTCTCTAGCTGCCTTTAACACTCTTTCCTTGTCCTTGATCTTTGCCATTTTAATTATTATGTGTCTTGGTGTTGCCCTTCTTGGATCCTTTCTGTTGGGGGTTCTGTGTATTTCCGTGGTCTGTTTGATTACTTCCTCCCCCAGTGTGGGGAAGTTTTCAGCAATTATTTCTTCTAAGATACTTTCCATCTCTTTGCCTCTCTCTTCTTCTTCTGGGACCCCTATAATACGGATATTGCTCCTTTTAGATTGGTCACACAGTTCTCTTAATATTGTTTCATTCCTGGAGATCCTTTTGTCTCTCTCTATGTCAGCTTCCATGCGTTCCTGTTCTCTGGTTTCAATTCCATCAATGGCCTCTTGCATTCTATCCATTCTGCTTATAAACCCTTCCAGAGTTTGTTTCATTTCTGTGATCTCCTTTCTGGCATCTGTGATCTCCTTCCGGACTTCATCCCATTTCTCTTGTGTATTTCTCTGCATCTCTGTCAGCATGTTTATGATTCTTATTTTGAATTCTTTTTCAGGGAGACTGGTTAGGTCTGTCTCCTTCTCTGGTGTTGTCTCTGTGATCTTTGTCTGCCTGTAGCTTTGCCTTTTCATGGTGATAGGAATAGTCTGCAGAACTGGGACGAGTGACGGCTGGAAGGACTTCCTTTCTTGTTGGTTTGTGGCCCTCCTCTCCTGGGAGAACAGCGGCCTCTAGTGGCTTGTGCTGCGCAGCTGCGCGCAGACAGGGTTTCTGCTTCCTGCCCGGCTGCTATGGAGTTAATCTCCGCTGTTGCTGTGGGCGTGGCCTGGCTCGGGCAGCTGCTCCAAAATGGTGGAGTCGCGTTTGAGCAGGAGCTGCTGGGAGGCTATTTATCTCCGTAAGGGGCCTCCCTGCTCCCTGCAGCCCAGGGGTTAGGGTGCCCAGAGGTCCCGGATTCCCTACCTCTGAATTAAGTGGCCCGCCCTGCCCCTTTAATACTTCCAAAAAGCACCCGCCAAAACAAAACAACGACCACAAAAAAAAACAAGAAAAAAAATTTTTTTAATTAAAAAAAAAAAATTTTTAATTAAAAAAAAAAGGTGGTCGTTCGTTTTTCTTTATTCTCCGGTGCCAGCCTCAGGCCTCTGCTCACCGGTCTTTCTGCCCTGTTTCCCTAATATTGGGGTCCCTGTCCCTTTAAGACTTCCAAACAGCGCTCGCCAAAACAAAGCAGCAAAAAAGCAAAAAAAAAAAAAAATGGTCGCGCGCTTTTCTTATGTCCTCTGTCGCCCAGCCTCCAGTGCCTGCTCACTGTTCTTGCTGCCCTGTTTTCCCAGTATCGAGGGCCCTACACTCTGTCCCGGATGGCTGGGGCTGGGTGTTCGGCAGTCCTGGGCTCCGTCTCCCTCCCGCTCTGCCTGCTCTTCTCCCGCCGGGAGCTGGGGGGAGGGGCGCTCGGCTCCCGCGGGGCCGGGGCTTGTATCTTACCCCCTTCGCGAGGCGCTGGGTTCTCTCAGGTGCGGATGTGGTCTGGATATTTTCCTGTGTCCTCTGGTCTTTATTCTAGGAAGGGTTGTCTTTGTTATATTTTCATAGATATATGTTGTTTTGGGAGGAGATTTCCGCTGCTCTACTCACGCCGCCATCTTCCGCCCCCTCCTGCTTTTTTTTTTCTGTTTTATTTTTTCTGTTCTGTCTTCCACTCTAGACCCTAATCCCCTCCAACTCACCCTAAGGGAAACAAAAACCATGAATCCATTCTGGAAATTCAATTTGTTTCAGAAGATTATACAAAACACAAGAGCTAAAATATTGCCCTGAGTTGAGGGAGAGTCTCTGTGTAGAGAATTCCTCTAAGGATGTTAAGACATTTCTCAAATAGTTGCCTTATTTCAATGGCACACCTGTTTTTCTATCATAATATAGCCCATGTTTCTTTTATTTGTCTTTGTTTAGGTAATTACTAGAGTTTACAAATACTCCTTAAAATATAATTACTGTAGATTCACCAAGGAAGTTCCACAAGATTTATGCAACAATTTTTGAATTGTGCTATATACATAGAACTGCGTTAGTTTTAAATAATCACTTGCTTCCCCTGGAGCTCTGTAACAACACTAAAAATATTGGAAATTATGTGAATTTTTTTTTCTGAATTAACGATGACTTTTTTTCCACTTCCAGCCGTCAACCCAAAATCTTTTTATAAGTGCTTCCTCACAGGAGAGTGGCAGCAATGATGTCCCATATTAGATTATAAAAATGCAACTCAGACATTGCTATCCAGCAGACTGGTCTTAGTGTCTGCATCAAGTTACCATTTACCCATCCTACAAGTGACAGTTCACTTCTCTTGTTATTACCTTTGGAAGTTCTATGTCTTCGCTTCATATAAACACCTTCCTATCAAATCAAAGTAGATTGTTGTTTGCAACTATAGTTTAGCACACAGAGCACAATGCTTCATTTATCTAAGTGTTTGTCTTCTCGTGTATTAAATGGATACTATAAGAGTCTCTGCTATGTAGGATACTTAGGGGAGTTGCAGGAGGTAATTCACATAAAGTGCTTAACACATAAGTACATACTCAATACCAGTTAGCTATTTATATCATTAAAGTTTCATCGTAGCTGACAATTTCAACATTTTGGCCACAGCATTCAGAATTCAGCAAAAGCAAATTTCCCACTTTAACATTTGTGTAAATAGAGTTTTCCATTTACATTCTTGAGCATGAGATTATGAAATGGAAAATCCGTTCAGAAGACTACATTACCAGAACCAAAAGATTTAAACACCAACTCAACTATCAAAGTACTTTCACACTCGAGTTTCAGTAAGAAGGAGGAAGATGCCACCACTCCCACAGGCCTTTGAGCTCTAGCATTATGACTTTGAAGCCCAGCACAAAGGCTGGGCACAGGATGACCCCACATACCTTCACACGTGAGGCTACACAGGAACAGACACTTTACATATCATCACACTCACTGCTGCATATTCTTATCCCTCAAGGCAGTTAAATGTATCGGGGAATTCTTTTTTATTATCCTTTTATTTAAATGCATTATCAGAATAGTTACCAGGGAAGAGCTGGTGAGAGAGAAAAAATAGTTCTAGAGAGTGAAGTCTTCTATTGATCTAAGAGCTGCTTCCTAAGTTCTAAAAGTTTTATCCTCCCTGCAAAAGTGCCTGAGTCTATTATTTGTGAATTTCTAAGCTCTAAGAAGCAATGCAATGCTGAAAACAGTATTTGTGCATTTTCAAATCTAGTGTCCAATTCTGAGATTTAACTCAAGAGACTTAAAATGTATTCAGGAAACTTTAAAAGTTTCCAAAATTTTCTCCACATTTTGTTCTTGATCCTCCACCCTGTCCCTGTACCCTAGTCTCTAGTCTCCTACCTCATGGCTCCGATGTCTATTCCTTCGATCTCAACTTCTCCTCCAAACTCAATATATCCAACTGCCTTACATGTGAAGAACCTCAAAATACATCAATCTATTTTTCCTCTCACATTCCCTTAATGATCAAAATGTGCCCAATCTTCAATGCTAGAAACCTCGCTTGTCTGGGAGGTATGGGTTATCCATCCCTACATATTAGCTAACCCAACACTCACACTCCCTAGCAACTTTCAGCTAGGTTGTCTGGTCAAGTGATACCATTTTTTGATTCCTAGGAAAGACCTTGCCTTCCATCTATAGGCTCCTCTTTCTCCTTTCTCTTGCTAGAATGAAGATGTGATGGCTGGAGTTGCAGCAATGAGCTTGTGTAACGTAAGTAAACTTGAGAAGGAGGTCAAGATCACTGCAGTTTGGTTGGTCTTGATATCATTCAGCTTCAGAACCAAGACCAAGGCAGCCATCTAACTGGTCTTCTTATGAGGAAAGCTGACTTCTATTTGTTCAGACTTCTGTGATCCTACATTTGCATCATGATAGATATCTTAATTCTCCAGCCAAAAGAGGTATTTTTTTTTCTGAATTACTTTAAAAGTCTCCTAACACAGTTTTTCTCTTCTCCTTCCACAGTTTTTCCAAAGACCATACGCCTGCATGCTGTTAACTGCATGTTACATCTCTTCCTGCTTCAATAAACACTTTTAGCCAACTCCATAGAAAACTGAGCACAGAATATTAACAGAAAATATGTAGAAAAAAACTGGCTTATAGTATATATTTTCAAAAAATGTGCAACCTCATTGGGACTCAGGAAATGCAACTTGAAACAGTGAGATACCATATTTTTGTCCATCAGGTGACCAAAAATGCTAAAAGCCAATGATATTGATTGTATGGAAGTAGAGAAGTAGGCACCTGCACACATAAAAGGTTATGGATCGGGAGCCTAAAAAAAGAACCAGGCATTAGTATTTCATGGGCCATTGTCCCTAGGCCATCCAACACTCCAGTTCTGGTCATTGAAAACACTAAATACACTTCTTTCCCTCTCTTTTATCCGACTGTTTTTCAACCAGCAGTAGCAATGAGACAATGAGGACCCATTCCATGGATAAGGATTGGAAGGAAGGAGAATGAGAGCAGAAGCAGAGGAGATAGTTGGTCCATGGGATGCTGCTCATAGCTTTGGAGAATGTCTTGGAGGCCTGTACTCTGTCAGGTATTACTTCTTTAATTATAGCTCATAGGGAGGTCTGGTGGTCCTGGTGAGGTTATCAGAGTGGTAGGGAGAAGAGAAATCCTTTACTCAGAGAGTAGGTGTATTGTAGCAACAAAATATAATTCAATATTTAAACAATCAGTGCACCTGTATGGATAGCAAACAGTTAAATAAAGCCCTGATTGCCTTTCCTTTTTTGGGCTTTTTTACCTTCCTGCCCTTCTTCAGAATATATTGAATGAATAAGCAAATAAAATAATCAACCAAGCTAGTCAAGGGATAATGAGGTCAAGCAGGTAGAAATCAAGAAAAACAATCATACTGATGTCAACTGTCAATCAATTGCCTCAACCCACAGTGTCTCCTCAGAGAATATAGCCTGTGAATTTTGCTGTCTCCCCACAGGGCCCCTGTGTGCAACTGTCCCAAAAGGAGCCAGACCCTAGGCCAGGTTGAGCCAATCATATCTTGCCAGTCAAGAGTTGGAGCTAAGAAATACAGAGAATACGAGATTTGAATAAAAGTGAGCCCTTGCTACTAATAACCAACCTTCCAAGAGCTCTTGCTGCATGCCAGGTATTGATAGAGATTATCTCATATAATTCTAGAAAGCAGATATTATTATTATTACCCTTTTTTACAGGTAAATAAAGTATAGATGTTAAGGAAGCTTATCCAAAGTCACATGGCAGTTAAGCGACAGAAGCAAGACTGGAATTCAGGAGGTAGCCTCCAGAGCCAGTGATCTTAATCATTAAACCAGAATGGACAGAGACACTCAAATTAGCCAAAGCTCCATGCAGACCACCATTAGGAGAACAGAGGAGCCAATCTACAAAGAGAAGCAAGAGAAGGGGACAGACCCTGGGGAGTACAGGACCAAGAGGTGCTGCAGTCTCAAGGGAGAGGAGACAGGGACAGCCCAGTGCTCCACACTCTAGGCCTCCTGAGACCAAAATATAATTATAATTTACTCCGAGTTTTTTTAGGAAAATTTTCCAATCAAATGCCCTCTGCTGTAGTCAGCATGATTGGTTGCACAGCTGACCCTTGAACAACATGGGTTTATACTGTACAAGTCCACTTACATGTAGATTTTTTCAAATAAATATATCGGAAAAATTTTTTGAGGTTTGTGACAGTTTGGGAAAACATATTTTCTCTAGCTTATGTTATTGAAAGAATATAGTATATAATACATACGACATATAAATGGGTGTTGATAGATTTTATGTTATCAATAAGGTCAACAGCAGGCTATTTGTAAC
This sequence comes from Manis pentadactyla, assembly GCF_030020395.1. Taxonomy (NCBI): domain Eukaryota; kingdom Metazoa; phylum Chordata; class Mammalia; order Pholidota; family Manidae; genus Manis; species Manis pentadactyla. Next base: position 19,422,838 of record NC_080036.1, read on the forward strand.
TAAGTTTTGGGAGGAGTCAGAAGTATGCCAGATTTTTTACTGCAGGTGGGTCAGTGCCCCTTACCCCTGTGTGGTTCAAGGGTCAACTGTATTTTAAAGGATGGTGCTAGATCCAGGAGTGACCACCCAAGGAAAATAACATTTGAATCCAGATCTGCAGATCGTCACACAGGGTCTGCCCAGGAAATCTTAAAGAACTTCCAATGCCCCTCGGATGCTGTCAGAGTGCTGTCTTTTCACAGATGGCTTGAAACATGAAAGAAGCAAGGAGAAATGCAGGAGAGAGGGAGGAAAAGAGTGGCAAATAGAGGAGGAAAGAAAGGAAGGAAGACACCACAGAAATGTCTTCTTTATCCTGAAAGTCAACTATGAAATGAATGCAAAGCCATTGCGACAGAAGCACGATTCCAGCTCCTGCAGCCCTCTGCTGCTGGTTCCTGGGGTGACCGCAAGTGGCTGCTTGGCAGCGGCGTGCCCTGCTTAATGAGCATTTTTGGATCTACCATCATTCAGCTGGATGGGCATTCCCGTGCAATTGAGGGTTGCCTGGAAATGGCTGTCACAGCTGGGTCACAGATCCCTCGCCCAGGGAGCCTGGAATAGGGCTGCTCAACAGCCTTGTTCAGCCATAATTAATATTTCTGGAACTGCCACTTGGAGGCCTCCGTAACTGTGCTGCATCAGCGGGGAGCCAGTTGGAAGAGGATTTATTGTTGGAAGATGAGTCTGTGCAGACTCCAGGCCGCGGTGACCAGAGAGCTCAGAGGCAGGACCCTTCCACTACCTGTAATGTGAGAGGAAAGCTGCAGAAGGGAGAGGCGGTTGAAATCATGCCTTCCGGTCCTGGCTCTGATACTCCCAGTCTGAGGCTGCTGAGGGCATGAAGGGAAGATTTCTGGCTGGGCTTCCTTTTTCCCCCTGGCCAGATGCACATGCTGAGAAACAGCTTTTCCCTTTTGTAAACTGGAGCCCCCAGAGAGAACACAGAGTAGTGCACAAGTAGAAGGACCTTGCCACAGATTTTATTTCACACCTCTGAGTTTCTGAAGAACAGAAGGAGCCCCAGAGAAGCTAAATGGCTGGAACTCAGACTACTGGGTGGTCACTCAGGCAGCCTGCAAGGAAGAGAGTGTCTTATTTTTAGCCCGTCACCTATTCTTCTTGGAGCAGGAGAGGAGATGGATGTGTGGGACAGCTTTGCAGGGACACTGGCTTGGACTGGAACCCCTTCTGTACCACCTAGGGGCTGAGATATCTTTGGGAAAGAAGAGCTCACTCCCTGTGCGTCATTTTTCTCAAGCAGAAATACACATACGCACCTCAATATACCCATGATTGGAAGCTGACCTAATTATTTGCTGATATTCTTTTGTGGGTCACTGTTGTTACCTCCATTGCTTGTGAGCTGTGTGAAGTTGGATGAATTCTGGAACCTCTTTGAGCTTCAGTCCCATAACTATAAAACAAATATGAGACCTCCTCCTCCCAAAGTTCCTGTCAAGTGGATATAGCTTACAATATGTAAAGCCCTTATAACAGTGCCTGGCACAGAATAAGTTCTCAGTAAATGTCTGTTATTTTGTTATCCTTATTTATATCCGTTAAAGCAAAGTTTCCTATAGTATAACTCCAACACTTGAGTTGGTGACAAAAGGGATGTAACTGGATAGCAAAATAATATTGTAAAACCCTAGCTGCTATAACTTGGAAGGCAGACCACATGCTTACTAAGCTTGTGACTCTGGGGGAAGAAGTTGGAACATAAACACTATTACTTGTATTAGTCACATACTTAAAATGTTGCAAAGCCCTTTGACCTTCAGGCTCAAGTCTGAACTCCCTAAGTGGATGTCTCTGGTTCCTTATGACTCAGCTCTCATGTCCATTAGCACCCTTGTTGCATCTTGGCAATCCTTTGGGGGACTTGCCCCCCTCACCTCCTGCCTCTAGCCAGTCTCTGCTTCTCTTCAGTGTTTTCACTTGCAGGTGACTCTCTCTTAAGTTTCTTTCCTCTATTTTCTTTCCTCAGTGAACATCCACTTGCCTATCTATCAAGGCTCAGCTTGGTTGCCACAGAATTCCAACTTTTGGATGCCTCCCTCCTAACCTGTGCCCTCAGTGTATGGCTTTGTCAGACCACTTTAGGCCAATGAGAACTGTGGCTTACCTGCTGGCCACTTGCCTAAACGAGGACCCTTTCAAAACTGGAATGTGACATTTATCTTTGTCCCCCTAGTCCCTAGACAGTTAGTGCTCAACAGACATCTGCAGACTGAACAACTCAAATCTAATAATAAAAAATAATAATTTCGCATATGCATGGAGCACAAAACTTGCATATTCTAAGGACTTGGCAAACAAGGTATATGAGTACATAATGAGAAGATATTTAGTCCCTAAAACAATGAAACCTTTTCATCCTCTAAAAGCCAGCATTTCAAATTGAAAAAACAAAAAACCTACCTGACAAAAATTAGAGAAGTAGTCAACAGTTAAAAATGTTCAACTCTTAGCTCAACAATGTCACAGGGGAAAGTCTGGTAAATGCCTGAATTAATGAAACGGTGGTTGAACTTAATTTATTTTAGGGAGGGAACCAAATGATCTGGTACCTGATCATAAGTAAACAGTATGGAATTTTTACTTTTTCAACTACTTCTTGTGGTAATGATATTTAATTTCAGACAAACAAGGAGTTGGTTAATCCTACGTGGGGCAAAGACAGGCTGGAAATCTTGTTTCCAAATCTTGGGCACACAGCTTAAACTACATTTCCCAGATTCCTTCAGGGTTAGATCAAGAGATCATGTGACAGAGTTCTAGCCAAGGAAGTGAGAGCAGAAATTATATTAAACCATTTGAGATCCTACATGATGAATTTTCCTCTTCCATGGGGTCTTTGGAAAGCATGAGTTGACAAAGGCAGAATTAGAAGATGCAAGGAGCTTTGAGTTTCTGAATAACTACATGGAGAAGATGCGCCATCCACTGCCAGCCACACTGGACTATGATGTGAGAAAGCAATAAGCAATCCACATTTACAATACATATTAGTCTATGGAGTCTTCAGAATTTTTTTTTTTGGTATGGCCCACACTGATATAGAATATAGCACTTTGACATACGAAGCTGCCAAATAAAAACTTCAATTTTACTACATTGGCTTAGCAGTGAGTTGGTGACAAAAAGATATAACTGGATAGCAAAATAATATTGTAAAACCCTAGCTGCTGTAACTTGGAAGGAAGATCACATGCTTACTAAGTTTGTGACTGGGAGAAGAAGTTGGAACATAAAATGATAATGCTCCTCATTGTCTGTTGTGACTGCACTGGGCAGGGCATTTGATAGAAGAAATGAACTCTGGAAAGTATTGACTTCCTTGCCAACATAAGTGAAAAAATAGAAAAAGTCCAAATATATGATGATCTGCAGAATCGGAAAGGCCAACTTTCTAGACCCTGAAGAGCAAGTTCCAGGATGAAGGAAGGCTTACAGGATCAAAGACCCAGTGAGAGTTCTCAGGTGACAGTGTCTCAGCTTTGAAGGACCAATCTGATGACAGGTGTGGTCTTCCCAACCAAAGCAGCCATGGGCAAATTAAGAAACATTTGAGAGCTGAAGAAATGAAACATGCCTGAGATGCAATCTAGAAGGAATAATGTGTGTGATTACTGATGCACAGAACCGGTGAAAAACAACTACATCATCAACTACTAAGTTTCTAAAGAAACTGTGTTGTGTTGCCCAAGAAACCAAAAGCCTACCCTGTAAAATTGGGAGTTATTTGATAAAGCTGTGAAGCAATATTTGGGCTGAAAGTGGATTACAAAGGCTATGCTGCTCTCAAGGAAGCCCATTTCAGATACGGTCTGAGAGGAGACCAGAGAAGGAGGAAGTTCTCATACAATGCAGCGGGGGCTACAGAGACCAATAGAAAAGAGAGCTTCCCACAGACAGGAGGATCACACCTAGTCGAGGAAGCCCCTTAACCTAGGGTAAGGGGTTCTCACAATGTCTGCCCAGTAGGATTTCAGGGGTGCTTTAGACTAGTGATTCCTTGTTATTCTTTGTCTGCTCTTTATTTTATGATGGTTGCACTGTGAGGAGAATCAGGTCACTTTCCTCTTTAATTCACATGTCACTAGACCATGGGAGCTGTTTCCAGACCTTATGGAAAGGACCATGCATATTGGACTTTCAGCAGGATACAGAACTGGATGAGTCTTGGACTGTCTCTCTTGGCATGAAGGGCATGTGTGATCTATGTAGGGAGGAAGAGTAAAATTTGGTGAACAGAGGATGAATTACGGTAGTGATGAACCAGATGCTTACCAAAGAATGGTGAGAGAGAGAGAGAGAGAGAGAGAGAGAGAGAGAGAGAGAGAGAGAGAAAGCAATAAATTGGAAAGAAAGATGTCAAGTCCTCTAGGGTTAACATCCGATCCCTAAGAGTGTTTGGGATTTGTCAATGAACCGGAGGTTAGGATGGTCAGATTGAAGAAGACCAGTGTCATCACTGTGACCCATCACAGGGCCATTTGAGGACTCCATGACAGCCCACCAGAGACATCTAAGCTAGGATGGCTCTCATAAATCACCTAATTTAATGATTTCATTTCATACTCCTTGATTCACCTAATTGCTAAAGATTTATTGAACATCACCTGTGCACAGGAGCCTGGGGTAGCTATAGGTGTACAGGATTAGTGAGACCACTCACTGCAGTCCACACCAGTCAGTCACCAAAGGGATAGGAGCTGTGGTAGTCAGCTCCACACCCTGCAGGGCCAGAAAAGCAAAATGCCTCCTTCCTTCTGAGGGTTCCAGAAAGGATCACAGAGCCTTGCGCATGTCCTAGACGTGGCAAGAGGTCAAATCTAATGTATTAGTAGAAAATAATTGATTCACATGGCATTTAAGAAATAAAAGTAATTATTATAGCGTTTTCATATTTCTATGCAGATTTCTCATTTCTGTCTACAATAGTGTGACCTGCATGAACTGACAGACTAGGCTGCCAAAGAAATAGGCCTAGGTTTTGCTTCATTCATATTTATTTAACACCTATTTGTTTTACTGGGTGTACAAAAATATGAGTGCCATGATCTCTAAACTCAAGATCGCTACAACTTAATGCCACTGCCTTTTAGAGGTAGCACTTTGTGCCTCGGTTTCTCCTTTGGAAAACTAGGAGTAACCAGTAACCATACTTGTTCTTTAAAATTATTGGAATGCCTTGTCCCTCTATCCCTCTGATGCTTTCAATCCAGATGGCTTCTCTTCCTTCCCAGCGGAGCCGGGATCCATGATGGCTGTCCGAATCCTTTGTTCACCAGCCCCTTTTATTCTGCAACAGCCCCAACCTTCAAATCAAGCTGCCCAGCCAAATGCCCACCTGGCATCATGCTCCATTCCTGCCTCACTTCACTTACAGCCATGTGCCTGCACTCTGTCAACAACCATTCAGTCAGTCTCTCAACACTTCCCACCCATTCTCAAATGGGTTTTGGATCAGTTCCTATGCTTTCCTCTTGCTGACAGGTACAGATCTTCCCCAGTATATCATCAGATCCCCTGACCTCATGGTGGACAGTCATGCCTCCAGCACCAACCATCTTACATCTGCTGTCCTGCCTGCAAACATGCCTCTTGGTGCATCCGCCTCTGCCTCCCTTTGTTCTCTGACAGAGGCAGCAACAGAGACCTGGTCTGCTTAAAGCCAAACCTCCAACCTTTTTCTCAAACCTCAACCCTTTTTCCCTCTTCCATCAACTAAGCCTGTCAGAAATCATCTCATAGCCCTTACTCTTCGTCGTAAAGACTCTTAAGCCTCTGCCTTATTAAAAAAAGAAACAGTACATTTAAAAAGATCCCCCCTGGCCCCCTGTGCCCTTCCAATTGCTCTCAAATTCTTTTACCCCATTCTCAGATGACCTTCTTTCAAGCTCTCTACGTGCCCAGCTCCTCTGACACATCACTGCCCTGTCATCTGCCTTTCAGTACCTAATGACCTCCTTCCTACCAAGGGCAGCAGACCCAGCTTGGCTGTCATCTGGCCAGACCTCTGCTGCTCTGGACACTATCAAACAGCTTCCCCAAGAGTGTAGCTTTTGGCCCCTCTTTACCTTGGGTTCCCACGCATCTCAGAGTCTCAGGAACCTCCAGCAAATGACTGACGCCTGCATCTCCAGCTCCAGCCCAAACTGGCCCCCCATCTGAAGACTGAAATATCCAGCTGCTAAGTGGCTTACCAGTCTGGCTGTCCACAGACATTTCAAGCACCATGTAGCAAGAACTGAGCTCACCATTCTTTTCCCTGAACCTTCCTCTTATCTGATCGCAGTCTCAGCAGCCCAAGGCAGCCATTCTCTTGTGCTTTCTGATCTCACTTTCCAGCTGTGTTGTGACTTTGGAGCCTCTTTCCAGGTCCTTATCATTCCTCAGGGTCTGCTGCCAGAGGTTTTATGGATCTTCCTGGGGCCTGTCCACCTCAAATGCATTCTCCATATATCCCCACCAGAGTGATAGGTCTTCAAGGCATGTATAACCACAGTGCTCCATTTTTAACCCAGCAATCATTCTTCCTGGGCTACAGGATAAAGGGATAAATCCTTCACATGGCGCTCAGAACTTCCCAGGAGGAAGTCCCCCTGGAATTCTCCAGCTGAGCTCTGTCATTGCCTTCAGCTTGTACTTACTGAAGTGTTTGCTGCTTGCCTGCCTCCTCGTCTCTGCCTAAGCTTTGCCTCCGCCTGGTACGACCCCCCCTCCCACCAAACCTTGCTCAGCTCCCAACTCTCTCCCCAGGTCGACAATGGACAAGGCATTCTTGCAACAGACAATTTGCTTCTTGCTTGGGCAGACCATCCTCTAGAAAACCACTGACCCCTCTCCTGTATCTTGACCTTCCGCCTCTAGAAGATTTGTTTTCCTGCTCTCTGGTCCCACAATGCCTTGTGCTTTGGTTGATCATTTTAAGTGCCAGGCACTTGTCTTCTCTTTCTCTTTCTCAATCTGGGTCTTTCCCTCAGTTTGACTGCAGCCCCTTGCAAGGAGGGACTGTTCGGTTTATGGCTGTACACCTGCCGCCTAGCATAACATCTGCTACATGAATGTCGGGAGAACACAATGGTCCTATACTTTGTGATGACAATAAGTGATGATGTAAGAATGTTTACACAACACAATGGTCTTATACTTTGTGATGACAATAAGTGATGATGTAAGAATGTTTACACAATCTATGTGGTCTCCTCAGGGAAGGATGTCTCTGTGATAGAGTCATGGGGGGGGGTAATTAAGTCAACATCCTTCATCCTCTATAACATCACATCTCAATTTGAATCTTCCACCTTTTAAATGATCAGTAGCCACATATGTCTCGCGGCTGCCACACTGGAGGGCTCCACAGCACAGGGGTGCTATTAGAACTATGTGGAACAGCACACAGGGCCGACCTAATGCAGGCCCTGTCCTGTAAAAAGGCACCAGATATTCGCTCATTTCTCCCTGCCTATGATACTGATATTAGAAGGCATTGTGCCCCCATGACATCTTTTTTTTCCTCTTGGAGAAAACTATGGAGGAAGAAGATATTTATAAAAAATTTTTAACTGGAGAAAAAATATATATACAGTTGAAATATTTATCTGTGTGATGTTTGTCATCTCCATGCATTACCCCAATGAAGACAGAACCAAAAGGAAGGCAGAGAGCCACTCTCCCCCTAAATTCCTGGCCTACGTTGAGAAGACTCATTGGTTGAGCTTAGGAAGGGCGTTCAGAACACCGTCTAGGCCTGCACCGTAGGGAGGGTCCGGCGTTCGGACCCCATGCGTCCGGCTGCCTGGCTGTCTTCTAAGTCGACTTCCTTTCATGCTAAAGGTGGAAGGGAAATAAAAGCCTCTGAATTAAATCTAAGCCACGTAACAAATGTTTGCTTCCCACAAATCTTGTTTTCCTTGTAGTGAGGAATCAAGGGCTTTAACTCGAACCGCACACTGTAACCCAAGGTGGGAGAAAATGTCCATGAAGAAAAGTGGAAGACCTCAAATCGGTTGGAACAAAGAGGCGCCGGTGTGGGGGTGGGGCGAGTGGAGATTAATCTTATTAGGATCGTATATCATGAGGGTGTCAGGTGTGAAAGCAAACGAATGGCCTGTGTTTATCTAAGCTAAACCGTGCGGTTCACCCAAACATTCACTTCCCAGAGCATTTTTTTTTTACCCGTAATAAATTGGCCAAGCCGTTGTAGGGCATTGATAATAAAGTGCATTTAGGTGCAGTTAGAGATTTCTTGCCAGGTTTTCCGTGCACCCACCCTCTCCCACTCTCTTTTTCTCTCCCTCTCTCTCCTTTTTTATCACAGCTGATTCACAAAACCCTTTGGAAAGATGAAGTAGGTAGAAATCAAAATAAATGGATTCTATTAAAACCGGCAATGCATCAACTGCTTGATAAAGTGATTAATAAACAGCTTAGGATGGTGATTGATTAAACTCTTTAATCAAAGTGCTAAACTGACTTAATATGGAGAGTTTCAACATGTTCAAAGTGTACATTTTCCCTGCCTAAGGTTCACAGTTGTTTATGTAACTTTTCTGAAGTGTATCCCTTAGGTCTAACCTTCAGAGAGCTGGGGCTCTGGAATGTGTAAGGATTATAAAGTATCACAAACTGCATTAGCCGCTGAAATGTGCTCATGAATTATAGGACTTTCCACTAGGCAACAAGTCATTTTACAGAATTCTGGACCCCTTCATCAAGTAGATGCTTTGCATGCATCACTTCATAACTCTTCACGCCTTAACATATCAAGGAAGACAGTGAAAGTTTAAGAAGGCCCTTCTGCTCACATTTCATTCTCTCCTTAAGCATGGATTGCTTTATTGCACAAGGGCAAGATGTTGATGGTGAAGGAAGAGGCTTGTGTTTACCCTAAAGGTGGTTTCAGGCTCGTCAGAAATGGGTACGTTTCATCCAATATGTGTAATATGCAGCATCAGGCATCATTTTTGATGCCATCAATCACCTGCCATCAATTAAATAAGCCATTTGGCTCCTCAAAGTTTGTGGCACCAAAACTGACTTTTTCAAAACATGTTCCCCGAAGGTTGAATGAGACATTTTAAGGGTTTAGTGCAGAGGAAGGGGAGGGGAGAGGCCTTTGACGGTACATTAATGTGAGAGTGCTCGTCAGCCACGGTGCGTCTATGTAAGGGAGGCAATTCAAGGGATTTAAGTCATTCATGACAGTTTGTGTGACGCACTGTGCTGGGCACTGTGTAGGTAACAAAACAAAAACCACACTGCTCCCATCCAAGAGTCTTATTATATAAAAATATAACATATATGAAATACTATAAGTAAATATATTATTATACTATTTAATATTATCAATATATAAATTCATAAAATATATTAATTATATAATATGTAATAATATATAGATATAAAAATTTATGAAATATTATATATAATCTATATAAAAATTAGTGGGAACATTTGCTATTTTGATCTGGGGTTACATGAATGCATACATATCAAAACTCATGAAGTAGTATGCTAAGAATTGTGCATTTCATTTAATGTCACTCAATATAAAACTTTCTAAATTTAACTAAAAAATTCAATGCATTCCCTGCATCATATATAAATTCAGTTGAAATTCACATATATAAGTCTAAACATGAAAGTATAGAAGTTTAACACTAAGGTGAGAAAGTATCTTAAGTGCAGTAACCAAGATTTATTAGTTTTGGCACCAGAAGTATGATCCATAATAGAAAAAAATTATAAATTGAATTTCATCACTGGGAAACAAAGGGATCTTATTAGACAGTGAAGGAGATTAGACCAGGTGGAGAAAGTACTTGTTTGTTTGAATGACTTAGAAAGATCTTGTTATAAAGTCTTGATTAAGAGAACAGTGGGGACGCCTGGGAAAGCTTCAGAGATACCATTGCAGTTGATTTGGCTTTGAAAGATGAACAGAATTCAGACAGGAAGTTAGATGCCTGGCAGAGGGGCTCTTAGGAGGTGTAAATCATTAGTCAGACAGTTTGCATTTCAGGGCTCACTAAGTAGCCCAGTTTTTCTAGAGTACAGTGCTCACATGAAGGGAAATTAGGATATGAGGTTCTTGAAGTGACTTCTTAATTTGGTGGGGATTAGGAAGCCACTGAAGGATTTTGAGTGAAGAGTAGATAGTCCCTGGAACAGAGAGGCAGGCTCTTAATGGTTAGAGCATGATGCTAGAACCAGAGGTCTAGGCTTCAACGCTCCTTGGTCATTTAAATGCTATATGACCTTGGACAAGCGCTTAAGCTCTATGTCCCTTAGTTTTCTCATTTTGGGTTGTGGATAATAACAGGATCACCTTCATGGCGTTGTTGTGATGACTAGATGACTTAAATCATACCAAGGTCCTACAGTTGTCCCTACCAGTACGCACTCAGTATTGTCAACAATAATTCCCATGGCAACTTCCCGTGCACATCTTCCTAGACTTAGAAGTGCATTTTAGGAAACTTCAATTTACAGGCATTCTTTGAGACTGTTTGGGAGAGAAGATACAGGAAGAAAGCAAATCCATTTGGAGACTCTCATAGGAGCTTCAGAGACATACGAAAAGACTTTTCTTTAGGTGACACCAGGAAGTGGGAAGAGAGAGGTGTGAGAGAAGACATAGGGAACACAGGCCAAGAGGAAAAAGAGGAATCAGAGGCCATTGGCAAGTTGTCGTTCTCCACTTTGTGTTTTTGGATATGGGGTGTGATGAGAAATGGTGGATATGTTGAATTTCCAACACACAATGATTTAGCAGAAACATTCCTGGACTCAGTGGACAGACTGGGACTCACCACACAAATTTGGTGGCCACACCCCTAATTAGAATGAATGTTCCAGAACCTGAGGGGAGGAGTAAAGAGAGATCTCAGGAGAAACTTCTAGAGAATGCCCATACTTACGATGTAGGAAGAGGATGCAGATGGAGAATCAGCTGTCAGAGGGGACATAGAAATCAGAAGGATAAGGAAGTTTTGAAACTGAGGTGCAAAGAGTAAACGTAGACTGCCAAAGTGAGTTGTAAAAAGGAAAATTCATTGACCCTTATTCATTCACTTTACTATAAATATTAACCAAATTCTCCATCTTGTAAGGATGGTCTAATAGGTCATTTGACTCTTTAAAGGTACCACCAAACTCAAGCTTCATATCTACTACCACAGTGCTAGATGAAGTGGGGAATCCAGGAGTCCTTTTCCTTTATAAATAGAAAATGTGGTCAAATGAAAGTGAAAATGAAATAGTCTGCCACCATGTGCTAACACCCGAGCACTAGCAGAATCCAACAGCATATTCATATTCACTGAGTGGCTCATTCATTCTGTAAATGGGCATTAAGCGTTCGTCAAGTGCCTGCCATGTACTCAGCTCTGTGAGACGCCATGAGGATGCAGTGGTGAGGGTGGACGTGGTCTCTGCTTTCGGGAAGCTCAGAGTACAGCAGAGAAGACAGACATTAGACCAAAAAAAAACAAAAACAAAAACCAAAAACTCCATGACCATCTAACTAATTGCATCTGGTGGATTCTACTAAGGGGCAATGCTGGGTGCTAGGAGTGTACAGAACAGGGGATGAGGACTGTGTAGGGATGGTCTGGGGCATTTTCCTAAGAAGGAGATGTTCAGGTTGAGATTTGAAAGATGCAGGGGAGCAACACTATAGGAAGGAGAAGTTAAGGGAAAAACACCTTGAGACAGGCGGAGAAGATGTCAGAAGCTGAAGGTATAGGAAAGATACAGGGAAGGGCCAAGGCAGGCAGAGTTCCAGGCCCTGATTAGGATGCAAACGACAGTCTAACAGCAGCAGAGAACCATGGAGAGATTTTTAAGCACAAACAACATTTTGCTGCAGGGTGAACAGTGCATTAAAAGGTTATTGCCATTAGGCTATATTATTCCTGGCAAGAGGTATTAGTTGCTAGAAATACACAAATGTGAGAGAGATTTAGGGACTCAAATCCACGGGAATTGTGATGGGTTATAGGAACGGAAAGTGAAGACAACGATGATGAACTCAGAATTTCTGGTGTGAAGTGAAGTTTCTCCCCTTCTCTTGCCCCCTAAAATGCCTTGCATCATGCATACAATGAAATTCGAAATCCTTAATGTGGGTCTTCCAGCCCCTCTGTGTGCTTGATTTTCCACCCTTCTCATCCACTCTGCACTTCTATCAGTACAGCCTCCTCGCTGTTCTGAAGCACCTGATTCTTGCTCCATTCCTGACAGCCTTCCAGCACCATCCCTCTACTTGTTCCTCTCCCATCAGATCCTAAAACACACGTCTGATCATGTCCCTTCCTGAACGAGCTCTAGGGCTCTGCTCTACGTTGCACCTCTAGTCAGCCATCATGCACTGTACACTTGGAAACTTTGAAAAGGGTAGAGATCTCACAATATTGTGGTTTTTGTTCTTACAATAATAAAATAATTTTTTAAAAGAATAAAAGAGGTATAGTCAGGAAACATTTGTCCATATCTAATATAGAAACATGGATAAAAATACAGATATTAAAACTTTCTTTTAAAAAATCACTAGTGCCAGACTTATGGGATGAAGTCCAAGTCCCATCATACCATCTCTCAAAGCTGTCCACTAATGAACCCTAGGAGTGGACAGGATCAAATGAGCTCCTCTAGGGGCTGAGGGGACACACAGAGAGATGCTGCGTCCAAATTTCTTCATATTTTCAAGTTTTGTGTTAAAAATTCAAGCAAAGTTGGCATTTTTTTTTATAAAACATGTCCATGTTTATTTAAATGGGGATATTTTTTCTTTTTATCATGTTAAAATGCCATAACATAAATTTGCCATCGTAACAACTTGTATGTAGACCATTCAATAATGTTAAGTGCATTTATATTGCTGTGCATCCTCCTCCAGAACTCCTTCCGTCTTGCAAAACTGAAACTCTATACCTATTAAATAACGACTTCCCATTGGCCCCTCCTCTCAGCCCCTGGCAACCAGCATTCTACTTTCTGTCTCTATAAATTTGACAACTGTAGGTGCTTCATATAAGTGGCATCATACAATAATTGTCTTTGTTTCTGGCTTATTTCACCCAGCATAATGTTCTCAGGGTTCACCCTTATTGTAGCAAGTGTCAGAATTTCTTTTCCTTTAATACTGAACAACAGTCCCTTGATGGCTAGACCACATTTTGTTTCCCATTCATTCACCAATGGACACTCGCATTGCTTTCACCTTTTGGCTATTATGAATATTGCTGCTATGAACATGAGTGTATAAATATCTGTTCCAGTCCCTGCTTTCATTTCTTTGGGGTATGTCCCCAAAAGTGGAATTTCTGGGTCACATGGAATTTCTATTTTTAATATTTTAAGAAATTACAGGTCCTGTTTTCTATAGTAGCTGCACCATTTCACATTCCCACCAGTAGTGCACAAGTGTTCCAGTTTCTCCACATCCTCACCAACACTTGTTTCTTCTGTGATTTTTGCTTGTTTGTTTGCTTATAGTAGCCATCCTAATGAATGTAAGGTGAAATCTCTCTGTGTGTTTCATTTTTATTTCCTCAATGATAAATGATGGTGATGAGCATCTTTCCATGTAAGGGAACGCTTTTACATTTTCCATCGTACTGATGTTCTGATAATCACTAGTATCCTTCCACTTGCCCTAGATTGAGAAGCATAATCCTGAGCAGGCATTCAAAGCTCTCAAGCTTTGAAGGCTCACCTACCATTTCACCTGAGCTGCAGTCCACTCCCTCACAGGCACCGTACTCTTTGGGGATGTCAGATGGGGCTCTTCCCTTTCTGCATGCCCTACAACTCGCTCACCACTTGCTCTTTGAACATAGTTTTCTCTTGCTGGAATTCCTTTTGCCTTCTTTTCCACCTGTCTAAATTTTACTCTATCTTCAGGGCTAATTATAAATCCTGCCCTCCTCCATACTGATCCTGGTCCAAGTTCTTTAGAAAGATAAAGCACCTTCTAATTGTTCTGTTCTACCAATATCAGATGTTGAGTCCCTTTGCTCATAAGAGTGTGAGCTCTCTGGTTTCACCGTGTCGGCAGCCCTAGCAGTGAGCCCAGCAGTGAGCTCCAGCCTGATGCACGTGTGGAGCTCTAGGAAAGGTCCGCTTCCTGAATGAGAGTGAAGTCTTCATGGACAGGAAGAGCATGAACTAAGGGATGGGGTTAGGAGGAACACTCCATGTCAGAGAAGTTAATGCTGATAGAATTTACATTTTCAGACAAGTAATGGGGCTTCGCGAAAGTTTAAGAAACTGCATATAGCTAATCTTCAGAGGCTAGAAATCTTACCGATGGGACCAGGCTTCATATAAGAAATTTTCGATAAGCTAGATCAAAGCCAAGGAGGGAAGAGACTAGTGGCTTACAGAATGAGATTACAGCTCGCCTAGCAGTGTCTTTCTGAGTCGATAAAACTTTAAAATCAATATGCTGATGAAATGCCAGCTAGAAAACCTCACGGAACAAGCTGACATTGTCATAGGGATCTAAGAATAACGGCATAGCTCTGTCCTATCCCATCCTGCATCACTGTCCCCAGGTATCTACATAATATAAAATCTTTGGAAACTCAGCAGTTCTTTTGGCAAAAGCAACAAAAATTATATTTGTATTATTTGATTTAAAAATAAAGGTGGTGGCGTAATTATAGGGAAAATTTAAAAAATAAAAAATGACTTAGAAATCACATAAACTAGAAGTGGTAATGAACAATTAAGTGCAATTCAATTGTTTTCTATGTATATGCTTCAGCCTAGTTGAGACAATTGTTGATATATATTTTGATATCTTTATTAATGAAACAAGAGTATTGTCTCATGTTGCTGAAAACTCTGCAAACATCATTTTTAACAGCTGCTTAAGTTCTTTTATAATACAATTTATTAACCATTCTTCTACTGTTGGACAGTGGAATTGTTTCCAATATTGAACTGAACATCTGTGCACATGAAACTTTCAGAAATGTTTTGTGCTATTTTCTTAAGTATTGTGAAATAAAGATAATTAACGTCCACTAACTGCACTATTTTGAGGGTTATAATATATATGCTAAAAATACCACTATGCACTTTAGTGCATCCTGAAATCTGAGGATAAGTAATATCAGTTTGTTTTAATATTGATAGAATAAGAGAAAAGTTAGTAATAACAAGGTGGAAATCAGAGAACCAAAATTCACTCTACCCAGTATACATAACTAACTTGTCATAAAACTTGTACAGAGAAGTACATTTTTTACCACAGAACTTTTTTTTAATGCTCTTCCCATTCTAAAATGCTGTAAGTGTATTATAATTCTAATTATATGAATTACATGCATATATGTAGATCCACATGTGTATTGCTGACTACAGAAGACTATACTGCCAATACTTCAACTTAAGTATTATTAAATCATTCTATACACTGCAAAATAATACTGTAACATATCATTAATTATGGAAGAACAAATTCAAATCACAATCAGCTAAAGTTTATCCAAGCAAAGAAAAAAATTACAAGATTTTTTTTAATTTTAGCTAAATTAAGAATGAATTATCAAAAATGTTTTGACATTCAATTTTAATAAACTTAATAAATTATCCTTAAATCATTAACTTTTACAAATATCTTTATTATTTTATAAAATTGCCTTCCTCAAACATTACTCTGAATTTGTATGTGTCTTCCTGTCAGTGTCTGTAAATAGGGTGCTTTTAAAAAAATATTTTAACGCTTTTATTCAGGATTTGGAGAGCCGACATTTTTAACTTTTTCAATTCTTGAATGTATTAGCCAATCAATGTTTTTCCCTGAAGTATACCATGTGTGGAGCATGGAAATTATCTGTTAGGTAGCTATCATAACAGTGATAGAAAATTTTAGTAGAAAATAATATTGTCTGTTTAATTGATATTTAATAGCAACTGAAAACACAACATCTAAGTGGGCCCTTGAAATTTACTCATGATTCCCATGCTCAGAAATGAGGAGCAGTTATGAAAATAAAGAGCAGTTCAGATATTGTTTAGCTGAGGGAAATGCCTTAAGACCCTTCTGCTTTTAGGCCGAGGTTATCAGAATGGGAATTACATTTACTGGAAATAAATCACATTGTTTTCTTCACAGGTGGCTCAATTTAGCTGTTTAATCTGAGAGAAATGACAGATTTAAGATCAGAGAAAAAACTCCTGGTTCATCAGGCTTGGAAGAGTATGAAAGATATTTTATCTCTGTTTCAATGTTTCCATCTGATAATCAGTTGTGTAGACTATAATTTCACAGTAATTTGAAGCACAGAAAACACAGTCTTACAAATAGGTGTGTCTTGGAGTGGCATATAGATGGCAGTGGGCTAAGGTATTTGTTTAGAAATAATATGTTTTTTTTAACTGTCAGGTTTAATAACTTGCCCAAAATATATGTGTACATATTTTCTCAGACAGTTTTCCAAAGGAAAAGGTCATGCAATTTCGATGACTGTCTACACAACATATTCCATTTGGTCAAGACATGAAACTAACTGAGGTAGGAAAAACAAATAGTTTAGAAAACCATGCATGCTTTAAACTAGGAGTACCTGAAACTAATGCAAATATAAATTTTTATTTTGCTGAACTCTATTACAGTTCTATAAACTATAAATGTAAATAGGATATACACAATTCAAAAAGAAATATAAGAACTGAAATATATTGAATTTAATACAGAAATAACCATAATGTTTAATAGAGAACAGTGAATCCATGCCTATAATTAGAAAATCTAATGTTTTAAATACATACTATGCAAAAAAATATTACCTCCTATAGTGATATAATTTACATGCAATATTATGATTTGAACTACCAAAACACCAAAAAGTATATTGCTTTAACTGAAATCTCTACATCTATGATGTAAAGTCTAGAAATTGACCTAGAGGAAAGTCTAATGGGGGAAAACACAGTTTGAAGAGGCTGAGCTGTTGGGAAATAACCTGAGAATAAAGGGAATGAAGTTTGGATACATCAGAAAATGTTGCATTTCATAAAGGTGAATGACATGGTAAGAAGGATTTTGTGGCTAAACTTCCAGTCTCCATCATGCCTTTTTATTTTTCCATTTTCAATTATTCCATTTTATGGAAAAATGCAACCAAATGCAACATTTTCTGATGCAAATAAATATTCAAGGAACATAAATTACTCCTTTATTTGCTTTGGTATTTTTCTAGTAAGTTTCACAGTAATCCCAGAAGTAGTTAAAAGTTTCTGACTCATTGTTTCTCAAAACCCATGGAAAATAGCGCTAAGTCTTCCTAAAATTTGGGATTTTTCACAGGCTTAACTTCCCCATGTAGTATTCCCCCAAGTCTTTGATATTGCCACCGTTCATTATAACATGAGGAAACAATAAGAGAAACAAAATGTCATCTTTCACTTAGAGTCTTGGTATTGGCCTGTACAAACTAATTAGCTATACATCATACTCAAGTATCAAAGAGATCTGGCAACTAAAAATTAGATACATTCCTGTGCCTGACCTCAATCTTAAACTTAGACACAATTCAAAGACATTAGGAACTCATTTATTTCACTTGAGAACTAGCTTTTTCTTCCTGCAGATACATTAGCTCCCCCAGATCCTGGATTGCCATACTAAATACACACTCAATTTCCCCTCTAACCAGGTAATAGGGTGACTCAGAGAACGTATTAGGTGACCAGTGAATGTTTTATCTCCGTGCAACTTAACTGCTGCCCTAGTCAACTTCATCATCCAAAATTCCAGATTCAGTCCCTCAGTCTTTCCTTGACTGAAAGAAAATGTTATTATTGTACAACTTAGGGAAAATGAGTCAACTGTGAACTGAATGACTGTTGTGGATATTTCCTACCTCAGAGGTCTAATGGGGCCTGCCAAATGAAAATGGTTAAAGTTCATGATCATATTATTATCATGCTAAAATTATCAAGAATTATGATCATAGGTTAAGCAAATGGTCTGAAGGCAACTCAAGAGTATATTTAAACCACCTTATAAGGGACACTGCTATGAATGAAAAATACTAGCTTTTCAGGTCTAATGTCTCAAATAATGATAATAATAATAATAATAATAATAATAATAATAATTTGCATACATTTAAAGCCAGAAAACTTCTTACACAAATGGCTTCTCATTGCCAAACAAGTGTTAGAAGTGATTGAAAACCCTAAAAAATGGATTAACAGTATAAAGACAATACATATTTTTACTATGGAAAGTGAAGCCTAGTTTTTTAAAAGCTGAAAATTTCAGGAAAATAAAAGACAATAAAGAATCAATGGTTTCAGTCTTCATTTTTCTGTTCATCTTCTTTGCTTAAGCTTTAAAGATATAATCTTACTGCACTGAAAATAATTTAATAAGAAAAGTAAAACTTTAACCAACACGAAAGAGTGTAAATAACAAGTAAACTGTGGGGAAGTTTTTCAATTAATAACCCACATAAAAGAGTGCCTTCCATATACCAGTCACACACTAAGCACTTTATACTTATTTATGTTACTTAATCATTACATCAGACACGCAAGGTACAATTTTCTTCATCTTATGAAAGAAGAAATAGAGTTCATTGAAATTACATGATTTGCTTAAAATAGTAGAATTAGCAAAGGAAATATAAGTGAATGTATCTCTGAGCCTATGTCCTGAGCACTCCCCACATGGCCTCCTCATGATATCTACGATCAACTTGGTAAATGAGCCAGACCACCTATAGGACAAACCATTAACATATTAGCTCCACCTGTAATGGTGAGGTTGATACTCTATAAACTACATTTCCCAGATCCCTTTGCTAGCTGACTTCCTGATGGCACTACAGTCAGTGAGAGGCACTACAGGAAAATTGGGATGAGGAAGAGAAAGGGGGAACTTCAACATCTGGTCCCTGCAGTGCCAGATGGGCTCAGGAGCAGCAGCGGTTCCCATCATCCAGCTTCTCAGAACCAGCGTTGTCAGTTTCCCCAAGATACCAGCAGAGATCAGTCAGATGCACAGAGGGACCCCTAGTCCAATGCTCCTATGATCTTGACGTTCAACTCAAATTTGTTTCCCTAGCCCTAAAAATGGTTGCTGCTTCCATCAGTTATCTTGATTGCTATTGTGTTTTCCTTCCTTCCTGTTTTTCTGCCTTCCTACTTTCCTTCCTTTTTCTTTTTTGCCTCTCACTGCACCACCTGTGTTGCCACCCTAGACCAGCTTTGTAGCAATCTCTGGTGTGGTTTCTCTTTTCCTAACAAGACCCTAACTAGCACATTACTTGCTACCACAAATGGGACTTTCAAAGGAGGTATTCAAGGACTGATTTGGTTATGTCTCTGGCCATGAGTGTAGTACTGGGCTAACTGCTGATGCAAAAGGGATATTGGCAATCAGCATCATGCAGTGGCATCAAGCTAATAAAATTACCTCCGTTGGTTGCTAGGAATAAAATACTTCAGCAAGATGCTTTGGAGGACCAAGCAGTTGATGCCCATACTGTTAACTGTAGTAATGATCACTGTGAGGATTATACAGTGAACTGGCTGCTTTCATATGCACAGAAGAGTTCACAGAAAGAAACCTTGAGTTGTAAACTATCAGCTTAGATAAGAGCATGACATTCAGTAGGATTATGATAGTAAAAATAACCAAGAGAAATCCCTTGGAATTCCTTTCTCCATCAGAATAATAAAACACAAGTATTAACACCAAAGGAATTACAGAAATCAGTATCATTACCAAGGACTTGAAACACGCAGATCAATTCCTACCACATCTCTGTTTAACTCTGCCATTGGGCTGGTGAGAAAGACAATGGATCCCAGAGAATGACTATAGATTTTCGTACATTTTATAAGGTGATTTAGTTACAGCACCTGTTCCAAATATAAATTATTTACTGGAGCAAGTCAACATATCTCCTAGTATCTGACACACAGATATTTTTCTAGCACTTTTTTTCTCTACACTGATTTGAAAGGACAATGAGCAGCTGTTTGTTTTCACCTGTCAGGAACAGCAGCACACCTTCACTGTCTTGCCTCAGGGCTATAAGAAGGTCTCTGGCTTTCTGACATAACCTATTCACAGAGGTCTTGACCATAAGCATATCCCACAAAATGTAACACTCCTCTTCATCGATGGCAATATCGCTGATTAGACCTGATGAACAGGAAGTAGAAAATACCCTAAATATCTTATTAGGACACATACATGTCAGAAAGTAAGAAAGACACATTAGGCACATTCATGAAAATTCATGAGCCTGCCCCTGGTGAAGTTTCTGGACATGAATGATTTGCAATATGATGGGATGTCCCTCTAAGTGAAAAACAGTTGCTACACCTCTTACCACATGGTAGTTCTCTATGGATTTTGGAGGCAGTGTAGACCACATTGAGTGTGCTGATATAACCTGTTCATTAAGGAACCTAGAAAGTGGTCAGTTTTTAGAGTAAAACCTATGAAGTAACCAATACTCTATAAAGGCTAGAGTAACCTGTAAACCTGTAACATTTTTAGGGGAAAAGTAAGAACTTCACCCATTCTTTAACACAGACTACTCTGTTACATCACCCTTGTGACTCAGAAAGCCTCCTGTACTCCATGTATCTTAAGGATAGCAGGTTTGTTGTATGGAGCATCTTACAAACCACAGCAGAGGAATCACAGTACAGCCCCATTGAGGTTTAAAAATCAGGCAGGGGTGGGGTGGAGTCATACCTTCTTGGGCAGGTAACTGTTTCCTTTTGAGAATACCTTCATATCGTTCCTAGGGTCAGATAGAGTCTAAAAGCTTAATTGTGAGACCTCAGTGACTGCAGCCTGAGCTCACTCTCGTAGAACTGGTGTCTTAGGGTCCACTACACCAACACATTGGATGTGTATAGCAGCACTTCCACCATCAAGTGAGAATGGTTTATAAGCCATTACTTACACCTGTTTCACTGTTTCCTTTTCTGCAGTCCACGCCTGTGACCTCATAGGAAATTCACCATTGCTGAGCTGGAAAAAAAACTTTGGCCTTCATTATAGATATTTCTGCACCATATGTTGGTACCAACTACAAGCATTTTCAATATTCCAGACGAACCAAGAAAGTTCCTGAAAGGTCTCAGTGAAGGAAAATCTTCACAGTGCAGAGAATTTTCAACAATGCATCTGGTGGTCCATTTTTTCTGGACTGTACAATGGTCAAGGATATTGGTATATATTGATTCATGGGCATCAGTGTAATGAAATGGACAGAGACTTGGAAGGAAAAAGATTGATGATAAGGAGGCCTGGGGAGACGTTTGTACAAGCTCTTTGATGAACACAGAGGTTGGAGATATTTTTATCTCATGTAACACTTACCAAATGGTATCCATTGCAGGTTCTCACTCATCAAATAGAAAAGATTACAAATTCTATCTTTAAGAGCCAGCCCTTTACACCACGAATGGCTTATTGATTAGCATGGTGTCCCACCTAACATTGCTTCTGACCAAGAAACACACTTTTCAATAACAACAAAAATAGCTGTAGTGAGCTCATGGACATGGAATTAACTATTCTTCCCATGTACCCCATCACCTAGAAGCAGTTTGCCTCATAAAATGACAACATAACCTACTGAAATTTCAGATGTACTGTGTCAGTTAGGGAGAGACGGGAGATTTCATTTGTAAGGTGCAGTGTATTTTTTGAGCAGTAGCCTATATAAGATGTGGCTTCTCCCCTAGCTTGACCATAAAAGTTGCGAAGTCACAGGGTGGAATGGAAATTATTCCTCTCTCTATTAACCCTAAATAATCTATGCACAGAAATTTTGCTTCCTTTTGAACTTTGTTGGTTGCAGGTATTCATTCCCCAAAGAGGTATGCTTCTACTAAGGAACACAACATAGTTTGATTGAATTGGAATTCGGGACTGCCACCTGGCCAGTCTGGGTTTCTCATGCCACTGAAACAATAGGCAAAGAAGAGTGTGAGTCTCCTGGCTGAGGTGATTGCCTTCACTGTCAAGGAGAAACTAGGTTGCTGTGCAATGGAGAAGGTGCAATGATATTGGACACAAGGAAATTCTGTGGCATGCCTCCTAGTATGTCCATTTCCAGCAGTAAAAATTCCTTGGTAACTACAGTGACCGATTAAATTCAGAACCACAAAAACCACAAAGATTCAGTGCTGAGTGGAAACAGGACATTAAATAGGTCGTGGAATCATGTTACAAATACCAACTACGGCTTTGTGACCCATTACAGCAGGAGGGACTGTAGCAGGCTGTTCCTTGCATCATTTCATATATGTGTTTTTATTTAGTTAGTTAGCTGTTTATAATATATTATTCACATATATATATATATAATATTAAACTAATATGAGTCAATTAATTTTACCTTCCTTTTCTCTTCTTCTTATTTATATGAATTTTGTCTCTAAATATGTATTTAGGTTACAAATCATATGGGTGGGCGCTAAAACTGCACTGGAAAAATAACAAATATGTCCTATATATGAGTTCAGTGACTTTTTCCACCAGGTAGGTAGCATGACTACTGAGATTTTGAATCTCTGCTTTTTGGGGAGAAAGGATAGAAGCATCTTTGTTTGTATGAGGGCCTACACCAAAGTATAAACTTGGTATCACTGCATGCATTGCATAGCAATTCAGATACATGTAGAAAGATTAGTAGTCTCTGCATATCCAAAGGAATGAGCATACCAGTTGTTTGTGTAGTGTCACTCAGTTGCAAATCTACTTTTCTACATTCTACTCTGGGATACTAGGCTGAATATCATTCTGTGATACTAGGCAAAAATGGCATTTTGCCTACTTCTTTGAAACTTTCTCTCCAGTTTGGAAAAAACAAGTTCTAGAAAGAGAATCAAAAGTGGGAGGTAAAAGAGGATTTTGTCTGTAGAATTAGAGTCATAAACTCTTCCAATTTGGGGGCACCATATCCCGGTGGGTCACCCTCTCAAGTTCTTGGGCTCTGCAGATATCATTTCTGATATCCTAAATTATTATCTTTCTGCTCTTTCAGGCCCCAAATACTTCTTGATATTAAACCAATTCGCTATATTAAATTCTCTGTCAAAATGCCTGGGGTGTTTTTTCTCCTTCTGATTTGATCCCGATTCATAAAATAACAAACAAAACAAGTTACTATTTGGCTTTTTGGATTATTTATAGAAGTACTCAATGTTGTTTTTTAATTACCTTGAGAGCGTCCTTCCTTGTTCTAGTAAAAATAAATGTTTAAGGTCAAAGTCTAAGACTCAAATTAGCTAGATGATAAAATTTAGAACATTTGAAGCAACCAGATTTTCTTCCTCCAATAGACCCAAATAGAGTGTTTTATTACACGGGATTGGAGATGTCACGGTTTTCAAGCCGTGGTCTGTGAACTCCTGATGGTCCCTGAGACACTTTCAGGGGGCTCATGAGTTCAAAACTATGTTCACAATAAGACATTATTTGCTGTTTTCACAGTGTTGTCATTTGCACTGGTGGTGCAAAAGAAGTGGGTGCAGATGGCACTGCTCAAATCAAGGCAAACTGTACTCTGTTGCATTCTTTACCACCCCACACTTTCCAATGAAAACGAAATGCCAATTTTATTTAAGAAGGTCCTTGACAAGGTAATAAAAATGATAAAATTTTATTAAATCTTGACCTTTGAGTACAGGTCTCTGTGTTTTTTAAAATACTCTGATAAAATGGGAAGTGTGCATAAAGTCCTTCTTATACATATAAAATGTTTGTTCCTAGGTAAAGCACAAGTGTTCATGTTGCAAGCTTAACTAGCCACTTTTTTTTTTCTTGGAACATTACTCTTAATCAAAAGGATGACTGACAGATAAAATATAGTTATTTGCTTTAGGTATTTGGCAGTTTCTCAAAAGTTAGCTTTGTTCAAGAAAAGCCATTGACCATTTCTGTTGACAAACAAAACTTGAGCAGTCAAGCAAATATAAGCCTGGAAAATTTGTATCCACCTTCCGAAAGTGTAATACCTCCCCCAAACCTAAAGGCATGTCTGATGTCAATGTAATGCTGAGGCAGAAAAGTGTGTTTTTGATATTATATAATAAATTATGCCAACATTTACAGTATCTACATAATTCAGTATGCTAATATTTCACAAACGACCAATGCATGATGATTAAAAAATCATGTGTGGCTAAAATATCCACTCAAAGTAGAAGATATACCAAAGAATTTTAATGTAACAAAGTTTATTGATATGATTTAAGATTTTGCTTTAGTATTAAAACTACCATTTGCTGAGTGTTATTGTATTATCAAAGAAGAATATCCACAGTTATTTAAAAGGACTGCTAATATGCCTCTTTCTCTTCCAATTAAATGTCACTGTGAAGTCGGATGTTTGTCATATATTTCAACCAAAAAGACATTTCACAACAGGTTGATTTCTAATGCAGATATGAAATCTCAGCCACCTTCCATTAAGCCAGACATTAAAAAGATTTGCAAAAGTGAAAATCAGTGCTCCTCTTTTTTGTATTTTTTGGTTTTTCATTAAAAATAAAACATATCAAGGTAGAAAACATAATTTAGTGCTGTAAGAGGGCAAATGTAGATGATCAGGTGTGTGCCTATAGACTAAGTATTAATCCAAGCTAGACAAGGGCAACAAAACAGCCACGGATGCAGAAGATTCTGTGATATGACTGCCCTTGCACTGTTCACCATGTAAGAACTTATTCACTATGTAAGAACTTGTTCACCACGTAGGAACTTGTTCGTTATGCTTCAGAAGATTGGAGACTGACGAGAATTAGGCTTGGGGTGGATTAATGATTGTGCATTGAGTCCCCTATACAGAATTTAATTGTTGTTAACAACCATTTGATCAATAAA
This sequence comes from Manis pentadactyla, assembly GCF_030020395.1. Classification (NCBI taxonomy): domain Eukaryota; kingdom Metazoa; phylum Chordata; class Mammalia; order Pholidota; family Manidae; genus Manis; species Manis pentadactyla. Next base: position 19,447,769 of record NC_080036.1, read on the forward strand.
TATGAGAGATGCCCTCTCAAAAAATAAATAAATAAATAAATAAATAAATAAAACATATCTTAGTAGGTAATGGGTTAATGATTATTTTTTAAATATTTAATAAACATTTAAAAATAATTGTCAGTTTTAATTTCTAATATGCTTAATATTCACTGATACAAACTTCATAAACAAACACCCTCTGGAATCCTCAATAAATTTTAAGTGAAAAGGGGCAGGCACACCAAAAGTTTGAGAACTGCTGAGATATGTTATTGTTGCTCCATGAAAATACAAATATAAATACTTCTTTAAATTAGTCAGCAGTACTATCAGTCAATAGGATCATTTTTCATATATCTCTGTGCCAAATTTAGAAGTTAATGTTCAACTTGAATATGGAATGGTATAAGACTTAAGCTAAGTTTATGAATTGTGAGCATCTTGGTTTCCTGACGAGATTTTATTGTTCATTGATGTGCATTTTTAAGTGCTTGTGGTTTGCTTTCAAAGAGGCTCTTTAGAGGCTTTTGTTTTATTACCCAGTTTCTTTTGGTTTCCATATGCATATGCTTTCATCTGTATATTACCCCCACAAATGAGAAGTTCACAGGCAACAGCAATGGCCCACACTCCTTGTTTTGTCTTTTGAGTTATTTAAAAATCAGGCTGATTGCATTACAGACTTATTACAATCCACCATTGAAAAGAGATCGGCACAAAAGGAAACTTCCTTCCCAGTATCATGAAGTCCCTCTACAGCCAGGAGTTCAAATAAGTACTTCATCTATCTTTAAAGACATTCTACTAATTATTGCAATCCAACCAAACTGCGAATTCACCTCTAAAAATAGCCTTTTGGGTGACTGTATTAGTTAAGATAAAATAATCCTTGCACATGTATATGTTCAAGGCTAACGAGAAATGCCATCTGTAGAACTGGGATATTTTCACACTCCTCTCTATTATACAAAACAATAAACCCTCTCCAGCTGATTTCTCTCATTGTGAAATGCAAATTGCCTATAGAAGTCCTCAGGGTGTGAGAAGACACTTATCAAACAGACATTACACATGCATTCATAGAAACTATGCAGCCTCAGACACTATTTTCAATGCATTAAGGACCAAAAACATAGGTGTGAACCTGTTCGGTGTAGCTATGATAATTATGGCCTGAAGTAGCTATGTTGGTTAAGATATGTAGATTATTCTGCTTCTCCCACTGACTTTGGATCTACTGCCTACCTCCCTCCTACCAAGATAAGTAAAATCCTCCGGACAGAAGAAAACAAAACAAAAGACATTGCATGTGAGGTTTAAAAGATTACTATAAATTATTAACCTGGTCTTTACCAACCAGCTAAATTTTACATGTGACATACACAATATCACTCACTCTTCATGTATTCCTTGCTGGAGATTTGCACATTTCCCTGTGTGATAAACTAACTTTTGGTAACAAGTGATGCAAGTTCCCTGGCGGTCAGTGAGCTTGAAGAATCCTCACAAACTTTCATTCAGAAATTCACTGCTGCCCCTGGTGCATGAAGAGCCAGGTAGGAAAAAAAAGAATTTCGATTCACAGAAAAAGTGCTCAAGTCTTGATTTGTATAAGAAGAGAAAAAAGTCTGCAAAGGCATTAGAATTAAATTTAAATGGAAAGCAAAAGGAAACTATTAAAGGTTTGAAGTAAAATCAGCTGACGATGCTCTACGTGAAGAAATCTCCGAGATCAAAAACTTAGCATGTGACTCATGCTTATTTTTCCCATGATACCAACCCAGGTCTTAGAGATTATACACAATAAAAATATATACTTTGGTATAATTTTACTAAATAAATTAAATAATATCTTTAAACGAATTGATGAATATCTTTAAAAGAAACAAAATAGAGATGTTTTATAAGCACAAACTGAAAAAAGTTCTAGTTTAGTTAAGACATTTAAATTCAGCTTTCTGAGGGCAATATGTGCATAATTATATCTCATCATGAGATTTCATTTGTTTTCAAAAGACTATTTCTAAAATTTGAATTTGCATACCAGCAAGCTAGAATTTTTACAAACCTTACACTGAAATGCAAGCCCCTTGTTCTATCAGAGAAGCAATTAAGGACCAATCATTTTTAATGCATCATAAATAATCTTCACACTTGCTGTTAAATTAATTAATATAATCAGTAAAGCCAAATGCATCAAAATGAAGCTTATTTTGCAAACATGCAAAACGTTCTGCCTCATTGCCCCACCACCGAGATTAAATTACATTTTGCTAACAATTTTTTCAAAGTTGAGTCCAAATTTCATCTTTCAGAAAGGATCAGCAGAAGTAACAGAACGATACAATAGATGTTGAAAATGATTAGATGTCACAAATGGTCATGCTGTATGTAGATACCTAATAATACTCAAATACCTCAATACTAACCCAAAGTTAGAGGACTTGGTTCTTAAAAATATTAAACAATAAGAAAATTAGGGCATTATAAAATGCATGTCCATTTATACCTCACCTCTGACAATAAGGGTTTAAGGCAGTTTATAAACACTTTATCTAGCAAGACAAATCTAAGTAAGTTAAAAAATCTAAACAATGGTAAAAAAAATTCCCATCACAACCAGGCTTATTAAACGTCTGTGGACCAAACTGACACATTCAAACTTTGGGCTTTGATATGATGTCTCCTCACCTGGTAGCATTTGCACCAACCAGTCTTCCTAATAATTGTGTCCTTCAGGCGGATTCACTTAGTGCTTGCCCAGCTAGCAGTCTTTCAGAGGGAAATGAACACTGGAGACATTTAGAGATCTCAGGAAGCATCCATCTTGCCTTTTAAGTTCCTGCCCCCCTCTTCATCCTCAGGTCTCCTTTCTGATGTCCCAGACCTGCACGCTGGCCCCAACTTGTGTCAACCCCACTTCCATTCACTGTACACTGCCATGATTTCTTTGATGTTGAGTCTTTCCCCAGGTAATCTCCTATTCAGACAACTTGACCAGAGACGCTAATACATTACCCCAGAACGGGGCTAGTCTGTATTTCGCTGTTCAGTTTTGTCTATTCATTGTTGTGGTATCTGCAAATAAGTGACCAAGAAGCTGTTTTACAGTAATCACAAAGGGTTCCAATTTCCCCAACTCTGAGGCATGTTGAAACATGCCCTCCAACAAGATAGATTTCCTTTCCACAGAGCAAACTCAGAGACTAGACTTCTGAGAACAGATAGCAACATGAAAGATGGCTGCTTTTCTCCCCTCCTAATTCTTGAAAAAGCAAATAAAAATTTATAAGAAACAGCCAAACCAAGAAAGGAGCATATATTTCTATCAAGACTCAAAATATTGGTAAGGAAAAATTCTGAGACATCCCTAAATTAAGGGACATGGGGGTGGGAGAATTGGAAAGAAAGACAAGGGAAGGTCATCAGTCAGTAGCCATAGGCCACAGTTCACCAGAAACTCCACATTTCTGGTTGAAATCATTTCAAGAATTATCTAGAAGTTCCCCAGAACCACTGCATCCTCTTGCGAGTGTCTGAACATCATCAACAACCAATCCACGAGTCTTCTCCATGGACTAAACTCCTATCCCCAGGTTTCCCCTCTTTGCATTAGCACATCTTCCTTATCTAGATATACATAGCCAACATAAATTTAAAGAATTCTCTTTCCTCAAGACCCTTTATAAATGTCCCCTGTTTCTTGAGTCTAGTGAACAAGTTGTGTCTGTTAACTGGCCTTTATGCTGGTGAAGCAGAAATTTCCTGTCTCAGAATCCAGTCCTTTTCCTGGATAGCATCCACAAATGCTCAATAAATGCTTTTATTTAAGATCTCTAGAGCTTTTGATTTGTCAAAGTGAAGTGAAGAAAAAAAGCAGAAGGTTCTAGTGAAATCTGAGAAAGATGGGCATGGAGCCTACCTTCAACCCATCTTTCAGAAATGTTACAAGAAGATAGTATTTTTAACATTTGCAATTTTGGACTTAGAGCAAAACTGAAGAGACTATGGATTGCGGGCCTATCCCTCCCCAACCATCCCATTAATCTGAAAAGAAGAAACAGTTGTTTGGAGGGGATGAAGGAAGTGAAGCAAGCAAACAACCTAACTCTGATGAATCCATACAGCTCCATCCTGTTCTGTGGAGGGACCTGGATCCTGAGCATAGCCCAGTCCACCTTGCTAGGTAACCCTGGTACAGGAAAGTCAAGAAAATACAGAAGGCAGTGCAGAATCTTATTCCAAAAGCAAAGCCAGGACTCAGCTTTAGTTAAGAGGTGTGGCTTTTCCTTCTCCTTGAACTCACCCTCTAGTAATACATGGAAAATTAGCTCAGAGAAACTAAACATGAGAAGCTGAGATGTGAGTCAAGGAGAATTCACTCACACAGTACCAGAGTATGCAGAAATTCAGCCAGAGAACTCATCCTGCAGACATGATCAAAAGAAATGCCATGTAAAATATGCAAACATTTACTGGAAAAGTAAAGAAAAAATTGCACTTAAAACACAAGTGAAGAACCCAGTTTATAAAAATGTTGGCAAATGGCACAGTAGACAATCCCCATTACTGTTTAATGTAAATAGAAAAATATAATAAAAATTCAATGAGAGCTCAAATCTTAATACAAAATTAAATAAACAAACAAAAATTACATAGTAAACCAAAGTAACTGAAGACTGAAATCACACCAATAATGAATAAATACATTTTAGAAATTTCAGCAGAGAAGCATGCTGAATGAATGGCATAATGGAACGGTTTAATAATTGAAACAATAAAAGCAGATGATACAAGGATCTTGGTAATAAGAAAGAAGATTAAATTTATGAAAGAGAAAAATGTAATCTAACATAGGTTGATCACGGTCTCTAACAGGAAAAAAAGTAACAAAAATGGAACAGTAAAGTTATACAAAATCATAAGCCAATGATCACAAACTGGGAAGATGTATTTTGTTTGACTTGTATAGTCTTTTTAAAATTAAGTGTTTTAATATAGATCATCTGTGATTGCGCTCATCATGGACGCCAACTGTACCTCTTCAAATAACCCAGCCCATTTTATATATACCTTTTAAGCACCATCCTTTTGTAAGGCTTTAAGGCTGTGACTTCTGACACATAATAACATTTACTGAACATAAGTAAAAATTGTGTTGTCTCTTGAATAGTACATTATCTCCCAGTTACAAAATCAGAAACAGAGCCTGTTAAATATTGAACTGAAGGATAAAGAAAGAAATATTCAAACATCCATGCAAAGAAAGCAAATCACTTATGAAAAAGAAGACATAGATCAGAATGATTTCATACACACACATACCCAGGCATGTGTATACATGCATTCATGTATGTACAGGATATATGTATTCATATGGACACCTGTGTTCATACACATACATATTCAATGCCTGCTAATAACAGAGCAATGTTCACAATTTATTTGAGAGAGAGAAAGTTTGGCCTCTAAATTTTATACCCAATAGAGAATTTGCCTTTCAAGCATAAAATACATAAATAATTGCTTTTCATGTGTAAAAGCATCAATCAGATAAACTAGCTACAGAAATATCACACCATTAACTCTTCTTTAAAAAATTGCTTCACATTATAAACCAAGGAAGAAATGGAAAAGAATTGGAAATTGTGATAAAAGTTCCGATGCTTTTCCCAGGCCAAGAGACAATGGGACCATGCCTAAACTAATCCCAATGGAAGGAAAAGAAAATTACCTTAAAAAAGTATATCCAGCTAAATTGCCCTTTGAATATAAGAACATTTACAATTATATAAAAGCTCAAGTAAGCAGCCCCTATGAGACTTCAACAACAAAACTATACCCACCTGGTGATAAAAACCCAGAAACCCATGGATCGAAAAGTGAGCCTTGAACCCATTCATGTTAGGAAATAAGATTGAAAAACTGTGAAATGGAAAAGCTATAGAACAGAATCTAAATGCTATATATCCTGAAAGTAGAAAAGTTATTCTACAATTAGTAAATGTGGGAGACGAGGGAAGAGAAAAAAAATCAATGCTATAATACATTCTTTTTCTTTCAGAGCAGATCAACTGCTATCATCTAACACTAAAGCATGTTACGAAAATATGGCTTCAACCTCTTTATGTTTTCTTTTCACTTTATGTTTCTGTTCTCTGCTTAGAGATTTCATATCGGAGGTAATGAAAAGTACAAAATACATATGCATATACATTCTAACAAATTTTTAGTTCCTCATTTTTCTGTTTAATCATTAAAGGGAAGTTTAATAATTTTATTATAATGCACAAGTAGTGTGAAATCATTTTTATAAAATTCTTTTTGTCTACATACTATTTTATCTGAGCATTGACATATAAATATATGTGAAATAATACCCACTTAATTATGGAAATTTCTAAAAGATGGATTTTGGAGTGATTTTTTCTTCCTTTTTTGAGAACTTTGGTACAATGAAATGTCAAGAAACTGGGGTGCTTTTTAGAAAACAATGACATAGCTTTTTTAGAAAAGAAAAAGAATTAAGGCAAAAGTTTTAGTTTTTGCATAATGCCTTCACACTACTGAGATTTAGAGCTATTTGTTAAAAACTTAAATTTCAGATAAGGTTTATTGACATATCCAATGCTTCTGGCCTTTTCTATGCAGTCTCAAAGCAATAAAATTTGGTAGAGAAAACTTTCAGGCAGCAACCATGGTTTTCTCAGATAGACATGGTAACACATAAAAGGCGAAGACAAAGCTGTCAAACAAATCATTGCAATTAGTCTCTCACATTTTGATTCTTCCTTAGATTACAATCCCCCCTTCTCTTTGTTTCCTGGTATCTTAACATCAACTCCATCTTCTTAACCATCTTCTCAGCCATTATTCTCTCACTCAGTCTCCCAGTTCTCCCATGACTGTCCCACCTAGTGACTCTCTACCTTGACATCTTCTGCTAGATGTCTCACAACAGTTACTCTCACCAGCCAAGTCCTGCATTTTGTTCCAAACACTGATTCTTCCTGGATCATGTTTCTGCAACCACTAAGTCACCACGGCTACCTGCAGTGCATTCCTACCCATCAAGATGCTGGTTAGGTCAACCCAGTAGCAGCAAATTATGTGCCCTCTGAGAAGATGCAAAGTGAACTGATATTTCTCAGATACGTGCTTCTAATTTATTAGTCATTGAAAATATACATAGCCTATGCAGAACAATTTTTATGTATTTAAAAAAATCATTGGGAAACCACTATGGTCTTTAAAGAGAAACATTTGGCTTTTCACACTCCAAGGGATCTTTAGAGGACAATAATGTGATATTAAGATATTTGAAATGAGAAACAAATAAATTGGGGGAGATATGTCACACAGCAGAGTGTCAGACTCACCTGGGTTTGATTTGGGGTTTTCACTTATTAACCTAGAATCTTGGGGAAATCATTTCAATGTCTCTGAGCCTTAGTTCCCTCATCTGTAGAATGAAGAATCTAAAAGCTATCTGTGAGAAATATCCTGAAGGCTCCCAGGATCTGGTTCTTCTCTCATTCCTGAATTGATAGAGCCTGCCCTTCTTCCTTCCTCATTGTGAGCTGGGCCCCACAGTGTGTGGTTCCAGATCATGGACATATGTCAGTCTTGCACTGAGGCAGAAGAAGGTCTCTTTGCCAAACATCCAACGCTCTGTTATGTAAAGAATTGAGACCCTTATTAATGGGGCAAGCCACAAGATTCAAGAAGTCAGTATCCTCGCTTTGCCACATGGTCATGTACCTACTCTGCAGTGGACTCTTACCTGAATGATAGATGAATTTCACTTTTAAGCCTCTGGGGACTCGAAATTGTTGCACAGCACAAGCCTAGCCTGCAGTACTATAGAGTGAAGAAATTATGTCAGATGTGGGAAAGTAAGCATGGTGGGGAAACTAATGTGAAGTAATTATCCAGGTCAGACAGTAGCAAAGTGCATGGTAAATGTGTGCATACTTGGGAAGCAGACCACTTGCCATGAGAACTCATAGTTCTAGGGGAAAAAATTGAGAGACACACTGTAGTTGCTGGTGTTAGTGGCTAATAACTATATTTGGCAAGGTATTATGAGAAAGAAATGAGCTTAGAAAAAATTTGACAAGTGTACAGCAGTAATAAAAATGGACACATCCCAGAAATTTAGGGCTTCTTGCTATTGAAAAGTCATTTACATTTAGACACCAAATAGTAAGAGAAAGATTTTAGGAGATTTCAAGGGATGAAGTTAGACTAAATCTGTCTACATGATGTCAAAATGCCTCAGTTGACTAAAATAACTCACAGGAAAGATAAGATTAAGGATGTGGCTTTCCCACAAAGTCTGACTCCCTTAAGGAGAAAGCTTCACATAACATGGAGGTACTACGATGTAACAAACAGAGATTTGTTATGGGACCAGTTTCTCTCACATGCTAGCAATAAAGGGATTTATTATCAATAGAGAATTTAAAAATAATCATAAAATCAACCAAAACTCAGCCTTATAGTTTATCATCTCCATGTGCCAGCAATTCTATGCCATGTCAATGATATAATTATCATCCCTTCTGACACAGACCAATCTTCCTCTCTTTATATATAGTTAGTATGAGGGTGGGAGTAAGAAAGCAAATCAGTATTTCAGGCTGGAGAACCCTGTTTGTAATCAAATAGGTAAGAGCTACCAAGCTTTGGAACTGTGTTAGTTGAGAATCTATGAGCCTGGGATAAAAGAGTCTGTGACTGAGACTTATCCCTTAGTCCTCTGATAGTCAACAGTCAAGATTGGACTTAGAAAGGTTCTCAGTCCCCAAGAAGGACATATTTCCTAATACCCACTTCAGATGTGGCCAAAGGAAGTAATAGACAAGGAAGAACCTCCCAAAGGTCAGAACATCTGTGACAGAAAGAAAGGTATGCCTATATCAGCAAAAGGAGAAATATGAAGTCATATAACGGGCCATGCACATTTGAAAATGATAAGATTTTAGGTTTTATGCTCTATATAGCTGTCGGAAGTACTGATAAGCTTATGTAAAATATATGAGATAGCATACATATATTAATGTGTAATAAATATGTAAACTGATCACATTTGTCTATTGTGTACTTCAGATAATCTATGGCTTCACCAATTCTTCATCTTCTAGTTTTATCAGATATTGAGATTTATTAAGTTCTAATATTATCATGGAATTGTCTATTTCTCATAATTCTGTCAATTTTGCTTTATGTGTTTTGAAGCTATGTTATGGTATATATACATATTATAAGATATTATATTTTCTTGACTCCATTTTTATTCTTAAAATTTCCTCTTTGTTTCTAGTAATGCTTTTTGCCTTAGAGCCTGCTTGGCCTGGTAGTAATATAACTATATTTATCCTTCAATTAATGTATATATGGTATGTCTTTTTCCATTCCTTTGCTTTCAACCTTTCTATGGCCTAATGTTTAAGATGTTTCTCTTAGAACTTGCATCTATGTGGCCTTTGTTTTTTATCCTTTTCAACTGTGGTATGTAGTCCTTTTACATTTAATGTAATTACCATTATATTTAGATTTATATACACCATCCTACTACTTCTTTTTTATTTTTTTCTGGTTATTTCTTTTTTCTCTCCTTTTTTCTTTGGATTTAGTCATTTTATTATTATTAATATTATTATAATTATCCCATTCCTTCTCCTCTCATAGCTTATTATACATTATTTTATTCCTATTTTAGTCATTACCTAGATATACCATATAAGTCTTTAACTTATTTAAATCAAATAGAAATTATTACTTTTATCACTTCTTTTGTGATTCTAGAAGCTTAGAACATTCTAATTAGGGACCTACAAATAAACTGGTAGACTTATGGGGTTTGGCTCAGGAACTTTGTTTTTGTGACCATTCTAACACAGCTGAGAAGGGATGGAAAAGAAGAAACTAGCATTTCCTTCTACCAGGTCATGCTGATTGCAGCCTCCTGTTCTCAGAGTTAAAGTGACTAGTGCATCCACAAGGCTTCACAGGCCATCACTGTGCCTCGATATACACAGAAGCCTCCAAGCAGCGCTCTCTGGGTGGTGTGCAGTGCTTAGCTCACTGCAGAACAGCCAGAGCGGACAGGAAAATAACTGTGACCTATTAGCAGAAATTTCCTTAACTACTTTGGCAACATAAGCCCATGGTCTTCATGCATTAATGTCTGTGCAACTACTAGACTATTAAGCTTTCTATGTAAAGGATAATTGTTGCTTGGATTAGCAAATGCCAAATACATTGCAAGTAGAAAGAGCAAATTAAAGTAAAAAGTTTCCAGTATTTCTTTGAGAACAACTACATTAAAATGGATCAAATTTTCAGTGTTTCCTGTGTCAATGTATCTCAAGTAAAAACTGTTTAAATTTAAAATTTTAAAAGTCGTAACTCAGTTTCAAATAGATACCAAAAATAGTCTCTAAAGATAGGGGGGAATGTAATGCCCTCGAAGGCTTTATCCTAATTTGATCAGGCATATTCGTCATTCCAATCTAGAATGACGATACTAACTGGGGTAAATAGATCCATCACCTGAGCTACCTAACTTATCACTAGAGAACTTTTAAAAAACTGTAACATAGCATTTGTAAAAATGGTCAGTACAACTAGCACATGACTGTTTACTAAATTCTGGGGGCAATATAAAACCATGAAAAACTTTAGAATTTATCTGTCTATAACTGAAGACTTTTTCTGTAAATGGTCAATTAATAAATATTTTGGGCTCTGCAGTCACCATCACAATCATTAAACTCCACTGCTGTGACACAAACTCAACCACAGACAATACATAAAGGGCTTGCCTCCAACCCAGTAAACTTTATTAATAAAAACAAACACTGGGCAACATACAGGATGTGTTTCCTTGTGTGCCAATCTCTGATCTAGTTGAGGCTCCTCATAGAATATATGACAAAGCTGAGTACAGAGCCGTCGTGGCTGGCCCAATACCCAGTCACCATATTGCCCTATAGTCCACTCCGCATTAGACAAGCTTCTCCTTACTTAAAAAAAAAATAGAATTTATTTCAGAAAAGCTCTCTCATTGTCAGCTTCCCCCCTGAAGAAATGCGAATAATGGTAATGATAGATTATACCTTGCTTTTCATACAATGTTTGGCACAGAGGATATTCTCAGTGAATGTACATAGCATGTCCTCGTGGCAGAGCACTGGTGTAGCATTTGTATAGGGACAAGCTAGGCACACTTGTGGTTGTGCTGCACAACCAGAAGCATGAGTGTATACACATGAGTGTGACTATTCATAGAAACCTGAGTCGGTAGTACTTGGACGGGCAGTGCCTTAGTGCAAAGGGCAAAGAGATCCTGGAACAGTAATTTTAGATTTTGTTGCCTCCTACCAATTGTCTTACCTTTATGTAATTTGGCCAGAAAATATTAAACTGAGTTTTATTAGAATACAAACTCAAGGGACCATTTAACAGACAAATCTATAAAGTTCAAGTTTCCCAGACAGGGTCGTTGATGAACCCAGCAGCTCCTGAACGGAGATCTGTTGCATGGTGTTGTCATCCATGAAGGCCACGGTGTCCGGAGCCTTGCTGAATGCCAAGCGCCATTGTAAGGTCACGTCCATGAGCTCATCTGATGCTCATACCGCATCAGGAGGTCTTCATCCAGGCATTAAACCCTTGTCTAGGCACTGGGATGCAGTGGAGAAGGTCTCCATTCTTGTGCATTACATTCTACATGTATGACTACATGTATAATTCTGGATACCGGTAAGTGTTTTAAGAAAAATAAAGACAAGGAGACATTAGGAGAATGATTGGGGAAGTTGCCACCTTTTGAGCAGATGCCTGCTTATGTTTTGAGACTTACTTGCCTCCATCAAAAATGGGGTGATGATAATTTGCCAGATTGAAGGAGGAAGATGGAGCAGCTTATGTTTTAGATCGTAGTCTTCTTGAGTGTTAGTTCTAAGATAAATGATTTGAACAGAAACTGCAGTGTGTCCTTTCCAAAAACAAATCAGCCCCTGGTGGACAGTCTGATGATATTCCTGTTCCTCATGAGGAGAGCCATGGCTATCTGAGCAGAAAATAACAAACTAATGCATAAGGAAAAAAACAATATTTTAGAAATTTTTAATGAAGGCAGGGAGTCCATTTTACAGAATTTAATTCAAACAGCAGGGAATGCATCTCCCACCTGGAACATTAGTTTTGTCTCTCAGCTGCCTTATCATCACGTCTTTATTATGCCTTATCCTAATGTTGCTTCCAACACATCAGAAATAATTTACCCCTAGCCAGGTTTTAAATCAAGGAAATCCATCAACGCACACCGGTTTGAAGCGATGATGTTATTTTAAATACAGGGGACCCAAAATAAAATGAGTTGAAAATGTTAAGCGCAGTTCAAGTTCTTGTCACACCACAAGGAAAATGTATTGCGAACGGTGTTACTTTAGGAAGTGAGACATTGTGAAGCACCCTCCAATCAAGGACAGTTTCACGCACTGCGATTGTCCTGATGAATAAGGCAGCATGAGGACAATTTATCAGGCACATTCTCCAGTGAACAGGAGAAAGAGAAGATAATGTCCCAAACCTGCAGCTCCTGAGACTTTCCCAAAGGAACACTGTCCTCAGCAAGGTCCCAAAGAGCAGCAGGTCTGAGCTGGGCCGTGGTGGGCCTGTGCTGCTGGTGGTTCCATGGGTAACCCGGGCTCGACAGCGCTTGTGCCGGCAGCCGGAGCCCATCCCTGACCAGAATTCTTCTGCACTGAGTTTTCCTTTTGTTCTGATAGCACTTCTCCCCACAGTGCTTGACAATGAGTGATGCTCTAAAACCCTGCTCTTTCACACCCTGTGGGTGACCTATAACTTTTCATGGATGACCTTTAACCCGGGAACTGACAGTTTGATTTATTGTCCGGTGTTATGATTTATGAGTATCTTCTCAGAATAATTAACAGACAACAGGTGGCGGCATAATAATTTTGATTACCCAGCGGTTCATGAAACCACGACAAAGGTGACTTCATTTTCTGAATAAGAGAAGGACAACAATTAGAAATTAAACAAAGAAATGCTTTTATGCCACAGTTTTCGGTCCTTTGTCCATCACACAGAAGACTTATTTAGGAGGCCTGCATTCCTCTTAGACACCCGGAAAAAAAATAAGGAACTTCTACTCTGTGAATATAAGAAGACACTTTTCATCACCGTATGGGAAGAATTATTTTCCTTTCTTTGGTGAAGTCTTGATTAATTGAGTTACGTCAAACTTGTCAACCAGATCATGTTTTGATATTCCTGTTTTTGACAATGGCCATCGCCCAGGGGAAAACTGATGGCCAAAGAAAGTTTGAGAAAGCATTTAACTTCTTGTAAGGCATTCGAACATAATTCAACCAACTCTACCTCTAAATATTTCTTCCTAAGTATGCAAGCAAAAGCCAAAAATACTCCCCTGCACAACGCTTAGTTTTATTTAAAGCCTACAAATAGGAATCTGTGTTTTTTTTAAGTATTACATTATAATGACCTACACTGCTTGCATCTTCCTCCTCCACCCTCCGTTTTGTATATTTTTCTCCAAAAGACATCGCATCACTTTTAGTCAAGTCAAGGGTGGCATCCTCCTAGAGATTTTATGATAGGCACCTCACTGTCCTAGGGACTGACCCTTATTTCCAAATGAATCCACCATGCATTTAGTAAGTGCCTGCCTTTCGGAATGTCTAATGCTGTTTTTGTAATACTAAATAAAAATCAAGTCAGGTAAGATTTATCCCCTCTAGCTCTCCATTTAATCTCTGCCGAAAAATGGACCTAAGTGTTACTAATGAAATTGAAGTACGCAGGCCTCTGAATATGTAACAGTCCTACCTCCCACCCAAATGTTAGGTGGTTGAGGATGTCCCGTGCATATGAAATGCAGTTTTGTACAGCACCACACTAGTGATATTACAGGCTTATCATTTTAATTGACTTTTTGACATATAAAAATATTCCTGCAATCCTGCTTTACATTATAGTTTAATAACAGCTTAACACCCATCTATGAAATATTCATTCCTGTTACATTCAAATTTTAAAATATCTGATGGAGAACCTGCCTAATAGATAAAGGACAGTCCCCAGAATATTAAAGATGTTTAGGTGAGGGTAGTGTCCTCCACTGGAAAGTAGAGCACAATTACCATGAGAATCGCAGATTTTCATTTATGTGCTTTTAATTCACAAACAGTCCCTTACACCAAAATTTGGTGATATAGGAGTGAGTCTGTGGCACATATTTTTCCTTCTCCAACAGCAGCTGCAAGCTCCGTATTCCTGTTCCATGAGCCCCACTGAACACAGTCGTATTTCTGAAGAATAACAGAAATACCAGATTTATGTATTTATGTTTAAAAGATGATACCTGCATATCCAGCGAACACTCAGCAGACTAAGCACCGTATAAATTCCTCCATTTGGTTTACACGTTTCTCAGAGGCCTACCCACCCCTCGGTTTGGGAGAGCAGGTTGGGGAGAGAGTTTACTTTGAAAACATGATCCATGTGCAAATCATGAGGTAATTTTGGTACTTTGTTCCCCATCAATTTTTAAATTAATTATCTGGAAGCAAGCAGCGGTTAATTTTGGCCATAGACTTTTTGATTAGAAGCTTTGACCCTTTTTGCCTTTGGGCACCCCCTCTGCAATCCTAATGACAGGCAGGGTAACCCTTGACACCTGACTCAACACTAAGTCACACCCGGGCTGGCCGATCTTCCACATTCAGCAATCCTTTTGTTGCAATGGGACGGTCACCCACTCCCATCCTCCTCTAAGAAAATGTCGCCATCCCCTTCAACTAGCCCACCTCTGAATAAAACTTATTTCCCAGGGAAAAGAACTCCCCGCCCCCCCCCCCACTTTGTGCCATTACTTCTGGTTTACAAACTTTACACTACAGCACTGCCCCATATGTTTGTGCAGCACCCAAGAAGGTTTCTTTAGAAAGCGCTGATGCTAATTATAAATTTAATTTGCATTTTAATTAGAATGGTAGCAAATTAAAAGCGTGGCAGCTGGAGAATTTTGAACGCTTTGCAGAGATTTGGTGTCAGTATCTTCCCGTTTTTGACTTCGCTGCTTTTTCATTTTGTCCCCCCCTGTCTTTCATTCACACTAGCATATTGGCAATTTTTCTCCCCTCATCCCGCAGTCTCTCTCTCTCTCTCTCTCCCTTTCCCCTCTTTTATATATTTTCTTAGTCCTCTACTCTCCTCTGCAACGATCAAGTTGTGAATTCTTTCTTTTTTGGGCTGATAAACGGTGTGCGCTGTCCGGTGCCGGCATACGGTGTTCGGCATGATAGAGTGACTATGTAGAGAGCTCTTCAAAGCCCCTGCTAGCGTGACGCAGTCTTGCTCTCAGTGTCTGCCTGCAGGGAGGAATCGAATATTTTCTCTCTTTGAAGAAGGGGGCTGTTTGTACTCTTTTGGCCTCTATTTACCTCGAATTTGGGTGTGGATAATAGTGTCTTTAAATTACTCGAAATCTTGGCCACAGGTCGTGGGCACATTCATAAAAAATACTCATCAGGCATGCCACCTCTCTCGTCCCTGTCTAAGAAAAGGCATTGTTCGGGGTATACCTTTGGGCAAATCTGTATGCTGTCAACTCTTGAGCCCTCGGAGTAGCGTAGACCGCAGTCGCTGTGTTTCTCAGAGCTGTCTCTCACTTGGGATGTGAGCGTGTCTGTTTTTAGCACTCACGTGAGCACATCTAGTCAGTTCTGTCGTTTTCCCTATGTCGTGTCTCCATGGTCATTTTCCTCCCTTCTGTTCACTTCCCCCACGGTGTCCTTGCTCAATAATTTTCATTAATTGATTGACAGCTCTGATAGACCCAACTAACCTCTATCTCACTCTCATGTCTGTTTTTAAATAAGTACTTGTACGTCCAATGACCTTGTCGCCTCATCAGCTATCAGAAAATGAGCGTGCAGATATGGAAGGAGCTGATTAGCAAAATCAGCAATAGATCTCATTTCTGGCTGAAGTCCACAGCGAGCAGTGACAACGAAACTTTGCCGTTTTACATTTCTAAGAGCATCTAAAAATAAAGAATAAGCAATAACTAGGAAATGCTGCATCTCACTAGGGTCCATTCAAATGCGTTAGAAACAAGCCCCAGACCATCATTTTGTCACCCTGAAGGAGGAGAAATAGGAAGGTGTGTTCCCCTCAACAACTCTGAAGGGGAAAAATCTTTCCCATCGCCTACATTACGGGCCTCATTAAACCCTGAGAGCAAACATTTAAATTTGGGGGAATTATTCATTATAATAGGAAGATATGAGCAGCTTGTTTTTACAGAATTCTGTGTGTGTGTGTGTCCAACTTTCTTTCCCGTGAATTCTTCATTTTGTGGTATGCTAGAGAAATCAGCCTTTACAACCTTCTATTACTATGCAACCAGCTCTACAACTCTCACTCACATAATAAGCAGGACAATGTACTCCATGATCATCTAAATCCCAGCACTTTATAAAATGTTAACTTAAAAATATGACGAAAGAAGGAAAAATATGATGAAAGAAGGAAAGCAATCCATATCTGAATAAAATACGTGTTTTGGTCTATTTTTAAATATACTGATTTTTACCTTAGTCCGTAGTCATATCCTATGAATGAGATTGAATTAGAAAGTTACAAATTATTTAGTAATAAGAAATCACATTTTTATATTCCCCCCCAAAAAAAACCCTCATGCAAATGATTAAATTCACATTTAATCACAAACAATTATTAGTTGATACTATGACTCATTTTACCTAATTTAACAAACATTTATTTGCACCTTTCATTTCACAGGCTTTGAACAAGACTTAAAATCAACCTGCATGGGAGATCCTAATAAAGACGGCAGTCCCATGAAGGTATATAAACACCATCTATAATTTTCACCCATTTTTTGAAACTAGAGAGAGCAAACACGATTCTTTCATTAATGATTAATGAATGATCTCATGTAAGTGATGTTATAACTATTTCCAAATAAGTGAGTTCATTCATTCATTCACAGGCTCGATTAAGATAACTCCAGAGATAAGAAAGGCCTGCCACAAAACTGAGTTCCTTACAATTTGGATCCCAAGAGAGTTAGAAAAGAAGACAGCATTAGCAATTTCTTTAAACAGAATGGACAACTGATAAGGTGTGCTAGAAGTAACATTTTAATGATGGCAAAGGTGTCTTGAGATTTTCAGTTTGGTTTTCTGATCATTTACACTTCTTTCTAAAGAATGCATTGTATCTCCAAGTTAAGCAGCCTTGATTAAAAAGAAATTTGCTTCTTTAATTTGTGATTCTTAATTTGAGAATTAAACATCAAACTTGAAGAAGTAGGAGGATCTGTGTGATACTGGCATTTTTAAAAATATTCATAAGCATATTGCCGTCAAAAGAGTAATTGTTTAAAATAGTGGATAGTGGTATAAACACTGGCTGTGACTTGACCTAATTAACAGGACTACAAGACAAAATAGTAGAAATAAAAGTTCTAATTTCCCAGCTACTCGAGCATCTACCACTGCTTTACTCTAAGCCAAAATGTAGCCACTGTGGTTTAAAACCGAACATGTCGATTCCATGGTTTTCAAAGGAAACACACATTTTTGGTGGCATTTTGAAATGGACAATACAGTTTTCTGAGATAAATTTTTTTCACGGCCGCTTTGGAAAGGTTTAGTTTTTCTTCCTGTAATTTTTTGCAGCTGTACAAAACACTTTCATTAACCCAAGAATGGATTATTTGGAGTGCTAATTAATTGATTCTTCAAAATGCCAATTGACACACTCCCAGGGAAAACCTGATCTAAGCAACTATGTTAATCAAGCTATTGTACTTATGGTTCTGTCTGAATATCAGACCATCTGAAATGAGGAGAACTTTGCCATTACTCGCCTGGCCCTCTCGTGGGCAGCTAATTAATATGAGCTGAATATGACAGTTGTACTTGTATGTCCACCGTACTGCCTGACAATAACTCTATAAAATTACATTTCAGCTAAAGAATGGAAACAGTGTTAAATACCATTATTTGCCTTCCTTTGATGTCTCAGAGTCATTATGAAAGCAATTACAGCAGTTTCTCTGTCTGTATGTCTACGGGGTATTTATTATCTGTATCTGTCTGAATCCTTTGCCAGGTGGAGAATATATGGCATATTAAAGACAAGGGAATTCAGCCACAATTATCAGGATGGGAACAGAGAAAGAAACAAAATCAGAGTTTTGCAGATGATCCTGCCAGAAAACAGTAATTTAATATTAAAGCCTGGTGATCTGGGGAAAACTTGCAAGCTCTTTTTATTTATTTAAATTAAAAAAAAATTCTCCAGGTTCACAAAGCTCGTGAATCTAGGGCAGAATTAATTAAAACCAAAAGAGGAATTGGAAAACATAAAAACAAAAGGGAAAAAAAGTTCAAAACAGCAGCAGAAAACATTTTGCTTCTTAATTATAAGTGAATATTCTTCCTTTGAGCCGGCCCTTTCTTAACAACTGCTACAATCCACAAGATGGAATTGTTTCCCCCAGATGAAGTTACCCATGGTGTTTTTCACACATGGAGTGACAGGCACCAAGGAAGATCCAGTTTTCAGGCCACTCTAGGACTTTTCCCATCCTCTTGGAATCTGGTATGATTCAGACACATCTGTGTGCATCAGCTCCACTCTATCAGAGATGCCTCTGGACTTCAAAGGACACTCTGATTGACTGGCAAGGTATGGATGCTGACTGCCCCATGGAGGAGTTTTTCTCCAGGGCAGTGTCTGAGGACTGGCCTCTATATGGTTCAATTCAGAGAATATTGATTGTGTGCTCCCTGTGCGTGGTGCGTTCTGTGAAGGCTGTGGAGAATGAGAGATGACAAAGGCATGTGGGATGAAGTCCCAGCCTTCATGCATTTGTGAGGAAGGAGAGAGCGAGCCCAGGCATTTTTGAGACAGGCATTTGGCGAAATCCTTTATGTGCATTATCGTGTTTCATCTGTACAATAACCATACCAGGTAACCAGGTATCTTCGTTTCAGATGAATGAACCACAGTGCCAGCTGGTGAAGCCATTTGTTCAAAGGAGCACAGTTACGTGGCAGAGCTGAGCTTCCCACTCAGCTTCTGTCTGGCTCCAAGGTCTCTCTCTCTGTCCACTAGCTCCCATTCTTCTAATGCCTAAAAACAAACTGGGAGCAACGATGGTCCAGGAGGGAACAGTGTGCTGCTAAGTAAGAGGGGTGGAGGGCTGGACGTAGGGAGGAGCTGGAGAGAATATGCTCAGTGGAGTTCTGATTAGCACTGCATGTTGCAGATGGAAAAGCACTTAGGGAGGATGGGGGATTCCCAACTCCTGTACCCTCCTGGATTCTTGACTAAGACTAAAAACATAATCTCCTATGTGATGGAGATGAAAGACAGACTTCATGACTTGGAAAATACTACACAGAGATATGTGCTTATTAATATTACTGTTCTGAGAAAGAATAATATGAGACAGGTTGAGATAGGATTGACCCAAGATGTATTTGGAAGACAATGAAGAGATTGGCAGGTTAGAATTAAGGGTCAAGTTCCAAATACACTATGTCTGTAAAGCTTCGATGGCTCTGCCGTATGTGTCCCAGAGAAAACAGAAGACCTTTGGGTGGAGATGAGCGTATATGCCACAAACCAAAAACACTCCATTACTACAGAAAAGAGATTGGCAGTCTCAGCTACAATGAATGATTCCCTCTTTTTCCTTCTTCTTTTTCGACAAGTGTTCTGGAGGAGTTAAACTGCATTCCTGAGCGGGAAAGATGCTTGAACAATGCTGCTATCAGTAGTACCAACTGGTATCTCTGTTTGCAAACTTAAAAAAATCATTTCAACTACTGAAAAAAACAAAGTCAGCCACTGAGACCCTTTAACAAAGGACTTAACAGGACAAGGGGTTAACTATGAACTTGAAATTGATATCACCTAGACTCATAGAAAATATAGACATTTATTTAAAGAGAAAACCCTTGGAGACATTTTATTTTTGCCCCATGGAACTTAGTCTCAGCAGGCTCCACGGTGTTGGCAATCCTGATTGCCAGAAACAGAGACCGGATCTGAACTGAACCATGATTCTCTTTTGTCTCCAAAATATAAAAATGTTTGTATATTTCTCAAGTATGTGAATAATAGACTATCTTATATACTTGTATTAATACATAAACAATCAATGTAGCAAACCACTTGTGAGGTGGGAAAACAGCAAAGGCAGTAGAGTGAGACCAAGTTGGGTTCGTAGTCAAATCCCACAGTCTCTGCACATCTCAGTTTTCTTTCCTTAATTGGCACTGTCATTTGCCTTCCATGGTTACTACGATATCTTAAGAAAAATAAAACATATACACTGTCTAGCACTGTACTGGGTGCATAGCAGGCACTCAACGTAAGTTACTACTTCGGCATATACCACATTCACATGATACTTTGACTAGAAGAAAAGATCGGCCTAAAAGCTGCTAATAACGGTAAGAGCAGGGAACAGCTTAAACAATCTCAGCCTTTAAAGATGCCCTTGATGTTTCTTTCACCAGAAATTCAGTTCTCCCTAGAATCAATGACGGTTTTTATTTTTATAAGGTTTATAGTTGTCATTAAATGTTCATTAGGAAAAAAAAATACTCTGCAGAATGTTTGCTTCACTCCAGAGGAGCTAGGTTAGGCTACAACAGCAAACTGTTTTTGCAAATGATCTTACTCAAAAAACCTCAGTATCTGAAAGCAATATTAGCTGGTTTCTCCTATATGGCTCATGTCCTGTTGTGGGTCCTCAAGCTCTGCAGGTGCTCCCCACTTGGGGGCTTGGAATGTTTATTGTTCCTGCAGCAGAGCGGAAGTAAGCTGGCGGGTCACACACAAGCAAGGAGATCTCCAGCCTGGAAGTGTTGCACGCCACCTCTTCTCACAATTAATGGGCTCGAAGTAGTCACGTGGCCCCGCCCAAGCCCAAGACTCCAAGTTCAATCCCACATTTTCTGAGGAGAGGAACTGGGAAAATGTGGTGCACCGTGCTGTCGGTCATAACCAGTGCTCTTAGAAGACACATTTCCAATACACTCTTCTATAGGTCGTTTGTCAAGCTTAAAACTGCATGGAAGAGCAGAAGGACTACAAAAACAAACCACTCCTTTGTAACTGCAAGCGTGTCTCACAATTCTCGCCTTTAATTGATGAAGAACCAGGCTGTCCTGATTTTCCAGCTGAGGTAAAGAACGTTTCCTCTGGAATCAGGTTTGTCAGGCACATCAAGATCATGAGACTATCTGAGGCATGAACAGCCACCTCTGACACTGGCTGCAGGCGGAGGCAAAACACCTTTCCTGGCCACCCCAAGCCCTCCCTTTTGCTCTCCTGATGAATAACCTAACTACAAAAAAGCATCAAACATCTCAAAGACATCCCAGAGGCCCCGGTCGCCAAAGGGAATAAAAAGAAAATGCTGCATATATCAATATTCTCCTTCGGCTGCCCGGACATCCTTGTAGGCCCGAGGCCTACAAGAGGCCAGTGGTGACTGGGATGCTTAAAATTATAGCGCTCCAACAGCGCTTTATGGAAATAGCTTTTTGAGCCTCTAGAGGAAGGAATTCTCATTCAAAGAGTGACAGTTTCCAGTTTCACAACTTGCATTTTTCTCACATACTTGGTGAAAAAGGACAAAAAAATAAAAAATTTTTAAAAAGGAGAATGATACCTGGGTTCCTGAAAAATATGTAATAATAACAACAGCATCTTATTAAGATTGAAAATAATGTAAATACCTGGTGTTGACAAGGATGTGTGGGGAGCCGGCACTCTCCTCTGTGGCTGGTGATAGCGCGAATTGGAAAAATCTTTCTTGAGGGCAATTTGGAAAAATGTAACAAAATTCTAAGAAAAAGAAGAAGAAAAAATGTGCTCTTTCACTCAGCAATTTCACTTTAAGGACTATCTTAAAGAAACCATCAGAGATGCGTCTGAAGCTACATTTATACAGATTATCATTTTATCATTACTTACAACAGTGTAATAATAGAAATAAACTGAATACCCAACAGGGATTTAATTAAGTAAATTTGGTATATAAAATGCTGGTAAAACATTGAAAATCACACGTGTGGGTATATTTGTATATAAGCAGAGGATACAGACTAGAGGGAAGCAAAAAATTTTAAAGATGTGTGCTAGAGGACAATAAAATTAAGATATCATTAATTTGCTCCTTTTTATTTTCCTTGTTTTTCCTTTTTGAATATGTACATCATTTGAAAGAAAAAAAGGCAAATAAAACAAAAATAAACCTTTTGCCTAACCTCTTAGAGATACTAAAGTAACTAAGTCTTGGTAACTCTAAGTCACCAAAGTAACTCTAAGTACTTGTGTTTTTCTCATCTGCTGTGAGCAGAAACATATGTGGGATAGATAAGGAGGTACAGTTATCCCATTTGCCAGAAGAAAGAGGTGATTCTCAGAGGTTTTAGGCAACTACCTTAATTGGTTTTGTAACGACAGCTTGTCCGGTGGATCTGAAACCAATATAATATTGCACTATACTATGAAATCTGAGGTACACCTAAATCCAATATATGTGTTGTACATACATATACTACAGAAACCAATATAATACTGCATGTAAACTGTACTTAAATAAAAATAAAAAATTTTTAAAAACACAACTTCCCTGCAATCAGAATGAGTGTCCAATGATACCAGTCTAGGTAAACTAGCAGCCTATATAAATTAATGAGAATGTGTACCTATAAGTGAACTGAGACAGTAAGATGCTTAAACTGTTTCTTTGTATTAAGTTGCATATACTTTAATTTTAAGATCAAATTTCAGTTAGCATAAGTCATGTTAAGATGTAAAATATGTATTTTTTTCTTTAAGGGTTAAGATGTCGTTAGACTCAGGAGATAGAAACGAATTGTTAATATATCACTTTTTTAGAGGAAACACATTCTGACATTTGTTAATTAAACTTTTCTTGAGGTTTAATGCATTGTCAAGACAGGACATATTTTCAGGAAAGCCTTGTGATCTTACCAAGCTTTAAAATAATCCAAAAGCTATTTTGACATTGTACCTCATGTAGATAAAAGAGTATTTTAAGCTACACAAATCTAAAGAAAGGAGGAAATTTGATTCATCCCATTAATTAGTAGGTAACAACATAACGAGACAGAAACATGGCTTATTTTCTTCTAAAAGGATCATTAATACTACTTTAAAAGCCTTTTTGTTTTTACAAAGTGAATACTGTTCAATTACATTATTTTAAATTTACGACATACCATATAGTTTATTTGCTGTCAATGGGTCAAAAGTTACAATGTTTAGCCAAGATCACCTTTTGCACTTTTCCAATAGTGAATAAACATAGCAATTTTTAATTATAAATAGTGACAATATTCAAGAGGTTTCTCATGTCTTTTAATTTTATCTTAATAATCTTCTCCCTGGAGATCACTCATTTTCCTGGGGTCCTAATTCTTTACAAAGAAATGAACTGAGACCAGAGTGCAGATAAAACCCATGTATATTAAAACGATGGACATTATCGGATTATAGTGAAGGTGTTATCTGGACAAAAGCCTCCTACAGTATGTGTAAATGTAATTAATGTGAACGGCTTGGTGGCAAAGTGGATAAAATACTATATTCTCAGCCTTCCAGAGAAATCCGGGAAGCCCATGCTTCTGGTCACTTTCCAGAAGGCAGAGGGGAGACAGTGAGCTGTGGAAGCCAGCTGGCTTTCTGAGCCATATGACCTTCAGCCAGTGTCTCAATGTCTGCATCTCACTTTCTTCACCTGTAAAGCAGACAATACCACAGGCTGCACCGGGTCTTTGCAATGCATAAAGGTGACAATGCACGTAAAGGGGGTGGCATATTAAAGGTGTTTTATAAATGCTATTTTCCTTTTCTCTTCCCTGCCCCCTTAGCAAAATATTAGCTATCAGGATTCTGATATTGGACATGGAAGATACAACCATCCAAAGATAAAGGCATCTGTAAACCTGGCTGATGTTGGATTGTGCATTCCAGAGGGCTGAGTGGAAGGGTCTGGACGGCTGGGAAGGGCAGAAAAAGGGGCAGAAGAGGGATGTCCAGGGATGCATGATGATCTGTGCAGAAGATGAAGAGGGGGAACATCCGGGCCTGGGGCTTCTGGGGCTGAGGGCAGCACCTCCCATAAAGGGCAGAGTGAGAGAGGTCCAAGTGGACTCAAGGAAGACACACTGGAGAGGCTGCAAAAACCAACTGACGGCATCATCAGGACAGTTGAGGACTTGAGAATATGGACTACATAGTGGATTCTATGCAGAAGGAGGAAAAGCACGTGCAAATGAAGTAAAATGTGAATGATCCACAGGTCTTAGTGGAGTCTATCTAGGTATTCATTATTCTATTCTTGTAACTTCTACATAGGCTTCTAATAAAAGTTTATGGGAGAAAGTGAAAGCCTTTATGGAGAGCAAGTTGGGCTTCGCATAAAGCAGAACATGTATTCGGCTCCAGAACTGAGCAGCAATACACCTCTGTAAGCTCCTTTACTTCCCCAAGCTGCCTCTATCTTCCACAGGAATGCAGTCTTGCTTGCAGGGTGGGCTTCTCGGACTCCAGGCCTCCCCTCCGACTAGCCTCCAACCAGCCTCCCCAGGACAGGTATCTGTGGGGCGCTGAGCCCCAGGCTGAGTCTGCAGCAGCCCTGGTTCCTTACCCCTTCCACATCTGGTGGAGACTACACACCCTTCTCTACATGATGTTTCCAAGTACCAGAAATAAAATTAATGGGAGCATAGAGTAAATCAATTGTATTCAAATGTGGTTTTTAAAATATAATTTAAAAGTATGATAAAGAAAGTCATGTGTTTCTTTTTTAACATATTAAATAACAAGACCTAGAGTGGTTTTTAATAACTACCATGACTTGAAATAGTGATGGGCGTAAACTGTATTTTGAGATGTCTGTAAGTGTAAAGTGATATAAAAATATCAACGGTTCCTACTGGTGACAAAATACAGCTAGGGTTAATGCCATCATGATTTGTTACAATCATGAATAATTGAAAGAAATGTTGAATTTCAGTTAGTCATTAGTGACTGTCTAAATGCACGTATAGACCTCAGGCTAAGGATTCTGGTCAGGAGATACACATGTGCCAACTCTGTGCTAGAAGATTTACCAGGACCTCCTATAATTATTTCTGTGAACTTTTGAGAATTCTGTTAACTATAAACTGAAAATTAAGTGGTTGTTATGGTCTTCTAGAGCCTTGCACCCACTACTGAAGACTCTATTGTATAATATCACTGTGTATTTTCATAAGCCTTGATGAAAGTGATAATATTGGGTCTGTATAATTATTTATATTTGGAACCCTATTGTCTGGCTCTTAATATAGCATTTGTATTGTAAGTTTTAGAAAATGAGTGGTATATTTTTCAGCTCTTGTTTGTACTTTCCTTCCAAATTAAGATCTCAGTTATTACCTGCTCTCTCAAAACCAACTAAAAAAATCAGTTTTAATATAGAATCCACTTTGATAGTCTTCAAAATAATATGAGTTAATTTTAAAGGTCCTTCTACTAGACTTCTCATTTATGAAGAGTGGATAAAATACAGATATCTTACTCAATGGACAGAGAGAGGCTCAGGAACTCAAATCTATCATGCATTGGCCATGCTGAGCCTTGAAATTAGAGGCCACCCAACTTCTGCTTTATTTAGAACCTGCCTCCTTTACAGGGTTTTCAAAAAGGACATATGTAATGAAGTAGCTAGAAAATATAAATAAAAATATAACATGTGCAAGAAAAAAAAAAGCCCTTATCAGGAAACAAATATAAAATAGAAACTATAAGATATAGTTATTATAAGTTAGCCTCCAGGGGATCAATGTGAAAAAAGGATGCATAGTCATTACTTGAGAAGAAAAATAAGGAGTTCCAGTTCACAGGGGAAGTGAAGTTTTTTCTAGAACTAAATTTCAAAGTAGTTGCTCCTGGAACCTTATATAGGAGCACCGAATGGTGCCAAGAATGATGTTTTCAGCAACATACTCACAGAAGAAAATGGTAATGGATAACATACAGCTGATCTTGTCATATCCTGATGTCTTGACTGTGATATGAGTTTGAGTTATTGTGGACTGTTTTTCTGACAACATGTGAATTTGAAATAATTCTACTGGGCACAGTGGCTGGTAAGCTTTTAGTTCCCATTGATCCCAACCCCTGACATCCACGCCTTTGCATGATCTTTGCCTTTTGAATGCAGACAGGACCTGTGACTCATTTCTAACCAACAGAAATAGCATAGATGATGATGGTATGTCGATCCCCTGACAATGTTACAAAAGATTGAAGCTTCCATCTTGCTACTCGATTCTACTGTCTCTCTCTCTTCCTGGCTTCGATGGAGTAAGTCTTCTTATAAAGGCCCACATGGTGAGGAGCTGATGGTGGCCTCCAGACAATATTCCTGAGCCAGGGACCGAATCTTTCTCATGGTAGGTGAGCTCGGAAGTAGGTCTTTCGCAGAACTAGTCTTAAAAGCTAGCCCAGCCCTGGCTGACCCCTTCCTTGTAATGCTGGGAAACCTTGAGGCATAAGGCCCGGCCAACTCATCCCTACATTCCTGACCCCCAGAAACTGTGAGATAATAGATGTGTGTTATCTTAATCTGCCAAGATTGTAGTAATTTTTTATGCAGCAATAGGCAAGTAATATATGATAGATAAGATCAAAATTTTCAAAAAATGTAGAGCTTTCTCTGAATATGCTACTCAGGCAGTGCTTTGGGATATTGGGTAGTGTTGTGTTTTAGGTTTTGGCTTCCTTTCAAGCTTTTGATTATGATCTCTCATTCCCTCATTAGTACAGGTGCCAAATCAGCAGAAGAGCTCATGGTTCGTATGTGAGTAACCTTGCCATGGAAACAGCATTAAAGAGGTAAAATGTGTACTCAGATAACCAGAAAGTTATAAGAACAAAAGTGGAGCGTGTGTATTGTTAGGCTTATGACAGGTGACATGAGATAATTCTACTAGCTCTTTCAAGGCTTTCCATGTAGTTTGTCATAGAATTAAAGAAGAACCAGTATGTTTAAAAGAAATATACATACATGTTCTCAGGTGGACAGGGGCTCTCAGGGAAGACGTTCAGTACAGAGAATGATCTGATTTTTGGAATAACTGATCTAGAGATTGGGAGATGGATTAGGTAAGTTTTTTGGTCATTCATTCAACAAAACATGTTTGATTATCTTCCATGAGTCTGGCCCCTACTAGCTGATGGAGATCAAGGAGAAGGGAATCCAGTTTTTCCCTCAAGTTCACAGTTTAGCATGGGTGAGACATGTGACCACACACTGACGAAATATGTCCCAGGATATGCCAAGAGCTTGACTCACATTGGCTCAGTTAGTCGAGAAAACAGAAGTTTGTTCTCACCCCATTTTAACAGATCAGCAAACTGCCCTTTAGGAATCAAGGAGCAGGGAGAAAAAAGAAAAAAAAGAAAGCATAGAGTAAGCAAATAGCAAAGCTGGAAGTTGGTCGTGAGACTTCTGACTCTGGAAATTGCTTTCTGACCTTCTGACTTCCGATTTAATGAAAGTTTCTCACTTTCCAAAAGTAACGTGTTTATTATAAAACATTCAGATAATATGGCCAAGTAAATGAACAAAAAATTCACTTGTTCTCCCTATTATTTTTGTATAGCTATCATTCTGGAAAGTTATAGATGTTTTAATGCACAGGTGGATGGATAATCATCTTTGTGAGTATAGTTTATTAAGGAATTTGTGTTTGATCTGCCAGGCCCTTCGTGGTTTCTTGCATAGGGAATTCTGCAGGGAGCTACCTAAAACTAACAGGTTGTCCCACTTCAGTAGAAGCCTATACTCACAGAAGAGATGATGCTTCCTTGTTCCAAAGAAGGGAAGAGAGGGATTATTGTAACTGACCAAAAAGATAAAGAAACTCTTCCTGGGCAGTTGAGATAAATGGCAGTGGATCCTGCTTGGAGTGTGAAACCTGTGTGGTGGAGGTGGGGAGTCCTCAGAGAGGGAAAGCTGTAGGGTTTCCTTGCCAGTGAGGCTGGGGCCCAGGCACAGGGATGGCCCCAAGCATGGATAAAAGCAGCAACACTGTTGCATCCAAGGGACCAGGAGGCCATATGCATTGAATGTCGGCATTGGAGAAACAGCAATAGCCTGAGCTAATGGCCTGTGACAAATCACATGAGGGGTCCTCCCAATAACGTGGGGCTCCTTGAGACCCAGGGATTCTTGCACAACTCTAAGAAGGGGGAAGCTCCAGTTAAGAATGAGATAAAATATTCTGTTATTCTAGTAGCAGGAGTGCCAAGAGGCAAATGGAAAGAAAATAATGGGACACTTCAGGTATCCCTGACTTTATGGACTAATATCCACAAAATCCATGATTTGTCTGCTATCTCAGCAAATAATAGTTTAGAGAGTATGATATAGGAGACAGTTTTAAGGAATAGTAAGATAGATAAGGCAGGATCTCTTCGTTTATAGTCTATTGACAAAAAATTAAAACTAAGTTAATACCCCTTTTAAGAATTACATATATCATGTGTTCAATGAAGCCAGATGATGTCTTTATGAGTTTTGCAAGTGAAAGATAATCAGTAAGGATTCTCCAGAGCAATAGAAACAGTCAGATAATAGATGAGATAGATGAGATAGACAGACAGATGATAAATAGATGGATGGGTAGATAGATAGATGATAACTAGAAATGTACTTCAGGAAACTGGTTATGTGATCATGGGGTCTAGCTGGGCAAATTCTAAATTTGTAGGGCAAGCCAGCAGGATAAATACCCTTGGACAGGAGCCAGTGTAGTAGACTTGAGGCACAATTTCTTTTTCATCCAAAAGACCTAAATTTTGCTTTTAAGCCCATTCAACTGATTGGGTAAAGTCCATTCAGATTATTATAAAGTCAACTGAGGGTTGCCATTAACCACATCTCTAAAATACCCTCACAGAAATATCTAGGTTAGTGTTTAATTGATCAGCGTCTGGTAGGATTTATCTTTTGCCAGTGTTTTAGCAGCAAATACTTCTCACGGTAGGTTGCCCCGAGGTCTGTGATAGTTCTCGAATCTGAAATTCACAAAGTGCCTTGTGTGTGCTGACCCCCAGCAAGTCTGTCCCAACAGGCAAACTGGGTCCCTGAACCCCAACCTGAAGGCACACACTCCCGTTCCACTGTTTCCTCGACACCCTCATCTTTGCTCCTGAGCACATCAGGGTTGCCTGCGCTTTCTACATCTCCAGTATCTCCGATATCAGAAAAGAAAATCAACATTTGTATAAGCCATTTTGAAAAATTTTATTCAAAAGAGCATGGGCTGAGCCTACGTGCCAAGTTCTGAGCTAAGCACCAGGGATCCAGAAATGAATGAGAAACAGTGTCTTGCCCTCCAAGAGAACAAGAAAGAAGAGATAATGACGCAAGGAGGAGAGTGTCCCCTTAGCCT
The DNA here is from genome assembly GCF_030020395.1 of Manis pentadactyla. NCBI lineage: Eukaryota > Metazoa > Chordata > Mammalia > Pholidota > Manidae > Manis > Manis pentadactyla. The sequence continues at coordinate 19,477,339 of NC_080036.1, forward strand.
GGGATTGAGCTTGTGCGGTTCCAAAACTTTAATGATGAGGTGGCTGGCATATGCAAATATGGGGTGGGGTTGGCGTTGATCAGGAACCATGTACATAATCCTCTGAGTGCTGGTGAGGAGAGGTCTCCCTGGGGCTGGGTCAGACATGGGAAGGTGGCCGTGGCATGGGCAGGACCGAAACCTCCTCTGGGGAGCTAGCAGGTAGAGTCCCATCCAGAGCCTTCTTGCCATTTTCAGTTGAGGGCCAAGGAATCCTAGGGGAAAAGGGTAGGGACTGGTGCCCTACCCTGAGCCTCCTTTGTGATGGCCAATGGGGAAGCTTTGGTGTGCAAACACTGGTAGGATGGAGATTCCTGACACCGAGGGACAGTAGCCTGGGTGAAGCAGGGCATCTCTCCTGAGTCCACGGGCTTAGCACTGGCGGCCAGTCGGGTGGTGCCCCCCCCTTGACTCTTCTGCCTCCTTCCTTGACTTAGGGTCCAATCTTCTCTGTGAAAAAAGGAAAAAAGAGGATGATAAGAGGCAGAAAGGAACACAGAGAAATATACACAGAATTTGGAGGGACACAGAAGAGATCAAGCAGTAGAACAGGGCTTCCTAGATTTTCTCACTTCACGGTCCACATGGACAAGGTGAGGTGAAGAGTACAGTTGGATAGAGGCCCAGTCAGTACACGTTTTATGTTTGCACACCTGTAGCCAATACTGATTGGGAAACTATGGAAAGATGGTTTCCAGCAAAAGAGATAAGGATACAGGAAAAGTTGTGTACAGAGGTAGAAATAGAACAGAAGGCTTCCCAGGATAGGAGGGCAGGGCAGGAGACTGAGAGGGGACGCACCCAGCTGTGAGAGCGCCCACACCTTGTGGTCCACCCAAAAAGCTTCCTCTGATTTACAGTTCATGAGAGAGGCAGACATGTCACCCGAGGAGGAGGGAGTAACCGGTGAGCCAGGGGCAGGACTCGAGAGTGAGGGGCACCCTCCCTGGGGAAGAGGCGTCGCACTGGACCTCCAACAACCAGTGTCTTCTATCCCTCCCAGCAGCCCAGATAACAGCCGTCCAACAGCCACCACCCCAGCCAGGAAATGGAAGGGGACGGGAAAAGGTACCGACTCAGGGCTGCCACCTACCTTCCTTCCTCCCCACGCAATGTTGGGCCCAGGAGGCCAGCAGGTCCACTGCTGGAAGGCGTCCAGCTGCAGAGACATGTCATGGCTTCTGGGAACTGCGGCTGGGAGGTCTGCGTGGGGAGAAAATAAGGGCATCAGGTTGTTCCCCGGGTATCAGGAGCCCACCTGGGGCCAGAGCTCTGGGCCCCAGCCTCAAGTGCTGGGACACGTACCATCGGGAAAGGCTCTTTGTCAGCCTAAGGGGGCAATACTTAGGGGCCAGGATCCCTCCGAGCCCACCTGGGGCACTTGTGTTTTCAGGAGCCCTCTCTGAGCTTCCAGCTTTCTCTGGTAGAGTGCACATGCCCCTTTTCCCATGCCACCACCCTCTTCAGGGGCACCCAAGCCTCTGGTCTGAAGGGCGCTGACAACTCACATCAAATAACAAAACAGTCCTGGTAGCCTGAAGTGTGTCCTTCCCACAAAGAAATGGTAGCTTAATAGGAACCAGCCCTTCACCCTGCAAAGTGATCTTCAATGGAGGGACATCAGACATCTGGGACAGGGCAGCCTCTGGGAGGAGGGGGCAGATTTCTTGGCAAAGGCAGGAGCTTCCCCAGGCCCCTGGAATCCCAGCCAAGGCAGCTGCCCTCATGCCACTCCCTCCCTGATGTCCAGGCTGCTGCTGGGAGCCCCCGTTCCAGGAACGCTCGGGAGTGGTTCCCCCCGCCCAGCAGGGGCAGGATGGTGTGGTCTGAACAGGAGGCCTGGGCTGGGCCACTCAAATGCCCCTGCTTCAGAATTCTGCACCCAGAGACTCCTGGGAGAATTGGTGCTCTACTGGCCAACTACCACTTTGCTTTCAGAACCCTGGCAACCCCAACGGAAACAACTGCCACTGGGCTGGTAGGGGAGGAGCTAGAAGCCTGAGAAGCCCCTGGTTCCCTCCGCTGACCCACTCACTCTCCTGCTCTCCTCGGGATGGCAGCAGCTCTGGGACCTGCAGGGAAGACCCTCAGGGTTCCCACCTCCCCCAGGGGCAACAAGGGCTCAGAGGCACCACTGAGCCGCTTGAGGGATACCAGACACAACTCAATGAATAGGGTTTTAGAAATTCTGAATGTACCTAACGTATGCAATTATATAGGGAGAATATGTAGAGTGGCTGCAGTCTACTGGCAGCAGGTTGCTAGCAAGGATGTGGGTTGAATAATGACAGCACGGTGAGGGACACCTGACCCTCCGAGGTGCCCTGTGGCTGGACACTGACTTCAGGCCTTGGGCAGCAAGGCTATGCAGGCTGTATCTGTAAAGCCATGCCCTCCCACTGACCCCACCCCACCCCCGACCCATGGGAGCCCCAGTTCTGGGAAAGCAAAGAAGGCCGTCAAGGGATGAACACATAGGAGGAAAGGAGGAATCCCAAGGGCCAAGTATCCAGGGTGGATGTAGAGAATGGAGAAAGTTAGAGAAATAAAGTAGCAAGGCAGAAGAGAACCCTTGGCAAGATGCAGTAGTGCTGCTAGAAGGGAGAAGAGTTACTCAAAGCCCAAAGGAGCGGAGCCAAATGAGGCAGAGCGTGGAAAGGTGGGGGCCAGGCACTGCCATGGGGGTGAGGGCAGAGGGGAGGGTAGAAACACAGAAGAGCCCAAGGGATTGGCCAGGGCTGCCAGGGCGGCCCAGGGAGCTTTGAGGTGTCCTCTTGCTCGAGGGCATCACTGAGAGTGAGGTAGGCGGAGGCAGGAAGCAAAGGGGGGCTGTACAGAAGGACGATGAACAGGGAGCTCCAAAGGGCCCTTTTCTCCTTGTCACCTTGTCCCCTCCCGGTCCTCACCTTGTCACCCCAACCCTCCCAGAAGTAAGGGAAAGGAAGGGACTCCATTAAGTAAAGGTAGAAAAGGATGGAAACAGTATCCTTTCCAGAAAAAAATTATAGCTTCAGAGCAATCAGTTCAGCGACCAGGAAAGCCCCTCTAATGGTGGAGAGTTAAGCACCCAGTTGCAGCCCTAGGGGAGGCTTTCCCGAACCCTTTAATCTCCAGCCTTGGCCACCCCTCCAGCCAAGGGGAAACCAGCTCTGAGAGAGGCCTTGAAATGGCTCCCATGCTAAGAAGGAAATTGAGCTGTTTCTTCTGGGGAGGCTGCCTTAAGATGTGGGTCCAGACATGGCAGGGAATTGGCCAAAGAAGAGGGTACCAATGCCACCCCTTCCCTGACAGCCCCTGGCAAACCCCAACAGGAGCAACTCCCACCTTTCTTTCCCTCCACCTCGGCAGTGGGGGAACTACGTCCGGGCCCTGGTGGTCCTCCCGTCCACAGCTCTGCTGCCTGGGGAAGGCAGGCTGTGAACAGGAATGGAGCCTGAAATCAGAGGCCTAGGGAGAAAGGCTGTGGCCTCAGGGCGTATATTGAATGGCCCTCAGTATTGTTCAGTGATTGCTACCCCAGCAGGAAGGAAAAGCAGCTCCCAGTGGCATCTCGGCAGTGCTGGAGTCCTGGCCAGGACGTCTCTCACTGTTTGACCTTTCTGTGGTCACTATCCCCCAGTATTTGTTCGGGAATTCACCCATCCATAAGCTCACTGCTTTATCAAATATTTGCTGAGCTCTGCTGAGCAGTAGGGACATAAACATGAATGAGACATAGTTCCTGAGGACAAGAGCCTCCCTCCATAGTGAGAAAGGGCAAATGGATATGCTGAGAGTGAAAAAGAAATAACAATGCCTGGGCTGATGGTTCAGATACACATACTCCACAGTCCAGGCCCACACAGGTAAATCGACTCAGAAAAAGTTAACATTCAGAAAACACTCTATGGGACTCGTACAAGTCAGGAAGTACTGTTCTCCTGTGACCAGGCAGGAAGTTGGAAACTAGGATATTCTTCACCCACTCAGGAATTGGGTCTAAAATAAAAAAAAACATATTCACCCATATTATCAGGGTCCTTATTATGAGTAGTTCTGATGTTATGGAAAGGGAACCACTTGGGAGCTTTACAGTCTTGTGGGAGTGGCCACCAAGGAAGCCACTGAACATGCCCCCAAATGCTAGAAACCCAAAGTTTGGAAAGGGTCCTGATGGTGCCATGTAGGTGTATCAGGGACAAGGGCAGAAGCTCAGGACTGGGGTGGGGAGCAGGGAGCCTCAGGGAGCCAGGCTTTTGGGGATGTGGGTGCTCACAGGGGCTGGAATTGTGTCTGGAAGCTGCTTCCTCAGCATTCCAGTTGAAGGGTAGAGGCCAGGGCTGGTCCCAAGAAGACAGTGACAGCCCACACGATTGCCAACGGGGAGTCTCGGAGATTCCTCGAGGGGGCCCAGGATGAAGTGAGATGGTACTGGAGTACCACCAAGATGGTACTTCTCCACCGTCAGAAACAGCATCTGGTGAGGAGGGAAGCTGTCCATACAAAACTGGAAGGATGGACTGGAGCAAGGTGGGGCCCTCTCGTTCCCTCCGGCTTCTGCCCTCATTCCTCACTGCTGGGGAAAGGGTCTGAACAGAAGGCTACTGAATTAGTCACCAAGACCCAGAGAACTAGGGATTTTGCAGAGACAGAAATGGGAAGGAAGATGGAGCTAGAAATGCAGAGTAAAAAGAGGTAAAGAACCCAGCCAGGAGAGAAAGCAATGAAATCATGATAATAATATCACTATATACAAAAAATGAGATAGAAGAGGGAGAAGACAGCATCCCTCTGGGGCAAGAGTCAGAGAGAAATGAGGACAAGGAGAGAATGAGAACAGAACTGTGGGACAGGAGGCTGAGTTCAGCCAGAGCAACTTCCCTACTGGGAGCAGGAGCGCTGGGTGTGCACACTACGTTGTGTCAGAGGCTTCCTGTGCTCTAGCCCAGGACCAGACAGGCTCTCCTGGAGCACAGAGTCGCACAGGTCGGAGCGTGCTCTTTCCCGTGATCAGGCTGGAGAAGAAAAGAACAGGCCAAGGCTTGAGCCAAGAGTGGTGCTGAGCAAACCTCCCTTGGGGGAAATCTCACCTCTAGCCTTTCAGGGGCCCCTCTGGCACCTGCTGGGACCTCTGCTCTGGGCCAGCCCTGGGTTCTGCTACTAGAAGTCAGGGAGAGTCTCCTGAGCCTGGCTCCCAGCTCCAGCCCTGCTCAGAGACCCCTGGTGGGGAAGTGTGAGCTTCCCATCCCTCCAAGGAGACTCCTGCCCTCCTGCCTGGGCAGGGGGAGAGGGGGGCACCCTGACTCTGAGGACCAGCCCAGTACCACCTTTTGAACACAGAAATATAGCTCAAGTTTGGCTATTTAAATCCCACTGAAGGTAACAGCTGGGTAGTCCAAGGAGAGGCTTGTTTGGTGCTAGGACAGGGAGGGGAGGGCATGGGGTGGTTTCCACAGAAGCAGGGTCCTAAAATTCTTCCATCCCTTCTGAAGTGTCCCTTAAGCTCGGGCAGCTTGAAGAGGCCCAAGCAGGTGTTGGCACAGCCTGGGAGCAGCCGTTCGGGGGAGAAGCAACCCCTCCTGGGGCAGCTCTGGCTCTTGTGCCCTAGCACCACATGGAATAAGCTACTGTGACGGATGCCCCCAAGGCCAGCCTCCAGGAGCCCCTGCTGAGAATCCCTGCATTGGTACTGTCCCGTCTACCTCACAGCTCAGTCCCCAGACACAGCCCCCCAGATGAGACCGTTTCTGGGCCCAGGACACCCCACCCCCAGTGGAATGGAACAAGGCCGCCCAGTGCCTCGTGCCACAGAGCCCTGCTGACTAACGGGCCATAAATAGAGGCCAGAGCTGGGAGCAGCCCCAGGTTCCCCAGGGTCACTGTGGCTGGGAAAAAGAGAGGTTCTGGGACAAGATTTGAGCGTCCAGAAAAAGGTCAAATCACCATTCAGCCTTGGCTTAAATGCATAGTATTTCTCTTCAGGTTGTGAAGGCAGTGTTCTCTGGATAAGTTGCCTTGACTATTTGAGCAGTAGGAGACATCCTACTTTGCAAACCTCTTCTTCCTCTGTGTAGAAGTCACATATGCCCCTTGGCTTGGTCTCCCAGAGAGGGTCTCCCAGAGCTTGTCCCATGTGACCCCGCTGAGCAAGCCCTTCACATCTGCTCTATTTCTTTCCTCATCCCACCACACTCCACAGGTATATCTTTGTTCACTCCTGTTAGTTTTCAGCCATGGGTTTGAACCTTGGCTTCAGAAAGACACAATGGCTGGGGCAAGATGCCTGCTCTCTAGTGCCTTATGGTGTCTGGAGAAAAGAGCATAGTCCTCAATCTCAGGGGCAGGCGGTGATGGCCACAGTATGCACTAGCACCTTTGTGAGACCTCAGGTATCAGTACTGCATAGTGTCTCCTAAATCACACCTCATAGAAAACTAAAACCACGTTAGATGGTAAAGATAGTTAAAAAGTCCCTAGGAAACCACTGCTATTAGAAAAATATTTTGGGGCTGCCCAACAGTGAGACGGGCCTCTGCTCATCAAGGTCTTATAGACCTAAGGAGATGCTGCTACTTTGGGTGCCCCAAATCCCATCACCTCCCTTAATGTTCCACTCATACTTGAGGAACCAGGAATGATGTCTGGGGTGATGTGTCCATTGCGGGGAGTACTCCTGAGACACTGGAAAGTCCAGGCTTGCAAGGAGTTCTGAGGGTGCCCTATGGACTTACCAGTGACACGTGCAGGGACTTGCTGAGACCAGCAAGGAACGGGGAGGGGAAGCAGGGAGCCCCAAGGCTCCACGCTTTGGAGATGTAGGTACTCACAGGGCTGGGATTGTGTCTGGAAGCTGCCACCCTGGTATCCCTGTTAAAGGGCAGAGGCCAGAGGCTGGTCCCAAGAAGATGGTTTCAGCCCCGATGGTCAGTGAGGAGCCTTCAGGGGCTCACAGGGTGGGCCGTCACCAAGCTGTTTCTCAGAATCGGAAACAGGGCCTGGACAACAGCTTAATGGAAAAATGAGGACTGCATATATTTTAGCATAATTTTTTTTTAATGGAAAAAGAAAGGCATTTGGAGGAAGGAACAAAGTTGTCCCCCTCAGCTTGGAAAAATGGACAGGGGATGAGGCAGGCCTGCGCGCTCCTTGGCTGCCTCCATTTTCACAGCTGTCCCGCGGAGTTGTTCCTGACAGGGAACACAGGAGCAGCGAGATTCAATCTGGCTCAATTGCCTGGAGAATGTGGGACCCTGGAGAGGCAGAAACAGAAATTCTGTGGCCCCCTCTAAGGCAGAGGCAGAGAGGAAGAGAGAACACCACTGCGAGAAAGGAGAAACGAGAGCAGGGGTGGGAGATACTTTCAGAAACAAAAGATTCAGCACAACACAGGTGGGAAGCAAGGTCCCCAACTGCCAGAAAGCCCCAGTCACAGAGTCGGGGGAGAGAGAGGGACAGAGAGGAGACGGGACGCAGCTGCCCCGACTCTGCCCCAGCTGCCAGCTCTCCAGGAGAATCAACCAATTCTTCTGAATGTCATGGTTCAGAGCAATAGAAAATGAGAAATCGGAAACTTTCAGGGCAGCAAGGAAGAGGGTGGGGAAGGTTTTCCCTGGATGGGGGAATGGCAAGATGCCGTGTGATTCCGACGTGTATACGGAACTTGACTTCTGTGTAGTACCACACTGGGTGGTGTTGAATCAGCTCCCTGGCTGTTCGTTCTCTGGTACTTTCTGCCAGGTGCAGGGCCCAAATAAAGACTGAGAAGGAGAAGGAAAGATATGCAAGACTAGAGGGCTAGATGTAGGGGAAACCTCCACTTCCTTTTCTGAGTCAAGCTACATGCCAAATCTTCACATGCACCAGTTGGCATGGCTCCTGTGCAGAGACAGTGTGACTTGAGAGGGGACTTGAGAGGTGCCCTGGCCTTAGGAGGCCCAGAGCCCCCTGCTGCTGCCAGGAACTGCCCCTCTGGAGCCCAGGGGGGCATTTGGTAAGGCACCTCCGGGCCCTGCCAGTCTCCCTGTCCCAGGCCTATCCCAAGCCCTCTGGGAAGGCCTCTTTCTCTTCCCTCCCCCTGCCTGGCTCTCCTTCCCAAGAAGCCCTAAGAAAGTGCTCCCTTCCTCCCATCCCTGCTCCTCTCAGGATTCCTGCACAAGGAGGGATAAGTACGCTCCTCAGAAGGAGGAGGACAATGGCATTCGGATGCCGATACCTCAGAGAAGTTTTCCTGAAACCCAAGCAGCCTTGAGAAGCCAAGACTTAAGGAATCCTTCAGAATGGGTCTCAGGCCCAGCTCTCCCAGGGAAAGCAGTGGATTGTTCAGGAAATGCCCAAATTACAGCGTGATTAAATAAGCAAGATATCAGGACCTGATGTCTTGGGCCTAGGAATGCTGTGCAGACAAGTTCTAATTGGCTTTTCCTTAATCAGCAGACGTTGGACATAGCTAACCTCACAAGACATGTTCTTCTAGGATACCCTATAGACCCCATGGATAAAGTTGCTGAAAGTTAGATAAGGATCCAAATCCTGGCTTTACAAGAACTTCTTGCCTGCAGGAAGCTCACTCTGTGAGGAGAGGAGTCAGTCAAGAGAATCATAAGACTCTCTGCTAAGTGTAATATAGTGTCCCAAATGTCCTGTACACAGGGAACGCAGAACCGTTGAGTCAGCTGCAGTAAACAACTGCAACGCCTGGCAACTCCTTCGGTGGAAATGCTTTCGGAGGTCTTCAGCCTGTCCTGAGACCAAGGCAGGGACAGTGAGACAGGCTGCCACTCTGGGGAGGGGAAGAGGTTTCTCTGGGGTCCAGGCTTGGTGTGTTGAAGTCCAGTGGTTGGACCAGAATATTTGTCATTTCCAAGACAACCAAGGAATGGAGCAGGTCGGGTACGGAGCTTGACCCTAGTCGGCTGCCCCTTCCAGCCTGGGGAGGCTTGGGGCGTCCAAGAAGGAGCAGAGGAGGAATGGGGGACATCGGGCTAGAGCGAGTCTCCACACGTGGGTGCGGAACCAGGGGCAGGAAGTGTTCTTTCCTGCTTTGGAAATTTCATGGTCTTTTCTTGCCGCACGGTCCCTGTTTTGCCACCCGGGAGACAATTTTTCCTAAAGTAGACTGACACAGGTAGAGAATACACAACCTGAAACAAGATTAAAAAAATAGCGGGAGGAGGAGTAGACAAGGGTGGGAGACAGACCCCAAGAGACACGAGGCAGAACAGAGGGCCTCGTGGGTGTGCTGCGGGTGAGGCTCTGCCAGAGACGGCAGGGCCAGGGACTAGGCGGCGGGGGACCTCGGCAGCTCTGAGGACACATGCGTGCCGTACGTACTCCAACCACACTTTGGAAAGGGAACTCTGCAGGCGATGAAAGGCAGTGATGGCCAGGAACTTGGCTACCAACGGCTATCTGAGTCCTTCCATTCTTCGTCCTCATCTCAGCGTGAGGTTTTGAGAAAGAGGAAATCTCCATGAGTGCCCCAGATGGGAGGGACAGAGACAGGGCATCTCAGCAAAAGTGGGGCTGGGCCTGGCCCCTGTCTGGCCCCTGGCCTGCCCACCCTGCGGAGTGATGTGGGTTAGAAGGGAAGGCCTGGGTCAGAGAGGGAGGCCGCATTAGGGCGAGGGGGATGCATCCTCACTCTGGGCTCTTCTCTTGGGTCCTTCATCCTTAGCTCTCATCTAGGCAAAGGGCACATTGGGTCTAAAGAGAATTAGATCGCCTAAGATTCACAGATTTTCCTTTCAAAATAGGCATTCCCAAAACAAATGGACTTGGAACTGGGGCCCCCACACCCCTAGGGAGAGCCTTGCTTTCCCTTCATTCCTGGAAAGGACATTGATCCAACCAGGAAGTAGGGTAAGATGCCTGCCCCAGGGTGGGACAAAGAATGGCTTTCCAGTTGAAGTTTGCGAATAACCCTATTTCCATGCCTAGGGAATTATCAAACCACCTGCTGGTATAGATCCTTCAAGACAGACAAGGCACAGTTAGGTTGTTGAGAAGAATGTATTACTCCAGTCAGCTCCACCAGCTTACCCTCATTTGCTTCTCCTCCTCTGCTCGGGATTGCTTCCCCATCCTTGATTTGCCTCACTTTATTCTCAGCTGAAGCCTTTGCATTGGCCTTTCTAACAGGATTTCACTCCCACTGAGCCACGGGGAACGTCCTGCCGGACGGTGTGGCTCTATGAATCCAGTGCCTTTGACGGATGGGAACTTGCTCTGCAGATGGGAAGAAAAGCCTGTTATGAATGGAGTTTTTATCTCTGTGCTTTCCCACAAGCATTTCTTAAACCTATAAATGTCATGCACACCTTTTGCTCTGGTTTTTGAACTTTTTTTTGTTTTTTAGCCAAGGGCTGCAGGGGTTTGTCCTCATCTGTAGTTCGGGCTACCCCTGCGTAAGAATGCGTGACCTTCTGGGAACTCTTGACATCTCTAAACCACTGACTGACTTCAAACTGCCTGAGATCTCTTAGCATTCCTCAGCTGCAAGTGCGCTGACACACAGAAACTGTCACTTATCTGGCAAGCTAATAGCCAGACCTTTCTGGAACCCATGGACTCATATGCCTGCTTTCTCCTCCTGGCTGGCTTTACCATTTCTGCTTCCCAAACGGCTGCATCTTTTCAAGTCTCTTGTATATGCTTTGGGAATTGGGCATACATATTTTAATGCCATTCAAAACACACCACGGAAACTCAATTAAGCCTTGAGGATACACCCGTGAATGAGAAACAGTGTCTTTTGCTTCAGTGACATTTAATGTCGTAAAATAAGCTTCAGTACTTTCCAAGACATTAAAACATAAGGTTGCATTCGTAAGTTAAGAGAGGGAGTCAGCCTTGTGGAAAGCAAAAAGCAGAAACCTTTGCAGATTTCTAGTACAGGGTGGCTGGGGCTGGGTATAAGGTGTCCCTGAGAAGGAGCCTGCTGACAAAGCAGATAATGCTCAGACTGATGGGAAACACAGAAGTCTCAAAGGATTCAGCCTTTCCAGATGTGGGATCCACAGTTGGAGGGAGAAGCCATCTTATCAGAATTCCTAGCTGGGCGGCAGAGAACTGGACAGGGAGAAGACCAGATGATGCTTCTACGAAGCTGTCAATCCACTACTTAATGATGGCTATTGGAAAAGAGAAAGAATATGATCAAGAAAACAAAGTCCAGAAGGGATAAGAGGGATGGTAGACCACCTGAAGGCAAATTGTTCCCCACTCCCCAAGGCCCTAAGCAGGTTCATAGGGGCACACCTGGGAACAGCCTGGTGTTGCCCAACTCCACCCCTGCTTTCCACCCCTGCCTCTGTGTTCTGCTTCCCTATGAAAGAAAAGATATGCATGAACAGCTAGAATGTCCCCAGCACAGAAGGAGAAACTGGAGGTAGAGAGAGAGCTACACAGAGACATGCAGAGAGATGTTTGTATGTTTCCTGGAAAAATAACAAAATGGATAACAGGTGCAACAGAAGAAAAACAGCAAAAGAATTGAAAACATTCCCCTTGGGGAAAATCCAAGGCAAAGAGTGGTGAGCTCAAAAAATAATGATAATGATAATAATAATAATCGATAGGGAATGTCAGCAGAAGGCAGAGGCAAGGGGATCTCTATCAGAGACCCGACAGTGCTCAGAGAGGGCAAGAAGACAGAAGCTGTTCTTGTCCACAGTCCCCTGTGCCACTGCGGCTGGCACCCCTAGCGCCCCCCGAGCCCGCCCTCATACTCAGCTCCAGCGCCCAAGCGAAGAAGTGGAGGAGATGCCTTGGGGGAGAGGAAGGGGGAATGGAAAGAAGGGGCAGGTGCAGGAAGCATTTGAAGACATGGAGGAGGGAAAAAGGCTTCTGGCCTGTGGTGTGGGGCTGGAAATGTACCTCACGATCATTACGTTCCCCCACCCCCTAGAAAGCCCCCGGTACCCATGGAAGAAAAGAGAAAACATGATTGGATGAAGGGGCAGATAGCTGGGGTCATGCGAGATTCCCCAGCCCATTTCTTTCCTACTTTTGAAGGAAACTCAGTGCTGAGGCTTCATCGGGTGTATCTTTGCCTCTTAGGCCTATTTTGTGAGGGCACAAGGATCTGCCCAGTGGGCATCAGCAGTATGTTTCTAAGGATTTCCACAACTGGTCCCACTTTGGTGCAGCGAGGGAATGACGTGGCATCGTTTGCAATCTCTGGCTTCTGACCTCACATGGGGTCCCAATCCTTTGTTCTGGCTGGTACTGAGAGCCAGACCCCTGTGCTCTTTGTCTGATCGGCCTCTGATGGCAGCCAGCTGAAATCGGGAGATGACGTTGAGTTTTGATCAAGTCTTCAAACCCAGAGCATTGAACTATTGGGAGCCATCTCTTCTCTACTTTTTCGCCTTGATACAATGCCCACACAAGAAGACTCCTCCCATAGACAGAGGCTCGTATTTCTTTTGCCACCATCCACAACAGGGCTGATAATATAATATTTCCATTTCAACAAACCTCTATTGAGTACTTATTAAATCATATTCTATTATTTGGAACCTGCACCAAGACATTGTCGGAAGGTCAACCCAATTGCACAGACCTTCAGCCGTAGCCCGACTCAGATTTCCTTGTGCCAAGCTGTGTGGGGAGAGAAGGGGAGGAACAAAGAAAAGGCCTTGCATTACTCCAGAAGTGGTCAGTTACCAAGAGCCCAGTCTAAAAGCTGGGCCCAGATTTCCCATGAGCTGAGATGTGGGCTTGTTCCTGATCCATTTACTGTAGGAGACATGCACTCTTTTATGGCCCCTCATAATGCAGAGCTGAGTCGTCACAAGCAGCAGGATTAGCCTATTCAGAGGAGCTTCTCTAGCTCTAGGGTTTATGCTCAAAAGAAACAGCCCAGTATTTACCCACTTTTTTTCTCTCCATTCCTTTTGCATCTGCTCATTCTCCCTTAATGCTCCAGTTGGCCTGCCCCTGTGTATCTGTGGCTGACTCAATAAAGACATATTAACACTTCCGCATTCTTTACCAGATATCATGGATGAATATCGCTTCAGCTAACAAACACTTATTGAGTTTTATATTTTACGCCAGGCTTCAAAGTCAACTGAGTGTTGGTTTTCCCCCATTGAGAAAGTCACTATTGAGAAGACAGACATGAACTGCACAGAGGGAGGCAGGGTCAAGTGGGCAGGGGGTCCTTTGGGGGTGACCCTATGGGAATTTATAAGTGACACTGGGACTCAGGAAAAAGATAGTGGGTGGTCTTTTGCTGTTCCCAGTTGGAACATAAGAAACAAAACAGTGAGGAAGATGATGAACAAGGAGCTTGAGCCTCTCAAATGTCATTCTTCTCATAGCTAATCCTTACGGGTGGGGAGATGGCCCAGGGAGCTAAGGAGTGGGGGGGGGGTGGAATATCCAGGTGGTTTTCCAGGGCAGGACGACTCCGGCTGAGCCAGTTGTCCCATGGGGTGGTAAAATGGCGACCTGTCTTCCCTCCATGCCTCTTTCTGCTCCTGTGGCTCCAGCCACCTCTGCTTGCTTAAAAAAACATGTTAGATAATCAGGATAGGAGGCAAACACTCCAACGCTGACTCTGGCAAACTAGAAAGAAGGAAATGGAGAGACAAGTGAAAGAGAAAGTCTAGAGAGAGATCATGTAGATACATAATGCCAATAAGAAAGCAAACCTGGAGAAAGAAAACTAAAGGCTGAGCAGGAATTAAAGGCAGTGGAGGGCAATGTGATCATACGGGAACTCCCAGGAAGGGAGAATCCCAGGTGGACAGAGGGGAGTGAGGGCCGTGGGAGCTGTCAGACCTACCAGGGTGCTCTCTTCCCTGGGGAGCAGTGGCCGGGGCAGCCCCATTTCACACAGTTCCTGAAAAGGTCAAAGAGGCGTGGATTTAGGGCAGGGCCCAACCAGAGACCATGTAGGGAGCGGCGGAAGCGGTTGTGTCAAGAACATGGTTCAAAAGGTGCCCATCTTCCCTAACTTACCCAACCCCTTCCCACATCCTCGCTTCAGCTGTGGGCCAGGTCTCTGATCCAATCTAGCCAGAGGGAATTAAGGGAGTGAAGAAAGAAATACGGTCGTGTGGAAGAGTCAAGCTGTGGGCATGCTGTGGGGCGGCCTCCACCTACCTTGCTTATTCCAGTCTAATTCAAATTACCACGACCCTTATTCTTGGGCAACTTTTGGGACATCTGACACCCAGAAACCACTCATCCATTCCTCCAAAAGGTGGTTGCTGTGCAGTGCTGTGGAATGGGAACTAACAGAAGGCATCAAGAATGTGCCTTTTGGACTTTAGGATTCACTCTCTTGTTACCACATTTAGGGCTCCTAATCCAACATAGGGATCCCTCCCTGACCAAGGTAAAGCACAAACTCTTGACATAGATACAAAAATGAGGTATAACAGGTTTTTAAAAGAGGACTCTTGTTTTCACTGAGGTTCTAAAAGGCCAAGATAAAAAAGAAAATGGGTGAAAATGTCCACTACTTTTTAAAGGAGCTAAGAGTTAGAGAGAAGGAAGCCAAAAACCAGTTCCATACCTTCGTCCAACACCCACATGAAGGGTAAGAAACGTTTGCATTCTGGAAGAGAAAAGAAATTTTCTAAGAAGTTCTTGGGGTGGTATTTCACTTTTCCTCTTCCCAATTTGGAATAGAAAAGAGTCAAATGGCAGGACCACACAGGGTCCTTGATGTGTGTCCCCTGGATTTTGCAAAGCACAGTGCACTGGTGCTGACCCACAGGTGACAGCTCTAAGGGAAGGGGCCGAGCCCCAAGGCGGGGGACTCTGGTTCTTTGGTGAGGAGCTACTCTCCCAAGGACAGGGAGTGGAGTGAGGACCCACTGTTCTTGCCTTCTTGCTCAAGGGAACAGTTGGTCAAGTCCAGGAGAGTTTCTAGGAGGGACATAGTGATAGTGGGAAGGATTATTTGACTGAAGAGGAAGTGATCATTGCAGACCTGAGGATAAGCTTTGCCCATGGCTGGAAAATGCATGCAGTTAAATGCCCCTGGGGTGAATATCCAAGGGACCCTCAATAGCACCCTACACAAGAATCAGCCCTAAAAAGGCACCAAGCCCAGAACATGTCTTCACAAGATCCGATGCAAACCAAACCACAGCCTCATTCCTGAATGCCAGGGCAGAAACTGAGGCTGGGAAGGGTGAGCAAGGCTGGGGCTCAGAGAGAGGCTCACCACAGCCACCAATGAAAGAGGGAAATGGCTTTAAGTGGAGTTCTCTGTTACACAGAATGGAGTATTTGGGCACTGAAATGGATCTGTCTCATGACTAAAATTGACTGAAGGCCTCGTTATTAGCTAGAAGTTCCTGGAACAATTATGGAACTGGCCAGAGCTTTCAACTCAAAAGAAGGAGGGCAAGACATAGATCCCCAGAGTAGATTTTCAACTAGCAGTTGCTCTTGAAATCGCAGGACATTTGGGTCTTGTAAGGGTCTCGAGGAATTTTCCTCGCTCTTTCCCCTGCTGTTGGTCTCACAGGCTTCCCACCGGCAGTGCTGTGCCTTGCAGGACATGTTCTAGCCAGAGTAAAGCCCTCTGTGTATCGTGAAAGGAGGCTTTGTTCTCTAGCTTCCTGAACCTGCCACCTGTTCTTGACTAGTGGAATATACTTCTGCCATTCCTCTCACTCCACAATCCTTTGGGATGTACTTTAAACTTAGCTCCTTTCTGAAAGTCTCTGGAATTTCCCCCAAGTGAGGAGAGGGGCTTTATTGCACCATCTCCAGGGGCACCCCCTGCCTATCTCTGTGGCTCAGAAGTCACTGTCACCATCTCCTGCTTATCTGTCATTGGTTCCTCCCAAGACACATAAATTCCTTGAGGACAGAGCTTCCATCCTATTTATTCATTTATTTCCAGGCTGAGAGAACTTCTTGACACATTGTAGATGCTCAGTTAATGCTTGTTGAATCAATGCATGAACACACTCAACGCCACCCCCTTTTTTTATATTGAAATGGTGAATGTATGCGTATCTATTTCTGGGCAACCACAAGAATTTCGGTTTCAGTGTATGTCACTTGAACATCACTTACCTTGAGGGAACAAGATGGAGCAGATTAAATATGGACGAAAGGAATACAGAGAAGAAATAGATTTATTTCTGAGGCCTTGGTAAAGATAAAAAAAAGATACTAGAGCAGAAGATAGATTGTGTGGTCTTCCCCAAATTTGGGAAGAATCTAAAAACGTCAGGTCATGACCTATTACCCTCATAGTGCCCCAGACTAGTGACTGGATCTCAGGGAGTGGCTTTAGGAAGCTATTCCCAGAACGCTCAATCTCCCAGCCCCACGGGCCTGCCGTCCGGGGACTGTGCCTGTAGTACCAGCCAGAGTATCTGTTTACACTGTGGCCCAAAGACTGTTATAAGAATACTTCCTGGGACATTTATGCCAGGGGAACCAGAAAAAGAGGCCAAAAAGAAGTGATGGTAAATTTTGTTTATGTTAAAGAGGCCAAGTGAATGTTTAACCAGCCTTTTGGAAAATTTAAACCATATGAGGACTGAGAGTCTAAAATTCTAAGGGAGCGATTAAATTTGAATTTGTCAGATCTGTGTAGCCCTCCAGAAACTTGTTCAAATTTTGCTTCCTGTTCTTTCAGGAGCATACAGACAATAAAACTTATATGAGATGAGACTACCACTCCTGACTTCAATTAATGCTGCATGCTGTCCTCAGTAGCACATAGTGGATGAATTTCATGGGAATCCATGTTTCCTAATCCAATATAAGTCTGTTAAGTATCTTTCCACCCTAAAGGAACACTGAGAGGATTTTTTTTTGCAGATTCTCAAATTCTTGTTGCAGGTATTGCGAGAAAACTCAAGTGCAGATTCTGTGTTGATGAATATCTCTCTACAGCACCCAGCACAGGGCTGGGGACATAGTCGGCTGTGTCCAAGCAGCACAGAGGATCTAAATGTGGGGTCCGTGCTGGTAGCTTTGTGTCATTTCAACTATTAAAAATTTCTCATAATAAACCTGGCCTTGTATCTCTTATAAGTCTGATTTTTGCAGACAAATTTGGAAAGAGTCAAAGACAAAAAATGGAAAATGTCCTTGTTCATCTCAATGTTTGTACTGGTCCTGATTAACATTGTAACGGACTACAGAAGACTGCTGACAGTCACCTGGCTGGGCTACGAGAGACCGCACTCAAACTGTGCCTGGGCTCTGTGGGAGCTTAGACATGCTCTGGTCAGAGGTTTCACTGGGGCTCTGAGTTTGAGAAAAGAAACATAGCAAGACATTTAGGAAATCCAGTGGCCCTCTGGGAAATCCTGGAATGTGGCACTTCTGGATTGACTCTGAATTCGCAGAAGAGAAGCAGAGACTTCCAATTTTGATCTTTTTCCATATCAGGATAAAAATAACTGAAGATAACAGCATTATAAAATCTGATTTAAATGTCAACCTTTGTGTTCCACTGAACTTTGGATAACAGGATGTTGTTTGTTTGATCATTCTCCATTACAGGCCCAGCTTCCTTGCTGGACAGTGAATACCTGAAGAGTAAGCATTGTGTCTTATATACCTTTGCCATTTTTTCATCACCCCACAAGTTCAGTTTTTAGTGTAGCCATATAGCAAGAACTTAAGGAGACTTGTATTGAATTAACATAGTCAAATCTGAGCTTGCCATGTCAAATATTGACTTGTTATTTGCATGGCCAATAATCTTTGCCAGCATTCTCATTGGCAGCAGTATGTGAGTTGTACAGGTAAATCAATTAGGACCTAGGTCAACCGTGAATGTCTGTGTAAAAGTCTGAACTAGCTAAACTTGCTACTAAAGTTTGGGTGAGTGTTGTGGTATAAAGTTAACCAGGATATTAATTTTTTAAAAATTCCAGGTTTTAAATTGGATGAAATATTTAAGGAGTGTTCAAAAAAAAATTGAATGGAATACAGAGAAAATATAAAGTCCATATGACTTCAGCATGGGGGAGTATTTTTCAAGCAGGAAGCAATTAAAGACTTCATGAAGGAAAGTCTTGATAAACGTGATTCCTGAAATTGTTAATATTTATGAAAACTAATATATTTTGAAAATAACAAAAAATATTGAATTTCTATTACCAGTACTGTTCTGTTGAAGGAATTGGAAGAAATGGGATATTTTAATTTTCTTAACCAGTTTTTACTAGCAGAAAATCATAAATTAACTAAAACTATTTTTTTCAAGTGAAATTTACATCCATAATACAATTTTAGAATGAACTTATAAATGAATAGAAACACAAATGCATGTTTCCTAACGATGGATCTCATTGAGGTTTCAGAGACTGAAATAATCTTTCACATTGATGTTTAATTAAAACTAGTGTGTACTTATCTAGTGCCCTTGAGAGTCTGTTAACTAGATTTTTTAAATGTACGTTTGTATTTTCCAACCAACTCAAAATAACTAGATGATTGATTTTTTTTACAGAGGAGGAAGATGAGGCCTTATATGAATAAGAATTTCTGTTAGGGCTTCACTTTAGAACATTTGAAAAAGTAGTTTCTGTTCTGCCACGTCTATGTGATCCTCTCTCTCTAAAAAATTTCTTTCCTTACACATAACTACAAACCCCAAACTCTCTTGTATAGTGAGGGCAGTAAACTTTCAAAATAAATATTAGGTCTGCTGAAAATACCCCCATGGGTACCTCCTGTTTCAGGGGGCATTTTTCTGCTCCAGTGGGTAGTGGCTTCATTCCCTGTGATATCCATTCTTTTCCCATAGACATACAAAAACTTTCAGAATCATCTCCATTAAATATTTCCTTCCAATCTGGAGCTGATCCCAGGAAACAAGAGGTTCCTGGTCTGAACACATCATTACAAAAAATAAAAAGAAAGTGGTTATTTCAGCTGCTTTCATGTTTGCTTACAAATTAGCCACCGAGGCTTGCCAGGTATACCAGAAAAGAATGAGACTTGCTTCTTACAGGGTATGAAAGATAGAAGGGTCTTGGCATCATTAAATCCAACCTGTTTATTTTGCAAAGAAACTGAAGCTAAGAGTAATAGACCTGACAGAAACTGAAAGTTTCAGTTCTGTTATTCATTTGCTATGAGGCTATTTTGAAAACTGACATCAGACCCAATTTAAATTACTCTGGATTCCAGAGATAACCATTCCATGGTAAACCCATCTGCATCTTGAGGGCAGAAAAGACTTTATACAAAATAATGCAGATGCTGGCATTAAGCTAGTCAAAGACTAAGATTATTACTGCTAACAAATATTTATTGTGTGCCTCCTGTCTGACACTGAATTTATCAGCATGGGATAGCAAAAAGAAGACAAGTTTTGAAGCCAGATAAATGAGAATGTAAAACTTGGTTTTATAACTAGGACTAGCTTTTATCTTGGGTGTTATTAAAGCAATCTGGACCTCAATTTCCTCATCTGTAAAATACAGATGTAAAATATTTCTAGAATTATTGTAAAAGATAGAATGGGACTATGATAAACACACAATAATGGGTGCAAGATATTAGTTCTCGTGTGGCTAAGGGGCTAACGAAACCGTCTCTCTCCCTCTACCAGCGCATGTTGTCATTGGGTTAACTTTCCATCTCTGTTCTGCTGAGATATCTGTTAAAGGCAAGAAGTCAGCTGTGTTCCTAGCAACATTGTTTACAGCTAAAGTGATCCCTGACTTGGGATGTCATCCCTGCTAAGAGGAGGTTTAAGTGAACCAGGTGTCCTGACTCTCATACCAGGACATGGCCCTCGCAGGGGGGCCTGGCAGCTCACCGGAGACGTTTCAGAAGACACTGATTCCTAGCTGATTATGTGGTTTCTAAGCCAGGCTCGTGCCCGCACTCACCTGGGCTCAGTCTCCTTCCTTCACTCAGGAGTTCTCATTGGAAGGACCAAAAATAATAGCCTTTGGATAAGTGTGTGACCTCTGGTGAGGACAATTTCCATTAAAGTGCAATGGCTGACGCTGCCCTGTGGGCACTCGGCGTGTTTCCTGCAGCCTTCTGAAAGCCAGGTCTCCTCTGCGGTAGTTGTGGGATTCTGTTCTTCTTGAGCCAGATGGACCCTAAGCTGGGCATTGCATCTTCCCACAGGCATGCTGGGGCATAGAAAGGGGAGTAAGACTTGGAATGCATCTTATTGTTTATTGTCCAGGGGTGAAGGGATGGCAAACCAGAAAGTGGTTTTAAAGAGCTAAAACAAGTCAAAAAGGGGCTATAGGAGCAGAAAGAGAAGAGAGATGACATCCAGTTTGAGGGAAGAGATAAGATGCCTTTCATAGGGCAACAGTTAGGCCAAGTAGGAGTGGCTCACTTAACGGGAGAGCAAAACATTCCAGGCAGCCAATGAACTGAAGCTGTAAGGGATGAAGTTTCACAGGGATTTTATTATGGAAATAATAAAAAACTGCTAGTCTCTGAAGAAAGTAGTGGGAGTATTTTAATAAGGTAAGAGAAGGAAGAGAAGGGCCTCTTGCGAGGTGTAGGAGGGTCCAATGCCACTTGCAGAAAATAGAGAATATTGGATCTAGCTATGACAGTACTGAGCTAGTCAACTGAATAAAATAATTGTCCAGTAACAGAGGGATATTATGAAGTGAAAGTGAAATCCATAATCTCAGTCACAGATAAATGCAAAAATTTTATGCATTTATTCATGTTTGCCAAAGATGCAGCAAAAATTGTTTGATGTAAGAAAACTTACCCAAGAGAATATTCAGCTTGAAAAAATGTAATATAATCCACGTTCTATTGATATTTTGAATGCACCTTTCAACCCAGTAAATTGATTTTGCAACCAGAGTCTTGAAATGCCATCTGAAATTTTACAGGAATGCTTGCCATGTGCAAGTGGAGAAAACAGTTCAGATTTACTGAGAGTTGAAGATGGACTGAGTAGTTGTTGCAAAGCCCAAGGAAGGAGTTCTGTTTGCCAGCAAGAACATACCTGAAGTCCTTGACTATGGGCAAGGAAACACACTGTGCGAAATGGGACTGTGGATTAAGAGGGTAGGAGGCACTGAAACATTGACACAAGATTTGTATTGGGAGTTAGAGAAACTGGGGTTCAAAATCCCAGCTCTCTCCATGTCTGAACTGGACAAGATAAGGTTATTAGGAAGGTGAAATAAGATATTTTGTAAAAAGTCTAGACCAGTCTGGCATATAGGAAGCACTTGTTTAGTAATTAAATGCTAGCTGCAAATAAATTGTGATAAAAAATGAGGATTAGGCTCAGTTGGTAGAAGGCAACAGGAAAAGTAACAAATAAAAAGTCACACGTAAAGATGGCCTTAGAAAGGGAAAGCACAAGTTGGAAATGTTCTTAGAAACTTAAAAACTGGGTAGAACCAGGCCCAGAGGCAGTGAAGGGCAGTTGCAGATCATTAGGGCTGAGCGAGGTGAGGCTCTGAGGTGAAGGTCAGAGACAGTAGCGTGACTGTGGGATGACCAAGCCAAGGGTTGGGGGCCGGAGATGGCTCCACACAGGAGGAGGGCTGGGAGCCAATCCTAAAGTAACTAAAGAAAGTTGAAGAGTATCCTAGAGAATGATCAACTACTATAAAGAGCTTGGGGGAAAGGGATGTCAAAGAGGCCTGTAAGAAACTCTAAACCTGTTATTTGGGAATAAACATAGGTCTCCCAATTTGCTTCAGTAAATGACTCGGTCTGAACCACTTCATCCTGCTCCCATGCATGTATCAGAATAAAATACATTAACACATAATTAAATGCATGTAATTCATATATATAAACTTTTATGGCACAGGAACATAGCATGCATAGTGTCCCAATACTCATATCCTTAAGGCTAGGCATTTTCACAAAAATACTTGTTGAGTAAATGAAAACTCCCAGTTTTCCCACTTAGATACACACACTTAAAGGAACCTAAGTTGTGTCATCAGTACAAAGGGTATGATGGTAATACCCACCTCATGAAATGAGGAAATATGTATGAAGTACCTGGCACAGAGAAGGCATTTAGTATATGGTCATAGTCATTTTTTTTATGTGTCAAACACTATTTTTGAAATGCTTTATGAGTATTGGTTGAAAGTCATATGGCATAAAATGTTTTGTTTCATGTAGGTAATACATACATTTCCATTTTGAAAGAGAAAAAATGTGTTTACAACCTATTATCCAATATACAAGTCATCTTCATTATAAATTAATCTGTCATTAATATATTTGTCATCCCGAAGATTAACATAGGTGCCTGTGATTCCCTGATTTCCATTAATGCACAGATGTATGGGTCTCAGGAAATGTCAGAAAAGGCAGGAGGATTCATGACATCCTGACCCTTTGTTTCTCTAAAAGCAGAAAAAATGTATGTGTGAACCAAGGGATGAGTAAGAAATAGATTTCTCTTTGATAACTTGTGAAAAAAGTTGCAACCATATCAGTCATTTTGTAGGACTTAAAACTGTTTGGAGCTATTTTGGAAAGAATTTTCAACAAGTAAGACTTGTGGGGTTCACTGTGGGGGTTAGAAGTCAGACCTCAGCACCAGTTCTAACGTCCCATTCAGACAGAAGGACCCTTCCTGAGGTAGTGTAGGGAAGACGCCCCCCGCCCCGACTCCCCACTTTTCCTATTGTTCTGTGAGGACAGCTGTTTGCTGCTTCACTCCGGATATGTCTGGCCTTGCATGGAGCCAGATATGTCTGGCCTTGTCCACGAAACCTTGAAAGCACAGCATGTTGTACCCATGAGTAAGGACCTAGATAAGGGCCTTGAAGGCCAGACACCTGGTCATGAAGGCCACACACATGCGCATCTTCAGTACTTATGCGACCATGAGTCAGCACTGCGGCAGTATAAAAAGTACAGCTTTATGCAGAATAAAGTGGCTTCTTTTGAACATGCTCCATGACGACTCCTACCTCCTTTGCTCTTCGCGTGACCCTAAGACCTCGATGGCAACGCCTGGACCCGGACAGAGGGGAGCAACTCGATGACATTCCAGGACTTGGACATGACAGATAACACTGCTTTCTCCAAAGCCACGTGTTCTTCTGTCAGAAGGAGAGGGAAGGACACATTGCATGAAGTGGAACTTAACAGCATATATTTTATTCTCCAAACTAGAAATTTTAGGACCTAAGAACCTGTTTTCCTTTCTTCCTCCAACTCCTTTTCTTCTGAATGGAGGAGTGGCACCACCAGGGCTTCTGAAATCAGAACTAGATCAAATCCCAGCTCTTCTATTTGATGACTGTGTGATATTGAATTATCAATATCAGTGTCTGTTGACTTTGTGGATTCCCATGTCATTATCCATAAAACAGGGAGAGTGTTATCTTTGTGGTTAAAATGAAATAATACAAAGACATCTGAAAACATTAGGGATGCTCAACCAATGTTAATTGCTCCTCGTTTTCCTCTTCTTCATTCTACTCTGGCTTCTTTGAAGGAAAGAGGATACTATAGAAAATGTCATAGCTCAGTGCACTGCAGGGAAAATGTGTAGATTTTGTTTGTTTGGAAAACTTACGATACTCAGCCTGGTGAAGATGCAAACCTCCACCCTTATTCCAGCAAATGTTCCTCAAGAAACTTAAGGAAAATGCACTTAGTCATGAATAGTCCAATCTCACGGAACTCAGCTCATGCAGATGTGACATTTTCAAATTGTTATGTCTCAAAATTCACTATAATCAGAAATACGCTTACTGTTGATGATCCCACTTGGACGGTTCATGTGGGAACAAGACACTGTTGAGAGTGTGAGACTGGTGGTCCAAAGACCCCTTAAATGGTCATGGGGATGTCTGACCACTGAAGGACCCTGAAGATTGCATTGCAGTATGTTATATGATCAATTTTGGTACTAGATGAGTGCTAAATTTTAAGGTCAGGTTGGTCTTTATTAATCAAAGACAAAACACGGCCACTCCGTTTCCACGCTTTGGGCATTTCTAAGCACGAGGATCAGAATTATGTATCTTGATGCCAACAAGGTGAAGACCTTAGCAGCCCCAAAACAGAAAATTCTAATAAAATCCATAAAGCATAAGAAGTTTAATAATCCTTAACAAAATAATAAATGATTTAGTGGAAACCACTTGCTACTCCTCAAGTAAAGGATGATGTAGACTAATGAGATTTCTTCTCATGGGGCCTACTATGAAGGCTTACATCTTATTTTGGGGGCACTAAATTTGAGTCCATTTCTCTAGTCATTAGTAAATTAGAGTATGTCCCTTCCACACTCGTTAATTTGGATTAAATTGTCCACTTACATCCTTGACCAATTTCCCTTTATGAGTCGTAGCACTTACACTGACATGTAATGGGTCATGAACAGGTGTAGACATAAAAAGTATTGTTCCCAGTCATTTATATGTTACCTTTGTCTGTGATGGGCTTCACTGGAAAAAAAGAAATCTTGAATTGTGATATAGTCAAATACATTAACATTCCCTTAATGGTTTATACTTTGATTTCTTTTAAAAGATGGGGTGATAAAATATTTCCTTACCTTTCTATCAGTCCTATAGTCTTAAATTTCACTTTTATATCTTTAATCCATCTGCAATTCATTTCTCAATATGGGATAAAGTAGCTCCCTATAATAAACTTTTTTTTTCCCAGCACCATTTTTGAAGTGGTCCATGTCCTCACTGATCTCACTGATCAGTGAAACCTGACAACTCTATCATATACCAAATTCCTGTGCACGTGGATTTGTTTCTAAACTGTTCCACTGTTCAGTTTCATATACCTGCATCCTTTTTACACTTTCTTAATTACTATGGCTTTGTACTGTGTGCTAACAGCCAGTACAGCTAACTGCCTTGCACACAAGCCCCACATCCCTGCTTTTCTTTTTCCAAAATTGTTTTCATAAATTTTCATTTCATATAAATCTTATATAAATGATCGCGTTTTGCTAAAAAAAAAAAAACAACTTCTTTCTGAGCTGTATTGGATTCATAGATTAACTTTGGAAAAATAAACACCTTCATGGTATTGTCATTTCTGGCAAAACAAGATTCCACAGGGGAAGGTCTCCATCCAGCGGGACGGCCCTCCACCCCCAAGTCGAGACGCCCGTCTCAGGCCCCAGGAAGTTACCGGCGCTTCTGACTCACCTGCTGCAGATGCGAGGTTCCCACGACCTCTCTATTAGGTTCAATTAATTTGCTAAAGCAACTCACAGAACTCAGGAAAACACTAAATACACCACTTTAATAACAAATATCGAAAGGATACAAATTTACAGCCAAATGAAGAGATACCTAGTGTAACGTCCCAAATAAAGGAGCCTGGTGGAGCCTGGGGTCTGGCTCAGTGGCACGTGGAGGCATTCTGGTTCTCCAGGCTTAGAAGCCCTCTTCCACTGAGAAACAGGATCCAAGAGAGCAGAGAGCTCTTCTCATGGCTGTTTGTGAGGGCTTCATTGCACAGTCATGATTGACTAAATCATTGGCCGCTGGCTGATTCGACCTCCAGCCCCACCCCTCTCCCCAGGCTGGGGGTCCAAAGGTCTCTGATTACCATGACAAAACACCCTGGTCACCTTCTAGACTGCAGTGTTTTGGGGGAATGGCAGATGAAGACCAAATATACCCAGGAAATATGTACTTGGTCATCTGAATGACCAAATATGTACTACTTATGACTCATTATATCTCACCACCAATCAGTGAAAAGAAAAAAAAAAAGCTTTTTCCATTTCATATTTCTCCAATCCCTCCACTCAACCCTCATCTTCCATATATTTTCTGCATTTTTTTGTCCCATGTTTGTAAGGACAATCTGTTTCATTTGTTACTTAGACAACAGTATAACTGATTACCTCTTTCTATTTTCCATGTGCCAATCTTGTCCCTGAATCCATCTTTCTTGCAGACTACATTGCCAAGAATTCATATGAAGAGGGTTGATGTGTGATAAGCTTTATAACCACCTTTTATTTCTTAAAAAATGTTAATTTCATCCTCACATTTTAATGTTACAAATGGATATAAAAAACGAATTTGAAATTGGGGTTTTCAAAGTTTTGATATCATTCTCTTAAGCTCTCACCTCCAGGAGAGCTGTTGAGATGTCTGATAGCAACCTGTTGTTTATTCCTTTGCAGGCATCCCATTTTTCTCTCCCTGGATAATTTTACAATCTTCTCTATCTTTGCAGTCATTAAATTTCAGCCTAATATCTCTCTATATGTGGACATGTTTAATCTGATGTTGATGTCTCTAGTTAAATTTTGTCCATTATTTTTAAGTATTTCTTTTTCAGCATCTTCTCTTTGCTTCCATTTCTACTTTTAGACTCATTTTGTTCTAGCATTTCTGTTTCCATGTGCTTAGCTCTGTCTGATGCATTTAGGGAGAGGTCCTACACCAAGTTGTCCAGATCTCTGATTGATTTTTTCACTATGTTTTTGGTATTGTTCAACCAATTAGTGCTTCTCTACACAATTATTTTTTATGATCAATATCCCCCACTGGTTTTTCTGTATTATTATTTTTCAGACATCATATTTTTAACACTCTATTACTTATCTCCAGGTGTCTATTACGCTGTGAGGGAAAAGCAAGAAGTCCAGATTGAAATACCAGAATTTTTCTGCCTTGAGTGGAGGAAACCCTTACTAACTCCTCTCCCAGAGAAGGGCATGGTCTTAAGGGTATAAAAATGAGTTCATAGGAAACAATTATGAGACATACAAAGAGTGAAAAATCCAAGAAATAAAGAAAACAGGGAGTCATTCTTCAGTTACCATAGTACTTGGGTAGCAGTTGTGAATAAACAATCTTTCACATAAGCAGAGGCTTTAATGGTTTAAACCAAGGTAGCATTGCCTGTATAAAATTAAAACATAGTTGGTCTTGATCAAAGAGGTGGATGGTATTATTTCATATACATTCTGAATATGAAAAAAATATTTTGTAAAAGAATAAAATTTTAATACACATAGATGACAGTGTTGTTTTTTTTTTAAGTGAATCATCTTGGGACTTAAAATTTGTTTCAGACTTTAAAATACTCTTCCATCACATAGCCATTCATTGCTAGTTGTATCAAATGTATTCCCTTGCCAATAATTCTAATACCATGGCCTAATTAACTCATTTAATCTTTTGGAATAAATCAATTACAACTAAAATAGAGTTTGTTGAATCTCAGTGGAGTATTGTTTCACGTTAAAAATATTTTTACTCAGGAGATCAAGTGTGGTTAACTTCAGTAAGAGGCTAAAAGTTCAAATTATTCTGAGTACAGAGAAACAGACACAGGTTCTTTCTTTACAGAATATTTTATTTCTAAATGTAGAATGATAAATATCTATTAATTTAATTTCCCCCAAAGTAAATATTACATGTTTTTTTTCCCCTCAAGTAACAAGCATGAATATGAGGGTAAATCCAAGAGGAATGCACAGGGGCTATCAAACCTGATCCCCACAAGAGATTCTCCTGAAAGAGATGTTAATGTCGTATCCCTGTGGCTGCCTCTTTACCTTCTTGGTCTGATTTTCACTTATCACAGCATTTTTGAGATTGATTCATGTTGTTGCATTATCAGTCATTTTTGTCTCTTTATCGCTGAATAGTATTCCATTTTATGTATTTATGTACCACCATTTATCTGCTCACTGATAAATGGACCTCTTGGATGTTTCTATATTTGGTAACTATGGATAAATGTACCATAATCATTCAAACATAGGTCATTGTGTAGATAATATACTTTTGTATGCTCTGTTAAATCCCAGGAGTAATATTGCTAATCATATATTTAACTTCCTGCTAATAGAAAACAGTGATGGTGGAAAAGGCAGTTTTTTATAAAGTTGTACAGCAAATATAGCCTATATGAAGTATTTATTGGAATTCCATTATTTAGTTCCTTGTCAGCACTTGGTGTCAAGATTTTTGTTGTTTTCACTTTAGGCATTTTAATAGATGTGTAGTGGTATGTCATCATGGTTTCCTTTCCCAACAACTAATGGTGTTGTGCACCTTTTCGTACACTTGCACCCTTCAGATCTCTTCTTTGGTGAAGAAAGGATACTAGTGAAGTTTCCATTCAAGTTTCTCATCCAATTTTCACTAGAGATTTTGTTTTCTTACTACTGAGTTTTCAGAGTTCTTTATATAGTCTAGATAGAAGTCTTTTTATCAGATAAGCATTTGCAAATACATTTGTCTTAGTGTGTGGCTTGTTTTTCTATTTCCATAACTGCATTTCAAAGAACAAATGTTTTAAATTCTATCAAGTGCAAGTTATTTTTATCTTTTATGATTTGTGCTTTTGGTGTTACATTTAAGAATTTTGCCTAATAGATTACAAAGACTTTATTCATTTGTTTTTCATGGTTTGATCCATTTTGAGCTAATTTTTTTGGTGTGGGTTAAAGTTCATATATTTATACATGGATATCCAATGTTCTAGAACATTTCTTGAAAATATTACATTTTGTCCATTAAATTACATTAGTATCTCATTTGGAAGGCATATGTATTTCTATTACTGGGTTCCAGTTTGTTTCATTGATGATCATATCACTTCCTTCATCAATTCCTACACTATCTTGATAGTTGTAGCTTTATAGTAATGAAGCAATGTGAGTGCCCCAGTTTTCCTTCTCTTTCAAGAAACAATTTTATACTCTAGTCCATATAAATTTTTAGAACCAAATTTTCAATTTCTACAAAAATTCTTGTGGAAGAGGGATCCAAGATGGTGGCATGAGAGGTGAGACAGAGAACTCCTCCCAAAACCACAGATAGTGTGGAAATATAATTAATACAACTAAGCCTAAAACAGCAACAGGAAAGAAGGCTGCACCAGACTGCACACAGACCTCACGAACAGAGCAGACCTCACGAAACAGGGTAACACATGAAAGCCTTGATCTGGTGGGACCTGAGCGCTTCCCTCACCCCAGCTCACTGGTGGGAGGAAGAGAGATGGAGCAGGAAGGGGGTGGAAGCCTGGGACTGCTGAACACCCGGCCCTGGAGATCTGCTTTGTGATCAGAAACCCACATTGTGTGGTGCTCTGGAAGATGGGGTGGGTGGAGTGTTTGAGAGACTGAGATTCCAGCCATTTGTGGAGGACAGGATCCACACCCAGCCACTCTGGGACAAAGGAAAGGTGGCAGGCCATCTGACAGGCTCCCCAGCAGCAAGAAGGCTGCTGAAGGGGCAGGGTTTGCACAGAGCTTGCTGCACAGGGGAGGGGAGAGCTGGACGAGGTTGTCTGGGTACACTCTGCCTAGCAGATTGGGAACTTTGGGGAGCTTCAGGTGCTCCATCCCCCTGGCTGGCTACTCAGCTCCGAGTCCCTCCACTGTGATACGCAGCCTGCTGAGCCTTCCTCCTGGCCTGACAGCACCGGCTCGCAAACTGGCACTCACTGCTCTGCCACCGCCACTGTAGGTAGCAGCCAGAGGGAGGCCCCACCTACAACAGCTAGAGACGCAAAGCACAGAGGCTTGTACCTGTGTGCTCGGCCCACTGGCTCTGAAACAGGAGACAGACAGGAATCAGGAGACAGATCTCTCCTCCCCCCAGGCACCAGCTCTGCTCCCCTGTGACCCCAACATCACTCTAGGGGCTGAGCAGCTCCAGAGACTAGAGCTTCTGGGAAAGAGAGGGCACCACACAGAAATATGAAACGTCAAAAGAACATGGTTCAGAACAAAATCTCTCAAACCCCCAGAAAAAGGGCCAAATGAAATGGAACTCACCAATCTTCTTGAAAGAGAGTTCAAAATAAAAATCATAAACATGCTTATAGAGGTACAGAAAAAATATTCAAGAACTCAGGAATGAATTTTAAGACAGAGATTCAATCATTAAGGAATTCCAAATCTGAAATGAAACATACAATGGAGGGATTTAAAAGCGGATTAGATGTAGTAGAAGAGATGGAAAATGGAATAAAATTAGAGAAGAGGAATACAAAGAAGCTGAGGCACAGAGAGAAAAAGCAATTTCTAAGAACGAAAGAATACTGAGAGAACTGTGTGACCAATCCAAGCAGAACTATATTAGCATAATAGGGGTACCAGAAGAAGAAGAGAGAGAAAAAGGGATAGAAAATGTCACTGAGGAAGTAATTGCTGAAAACTTCCCCAATCTGGGGAAGGAGATAGTCTCTCAAGGCATTGAGATGCACAGATCTCCCAACAAAAGGGACCCAAGGAAGACAACATCAAGGCATATAATAATTAAAATGGCAAAAAGCAAGGATAAAGACAGACTTTTAAAAGCAGCTAGAGAGAGAAAAAAGATCACATACAAAGGAAAACCCATCAGGCTATCATCAGATTTCTCAACAGAAACCCTACAGGCCAGAAGGGAGTGGCATGATGTATTAAATGCAATGAAACAGAAGGGCCTCGAACCAAGAATACTCACCCAGCAAGGTTATTTAAATTTGAAGGAGGGATTAAACAATTTTCAGATAAGCAAAAGCTGAGAGAATTTACCTCCCACAAACCACCTCTACAGTGCATTTTGGAGGAACTCCTATAGATAGAAGTATTCCTAAGACTAAATAGATGTCACCCAAGGATTAGACAAAGAATACAGAATATGATTCATAACATACAAAGAATGGAGGAAGAAGAGGGAAAAAAAAAAGAATCTTTAGGTTGTGTTTGTAATAGCATATTAACTGAGTTAAATTAGACAGATAGTAAGGGAATTACCCTTGAGCCTTTGGTAGCCACAAATCCAAAGCCTGCAATGGCAATAAGTACATACCTATTGATAATCACCCTAAATGTAATTGTCTGAATGCACCAATCAAAAGATAAAAAAACAAGACCCATATATATGCTGCCTACAAGAGACTCACTTCAAACCCAAAGACATACACAGACTGAAAGCAAAGGGATAGAAAAAGATATTTCATGTAACTAATACGGAGAAAAAAGCAGGAGTTGCAGTACATGTATCAGACAAAGTAGATTTTAAAACAAAGTTACAAGACAAAGAAGGGCATTACATAATGATAAAAGGGTCAGTCCAACAAGAGGACATAACTATTATAAATATCCCTGCACCCAACACAGGATCACCTACATATGTAAAACAAATACTAACAATTAAAAGGGGAAATAGAATGGAATGCATCCACTTTGGGAGACTTAAATACACCACTCACTCCAAAGGACAGATCCACCAGACAGAAAATAAATAAAGAGACAGAGGCACTGAACAATGTATTAGAACAGATGGACCTAATGGACATCTACAGAATACTCCATCCAAAAGCAACAGGATACACATTCTTCTCAAGTGCACATGGAACATTTTCAAGAATAGATCATATACTAGGCCACAAAAAGAGCCTCAGTAAGTTAAAAACAATTGTAATTGTATCAACTAGCTTCTCAGATCACAAAGGTATGAAACTAGAAATAAATTACTCAAAAGATAATGAAAAGCCCACAAACACATGGAGGCTTAATAACATGCTCCTAAATAATCAATGGATCAATGACCAAATAAAAACAGAGATCAAGCAATATATGGAGACAAATGACAATAATTCAACACTGCAAAATCTGTGGGTTGCAGCAAAGGACATGCTAAGAGGGAAATATATTGCAATTCAGGCCTACCTCAGGGAAGAACAATAATCCCAAATGAACAGTCTAAACTCACAATTAATGAAACTAGGAAAGGAAGAACAAATGAGGCCCAAAGTC
The DNA here is from genome assembly GCF_030020395.1 of Manis pentadactyla. Lineage (NCBI taxonomy): Eukaryota > Metazoa > Chordata > Mammalia > Pholidota > Manidae > Manis > Manis pentadactyla. Next base: position 19,509,032 of record NC_080036.1, read on the forward strand.
AGTAGAAGGATGGACATAATAAAGATTAAAGCAGAAATAAATAAAATTGAGAAGAATAAAACAGTAGAAAGAATCAATGAAAGCAGGAGCTGGTTCTTTGAGAAAATAAACAAAATAGATAAACCCCTAGCCAGACTTATCAAGAAAAAGAGAGTCTAAACACATAAACAGAATCAGAAATGAGAAAGGAAAAATCACCACAGACACCACAGAAATACAAAGAATTATGAGAGAATACTATAAAAAATTATATGCTACCAAACTGGATAACCTAGAAGAAATGAATAACTTTCTAGAAAAATACAACCTACCAAGACAGACCCAGGAAGAAACAGAAAGTTTGAACAGACCAATTACCAGCAAAGAAATTGAATTGGTAATCAGACAACTAAGAACAAACCCCTGTACCAGATGGTTTCACTGACGAATTTTATCAAACATGTAGTGAAGACCTAATACCCATCCTCCTTCAAGTTTTCCAAAAAAGTAGAAGAGGAGGGAATACTCCCAAACTCATTCTACAAGGCCAACATCACTCTAATGCCAAAACCAGACAAAGACACCACAAAAAAATTGCAGACCAATATCCCTGATGAACATAGATGCAAAAATACTGAACAAAATATTAGCAAACCGAATTCAAAAGTACATCAAAAAGATCATCCATCATGATCAAGTGGGATTCATTCCACAGATGCAAGGATGGTACAACATTTGAAAATCTATTAACATCATACACTACATCAAAAGAAGGACAGAAAACACATGATCATCTCCATAGATGCTGAAAAAGCATTCAACAAAATTCAACAACCATGATAAAAACTCTCAACAAAATGGGTATACAGTTCCATTGGTCTATGGGTCTGTTACTCAAAGAAAATGAAAAGCCCACAAACACATGGAGTACCTCAACATAATAAAGGCCATATATGACAAACCCACAGCCAACATCATACTTAACAGTGAGAAGCTGAAAGCTTTTCCTTTAAGGTCAGGAGCAAGACAAGGATACCCACTCTCCACTTTTATTCAACATAGTTCTAGAGGTCCTAACCATGGCAATCAGACAATACAAAGAAATACAAGGCATCCAGATTGGCAAGGAAGAAGTCAAACTGTCCCTGTTTGCAGATGACATGATATTGTACATAAAAAACCCTGAAGAATCCACTCCAAAACTACTAGATCTAATATCTGAATTCAGTAAAGTTACAGGATACAAAATTAATTCACAGAAATCTGTTGCATTTCTGTGCACTAACGGCGAACTAGCAGGAAGAGAAATCAGGAAAACAATTCCATTCACAATTATATCAAAAATAATAAAATTCCTAGGAATAAACCTAACCAAGGAAGTGAAAGACTTATACTCTGAGAGCTGCAAGACATTCATGAGAGAAATTAAAGAAGATACCAATAAATGGAAACACATCCCATGCTCATGGATAAGAAGAATTAATATTGTCAAAATGGCCATCCTGCCTAAAGCAGTCTACAGATTCAGTGCAATCCCTATCAAAATACCAACAGTATTCTTCAAAAAACTAGAGCAAATAGTTCTAAAATTCCTATGGAACCATGATTGGGATTGCCAAATAGACAAAGCAATCCTGAGAAGGAAGAATAAAGTGGGGGAAATTACGTTCCCTGACTTCAAGCTCTACTACAAAGCCATAGTAATCAAGACAATTTGGTACTGGCACAAGAACAGAGCCACAGACCAGTGGAACAGATTAGAGGGCCCAGATATAAACCCAAGTATATATGGTCTATTTATATATGATTAAGGAGTCATGGATATACAATGGGGAAATGACAGCCTCTTCAACAGCTGGTGTTGGCAAAACTGGACAGCTACATGTAAGAGAATGAAACTGGATTATTGTCTAACTCCATACACAAAGTAAGCTCAAAATGGATCAAAGACCTTAATGTAAGTCATGAAACCATAAAATTATTAGAAAAAAATGTAGCCAAAAATCTCTTGGACATAAATATGAGCAACTTCTTCATGAACATATCTCCCTGGCCAAGGGAAACAAAAGCAAAAATGAACAAGTGGGACTATATCAAACTAAAAATCTTCTGTACAGCAAAGGACACCATAAAAAGAACAAAAAGACATCCTACAGTATGGGAGAATATATTCATAAATGACATATATGATAAGGAGTTGACATCCAAATTATATAAAGAGCTCATGCACCTCAACAAAGCAAGTAATCCGATTAAAAAATGGGCAGAGGATCTGACAGACAGTTCTCTGAAGAAGAAATTCAGATGGCCAACAGGCACATGAAAAGATGCTCCACATCGCTAATCATCAGAGAAATGCAGATTAAAACCACAATGAGATATCACCTCACACCAGTAAGGATGGCTGCCATCCAAAAGACAAACCACAACAAATGTTGGCGAGGCTGTGGAGAAAGGGGAACCCTCCTACACTGCTGGTGGGAATGTAAATTAGTTCAACCATTGTGAGAAGCAGTATGGAGGTTCCTCAAAAAACTCAAAACAGAAATACCATTTGACCCAGGAATTCCACTTCTAGGAATTTACCCTAAGAATGCAGCAGCCCAGTTTGAAAAAGACAGATGCTCCCCTATGTTTATCGCAGCACTATTTACAATAGCCAAGAAATGGAAGCAACCTAAGTGTCCATCAGTAGATGAATGGATAAAGAAGATGTGGTACATATATACAATGGAATATTATTCAGCCATAAAGAGAAAACAAATCCTACCATTTGCAAAACATGGATGGAGCTACAGGGTATTATGTTCAGTGAAATAAACCAGGTGGAGAAAGACAAGTATCAAATGATTTCACTCATCTGTGGAGTATAAGAACAAAGATAAAGCTGAAGGAACAAAACAGCAGCAGAATCACAGAACTCAAGAATGGACTAACAGTTACCAAAGGGAAAGGGAGTGGGGAAGATGGTAGGAAGGGAGGGATAAGGGGGAAAAGGGGGTATTATGATTAGCATATGTAACGTAGTGGGGTGGGGGACATGGGAAAGGCAGTATAGCATACAGAAGACAAGTAGTGATTCTATAGCATCTTACTACGCTGAGAGTGACTGTAATGGGTTATGTGGTGGGGACTTGATAATAGGGGGAGTCTAGTAACCATAATATTGCTCATGTAATTGTACATTAATAATAGCAAAAAACCCTTGTGGAGTTTTGACTAGGATTGCATGGAATCTATAGATCAATTTAGGAAGAATTAACATCTTAAAAAATTGTGACTTCCAATTCATGAAAATTGTGTATCTTTATATTTAGGTCTGCTTTGATTTTTCTCATCAATGGTTTTAACTTTCAGCATACAGATCTTGTCCATGTTTTATGTTAGATTTTCTGTTAAGAATTTAATATGTTTTTTTTCCATTACAAGTGGCCTTGGTTTGTAAATTTCAATTTCTGCTTGTTATCAGTGTTTAGAAATTAAATTGGTTTTTATATATTTGCCTTACATACTGACATCTAAAGTTGTTATTCCAGTACTTTGTTTATAGATTCTTTGGGGTTTTCTTTTTTAATCTGTATGTCTCTACTGCTTTTTCCTCCCTTGCTTTAATGCACCATCTAGGACTAGAACCTCCAGTAATAACATTACATTGAAATGATGAGAGAGTACATTCTGCATCCTTCTCCCTCTGGCCAAAAGCATTCTTTCTTTAAATATGATGCTTGCCATAGGTTTTTCATAGATGTCTTTCATCAGGTTCAGGAAGTTCCCTTCTAATATGTTTACTGAGGATATTTATAATGAAAAAATGCTGAATTTTGTCTAATGTTTTTGTTTTTCATAATATTTCCCTTTTAGTCTATATTGGTATGGTGAATTACACTGGTTGAGTTTTGAATGCCACGTAAGCCATGCCTTGTTGTTATAAATCTTATCTGGTTTTGATGCACTATACTTTATATATATTGCTGGATTCAGTAGGTTAATAATCATAAAACTTCCTCTAGTTTTCTAATTTCTTAAAATAAAAAATTATTGGTTTCATTTCTTGCTTTCTAATATAAGCATTCAATTCTATAAAGTTACTGTAAAATGTCTTTAATTGCATGCTGTATTAAAAAATTTTTTTTAATTTTTAAGCAACTTGGGGTTTGCAGAAACATTAGTGGAAAGTTCACAGTTCCCATATACTCTCATTCCCACCCCTTAGTTTTCCCATCTAAAAATCTTGCATTAGTGAGGTACATTCGTTACAACCGATGAGCAATATGAATACACTATTTTGAAATAAAACCCATAGTCAACATTAGGGTTCACTTTCTATATTGTACATTCTATGGGTTTGGACAAAAGTATAATGTCATGCATCCACCATTGTAGCATCACAGAAGAGTTTCACTGCCCTGAAAGTCTCCTGTTCTCCACCTATTCATCCCTCTCTCCCTCTGAAACTTTGGCAACCACCGACTTTTTTTTCCTGTCTGCATAGTTTTTTCCTTTTCCAGAATGTCATATAGTTGGAATCATACAGTGTATAATTTTCCAGGTTGGCTTATTTGCTTTAGCAGTATGCATTTAAGGTTCTTCCGTGTCTTCTTATGACCTGACAGTTTACTTTTTATCACCAAATGATACTTCATTGTTTAGGGTGTCCCACCGATTATCCATTCACCTGCTAAAGGACACCATGGTGCCTTCCCAGTTTTGTCACTTATTAATAGATCTGCTATAAGTATCCCTGCTCAGGTTTTTGTGTGGACATAAGTTTTCAACTCATTTGGGTAAATACGATGACTGATTGCTGGACATTATGGTAAGAATACGTTAGGTTCTTATAAGAGGCTGCCAAACTGTTTTCCATCATGGCTGTGCCATTTTGCATTCCCATTAGCAATGAATGAGAGCTCCTGTGGCTCCAAATCCTTACCAGCACTTGGCATTACTGCTGTTTTGGGTTTTAACCATGCTAATAGGTGTATAGTGGTATCTCATAGTTTTTTAGATTAGTAATTCCTAAATGACATATGATGTTGATCATCTTTTCTAGTGCTTATCTGTCATCTGTGTATTTTCTTTAGTGAGTTGTCTGTTCAGATATTTTGTCCACTTTATGACTTGGTTGTTCTTTTTCTTACTGTTGAATTTCTGCTTCCATTTTTCAGCCACAGTGTTTTCTACTTTTCCTTGTTACTTTCTCTTTTACTCATGGGTTATTTATAAGCATGTTGTTTAATTTCCCACAATTTGGAGAGTTTTTTTCACATCATTCTATTACTGTTTTCTGGTTTAATTATATTGCGGTCAGAGAAAATACTTTCTGTGATTCCAATTACTTTGAATTTGTTGAAGTTTGTTTTATGGCCCAGAATATGGCATGTGTTTTGAAGATTTGTTATTAGAATTGTTATATATTCTTGGTGAACCAATGCCATTATTATGTAAATTCCTCCTTTATCACTGATACTGTTCCCTTGTATAAAATCTGCTTGGTCTGTTATTACCATAGCCACTTCAGCTTCTTTTAATAAGTGTTTGTATACCTATATTTTATCAGTCTTTTATTTTTAGTGCACATCTCTATATTTAAAGTGGGTTTTCTGTGTTGACATATTTAAACTGTTTAGTTAGAGATTATTATAAACTTACATGCAGTTGTAAGAAATAATAAAAATTGTGTGGATACTTTACACAGTTTCTCCCATTGTTAGCATCTTGTAAAACTGCAACATATCACAACCAGAATGTCAACATTTGTATAGTCAAGATACAGATCCATCCTGACACAGATCCCTCATGTTGCCCTTTTTTTTTTTTTTTGAGAGGGCATCTCTCATATTTATTGATCAAATGGTTGTTAACAACAATAAAATTCTGTATAAGGGACTCAATGCACAATCATTAATCCACCCCAAGCCTAATTCTCATCAGTCTCCGATCTTCTGAAGCATAACAAACAAGTTCTTACATGGTGAACAAGTTCTTACATAGTGAATAAGTTCTTAGATGGTGATCATGTTGCCCTTTTTATAGACACATCCATTTCCCTCCTACATGTAACCCTTCCTTAACCCTTCCTGCTAATCTCTTTCCTTTTCTATTATTTTGTTAATTCAAGAGTATAAGTGGGACCATACATGTTACCTTCTTGGATTAGATTCCTTCCCTCAGCATAGTTCTCTGGAAATTCATCCAGGTTGTCATGTATATGAGTGTTATGTTCCTTTGCTGAGTAGTGTTCTATGGTGTGAATGTACCACAGTTTGTTGAAATATTTGCCAGTTGGGTTGTTCAAATTTGGAGTTTTAAGAAAAAAAATACCATAAAGAGTCATTTACAGTGTTCTGCATGAATATTTCCCTCCTGCCTCTGGAATAAGCACCTAGGAGTACAATCGCTGTATCGTATGGTAATGTTTAGATTTCTAAGAAAGTATCAAACTGTTCTCTAGAGTGACCATACCATTTTACATTTCCACTATTAGAGATCCAGTTTCTTTGTGTTCTTGCAAGCATTTGGCGGTGGTCCTATTTTTCATTTTAACAATTCAGATAGAAATTGATATCTCATTGTGGTTTGGATTAGTTTTTCCCTAATAACGTTAAACATCTCAAGTGCTCCTATCATCTGTTTATCTCCTTTGATGAAATAGCTCTTCATGTCTTTTGCCCCTATTCTAATTGGATTGTTTGTTTTTCACTGTTATTTTGAGAGTTCTTTTTATATTTTAGATACTAGTCCATTGTGAGATATATGTTTTGCAAATATTTGCTCCCAGTCTGTAACTTGTCTTTCCATCTTGTTAAGGGGATCATTGGAAGAGCAAATGTTTTTAATATTGATGAGGTCCAATTTATAAATGTTTCCTTTTCTTAATTGTACTTTTGGTGTCAAGTCTCTGCCTAGCCCCAGATCTCAAAAAGTTTTATTCTATAAGTTTAATAGTTTTATATTTTATGTTTAAGTCTGTGATCTCTTTTGAGTTAATTTTTGTATCAAGTGTAAAAATTAGGTAGAGGGTTTTTTTTGTGTGTATGTATTTTCTTTTTTGCTTATAAGTGTCCTCTTGCTCCATCACCATTTGTTGAAAAGGCTCTTTTGCCTCCATTAAATTGCTTTTGCAACTTCGTCATGCAACAGTTGTATATATTTGTGTAGGTTGATTTTGGGGTTCTCTATTCTGTTCCAATAATCTGTATGTCTGTCCTATGGTAGTATTACACTTTCTTGATTACTGTAGCCAGATAATTCCTGAAATTAGATATAGAATGTTACATCCCACTCTATTCTTCTTTTGCAAAATTGTCTTAGTTATTCTAGTGCCTTTAATTTACTTATAAACTTTAGGAGACTTGTGTAGATCTACAGGAAAATCTTGTGATTTTAATAGTTGTGTTAAACCTGTATGTCAATTTGGAGAGAATCGACATCTTTGCTATGCTGAGTCTTATACACATGAATAGGTTATGTCTCTGTTTATTTAGATGTTCTTTAATTTCTTCCATCAGCCTTTTACAGTTCTCATCATACAGGCCTTGATATGTTTGTTAGATTTATGTCTAAATATTTGCTTTATTTTTTCATTTATTGTAAATGGTATTGTATTTTTAACTTTAGTGTCCATATCTCAGTTGCTATCACATTTATATAGAAATACAATTTGTTCTGTATATATTCATATAAACATAAAATTGGTTCTCAAATACTGGTGACCATGTTAAACTCACTTATTAGTTCTAGGAGATCATATGTATACATCATATATATAGCATCATCTACTGGTGTCATCATTATACCACTTGGACTGAATTAAAGAAATCTTACCTCATTTTATGTCTATCCTTCCTTCCTTAAAATGCAATTGTCTTAATTCCTCTATGTATATTCTGAGAATGTTGTCATTTGTCATTTTTGCTTTAATCATAACACACAATTTAGAAAACTCAAGAAGAGAATGAAAGTCTATTGTATTTGTCCACATTTTTGCATACCATGTTCTTTTTTCCCACATGATATTGTTAGAGTCTTTCTTTTATTATTTCCTTTCTGTAAGTAAAATCTACTTTAGCCACCCTTTTAGGGTAGGTCAGCTGGAGACAAGTTCTGTTATATTTCCTTTATTTGAAGAAACCTTTATTTCTCCTTCATTCCTGAAGAATATTTTTACTGGATACAGGATTTTAGCCCAACAATTCTTTTCTTTTAGCAATTAAAAAATACTGTATCATTTTCTTTGGCAACTATTTTTTCTGATGGTAAATATATATGTATGTCTTGATTTGTATTGTATTGCTAATAATTTTATTTAAATTCACCTTTTAATACGTGAGCATAAATATATATGCATATATATGTAAAATACATAATTCAAATATATATACATATATGAATATAAAGACAGAGAGAAGTTTATACTTTCAAATGTGGTCAAATCATGGTTTCTTCTTTTGTTCTTAAGCTGGAACACTTATTCCTGACTTAAAATCAGATGTGCGTGCATATTTTTCTCTATTTCCTTTTACATTTTATAATAATTCAGAGGAATTTTACTTTAATAGTTTTAAAATTATGTAAGTAATATATTTGTGTCTAGATTATAAAAAAACATATCTAATTCATAAAATAATTTCATGCCTGTTTCAGTATATTCCAAAGAGTCATCTATAGTGTTCAATTTATATAATTTATATGTAGCATAGAAATAGTGAAAAGAATAACAGGAGAAAAAAGAATTAGTTAATAAAGTCTGCAAAAAAAATAAGCGTGTTTGTGTTTTTGTGCCTATTTTCAAATGCACTACAATATCCATAAACCTTACCTCTGATCTTCCTCTATAGTAAGTCTGCTTATATCCATGACCATTCTTTGAATAATTCGTCAGAATATTTCGCATCTCTTCTTTTATATAACAAAGATTGTCTGAGCGGCTACTTTGTTCCATGTCCAAGCGCCATAACAGTGCACCGAATGGACACTGACCTTGCTCTTGCATGGTTACGATGTTGGTAAAGACCCAGTCCTACCTTTTTGTTCTGTGGTTCTAAATGGCAACGTGCAAAATGCAGACAGAGCCTGCAATTTCTACTGCGATGTCACTTGAAGTTGTTAAAACATGCCTCACTAGAAGCGGGATGGAGTTGTAAGAAGAGCATCTAATTCAGGTTTACCTCCCTTGTTGCTCAGGTAGATTGGGAACATCAGGCCTTCCTAAGGTGGGAATATTTGTATTGGATATGGAAGAATGACTAGAATTGTAATAGGTAGATGGCAGCAAAAGTCTTCCCAGACACAGGAAATATAACATGAAAGATGCAAGCACGTGGACTTTGTTGCTACTCCCATGCATTAGGGAATAGCCTAGTAGGAGCAGAGTGGAGAACAGGAGCTGGGACTGAGCACATGGCAGAAATACAGCCCTTGAAAACACAAACTGCCTCATGGGTAAAACGTAAACAGAGTGGCCTTGGCCACGGTCGTGAATAACTTTCTGAAGTAACTCAGCCATCTGAGTGAAAATGGCTTTCATATTCTTCCAGACCTAGAAAAGTGCCCAATATCATTTTCTGAATCTAGAAAAGCCTTGATTCAAGTAACAAACAAGCCAAAATAGGCGAGCAAATTAAGTACCAATCTCACAATAATGATAACAATACAAATCGAAAATGAAATGAAAGAAATTTTTCAGAAATCGCCCCCAGCAATTAAATCTGGAGTATCAGGCCTCATGAGTATGTGAAGAAATCAAAGTCTAAAAAGTCAAGACCTAAATAAGTGCCCAAGGAAGCAGTTTAAAAGTTCAAATCTCTTCCTGACTTAAAGCAAAGGAATAAAACTTGTTAGTACGGATCAGGTGGACATGCCACAGCATTACTGTGTTTATATGCACATATATATTGTGCGTGTATATATATACGTGTGTGTGTATATCTATATATGTATACAGACACATACACTGGCCAAAGTCTATACGGATTAATGCTCTGTGCATCAACAGAGAATATAATTCTTTGTATTACAGAATAATCACAGAAATTTGTCTTAAGATCTTTATTTCAGTTATGTTATGGAAAACTGCTGGAGTCGAATTTCAAGGATGACAGGCAGTCTGTCAGGACTGTCAGCAGCCAGGTCGTATCAGTCACTAGGCTGCACATTTGTGACCCGGGAGAGGCTCTTGTACCTGAGGTCATTAGAGGTGCTTGGGTAGCACCTTGAGTTCTCTAATTTTTTTTCTTCCTTTTGTACTCTATGTTCTTTTTTATTCTTGAAATAATGTTGATTCACTGAAGATGGCTATTTTCCTGATTTGGAGTTTTTCTTTCCTGAGAAATTTTGAGTTGGAAAAGTTGACTTTCTACTTTCAATTCATCTTTCCTAGATGTAACACATTATCTAAGTATGCTTTTCTTTGGAGGACTCACCCTAAGTGGAATTAACTAAAGATAAGCACAGTTTCTAAAGGTTATTGTGTCTAATGTTATGAATGCTAGCCCAAAAGAATTCTAGGAAATTTGTAATTATGACATAATCTTATACCTCTTATTTCTATTGTATTTAAATTTCATAACTGGCTGCAAAATGTTCTCATTTATGTATCTAATCCACTCTCTTCATATTTATATCCACTTCCATTGACTTTGTTAGTAATTGGCAAACTCTTCTTTTGCACACAGAAGTACCAACTATTACAATAATTATTGTATTATTTAAATCTCACTATTTTGTACATGACTGATAGCATTTCAACATATTAAGTATAAAATAAAATATATAGATATAAAATAATATTTTTAAAAATTTGCATGAAGTAAAAAAATGAATATTAAGAAATCAGTGTGTTTGAAAGATGTTATCTTGTTTTATTAATTATATTATATTACACTGTACTATTTATTAGATATGGTAGTAATCTACATGATTATTTGACCATTATTTACAGGCTAAGTCCAGAAAGTAGTCATTCCAAAGACCTCAGCCTTCCAGAGGCCAAGGTCAAAGCAAAACCAAATCATTAATATGAGCAAAATATTAGGACCATGGTTGAACTTTTTGTGCAGCCCTAAAATATATATATATATATATATATATATGTGTGTGTGTGTGTGTATATGTATATATGTGGCAATATATACACATAGATGATACATATCTTGAAAAAAACTGTATAATCTATAAAAGTTAATAATGGTTTAATGTTGTCATTCTCTTCTTTGAACATCTTGCTTAAATGTTTCATTAGAGCTATTATGTCTAAGCAAAAACTAACATGCTCAAAAATAAAACACTAGAACTCCCAATAAAGACTCAAAGATGCCCACGCACCTTTGCTGCTTTATCAGCCACATTATTTAACCAGCCAGGAGAGTAATGTCAGGCCAAGGGCCAGGGTGGCCAAGGGCTTGCTTGGGTGAGACTGTGCTCCACAGACTGGCCACTGAAGGCACCCGTTCCATTACAGCCACCAGGACAGCACAGCACAGCTAAGCCAATGGAGAACAATCTCAGAGAAGAAAATAGAATTCTTTGTAAATTTTCTACCATTTTTCCATGTTTACTGTTCTGAGTATTGATTCCTTTTCAATTTTCATAATGCGAGGAATAGAGTTTGCTGGTTCCTATTAGCTGTGAAATACGTGGTGCAAAATTTCAGCCACCCCCATTTTATAAAGAAATGACTGATATTTGTGTCAAACACTCCTCGCATGTAATTATCACACAAAATCATAGACAATATGAATTAGTGGGCTCATTTTATGCATAAAGAGATGGAAGCGATCCTGTTTCCTCCACCTCACAACGGTAAGATACAAGCCCCACGCACTTCCAAATCCGGCCTTTCCTGGAAGGCGCGTGGGTCGTGTCAGCACCTGTTTTCTTTGGCATCCGGTCTGAACAGCCTAGTACAGAACAGTGAGGTTACTCAAAGTCAGAGGATTTGCTGGGTTTTATGCCAGAGCAAATTTCCAGGCATGCCCCGAGGCACTTGCTCGGTGCAGCACCTGACTTCATCCTGGAGCAGGAGGCTGGCGCTCCTGGCAGCCAGGCAAGCCCACACTAAGATCAGCCTCCACACAGCAGCACTGGATTTCTGCCACCCTCTCTCCAGCTCTGTAATTACCTCTAAATTTAACACACGGTCATTAATGATGGTGCCATGAGAATGTGATAATATTTCCCTTCCTTTATTGGATAAGTGCATCTGCCCATCTTACCCCACATTTTTAACAAGTGCAACCTTAGATTAGCAAACCACAGGTATTTTTTTTTTCTGACCCCTGCTTCCACGGAAAGCTTCTAGCTTTCTCTATTCTAAAGTTCACTGAAGTATTTTTCTGCTTTCCTGCAGCAGTTTTTAAGGAGATAATAAGTTCCAAAATTCACCAGCCTTTCGCTGAAAGAAGCTTGTCACGGTGGTTGGTAGCTAATGAAGGCCCCTTTAGTTTATCTTCATCAATTGTCAAATATTTGAGTCCATGAAGTGGTGTGATGAGGTACAAAGACAGATATTTGAAGGGATTTTAACTCATTTGAGCAATTACATGCTTAACTGCCCTGCGATAATCTGCCAGTCTGAGTCTTTTCTACACAGCACAAGTGGGGAGCATTAGAATAGCTGGATTTAGAACATAAAGGCTTAGTCTGAATAGAAGAAAGGCACCAGAGAGATTAATTGCCAGTAACAAACAGCAGGGCTGCTTGCAAGTTATATATCACATAGTTACCTACCAGCAGTGATGGGGGCCAGCTTGCAGAGTGCAGCCCGAGTCGGAGCAAAACAGCGCCTTGCAAAGAATCCTGGGCACCAACCACCACCAGTTTACAGGGATATTCTTAAAAGCATAACATATAAACAACAAACACATACATAACAATATATGCATCCATTCACAAATGCAATACATACATGCATGCATGCAATATGTCCATATTATTCAAAAAGAGCTTTGCCAGCAAACCTGTGAATTTAGAAGCCATCCTTCCAGCACCATCTTCTAATAGTTAACTGACTCCACAAACCCATCATTCCTGTACTCTACAACTGTAATGTCTTCAAGTATTGAAAAATTAAAATACATGCAATGCCTAGACAACTGAAATAATTATGAAAGAGATGAACACATGAAATTATCTGATTTCAAAACTCACCATAAAGCCATAAGAACCAAGACAGTATGGCATTGTTGTAGACAGACATACAGATCAAGAGAACAGAAGAAAACTTTGACATAAATAATTTCATAAATGAATTTCCTGTCATTAAAAACGTAATTTGAAGAGAGCAGATACCAGGAAAATGGATTTTTGTTCTTGGTCTGGCTGGGGTTACTGACTCTTCATTTTCTGCTGTCCTTCCTGGGTTGCTGTTTGACGCTTTGTTTTCCCAGCAGGAAACATCTACAGGGACACCGTGTTGATTTTATTTGGAAGCTGTGATGTATGATGAGGCATTCTCCCACTTACTGATTTGATGTATGATGAGGCATTCTCCCACTTACTGATTTGTTCATTCACTAATTCACTTGTTTATTTATTTGCCTAATGGTTCCTAAGCACCCCTTGGAGTACATTCAAGGAGAGAGAGAACATATGCACGCGAGTGTGGATCAGGTGAGGGTATGTGGCATCTCTGGGGGCTGGTTAGTAGAATGCCCAGAGAAGTGAGGGAGGGACAGGCATTTCCCATGGGGAGAAGAACATGTATAAGTATGGAGAAAGGACACAGTGGGTTGGGAATAATGGGTATGGACTCTGAGAGGCCAGGTTATGGTTGGAAAGACATGGATGCCTTTAATGCCACATCAAGACTGGATTGAACCTGTGAGAGATTGAGTCTAGTACATCATCTTAGTATACCATCTAGGTTCTGGGCATAATTGCTGTGCTTCAAGGAGGTTAACCTGATAGAAGCTAAGTCAGGGAAAGAAATTGTCTTAGAGTGGGAAGACCAGTAGCATAGCTTTAATAATAATCCAAGCCAACCCATGTTGACAAGGGGTTGCACTTTCATTAGGAAATTGGGGATGGAGAGAAGGAAGGATAGGTATAATTAACCATGTTTGTCCTCTGATTTGAGGTGGTGGATGACAAAGAGGGAGGCATACAAGATGGCTCTAGGCTGTGCACCTGCATGCTAGAGAAAGGGGCTGTGCCATTGAAAAGGGGGGTGTGGAGGAAAGGAATGAAGAGAAGATGTGTCAAAGAAGATAATTTTACCTTCAGAGGCATAGTGGTACCTGCTCTGGTCCACAGCTGATTAAAAAATGGAGTTAAGACACTAAGGAGTGGTCATGTTAGAGAATACAAATCTTGAGTTGTCTCTGTCAACATGGAAATGGAAACTTGTATCCTGGATGAGATGGTCCAGCAAATGTGGCCAAGACCAATTCAACGTGAGGCACTCTGCCTAAGGGTGGAAGGTGGCACACTGACGCCTGTGGACTGTTTCCTCTGTGCAGGCACGTAGCTGAGGGCATGCACATGCAGTCCTTTATCTCATCTGACATCCACAGCAACCCTATAAAACTTAGTCTTTTTTCCACATAGCCGGTAAGTGTCATAATTAGGTCTAGTCTGTTTTCAAAGCAAGAAGAGGCAGGTAAGAGGGGAAAGAGAGAGAAAAACAAGGGGAACTCTTTTCTGTAGGAAAATTGGTGGCATTTAGGACACGATCTTTTCTTTCTCTATGCTTCTGTTTCCTCCCTCTCAAAATAGGTGACAAATCTTTCTTCTACTTCACAGATGAGAATGGATGAATGAAAGAATTCCACACTCATAGATAAGGAAGTACTTAGCTTCTCTAGAGAATAATGCAAAAAACACGTATACAAAAAATAGGCATACATTTATAATTATGCATTTTTTACTGTTACTTTGAGCCATCTGTATTTTCAAGGTGTTATCTGTGTAGTTATTGTTTAAAATGCAGTAGGTTTCAATAAATCTTCACTAAAGGAGTGAGTTGATAAATATAGGGCCCATACCATATCTATACACATCTGGGCTTAAAGTATGGATTTAGCATGGGAAGAAATTAAGACCAGTAGTTGCAGCATCCAGTGAACAGTTTCTTAGCCTTATAATGCTGTCTACTATCAGTCTCCTTAGGAAGGGACAGGATGAGGGGCGGGTGGGTCACCAGGGATTTGTTGTTTCTAGGGAACAGATGGAAAGTCTACATTAGAAGGGAAAAATCAGTAGTGAGGAACTAAGTAGTGTGAGAAGGTAGAGGAGCATGATTACTTGGCTATAAAGTGTGCACAGTGAATCAAGTTATGCCCGTGGTTTTCATCTAAGGGAAATTGATACCTTTTATTTGGAGACAATGTGACCTCCAAATGCATGCCTCTGGCTTCGTTTACCCATAGGAGAGATGAATTTGTGCTTCCCCATGCATGCTTCTTATCAAGACTCCTTTAGAGTCAGTGTGCCATCACTAGGGTGGAGTTTAATGCTGGAGCGTGACTGGTCAACTGGCCTATCCAGACATTGACTATTTACTTGTATGATTGACTTGGCCTAACTGAACCTGTGTACCATATTCAACATAGTGGCGACTACATGCAAAACACAGGGCATGACCAACCTCTTCCCTCGTTCTTCCCTCATTCCCACAGGCAAGTACCAAACAACTGAGGACTGCTTCTAGACCTAGGAAAGAACTCCAATAACAGAAGGCATGAATGGGTATCCCTCTGCCCCAGGCAGGTCTGGGGGATTAGCTCAAAGCAGCCCAAACTAAGCTTTAAAACATTTAGAGATGTCTGGCTCATGTCCGTAAATACCACATTGTTTCCTTTCATATATCCATTTTTAAATAAAAATGGTTGGTTCCCAAAATCTTTGCAGAAAATGAAGCTTCCACTTAGTTTTACACTTTGGCACAAACACTACACACCACCAGGCCCACTGTGCCCCAATTTGAGAAACATGGTCCTTGTAAAAAAGAGATGGAAAGTAAAATTGCCATCCTCAAGGACCTGATGATCTATTACTCCATCATTATCTATCTGACTCATGAGCCAGTCTGACTTCCTTGAGAGAAGGGTCCCAACTTTCTAATCTTTTCTTCCAGTCCCTAACAGAGTATATGGAACACAGCAGACCCTCTATCCCCATGAAGTGGGCTTTGGCTTTATTTAGATCTGTGAATCTAAACTCACAGGCAGGGCTGGGACTTCCTTCAGAATCAAAGCCAAATACAGGCTCAAATCCATCGGAGCTGGGTGAGCAGCAGAAATGAAATGAATCATCTTCATTCACTGGAGACAGCAAGGAACTGAAGCACCCATGACCAGTTCTAAGCAAGTGGTCATGACTCAGGTCCAACTAGGCATGGCTGTGCAAGACACTTTTTACATTCCCACCCCAATTCTACACCTCCCCCACCAAAACAAAAGACTCCCTGAAATACAAATTCTTGTTTGAATTTTTCTAAATTTTAAGTGAGAGCAACTAATCTTATAACTTCTAAAATAATGTATAGGCCTAGTAGAATACATCTGTGGAATGGAGACCTTGACCTTGCCTACACCTCTTTTAATCATGTTCTGGGGTATGCCAGGGAAACTAAGTCTTCCTCTCCCCAACCAATTGCCTCTAAAGTGCAGAGGAGAGTGTGGATCTGATTAATTAAAGTGTTAATAGCCTGACACTTTTCAAGTGTTGAAGATAAGCTATGTTGTCAAAGGGGTAGTTTAATACACTAGTCTAAACATTACCTTTTCTCTGCCTAAGGCACCCTCACATTGTCACCTCCCAATATGGAGGCATAAATGCGCTGGGAATTTATAACACTGAATACAGTGGAACGAGGTCAAGCCATAAATCTAACATTTCATATGTTTGAGTTCCACAGCTGACATTCCCATTCCCTTGGGGCACAAATTTTTAATTATTATTTTGTAGATCATCTTTTTCTTAACCACCTGAGAAGTGCAATTATCACCCTGAAATGCAATGTCTGAGGTATCATTTTTTTTCCAAAATGGAAATTTTATATCCAAGTGGAGACCTGGACATACAATTTATTGCCGTAGCATCCCTGACAGCCAGTCAGAAATATGTGTATCCAGAATGTGAAAACTACCTGATAATTAACAATGAAACTTGGGTCATTTTGAAGAGAAAAAAAACAAACCAAACTCTTACTTTCTCCTAAGATTACCATTTGCCACTCATCACTCCATAGCTGCTCATGATGTTGATGCCAATTTTTGCCCTTCCAGTCATTTTTATCCTAATCATAAAGTGTTAGGATAAGTAGTTTTTATGAAACTTAATGAATGCATGTGCACATTTAATTTCCATTCCATATTTTGCAGACTGAATATTCTCAAGCATGCTGGCATATTACCAAAATAGACAGCATAGTATGAATGGACATATAGCTAATATCTGAAAGGAGCCAAACATCCAAAAAGTTTTAAATCTCATAGCTCAGGACCCACAATCAAAACATGTAGGGCTTATTCTTGGTTCCCTAAGATGGAAGATACTCAAAGCTAGTAGTATATATCTGCATTAATAACTTTGTAATACTGAATGGATGATGCTAGTGAAAGGAATGGAATTAGAAGGGTGTGGAAGGAAGAAAAGAAACTTAGCCGGAACTTAGATGGCAAGAACGAAAGGACATGACTGTCTACGATGCACACAATCTCTGGGTTCTGACTAAATAGTCTATGAAAGGTGACCATATGCCATTTCCAGTGAATCCAGTTCTCGAATAGTCAGCCAGTTTGCCCTTATCTGGAAATATTTCCTGCCAGACTTTACTCTGACTATAAGGGTAGAGCTAAAATCACTGGTGTACCAGCTGCTTAGTATCATCTGGTTTGTCTTACTGTTGGAAAGGATCTCAGAGTTCAGCTAGTGGTTTCTACCATCTAACTAGTACCTGAATCCCCTATATGACCAGTCAACAAAGGTTCACCCCTGCTGTAGTTCTGCACCTCCTGTAGTGAAGATCCTTTAGAAGCACCTTTCCTATTGAATCTTTCCCTTTTAAGCTTTCATGCATTAGCCTGTGTCTGAGCTGTTGAGGACATATATAATCAAGTGAATTTCTCATCTATATGACATCAGTCTACTCGTTCCTCAAACATCCGAAGACAGCACTCACAACCTACAAAATCTTTTCAGTTCCTGGTTTAACAACCACAGCTCCTTCATTTGCTGTGAGTATGATGTGGCTGCTTGACCTTTGCTTAACAGCATAACTCCATTCTAGACAGTAGTTCATGATCTCAGATCTGGTACCAGCTGGCTGTGAGCCTTGTGTAAGCCATTGCTTACTAGGTAAACTAGGAAATTATCTTAGGCTGCATTTCTCTGACTTCACTTCTCCCTCTGCAAAATAATTCATAATTTATGACCTTTCTTTTCCTGCTGCGCCTTACTAGTCACACACACCAGAATATTCAATAGCATTTTGATTATTCATTCAATTACCCCATACTTATTAAACATCTACTCAGTGTCAGGCATTGTAAGTAGATTGGCACTGGGGTTATAGTAGGTGACAATATTTTCTCTGCCCTCATAGAGCTGTTATTTCTAGTAAGGTCATGGACCCAGACCAATCCCTGGCAGCTGTGGCCTCTACATCCTAAGAATAATGAAGGACTGAAGAGAGCAGTTGCTCCTTCAGGAAAGCTATTAACCACGCCTGGTCTCAGCCTGCCCATGTGCACAGGCTCACGCAAGTTGGTTGCCTTACTACAATGCAGACAGAAAGTGCATACCACCGCCTTTCTATGGAGTCAATGAGTGAAGTAGAAAATGAGAAGTCAGCAAAAGAGTGTCCTGTCCATGGGCAAAGACTTTCCTCAAGTGAGCCAGACCACCTAGGAAGTGAGACCTCTTTCTCAGGACTTCATTGCCCCTCACATGTGTCTCTGTGTGGCCACTGTCATTTTGTAGAGTAATTGTTCATTTCCACATCTGACTTTGTTATTATACCTTAAGACTCTTGACAAGAATGGCCATGTCTTTTCTTCACCCATATCTAGCCAGAGCATGGCATGCAGGAGACATTCTCCCAGAACGTGTTTTGGACTTAAGCCTCAGCTTTCTGTTTTTTTGTCTCTCTTTTTGTTGGCCAAGGTCATCCATTGTTCCAAGTTATCACTTCCTGTTGCAATTGTGAGAATCCAGTACAAATACATTGCCCGTGGAGAAGGGAATTCAGGAAATAAGCGTTTGCTTTATGTCTTCTTCATTATGCCATTTCCATAGCTATAATTGCCTTGGAATTCTTGAAAATTATATCAGATTAGCAATTAGAATAACTCATGCAATAATTTTCAAAGTTATCATCCACATAGTCTCTTTGATTTTTCCTTTTTACAAAAGCACAAGATGCAAAGATGGAAATAATATATTGAAAAGCTATCATACAGTTTTTAAGTATCTAATGGAGCCGCTTAATGGGTTATATTCTTATTTACATTTTAAATGAACTTTAAAAAATCAATCATGCAAGGTAGCCTTCTAGTGGATACACTTATGAATATACAATGCATTTTACATGGCACATTAAATAAAAAGGAATAAAGATGTTTGCTGCATCTACTGACAAATCCTACTGACACAATTGGTTCTATGAAGTTGTCAAAATTTACCAAGAAAAAACAAATGACCTCTACATTTATCATCACTAAAGGTTCCTGCTAATTAGCATCTAGAGATATCATGTTATAGATGCTTCTTTAAGGGCTTTCGGCTCTCCATCTCTGAATAGTGGCATGGTATCTATCAAAGTCTAATGGCATCTGCAATTCTGACAAAGGGCACCCCAAAGAACTGGCACGCACCACCATATTTGCATTTGTGCATCTCATTATGAACATAATTGCATACCCTCATAGCAATTCTTCTTGACTATCTCAAAAAACATTATCAGCAACGTCTGAAATAATGCTTAAATGTCAGCTATTGACAAGCAAGAAAAGCTGACCTTTGAAGGTTATCATTCTTCTGAGATGCGCCCTGCTGTGACTCACTTCTTAACTTTCTGTCTGTGTTTGATAACAGAAAAGGGACCCAGTGGCTCTAAAACTTGGGGTTCTGTGTGGCAAACTAGCAGGGAATCAATAAACTGTAAAACTGCAGCCAGTGTATCATTCCAACGAGCCGTCATCTGGGATCAGTTGGATATTTGCTGTGGCAATATTTAAAACCACTGAAACTTTTAAGGAGAGTGGACAACCAACATATTTACAATGGAATTTCTGCAAAATCACACAGTGCCTCCACATTAACAACTAAAATGAGTTTATCCATGATTAATGTTATGACACAGAACCAAGCAACCTTTCTTCTACAAACATGCAGCCCATTTTACACATTGTCACAAGTAGAGTCTAAGTGTTCGACAAGTACCAACAGCTAATCTAAAACTGCACAGAACCATTTACACCCTCTCCTCTGAGACCTCGTCTTCCTAGAGTGGCCTCAGTCACAAGGATCTCATATTTTATCATCTGCCGTTACCCTCTCATCACCCCGTGTTTGGAGCTCCCTTGATTCACACAGCAAAAATTTGTTACGCGTTTTTCCAAAAGCACTCGTCAATTTTAACTCACGGTGAAATGCCATAGAAATGGCTGCCAATGGCCAGAAAATGCTAATCAATTTTGAAAATCTACACTATGGCTCGCATCCCAGATTTTCCACCCAATCCCCGTCAAATAGAAATTATAGAAAATGATGTTAACATGTTCAGCCGCTTGTTTGCCTGTTGTAGCTGAGGCACTGGTCATGCTTCAACGGCCAACTAACTTCCTGTTGGGAAACTCATCCAGTTTGTTCTACTTTGGTGTCTGGGCGGCAACCACTGGAAAAGGCTGTCAACGCTTGACGTTCAAAGACTGGGCTATTTTCACATGAACCCTTTCCCCATGGCATCTGCAATTCTGACAAAGGGCTCCCCAAAGAACTTTGCTTTTGAAGAACATAAGGGATTCTTTTTTTTTTAGGTGGGGAAATATGCATTTCTAATGCTTCTATTTCTCCAAAGGACATCCCCTAGTGGAAGAGCTGCTTCTTTGATAAGGCATGGCACACATGTTTATATTTCAGATCCCCTGAGTAAATCCAGGTACTCCGGACATGAGAGAAAAGTTTAGGGCACTAAGCCCATGTCAATAATCCTCACCATGAAACAAACAAACCAAAAAGTCCCTCTCAGCATTTAGATTTGGAAGTGTTTTTAGAAACTAGCTTGTTTAACCTCTCCAACATTAGGCTGTCCTTCAAGACTCCCAGAGAGACAGTACTTCCTGTGCGTAGAATTGCCCTACTCCCCAGGAAGGGGAATTTCACTAAGGGGCCAACCTATGGATTTCAAAATTAATTTTAAATCTGGGCTCTAAACCTTCTCTTAGAACGCCCTCGATTAGTGCTGGGCTGTTATTCTACATGTGTACAAAGCAAACGGCTGCCCCTTTTCCTGACAGGAATCACTGTGTCCCTTAGCTTTCTCAGCCCCAAGGGAAACAAACGGTCTTGCTCAGTCTTGCATTCTCATGAGATGCGGCTCCCGGACACCCTGCTGCTCTCCTGGACGACGTTCCCCGGTCCCACCCTCACTGCTCAGTTGTCCTTTTAAAACACCCAGAAGTGCTCCCAGGACTGGACTGGACATGCCCAGTGCAACCATTGCTCTTGAGACCCTGGACCGTTCCACAAAAACCGTCTGAGAGCACTTCACGTTAAGCAGTCGGAGTCACTGTTTTTATGTCATACCTTCTCATTTCTTTTTATGACGCTGAAGAGTCTATAATCTTTAGAGGTCCTCAGCGACAAAAAGAAGGACTCTTCTTTGCCTCGGGCTAAGCAAAATGCTAGTAAGCTTCCTCATCGTCACAGCGGCAGTAACAAAACACAGCCGTTCTTGAGCACTCAACTCAAAGCTAAGATGCAGGACTGTCCATGGCTATTTATACGATTTCTCTTACGTAGTCTTCATCACGAGCCTATGAAGGAAGGAGGGGTATTATCCCCTTTCACAGGTGAGGGAAGTGAGCTCCAGAGAGGTTGAGTGACTCGCCTAAAGCCACAGAGCTACTAACTGAATGGTGAGTTGGACCCCAGTACTCTCCTCAGCCAGAACACAGCCTCCCTAGCGGGAGCTTAGAAACTATTTGTGACCCTGAGCTAAATGGTTTCTCATTTGCTACACTTTTTTTTTTTTTAACTGAACTAGAAGCATCAATCCCCCAAGGTGCCTGCAGTATTGAGACTCCAGAGAACCTGACAGCTCCCCCCGGGAACGCTCACTATGCAATGGCACCAAGGGAAAAGCAAGAGGGTTTCCAGTGACAGAGATGGTGCCCCTGCTGTTAGCAGGTGACCACCCTCACCCGGCATGTGCCAGGTCCCTTGCAGGACTGGCAGCCTTTCACCAAGAGCATATCATCGCTTCCTGAGCTTGAGCTGCATGGCCAGAAACACCAGAGAGCCCTGCCTCCGAGAACCCAGTGCTCTCCACCTCCCCGTGCAGGCCCCAGGCCCCCGGTGATGGGGGTACCCAACGACCCCCAGAGCTGCCGGATTTCAGAGGCGCGTATCAAGGAATAGATGTTTCTGTGGTCCTATGTTCCGATGTAGAATGCAGTCTAGAGTTCCACTACACGGTTGTATTATTTGAGGGAGAAAATGATGGCTCCGGATAAAAATAGCAACCAAAAGGAAGCACTGCATTTAATCCCATCTGATTTCTGCTGCTGTGGGTGGGAATCGAAATCTGTCTCCCAGACATTAATTAAAGCAGAAATGCAGTGAAATGTCAGTCCTCTGGCTGCGAGGGCCCTTTTCAGAGGTACGCTGGGAAAGGAGGTCTGGTATTTCTCTGCTGTCATGGGGCTCATAATAGAGGGCAGCAAGCTTCATGGGGCCTCAAAAATTGCTCTGTCTCCCAATCAAAAGCCTTGCGGCAGAGGAGTGGACCCCAGGCCTGGAGCCCTGCAGTTGCACCCATGGGAATTCCCCACTCAGGAAAGAGAAAGAAGATGGTGCAGTTAAGGGATCGGGAAGTCAGCTCTGTACACATGCTGAAGTTCCCAAACTCTCCCCTAAAAACTACGTTTCACCCACCCACACCTTTGCACAAACAGAAACTCTGCAATCTTCTGTTTTAATAAATGATCAGTTGATGAGCTTTAAAGAGAAAGGGCAGAGAAATGCTGGCTTTAAATTGGAGCAAATGGAAAGAAAAGAAAAAGTTAAGGCAGAGTAAGGCAACCTACTTTTCCTGAATTTAGTAGTCCTTGGCATCTCTGGAAAAGCATGCTCGCGGGAACAGGATGCAAAATGCTGAAGAAAGGGAAACTAATTCAAATGAGGGATTTTGGAACAACGCTAAGTTTTGAGGGCAAATTCTATCTAGATAACGGGACACAGACCCACACTTGAAGGCAGAGTGAGATGAAGAATAAACTGTTCAGCCCACATTGTGCTTTCTTAACAGAAGACACAAAACGTGCTCTGCCACTTGTTACAGAGATGAGGGTTTAAAAGTATCTAAGAGACAAAGGACATGAGCTGTGTTTATGTGAATATTTTTCTGCCTAGACACAAAACCCATCTGGCAGTCAGTCAGAGAAATACAGAAATATTTATGTGGGACTCTGCCCACCTCAACTGCTTTTTTGTTACTCAAGCAACAGAAACATTAAATCGAGGCACTAGACTTTGTTAGACCAGGCCTTGGCCAACGTTTCCTACAAAGGGCAAGATAGTTAAAATTCTAGCCTTTTGGTTTATATGTTCTCTGTCTCCACTGCTCAATTCTGTATTCATAGCACAAAAGTAGCCAGAGACAATATATGAATGAAATAGCATGTCTATATTCTGATAAAATGTTTTTAATGGACATTGAAATCTGTATTTCATAAAATTTTTATATGTCACAAAATATGATTATTCTTTTGATTTTTTTTCAACCATTTAAAAAGGCAAAAACATTCCTAACTCTCAGGCTGTACAAAAATAGCTGGTGGGTGGGTTTTGATCTGTGGGCCACAATTTGTCAACCCCTTTCTTGGTCTGTACTGAGCCAGTGGAATCCTTTCCTATTTCTGTAATCTGGGTTTGAGCATTTAAGACTATAGTATGTGTGATGACAATGAAACTTAATTTTATTATCCTAAATACTGATGCTGGATAGAGATTATGTCTCTAATAGTTGGGCTGTGGGATCCAGGTGATGTGTAAATTGTGTGCAGTAATTATGGCCTCTATTAATCTGCTGCCTACAATATGGCAGGTGTAAGATAATGCATACATGTTCCTAAATCATATATGACATGCAAGATACAGCATGGACTTAGTGTGATCTCAGAGGTGATCATGAGAGGTGCAACCTCATAGGATTTACATAAGATTTGACCTTATCTGATGCAATCCACACTGCAAATCTGTGACAGGATGTTACTGTACTGCTCCATTTCTCAGACAGGAAAGCTAAGGGTGTTGAAGCCCCGTTGTTTACATAGCAGAGTTGAAATTCAGGGAAAGGATTTCACCCCTTCAGGTCTTCCGCACTCAAGGTAAAGACCTGAACTCAATCATTCCTGACTGTGCCCAAATTTAGCCTGAACTCTTATGAGGATGCTTCTGGTCTCTAATTTCCCACATTATCCATATGTTTCATTAAAGAACTATGAATGTGTAGAGGCAGTTGTGTGAGGCCTGATGCCTATACATCCTGGGAGATATTTTGTAAGTAAAAGAATACAGCTATCAAATTATTGGCATCTCACAAGTGGTTAATGGCATTTGTCAGTTCAACTGCCAAATATTTATATCTGAAGTCCTACCCTGTGCTAAACATTTTTCTAGGCACTGAGGATGTAGCAGTAAACAAGATAGACAGAAATGCCTGCTCTTGGGGATTTATGTTATACCAGGGGGAGACAGGCAGTAAACAATAAAATAAGTAAAACATATGCTATGTCAGATGGTGGTAAGTTCTGTGGGAATAAAATAAGCAGTGAAGGGTGAGCACTAGAATGGTATGGGAGTGGGAGAGTTAGAGACGGGGATGCCTGTCAAACGAGTGTCACCAAGGAGGTGGTGTTTGAGGGAAGACCTGGGAAGACACTTCTAGCCATGCTTCCTTCTAGGGAAAGGGAACTGAAGACAGAAGGTACAGCAAGCACCAAGTCCTGGAGGCACGTTTGGCTAAGCAGATGAGCAAGAGGACTAGAAGGTGAGGCAGGGGTCATGTGGGAGTTAAGAAGTGGCAGGCAGAGCATTCAGAGAGTTCATACCCCATGGACACATTTTGAGGGAACCATTGAAGCATTTTAAGCAAAGGAGTCGCATCATCAAACCTAGCTTGTAATAAGATCATTCCAGATGTTGTCTTAAGAAGAAATTGTAGAAGGCAAGGGTTGAAATTATTGCAATTATTTAGGGAAAGATTGTGGGACTTGGACTAGGGTGACAGCTATTCAGGTGGTGTCTCGGACAGTTTGGGCTGTTATAACAAAATTCCATATGCTGGGTGGCTTATAAGCAACATGCATTCATTTCTCATGGTTCTGGAGTCTGGGCAGTCCAAGATCATGGCCCTGGCAGATTTGGAGTCTGATGACAGCACTCTTCCTCACTCACAGATGGATCACTCTGGGGTGCCTTTGATAAGGGCACTAGTCCCATTTCTGAGGCTCCACCCTCATATCCTGATCACCTCCCAGAGGACCCACTTGCTAATATCATCACCTTGACAGTTAGTACTTCAAGTATATGAATTTGGGTGTCAGTGGGGGGGTATAAACATTCAATCTATTGCAGATGGTAGGAAGGGATCAAAATTAAGTCCAAACCAACAGATTTGCCGTCCATGGGATATGGAAAGGAAGAAGAAGAAGGAACCAGAGATGACAACAAGCTCTTGGCCCAAGCCACAAGGATGGGGTCAGCAGTGCCTGAGACAGGGAAGACAAGGGCAGGAGCAAGTTGCAAGTAGAAGAGTGAGAATTTGGCCTTGGATGTAGTAAGTCTGAGTTTACAGGACACCAAAGCAGGGGTGCCAAACAGGCAGGTGGAGAGTCTGAAATTCACAACTGTAGGTTTCAAGACAGTGGCAGGAGAATGAAGGAAGACAAACCCTGGTTCCTGGTCCAGCCTGCAGACCAAGAAGTCACCTCATACAATCTCCATTGCCTCTTCTAGCTTGTATTTTTCTTCATCAGTTTGGGGAAGTCTGGCCAGGGTCCACTGACTTGAGTATGACACTGTTTGGAAATTATCTGCCCCTCCTTTTACTAAAATGTTTGACATGATGAGCTAGAGAAACTATGCTTATTTTTATCACCTGGTGGGATTAGAGATTCTTTATTATTGACCCACTGTGATTTTCTCCTAGGTTGCTAAACTCAGTGGAGGTCACTTTTAATCCTGCTTTTTAAAAATTTGCTTAAAACCATTGACAGCTAGCACAAGTAGTACTATATATACTGTTCAAATCACCAAGCTCTTTTAAATCCTTAAAATAAAATTAAAAAATATTTTTAGGATGATGTCGGTATGCAATACAAGGTATTTTTCCATTTTGTCTCCATGAAAAACATAAAATCATGTCAGCTGTTACTATCTTGTTCCATGCATCTCCACATTGATATTCACATTTGCAACCATCTATTGCATGGATTATTGTAATTATTGTAATTTCTTTTCACTCTGACAAGATTGAGATGGCAAAATCGATCTCAGCTTCTGGTCCAAAGTCATAGGATCCCATTCTGCTGCCCATTTCCTTCTCGTAATCTTCAAATGCTCTTCTGCAAAATCTCACTGGAAGAAACACAGTATCTCTTTCTGCATTCCCACATTCTTCTCTCACTTTACAGAAACAAAGGTATGCATTTCATAATCATGTTTTACCTTTTATTCATGTTGCTAAATATAATATGAGAAAATGGTCTTCAGACAACTATGATTCAAGATAAAGCTGAAGTTTCAAGAGAAGCTTTCATACAGTACGAGAAAAGACGAGAGTATCAAACATGCTGATATGTAATAAATACCATTGGCCACTCACTATTTTTCTTGTCAGTCGTAAGTGTGAAAAATTCAGGATGACATATAGGAAAAGTGAGAGTTGTTTCTCTAAATATGATCATTCTTTTGGGAAAAGAAAATAAATTCACCAAGTATCTAATTAGTTGGTTTTTCTCTCATTGGGTTGAAGTGAACCCTTAAGTTTAAAAACAAAAAAGTGATGTTATTCATTCATCTAAATTTCAGCTAATACTTTTTCATGGGCATAGAAAATGCTGGCTGGGAGAGGAGACTTACTGGTCAATTCCCCGTGCACTGAGTCGGACAGGATGCCTCTAGCTGCCAAAGAAGCACGTGCAGAGTTGCTGAGAACAGCAGTCAGGGCTGTGAGAGCCACACACGGTGCGCCAGCCACCTTGGTGGAGAGTCTCAGCATGTTTATGTGCCTTGATCTCTGCTTACGTGTGAGATACCATGTTAACAATCCTGTTGCCCACTCCGCCCTGGCTTGAGATTTAAATAAAAACAAATTACAGGTCTTAACAGTGATAGATGGACTGCTTTTACATTTGTGTAGAGTAGTTTGGCTCTGAGATTAAAGGCTTACGCATTTATCTGCATAAACTAACCCCTGGAGTAGGGTACCACTGACATTTTCCAAGAAAAATGAATATCCTAACTTATTCCAAAGAGAAGACTTGGTATTTGTATGGCCAGAATGACCTTTGCAAGTGCCCTTTCAGATTAGGTGCACTACATGGAAAATTGTGCTCTTACAGTACTCCATAAATCATACCTACCAATTTTCTTTAAAGGGGTATGTAAATATCAGTGTACCAGGTGGGTAAACAACACTAACCTCATACAAATGGTTTGAAAATTGAAGAAAAGCACCTTATTTTGCTGTTGAAATTGCTTTTGAAGCCCAACATAGGGGCTTGGTTTGTAGAATGCATGAAATGATTTGTGCACAGGGAATAGAAAATGGGCTGATGATAACCAACCTGGACACAGTTCCCATATTTCTGAGTTCTTTCCATGATCAAAGATATCATTGCTACATATTAATTTTTTCATGCATATCCCGAATGCATGTACATTTTAAGCAACATCTTCATTATCTATATACATTTCCAAAATGGTCAAACAGCTATTTTAGCTGGTTAATATTTCTAGACAAATTCATGGAAGTATTCTGGTTTTGATCACACAACAGTTCATGTAAAAAGAAGAAAAAGCAAAACTGTTGAGAGAGAAATAAAGAGAGTAGCCAAAACTTTTGAAATTTCCAAGATCTTAATATGAGTAAGTCCTATTTTTGTAACTTAGCAAATTGCATCTCCTTACTTTAAAATAGGAATAGACAAATGGAAAAAAGGGTCCTGCTATTGAGACATTTTAACGGAATGTCTGTGGCATAAGATACAGCTTGTACTGCACCCAGTTGACATGAGTATTTTGAAACTCAGTTTTGTACATTTTTCATGCAATAGAAATCCTTGACTTTGACACATTTGGGAGCTTGTGGTGAGAATCATGGTTGCTATTTTGAGAAGAACTTTACATCCTAGAAGAACTTAATATATATATTCAATTCCCATTTCTTAACCAGATAACATGCAAAAGGGGTAGGATTTTTATACACACACAGGGTTTAAGCAAAAAACTCTTGACATTCCTGTGCATTATAAATAGTTGGGGTAATTCCAAAATCACTTCAGCTCATTAAGTATTTGCTATTCATCATTCAGTTTGTCAGTGACTTTTTTTTAATACATAGCTTATCTCACAGGGGAAAATGGCCTGAGTAAAATACTTTTTTCTTTTCAATATTTTTTTTTTCTAGTTCCCTTCCACTGAGGAAAATATCCCTAGAATGAGGAGTCTGGTTTTCTAACTCTTAGGCAATGAAAAATGAGTTTCTGTATTTTTTAAAGAAAGTGTTTATAAAAATGGTACCACAAAACAAAACAAGTAACACGTGAGCATCTAAGTTGCTTTTCCAGTTATTTCTTTGTTAGTTAGTAATAGTTGCTATATGAATTCTTTCCATTCTTTTTTACCTGCTAGACGTAAAGAAGAGGGAAAAATGCCTAGTCTGTCACCAGGGGGCGGGTAGGTAAAGTGTGCCGGCTGCACTGTACCCTTAACCCAGACACGCGGTGAGCTTTGGGTCCTGTTCTCCCTTCATCCCTACGCACACTATTGTACAGTCCATATTCTTCCACTTTGCTTCACCGATTTCCTGTTTCTTATAAGTGTAATCCTTGATGCCCCTTCCAAACTGTATTTCCCAGCCTCCTCATTAACAAACTGAAGGTTGAAAGCTTTTACTTCATATTTTTGTAAATGGAGATTAAAAATAGACTGAGTGTGGGAGGGTTCAAGGTGGCTGCATAGAAGGGTCCTGAACTCCTCTCCTCCGACAAACACAACAGATCTCCCCCTGTATGTGCAACAGCTCCTTCTGAAAACGACCTGGAACTGGCTGAAGAGAGCCTCTGCAGCAGAGGATGAAGGAGCCACACCGAGGGGGAAGGAGTAGCAGAGGCTCAGTCTCACAGGAAACCCTATCCCAGGAGCAACAGCACACAGTCCAAAGGGGGGGTCTCATCATATGGGGCTTATCCCTGAGGAGCAAGGGGTTTGTGCCCCACATCAGGCACCCGGATCCATGGGACCTGCATCAGAAAGAAGGGCCCCAAAGTGTCTCAAAAACCAACAGGGCTTAATTCTAGGAGAGCCACAGCGCTTTGGATAACAGAAGAAAGCACTCTTAAAGAGCTTGCACATAGACCCACTTGCCCCAGGACTCAGTACAAAAGCAGCAGTTTGAAAGATACCTAGACAAAAGACCAAAACAATATTTGGTCTTAAAGCATCAGCTTGAGAGGCAGGAAGCTGCTGAGCCTTGTTCCAGGGATGGAGACACTCATGAACACCTTTTTTGCTTCCTTTCTGCCTTGTTGGCGCTGGATTTGGCAGTCTGCCCACTGTGCTGAAAGTGCCCCACTCCCAGCACTGCAGCTGTAGCCCTACTGCCCAGCCACTAGGCATGCGCAGCTCACACAGAGGTTAGTGCCCAGCTCTGGTGGCCAGGAGAGGAGGGGGCTGGGGGAATTGCATTTCTGGGCTCAATTGGTCTAAAACTATCAGACAGACAATCTATGACCCCCACCAAGGCACTGCACAGATAGCAGAATGAAACACACCGCCACCTTCATTTGAAAATGGCCTATTTCCTTGTCCTGAAGCTTCAGCCTGATAGGCAGGCTTCAGATTTGCCACACATTCAGAGGCTACAGAGATGCCCCCAGGAAATGTGGGCAGGGAGACACATATTAGCACCCTACCTTGGCGTTACCACAGCTCACAGATACACCTGAGAAAGACTATCAGGCATAATATATTCAAGTGTTGCAAAGAAACACTTCCAACCAAGGATTCTCTACCTGGCAACATTATTATCTAGTACTGAAGGAAAGATGAAGTATTTTCCAGATAAGCAAAAACTAAAGGAGTTCATAACCACAAAACTGGTCTTACAAGAAATGTTAAAGAGTCTTCTTTAAGCTGAAAGAAAGGGCACTAACTAGTACTAAGAAAACTTATGAGAGTAACAAGCTCTGGTGAAGGCAAATATATAATATAGGTAGTGGATTAACCACTTATAATGCTAATATGAAGGTTAAAAGACAAAAGTAGTAAGATTAACTATAGCTATAATAATGACTTAACTGATACACAAAGACATGTAAAGTATGACATCAAAAACAGAATATGTGGCAAGGGGGAGTAAAAATGTAGAAGTTTTAGAATACATTCAAACACAAGACACTATCAATTTAAAATAGACCACTATATTTTCACATATATTATTTTATTTGTGAACCTCTTGATAACCACAAATTGAAATCTATATTAGATACACACAATTCAATGAGAAAGCTGTCTAAACATAACATTAAAGAAAATCACCAAAACACAAGAGAACAAAAAAACACAGGAACAGAAAACTAAAAAAATCCAGAAAACAATCAACAAAATGACAATAACTATATACCTATTAATGATTACTTTAAATGTAAATGGACTAAATTCTCCAATCAAGAGACATACAGAGGCTGAATGGATTAAAAAATTAAACAGGATTCACCTATATGTTGCCTCCAAAGACTCACTTTAGATCTAAGGACACACATAGGATGAAAATGAAGGTATGGGAAAAGATATTCCATGCAAATGGAAATTAAAAGAAAGCTGATATAGCTATACTAATATCAGACAGAACAGACCTTATGTCTATAATAAAACAGACTATAATAAAAGGTAAAGAAGGGCATTACATAATGATAAAAGGGTCAATCCAACAAGAGGACATAACATTTATAAATATTTACATACCCAACAAAGAAACAGCTAAATATATAAAGCAAGTATTAACAGACTTAATGGGAGAAGTTGACAATACAATAAGTATGGGGGACTTAAATACTCCAGTTACATCAATGTCTAGATCATACAGACAGAAAATCAATAAGGAAACATCAGTCTTAAGGGCTTATTAGACCAGATGGACTTAACAGACATGTACAGAACATCCCATCCAAAAGCAACAGATTACACATTATTTTCTAGTGCACAGGGAACATTCTCCAGGATAAAGCATATGTTAAGACACAAAACAAATCTCAGCATTTATGATTCAAATCATATTAAGCATCTTTTGCAACCATAATAATATGAACCTAGAAAGCATTACAGAAAGAAAACTGGAAAAGTCACAAATGCTTTCAGATTAAACAATATGCTACTAAACAAACAACAGGTCAACAAAACAATCAAAGAAAACATTTAAAAAATACCTGGAGACTAAAGAAAATGGACATACAACAGTACCAAATATATGGGATGCCGCTAAAGCAGTTTTAAGAGGGAAGCTTAAAGCAATAAAAGCCTACATCAAGAAACAAATCTTAACAATCTAACACTTCATCTAAAGAAACTAGGAAAGAAAAAAAATGATGGCCAAAGTTAGTAAAAGGAAGGAAATAATAAAGATTAGAGCAGAAATAAATGAAAAAGATTATAAAAAGGATTAATGTAACTAAGAGTTAATTCTTGAAAAGGTAAACAGAACTGACAAACTTGTAGGTAGAGCCACTCAGGAAAAAGAGAGGATGTAAATAAATCAGAAATGAAATAAAAGTTAAAACTGATACCACAGAACTACAAAGGCTCAAAAGAGACAGCTTAGAACAATTAGGCACAAAACAATTGCACAACCTAGAAGAAATGAATGAGTTCCCAGAAACACAATCTTCTAAGACTGTATCATGAAAGAATATAAAACCTGATAGACCAGTTATGAGCAAAGAAATTGAATCATCACTTAAAAACTTCCAAAAACATATAAGTCCAGAACCAGAAGGCTTCACTGGTGAATTCTACCATTCAGAAAAGATTTAATACTTATTTTTTCAAATATTTTGAAAAGGAGGGAATACTTGCAAACTCATGGGAAAGCTAGCATTACCCTGACACCAAAACCAGACAAGGACAACACCAAAAAAAAAAGGAAATTACAAGCCAATATTTCTGATGAACATGCATGCAAAAATCCTCAGTAAAATACCATGAAACTAAGTTCAACATATATTAAGAGGATCACAAGTCATAACCAAGTAACATCTGTTCCAGGGATGCAAGGATGCTTCAACACCCACAAATCAATCAGTGTGATTCACCACATTGACAAGTTGAAGGATAAAAATCATATAATCAAGTTAATATATGCAGAAAGGGCATTTCATAAAATATAACATCCAATTATGATAAAAATTCAACAAAGTGGGTAGAGAGGGAAGGTATGTCAATAGAAAAAAGGCAATATATATCAACTATATTATAGTGAAAATCTGAAACTCTTTCTTCTAAGATCAGGAACAAGACAAAGATGCAAACTGTTGCTACATGGTATTAGAAGTTCTAGCCATAGCAATTAGGCAAGAAAAAGAAATAAAAGGTGTTGAAATAAGAAAATAAGAAGTAAAACTGTTACTATTTGTAGATGACATGATATATAGAAAAGCCTAAAAACTGTACTGAAAAACTGTTAGGACTATAAATGAATTCAGTAAAGTTGCAGGATACATAATCAATATACAGAAATCTGTTGCATTTCTATAAACTAATAACAAACTATCAGAAAGACAAATTAAGAAAACAATCCCATTTACAATTGCATCAATAAGAATAAAATACCTAGAAGTAAATTGAACCAAGGAAGTGAAAGACCTGTACACTGAAGATTTTAAAACTTTGAAAGAAATCAAAGGTGTCACAAATAAATGGAAAGATAATCTGTAAAAAAATATAATTTCAATAATTAGAGAAATTGACATTGTTAAAATGTCCATATTTTACAAAGCACTCTACAGATGGCAATCATTACCAAAATCCCAAAAGCATTTTTCATAGAACTAGAACAAACAATTCTAAAATTTGTGTGGATCCACAAAAGATGCCAAACAGCCATAGTAATCTTGAAGAAGAACAAGGCAGTAAGTATCACACCCCCTGACTTCAAACTATACTAAAAACTATAGTAATCAAAACAGTATGGTGTTGGCATAAAAAGCAGACATACAGGTAAAGGGAACAAAACAGAGAGCCCATAAATAAGCCCATGGATATATGGCCAATTAAATTACAACAAATGAAACAAGAATATACAACAGGGAAAGGACAGTCTCCTCAGTAAATGGTGTTGGTAAAAATGGACAGCCACAGGCAAAAGAATCAAATTAGACCAGTCTCTTATGTTATGTCATAAATTATAATCTTATGTTATAATTTTATGTATATGTTAACTATACATAAAAGTTAGCCCAAAATGCATTAAAGAATTGAATATAAAACTTGAAACCATAAAATTCCTAAGATAAAACATAGGTGGTAGTATTCTTAACATTGGGCTTAGTGATTTTTTTTTTTATCTTACTCTGAAAGACAAGAGCAAAATAAACAAATGTGACTATATAAAACTAAAAAGCTTCTGCACAGCAAAGGACGCCACCAACAAAACAAAAAGGCAACATACTGCATGGGAGATGATATTAGCAAATCATATATCTGATAAGAGGTTAATATTCAAAATATGTAAAATCTCATACAGCAAAACATCAAAAAACAACCTGTTTAAAAATTGAGCAAAGGACTTGTATAGGCATTTTTCCAAAGAAGATACACAGATGGCCAACAGGCACGTGAAAGTGGTTCAACATCACTAATTATGAGGGAAATGAACATCCAAACCACAATGACATGTCACCTCACAACTGTTAGAATGGCTATTTTTAAAAAAATAGGAAATAGTAAGTGTTGAAGAAGATGTAGAGAAAACTTACACTCTTGGTAAGAATTTAAATTGGTGCAGCCACTATGGAAGGTAATATGGAGATTCTTCAAAAAGTAAAAAAAGAACTACCATATGATCCAACTATTCCACTTCAGGATATTTATCTGAAGAATACAAAAACACTAATTCAAAAGATTTATGTACCCCTATGCTCATTGTGGCGTTATTTATAATAGCCAAGATATGGAAATAACCTAAGTGTCCATAAATGGATGAATAGATAAAGAAGATGCAATATATATATGAATATTCAGTCATAAAAAAGAAGGAAATCTTCCTATTTGTGACAACATGGCTGTACCTGGAGGGCATTATGCTAAGAGAAATGAGGTGAAGAAAGACAAATACCATACGATTTCACTTATATGTGGAATCTAAAAATACAAAACAAATGAGCAGATAAAACTAAACAAAAACAAACTCAAAGATACAGACAAAAGATTGGTGGTTACCAGAGAGGAAGGGAGTTGGGGGCAGGGGTGGAAAAAATGACGGAAAGGGCTTCATTGAATAATTATGGAGGTAACTAGTCTTCTGATGGTGATCACTATGTAGTGCACATGAATATCAAATTATAATGCTATATGCCTGAAACTTACATAATGTTATATACCAACTTCACCTCAATTTAAGAAAACCAAAATGAACACAATTATAAAACTTAACCCTATTAATTATTTTTACTTTATATTTTAATGAAGTCACAAAAAGGTCACAGTTCCAGAAAAAATTGTTTTTGAACTCAAAATTTCAGAGCATGAAAAGTCCTAAGTCGGTACAACTCTTTTGTTGAATAAAATCTGTATTAAGCATCAAATTAAAAACAAACAATTTATGCTCATCAGCCCACACTATTTTAAATGCTTACCAGGCAGTTGGCAATACCTTCTCCAGTCTACACCCATATAAGCTACTTGTCTGGAAAAACAGAATTATTGAAAAGAAGGAGACTTTCACTGAAGGGAAAGGACTGCTCATCTGTCTTCACTGTCATTCTGTGTTTCTACAATACCTTGTACTCCATAGAGCTTTCTTCTTACACCCTCTCCTGTCTTGATTCTTTTAGCAAATATTTATTGAGTGCCTACTCCATGCCAGGGACTGTTCTAGACCTTAAGATACAAAAGAGAACAAAACAAAATAATAACATCTTGCCGCAAGCAGTAGATTTATTAGTACTGTAAAATGAGATCAGCCACATCTTAACACAGCATCTCCTAAGCAAATTGTCTAAGAAATGACCTTGTGGGTCATGCCACCCTAAACCCAACATATTTCCAAGAACCAAATAGATCATCTCTTTTGTTTAAAAATTGAACATCTAAAAAAAAATTCAGTATTTTGCTCTTTACCATATTTCTGAATTGTCTTCATTAATAAAACATTTTTGAGAAATATAATATTTATTATTTAAGAAGTGTCTAAGAGGGTTTATCCATTTTCCTACAAAGGGTAGATTATATGAATCATTAATATTCACTTTTTATTAGTATATTTCTATTATTAATCATGATGCCTCACTTTAAGTCCTCCATAAATTTTTCTCTAACTGGTTTGTCCCGAGTCAATTTCTACCAACCAGGTTTTCTACTGAATTTACAGTAGGTGTTGCACAATTCAGCAATCACTGATTTTCTGGTTTTAGTTCTATTCTCCTCATTTTTCTTACTGCTCTGAAAAATCCTGAATAAATGGCTAATTTCTTACCCTTCTTTTTTCCCTAGCAGCTAACGTAATGCAGGAAAGAAAAGCTCAATATACACATTTCTTTCCTACTAAGTTCTGTGTCCAGGTCTTCTTTTTTTTTTTAATTACTCAATTCTAAGTTCATTAAGGCCACCGAGGATTTTTTAATACATACTACAAAAGTATTTTTTTTTTTGAAGAAAGATTTTCACTTTAGGGAAAAAAAATACATTTCAATAGGAAGTTTTATTCAGCAAAGTATAATACAATATTCAAAATATACATGGTTGAATGGAAACTTTTCTCCTTCCCTGATTAAATATAGAAAGTGATTCTGAATATTTCACACATTTTAAATCAACTGAGTATGGAGGCCAATAAGGTTTCTAGTAGAGAGACAGAGTTTAGATATATTTTTTTAAGTCAACTTTTCTCCCTTTTTTTGAGAAGAAAAACAGACCCCAAACTTTCAAAGTTTAAGGATCAAAAAAAATCTAAGTAGAAAAAACCTCAATGTCTCATTTTATATTTTCAGTTTCATTTGCTTCTATAGCTAATTAAACATACACAACACAGGTGAGAGGTCTAGGCCAGACATGGGATACAAATTGATAAAAATGTCCTAGTTCCACAGACATTTGGAGGTAAATTTTTACATACTTGTATATTTTTTAAATAAGCAGAATGTGATTTATAAGTCCATGTTGAGCCCCAAGCCACAACATTCATTCTTAGCTCCCTATATTTGAACAACTTCCTGCACATGGACCACAAATAGGGTATGATGTGCTATTTGAGAACCAGTAAAAGTGGTGGCGTCCACGGTCTGCACCTGCACAGAGCAGTCCTTCCCAAAAGTTCAGAACTCACCGCGTCTCGCTTCACACTTCCCTAGTGCCATCGTTCTACCGACTCATCTTTCGGATCCCTCTACTGTGAAAACTCAGCCAGGCTCATCTCCCGTGCAAGTTCCCCCCTGCTCCTACTTGTTTCTTTTTACTGTCTTCCTAAACAAAGCTTACTTGTCCTGGACCCCATCTTCTCCATTCTCTTCATTCAGTTAGCTGGCATACACGGATGCGTAGACAAAGGTTCATGGAAAAGTCTCCCCTGAATAAGTGGGACACCAAAAGACACAGCCAATTTCTAGCACCAATTATTAGGTTCCAGTGAAGGCATTAAATGTCCAACATCCTCTTGCAAGTTGCCTCCCACCTCCTGCTTTTTTTTTTTTTTTAATGGAACAAAGTCAGAGAAGTGGTATTTCTCTCATTATGAGCAGACAGGCTTCCTTTCACTGAAGCAAAGTCAATCAAGCATCCCTCTTTGCCTTGGCCACTAGGTAACTCACAGAAAAGTTTTGCGCTCCATTACTGTGTTTCCTCAATCTTGATAAAATTTTCTCTTCTACTCCTTTTGACTTGGCTTCTTTTCCTTAATTTTCATTAATGGTTGATTTCTGTTATATGACATCTACTGTAGTCAGTTCTAATCCTTTTGGGAACTAGTGAGAAATAAACTATAAACCGAATGCAAAACAATTTGGAAGAATGGTGCTTTTGCTGCCTGTTGAAACAGGAGCCACTTTGTAAACGATGTCAGCCAAACATATGCTTCAAACTAGCATGTTTGGCCATATTGCAAGGTTGAAAGCATTTCCCTACAATTGTACTGACAGACAAAACAGTCTGGTAGTCCAGACGCCTTATGGAAGGTGTATCACATTCTGTGACCTAACTCTGGCCACTCGCATCACATCTGACCTCTGCAGAGCAGGCTGACTGGCAGGGGCGGGGCTTTGTCCTCTGTCAGGGGCTTTGTGCTGCTGTGTCAGTGAGGAGGCCCCTACTGACAGCACAAGCAGCCTGGGGGCACAGGCTGCTGCTCTCTGGGATCATTACAGTGAACTGCAAGGGCCTTCTGGTAACAGCCAGTGTAGTGGGATGACAAGAGGAGCAGGATGGGAGATATGGACCACAGTCACCACGGCTGAGCTAGCTGAAAATTGCCACTAACACAGGGAACCTGCTTCTAACTTGAAGCCCTGGAGGCAATATGGAAGGCTGGGGGAGGAGTCAATTTGTATATCTATATATGTCTCTGTCTATAACAGATGACTAACTCAACCATTGTGCAGTCAAGGGTAAGCTTGCAGGAAAAAAAAAACAACCTCAACAACATTCAGCAGTAGAAGAATACTTCTTGAATGACCCTTTTCCTTCCCCATCCCTCCCTTGGACTCCTTTCAAATCTCAAACTGTGCTCAACTCTTCTGAGGGTGTATCAGTCCATAAATGTATGCATGTGTTGTGTCCAACTACTTAGCAGTTGGATTCAGTAAGGCACTTTATGCACGTAAATAGGTGGCTGATGTCCTTCACTTCCAGTATCTCCAAATTACTCCAGATAAATGTGTAGGACCTCAGATATGCATTTTTGTAATAACTTATGTCCCTTCTGAAAACCTTTCTTTTACCTGTTAGGCAAATCTATGCAGAAATTTTGTGGTTCTAAAGACTCTTGTTCAGCTACAGACAGGGCTGTGAATCACTTCCAGGAAACCAGGAAACCCAAGAGCCTATGAGGCAATAAGCAGACCATTTAGAGACCCTCAGCATCCCAGAGACCCCACTGCAATAGCCAGGATCCACTGTAAACCCACAGTGACAGTTTTTGGTTTCTGTCGCACCCAGTGGCAGCACTCCCAGCAATTGAGTAGATGAAATGTCAAGACTTTGCATGAAACAGAGTCCCCAAAATATGTGGCAGAAAGCACATTATGCCATGTGTGTTATTTGCTGTTTTAATATGGTGCAGACAAATCAACCACAGTGAAGCAAAGAGCCCAGAATGCATTAGTATGAATAAACATAGTTTCTGTGAGTCTTTGAGAATATGAATGATACAGCTTAAAAAAATCTTCATTATGTTTTCAATCCCTAAGGGCCAGAGGCACCCAGGCCAAGAAGGGTGACCTGATGCAGAGCATTTCATCTCCACATACCTTGTGAGGAAGTGAGTGTAATTGACCAGAGTTTTTCGAAGGGAATGATGAGGAAGAGGAAGCCAGGGGAGCGCCGTCAGGTGCTGTACTGACAGCACAGTTCTAACGCGGCACTGTGCTGTCAGGCTTGGCTGATCCTCAGATCAAAAGAGCCATCAATCTTCCCCAGATCTATACAGATCTGTCCTGGGTCAGAAGAATAATCAATAACCCTTAGTTCTCACTTCACAAAAACAAAGGAGCTGTTGGTTTGTTTACCTTTCAGATTGTGTCTTGATTAGGGATCCTTAGTGGCCATTGTAGAATGAAACTCCATGTGTATTGCTAACTCAGTCAGGTTTACACAGAGACAAACCCACACACCACGTTCAGAGAGGGCTCCAGGGAGCGTGGAGCACATGCTGGGGCCAGGACAGTGGGACGTAATGAAAAAGCTATTGAAAATGAGAGATGAAGGGACGTTAGAGATAATTTAGCACAAGCCTCACTTTTACACATAAAGAAATTGGGGCTCTGAAAGGTCATCAACCTGCTCAAGGTCACGGAGCTGGATAAAGGCAGTGTGAGTTCGAGGTGACATACGTACCATATATATGTCTGTTTCCTGCCTGCTACAGACACTAGCTGAGGCTCATTATTATGTGCTGTAGTTTTGTATATCCCTGGCCAGTTGTTTTGTTCTCTTAGCAAGCAGTAGGCTGTAATAGAAAGACAATAAGCTTTGGAGTCAGACAGGCCTACTTCAAAGCCTGATCCGCCGTGGACAAAGTAAATAACCTTTCCATGAGTTACTTCCTCTGAGAGCCTGTTTCTTCATTGTCATTCTGAAGGTAATAATATCTGTGTCTTAAGGTTGTTGCAAGAATTAAGTAGAAATATATGTATTAAAATAAAATAAAAATATATTCATGTAAGTGTATATTAAAATATATCAAGCTAAAAATTTTTAAAGAAAAGCTTATTAAAAAATAAAACAAGTTCTATCATAAAAAATTTAATGCCTAGCATGATACATGGCATATAGACGTTTAACCAGTATTTACTTCCTGCCCTCTTTCCCTTTCCTCATCTATAGTACACAGTGGTTCTAGCTATTTTAGGAGAACTTGACTCTCTTCCACAGCTACTACTGAAATGTGAATAACCGAATATCTGTCAATTTGAAATTCTGTATAGATGATACATAGGCAGATAGAGGTAGACAGATGATAGATAAATAGATATGTGCAAAATTGTGCAAACATGAGCAAGTGCATGTGTGCAAAATTGAACAGCTTATGTCTATAAACAAGTGTGTGCATACATGTTATGCTTGATGAACATATCCATACATGCAAATGGTGTTTGGCCACCAACAGAACAATAGCTGACTAAGTATGAAGAAGTAAATTTTATCAACATTTTGATATCAACTAGGAGAAGCAACACAAATCATCTCAGGTAATAAATGCAATCATCATTAGGAACGAAATTACCAACAATAGTTTTACCGCTATTTTAACTGCTCTAATATAACAGAATTCCACTGAGCTAAAATCTATGAAGACATTAATGCTAATCAGAGTAACATTCTGTGACTATTTTTTGAGCCAAAGAGTGTCATGACAGCTAGTTTTCTTGCATATTGAAATAAGAGTCTATAGGCTATTCTAAATATCCCTGCTGGAGAAGTATCTAAACAACAGAGGACAGCAAAATGAATTAGATGGATGTCAGTAGTCAGCCTAAGTCTGTTTTTATTCTTAGTTCTGACTTAGTTTCATGTTTTCTCATCCCATGCCCCCTAGTAGGGAGGCCATAGGGTTGGACAGTCAACAGAGAATAAGAGAGGGACCACAGAGGCCTGTGAGGCTGACGCACCGCACAAGGCCCCAAGCAGTGACGCTACCAGCTTTCTCTCCATCACCTGCCTATCAGTGGCTCTGCAGTTACTCTGCTGACCTCCGAAAATTTCTCCAGACCGTGTGGCTTTTGCCTGGACTCACGTTCACCAACTAGACTCTGCCTGTCCAGGCTTCTCTCCCACTAATCACTTACACCCAAATTTCCAGGTCTGGCTAACACTTAACTGGTCAACCTACCTTGGATTTCCTTTTTTCTGAAAAACAGTGCCTTTCTATGGCCTCAGTGAGCAATCCCAGGATGCCCCCCTCCTTTATTTGGGTCGGGCCCAGGATACATTGTGGAGAACCCCTCTGTGAATGAAAAGTCCTCCTGTTACATTTCTGCTGTTCTCCTACTGTTCTATCATGTGCCGCCTTCCAGGGTCGGTGTCTCATTTGGAGCTCAGAGCTAATTTACACTGCAACTGACCTGCTATCATTGAGACACGAGGAGGATACACTGTATCATTCAGAAGTGATGGAACAAATACCCCACCCTAAATGGTGAAAAGCATGAGACTCAGGAAATAACTCTCAAGCATTCATCTCCCACTACTTTTCTTGATATCCCACTCTTCATCCTCATGGCAAGCCAACAAGGATGGAGACCTCATCCCCTCTTTACAGATGATGAACCCAACACTCAGAGAGCTTACCCATACACCTAACTCACACAGCCAGGAAGTATGAGATAAGAGGGACCGAATAAGAATCCAGCTCCAATTGGCTGCAAAGCCTGAGCCGTCAAAACTGAAACCTTCAGGTTCTTCTGCTAAAAAAGTAGTTGCGTTTGTGAGAAAAAGTCTGAGCCATGGAAGGGTAATGTTGGGCTGGGGGGTCTGAACAAATCTGGGTGATCTGAGAAACTGAGGAGCCTGGAGAATGGCTTAAGGGACAGAGTATTTAAAAGAACTGGACTCAGAATAATAACTCATGCTTTGATCTCCTACTACCTTTCCTGGGTGCGCAGCCAGAAACAGCATTAGCTTGGTTCCCTGTGATGCTGGGACAGAATAAGGTGAAAGAGTGAAATAGACACAAAATTACATAAACGTACTCGAAGAAGCTTTCTAAGTGAAACTGTGCAAAAGTTTACCCAGAGATGCCCGTGAGCTTCTCTTCACGACATGTATTTTAAGCAGAGGCTTTGGAAACCATTTTGCAATATTGTTAAAACATGGTCAAATATGTAAATGATAGGTCATGTGACTGCGTGATTACAATGGGCCAGATAATCCGCTGAAGACTTTCCACGTGTCACCTCAAGTAATCTTCTCAACAACACCCAAAGCTGGGTACTACTCCATTCCAAAAATGAGAAAACTGATGGTTGGGGAGTTAAGTAATTGGCTCAAGGTTATACAGCTAATTGGGAAAAGCTGGGATGTGAATCCAGGTAGCCCTGCTTCAGAAGCCGTGT
Source organism: Manis pentadactyla (assembly GCF_030020395.1). Classification (NCBI taxonomy): domain Eukaryota; kingdom Metazoa; phylum Chordata; class Mammalia; order Pholidota; family Manidae; genus Manis; species Manis pentadactyla. The sequence goes on from NC_080036.1 coordinate 19,551,433, forward strand.
GTTTATCCAAGAGACTTCGGATGGCCCTGCTAACTTTCAGATTATATGAAAGCCTCTCTCCCTTTCAAGATTAAATGTAATAACTTCTCCATCTCCGCACACTCACAAATATCATCCATTTATCATCAAATAGTGATACCATGGTCTTATTTCTTTACCATGTCGATGCATAACACATTAAAATGAACAATAACTGATGAACGTCCATTAAAAGAGAACAAATTAAAGCCAGACGACACATTTTTACCAACACCTCAGCAACGCACATGACAGGTCTCTGATACTTAAGGACATATTAAAAGAAAATGGCACTTTGAACTATAAATTTATTTGCCCTGAAGTAGCGAAGCATCGCATGCCCTTGCATCTATCTCGTAGGAGATTCAGAGCCTGGTTTTGACAGCTAGTTCTAATAATAAAAAGGTTTTAAATGTAAGGTATAACAGCATTCCAATCAGAGCCTAATCAGGGTTATGCTTTTCAAATTATATTGTGTCTGCTTTCACCTCCTGCCTATTATCTGCAATAAAAACAGAAGTGCTTTAGAAAATCTTTGATCTGTGGACGTATATTTTTAATATTAATATGTCAGGCCAGTGGCAATAAGGATATTAGGGAAATGACGGAATTCTCCCCCCAGCTGGACATGTTAATTGAGAAGCCACGTTTGGGAGGCAAAGTTCACATTTGTGCAGATGGTGGGACAATGCCGGGTGTTGGCAAAGGTCAGTGTCAGCCCCAAGCCCCGCTCTGTGGCTCCGGTCTCTGCTTTCTCTGCGTCAGCTGGTCCCTCTGGGCTGTGTAGGTTGGGGAAGTCTGTCTCTCCATTTTTTCTGCCCTTGACTCTGGGCTAGTAATTTCTCTCTAGATGTCAATGTGCTTTCTTTAAAGACAGAAGAAGAAAAAAAGAAAAAAGAAAGCAGGAGGAGAAAAAAGTTTAATCTTTCTGGTTGGAGGAAATATAAATCACAGTTCACCTTGCCCTTGCCCTTTAGGCCTCTTATCAAAAATAAAAGGAGTAACCACTTTATTTGGGGAACAGAGAATGTCATGATTATCTCAAAATAACGAGTTGAGCTCTTACGGACTCAGGAGCGTGTCTGGCCCAACATATATTTAATTTTTTGCCTGGTTGGCTTTAGAATTTATCCACATTTATTGCCGATTTTCCACCTACCACTTATCGCCTTTAACATGATTTATGTATCACTACACACCCTTCACATACAGTAACATGGTACCGGCAGCCTTCAATAGTTTCAGTTTCCTAAGTGATGCAATTATTTATTACCTCTAATTAAAATTCAGAGTTTGGCTTTCAGTGTGAGTCTGGGTGCGAAGCCTGCTTTAATGAAAAGAGCAACTGTGAGCTCTAAACTTCTTTATGAAGGAGATAACTTAGGTAATCACTGGTAACCTTTTTCAAGAATATTATCTCACTATTTATAAAACAATGCCTTCTTTACTTTAGAGATTTCCATTTGCATATGAAAAAGACATATTTATTGATGCTTTTGACTGATGCAAATTTTTCATTCAAGAATGCTCTTTTCAAATCACTCATATACCACTGAATGTTCCTTTGAAAACTGGAAGCTACTCCAGTCCTTCAAAGGATACTCGCACTGATGTCTATATATGCATACACATAGGTGGCCATCAAGAAAGCTTTCAATTGTTAATTTCTTGAGCAATTTCTAGTTTGAACATTCAGAATCCTTTATATTTTTGAAGTCATTTGTAGTAAGCAATGATTCTATATTCTTTCTCCCCCATAAGCATATACCTAAAATCCTTTTCTTCCAGAGAATAAACTTATTTGTGTCTGGCCATGATGAGTTCTAGCCCTGTGGACTCCTACTACAGAATTAGTAGCAGACACTCCATTTAATTCACAAAGTTTTTTTAAAAGTACTTTGAGTCATTTCACTAATACACACATTTGGGGAAAAGAGGAACCACTATATAATATTAATGAAGATATTTCTTTCTGAAATTTTTCTTATGGAGGCGTTTAAAACAAGGTTTAAGTACAAGTGTTTTCAAGCTTCAATCATATAACTCGCCATGTTCCACTTCAGGCTCTTAACCGTGCCAGACCCTCAGTTTATAATGAGTCACTATGATGGAACAGACACTGTTGTCTAACTACCACCCACAACAAAACCAAATGAATGAATCAAGGACATTTGCCTCCCGATTGGCCCCTCCTTCAAGTCTCCAGTAATTTTCACATCACTTCTAAGATATTTTTTTCTTTGAAATTGAGGACTTGTTGGTTAAGTTTACAAAAGAAAGTGAGAAGTTGAAACTTTCCTCAGAGTTATCTTAAAATTTATCACAAAACCATTCTTTACTGTGTCATTTAATCACACTCATGTGTATTCTCTTTCTAATTAAGCAAGTTAACTTATTTGGCATTTATGTTTTATGCATGAGAACCTGCAGTTTTCAGATTACTTCATTCCTGGGCCATGTAATTCAGAAACAAAAAGATCCGCATAAACACCTTTATCCAAGTTGTGTTAGGTAGTATCATTGCCAGAATAGGATGCATACACATGCCCAAAGAAGCTGTCCAGATTAATCAAAATCAGTATTTTGCATCTCTTTGACTTTTTGATCAAGGCAACCGTGATGTTTCATTAGGGTAGAGACTTAATTAACAAAGTTTACATCAACCCAGACACCAAAATAGTAAGAAAAGATACTTGTCAGACATGACTTATGTAAGAAAAATCTATTTTTTATAATTTATACCCACTTCCATCATCACTTTACTTTATCCATATATGTTTTATATGCCAACTGAGTACCAAACGCTATGTTAAGTACTTGGGGAAAGTGAACAGTGAGGCTTAGATTAAATGCTCAGGAAGTAAAAGAAGGAACTGACATATATGCAATTAAACAATGGAATCTACCGAAATGTAAAGTAAGGTTTTATGGCAGAGGTGGAAACCCAGTTGCATGACCTTCTCAATGGAGTTTTTACTTGGGTTTTAAAGCAGTTGGCACCATAGCCAGGATAAAGTTTCTGGGGTCAGATTGCCTGCATTTAAATCTGATCTCTGCCATTTACTAGCTGTGTGACTTCTGTTTCAGTTTCCTTGGTTGTAAAATGCAAATGAAAATAGCTCTTACCTCACCTAGTCCAGCCAAGGAGTAATGAGTTTGGGGGGCTGTGAGAATTGCAAAAAGGAGCAATAACACCCTGTGAATAACACCAAGAAGACAGGGAAGGGTGGAGACAGGTGGTGACACCCAAGGCTTTAGAATCTGGCTCCGTTTTTTGACATATATTTAAAATTAGTAAAGAAAATATGACAAACTTACCCAGATCAAAGGGGAAAGACTTAAAGCACAAAGCAGATTTCAATGCGTATTGATAAAAACACTATATTTATTAACCACACTAATTTTAATTTAGAGGAAGACAGTCTGCATCTGACATTATTCTGCAGTACTATTAATGATTTCATTCCAAGTTGTGAATACTATAGTATAAAGGAAAAAGCTGCAAATATGTGATAAAGTGTGAAGTTTCTTCTGTACATCCCAGAATTCCATTCTGGTATTGAACATCTGGGAAGCCTGTGGTCTCTGGGAGTGGAGGTACATATACTCACTTGCTAAATCAGAGCTGAAAATTAATGAAAGTCCCCTAAGTAGGAAGTAAAAGTCATGTGTCAAAAACGTACAACTTATTTCTAAAACATTTGGACAAACACTGGTTAAATCTTAGCTCTTTGGTTTAATTTAGTTTTTCATCTATTTTATTTTATTTTGATTTATGATAACGAGCCCTAACAACTTACACTCGGCTGGCAAAGAACATTAATATGTCTTTTTTCAGTAATACTTCACTCACCACAGGGGAGAAACCTTTAGTCTTATGTAGAAAGTTTTGTTGGTATAATTTCATATTTGACGACATCTCATCATATCAGGTGAACTTGTTTTAACAAAATATCAGTGAAACAATTCAAGGCAACACAAAGTACTCTGCTTCTTTACATTAACTATTCAAAGTCATTTTTTCAACGTATTGTTCCTCCCTTATTCCCTCAAAGCACAAAACTCATCTCAGTGGACCTCACCAAATATTTTTTCATCTAATCATTTAAATGATTCCTGGTACCTCTGTTAAACATTAATGCATTTTGCCTTACTGTCAATGGTAAATCTAAGGTATTCTAAAATTAATTTTATACTTGGTCTCTTTCAGTAATAGGAAAAAAATATTATTGCACTATCATCCATGTAAATGCAAATAAGAGAAGCCTTAGTGCATGGACAATTCATTAATTCTCTGGTCACTTTGATTAACATTGATTCACCATACACACAGGTCGTTACAAAATCTGTGTTGTATGGGGTCAGTAACAATATAATCATTTACTGTAACTGTCCACAGATCTGCTGTACATTTCATTATTATTACCACAGCTTATTCACATGAAATTAGGGGAGATACTTCAAGTCCACACTCTTTGACCACAGACCCAAGCAGGTGTCTGCTTAATATTTTGGTCAAAGATCAGTGAGTTAAAGGTTAGGCCAGGGAGAGTGAGAATAGAGGGGTCACCACACTTGCAGGAACAGGGTGAGACTTGATCTTCTCGGGTCTGGAACGGTCGAACCTCAAGGTCACCCATTAGTGATCCCGCCTTTAAGGACCATGAGATGTCAACAATAAATTCCCCATGCCAGAACCTTTAACCCTCTTAATGCTGTGAACACAGGGAACCAAGGCCAAAACCCAGAAGGAAAGGACCCAGGGAGAATTATTCACACAATTGTCTGAGGGATGTGGCATTTATGTCCTTCAAGCTTTCCTGTTAGGGCAGACAGCTAAGAAAAAAATGGGAATGGTGTTTGATCTCCAAACTTTCCATGTGAACAATACATCCATGCATGGGATACAGACCTTAGATAAATGTGGTGCAGATAGCATTGTTCAATTGTCACATTTTCATCCTGTCACAAATGTATCCAAGTAACAGAGAGTCTTCATGGAGGATTTGTTCCCCCCTCCGCAACACTTAGAAATAACCAACCCATTAAAGGTAATGACATTAACATATGACATTAGAAAATTTCTCTCTTAATAAGATTAACATAGGAACAACTACAGATTTTAAGAAAGCCTAATACTGGGATCTCAACCACAATTTTGCTTAACATACCATTCACCCCATCAAATAGTAAACTCCAAATTTATTGCTGAGACTTAAATAACAAGGACTTTACCCTGCTCTGCTGGGAACATTATCAAAGGGAAAACGGAAGCATCCCCCAGTGGTCTCTTATGTCATGAATTGAAATATTCTGGGAGTAATGATACCCACTAAACAGCTTGTATATGTGCTATAGTCATTATTAAAATGTAATCATTTATCAAATACGTCAACAGATGCTTTTCAAAATTAATCCCCTCCCAACATATATCTACAGTGGACATGCTTAGATTTAAATCACCTATTAACATTGATTCAACTGACCCAATTTTTTAAACCCTTAAAGCAGTTGCTCCATTCCTCAAGGACAGAATTAAGTTCCACCCACTGTTGGGAAGCAGGTTTTTATCAGCATGTCCCTTGTGGGTCTGTGGGACTGAGGAAAATGAGGACTGTCACTCACCATCTACAAAGTTACAGCCACCTAAGGGCCCTAGAAGCAGCACCCTAAAAGAGACAGACCCAAAACCAGGAAGGGTGTGATTCTTCCACAGCCATGAAATATCCTGTAGGCTCTTTTTCATATATATATATATATAGTCACAATGTGAAGCTGATGACACACGTGCCAGGTACTGAGCATTGTTGTACAAAGAACTAAGACTGTACCCCTGACCTAAGGATGGACAACATAGCAGGTAGAAGAGACAGACGGGAATGTTTTAGGTGAAACATTCTCATTTAAGTGAAAAATGCTACGGGTGCAGAGAAGAGAGAGACATTCATCCTGTTTGGGGGAAATTTACAAAAGAGCTAAAGCAGTAAAATGAAAGTGGGGTGTGGAAGGAGCAGCATCAACTGGCCAGGCACATGAGTTGCACGAGGGAGAGAAAGACAGACCAGCACATGGAGACTGAGGCATGTGGTCAGGCCTTGGGATATAGATTAAAGAGCGTAGACCTACTCTATGAGTAACAGGAGTCCCAAAGTTTTTTAGCAGGGAAGTTGCAATAATCAGATATCTAGTTCAGGGAGACATCTCTTCCCATGATATGTATGTATCCATGGGAAATACTAGAGAATGGCCAGGAGGTTACTGCTATACTGTGATGACAGGGGAAAGGCCTTATTTAGTAGCTTTTCCACACATAGTCAAATACCCTCTTCTCAATCTTGAGAGCTTTGTGAGGCAAGCATTATTATTATTATTATTTGCCATTGCTATTCTTCCACAAATGCAGAAACAGTATTAAGAAGGGCAAATCACTGGCGCAGGTTTGCAGCCGACCAGTGGAGAGTCTGAACTTGAACCCAGCTCTGTTCTGACTCCCAAACTCCTGCACACTCAGTGAGAGCACAGCCCTGACCTGACTCTGGGGAGCAGCCGTGATGCTGAGAGCCAGCACGTGCTTTGAAATCGATGCCCTATTTTATTATTTCAGGAAAATGCAGCATAGTACTTTATTTCATAGTCTATCCAATTCAATAGAGCTTCGTAATTTCCTTTTCTTCGTTTGGAAAAAGATTAAGCTTGCCTCAAGACTTACCAGGAGACTTCAGAAACTTAGTCATGCACGGTTGCTAGAGTTTAGGAGGCACATGAATTCAATGTGCTTCTGAACATTATTTCACAAATCGCTGGCATATACGGCACATCTGGTGAGTCTTTAGGATTCAGTGAGGTAAAAGTGCTGGGAAGTGGTATAAAACCCCACAATTGTCAGTCTTCCACAAAGGACAACTTTTTAGACTCAATTAATTCTTTCTTCCTTGTCTTCCTTTCCACACAGGAGTCAAACTAAAAACTAACAAAACTGTAAAGCAATGACAATGACGAAAGACAATGTGTCGGAAATCGCAGATGCAACAGGAAAGACAGAACAAAAAAGAAAGAAACGATAGAAGAAAACCCTTTTTATCTAAGTGGATTTAGAGCCACATTCAAAGCCTAGTGCGCTAACAACCAATGGCTTCTCCAAGGGAACTGTGAGGCGTTAATTTCTATGAATCTATGTCTAGGCGTAGAGAGAGAAAGGAAGAAAAAGACGCTCTGACTCATTGTGAAAATATTGATAGACATCCCAGAAGGGACCCAGGATCACGATCAATTAAATCCCAACTCCTGGTGAGGTTTGGGACTAGTTAGTGGGTCTTCCAGACGGGCTGCCCTCTTGTCAGGCATACTGTGAAAGATGCCCACCTGTTTATTTTGCTTTCATTACACAAAAGTGTATTTGGGGTTGGAATCTTTAGTTCCAACAAATCAAATCCCTATTTTTATTCAAGTAAACATAAGGGATGTTTAACTGATCCTGCAAAATGAGACTCTGCACCCAAAACAACACAATTATGATACCAAATTATATAAACTGCTTTTTTTAAATCTCAGGTGATATTTTCCCTGAAACTGGAACATCTATGTTTCCATTTTGGTAATGCACACATTGTCGGGAGTTTTTTGCCTAACGTCAAACATCCTTTGAAAATAACACACGTTTCTAAAAATAAGAAATGGCTCTAAAATGATTGAGGAAAACTATGCTTGTCTAAACATAATTTTTAGGGGGGAAAAAACAAGCTGCTTTAAAAACTGGAAGACAAAGAAAGTATATTTCACTATAAATTATTCATTACACTCATTTTGGATCAATATTTATAGATATTCACATGCTTTTTATAAAGCTTGGGAGATTCTTTTAAATGTCATAATTTCCTCCTCAAAGCCAAAGTCAGAAGTGCAATAAATGTGCACCCCTGAGGCTCATGCCCTCTTCTCCAACCCTTTACCATCAGGGTAGCTGGATACCCTGCAGGTTTCTGCCTCTATCTTGCCAAGACACCCTGTTATTGACCTACTACATTCCGCCAAGTGGCTGCTTCTTAAAGAGATGAACAAACAGAATAACCGGCCACCCTCATCCGATAAAAAGAACACAATTGTGGCCACGATCATGGTTCTCAATAGCAGAATTTGCATTCAGTTCCATGAACTCACCCACATTAAGTGAGCAATGAAGGTTGCTGGGAAATCTGGTTGTGAGGAGCCCCAGTTCCAATCCACAGTATTCGGGAGAATCACTTCCTGCCTTTGATTTGTGGGCCAAGGCTGAAGATGAGGTTTTAAAGAGAGAAGGCAGGAGGCTGGAATCAGAGAATGGCCTTGCATTGTCAGGTATCACCTGTTTCACTCCTTACATGCTCCAGAAAGCTCAGATTTTCCTCCTGGGGCAAAGTGGGCACCTACAGGGCTCTCGTCATGAGCCCTTTGCCAGCAGCATTGTCACAGTGAGGGGAAAATGGGTTGCAAAAACGCCAGAACTAATACACCTACCCTGTTGAAGAATCAAAACCATTTTCTCTTTGCACCCCTGGAGAACACATTTAATTTATACCTTCCTCACTAGGACAGTAGAAGCAGGTTGCTACTGAAAATAATATGAGGATAGCATTCTGGTTTTTGCTTACATGCCCTTCCTAATGAAAAGCAATTTTGTAAGCAAAGGAAGTTTAGAAATGCTAAGAATAGTAAAAATTCAGAGAGATCACCATTTTATTACTGACTGCACAATTTTCTTTTTTATTACATTAAAGCAGGGGAGCCGGTGAGATTGTGTAATTGCAGATGGTTTTGTAGGAACAAAAAATAAATTCAAAATCTCAAAATCTAGCAGATGGTACAGCCAGCTCCCCTCATCTGGGTCTTGCAAAACCTTCATGGTCCTATATCACAAATGGCTGCTTCCAAAACAAGGGTTGGGCTTTCAAAGGACAAGAGAAATCAGCAACGAGGCCAGTGTTTACATGGAATGTGGTCCTGAAAAGCTCTTGTGCCCCTTTATGCTTGGTCTTAAAATGATCACTTCATTAAGTTGGTTCTTTACAATCAAAGCTCTGCCTTCCCAAGTAGTAACAGCAATTGAGTCACTGACTATACGAGGGTATATAATGTAGAATTTCTTCTCTGATGATTTTAGCTGCAGATGCCTTGGCAGTGTGCAGGTTGAAGGGTGTTACATCACTGCGAGCAATCACTGATACCTTTGATGTATATCAAAAGGGTTACAACAACCCTTCTAGAAAATAATTGATGGTAATCTGAGCACAACTCTTCCTGAGTAGGGTACAGCCCACACTCCGGTGAATAAAGAACAAAGGGTCTTGGTTATATTTATTTATCCAATATACAGATCCATCCCCAATTTCAGCTGTTTTTTCCTCTTCCTTGATCAAAAACGCACACCAACTCAGGGCCAACGCCGATACACACCCTTTCTATTTCTGTTTGAGCCCCCGGCGTCTCCGGAGATCGCTGATACAGTTCAGCATCTTGCGTGAAGCCTGAAGCCATTTCCTCCGAGTCTTCCTTACAAGACTCCAATGGCTCAGTGACTTTCTGCATCAGCAGTTCCCTCTTTGGGGCATGAAGATTGATTTTCTTTCTTCCTTCAAGTGAAAGTCCAGAGTATGTGCCCCCCGCCTACTACCCAGAGGGACCAACAGTGCAATGCCAGGATCAACTTGAAAAACTCTTCCAGGGGGAGCCTTTCCACCACCTCTGTGCTTCCCACTGGATGAAGTGCTCCATCTATCAATGAAGGCAAGCCCTGCTAACCTGAGTTCCCGCAGCAGCTGCGTGCCATAGTGACTGCAGCTGGATTTTTGCAATCCTCCATGTCTCCTACATAGTCTACACATAGCAGCATATCACTGCATGCGTGAACATTCAGGATGGAATTTTGAAACTGGGGCCTGAAAATCACATCTCGGTCCAGCGCCGCAGCAAAAATAACAAGGTATTTAATTGGCTAGGGAATCATTAATGTGGCCGTACATGGTGCCTTACAAATGTTATTTATGCTCATTTTTGACGCTCAAGTTGCCTTAACTTGTAAATAGATTGCTTAAAAATAAAAGTTTTCATATTTTAGAATTCAGAAAGTCCCCTTTTAAAGCAGGCTTCGCAGTCTTAGGAAAATACTTGGATTTTTAATTAAATCAGTTGGGAAACGGGAAAGTCAAGGTTTAATGAGTATCAACGATATGTCTGTTTGCAGATGGATTATTTTCTTGGTTTAAGAAAGTACTTCTCTGTTTTATGCAAAGGAGACTGATAGCAGGGCAGGTTAGTGGAGGTAGATGGGGGGAGTTCAAATATATAAACTGAACACACATGAAGTACATCAACCAGATTCCACATTTACCTGCAACAATGGACCAGCAAATTTATTTAAGGAGTGACCACATTACATTCCCATGCATGAAATAATGTGATGTTGATTATTAGCATTTGAGATATGAGAGCAACAATATGACATGGGTCCTAGGCTCTATCTCTATATAGGAGTAAAATACCTAGTTATGATTAAAAGAACCCCAACTGGAAAGACATTCAAGTTATTTTAATAGAAATTTACTATGTTCTGAGCTAGGAAGGGCATTGTCATTTCTTCATGATCATTTGACTACTGAGGTTTTCTAGAAGAGAATGACAACAAAAAACACTACCTCTTTCTTTCAAAAACAAATTAAGCTAGTAAATGTGAAAATGAGTGATTTCACTTTTTGGTGATTTAAGCTTTCTTAAGTAATCCAGATTCATCTGAAATTGAAAGTGGATTATACTGATATCATATTTCAAACTTGCAATTAAAAAATTAAAGTCCTGTGGTCTGTCTTTAAAGCCATCATCTATGACATGTATCTCTAGAAAAATAAGTTTCATCTTCCATTAATATATTAATATTAAATATGGTTTGTTTTATCTACAGAACAGTTTATGTTATTCTATATTTTACTTTTTATACTATAACCACCTTACTACTCGCTGATATAAGTTGCCAAATAAATATTCTTTATCATGTCAAATGCACGGCATTCATTTGCATCCTGTTTATCAAGACACCTTTACAGAGTCCTTCACATTTTCAATAGAATCTATTGAAATAAAATTTAAAGAAAACATTCATAAATCAAGGAGAAAAGAGCCTCTCCAGTATCTGGAGATTTAAATGTCAAATTCCTATCAAAATTTATTATGGTTATTTAGAGGCACATAATCTTGTAAAGAAAAGTAAGTACATTTATTTTTAATAATAAAAGTAAATAAAAAAGGAGAAGAGATTGACTGTCCCTCCACCACCCTCATTAGCAAAAATCTGGCAAGCAAACTATCAAGGTAGAGTTGACTTAACCACATGTTTTTTTGGTAGTAGGGAGCAGTGATGAAAAGGGCAGATTAAAATGATAAATGTCAAATATTAGTAGCCTTTTAAGAAGCCATCGCCCATGGCCCTTAACCCCTTACAGACGGCGAATCAGGTGCAGAGCAAACGAAATTAAGATGATAGCGTGTTGACAGGAGCAAGTAGATTCCAATTTTCATCCCTACAGACAGCAGGAATGACATCACATCTTTTCAAACTGACACATTAATGAATTTAGCAACACCTGAACTTTTCTGGCACTGGACACCTTTGACACCAGTGGGTTCTTTCGTGTCAGTAATAATAGGATTCCGTATCATTCCCCCGCCCCCTATTTGATGGCAGAATTACCTTTCGGGCCCTAACAAGTTGACAGGGCTTCATTTTGCTCTTTTAATGACATCTTTTTTGCAGGTGAACTGAGACTTCCTTTTTTGTCTAAGGGGATTCCTAATGTCATTTTGCGAGACCCAAGACGTCTCAATCTTGCTTCATGCAAACGGGGAGCAGAGAGCTTTGGAAGGTGAAATAGATCTTGCTAATGAAGAAGAATCGCTCTTCGTGGGGCGTGAAGCTTGTTAGTTCGAGTTAGGTGAGTGTCACAGGTTAGGGTTCAAGCATGACACAGGGTGGGACTCAATATGTCATCTTTTATTTATTGGGCTTTTAAAAAAAACATAATTGAAGGGTTGGGCCATACAAACAGGGAACCCTTTCTGCAGTTGGGAGCGATCCAAAGAGAAAGGTAATGAGCTCTTGCCTCAGAAATTTGCAATAATGGGGTCCTGATTATGATAAAGTTCAAATATGTGAACTTTAAATATGTGAACAGTAAAGCCACGCTGTAAATACAACTGCCTATTCATGGGGGCCAGAAACTCAAGTTTTCTGTTTATCTCGGTTCTTCAGCCTTTTTATTTTTCCCATGAGTGTGACTCAGTAGTTACATAGTTATCTCTTTGTTTCATTTCCCTTGCTTTATACAATAAAAAAGCAAGAAATACAATACTTGGGACTATCATTAATTTGTAACACAGTCATGAAGTCCAAAGCCGTGTAGAGAAGAGGCCTCCCAGATGCAAACACTTGGCAACATGAGAACTTCCTACGCATTTAAATCATTTAGAAATTCTCTGTTTGCTGTCTTTCTCTGGTATTACTCATCTACCAGTCACCATTTGGAGGACATATAAGAATGGAAAATCCAGTTCACACAATGGCATAAAAATCTGTTGTGGGCAAAAAAAGCCAAACCTTCCAGCAAAATCCAACTTAAATGTGGAAAAGTTTGAGCAGAACTAAAAAGAGTTAAAGAGACAGCACCTCAGCTGTCAGCTCAGGGGCCATCCTCAAAAGTACAAAGCTACGCCAAAAATAATGTCCCAGCTTATTAAATGAGGACGTTTTCACACCATCTAAACTAACTCGCACACTCCACTTGCCTCCTGTCACCATTCTTCCTTTCCTTTTTTCCTTAAAATCTGTAATTACCATGGGCACAACTTTTCCCGTCCCACAGGTTCGTTAAAAAAGGTAGGACCTCACCACTTTACCAGAGGGCCATCCTTGCAAAATAACTCCCCTCTTTGTCCTTTCGTGCTATTGAGAATCCATATAATTATTAACTGTTAGATTAGTCCCATTCCCTTTATGGCATGAAAATTATTCATTAGACATGAAGATGGTTTCTCAATTAAAACACGTCTGCGAGCCATGGCCTCTGGGTCATTTTAGGAAAAATACACAATTACATGCAGTTATAACAGGTAAAATAATGACTTTTTCACCTGTCAACGGTTAGCTTAAAATTCCCACACATGGAGGCCATTCGGTTTCATCCGCGCTTTGAATTTCAGCTGCTTTGCTTTTCAATGCCTCTGTTTCACTGGTGTCTCTTTTGTGTCTGAGACCCTCACCCAGGGTTCTCCCTGTTTGGCGCTGGGCTTTCTTTTCACAGTGACATTTCCACATAAACAGTCAATATTCATTACCTCAAAGGAGACTTCCCTCCTATTGCTGACCAATTAAATACCAGCTGAGATAGGCAGACAAAGGTAAAGGAGCTGGAACACAAGACAGTCTGCGAGCCTACTTTCTGCTCCTTAAAGGAAGAAAAATTGTAATCAAAACAAAGAGAGCTGGGGATTTAGGGACCATCTCTATCCAGGGGGCGCGATTCCGTTGGATATTATGACTCGCTATCTTTTCATCCGGCATACTGCAGAGTGTGTGTGGGAGGGGGCGGGGAGAGGGTTGTATTATTTTTTGTTGTTGTTTTTAATAATTCAACACCGTGCATTTCTGAGGTTTCACAGAGAAGGACAATCAGCCCTTAATTAGTTCCTGACTGAAGATGGCCATATTGGCATAGGCTGTTTACTCAGATGCTGGTGCACCTGACCTTTACTTTCTTACTCTGCTGACTAATTTGATTTAGCTTGATTTTCTGTATTTCTCCACCACACGAGAGCGACTCAGGAGGCGCCACTTAGAACATCTGTTGAGACAGCCCCTTACGGTGAACTCTCCGCTGTATGGGGAATTACTGGGAATGGCTGAGAGATTCGCCAGCTAAGTTCTCTGAGCTGTGCATTCACTTCAGGGAGAAAGGAAAAAAATGTTCTTGTACATTTCCTTGAATCATTAAACAGCTCAACTTCCCACCCCGTCCACCTCCTCCCCCACACTCAGGCACTCCAAAATACACTGAAAAATGTGGTGCGCTTAAGAAACCGCTTTCTTAGAAAATCCGGAAGCCTTTTGAAAATACTTCTACAAATTTCAAACTATTTCACTTTTTCTTTTACACAACCCTGGGCAGCATCCAGGTGCCAAGCTGCCAGACTTTTCCTCCCCATAAATGAATTGTGCAATAATCCGGGCATTTCAATCTTTCTTTTGTTGGAATCATCCCACCAGTAAGCCATTTTTTTCCACCTTCACAAAATGTTTTCCTCTACAGGGCAAGGCAGACACGTGGGGTGCTGAGTTTTATATTCGCAATGTAGCCAAGATTTGAAAGGCTGTAATCCAAACCATTAGGACTGCCATCCACAAGGTCAACATTTTCTTAAGGACTGATTTTGATAACTGATCTTGGCTCTCATGTAAAGAATGACCTTAAAACAGAAGGTTACATACAAACGAAGCACACACACCCCAGCCATTTTTTTCATAAACATGCATATGCATCTTACAATATTCCTAAAACAAACCGAAGTCACTCTAGATGGCAACCCTTACTCATCTTCTTTATCTAATAGAATTAAAATGCATGCTCAGTACTCGAAGCCATGTATAGTCCAAAATGTGTGTTATCATAGGAACCAGCTGCTTGAGAGAAGTAACGCACCAGTTTAGTTTTCCGAGTCCCTCCTAAATTATTGGTCAGCTTTGTCTTGTGAAAATGAAAGTTACAGTTAATTCAAGAGAGCAAACTTTTATTATTTGTGTGTGTTTTTGTTTTTTTTTTTACAAATGCACCGAAAGAACTTTAGCTCAGAGGAATGGTGGGGAATTTTTTCCCCCTAAGCCAGATGAAGTGAATTTAATCAAAGAATTTTATTTTCCATTTGTGCTTCCAGCAGCTAGAGGGCACAAAAGAATGCTTTTACCTTGCCTTGTCTTTTTTTTTTTTTTTTTTTTAATCACTGAGTGGAACTGTATAGACTCAGAAATAAAAATACAGGGGAAGCTGGTAGATTTTATTTCTCCTTCCTTCCTTAGATGCCAGTTTTTCCTATTTCCAGCAGACACCCAAATTCCAGATGATAGTAATATGTGGAAGTGAAGTACAAAGACTTCATCTTCCTAAAATAAAGAGTAGATCCCAAAGAAAGAGAGACTCAGACTGTGGTGCAATTATCCTAAGTTTGGCCCATTATTATGTTTCTGAACTGTTTTGTAAAACTCTTTGTTCAAAAGCAATATAAACACATGTTTAACCTTTATCTTTCCAGCATCTTAAATATTAATGTTGGTTGTGATTCTGCATTAACAACATCTATTATTTTTGCACTAATAAGAGGCTTACAAGAATAAACATGAAAGGCTTGGAGCAACCTTCCTGTCAATTAAGAAACAGTCAGTAGTACTTCAAATGAACAGTTCCAGCAGATCTCAGCAACTGGAATCAGAGTGGAAATGCATGCTTCAAGAGGCACAAAAGAGGCTCCAACTCACGAACTATAGGTTTTGCAAACCATCCCTTGCACACACTTCTCTACCCCCAGCTTGTAAAGCAAACTACTAGTACTCAATAGTAAAAGTCATTCTTTTTGGACCATTTATTTGAAAGCATAATAGTTTGGCATTTTTCTGCAAGAAACGCTAATAAACCTCAGGAGGAGTCGCATCTGTTGCTGGAGTACAAAATGGGTTGGGCCTCAATAGCATAATATATATAAACACTTTTTCCCCCTAATGAACTGTACCACCCCCTTAGGCATAAATGAGTTGGATCTGGATAGAGTGCCATTTGCCAAATTGTAAATTGCCTACATTTATTTTGGGAGTGCGCTAAACAGAGTGCTAATTGCCTTGTTTAGCACTTTCCTTTCTTTCATTTGCACTGGAGTAAAATCTTAGTAAATTAACTCAAGGCTTTTATTATGTAGGTAGCATTTGAACAACCAAGAATTAGTGAGGAGGCAGCATGAAAGGACTGATAAAAGAGGAGTTGGCGCTACCCATAATGCCATTTATATGTCCCTTGAATTAAAAGGATGGAATTAACTTTTAATCCTTGGGCTTTTTAAATAGCTGATGTTAACACAAAATGTATTACGCAGCCATTTTATTCAAATTTGCTCACTTAAAATGGGTAGAATGTTAACAACCGTGATCGTATGGGGAAAGTGCAGCTAGCTGTATTCATTCATATACACAAGTGTATATATTAAGATTCATTCCAAATAGCAATTTATGTAGTTGCAGTCAATTGCATAGTCAAGATTCTGGCTTATTGTCAAAGACAAAACACTCCAAAGTCATTAACATCCACCGCTGTGCAGTAGCCTATGTAAAATGAGTTGGGAGTCTCATTGCCATCCCTAATGGACAGGTGTACACTTCAGAAAAGCCATCACCAGATTTAGAACGGCACAGAATGCATGCTGGCTGCTTGTATGCAAAGCAAAATAGCCCTCAGAGGCTGAAGGTCTTATACTCTTACAGGTGGCCGTCTGTGGGGAGCCTGTCCCGGGACCTATGGAATCTTGCAGGTGTGGTACTTAGTGGATCAACAGAGATTTTTCTGTTCTCAGGGCCTTGGTTTGCTCTTTTCACCAGGTCTTCCAGAATATACCCTCAGAATTTTCCTTTTCAAAAATGTTACAACAGCATGAAAAATTTATAACAGAAAAGGAAATCTGTTATAAATGATTCAAAATGAAAAGTAATAAAGCCTTCATCTTTGTGTTTTTTTTCTTCACACGTGTTTTCCTTCAAAAATTATTGAAGTTGTGTTGAGAGAGAAGCCAGCCAACACAAAAAAACTGGATAATGAGAAAAGATTGATTCCATTTCTACTGCTCATTGGGGTTATCCTTTCATACATAGAACTCTGCAGGTGAGTATGGGGAAAACCACAGAAGATACTTTGTATGAGGACACATTCTCTGACTTTCAAGAAGCTCTACTGGGACTTTACTTTCCTGCACACTAACTTAAGAAATATTTTTCAAGACAGGTAATATTATGTTATGGGGGATGGCCGGGGACACAAGTTTACCGGTTCAAGATAACAGCAAGGGAAGAAAGGTTTGAAGTACAGAAAGGCAAGCATTATTTGCTATGATGATCATCATCAATCTAGTTAGTATGATAAACACAAGTCCTGATCATATTATTGGCCGAAAAGAAATAGTATTTGTTTTACTTAATATCTCCTAGAAACCCAAATGGCATCACAGTAACTTCCTAATCGGTTATGTATTAATGGTGAAATTTTGAAGTCAAGCAGACATATGTGGATCCCAACTGGTCCACTACAGTTCTGATGTCTGGCAGTTGACCTCACATATTTGAGTATCTGTTCCTTCATTTGCAAAATGGGATGCCAATATCAATGTGTAAATACTGCTGTGAAGATTGTATGACAATGCACATAAAGTTTCTAGAACATAATACGCACTCAATAAATGTTAATTCTCCTCCTGACCTATTTTTGTTCACCTCTAATCCCACCTCTTCATTTACTTAATGAAGCAAAATTCCCACGTGGATATTAGAAGATACAGTAGTATCATTATTTTTGTTCTTGCAGTGTAGAACTTGACAATAGAACTCCCCTATAGTGAGTAGCTACTGAAGGGAAAAAAAAATGAACAAGAAAAGAAAATTGGATATTATTTTAAGATTGCATCTAGAATAATGACAAATTCAATGGAAATATTAGTTGCCAATATTAATTCACCCTCCTCCTACCCAAACTTAAATGCAGCTGGTCATTTTAAACATATATATAATCATAACAGATGATTGTAATATATATATATATTATGTAAAATATAATATGTAAATATGTAATATATATATATATATATATGCTAGAGGCTTCATGTTAAAACATATTTGTAAAGTTTGGGTCCATTTCAGATTGCTAACGGGAGTTCCATCCACCTCTTTGGATGCTACAAGATCTACCTATCACTCAACACCAAATTGTGGTTATATATAATTTTTGCATGAAATAAAATAGTATTTAATGCATTTGTGAAACTAATTTGTTTTTCAGGGAAACAAAATGATAGCTCAACTACTAAACTTTACCTGATTTCCCATTTAAATAGAAAACATATTGTCAAATGAAAACTGGTGAAGAATGAGATAGGAGAAAACTGAGAAAGGATATTTTAATTTATGTGATCTATTTCATGCTCTTCATAATACAAAGTGTTTCCTGATTTTGGATGATTCTCATTTTTAACGGAGCGACTTAATCAGAGGTCTATGAAATAACAGTTCCATATGAAATAACAGGTTTCTCTCATGTCATATGATAAATCATTTATTGACTAATCCTGGATTAATGCTAAATTGCGCTGAAGATTGGTCTTTAGTTCCCCACAAAAGACTGATTTCATATTGATCACTGTCAGTGCTTACTCTAACAGGAGTTTTGGCCAAAGATTTCAGAAACGGGAAATTTTTCTTTGCATGAGACTTTTACCAAAGGCAAAAGCAAAAGACTGGTCATTTATTCTTTAATTAAGGAAACAGAGAGGAGAGTCTTACTAGTGATAAATATTTCTACCATTTCATTCCACTGCATTTTCCTTAAATAATTGGGCAAGTAATCTAAAACTTAATATTTCGTGCTTCACCTTATTTTAACAAACCTATAGGTTTATGGATTTGCATTTTAGTCTTGAAAAAAGGTATGGTACTCTTGATTCTCTGTTACCTCGTTTTTCTCCCTATCCTTTTTTCATTTTCTTTGATCTAATTTGTGACATTATAATCTATTATCAGATATTGTTAAAGAGGAGCTTTAATGGAAGTTATTCAAACAGAGGAGCCCTGATTCTTTTGTTCAAAGAGAAAGGTGGTCTTTATAGGTTACTTTCCTATCATACTGAATCTTATGATCCCTCTTTTTATTTTAGAGTATTCATAACTTTGATGACCCATAATCAACTTCCATCTTGAATAAAAAATCACCAAATACTTAATGAGTGTGTAATTTAATTTTACTAGCTAACTGGCCTAGGAGTACGTGGAGTTTTTTTAAAAAGATGCAGAGCTACCTGGGACAATCCAAACATTGGAAAACTGAAACAAAATTTTGTGTTGTTAAGGAATTCATAAAAATGACAGGACTTGATTTGAGTACAAGCATGCTGTGCTGAAGTTTTCACAAATATCCCACTTTTCTCACAAAATGTAGCATCAGTTTACAAAGGAAAACGTGGTTTAATGCTGAGCTTACCTATTAGTTACCTAAATAGCTGTGGCCTAGGTTCTTTGGGCAATACAAGGTTGGTTTTCATCCATTGGAAATACGCAGGACTTGAAACCTTTGCAGGACAGTCGATGCTAACCCAGAGCAAAGCCTGAAGGAGAGAAGCAGTGCATATTAAGAAAAGGTCTGGTCCATTACATACTCAGGCTACGATCATAATATCAAAACCAAATGTACTCTTATATAGGAATCTGTGGGCTAGAGTCAGTAAGTATGAAGTTCTTCACAATCCCAGGAATTTTCTGGTACCTATCTAACTATGTAATAGTAAAAAACATTCCTACACCACAAGCTTCATTAAACATTCAGACCCTTGTACCAATACACTGGGTGGGGTCCAGAGGCTGGGCTAGATTATCAGGTTGGCTAAAATAGTTTCCAATAATGAGGTGAAGTGTTCTCATACAGCCTAATTTCTGTCTCTGTGTGATATACTGCCTCTTCTGACTATTAGGCATCAAAGGTCTGTTTAAATGTGTTTTTAAAGTACTATGATATTTTTCTTTCTATTCTTGGAGCCAAAGCTAAAAAATACTTGGGTGATTTTTTTAATAGGATTTATTGAAAGAGGCTCTGTAACTAAATCTGTTGCTTTTAAAGAGTTTATTCTGCCCTTCTAGCAGGAATTTGTATTAAGAAAAAAAATCTCAAATGAGGAAAGGTCTTAAACAAAATGACTTCACTGAACCATTATTTACAGTAGTATTATTTTAATATTAGATAAGACATTTGATATAACCCGAAGTGTTCAACTCAGAAGATAAAATGTTATGCAACCAAATAAAAAGTACATTTATAAAGAGTCTGGTAGTATATAATAACTGGGTAAAAAAGTATAACACAATTTCTATATGACATGGTCTTGACTCTATAAGGAAGAAAAATACAAAGGTAATTAGAAGAGAATGGCTTGTGTCAAAATATCTATTCTTTTGAAGCTGGATACTAAGATTATGTAAACTTTTGTCCTACTCTAATATACTTTTCTTCATAGTACTTTTATGCTTAAACAAAAGTAAACAATTTTTGCAGTAAACTGGGGGAAGAAGTTATTCACATTGATTGCTCAAGGCAGTTTCTTGGTGGAGATGGGACCACAGTTAATGATACAAAAAAATGTTCAAACTATTTGTGCACCTGTCTTCAGACTGTTATCTCTTTATAAATCCAGGATAACATGAGAATCAATGAACCAAATTAGCAATAACACTGAGACTTAAAAGCAGGCTTCTTTGATGAACTGGAAACAATCTTGGAACATCTTTACCTTCCTTTTCTAAGTGATAATGAGAATTAGTTTATTTTAGATTTGCAAAGTTCCTTGTCTTCATAGTTTACGTGGGAAGTAAAAATATGTTAGTACAAGGGAATGGTGCAGGAAACGATACAGGAAATACAAAAACAAAGAAAAAGGAAAACCGTGCACAAAAAACAGGTCCTTCTTCATGAGACATTGCAGTTCCACTTAAAACTTTCTTGCAAGATTTTAGCTCACATATGCCTTTGCTCCCTACACCCCCCACAGCACCTGCGCCTCCTGGAGTGCACACCCTCATACACACACTCTCTCACAATTACCTCTATGTTTGGTGTGCAACTAGCAACTCAGTTTCCTTTAATAGCACACAGACAGCTCTTCGTGTTTTTAAAAAAATTTCTCAAACAATATTGGTGTGTGAGGCTTACTTAAAATTCCCAACTCTCTTACTTAATTCTAACCCAGTCTCCAAGTGAGGAAGCTAAGGCAGAGAGATTAAGCCACTTTCTGAAGATCACAATGTCAGCAGTGGAGGCCGGGCCAGAATAAATTCCAGTGGTGTTTCCCTTAAGACATGCCTGTCACTTTTAATCTACACGGTTAGAATTTTCCCCCAAAACCATACATCTCAGCCACACATGTTAAATGACTATTAGATAGTATGCTCATTGGCTGAACTTTGAGGTGTTAGGACTCTCTACACACCAGTCTAAAGAAAATTAAGCTTATTTGAAGGAAATGTGGTCTCTATCAGTAAAGGGTTAAACACAGATTATGCAAATAAAGATATTGTCGTTTGTCTCCTCTGTTCATTCTGAGGGCTGCGTTTCTGTTGTTGTTTTTCTTCTCCTCCAATTGAGAGATTAACCTGGTCCGAATTGAAATGGCAGTCCATATCATACCTTTCCTTGATCTCACAGCATGGCTAATAACAGCCGAGGCCCGCCAAGCAAGCGTCTTTATCTTTTCTTTATTGTTCCAGACTACACATCCGTGAACCTTCAGCATGTTATGTACTTAACCATAGTCAGGTTGATGTCATTATTTTCTGATTGTCCGGGAGCTCCCGGGGTACTGGCCCATATTGACGGAGAAGGGCTGGCATGCTCTTTGCAGGGTAACCTTTGAAAAAGAAGCCCCTCAACCACCGCACGTTCCGCCTAGAGCTGTGACATTGTACTGGGCCAATTGGTACGCTTCAAAACACAGATTAACACCAGTGGTGCTAGTTCAGCATGCTTTTTAATTTTCACTTGGTCTGGTTAGATAAACCTTATCTGTGCCGCAAGCAAATGCTTCACAGAGCGGACTTTTAAAGATCTTTGCAAGGAGATCTGCTATGTATGGGTCGCTGTGTGCTTTGTCCAAATCTAAGCATCACTATTTGTTAGCTTCCCTGCCTCCTCTTGAGTATTTTTTTTGTTCCTGTTGCCTGTCCATATGTCTAACTAACTAGCCAGGTTGGCCTACAGCAGACAAAACCAGGGACTTCAGCGGAGAATGGCAAGAACAGTGGAGCAAAGTGCTTCTCTGCGTGAACCATCTCCACGCTTAGCTTTTACAATCCTATAAAAATTGGTCTACTTGTTATCAGTTCAGACTGCAAAGCAAGCAACAGCCCTCGATTGCCTCAGGCTTTGATGTAAGCACCCCTGACTATTTCTGTTTAAACTCTAGTGGATGGAAGACACCTATAAAGATATTAATTAGCTCCAGTTGCCACCAGATGTGGTTCACATTCTCTGAGCCAGCTCTGAAATACTGGAATCTTTATTAGGCAAGGTAATGTTTATGGCTCTAATTAAAGTCTGAGTCATAAAAGGCTGAAGATGAGATTGTGGGGGAGGTGCGGGGGGGTAGTTTTCTCTTTGTTTATCAACTTTCAAAAATCCAAAAGACCTGTGTTTCAGATTTGATTGGCGTGATAACTTTGAGGGATTTGGCAAGAGTCATATGGTGTTTATACTTTGAGAAAACCTTTGGAGTTACACTGCATAAAATGACTGGTTTGTGTCAGAATATGAGTTACATTTACATGCTTAACTATGATAATGTCAGCCGTGTAGCATTGCACCATGCAAAAAAACTCAGTACTAATTGTTACTGGACTGGATACTTACATACGGAATTAATATGACAACAAAAGGGATTAATTGTTTATTATTCAAAAAAAGGTGAACAGCGCTTCTTAACTGTCAGGGCAGGGTGGCAGCCAGAAGAAGTGAACCCAAGAACATCTTCTGCTCCCCTCTCTGCCCAGTCATCGCCATGGTAGTATGGCTGCTTAATACTTTTGTTAATTTTTCTCTTGGACGGAAGGCAGGGTAACAGCAAAAACATGTTCACATCTACTAGTGTATTGAGAAAAAAAATCTTAATTTGAGAAAGATTTGCAGGCCAAAATAGCTGCTCAGTTTCCTTGAAAAGCTTCTCTGACCTCCTTTTGAAGTCAGCGCCCCCATCAAACCTACACACATCATAAGACTGGCCCAATTCTCCTGACAGCCCACGTGATAATCCATGGTCTGGGATCCTCAAATGGAATATATCTTCAGCTTGAATCCTCTGATGACTGCATCAGTGCATCCGACTTACAGTTTCATAATATCTTTGGAGATTTTAAATGATATTCAGAAATATGCTTATGCATTTTTAAAAGATTCCTTTTTCCCATCTGAACTCTTTTAACAAAGGTATTACACTAAGTACAAAAGCTGTCCAATTTTTTCCAACCTTTTGGTTCTTTCTAAAACACAGTCATTTTGTTAGACATTGAAAATGTCTTGATTTAGTTGTCTTGCTATTTTGGGCCTGTCCTGCCCCCTGCAGTGGTAATAAGGATGGGGGTTCCTGCTGGGCCCTGAAGAATACCATTTCACGGCCGCCACAGAGCTGGCGGCTTTTATTTATGGAGCCAAGAAAATGAATGGGTATTAGTGTCCAAACATTTCAACATGCTCCCGCGGCCATGCACAAAAGGGACTGATTTGCAGCAAATTTCCACTTATTTTCCAAAAGTATTTACCTTACCGAAGCCTGGCTGATCACTATAATGGCTTAGCTGAGGGGGAAAAAAATGACCATTTCAGAACCCAATTTTTATATATATATTTCCGAACCTTTAAAGTGCTCTACTTCTTCCGAATAAAGATAATACCTTTGGTTGCTAGGCTTTTATGGATATGTGGATAAATCTAAGGTGCTGGGGTTCGTAGTTCTCATTGTTGTTTTAAACAAGAAAAGACCCCACATAGCTCAAAGAACAATAGGTCACATCAGCAGATATAGGCTACACATAAAAAAGCATGCTTCAAGTGCCTGAGGTTATCTCTGGACACTTCCACAAAGTAAGTCCAACATTTTAATGCCTGGAGTTTGGTCCAGGCTCACATGCTCTATAGCCATGGTTACTACTGGATCCCAGGCTAATTGATGGGTAAGCAATCCTGAGATGCTATGAAGTCATTTTACCTTTTTTTCCATTGTGCAATTCACTCATTATTTCAATGAATATTAGTTGAGCACCTACTATGGGCAGGCATTTGAAACCTACCTCAAAGAGATGGTACAATGACTTTAAATGAGTCAGCGACTTAGGAGGCCTCCCCACTTCTCCATCCACTCTCCAAGTCCTGCCTCTGTGCAGGCCTGCTCTCCATTCTCTGTACATTGAATTATTTTCTCACCTCTAGATCTTGGTTCACTGTGTTTAGTACATGAAGAGTATCTTTTCCTCCAAATCAAAGTTCCTGCTTCTAAAATTCCAGCCAAGAGACTGCATTCTTCCATGACCAGCCCTCAAGTCCCTAAGGTGGCCATGAACTCGCCTTTGTTTGAACTCCTTTGTCTGTGGTTGGCTATGTCTGTGTTTATTCGTGGGCGTGGTCTACTGGGTAACAAGCCACCTGAGGGGTGAAGGGATGCAGCCACGTTCTCTAAGCCTGTATTCACTTAGCACATAGAAGGTGAGTTCTCAAGGGGGAAGGGAGTCCCTGATGAAAGAATGTGCTCCATCCTGTTGTCCCTGCCCTCCACAATACTGTCTGTCTCCCCAAGAGGCAAGATTTGCAAATACAAAGAAATGTGTAGATTTTTTTCTTCTTCCTGTTCCTCCACAGTCCCTGTCTGCTTTCTAACACTTATGTCAACTACATTCTGACTGTAAATGTCCTAGCCTCTCTTCACAACTGGGACCATTTTATCTCTCAAACTTCTATGCAGAGCAGTACAACAATCTCAAACGACTTACGTAAATCCAGCCCTAAACTGCTAAAATGTTGCTCATCATATAAGAGTTTATCATGGTGAAGGACATGTACAACAAATGATAGAAACAAAACCAGCAATTAGTTTATTCCGGCTCCTTCAGTTGCTAGCTGTATGACTATGGTCTCATTATTTAATTCTCTGTACCTCAGTTTCCTCATCTGTAAAATGGGAATAATCATCATAGCTACTACACAAAGTTACTGTGTGGATTCAGTGAGTTAACATTAATAAAATTATGTAATAATTCAATTACATAATAATAAATTAAGTTAACATAAATGTTTAACATAAATAAAATGCTTAGAACGCAGAAATTACACAACAAATGTTAATGATTATTTCATATTTGGAAACCATATGGCTTTAATTTACAATAAGCTTTGGAAGTTTCACTTGTAGTCTTTGAGTAAGAGATAATAAACACATCTCCCTGGCATATCTCCCCCAATCAAAGTTATTTCAGCAAAGGATACTGTAATGTCTTTCCATATAACAAGGTTACTTCTGGAAGAGCTTCTTCCAGAAAATTCAGTCATGCAGGCTTCTGCCCTGGGTCTCCAAGGGTTTCCAGTTCTGGGTTACTAGTTGAACCACTGCCACATCATCCAAGGCTGCATTAAAAGCGAGTAAGGTGCCAAATAGCTTTACACCTTTAGATTGCCAAGTGAACATTCTATAGACCAGTCAATCAAAGGCCCTTTCTGTAAAACTTTTTTTCTGATTCGTATGTTCTCACAGGCATCTGTGCTGTCTTCTGCCCTCTTTCAAGGAAAAGAAAAGCATCAATTTCCTGTGTGTTTATTTTATGGCCAGAGTTCCATGAATTTCAGTTTGTTTTGTTTTGTTTTGTTTCACTAATAGACCATATTGGTTATTCTAGTCCAACTTCACCATGGACAGGTGCCAGGTGACATTGTACCACTTATTTCCCCTCTTTGGGCCCTAAATTTCTCAAATGCAAAATAAAATGATTGACTCAGAAGAGATTTCCAAGGAGTTATACTACATGATTACTCTCATTGTGTCATTATTCTTCGTATCATTACTATTATTATTGGAACAGCATGGGGACTCATTTCTACAGGGGGCTAGAGTTTACTCAAGAAATTCCTGAATTAGCTCTTTCACTGGGAGTTAGATTCTCCAGGTGG
This sequence comes from Manis pentadactyla, assembly GCF_030020395.1. Lineage (NCBI taxonomy): Eukaryota > Metazoa > Chordata > Mammalia > Pholidota > Manidae > Manis > Manis pentadactyla. The sequence goes on from NC_080036.1 coordinate 19,577,457, forward strand.
AAGTGGTATGCCAGGCTGAAGAAACCACATAAGCAAGTATCCAGAAGCTAAAGCCAGCAGAAAAGCATGGGCTCACTCATCTGCAAAAGGGGAGTGCCACAGATGAATGCACAGAACCTCTCCTAAAACTAAGGGAAGTTGGAGTGGGTATCGAGCTGTACACTGCCCATCACCTTGCACCCTTTTTGAAAGGTCTCCTAGACAACCAGTCACTTCAGTTTACAGTATCACTCCCCAAAGGCCATTCTTCAATACTATTTGGTGGTGATGCGTCAAATCAGATCTAACCATTATTTATTACAGCATCTCTTTCCAAATGTATTCTTTCCAGGAAAAGCCTTAAACAAAAAAGTGCCATGAATTTGTAGAACTGCCAAGCTTACTGACACTTTCTAAATGCTCTACCTACTCAAGTGTTCTGACCTATTTGACAATTTTAACAAAACATCAATACTTAAGAAATCAGGAAATTCTTACTGTTTATGGCAATTTACAAGTAATTTGTACACCAAAATCACAGTGATAAGTACACAAAAGTACCAGGCCAGTTTTTTTTTTAATTACATTGTTGTTTTTGAAAAAATAGTCTAAACATAGGTCAGATTTTCCAATAAATGTTATGAGCAGCCTGCATCCATATTGCTCTACTTTTACTTTAGGGTTCTTCAAGTATTTTGCTGAATTGAAAAATTTCAGACATTTCAACAATGGAATTTCTCTTTCTCTCTCTCTTCCTCCCTCATCTCTGCGCATCCCCATCTTTCACTCTAAACTGGCAGAAATCAACGATGGAGACATGGACATCCATGTTGATCTTTGAGGGCATTTGATTTTGAATTTGACTGCGTTCATGGGGGAGGAAGTGAAAGAGCAAGAGAAGAAATGTAATAAATCATCCATGTCTCAACACGTACAAGTGATAATTTTTAAGCAGATAGCACCCACTTATTGAGCTGTGATTACACAACAGGCAATGAGCTACACACCCAGAACAGACATTAGAAAGTGCTATTCTCACTTGCCTGGTGGCCTTACTTTGCAGATAGGGAAACTGAGGCTTTAAAATGTCGATAACATCACCTGCCTCACACAGCTCATGAATGGTGGCATGAGGATTGACTTGAACATTGGCCAAACATGCTTCAAAATCCAGGCTTTACCCATCACCTACATCATTGCCCCCAGGAGCTTCTCCTAGAAAACCTAAGAGCTTTATGTCCACAGAAAAACTCACCGGCTGAAAGCAATTCAATAAACAACAAATCTTTTGAATTTAAAGTCAAAATAAATTTGAAGAAAAAGTTTAATTTCCAACTAAGTTGGAATTAGGTTGACTAGGACATTGACTTTAAAAGCTCCTATACATTTCTTGAACACCTACAGGCAGGGATAGGGCCAGTGTTAGACCCAGGTGGCTGTCCCAGCTTTTGAGCATCTACTTAGTTGACTGATACCCTCATCTCCTATGGGTATCAGTTTCCTCATGTTAAAGGGCTATGATAATTTCCTTTCTGGTTATTTCTGAGTTGCTGAGTGGATTAAATGAGTTTAAATATATTATCTGAAAGTAGAGTACAAATATATAGAATGTTAATTTAAATACTGTTGTCATTATTGTGTACTCTAAACGGATCACATGCAGTCCTTCTATGAAATACCTAGTTCTTGCATTTGCTCAGCATTTTAGGATTCAAGAAACTCAGTATCAAGTCAGATGAAAAGTCCATCCAACCTGATATTCTGTCCATGAGTTAGCAGGCTTCTGTGTTCAGTCAGTATCTCTACCTTCATTTAAACTAGTATGAGTATTCCAAAAAATCAGAAAATAATGTAACAACCATCCTTGTACCCACCAAATCTTATCATTTTTCCATTTTGTTTCAGGTTTTTTCTTCAACGTCAATAAGCAAATAAAACATCACATGTACAGCTGATAAAACTCTTGGGTTCCTGGATTCCATTGCTGTCTCTTCCCTGCCCAGAGGTAACCACTGCCCTGAAGTTGGTCTCTTATTAACATACCAGTTTTCATATTTTTCCTACTATGCTTTTATATTTTTACTTGTGCTTTAAGTATATATATGTATTTTACATACAATATATGGGATGATTTTACATGTATTTAAACTTTATTAAAATCGTATCATATTGTAGATATTTTCCTCTTGTTCAATCAGCTTTTTGTTTAGATCAAGCTCAATAATTGTAACTGCTATGTAAAAGTGCCTCACAGTTTACTTATCTGTTCATTCCCCCAATGACGGAGATTCACATTGCTTCCAACTGCTTGCTGTCACAATCAATACAGTGAGTGTTCTTACGTGCAATCTTTGCATCCCAAAATTCATTTAGATATTGGAGTATCTTCCTAAGTCAAAGGCCTTCATGAAACTCTGGATATCTTGCATCAGTATAAGCTGGAAATTAAGCAGAATCTGCAACCTGACAAACCTATTCCTGAGTGATAGAACTTCATTAAATAGGGTTTCCTAACTCCCTCCTATAGCGAAGCAAACACTGACCCTCCCAGTGGTCTGGGAGCATGGGAGTGTTGAAGTCTGATAAACTTTGAAAGGTTGCCATGAATCTAGTCTTGAGCTTTAGCCAGACACTAAGAAATTCTAATACTTTGCTACCAGAAGATCATGTAATGTTATTGAGGAGAAATAATGTTTGTGGAACAACAAAAGGTAATTATGTTCATGGAAGAGACCAAATTTGGTGAGTGACATGATTAAAATTCTAGCACTGGTACAAATTGTTTTGTTACCCTGGGTAAGGTACAACATTGCTCTGAGGCTTATATTTTTTCATCTATAAAATATGGGGAATTGATTTTAGTAGTGATTTTCAAATACCACTTTAACCAGTAAACCCCTTATTTTTTAAAAAAAAGATTTAAATGCTTATTCTTACCTGCCTAATATTTATTAGATCCTCTGGTGGCTTCCATAAAAATCATGCCTCCTGCAAAGAATTCTCTTTTGTATACAACAACCAAAAAATGAATATAATATTCTCCACGAAAGTATTGTTTTTTACATAAATTAATGTCTATTAAGTTTATCTATGGTACTCATAAAGACTGGCTCTTCTGGGCTGCCATCTTTAACTGCCCTTGGAGCTAAGGTTTGTCAGAACAAGGTCAATACCTCAATTATTTTCAAGTTAAGCTCTTTCATTCCTAATGTAGGACAAGCTGCCTTCTATCTACAGGTAAAATGGGGGAGGGGGGAGCATTCTGTTGCTTCCATTATGTATTTATATATAAATTCTTGCTTCAAGAGAGATTTAATTTCAGGGGTCTAGAAACCAGAAGTCTATCATCATCAACTTCCCAAGACTATTCTTAATAGTCTGATTGTTATTTCGAGAAGTCTTATTTCAGTGAACTAAAAACTATACTGACTTTAAATAGTTACTTCACCTGCTATTCTGAGCTGTATGTATTAGTTTTGATGATTCTAGACATAATATAATTATTCTAGACATAGATAAATCTAGATGTATATATATATATAATATGATTATTTTATATTATAATTATTCTCTCCATATACACATATAGATAGATATCATCATAATTATATGATTATTCTATATATAATAGTGAGTGAATCTGTTAAGACCCTGGAGGACTTTGTCATGGACACAACAACGGCACAAGGGCTGCAATGAGGATGTTAGGTTCCTTTTTAAGTCAAAAGTCTCTTTGCAAACAAACACCATGATTCTTACATTTTGGAAGTCACTCACTGGCAGAATTTTTAAAAATATTGTTTATGCCATTGTTAGGGAGAAAAGAATGGCTGGGTTGCATCTTGCTGCCGCCCTTCTTTTGGATGCGTGAGCTTGAGATGGACACTAGAAGTTCTTGTATGTTGCTACGAGAAAGTCATGCAATGTTACAGGGAGGGGGAGTCAATGCTGGCGTCCTGAATAAATATCATTATCATCACCATCATCGCCATCACCATTCTTATTGCCATTATTTTCTGCACAAACACAGCAGTGAAGGGGCTGACATTTGAACTGGCAGCATGATATTGTACCAGCAATTTCAGTCCTTCCTTTTGTGTTCTAACACTGTAGTCACTGTGATCTTTCTGCAAGGTGTATAAAAACCCTAAGGTTTTGACTACATGCATTTTGACCCAACAATTCCTTTATATAATTAAAGCTAAGGCAATACCCATGGACTACACAAACGTTAAGATAGAAAGATATCAATCACAGCATTGTTCATAATACAGAAAAATAGAAAACCACCCAAATGTACCACCATAGCAGGTTAATCAAGTAATTAACTTAAGGTACAACATATGTTGACATCTGCAGATATTAACCATGGATGTTGTTGGAAAATATTTAGTGACATGGAAAATGTTTACTATATGGTAAGTAAAAAAGGTTACAAAAAACATACAGGTGATCTCAATGCTGTTGAAACATTTTGTATCTTTATCTCTACTTATACCTGCGTGGAAAGGGAGAAGAATGGAGAAGAATAGAAATAGGAAGGGTTAGAGCTGGACGGTGGGCTGGCAGTTTAATTGTAGTCTTTTTTTTTTTTTTGGACAGCCACCTTTAAAAATATACCTTTAAAGGAATTTATAAAAAAGTAATGTTTGAATACATTCTTGCTTTAAAACTTTCAAGTGATTATACACATCGGAGTATTATGTAAAAATTTCCCTTCCCAAATCAAGTTTGCTTTCCTTTCAAAACTTTTTCTTTGGATTTAGAAGCATATATCATTACTTATAAATGTATAGAGGTTGGCTTTCTCAATTATGTGGAATCCTATTGTACATATAGTTCTGCAACCTTATTATTTTTACTTAACAATATGTCTTTAGAATCTTTCTTACAAGCAATACTTAGAGAGCTATGCGTACTTTTAAAATGTTGATGAATAGTCCACAATATAGAAACACCACAATTTTTAAGCATTTTTCAATTGATTGATGTGTTAAATATGTAAGGTTGAATAACAAATTACCCTCAAATGCATAGCTTAAAACAATAAACATTTATGGCCTCAGTTTCTGTGAATCAGAAATCCAAGTGTGGCTTAGCTGGCCCCTGTGGCTGAGGGTATCATGGGCAGTAATCAAGATATTAAGCATAGCTGCAGTCATCTCTGCAAGGTGGTGCAGGATCCGAAGATCTCAGGTCCTTGCTGCATGTTGGCCAGAGTTACCAATTCCTCTCCACGTGGATGCCCCCAAAGCCCAGATCACAATGTGGCATCTGGCTTTCCTTAGAGCCTGCAAGGAAGAGAACAAAGGAAATTAAAAAAAAAAAAAAGACAAAAGTCAAAGTCTTTTTATAACCTAACCTTAGACACTCCATTCTATTACTTTTGCCACATTTTATTTGTTAAAAGCAAGTCACAAGGTGATTCACACTCAGGATATTCCACAAGGACGTGAACACCAGGGGTGGGGGAGTCGTTGCTGGGGACCATCTAAGAAGCTGTTATACACTATGGACTTATTTCCATTTCTTAATTTTTATAAACAGTATTATTATGCAGACCCTTGACTGTGCAAATATGTGAGTATGTCCTAAGTATGAATATCTAGAAATAGAATTCCCATTCATATATGTGTGTGTGTGTGTGTGTGTATACATTTAAAGTTTTGACAGATACTGTCGATGGGCCCTCTAAAGGGCATGCAGATTTAACTTCCAAGCAGTTAGGAATAAATGTGTCTCTTTCCCTGCTCTGCAGCACAGGATCTCATCCAGCTTTTCTTTACCACTCTGTTTTCTGACAGGTATAAAATGGCATTTTGTTATCTTTATCTACATTTTCCTGATTATTAATGAGATGGAACCTTTTTAATATGGTTAACAGCCATTTGTATTTCCACTTTCCAAAAATTTTACTATTAGTATGCTTTCTTTTTGAATTTTACATTTATTGAATTATGATATACATACAGAAAGTGCATCAATGAATATTTACAAACTGAACACTTCCATGTAACCATTACTGAGATCTAAAAACACAGCAGTATCAGCACCCCAAAAGGCCTCCCTTACCCCCTTTTAGCTACTGCTCACCCTAAGGAAAACATTCTCCTGATTTTTAACAGCACAGATCAGTTTTGCCTAATTTTGTGCTTTATATATATGGAATTATACATTATGTATAGCTGACCCTTGAGCAATGTGGAGGTTAGGGGTGATGAGCCCCTGCATAGTTGAAAATCCAAGTATAACTCTTGACTCCCCAAAAACTTAAATAATACCCTATTGTTGACAGAAGCCTTACCAATGACATAAACAGTTGATTAACACATATTTTGTATGTTACATGTATTACATACTGTATTCTAGAGTAAAGAATGCTAGAGAAAACAAAAGGCTCTTTCAAATTATCACAAATCTCTAAAAAATTTTCCAATATATTTATTAAAAAAAAAACACATGACACAGTAAGTGGACCCGCATAGTTCAAGTCAGTGTTGTTAAAGGGTCGACTAGGTTCTGTTTTATATCGTCCTTCTTTCCATTAACATTGCTACATCCATATCACAGTAAAATCATATATAGATTACTTATTATACATGTATATGTGGGCATATATGTGTGTATATATATATATATATATATATATATCAGTGTTTCATAATTTCATACAGTTAGGAGTACACAGAATAAGAGTTGGTGAGGAAAAGATTCATTGAGGTGGAAACTTCTAAGTAAAGACCTCAAGAATGTGAAGGAGCTAGTCTAGAGGCTTCCAGACAGAAGACTTTGAGAAGATTTCTTCGTATTTTGGTCTATCAGCGGAGGCCAGCCAAATTTGGGACTGCACAAGAGATTGTGGGACTATATTTTGGTCTCCCGAATTAACCCATCTCCCTTTTTTATACCTGTCTGCAAAATATTTCAAGTAAACAAAGCGTGAGGGAGAACAGGTGGAGATAGAAACCAGAGATAGCTACAAAAATCAAGAAATTTGATGAGAAGGAAGTAAGAATCTGATTAAAGGATCAAAGACCCCTTTAAAATAGAAGGTAGTTAGATGCTATATCAAAAAAAAATAGTTGAGACATTTCTTTTCTGAAATATGAAATAGTCTGAATGCCAAGATTAATGGTGGTTCTACTAAAATATATTTTTAATATAGTATAGAAACAAAATAAGATGCATTTCTGGGAAGAACTAGTAGACTTCCTTGAGAATCCTACCACTTTCATGGTACTATTCAATTCCCATGAGTCACAACAACATTTAAACAAAGTGAATATCTTTCCTCCTTTTTATTCCTTTTTAAGCACATTCAGATTTGGTCAGTGATTGAAAAATACAGCCAAGCCCATTCAAGATTTTTTTTTCAATCATCGGAACAGAATTATATGTAAACTTCACTTATTAAAAAGTTAATCTTGTCATGTTAGCAAAAAAGAAATTCTGCCTTTTCTTTAGGTTAACAATTACTTTATGTGACAATGGCCTTACATGCTATAGCATTAATTTTTCAATAAATTGCACTGCAGGTAGGTGGAATTACACTGCTCGACCAAAGTGTCTAACCTGGACAGACCCTTGTTTGATGAATAGTTTTTCATTTTGTACTGCAGAGCCCTTCTGATAAAAAAAAAAAAAAATTCTGTCTCAGAGAGAGAAATGGACGGGGGGTGGAGAAAGGAGCTAGAGAGGCTCTGTGCAATAACATTTTGTTATCTACCATTACAACTTAACTCTGACATCCTTGTCCCGTGACTGGTAAGTGAGCTTTGCAAAGAGCTTGCTTTCTGCAGGGCATACACCAGGAAAAGAGAGATAGCCTCAAAACAGTGACCAACTAACGAACACCCTCCTCAGTGGGTGGGAAATTTTCATGATTCTGGCTGGGTCAGATCATCTCTTGTGGCCCATACGATCAAAACCACCTTTGGAGAGAGTTATTTATCTATAAGAACAGTAATTGATGTTGAATTATCTATTAAACTCATCCAGTAATTAGTGAGCTTCTACTGTGTGCCTGGCATGATGGCACATGCTGGAGACACAGAGTTGTCATGGAGGAGAGTTCCACAGGTGAGGGGTAGCCCTAGACAAGGGAAAATGGTAATACAGTGTGATGAGAGCTTCAAGGGAAGGGAACACAGCTCAGGACTAGGAAACTACATAGCTATTGGCAATGTACTCAGCTTGGATTGGTGTTTAGGAGAATGCAATGAAGGTGAAGAGACACTTCTCAAAGGTGAACTAATACTTCTCAAAATTTGAACTACTTATTCTTCCCTTTCTTTTTCTAATTATTTCCTACTCCTCTGTTATCAGAACACAACTACTCGAGGTAACCAATACAAGCTTTTTGATTACTACTTAGAACACCAAGAAAAAGTTGCAAGGATATGCAGTTAAGCACCTCCTGCTGAAACTGTTGGTCTTTCTATTCAAACGCATTTAATATATCTTTTGATAAGTGAATTTTGCTCTCTGACAGGTACAAATGCTAGCTTGCTTGATAAATTTTTCTTCTTTCATGACATTCTATAATAATTTCATCCTAACACATCAACATTTATGTTCACAAATGTGAATTTTTCTGAGTGATCTTCAGGTCAATCTAGCATTTATTCTGAATTTAAGTTTTTTACATAATAAGGAAAAATATTCCAACAGAGAGACATGAGTTGCTTTCATCAAATCTCAGCACTGCCACTCACTTGGGTCATAGGGAAATGACTTCTCTGGACTTCAAATTCCTCATCTAATGCAGAATAAGTGAGAGTAAGTGCTGACTACAACAATAATAATGATAATTGAGATAAAATTATTTGGTAATCATAGGCAATGTGATAAACTCGGCTAGAGTGAGTTGCCCCAAAGGAAGTTTTTATCCAAAGTTTAATTTATTTTTTTAAAAAATTTTTTAGTTCAGAATCAAATACTTTCATTGTACTAACTGAAGATTTGGCAAAAAGGAAAAAAAAAGTTTATTAAAGAATTCTTCATTCACCACCATAAAACTCAACTTCTATCAATCTTGTTTCAGACTTTGGTTGTCACATGCATTAGAATCTTAAGGTATTAAGTTTAGGCTGGTAGTTTAGAATTATAAGGTTGAAGGCACTGGGGGGAGGGGCAAGCACGTCAGACACTGATGACGAGCCAAAGTCCCCGGCTGCTGCCCCCTCCCAACCTGAAAAATGTGCGTCAGGCCAGCCAATCCTCGCGCAGCTGTAAATCTAAGCTCTGCCTCCCCCTACCTTCTTTAAAAACTTGCTGCCTGTCTACTTTCGAGCAACTTCCCCAGCCTCCATTTCCATAGACTAGGGAACCTCACCTGGGGGCATTAAATTAAACTACCTGGCCCTTTGTTGCCTCTCTTTGCCTGCTTATTTTGGCTGGAATTTATCTTACAAGAATGGCTTATAATTGACTTCAAATTTGTGAGAATTGAAGGTGGGCTGTGACTTTCAGCCAATGCACTATTTTGACATCATGATGCAAATGATTTTGCTTAGAATATAAGAAAGAGCAGGTTTCAGAGGAGCTGGACTACAGGCACTTGTTAAGACAGCTTTGGCATGGTTAGTAAAGCACAGGGTGGTTCTACAGAGTTCGAGTGTCTGTTCCAGGCAAATAAGCCCTAAAATCCATGGATCCATGTTAACCATTCTTGATCCAAATATGTAAATGATTCCTTTGCACTCTTCTGTGCCAACTCCACACTTTCTCCATCTCCTTTAATGTGTTAAGAATCAAATCAAACATTCTCCTGTTTGTGCCAATGTAATGATTACCTCATGACTGTTATCTAGATTCCTCCCATCTGTACTATCACTCTGCCTTTGCAGGCTGTTTTAGCTGCAACACTGCACTGGTGTGCTACTTTTCCTTTGCTCAGTCTTTATCCACTGTAGACTGACACCATTGGTTGCTACGTTCTTATTCCTGATTGTTCCAAATGATGTTATTAACTGAAGTTTGTTCATTGGAGCAGGTGTGGGTGTTTATAAGGAAGGCCTCTTTGCATCAATGGTCACAAGGAACTAAGCTCTTCTAGAGCTGAAACATGTACAAAACAGGGCTTCTAAGGTATATAAGCAGAAAACTGAGGCTTTAAAAGAAGACTTTCAATAGAGTTCCAATAGAACTTTCTGTGCTGACAGGAATATTCTACATCTGCTCCACCCAAAACAGTAGGCACTAGCCAAATGTTGCTACTGAGTACTTGAAATGACAGTAGTATGACCAAGGGACAAAATTTTAAATTTTATTTAACTTTAATTAATTTAAATTTAAATAGCCACATGTGGCTAGGGCAACCATCTTGGACAGCCCAGCTTTAAATAATCAAGCAGTTAATACATAAATGTCAGCTTGCAATGTCAGCTGAGAGATGCCATTAGTGGGATGGAATTCCATTAAATTTAGGTGCCACCAGGGGACTAAATCAAATGTGGGCAGTAGGAATCCAGCAGATGACTAGAATGTAGTGAGCCACAGTGTAGTTGTGCAATCAGTTATCTTATACTAACACAGAAAGTGTAGGATACCAGTAAGTTATTTTATCTGGTTTTTACCAGGACTACTCTGAAATGTTGGAAATGTCACCTGAAACCGAGCTACGTGGAATTTTCTTCAGTGTTTTGGATCTCCTTATAAATCTTAAATAGCCATCTGAGACTCTCTTTACCATAGGAATTTAGCCTCTTCTTTCCCAGTAGACAAATTACAGGATCCCATACAGGATGAGCACCAGTGAACCCAGTCATCAGTTATCAGTAAGTCCTAATTCATTGACATGATGCACCATCACCATGTGCACATTTCAAACACAGCACTAATTCTTTTCCCATGACGACAGCTATTCATATCTTGGCAGGTGGTTTAAAGCTAAACATGAAGCTCCCCTCTTTAACTTCAGACAAAGCATTGAATTTACCAATTCTGCTTCGAGTTTCCACCGTTTTGTTGGCTGCTCACCTTACAAATCGCTGTTATCTTTAGTTGCTTCCACAGTGTGGCTTGTGCCACTCACTTCCCATCTCCACTAATCCAAAGCTGTTTTACCTGTGGCCTACCCTACACATAACTTAGAGCTCAAGAAGATCTGGGAGTGAATCCCAGTTATTCCATTTACTTTCTACATGACTTCGAGTTACTTGAAACTCTGACTCCCCATTTCCCGACATTTAATTGGGGCTAATTGTATCTACCTCATGATATGATGTAAGCAAAAGCATATATACCAGCATAAAGCTTAATAATTAGCAGAAATGAAACAAATATCACTCCATCTTCTCCTACTTTCCTTTTTTATCTTCACATTCTGCTACATTCTTTCATTCTGTCCTTTGGTTTAAACATTATATGAGGATATATCCCATAATTCATGTCCCAATTCCTGTCCTCTTCTCTCTCCTAGATTTGTATACACACCTGCTTCCCTTGCATTTATTTCCATTTGGCTGTCTGAAAAATATCTCAAACCCTTACCCCAAGCCTACTTTGCCCTCAGACATCTCAGTAAGAATTCATCTCGTTTCCAGGCCAAAAATGTAAAAATAATTTTGACTTCTGTCTTCTCATATTCCAATCCCAGTTCCCTTCAGTTCTTTTCAGCTTGAATCTCAAAGCATTTCCTCAATCCAGCCTCTTCTCGTCTCCATTGATAACAGCCTATTGGGACCCAGGCTATTGTCACAAATGCCAAAAAGTTCGCTTTGCTTCCTCTCTCATCCACTAGAGTCTATTCTTCACACAACAGCCCAAATGATCTTTTAAAAACGTAACTCAGTACACATTACCCTACTGCTTAATGCTCTCTCCTGCCTTTCCTTAATATTTATGTAAGGAAATAAATGTACAAATATATTCCTTAATATGTATAGAAGAAAGTAAACCCCTTACCATGAGCTGCCAAACTGTACCTGTTTTGACCTTGACTACGACCCCACCTGCATTCCTTACCATTCTCTGCTTTACTCTCTCATGCTTGGTTTCATGGTTCTTCTTTTGGTGCCTCCAGAGGTTCAAATCCTTGTACCCTCTAAATAGAATAGTCTTCTGCCATATCTTTGGCTTATTCCATCACTTCACACAGCCCATCACGGGAGTGTCACATTCCCAGACAGGATGGCTACCTTCCACCATTCACTTGCCTTTATTCTGCTTTATTTTTCTACCTATTATCAATCACTATCTGGCATTATCATATCAATTTGTTCTTTTGGTTATTGTCTGCTTCTCCTATTAGGATATAAGGGCAGGGGATTTCCTATTTTGTTCACTTTGGTATCCCAACAATGAAGTAGTGCCTGGCGTGTAGTAGGCACCAGTAAGTGACAGATTCGCTACAGATATACAAAGATATTCATTCCCACAACCCTTGAGCTTTGAAGATCATGAAATGGAAGCTCCCAGAATGTCTGCCCCTAACAATGCTATCTTATCCTGTATTATAGTATACCATACACAAAGTATCATTATGTATCTATGGCATGGCATGAGAAAGCTTGACAAGGATTAGCTTGGATCATATCAAAGCCCAAAACTCCAAATACATACCACTGCCCAGAATATAATCCACACTGCCTAGAATGACATCCAAGGCTCTACCATCTGACCCAAAAAATCTTCCACTTTTGCCAGATCCCAACCAAAGAACTCCCTACTAGGCAACAAACATGCCCTTCCACTTCTAGACCTTGCCTCATTCTTTGACTGACACCATCCACACAGGTAGATCTAAGTATGTGATTTTGACCTATCCTCTGCACTCAACTCAACATTCACCTCTTACTCTGATTATTATAATAATATATAATCTTTTCCTTCCCTAAACATCCTTAAAACTTCATTTGACTTCTCTCATGGCTTTCACTCTGCCTCATTGTTTTCCCCTTACTAGTGTAAGTAGATCTAAGAGCATTTTTCTATGATACGTAGCTAACCAAACTCACCCTTTCTTACTTTGTCAGAGGTAGGTATGTAATCTACTCCATCTCCACCTTAACTCTGGACTCTGACATCTTTCTCCAAGTCTCCCCTTCCTTGTCTCGAAAACCAAGGACAGATCACCAAGTCTTCTGGCTAATTGACTACTCAGCTGAGGAGAAAACTACCAAGCCCCCTCCCTTCAAACCCTGTTCTTGCTGATATACCCATCTTTGTTCACCGGTGTGTAATCAGGCTGGTTCTTTGAACAGCACCTCTCAGTATGCCTGGGGCAGGTAACTGGGGAGCCTGAGGATTTAGGATGAAGGACTACAACCATCTCTTTCCCTCAGATTTGGCCCTTTCTCACTATTTGGAGACAACATGATGTATCATACTAAACATCCCATCCAACACTATGAAGAATTTAAGGAACACACCCTTGGCCTCTACAAAAAGTATATAGCAAATCTATATGGTCATAGCAATAAACTGTAACTTTTTAGTCTGAATCTTAGCATACCTGTACGTTTCTTCTAAGCACATTTATTAGGGTTGTTTGGCTGCCAGCTACAGAATATTTTTGGGAACTCAAGGGAAAAAAAATATATTGAGAAAATAAGAGTAACCTTACAGAATTGTGGGGGAGGCAAAATAGCCAGGTCTTCCAAAGCAGTGCTTCTCAAACTGTAATGTACGTATCTCACTATTCAAATAGTAACTCAGCTTTCGTCAAAGTCTACTTATCTCTTCACCTTACCGCTAGCTTTACACTCACAAACAGATTACCACAAAAGACTCTCCTGTCTTGGCTCCTGCCTTTTTTAACTCTAGTCTTTCCTCAAAGGAAATGTGTCTCCAGAATCTTGCAGAATCCTGCGTTCATTACCTCTGAACATATACCATTTTCTTGATGCTTCCAGGCCTACTTGTAGGCTGCTTCCTCTGCCTGAAACCTTCCTCTAAATGTAGATTTTGGTGGCATCTTTACTCAGTTTCATCCACCAAAACAGAATTAGCTGACTGCATTCTGACCCTTGAACTGATAAAAACCCTGCAAGGCCTTTTTTGCAGCACTTTCATATTAGACTCTGTGTGTTAATCATTCACCTTTCCTCCCAGACTGAAAGCAGTGTTAAGGCAGGGGTCTCCTCTAATTTAACTTTAGATCCACAGGCCTGGCTCTTAGAGCATTTAATAAATGCTTGGTATAAGGATAAATAAGGAAAGAAAAAAATGTTTTTATTTTTTAAAAGCCTGTAGTCATAGGAAATCATCTATATATGAGACTTCACATGTTCATACTGATAAACTGCTTAGCTCATAGGTTGGCACATAGTAAACATTTATAAGTAGCATCTATTGATTTTGCCCTTCTGCATTAGTCTGCTCAGGCTGTTATAGCAAATGCCATAGATTGGGTGGCTTCAACAACAGAAATCTATTTCTCACAATTCTGGAGGCTGGAAAGTGCAGGATTAAGGTGCCAGGCAGTTTGGTTCCTGGTGAGAGCCTTCGTCCTGGCTTACAGTTGGCCACCTTCCCACTGTGTCTTCACATGGTGGACAGGGAGCTCCCCTCTTTTTCTTATAAGGGCGCTAACCCCATAGGATCTTAGAATTTGCATTTCTAACAAGTTCTCAACTAATCCTAGTGCGGCTGGCCTGGAGACTACATTTTAAGAACTACTGCTTCAAGAAATCTTCCCTCCCCTGCTGTAGGCCATATTAGAGGAACTTTCCATCTAAATCACCTGTCTTCCATGAGCTGAGGGTGTGTGGAGGCTTGGTGACCCAGCAGATTCTTCCAGAAATGTTAATATTCTGAGCCAAGAAAGATCCAACCATATAGACATGCCCTCGTCTAGAGAAGAAGATACTGTCCACTTGTTCTTTCTTCCCAGATCCTTAGACTGCCTTGGTTTCTGTTCTTTGGTATCATAACTCAAAGTGTGGTCCACAGACCAGCAGGCCACCTCACTGGAGACCTTGACAGAAATACAGAATTTCAGGCTACCTTCCACACCTTTTGAATCAGAAGATGCATTTTAACAACCCCTAGGTCATTTTTATGCATATTAAAATTAGAAGAGACCATTTAGGAGATGTGACTCTTTAGCCTTCCATTGACTCCAATACTTAGCCCTTGTCCTCAATATATTTTATTTTTCACTGAGTTGTCTAAAATGGGTTTATCCAGCTCAAGACCAACAAACTCTAGCCAGTCAGGTACTCAATGAATAATGAGAATTTGTAAGCATGTGATTTGTCCAACAACTCTGCTACATGCTTTACAAGGACAGAGGAAAATAAACCAAAGAGATATTGAGAAATTTGTCCCAAGTCATTCAGCCTGTAAGCGATGGACCACAGATGAGAACTCAGGCAGCCTGACCTCAAAGGCCATGCTTAGTCCCTCCACTATATACACCACTCCCTATGTTAATTGTTACCATTGGAGGAAACTATGAGCATGTAGGGTCATAAAGCTGGAAGGTGCTGTAGAGACCATCTAGGGCTCCATCTCATGTAGAAGAAGGGAAGCGAAGATTCCTCAAGTAGGTAAGTGACCCACCCAACTCCACAGCCAGCTATCCCCAGAGTTGCCACTAGAATGGCCAACAGAACATCCTGCCATTATCAAGCCTTATAAAGTACCCTTAATAAGCAAGAGAGACCTCCAGGTAGTGGTCTTTGGAGTCATTCATCTTTGCTCTAACATTTATATTTATTGATAATGTAGAGTACCCAAACTTCAATTCTTTAATCCTTATATCCATTGACTTACATCCATTGATTTGGTGTCTCACTGGCCTATAAAAAAATGAGAAAGAAAAGGAAGGGACATTTTAGAACATTAATGCAATAATGAAAATGATCACTTCCTCTTAAAATTTACACCAACTACAGATAGAGATGCTCCAAAGAAAGCCATGTTTAAATCTGTAGCTATGTCATTCTATTGCCAATCAATATACCCACTCATGGTCCTTTTATCTTAGATCATTCTTTTTTACTGGTATTTCTAGTTCAACATTATTAACACTCCAGTTCAGTAGCCTTTAGTCTAATTATTGAATGCAATTTTCTGTGAAGGATAATTCTCAACGTTTAAAGCATTGCTCTCTTTTCTAAACGGCAGGAATTTCTCTTCTACACCTGGTACTTCCTTGGACTATGAGCCACACTTATTAAATATGTGCTGTTTGGTGCTTTTGTGCACTTTCATTTTTTTTACAAAGGTCTGAGGTGTTACTTTATAAGTTTAGGTCTATACAAATAGGAGACAAGAATATGTTGGTAGAAAGCCCAAAGTTTTCTAAATGTAGATGAGCACAGATTAAGAAAGCAGTAATTAATTTCCTTTGACCTGGAGCTGAAATTCCTTTCTAAAGCTGTCATAAAGAGAAGGAGGCCAGAGAGGAGAAGTGAAACTGTGTAACAATGCAATTAAACCCTTGTAATGAGGTCGGGCCTTGGACTTGTTGCAACTGATATCATTATAGCAATGAGAAGGCCCTATATGGATGGTCGGATTTGTTTTTTTTTTAATTCTTGCCTTTTCTGCTTAACTCTTTACCATCAGATATGTATTTCTTTGTAAGAAAATATATAAGCATTAGGTATAAAGAAACACAAATTACACATTGTCTTTACAAGAAACATTCAGTTGGTTCAGGTAGGTAATCTTTTACATGCAAAGCAAGAAAGTGCAACCGTAGCTTACACTGTAAGAAAGAGCTCAAAATTAAGAATCAAGACACTTAACTTGTCTCTTGCACTGTCCCTCTTAATTTCTAGGTGTTCCCAATGAGCTGAGACCAAGCGCTAAGTTGTAGGGCTGTGGTCTTGAGCCTCCTGCTAAATTACTGTGTGACCTGAGGCAGGCCCTGAATGTCTCTGAACCTAGTTCTCTCATTTCGTCAAGTGAAAAGAACACCATATACTGGTTTCCTTCTTTATAGTTTATCTCACAATTAATGGGATAATTCTTATCTAAGTCATCCTATTATGAATGCAGCAGTCTTGATTTCTCTGCAAATATTTATATCTATTTGAGGCCAACCATATATGTCCAAGACTTCTAGTAGTTTCTTTAGACAACATACTGCAGTGATTAAGAGCATGAACACTAACGTCAGATTGCTTTGGTTCAAAACCTGAATTGCCATTAAGCAGTGTAAACTGGCTTAATCTTTCTATGATTTTTTCCTTATCTATAAAGTGGGCACATTGATAGTGTTTATTGCATACAGTTGGCATGAAGATCCAATGAATTAATGGATGAAAGTGATTTACAGAGAATGAGAAACATAGTAGGGGTTTGATTAAGTTGTTATTCTTTATCTAAACAATTTCATTCTTAAAGAATCAAAGAGTGACAGATTTCACTGAACTTCCTAGAGGATATCATTCTCTTCCAGGAGTTAGAACACATGGAAAATACCTTTTTTAGGATGAGATATGAAAATATTTTGATCTGTCTCATACAATAAAATTGCAAACCCCCCTCTTGACTGTAAAAACAGAACAGTCAACATTTAAAATTATGAAAAAGGCAAATGGATGAAGAGCATAATTTTCTCAGCATTCTGTAAGACAGTAAGCATTATTGAGCACATGAAATAAGGAAAGATAAATGAGCAAATAATAATAAACATAACTCATGCCTTCCAATTGTACTCACCTTCTCTAGTTGCTTACCACTTACCCAGCAGGCTTTCCAGATCTCTCAGATTCCTCATTTAGGTAGGATTCACACAGCCTGTGAGGGAGCTTACAAACAAAAACAAAACAGAAAAATTTTGGAACAGTACAAAAATATTTAAAGAAAACCACCATACCCCAAGTGCCTAAGGTGATTTGAGTACTCTGGTAGAATATGAAAGTGGCCTCAGAGCTTCCCAGCAGACAGGAGGTGAAAAAAAAATCTTAGGTTGCCTAATTCTCATGCCTGATGAAAGAAAACGTGTAAGTCCCTCTATGTCATCAGTTGCTTATTTAAATGTGTTTATCGCATAATCACCACGTGCACCACGCTGTGCCAAGTGCCATGGTATGAGGAATATGGTCTAGTTGAGGCCTGTACAGAACTTGGAGGCTGTAGGTGAACATATTCTTAGCTCAGAATTCAAGGAATAATTGACTGTAGAGAGCTTTATTACAAGGACATTGGATAAAATCATGGCTAGAATCTTCAAATAAGAGTTTCTGAATGACATGAAGTTTTATTAAACTGTTAACTAGCTTTCGATTGCCTCTCCAGAACACTTTTCATAATGTTGTCTTAGCCCCATAAAAGTCATTATAATTCCAGTTGTACCCAAATATCACAGTATGAATATCTCCACATATCTTCATACTCTATAGAGCCAGAGATTTCAATTAATTCATTCAACACCTACTCCCTGAGACCCTGGCATGTGCCAGGCTCAATTCTGGCCTTGTAGCGAATTAAAAACTAGATGTGGTCTTTGCCTGCCCAGACCTTATGTTCTGATAGATGGACAAAACTTCAACGAGTTTTAGAGTCAGAACTAATTTGTTTTCCTATTAAGTTGTTTTCAATTATGTGTTAATGCAAAGAGTCTTTCCATTCTATCTTCCTTTTTCTTTCAAGAGAAATTCTTAAGAGGGAAGTTATGGCATCCAAGAATGTGGACAATTTTATATATTAGTACAATTTACAAGTTCAGCAAAAATATGTAGGTGCCTACCATGAACACTTTCTGAACTGTTCATACATGAAGTATCAGTGTTTCTTTAAACTTAATTAATACTTCCTTTTAGGAGCTTGTTTTCCTATGTAATATTTGTGTCCCTTTCTGGAAGCTATATCTCTATCTTGTATTTTTACCCCTAGCACCTCACTACTGAGCCTAGAATACAGTAGGTTCACAATAAATTGTTGAATGAGTGTAACCCTCTAGAGCAGTGGTTCTCAACCTGAGCCACATGTTAGAGTCATCTGGAGAAGTTTTCGAAATCCTAACACCCAGGCCACAGCCCAGATTAGTTAGACCAGAATCTCTGAGGCTGTGACCCAGGTGTCAATCTTTTGTAAAGCTCCCCAAAGGATTGCAATGTGCAGCCAAAGCTGAGAATCGCTGCCTTAGGATCTTGCAACTCAACATGTGATCCAAGGACCTGCAGCTTTTGCAGGCTAGAAATGCAGAACCTCAGGCTCCACGCAGACCTAAGGAGCCAGCATCTGCATTTAACACAATCTCCAGGTGACTCACCTGCATTTAGAAGTTTGAGAAGCACTGCCTTGAACGACTGTTGTGACAATTTTAAGCCAACATGTCCAGCTGCTTCTTAAAACTCTTCCCACTGCTTGGTACTAAAACTGCATCATTGCATGGAAAAGTTTGTCTTCTTTATAAGTGAACAGGAAAATACAAGTTGGCAATACTCAAACAAGGGTTCCCTCTGGCACTCAAAGAGCTGTGTCTAAATTCCTCCCAAAAGAGGAGGTGGGAGAAAGGGCAATGCCATGACCTTCTAAGCTGGGAGAGCTGGAGTAGGAAGTTTGCGCAAAAGGCAAATGTGAACGCTGGATACCAGGCAGGGGGGTCACAGGGAAATGCCAATATATGTGTCCACAGTGAAGGGGCCTGCAGGCAGCTGAGCAGTCAGAAGCCAGGAGCAGAGCTGGAAGAATAAGAATGCCTGAATCAGGACAAAATAAGTTAGAACAAGCGAATCAGGCATGAGCAGCCTGAGCTAAAAGGACAGGAAAGGCAGTTTCCAGTTTATATGGTCAGAATGTGGTAGAAAGTACACTGGAGACTGGCAGACTTGAATTTGAATAATGCGGCAGCTCTTGCAGAGAATGGGAAAGTCATTCAGCCTCTTTGATCCTCATCTGTAATCTGGGAGTATAATTCTTACCTCATAGGTATTGTGAAGATTAAAAGCCGCAAAGCATGTAAAGAGCTTTACCTCAGGCCCGGCTCATAGGAACATCCCGATAAATGGAAGCTGTTATTCATTAGTATCTTAAATCTTTTTCACAAACATCTAAAACTGAAAAGAACCAAAAATACAAAGGTTGCATTTACTATTTTTTATGCCTTCTCTTTCTGTTCTTCTCCCAAACAAACTAAGGAGAATTTAGTATTCCTGGGGATTCTCGGTATACTCTGCTGAATGCCTGAGCCCACTGACTCATCTGCAATGGCCATGCCGAGATAGCTCACATGCTCTTCTGTTGTGCCATTGACACCCCTCCCAACAAGAAGAGGAGTCTACCTGCCCCCCCATATGTGGGGGTTGTGACTAGGGGACTCAGGACCAAGTGATGGTGACTAGGGGACTCAGGACCAAGTGATGGTTTGTGACTTCCAAAGCTAGACCATTAAAAATGATGCAGCTTTTGGGATGCTTCCATGTGGAACCCAGATGCTGTGTTGCAAAGAAGAGGAGAGATCACATGGAAAGGCCCACATAGAGGTTTTCCGAAAGATTCCCCAGCTAAGGCCCAAGCCTGCAGCCAGCATCAACCTCCAGCATGCATGTGAGCAAAACTTCAGATGATTCCAGATCATAACCATCAAGATACCTCCTACCTTTGAATCTTCCAAGCTGTGCCCAGACACTATGCCCTTCCCCACCTCTCCTCGTGTCCTTTTTGCATTCCTGACCCACAGAATCTGTCAGCGTGATAAGAGGTTGTTCCTTACGCCACAAAGTTTGGGGTGATTTGTTACACAGCACAGTTGATAACTGGGACACTAGCTTCACAATGTCTTTGATAGTATTTAAGATCCCTACTGTTCAGCCCTAACAGCCTTCTTTGTTACTGCCTCTCCAATAAGTTATTTAAGCATTTAATTTAAATACAAAGATAGCACTTTGCCTCAGAATTGCATTTGGCTGTACTTAACAGAAACCCAACTAAAATTGTTCTCCTCTGTATTAGGAAATATTTAACTGGTTGATTCCAAGGAAGGTAGGGTGACTCTATAATGCTGTCAGACCCCAGCACTTTCTTTATTCCCACTCAGCACTCCCTAATGTGTCTCATTCATCTTTGTCCTTATTTGATGGCTACCATACCATATGAGTTGAGGCACAGTCTCCATCAAAGAAGAAGGAAAGGGGAAGAATTGCAAACAAAAGGCCGACAGCATCTGTCCCTTTATATCTGGGAAACAATAACTGTCATGGAAATACCACGAACAAACTTGAGTTCATCTCTTCTTGGCCAAATTAGATATGGCCTCTCTTGGCTGCAAAGGAGAAGGAGAAATTAATTTTCTTAAGTGGGTACATGGCTACTGTGAACAAAACTGAGGACTCTTGCAAGGGTTGGATTATAAGGAGACCAGTAACATATACCATCCTTTAAAATAGAAAGATTAATAAGGGTAGCTTGAGAAGTACAAGAAGGGGAAGAGGGCTGTAATGCTGGTGGGGCCTCATTTCACAGGAGATGGGAGAAGCAGTGTGAATCGCAAGCAAAGACCGGGGGTTA
The DNA here is from genome assembly GCF_030020395.1 of Manis pentadactyla. Classification (NCBI taxonomy): domain Eukaryota; kingdom Metazoa; phylum Chordata; class Mammalia; order Pholidota; family Manidae; genus Manis; species Manis pentadactyla. The sequence goes on from NC_080036.1 coordinate 19,598,847, forward strand.
GGGTCCAGGGGCCATGCGTTCAGATTGCCACCAGCTCTGTTTCAGCAATTAAACTGGACATTATAAAAAGACCTATATGAAAAGGCTCTTATAAAGATGAGATGAGAAGACCCACAGGAAAACACTTGACCACTTTTTAGGCATGCTGATTCCCTCTCTTCTATAATTTGTCTCAAGTCACAATGCAAAAGGCCAATGTGAAGTCCAAAATCACCTTACATTGGAACTGCCAGTGTTTCAAGGTACTGAACCTCAAAACTTAGAGGAAATCCTAAGGTTGAAAGCCCTCGACCTCAGAAAGCTGAATTAAATAAAGACGGCGTGAGGAAGGGAGGAACAACCTAAGACAGGCACAGTCACAGGGGGAACATCAGGTGAGAAATTGGGGACCAACAGAGGTGAGGCTTAGAACCTCACCCACCCTGTTTTGAAAGAAATCTTCTGCATCCGTGGATGTTTTGTTGCCCTTGTCTAGCTTGGATTAATACTTAGTCTACAGGCACACACCTGATCATCTACATTAGCCCTCTTACAGCACTAAACTATGTTTTCTACCTTTATCTTGCATCTACCTACCATTTCAGCATTTTATTAAAAATAAAAATAATAATAAGGGAGAAATGTGGGATTCACATATAAATCAAGTATAAAAATCAAACGAATATTCATATTTGACCTGATTGTTAATAGTTCATGATGCGTGATCAAAACCGAAAGTTTCTGTGATGACTGCCCTTGCACTGTTCACCATGTAAGAACTTATTCACTATGTAAGAACTTGTTCACCATGTAAGAACTTGTTTGTTATGCTTCAGAAGATTGGAGACTGCTGAGAATTAGGCTTGGGGTTGATTAATGATTGTGCATTGAGTCCCCTATACAGAATTTTATTGTTGTTAACAACCATATGATCAATAAATATGAGAGATGCCCTCTCAAAAAAAAAAAGAAAATACCCAGAGGAAAATTAACTAATCTTACATTAAAATATCTTTACTAAATTAAAAAAAAAAAAAAAAGATGGCGTGAGGACATGCCTTGTATCTTTTCTCTCGTAACTGCTTGTTGCAACAATTGCACATTGTTTTAACTTCCAGAAGTAAAGCAAACCTTGCTTAATACCAGGTCCAGCTAGGCTTCACCTTGTAGACTGGTTTGGACTGAGTCATGTCCCCATGTAAGGCAAAAGATTCCAAAACATAAGAGTCATCAGTGGTAAGCAGACCTCAGCTGCTAGGAGAACTGGAGCTAACTGCTTGCAAAAGGCAGCCAAGCTGAACTAGAAAAGGAAATCAAGTCTCCCCAACAGTTTCTTTGGGTGAAGGCAGATATAAAAACGGAAAGGAAAAGCCATTGCTCCAGCCCTGTGACTTAGCTTGAGAATGAAAAAATATGAGGTGCCAAGAAATCCTGTGAAGCTCCTATATCCTGACAAAATAATGTCGTCTTGTTTCCTCACACCGCAACTACAGAACAATCCCCAACCTTCAAGAAAACCACTGGATCACTCACTGTTAATTTAGCATTTCTGGGAGTAGATTGCAAGCAGTGGTATTTTCCCGGGTCTCCTCTCTCTGGAAACTCAAGGTACCATCCCGCCAGGATTGCATTTATTATTTAACACCCTTCTTTGAAAGGTTTCTTTTACATTGCAAATGCTCAGAGTCTGCCTTCGTCTCTTCAACTGACCTCTTGCCTTAAAACAAGTGATCAAGGCTGAACACCGTGATTAGTATTCAAGGAAGTAATGAATGGCACTGAAATGTAAATGGACAAGGAAAGCACCTTCTATTTTGTAAAATAATTATCCAGCCTAATAATTATTTCCATGACTCTTTTTGATTGATTGGGAAAGGGCACACAGAAGCTCAGAATTGTCTTACAGATCTAAATTCAAGTAGCACAGCCCCACAACAAGGTCGCCCTTCACGTGGGAATGGCAGTAAGGCTGTTCCTATTTTGATATGGGCAGGCTGGTTTACGTGCATCTGTCTGCACTTTCTGCTTTTTTTCCACTGGCAAAAAAAATTACAACTTGGTGGGGGCCACGGTAGAGTCTGCCTGCTTCCAAGTAGTGGTTTTAAAGGCTGATCGATGTTGTAAATCCCCAAAGAGACCTTTCTGCCCTCATCCCTGCAGACACAGTGTGAAGAACTGGGTAGGAGTGGGGGAAAAAGAGTATATTTTTAAAAAAATTAACTAGAAGCTTTCCATACTTTCATTTGCAGATCTCTGAAAAAACATAAAACAGTAGTTTATATGTTACTTTCCTCCTTGGCTTAGACTGAGCATGTTCAAGCTGTGTTTCCTTGATCATTCTTACTGAAAGCCCCTTGGTTTGTTTTGCTTTTTATTTTTATAATAAACCAGACCTAGAATGTTTTAGGAAATAAGAAATATTCATACAACTATGAAAATATTACAGCATCCTCAGGTAAGTCAATGACTATGTCAAGAATCATTTTTCAAAACCTTTGGTAATAGGTGAGATTACCAATTAAGTTATCATTTCTCTCCTCGACCGTTATTTAGTGTTCCCCTGTCTTTTTTTTATCTGTCGCGCTAAGCCTGGGTCATTCCCAGAATAATGAAACGGACTATTTACACGCATGTGGAATAAAGTTATTTTCTGTTTTCTAGCAGGATGTGGAGGCTTCTCTGCCTGGGACGTGAGGAAAAAAAATACACAAAATATACAATTAACTCATTGGATTTGTTCACCGGGCTGCCAAGCTCAAGGACAGTCTCTTCAGAATTTTGAAAGGCAGATTAAAAATATAGAAGTATTGCACTGGAATCGGCAAGGAAGATCACGGATCAAACAATGTGCCCTTCACGGAGGAGGGCTGCTGCAGCCCTGGCATGCTTCACACGGCCTGGGTTCAGAGAACACATAGAGGAAGAGAAGGTGATTCCAGCAGAGGTTAGGGAGACACAGGCACCCACACTCAACTGGGTATGGGGTTCCGGGGAACCCCACAGTAGTAATGGGAGCCAGGGTGGTAAAGTCAGTGTTTGGTCTCAAACTGCTCCTTTTTGAAAGTTTTCCAGACCCATTTCAGGTACCACCTTCTCCAAAAACCTTCCCCATCATCTCCAGTGGAGACTGTTCAAGCCCTCCGTCCCAACCCACATGCTCTTTTTCCTACTTGCGTTATAAGTTTATGGCACTCCTGTGGTCATATCATAGGGCATTGCATCATTTATAGTCCACATCTTCTCAGCAACCACTAGGTACCAAATAAGGCAACAGGGACCAAGGACAGACTAGGGAACAAGCCTGGTGACAGTCTGTGCTCTCTGGAAGCTTATAGTCTATTGGAGCAAGCAGACAAAAACACAGGTAAACAAGCAAATACAGTAACTACCAACTAGCTCCAGCTGGCATTACATGCAGTGTTAGAACAGATATCAGTAGTAACTAATAAAATATTAATGAATATGCAGTTAATAAATGTATGTCACCATTTTTTCTTATACACAATATTGACTAAAACCAGTGATCGTATTCTAAAGATGTCACTAGTGACATCATCTCAGGGCCCACTGAACTGGAAAGCATTTCTCGGCTGTGCTAAACTTCCCTGTGAGTTTCGTGTGTCTCAGTTTGCATTCAGCTGGGAGCAGCTCTCATAATGGAAGAGGGGCTTCGGCAGCGGGTTGAGCGAAACCCCTCCATCAGGAGAGCAGTTGGTGTGTTATTTGATGGATTTAACTCTTGCCTCCAATATCTTGCCGTGCTCCTGGCAGTAACTCGTATTTCCTGGTTCCTGCTTGTCCGTGTTGATTTTTTCATGTTCATTATTCGAATCCAGTACTTTTGCTTCATTATTCCAACTGTATGTTCCTTCCCTTCTCATTTCCAATTGCTTTTCTTTTTTTTTTTTTCCAATATTCTCCATCCATCTTCAACTAGGAGTTTTATTTCCCTTTCTGAGTCTATTTGAACTCTCCTCTTAACATCTTATTAGCATTTCATCTCTGGTTTTTGTGAGTCCTCTCACATGATTCAGGCACTTTTAGATGGCATCTCAAAACTTTTAAGTTTTAAGGAGCACTTGCGATTCATAAAATTCTTCAATTAAGAAAATTAACTCTCATGAAGACATACCAAACAGTAACACATTGCTTTAGTTACAAAATAGATGACACTCCTTTAGTGTCACCTTCAGTTTAATTTTAAAACACTTAGTAAATAAATGCTCTTAGATACATATAATTTCTGTAAATAGTCACCGCCTTCTTGCCTGCCTCTGAGTCAATGTCAACGTTTAGAAATTACCGTAACTGGTTCTCCTGATTATGAGCTGCTGTGCCTTCATTGGCTAGGCAGCGATTCTCAATTGTGGCAGCATTTTAGAGACAACTTGTTTAAAACACTACACTAATTCTCCACTCCAGAGAAATCAAGTAAGAATATCTACGCATGGGTCTCTGGACACAGTATGTTGTAAAAGTTCCCCCGGCGAGTTTAATGTGCAGGCAGGGATGAAAACCACAGAAAACGAAAAGCAAAAAAAAATCATACCCCGCTAAACCTCAGAGAAGCACATCGACATGTTTTGAATATGTAGCATATGAGAACTGCTGGGAAGAAAATAGAAACAATAATGAAATGGATTGTCATAGAGATATATAAATCACATACCTTCTTCTTTTCTGTAGTTTTGGATGTTTTGACATCTGGGGTCTTCTCGAATCTTGGAAAGACGGCCTCAGGGCAATTCAATTCCTATTATCATATGCAAACCAACCTGTCCTAAGCCCCTGTCTCTCAACTATCTCCTTTCTCTGGCTCTCATACTTCAGGCCCCTGTCCATCCTAACTCCCCCAGCACCAGGTACCAGACAACCAGTAAAATCCCCTCTGTCCCAGAGTCCGTTGCAATTATCCAAACGAGCCAATCCTAAATCTGTTTAGCATGCCTTCCCTTGGCTTGCCCACGTTCCCACTCATCTCCCTGCCTCCTGACCAATCCTGGGGCTTCCCTACATGACCCTGCATGGCATGGGGGGGCCTCCTATCTCTCAGCTTCTATGAGTACAAACTTCTCCCTGCATGACAGTCATTTCTGTGTTTGCATGGCTTAGCATACCTGATTAAAGCAGATCCTGGATACACTTTAAAACAATGGAGAAGACGGCTCAGAAAAGGAGATATTGACACCAACACCTGCAGAATGAAAGGGAGACAGCTTTGAGAGAGAAGAAACAAGAAGATCTAGAAAGAGAGATTCCACACACACCAATATCCTGAAAATGAACAAGAACTTGCTGGAAGCAAGCAGGAAGGTAGTGGTGAATTTGGACATGAAGTAGAAGCTACATCTCTGAGGAAATGTGTGACCTTAATCTGGGACAGGTATGGGGAGGCGGGGGATGGGCCACTTATATTCTATTCCTCACAGATGGGTTCGTAGTAGCTTAAATTTGTTATTTAAAAAAAAAAAACTTCCGAGTGTCTTTTCCTGCACAAAGCTCACACCTAGATGCCTCAAGAAAATGACATAGTTGTTCTCTCTCTCTATTTTTTTAAACTGTTAAATCTAGTAGGAGAGCCAGAGAGGTAATTCGCTCTAATTTAAGGGGAAAGGGGAGTCCAAATTCTTTGATTAGAATGTGTGAACTTGAAATTTCACTTGGGAATGACTGGAGTTTTGGTATGCAAAGGCCACTTTCATATAGTCCTAGGATGCTTGTCCTAGGATATAGTCCTAGGCTCAGGATTGTCCCGATCTCCCAAAACAGTCTTCATTTTCGCCTACTTGATGGGTAAAAGTCTCCCAGTACAATTTTTTCTCCTCATATTGTACACAGGTTTCTGGTGATGGTGTTTTGGTCTCAATACAATATTACGCAGGCCTGAGGTTCATGTTATTCTACCTTCACCATGCTTTTAGGAGGGTTATGGCTTCCTTTTCTGTCTCTTCTCCATCCCTCCACAAGAGCTGTCTTTTGGTAATAAAACTATAAGCCTTGTTCTTCCTATTTTTCCAGCTATAATTTTTCTTCCCTTGTTTTTGTTGCTGTTACCGTGTTGTATGTTTCTTTTAAACAGCTCAGAGTGGAATTTTGTTTGCAGTCTAATCTGAGGCATGTTTTGTATCAGAAATTCCAATCTGTTTACATGTCAAGAGTTAGAACTGATAATTCAGTCTTATGTCTGTCAGGAGATGTAGTCTGCCTGTCACGTGGAATATTCTTCACCTTACACCTCCGTGGAAGCAGGCCACTCTTCCATGCCGGACTCCACCTCCAGAAGAAAAGAACAGTACGGACAGTGCACAGTTAGGGCCTTGCAAAGGTACTGAAAGCAGCCCCTCCTTCTCTGAGGCACACTGCCATGTCTCGGGGCTTTCCTTTCCTCTGCTCCTCCGACTGTCACAGTTGCCCACATCTTCCCCTACCGTCCCATCTGCCAACTGCCTTTCCATATCCTCCCCCTGTTTTCTTTCTTCTCCTTTTTCCAGTCGCTCTTACTCTGAGCTGATCCTGAAAGCAAGTGAATTCTTACCAGACGGTCAGTCACTTCAGTCCCTATGTAAATTTCTTAGGTAACAGGTTGTCATATGGAATATATCAGGTGGCATGGGACAGGTATTTTTCAGTGGCAAAGAGAAAGCTGGGACCCACCATCTTGGGGACTCAAAAACTCCTCCAAAAGCCCTCAGAACATCTCATTTTATACCCCGATTCCCCATTCCTCTACCTGAAAATGGCCCCACATGTGCTTTCTCTTAGGCACCAGGCCTGCTCTGCTCTTAGAGGAGATTGACTCCAACATTTGCCACCCTATGCTTCTTGATAGACATTGGGGCCACTGGTCCTCTCCCGGGGGTCCAGCTCAAGGAAGAATCTGTCCATTGGCATCTGGCCCCTCCCAGTAACCAAACCTCCACAGTCCTCAGCTTGTGATCATGCGGCAGTCGCTGTGGACTGCAGGTTCTGGGCTTACTTGGATTTAGGTTCAAACCCATACCTTGCCATTTGTGGTATCTAAGACCTTGAGGGATGCCTTAAGAGCTATAGGTCTAGTTTCCTCATCTGTGAAATTAGAATAAATTGTGTATCTTTTTACGTTGTTTTTAGGTAGAGTAAAAGAATGCTGGCAAAGGACCAAACCTCCTGCCTGATTCCATGTTGACTATGATTAGGGTTATGATCCTTCTAACACAGCAGTTCTCAGTTTTCTATAGTGACCAAGGACTGTGCTACCTGAACAAGCGTCACAAAAGGATATCTAAGGGGAATGCTGATTTTTAATTTTAAAATGAAGTGTCTTTAATTAAAAATATTTAAAGTCTCTAAGCATTCTATCACATCACATTACCATGGCACCATATTGCCCCCCAGAGAACCAAGACTCAACTAAGACATTGCAAAATAGGGTTGAGTGCTAGAGCTTATTTTCACTATACAAGCCATTATCTGAAAATTTGTTCTTAAAATTGGGCGAAAAAAGGGACGGGAATAATTTGATGAGTTTTTAAGCAGTTTGATAAACTGGAAAATAAGTCCAATATGCAGATATGTGTGAATTTTCAAGATACTCCATCAGGAAAAGGCAAGGAGCATTTGAAATAAAAGAACATATCTAGGAACTTCAACGTCAAGTAGGTTAAATACACTGAGAATGGCTTTAGCCAGAAAAAGGGCAGACCTGGCCTGATGGGGGAGTCCTACAAACTCACCAATTAAAAAGGAAGTTCGATTCCTATACTGCATGTCTGTTTTTGAAGCACAATGAGAAACCCCAGCAGAATAGATTTTTTTCCTCACAAATTGGTAGAGGCATAGATATATTATTTATCACTCCACAGCTCAATTAAAGGAGTTCCCCCAAATCTAAACTTTTCATCAAAAAAACCCTGTGTGTTAGATGTCTCCATCTAATGTTATGTTTGAATCAATCGGCAAACATAAAGGATTTCATGCAGGAAGTTGCATTATTCACTCTCTTGTCATTTGCCACTTGATGGGGACAGGAGGAAGAAATAGTCTTTTTTTAATCCTTGCAATTTTTTGCTGATCTTTTTACAATCCCAGTTTTCAAAGTTTTGTCATTCAGAAAGCACCATCATACTGGATTGGCCCAAACCAAGAGCCTTAGGTAACAATGAAATGACAGCTGTCACTCAAATGCTTTGCAAGTTATAATCAGTACAGAAGTTAAACAATATATCAAAGGACTCTCTGTCTTTTCATGAGTATAAAAATAGGAGAGTGTGACTACCCTGGTGTTCACAATATTGTAGATACAATAAGCCTGAACATGCTATCAAACTGTGTCCAGCCACTCCCCACCCCAACTTTTAATTTTTTCTGATTTCTAATTCTAGAGTGATGTGTGGGTGCTTTGTATTTGGTTCCAGGATTTTTTTTTTCAGCCCCAACGTTTTCTTGCCAAGAATATCATTGTGAGATTCCGCAGTAACAAGCATTCTTCTGTTCAAATTTATATCAGTTAGTTTAGGACAGTAATTCAATTGGATGGCCCACTGGATTTTGAAAGACTCGCGACCATGTCAGAGTGATGACCTTTTCCTTCTCTCTCAGCCAAAAGCAATTTTTTAACAAGGAGCCCTGGAAAGAAATGCTGGTTTAATAATTAGTTATTGATCATGGCCAGTGTCACGGCAAGCTCCACTGGATTAGCCAGAGACCAGCAAATCGGGCCTGCAGGAGTTTCCCTTGTCAAGATTATAAGGGAGGGGGGAAAAGCAAAAAAATGGCAGGATAAGAGATCAAAAATAGCTTAATTAGGTATGTTTTCATCTTCAGAGGAGATGGAAAATCTTTAAACTGGATTGGTTCAAAACTGAATGATCAAAACTGTATTAATATAAAATTTAACAATGTATCTCTACTTAAAAACACTCTGAAAGACCAGATATGAGTTAAGTAGGCTTGGAGACTACTAAAATTGCTTTGAAACAACATCATGCAAAGTTATTTTGATAAATTAACCCTGCTTTGGCCAACATTTTTGCTTCGCTAAGATACCATTAACCCCCATGCCCTGAAATGCCCATTAGAAACAATTTGGATACAAGCACAAGGAGACCATAACAATTATAGACAGTAGCTTTAAAAGTATAATTGACTTTTCTGAGCACTAATTTAGGCATCACTTTAGGGCTGCATAAATATCTCTGCATATGAGCCACTTAATGGAAGGAGAAACTTAAAAGAATGATTTTATTGTACTTTGAGGGAGAAAAATGTTTCCATTAGTTATACAATTTCTTCTTAGAGTAGAAAAAAAAAAGAACTGAAAATACACAGTCACAACTTCTAGCTAGTTTGAAGGTGGGACGCCCCATTCTCATAGCTGACAAGGAGAATGGAGATCCTGTTTCGCTCCATATTTATGAAGGGTTTTTAAGTTGAAATTAATCAGATCCATGATAAAGTGCTCTAATATAGAAATACTCTTAAAATTACATTATTTTAGAGGCTAATTATTTGGATACAGAGAAGATGAATCAAATCATTCACTGTAGTCGTATGGTTTTATCTCTTTGGGAATCGCCTTCTCCCCAGTACAAAAAGCGCCTATCTACTAATTTTTCACCCAGTTTCAAATAGTTCTGATGGTTCCAGGGAGCAGAAGCTCACCGAGTAGAATTGGAACTATTTTGGATCCATACAAGAAAGATATACATTTAGCTTACTGTCTCACACAAAATGCAATTATGTTCTAAGAATCAGTTTTTTCCCTCAAACCAAATCTGGACCATGATTTGATTGGGATGTCAAAGAGAAGAGCAAATCTCAGATTCGTCATAGCCCTGATTTACGATATCTCATGGCTCTTAGCTGATTTCAGATTCTCTGACCTAAGGACTTTCCATCTTTAGAAGTATGACAATATCCTGAAATTCTTCTTAGAAGGTGTAGCAATAATAGTGGTCAAGTATACCACCTCATTTTTTAATGTTCACCTGACCTCAGAGGTTGAAAAGAAACTGTTGGTCATTGAAAAGCTGATATAGATTGCTCTTTATATTAATTATATACTTCTCATGAAAAGCAGCCACAGAGTGTTTTGCCCATATATGTAAGAGATTTTAAAAAACCAAGTTAAATATTTGAACCCCAAAATGTAAAGACCTCTGGGCTTCAAATAAGGTAAGTGTTCTGGTCTCAATATGACCTTTAATGAGCTGGCTAACTTTGCACATGTCACATCAATTCTCTGGTGTTCATTCTCATCTATCAGTGTGAGTATGGTGTCTAAATCCTCACTGTTCCTAGTGCGGCCCATGCATGGTCCAATAGCATTGGCTTCACCTGGGAGCTTGTTAGAAATGCAGAGTCTCAGGCCCCCAGACTAATGAATCAGAATCTGCATTTTTATAAGATCCTAGAGAGTTAGCACTGGACTAAAGCACTTTAAATCCTGTTTTGGGGAGGGAAAGGGAGAGTCTAACTACTTAAATTTGAAAGAACGGCAGAACACTTCTGTGCTATGTGTGCATTTATTCACTTTCAAATGCATAGCGTCTTTGCCCCATGGATGCCCTGAACCTGTAGGGAACATGTTCAGCTTCATGTTAGCTAAACAAATGTGCTTTCCAATGCCCTGAGATGAAACAAAATGGGGCGAGGGCCCTTGTTCCCTTGTGTGGTTAAATGGACTCGGAAGTTTTCCACTGGGGTCAAGGCACAAAGAATTAAAACCTCTTTACCGCAAGATCTCAGCTCAGCTCACATCCAAATTAGGAAAATACGAGAAATAAATAATCTTATCTGTCTTTTTTTTTTTTTTCCAACATCACCTAATCTGCCAAGTCTGTCTTTAGTAGCCCTATGCCAGGCTGACAGATCCCCGCTCCATGTCTGGATCGGTGGGGACAGACACCCCACCCCTTGGAAGATTCACTTCCAGTAAGTGCCCAAGTGCAAGCAGAGAATGAACAATAGAAGGCTGTCAAGCCCGACAGCCGGCCCTGGATGTATGAGCGCCGAGCTGACAGCAAGGGCCTTAGAGGGTAAACTGCTTTGCTGGAACTAATTAAACAGATGAAATTATTACATGAATATGCAGATGTTGTTTACATTTTACCATATGGTATTATTTCAGGTAATAACTCGCAGGAGAATCCCTTCCTCTCATCAAGAGGAAATGGGTTGAAAAGAAGGCCCCACGTGTCACCTTTCAGTTGCTAGGCAGACACTGATAACGCAGGCTTCCTCTCTGAGTCATGGGGCGCGTTCAGCCTGAGTCCTCCGGGCAGGACAGGATGAAGCCAGGGCTCCTCTCTGGAAGTAATGGGGGAGGCGTGTGTTGCGGGGGGCGGGGAGTAGGGGCAGCTTCAGCTGGGCTTAAAGAGCCCTCGGGTCGCAAGGGCCGACAATCAGCACACTGCCTGTCTGCAAGTCCCAAGGAGGAGTCAACAGCCTCACCCCACGCACCGCTGTAGCGGGCTTTGCCTCCAAGGCCTGGAGTGTGACTGTACAGCAAGGCCACTGATACGTCAACTGACACATCAGAACCAAACCATCTAAATGAGCATCACGCCCTCCCAAGCTGCCCCCACCGCAGAGGAGACGATGCACTTGAGCCGCGGAGGCTGAGCATTGAATAAGAAAACACAGGCGACAGTGGCTTCCCGCACCCACCCAGCACACGTCAGCCTTCCCACTTGACCCACCTTCCTCCCCAAGCTCCCACGCCTCTGTCAACGCTTGAACAGCAAGCTCTGCACCCAAGCTAACTTGGATTTCTTATCCCTTATCACCCACACCCAAAATCACAAAGGCCAGTAGGTTTTGCCTCCAACAGAACCCTGGTGTGTGCTCCCGCCGTCTCCTCCCCCGTGTGTCTTGCCTCGTAATGGAACCATCCAAGGAGCCTCTTGTCCGTCCTTCTCCCTCACCCCCTGGCACCCCCTGCCCACCCTGGCCTCCACTGTCAAAATCATTTCTGAATTCAGATCTAATTAGGCCTGTCCTTGGCTTAAAAGCAGTCAACCCCTTCTCCCTGGCTTCAATCCTAAAGCCGAGTCATAGACCTGCTCTTCAAGGCTGCTCCTGTTCTTTATTCTACCCTTCCTAATTTGTTTCAGTTCTCACTCTAGGCTGTTTCCTGGGCTGGCCCCTCACCAGCAATATTTCCCCTCCTCCTGCTAGCTAACAGCTAACCAATTGTCTTATGTTTGTGTTGGGATTGGTTGTAATGATTGTTATTATTTTATAAGAAATGCGACCATCTCAGCTAGTCCCCCAGAAACCCTGCATCATTTACTACTTTGAGATAACTAGGCCAAAGAGCCTTCTCTGGATTTATCCACAACTTTCTCCATGCACAAATCAAACATAAGCACACATACATACACACACATAGAAAGTCTTTTTTACCAACTTGGGATCCTATTATTCATGCTACTCTGCAAGCAGCTCTGGCCCTTTAACAATGTCATGGACATTATCTAAATCAAAAGATACATACAGAACCCATTCTTTTCAAAGCTGCACAATATTTTATGCTGCACATACACCCGCATTTACTAAACTATTTCGCTGGGACTGAATATTCAGGATTTTTCTTTACTTCCTTTTTTCCTTTATTTTTATTTTTCTGTCTTTGTGAATGATATTAATGCCACTACAAGTTTTCTTGTATGGAAGTCCTTACATACTGATGCCTTTATTTCGAAAGGCTAGATTTCCCAAAATGGGTCAACTGGGTGTAAAGGCACACACCCTTTTAAAGTTAATAGATATTTCCAGGTTGTTTCCCAAAAAGGTTACAATGGTCTATACATCAGTATTATGTGAGAGTGCCTGTTTACCCAATCTTTGATAAATTTTGTTTTTCCATGTTTACGTTATTTTTGTTGTTGTTTTCATTTTGCTAGTAAGAACTGTCAAAATGGTGTGTCTTGTTTTTATCTGTAGTTCCTTCACTCTGAGAGGTCACCATCTTGTGCTAAGTTTATTGTCTGTCAGGATTTCCTCTTCAAGGAACTCTTTGCAAATATCCATTTCCTATTTTTTCTATTAAATTGTTTGTCTTTCTTATAAATCTGTAGGACTTTGTAGACTAATTTTTTGTCTGTCATATGTGTTGCAAATATGTCTTCCCAGGCTATATCTGTTTTCTTTCAGAGCTTCTTGACTTCTTAAGTCTTTTGAGGAGAGCTTTTCCCATGCTAAAGTTATTCAAATATTCATTGGATGTTTAATTAGTTTATTTTTATACTTCCTTTTTCTTTGGAAAATTTTCTTGGCTAGTTTCAATATTTATTTTTCCATGTGGACTTCAAATACCCTCTCGCACATTCCTCACCCATTCTCAAAAGAAGTGATTGGAGTTTTATTAGAATTATGTCAGATTTATACATTAACTTGAGAAAGTTTGACATGGAGTGTGTAATAAGAATATTACCCACTATTCTTTCTAATTTGTTTCTTGTTTTTTGACCTTCAGTACAAATTTGAAGTGAAATTTCTTCACTTAAATCCTATGACTTCTTCTTTTTCTTGGAATTTTACTTTCTATTATTATTATTATTTATTGTTTTATTATTATTATTTATTGTGATAAAATAATTTCAGTACTTCACCATTTAATACAGTGTTGATTGTTGGTTTTGAGATTGATTTTCATCATATTTAATTACATTTTGCTATAAAGATCTTACTAGTAATAGCTTCTGAATTTTAGGTAATACCTTTTTGGCATCTACCAATTAAGTTATTTTTGTTGATATAATTAATTATTTTGGCAGAAGTCCAAATGTTCAATCTTTTCTGAATTTCTACCATTCATGGAATATTATTCCTATACCACATTGCCAAATTCAGTTGAACACATTTTTTTATACATAATTTAACTAGAATTGTACTATCTTAACAGGTTTTGAAATTGAGGTTTTTTTTTATCTCCATTACCTGAATTGGGAAACTTTGGTTTGGATTGGTCCAAAGACTTGCGCCCCAAGGTCTGTGTTTTAGACCAGTAGCAGCATCACATCATGGCACTTAATAAAACTGCAAAATCTCATGCTTCCCCTCACTTACTGAATTAAAACCTGCAATTGGACAAGATCCCCAGGCGATTTGAATGTACATTAAATTTTGAAAAGCACTGATGTAAATAACATGATTACCTACCTTTTAAAACTTACATCACTCTCATGAGAATACCATTTGGTTGGGGCACCTACTTGAAAATGGTAGATCATTGAATAACTTCCCAAAGTTTTCTGACTTTCTCGTTATTTTCTACCCCTTCTTGAACCACATTTGCATGTTATATTTTGCTAGGCAATCATATGTTTCTTCTCAGTTTTCCTTACAAATACTTCAGGTCTCAGGTCAGACACACTCATCTCCAAGGACACCTTCCCAACACCTGCAGCGCTGCCTCAGTGCCTATACTCTGCCCCTTTGACATTCTCTCCTTCCTCTGTCAGCATACCTATCACATTTAAGTATTATACTTTTTTTTCACAAAGCAATTTTTTATTGAGATACAGTTGATAAACAATATTATATTGGTTTCAGGTGTAAAACATAATGGTTTGGCAATTATACATGCTACTAACACACTAGGTATAGTTACTTCTCTGGTTTTAATGCCTTTCTCTTCTGTCAAACCCAGGAGGAAAGATACCATGTCTATCTTTCTCATTTTTGTCAGCCTGATACCAAATAGCCTCAGACACATAGTAGGCATTAAAGAAATATTATGAGTGACAACTGGATGGATGGATAGATGGGTAAGCAGAATGTTCTTAAAGGTAGTGATTGATAATAGAATTATCTTTGTATCCTTTGCACATTTCATTGTACCCAGCATCTTCCAAACTTCCTGGCTCAGAGATGACACACAAATTGCTTTTAAAATGTAAAGCACCCTAATACCAAAACCAGGCAAAGACACCACCAAAAAAGAAAACTACAGACCAATATCCCTGATGAACAGAGATGCAAAAATACTCAACAAAATATTAGCAAACTGAATTCAAAAATACATCGAAAGGATCATAAACCATGACCAAGTGGGATTCATCCCAGGGATGTAAGGATGGTACAACATTCAAAAATCCATCAACATCATCCACCACATCAACAAAAAGAAGGACAAAAACCACATGATCATCTCCATAGATGCTGAAAAAGCATTCGACAAAATTCAACATCCATTCATGATAAAAACTCTCAACAAAATGGGTATAGAGGGCAAGTACCTCAACATAATAAAGGCCATATATGATAAACCCACAGCTAACATCATACTGAACAGCAAGAAGCTGAAAGCTTTTCCTCTGAGATTGGGAACAAGACAGGGATGCCCACTATCCCCACTGTTATTTAACATAGTACTGGAGATCCTAGACACGGCAATTAGAGAAAACAAAGAAATACAAGGAATCCAGATTGGTAAAGAAGTTAAACTGTCACTATTTGCAGATGACATGATATTGTACATAAAAAACCCTAAAGACTCCACTTCAAAACTACTAGAACTGATACAGCAAAGTTGCAGAATACAAAATTAACACACAGAAATCTGTGGTTTCCCTATACACTAACAATGAACCACTAGAAAGAGAAATCAGGAAAACAATTCCATTCATGATTGCATCAGAAAGAATAAAATACCTAGGAATAAACCTGACCACAAAAGTGAAAGACCTATACCCTGAAAACTATAAGAAACTCTTTAGGGAAATTAAAAAGGACACTAACAAATGGAAACTCATCCCATGCTCTTGGCTAGGAAGAATTAATATCATCAAAATAGCCATCCTGCCCAAAGCAATATACAGATTCAATGCAATCCCTATCAAATTACCAACAGCATTCTTCAGTGAACTGGAACAAATAGTTCAAAAATTCATTTGGAAACACCAAAGACCCCAAATAGCCAAAGCAATCCTGAGAAGGAAGAATAAAGTGGGGGGGATCTTGCTCCCTAATTTCAGGCTCTACTACAAAGCCACAGTAATCAATGACAATTTGGTACTGGCACAAGAACTGAGCCACAGACCAGTGGAACAGACTGGAGAATCCAGACATTAACCCAGACATATATGGTCAATTAATATACGATAAAGGAGCCATGGACATACAGTGAGGAAATGACAGTCTCTTCAACAGATGGTGCTGGCAAAACTGGACAGCTACATGTAAGAGAATGAAACTGGATCACTGTCTAACCCCATTCACAAAAGTAAATTCAAAATGGATTAAAGACCTGAATGTAAGTCATGAAACCATAAAACTCTTAGAAGAAAACAGGCAAAAATCTCCTCAATATAAGCATGAGCAGCTTCTTCCTGAACAAATCTCCTTGAGCAATGGAAACACAAGCAGAAATGAATACATGGGACTACATCAAACTAAAAAGTTTCTGTATGGCAAAGGACATCATCAACAGAACAAAAAGGCATCCTACAGTATGGGAGAATATATTTGTAAATGACATATCTGACAAGGGGTTAACATCCAAAATATATAAAGAACTCACATGCCTCAACACCCAAAAAGCAAATAACCCAATTAACAAATGGGTAGAGGATATGATGAGACACTTCTCCAAAGAAGAAATTAAGATGGCCAACAGGCACATGAAAAGATGCTCCACATTAGTAATCGTCAGGGAAATGCAAATTAAAACCACAGTGAGATATCACCTCACACCAGTAAGGATGGCCAGCATCTAAAAGATTAAGAACAACAATGCTGGCGAGGGTGCGGAGAAAGGGGAACCCTCCTCCACTGCTGGTGGGAATGTAAGCTAGTTCAACCATTGTGGAAAGCAATATGGAGGTTCCTCAAAAAACTAAAAATAGAAATACCATTTCACCTTAGAATCTCACTCCTTGGAATTTACCCGAAGAATACAACTTCTCAGATTCAAAAAGACATATGCATCCCTTTGTTTATCACAGCACTTTTTATAGTAGTCGACATATGGAAGCAACCTAAGTGTCCATTAGTAGATGAATGGATAAAGAAGATGTGGTACATATACACAATGGAATATTATTCAGCCATAAGAAAAACAAATCCTACCATTTGCAACAACGTGAATGGAACTGGAGGACATTATGCTCAGTGAAATAAGCCAGGCAGAGAAAGACAAGTGCCAAATGATTTCCCTCATTTGTGGAGTATAACAGCGAAGCAAAACTGAAGGAACAAAATAGCAGCAGACTCACAGACTCCAAGAATGGACTAGTGGTTACCAAAGGGGAGGAGTGTGGGAGGGTGGGTTGGGAGGGAGGGAGATAGGGATTGAGGGGTATTGTGTTTAGTACACATGGTATAGGGGTTCACGAGGAAAACCATGTAGCACAGAGAAGGCAAACAGTGAATCTGTGGCATCTTACTGCACTGATGGACAGTGACTGCATTGGGGTATGGGTGGGGACACGATAATATGGGTAAATGTAGTAACCACATTGTTTTTCATGTGAAACCTTCATAAGAGTGCGTATCAATAATACCTTATTTTTAAAAAAAGGCTATGGAAAAAGAAAAGGGGCATATTTGAAAAAGAACTAATTACAGGTATGAATTATATCTTTACCAATACTACTATGGTAATGAAAATAAACTCATTGAAATTAATAGTTTAATGGATAGATTAGGCAAGTGAAGAGAGAAACAGTGAACTGGAAAACAAAGTTCTGTCATTGTTCAAAACACTGGATGAAGACAACCTTCCAAACCTGAAGTAAAGGCCCTTCTGGCCTCATCCAGGAGCAAATCCATGCCTCACAGGATGACTGGCAGATGTCAGCTCTGACTTCAGACAGCAAAGGCGTCCACGTCCTATGCAGGGAGGCAGAGGGAGTGAGCCCCATGGACTCCTCCTGGGAGGGGCGCTGGTTGGTAGTACACCTGAGTGGAAACTCCCAGTGGACAGGAGGTCACAGTTACGGTCAGGTGATCTCTGGTGATTTCCATGGTGCCCATGATCTTGGTGTCACTGTAGGGCACCCACACATGGGGTACCAAGCAGAGCAAGGCTGCAGACCACGTGTTCACAGTCTCCCCAATCCCTGTAATTCAGACAATGGAGTTGAACTTCACGCACTGCCCCCCTAAGTGAAGGGTGTGAACATGAACTTGCTTCCTGACCCACCCCCACTCTGTCCAGGTGGAGCTTCCAGCAGCGACCCAGTCAGAGACTCAACTCAAGATCACCACCCCCATGGCTGGCCCCAGCCCTCATCCACAGGCAGGCTACACAGTCAGGCCTGTCCTCTGTGAGACCACCACCCCTTCCTGAAGGACCCCTGAGAAGCGTATGGGCACACACATCGATGTCGGAAACCCAGGACACCACTGGGCCGAGCAGAAGACAGCATGGCTGTGCTGTGCCCTGACTTGTGTTCCCAGGATTCCATCGACAGTGGCTGGGAACATGTTCATGTGACCCCCACAGTGACCAACATGAGGATGGAAGGAGCCTCAGACAAGGGAGATGCTGGGACCCTGCCGGACAGCAGTGGAAATCCCTGAAGCAGATGAAAATGTAAAATCAAGAGATAGGGCCTCAGCTGGAACGTGGCCCAGCACCTCTGCCCTGACTGGCCCCCATACACAGAGAGGGACATGGCCTGACCCTGTGCTGTCACCCAGGTTGGCTGCAGGGCCAGCTGGGAGAGCAGTGCTCTAGATCCAGGCTGGCCTCCCCTCCCCCACCTAACTGACCTGCCCTATTATTAGGTCACCTGTTGCCCTTAGCGACAGAACTCTGCAGGGTTCTGAAGAGTCCCCTCTGACCACAGACACTGACACTCAGAGGCAGAGCTGTGGAGCTCCCACAGCCATGGAGGGCCTGCTGCCTGCCGCCAGACTCATGTGCCAGTTGATCCTGGAGCGCCTGTGGGGGGCGCTCCTGGCAATCACTGAGAGCTGGGGATACCTATCCGGACTCCTTGGAGTCCCCTGGGGGACCCTGGCAGGTTATATGCAGATGCTCCTTCAAGTTCCCTGGGGGAACATATCAGGTTTTGTGAATATGTTTCTCATGCTGAGAGCATGGATTTCACGACGCACCGAGGCTCAGGGCAGAAGCTGTTCTGCCCGCCGAGAAGTACCTGGAAACGGTAGTGACACTGCGGAACAAACGACTCCAGCCGCTGACACCAGCAGGCCACCTGCGGGGGAGGCCAGTCCTCCCACCACACAAAGCCTGAGCTTGGCAGCGGTGACCATGCACCTGAGGCTGTCCCTTCAGTTCGCTCTGGACCTTCTGGCAAAGGGATCGGGGAGAATGCCTCCTACACTTCCCAAGGCCACTGATGAGAAACCAACCCTCAGGGCATCACAGAAGGATGGAGAACAACCTGCCAAGGAAATGCTGGATGACTGGAAAGGCAACACTGCTTCTCCAGGAAGGGCAGAAGTCCTTGCCCGGGACATCGCAAGATGCAGGCAGAGGCTGGAGGAAAAGGAGGCGGAGAAGGAAGGACTGCTGCGGTCGGACACACGTTTGGAGCAGGACCTGAAAGAGGGAGTCAGCCTGCTACTGTCAGTGGCTCAGACCCTGTTCCATGCTGTCCCCCAACCTGCACCCCTGACACACCTCCTGGATGATGGAGGCCTGGAAGTCAAACAAAAGTGGGAAGTGGGATACTGCAAACACCCCGTCCCCGGGTCAGAAGTGGCACTGAGGGCTGACATGCACAATGCTGACTCCCCTGTGTCCCCTCACAGTCCTGAGATAGCCAGATCACTGAGGGAACGAAAGCAAGTGGGTGAACTGAGAAAACGAATAGCCGCCCTCCTTGCAGATCAGTTATCTCTGAGGTGTGCAATCCTACAGCTGAGAAGTAACTACTTCAGCTGAAGCTCCAGAATCTGCTTGAATGACACCAAGAACGCACCAGGCCACTTGAGAGCCAAATCGCTAAGGAGGAAAAGAGGTGCAGAAATGGAGAAGAAACTGATTAACTGGGGCAGAAACTGGAACGCCAAGTCTCAGATTGTCCAGCTGTGCAACCAGATAGCCGAAGACACGGGCAAAGAATCAGAGAAAACCAGGTCCTTCGACCAAACGGAAGTCCCCTTGCATGAGAAAAGGGCTCAGAAAGGCTGGGAGGCAGCCGTGCAGACTGAGAGCGACCTCATGAAGCTAAGAGGAGAAGGCGACCACATCACACAAATGCTGGCCGACGCCCAGGTCCCCCTGCAGCCTTTCCCAAGTGGTCCTTCTGCTCCTGTTGCTCCCCCTGCAGCCCATGGAGGCCACAAGCTGTCCGGGGATCCCCTGAATCCTCAGACCCCCCGGGAAGGAGGAGGGTGTCACCATGAGAGCCCAGGGGGCTGAGGTGACCTGCAGGTGTGACTCAGCTCGCAGCAGCCGAGTCCTGACCACCCACAGCCATGGCACAGCTCTGCAGCTGTTTCTGTCTTTAAGGTAATTTTGATTTCTCTCTTTTATTTAACTGATATGACAATTCCCTTATCCAAGTACACATAGCATTATAATCTTCAGAGAATTTCTCAAATAAAGTTTCATTTAATTTAAAAAAATGTAAAGGGTTTTGTGAACTTTAAAAGGGATATAATGATGGTGCTGAGGGGCATGATGATAAATTAAAATAGGCATAGTTTCCAGAGAAGCCTACTTACAATCTAGTAGCTTATTTCATTTTTGTTTGAATTTGCTTAGTCATACAGTTTAGTGAATTTTGGAACTCCCTTTGTGTTCTCAACTTTCATATCTTCTTGTGAAAACCCTCAGGGGCAGAAAATCACTGCATAAATGGAGAGGTTATATTTTTGGAAACAGATAAAAATAATTTACTGTCAGGGCTAGAAAATAAGAATGCGATAGTTATGCTTGGCAAAATAACTCTAAGTAAAAATACATCAAATAATGTGAATACGAAATAACAAAGCCAACTTTTTAATGGCATACCACCTGAAAACCAAAGTCAGTGTTGAAAGAATAAGTCTCCAGAATGTGTTGAACGATGGAGCAGATACACAAACCATGGAAAGGCATATACTCGGAGTGACCCTGAAGTACTTGTAAAGTTCTATTGCTGCATTTGAGTGTTATCTCATTTATTCTTTCTAAGCATCCCCAGTATACAGAGAGATAGTTTCCAAATGGTGACTTTAAAATTGTATATAATTCATAAAATTGCTCCTATGAGGGATGTGTTGGGATCTGAGGGTAGACTGTAGGAAGCTACTGGGAAATATATAAAAGATTCATGACACTAAGAGGACCAGCCACAGAGTGCATCTGGGGATTGTTTTCTGGACACAGGGAACCCCAGAACAAATAATGAAGTAGACACCCATATCAGTCCGGGTTTTTCCAAAATACAAAACAAATAGGATGTGTGTGTGTGTATATTTATTTTAAGGAATTGACTAATAGGGATACAACTGGAAGATCTGATATCCAGTAGGCTAAAGTCTCAGGTGTGAGTTGATGCTGTGGTTCTGAGTCCAAAATCCATAAGACAGACCAGCCGTCTGAAGACTCAGGCAGAGTTTGTGTCTGGAGTCAGAATTCCTCCTTGCTTGGGAAACATCAGGCTTTGCTCTTAAGGCCTTGAAATGATTGGATGAGGCCTGCCTACCTTATAACGAACAGTCTCCTTTACATAAACTGAACTGATTGTAGATATTAATCACATCTGCAAAATACCTTCCAAGCAGCATCTGCACTGGTATTTGACTCAACAGCTGGGTACTACAGTCTTGCCAAGTTGACAGGTAAACTTGAAGCTCCACAGAGAGCTCTTCTGCTGTTCCATTCCACAGCCACTGCCCAACACCCCATGGCTTCGTGCCACTCAAAGCCTTTCTCGCGTGCTCCCTAATCAAGCTTTGCTCAAATTTCTGTTGGTCCTTACCCCCAGTAAAAACACTCATTGTTTTCAAAACTCAAAAGTTATGAAACAAGCCATCTAGTTAGGCTAATTTATACTACAATGTGAGTGATAGCTAGAATTTCAGGAATCAAAATAAAAGCTTTCTGCACTATTGGAGTGGAGGAGGAGCAATGTGTAAGAATAACTCGCATGAAACTAGGACATCACGAAACATAGTATTCAAGGAGCTGGCAAATGAAAAAAGTGAGGAAAGTGGGCTTGGTCTAGAACAATGGGTCCGGGTCTGGAAAGAATTAGAGCAAATTGCACAGTGCCTAGCCCAGCTCATCCCTGGCCTGTCCTTGCCACATGAGAGTAGTCTGTGTTGCCAGATTTTTCACTTTTTCGAGAAAAGCTGTAATTTCCAATTTTTGTTTGCAATTTCCCAATAATGAAAACACTCTGCTAGCTGCCAGTTGGAGACCTTTCCCCTAACTTCAGTCTTGGCTGTCTCCTTCTTTCCTAAAATTTTGAGTTCTCAAATCATCTTAAGGTTCAAAGCTTCCACAGTGTAATTCCACCAACGCCAGTGGGAAGTCTGGAGAGACAGAGAGAGGAGAGGAGATGGAGAGGGAGCTGGAGACGGGAAGAGGCTTTCTACCTCTGGCTTGTTTGTCCAAAATCAGGTGTTTCTAAGTCAGGGATTTTTGGCAAAGTCGCTCCCCCTCCCAAGCTGGGTCTGGTGGACTTTGCTAGGCACGTGGGCTTTGCAAATCAGGCATTTCTTTTCATAAGATTTCATTTGTGTTGAAAAACCTGCTGACTGCTCCTGGAGCTATATAGTTCCTTTGCAACAAAATCAGGGATCAGTGACCACAGAGCTTCCTCAGGACCCCAGCACAGGGCTCCCGACATACAGATCTGTGGAGAAGCATCATGCAATCCTAATCAGACTAACTTCAAAAGGAGGCTAAAGGAGAAACCAATGTCCACTGAGCATTTATATATTCCTAGAGGCAGAGATGTTTTCATATCTCTTTTTATCTATGTTTACTAAGGAAAATGCCCTGGCTATTCAAGAAGGAAAGGGTCTTAGCAATGCCCGGGGGAGCAGGAGAGACCCCCCCGCTCACCACATCTCCTGTGGTTTCACAGCTTCTCTAGGAAAGGAGCTGAAGCCATTCCTCCCGAAGTCTCATACGATTCCCCCAAAGGACCCACTGAATGCAGATTTCCAAGCTTCACTCCACAGAGCCTGATCTGATACATTTAAGGAAAATGCTTTTAAAAGTGCTCCTGATTTTGTAAACTGAGGACGAAACTTGAACACTGCCCTGGAAGACTGAAACTAATTTATTTCAGGAAATACTCAGGGGGTCCCTTCTAGGCTGGAGACTACATCAATAGTGATCAACGAGGCGCCACTGTTTACCTAAGAGGCACAAATAAGCCTGGTGTGTAAGATTTAAGTTTTACTCAGATGGACCTAGTTGTCTTCTCCTAATTGAGAGGCCAGGGATGGACTTCCCTCACAATTGGACTTCATGCCTTCAATTTGCTCTTCGTGGGACTCCAAACACTTTTATCTAACACTGTAAAGGGAAAACTTGCCCGGCACTAGCCAATTTTCCATAGTATGTCCTCTCGGTGGTCAAGCAGAGAAGTTGACACACTCTTGCTTATCTCTTTTCACACACCTAAATTCATTTTCCAAAGAACTGAAAAAGACTCACCAGGCCTTAAAATAAAAATAGTGATGCAGTGTTTAAGTAGGATTTGAATTTAATCCCAAGTCTTCGGAGATAAGTGATTAAAACACAGACTGTCCTTTATTTGCTACTTTAGATAAACAACCGCAGACACACCTACCAGGGGTTCAGCCATTAGTGCAAAAGTAGAAGAGCACTGTGTCTGCCTCTGAGGGATTTTTATGTACCTGCCAGTCAACTACAGTGTCCTCTGCAGCAACCCTAGGTAACTATTTGTTTACAATCTCTGAAACCCTTTGGAGCATTCACTGCAAATGATCATTCTTCATTGGCTTATCTGAGAGGTTACGGAATTAAAGGGCCTAAAATCCTGCTAAAATGAGAGACTTGTCTTTTTACTGAAAGAAAAGTATTTGAGGCAACTAAGATTAGCAACTTACTGTATCTGGAAAGGTATCTGTTCTACCATGCTCTTCTGAATGTTTATTCACTGCATGCTTGATGCAATATCTTATGAGATAATGGATCCTTTTCTATTCCTCATCTGCAGTGACTGATAAAAATTGCTATTTTAAGGCATTGAAATTGGAGAATAAGAGAAGTAAACCTTGTTAATGCTTTCTGTTTTTTTTTTTAAATCTTCATGCAGAGAGTCTCAACCTAATGCATATTGGAATAACCTAGAATACTTTTTTAAAATGTTGATCATTTCGGCCTCATCTCAGATCATGAAAACAAATCCCCTGGGGCTGACCATGTCCTTTAAACCTCCCCAGGTGAGCCTAGGGTAGCCATGGCTGTGAGCTACTGGCAACCCTATACATCAGAAGTCATGCTGAGGAGGTTGCCTTACAGATGAGACCCCCTTTGAGATGAGGCCTTGTAGTAGAATCCTCAGTAGCTAAAAACCTGAATGGACTTCACAGCAATGCTTCCCATCAAATTCTGTAACATACTGAAATGTCAAAGAGGGGATCCGCTCACAGAAGACTACACAGTAAGACAGTGAGAGGTGATTCTGAGCTATGGCAAACGATGGCCCTTCTATTTAAGTGGTGTCTATTCTAGGCATCATTTAAAATAGAATCCACAGGCTTAATTTGAATCTTGCAGGAGAGGCCAGGAGAGGGCGCTAATAGGGGGGACCTAAACAAAGCCTCAGTCAAGTTCAACAATTGCTGTAGCAATTCCTTCTCTCCAAACAATGACTCACGAACAGCCATCACCCACCTGCTGCTGTCATGCAAAGCAGACTGGAGCAAACAATGGAGTCAGGTATTTATAACAGACATTTAGGAAGTGCTCCTCATACGTTATCTTTGTCAGGGTTTGCAGTTGCTTGTCTGTATTAATTGATAAGCAGCAGGTTGGAAGAATGGCTTTCCCAAGGAACACAGGACCCCAACAGAAATTGGAACAAAAGGTCTATTTGTTCAAGCTGGGCACCTGAGCAAGGCACTCCAAAAACTGGCTGATGCCCCTGCATTACCACTCAAGGTACAGTTAAGATCTGGGGCAGGTGATGATGGAAACAGAGCACGATACAAAAAAACCCTACCTAGCAAGCTGCCTTGACATATGCATGTACCTCTGGGAGAACTCAGGCTACAAAGAAAAATCTACCACCTAAACCCCAAGCCAGAGCCTACGTTGGTTCCTTAGTGGAACCCTGGTTGTGACTATGCGTTATTTTTTATTTTCTCCCTCTAGGTAATATTACAACTAATTTTGCTCAGAAGTTCTCAAAAAATCTCAAAATGGTGTCATATTGAGAAGAGAGGAAGTTACAAACTCCGAAAATCTCCAGATGATTGGAAGCTAACAGTCAAAGAAATGGTTGGAGTGTCTACCTAAGCTCACTCTTTCCCTGGACTCTGATTTTCTTAGAGATCTGTGTACGTGAAGAACTCCGGCAACTCCTGTCAATGGGTGGTCTGGTCAAATGTGGGCCTGGAGAGAGGTGGTTTCCTTTTCCAGCAGGGTGAGCACCCACAGTGAGGGGCTGCACCCAGCTGCTACAGGCAGTGACCCACGTTGATGGAGTATGACATTCTCCTCATGGCCCATACACATGTGGGGTTCAGCTAACAGTTCACACATCATCTCCCAGGCCAACCTCTCCCAGTTCCAGGGTATCACCCTGTTATTTCCCATAGCATCTGCCTCCACCTGCTGTTTTATGGTCCGTTTCTTTGATTAGTCACTCATTTACCATTTGTCTCCCCTCCAAAGAATGACAGAGTCATCCAAAGAAGAACCTTGCATGTTGTATCCACTGCCTCAGCCCCGCCTCTGGTACTATAGCAGGTGCAATAGCCATTCAATAAACACCCACTGAAGAAATGAAGTAGTAAACCAACAGCGTGGGTGAGCACGGGAACCAGAAGAGACAGACAGCCTGTGTTAGTTTTCCAGGCCCTCTGATGGGCACCAGTGCAGGGAGATACTGGAAAATCTGGGACCAGCGTGAGCCTAGACCAGAGCCTGAAGGAAAGAGGGAGCCAGAGAGGAGACACCCCAGATCCTTACCAGCCACTCAACAAGCATATATGCAACACTTGTTTTGGATACTAGTATTACCTATTCACTGGGGTACAAAAAACAAACATCATGTGGCACCTGCCAGGTCTGAGGCTGGGAGAACGGCTCATAGACAGAAACATCCTCCACAAGATGCCAGTAAATGTCATCATCACCATCACATCTCCTATTTATTGAGCAATAACTAAGGTACCAGCTACCAAGCCTAGCCAGTTCCATGGATCAACTCACTTAATCTTCACAAAACCGTTATGTGCCGTTATAATCTCCATTTTGCAGATTGAGAAACTGAGGCTAAGTCAACTTTGCAAGGTCATCAAACCAATAAATGACGGTAGGTGGATAAAAGGTTAAGTGGTTGTACAACAAGAATAAAGAAGAGAGGAAGATAGAGACAGAGACAGACAGGGAAATCTACCAAAACAGCAGCTTAAAGAATGAGGTTTCTTCTTTGCTCACGTGGTAGGTGGTCTTGGGAGACAGGTGACCTGCTGCGTGACATGGTTAACTCCAGTCCCAGGGTCCTTCCATCTGGGCTCTCTGCATCTCCTGTTCTCATCTGCCAGGTTGAAGGGCAGAGAAGGAAAGAAGCATATGAGCAGTGGTCACACTGCACCCCTGGTCACAAGGGGGACTGAGAAATGCACTTTTCCCCTGAATCACTGCATGCCCAGCTACAACTATGTTATTACAGAAAAAGGAGGGTGGATGGATTGGGGTGGACAGCAAGCTACCTGCATGGCTAAGGTCTACACCTGGCTCCCACACAGCAAGACTGGTGTGGACAAACGAGTCTCTCACTTTATCCACAGCAGATAAAGAGGGGTGGGGGAAAAGCCAGGTCAGAGAATGTACAGAGAAAGGTATACATTCAAAAGAGGCCAAGCAAAATCAAATGCACAGCATAATGATCATAGCCAACCATACAGTATCATACACTTCGAAATTGCCAAGAGACTAGATCTCAAATGTCCTTACCACAAAAAGAAATGATAATTACGTAGCACAGCAGAAGTGTTAGTTAAAGCTAAGGTGGTGACCATATTGAAATTTATAAATGCATCAGATCGACACATTCTGTACCTTTAACTTACACCATATTTTATGTCAATTTCATCTCAGTTTTCCCAAAAATGGAGCAAGCAGAGTGAGTGAGATTTGCCAAGCAGATATAGGAGGTACGGATTTACATACTCCCAAGGGGTAACAATATAAGCAAAAAACGCCATGCATACAATTTGTACAATGAAAAGTCAGTAGTCTAGAGAGGAGGGAGATGGGAGGTGACAGGGGTTAGGGATAGTGCACACTGACACCAGGTAGAGGCAAGATTGTGAATGACCTTGCACTTCATGCTATGGAATTTGTGGACAGTGGGTAGTTATATTTGTTAAGCAGAGGCTAAGGGAGTAACGTGATTATATTTCTTATTAGATTGTCTGAATTTTGTTTGATCTCCAGGAGGAAGAAGTTGCAAACCTACTCTGACTGATCCCTGCGGAAAGAATCCTACCCACAGCGGACACCCTGAGTCAAAAATCCGCTGAGAGCTGCCTACTGATGAGGCTCATTTCCACCCGAGGAATCTGTATTTTTGTTTTTCTGCAAGAAGAGTTGGAAAGCAGCTCCTCCTAGATGGGAATTCTCTGCTCCCAAGGCATGAAAACATGTGCTACCAAAAATTGTAAAACTAATTTTACTAGGGGTTTGAATACCCTCTCCAAAAACAAAAAATTGTTTTTAAGACAAGTTGCCTGATTGTTCTGGTTCAGGCTAATAATGACACTTGTTGACATTCCCAAGGCCAACAGCTGCTGGCCGTGGGGAAGGTGAACCAGGAGCGTGACACAGAGGCCAAAAAGTATCGGCCGAAAATGAGAATTGGCCGAAATTCCATCCCTAAGCTAACAAGGAGCTAGCACGGAAAAGTGGCAACACACGTGAATGAGAGCACGTCGCTGGATGAAAACATGTGCCATCAAACACTGGTCCAATTCACCCACAAACCTCCGGAATCCTCAAGTCCACGTTCAGGTCCATACTGCAATGTCTCACTCTTGAAAGCGAAATTAGTGCTTATTCCTGGATAAGCGTCTTAAAATAAAGGGTTTCAGAGTCTTCACATCCTGTGGCTCCCGGATGTCTTTGAAAATAGAATAAAAGTTGGGATGAACATACCTGATTTTTGTTGGACTCCTTAGAAGCAGGGTCCATGGTCCCTAATAAAGAACTTCACCCTGGAAGATCAAAACCATGTCTTATCGCAAAAGGAGGACTGGCCTTTACTCTGGGGTGTGAAAGAGTCCCAACCGAATGGGGCCAGGGCTCCAGCTGCATCGTTTCCCGTACTCCCAAGGACCCGGAGCTCAAAGAAGAGGGTAAGAGGACCCAGAGTTTGGCTTTACCGGGGAGGAGGGACTAACTATAAGCAGAGGTTCAGGCATATCATGGGGACCAAGCACAAACCACATTTCTTGGGAAAGATATCTGGCAGACAGAGAGGAACTTCTCAGCATCTCCAATCCCTAAGAGTAATTCAGGTCAAATTGTCAGCTCTTTCTCTTCCGATTTTTAAAATCATTACTTAAAAAAATGCATATGCTTGCACAAATTTTGTGTTACTGATGACTATGAAATTGAGTTGTCAAATCACAAATATTTTCAGAGTTCTAATGGTCCTCCACCGCTTTTGTTATGCAAATTAACATACCAGTTTGCAGATAGGTAATAATTGGATAGCTGTCTAAAGACCTCTACAGTTTAAACAAGTTCATTGTTGTTCTCATCTCTTCTTAGATATATACATTTGGGGGATCCCTACCCAAGTTAGAATTTTAAAATGTTTCCAGCTTCATGCGATGGCTCTGTTTTAAAGGCAGTAGAATGTTTGCTGGATTTCTAGTAACTAGGTTCTGTTTTGATGGCTTAATCCTTCTGATTTTACAGTCCAGTGTTTTTTGGCTAGAGTCCCAAATCTGATTCTGAAAGTTACTTAAACTGACATCCAAAGAAAAGATTTCAAAGCTAATCTGTTTCTGATACATCCAAGGTTCATTTAAGGTAGTAAAGCCAGCCACATATAACCCTAACTTTGTTCCAAATTGCATGATGGTCTCCCTAAAAGCAGGAATCAAAACCTCAAGCCCAATCTGACCTAGCCATACTGAATTTCATGGTGGGAGTCTCAGTTCAGAAGGGAGTCATGTCAGATTCCCCGATTGCTCACCAGTCTCTCTACTAATATACTGCTTTAATATGCATGTGAAACAGATACCACAGTTTGCATTCATAGTTTTTCTGTGGGAAAAGAATGCCATGAACTTTCTCCTCGGTTCTGAATCATGTTTTACAATGCCAATACAGAGCTCCTCCTAAAAGCAAACATTTTAAATTAATTACATATTTAGTTAGTTTCTTCCCAGAGTAAATTAGGCAGTGTGCCCTATTTTGCAAACTTCTCGTTCACATGTAGATCTCATGTGTCCCCAGTGGAGGTGGGTCATCTTGCTGTGCAAGAGAACAGTTACTTTTCCAGCCTCTGCAGCAGGACAGAATGCTTGCCATCTTGCAATGGTTTCTATCACTGACCACACGGTCATTAAGTATCCATCCAGCAAGCAGTGGTGCACATCAGCCTACAGGCAAAGGAGCCTCAGGGAACTCCCAGTCTACCTGGAAAGACAGACCACAGGCAACTTAGAACAGTAAGACAGTGCAATGAGTGGCATGCTAGAAAAGTCACTTCTCACAATAGGGCGTCTTCCCATTCTGCAGAACTGCTATGGCCTTTCTCCAACAAAGAGACAGATCCTAAGACAGCTCTTCTAATTGCTTCGATTTTGATTGTTGAGACCCATCCCTAAGCAATCTGGGCAGAGGAGATAATATGACATTAGGCTATGGGGGTCAGATCCTGGCCTGACCACTTTCCAGCTGTGTGACCTTGGCCAAGTTACTTAAATTCTCCATGACTCAGTTTCCACATCTGTAAAATGGTCTTAATAAAAGTACCTAACTCACAAAGGTACTTGTAAAAATTAACATAAGATGAGGGTTTAAAAGGGTGCCTGGCACACCACAAGTGCTCCACATGTTAGGTATTTTTTTCTTATGAAATAAATATTTATTCAACAAATGAATTAATTATTTTAGAGTCCTTTCTGATGATCCCAGGAGGCTTGGCTGTAATGAGTAACATTTTGTAGAGAGAAGTGAGTCAAGAGTACTTCAGGGTATTTATCGGTTTCACGTTTTTTGAGGTCAGAGACTGTAAAGTTTATCCCTCTTGTTTAACAGAGGCAGAAGCTAAGCACCCCACTGGATACCATACCACTTTGAAAAGCAACCAGATGAGAAAGGAATTCTTACCCCTACTTTATGAATTTTATGGATAAGGAAACTGAGTCTCTAAGAACCTGAGAAATTTTGACCCTAGATCACAGAGCTAGTAAATGGTGGAGCTGGGATTCAAACCCAGGTCTGTCTGGTCCTTCCAAAAAAATACTTTGCTGCTCCCAGATGGGAATACCTTGCCAAAGGTTAGAGAAAATTTAGATACACAGTCAGTATTCAAAAGCTTTGTGGTGACAGTCGAGTTCATGGCTCTGTGGTTCCACCCGGACTCCCATCCTCTGTGCATTATCTTAAATTCCTTCCTCTACTTGCACATAACACCCGCTCACAGATTAAGCAAATAGTTTGTTTCTCTAGGTGATTTAACCAAGAGGATTTGGAATTTTTCATGAATTTGATTCATTTCTGGCCATACATAGTTATGGGTAGGCCACAATCTCCTTGTCTCATGCTTGCCTGCCTTCCAAGCTTGGCTTTTCAGAATCAGAGAGCATTATAGCCTAAAATAATGCCTCCTGATTTAATCAGAGTAGATTAGTTTGAACTTGCACTGTAGCTTCAAAGAAATAATGGTTGAAATAATACACAACAGAACAGTATGAAACTGGAACAACTTTGTTTTTAGTGAGTTGTAATGTACACAAAAATGTACAAAAAAAATGATGTACACAAAAACAATAATATGACCTTTGGTTTTTATGATCATATTTGATTTTATAATCAAATAATATCTAATGTGGAAGGCAAATAGAAAACTTTAGAAATCCAAGGTGATTGTTGATTATTTGTCTGTAGTTTGTTTAGGGATAGCAGTGTATATCTGTTTATTGGTGGGAAGTATATTAAGATAATTGTGACATCAGCTTCAATTCTGAGCCAAAAATAAATTCTGATCATACCTTTACGTCTAGGCTGCCCAGAGCAGAAAATAAATTTCAGGAAGTTAGAAAAGTTAAGAATCACCCTGAGGTGCCTTTCCAGTCAAAACAATCTGCACTTGCAGAAAATACTAGAATATATTAAGAATCCCAGAAACACATTTGTTGAGTACCTAAATGAATGCCAACTCAGAATCAAGGAATAAACCCAGAAATTGTACAATAACACTTTTAGTACCTGTTTTAGTATCTTGATCTTCTTTCAGAATACGTTTTAAAATATATTTTGCTACCGACTAATTCATGAATTATCTTCAGAAAGTAGAAAGGAAAATTCTACTATAAATTTTTTCTAATGCTATATTTCTATAATGCTTCAACTATTAACAGAGCATATGAAGTAAATGAATTACAGTTCTTTCAAGCACAGAAATAAATACATTAAACATAGTTTTAAAATCAATAGCATTTTGTCATGTCAAGTTTGGGATCTCTGGTTATTTCTCTGTCTAAGCAAATGAACGGATAAACCTGCATTCACAGGGCCCGCATTCTGAAAGAGGAAATTTCTAACGGCATGTGAGATTTTGCACCTGTAATTATTTGGGGGTACAAAATTGGCTACACCAATAATTGCTCCTATAAACAGCTCATTGTAGCCGCTGTTAGCCACTTGTGGGTGTAATTAGCTGTGTGCCCTTAATCTTCGTGGAATGCCCAATTCTCCCTGTAATTAGTCAATTGTAGAAGCGGTTACTTTCACACGAGAGTAAAGACTGGATTATCTCCCTTAAAGAAACTTTAGATCAGATCTTGAAATTCAAATCTCAATTTACAGAAAGTGTGGAGGGAAACGATTCCACTTGTAAAATGGGTTGGGAATAGTTTTACTTTGCCTACGTGTATCAGAGACCACGTGTCCAACAGCTGCAGGCACATCTTTACAACAAAATCTGTTATTTTCATTGATGTCTGGTTAAGTGGCATTATTATTTTGACTTTTAAAAGTTGTACTCCTACTGGAAATATGTATAAAATATTTAAGGTCTCTCTAGGTGCTTGCCTACCAAAATCCTGCTAGAAGGGGCCTCAACATTTAGAAAACTTGTTTAGCAATGGCTTTATGGAGTTTAATAAAATTAGAGGCAGAATATATCTGAAAGTCTGATTTAAAACTTTAGTCTCTCATAGGCTAACTGCTTGACTTGCTGTTGAATGCCTCTAACGTTAGCATTCTCCTCCGGAAAGTGGGAACAGGGATTTTCCTCTACCTCTCCAGGTGTTGTGAGACTTGCAATAACAAATACATGAACATCCTGAGCACTTGGTAGATATTTTTTTATCTTAACTGCAGTGAGTAAAATTCAGTTCTTTATGTTCATTGTAAAGCATAGCATCTTTCTCACTATCACATTGAAATGTGTTTTTGATATTTGCTTCTCAAACGAGGCTACCATTAAAAACTAAAAAGTCTCCCTAGCCATTCCTTGTTTCCTCTTCTATGACTTTTTGGACTTATAATGTTTTTTTTAAAGCTTAATGGCAAATTTTAGTAGAGTATAACTAATTATAAGATGCCACCCTGACATGATAGTTGCACATATACATATTATGTATTGTAATATATTGTATGCATAACATAAACTTGTATTATATGGTGGCATTGTTGTAACTGAGAAGTTACAAAAGCTTCTTAGAATTCTAACAGAGCATCTTCATGAGTCAAATCCTCCTCCCAATTAAAGGGTAAGATTGGGTGTGGACAACTAACTGCCTAGGACATCAGTAGTGGGGCTGACAATAGAATTCCAGTCTTCAGTCCAAATGCAGTTTGTTATGTTCTACTATCAGCTTTTTCCCATGATTTAATCATAGAAGGGAAACTCTAAAGTGTGGTATCACTTGTGGGATAATTTGAATCTTAGCCTTAACCTCTGACATTTCTGGTTTGAGCATAAATCATTTTCTACCCAAAAGATTATATATATATATATCTCCTGATTACCATATGAGCTTCTCATGTCTGTGCATGTGAGCGTGTGCACATTTGTGTGTGTGTGCATGTGTATCTGTGTGGATGTGTGAATGAATAATGTTGTCATAAAATAGACTAGAAGCCTTGGGAGCTTGAAGCAATATCTTTCTCCACTAAACTGCTTTATTACTGCCATTCCCTCCCTCCTGGGCATGCAGTCAGCTGAGACTAGGCCAAATTGGCAGTCATTTTCAGAGAACCTGGCAGGCCCATGATCTCTGGGAGTTCCCGGCCGGCATTTGTCTCTCAAACAGCCCTTCCAAGGGGCGGTAGTGGTTCTGACCCCTGGGCTGCAGTTTGCCTGGGCTGGGTCAGGAGTCGGGACCAATATAAATTTCTATCTTCAGGTCATCCTGTGAAGGCATTCTCCACCCCCTGCGGTCTTTTCCTAGTGACAGCTCTTTCTGACCGCTCTCCTAGTTCTCTGACTTCAGAGCATAGCATGCCAGAACCCTTATGAGGGGCTGCAAGGAAGGGCCCTTTGGTGACCAAGGGGTTAAACTGATAACGTAGTTCTTCTAAAAAAAAATAATAATTTGGGGAGATGTGTTGACTGTTGATAAGCAGACCTGAAATAATAGCAGAAGCTGCTTATCAGGGGCAGGCAATAGCTCTATGACAATGTTCCAGCTGATGAAAAAAAATGGGAACAAAAATTAATAGTGACAGTACTGGTAGAAACAAGCCATAAATCCGATACTAAGTCATAAAATACAGACTAACCCAATAAACACATGCTAGTGTTATTATATTAATATTGTTAAAAATATCATAACATTTAAAAAATGGAATAGCGGTGGAGGAACACTTTTTTTAGCGGTAATTTTCACTCAGTGTGCCTTAGAGGCAGAAGTCTTTTTTTTTTTTTAAGCTAAAACCACTAAAACTCTAACTTACCACTGTAAAGATCACGATTTGGAAACAGGACAAGTGCAGGGATGACAGCATTTCTCGACTCTCCCAAGAGGGGGTGGGGAATGGCATTAATATTTTTTGAAGGCATTTTTATGAGCCACACATTTTGCCTTTGTAATGTTGATTAGCCATCAAAATAACAGTGGAGGTCGGACTTACTCTTCACCGTTTGAAATAAAGAAAACTAAGAACAGTTCAGTAAGTTGTCTGAAGCAACGCAGCGAGTCGATGGCAGAGCTGACATCTAAATCCAAAGCTTTCTGACTCCGAACTAGGGTTTGTAACTCAGAACCTAAATACAGAGGAGACCAACGCAGGTGGGCGGCGGCGGCCCCCAGAGCCTGCAGGGCTGGTCTAGCACGCACTGCCACGGCTCACAGCCAGCCAACTGCTGCCGCTTCCAGACGGGGTGATTTCTCTCCAAAGAAGCCCCAAATCCAGATTCTAAGGTGAGATCTCACTTTTTACACATCAGCTCCAATGAATCAGGCTGTGGCCGGAGGGTGGGCAGTCCGAGACCTGACTTCCTAGCCTCCATGCCCTCTTCACACTCCCCCTACAAAGAAAACCAATCCAAAAACATGTTTTCTGTTGAGATTCTTTGATTAATGCCTGTTTCACTTTGGGTATTCATCCTTCAAGAAATATTTTCACTCTAGATGACATGGCATAGTAACAAAATGTGTGTGTTCTCTTCCCTTTGAAATCCCCAACCGTATCACAAACATTAATTGTGAGTCACCAAGAAGTACATTGTCATGTAGGAATCAACAGAGAAGTTCTGAATCTGCTCTAAAACTTTGGACCCTTATTGCCTCTCTAGAAATTTGTGCCAATTGCCTAACTTCTGCTGTCCAAAAGACCAATAACGAAACGAACCCTCCTTCCAGGAAGAGAAGGATTCTATTTGTAGCATTCCTCTTTGCAGAAACAAGCATAAAAAGGTCATTTGACTAGATCAAGTTTGTACAAGTTACCAGACACACAGAACTGGGTGTCCTCACTCATGCTCAGGTTTCCAGGGATGAGTTTGATGGTGGCCTTCAAAAGCATGTGCAGAAGTTGGCTAAATCAAGCGTCTTTGGTGTACAGAGCCCCTTTTGGGTTACTCAAGTATCCAACACGAAATAAAGTTAGATGTTTGTGCAAGTTTCAGGAAATCACCTTTAATTTAGCAAGAATAATTTCTTAATATTTTTTAATTTCTTGGTCAGCCTTGTAAATATCAGAAATGAGTTCTCCACCGGGTACACATTTTATTAGCATTTCTGGCCATTGCTTCCCTGCCTTTATTCCAGCCTCTGTGTGGTAGGCTTTAATTCGATACAAGACATCAGAACTTGGCTTAACAGGCAGCAGGGATAAAGTTGCCTGCTCTTTACATGCAGGGAATCCTGAGGTACATACAAGCCTCGTTCTAAGATGTGATAACGTAATCTAAAGCCAGACCCAGCCTGTCAGTTCAGGTCTAAAGGGATTTGATTCAGTGTCAGACCCTTTGGCTCACGAGGTCACTTTCTGTTCTTGCCTTTCTTATAACAAAAGGGCAGGGAAGGGAGGGGGGTCTTTGGTGTGTCCTTCCTTGTGTGTGTGTGTGTGTGTGTGTGTGTATGTGTGCGTGTGTCTGCACACGTGGTTTTGCAAGCCCTGTGAATTCCTTAGCTGCTAATTGTGGAGCACAGGGCCTTTATTTCAGCCTCCTGAAACATTTTCATCAGACGGGGGCCTCTGAAGTATGCTCAAGACGTGGAGCGTGCAACTAAAAATCTTAGGCCTCTCCAGAAGCAGCCTGATTGAAATCAGCACTGTGTCAGGGCCTGTCATATCTCAGAAAAGACATAAAACACACGGAAACATCAATAAGCAACAAGCTTCTGACAGCTCTGAGACATTCCAGCTGACAAGAAGAGAAAGGGGGTGAGGTTAGGGCTCAGGGGGGATATTTAAAATGCCTAACAGCCAGCCGAAGTGTTGGCAGGCTTCAGGGAGGCCGGGAGAAGACAAGATAAAGTCTAGCAGGTTATCACCTGGTTGGAGGTGGATTCCTCCTTGCAGAACCGCTGGGATGAGACAATGACACGACTCTTTGCTCTCTACCCCGCCCCCCTTCATTTTTAAATGTTTCCGAGAATCAAGCTGCATTTATAGTGTTGCCCAGACAACATGCAAGAAAAGATTTTTTAAAATGTTAAAATGAAAAAAAAAGAGAAATCTGTGAGTTAAAGGATTGTGCTTCTAGCTACAATGTACAGAAATCAAAAAGGATTAACAAGGGTTTTTTTTTTCATTTAATTTCCTGTACACCAGAAGCTTTTGTTAAGAGATCAGAGATATTGCTATTTATTGAATTTTTAATATGATCTTTATTAAAAGGCAGCACGCATGTTTGGTTTTCCCTCTTTCTTTCTTTTCCTTTTTTTTTTTAACAAGCATGGATATAAAAATCAAAGGCCAGGAATGAACCATGGTTCTTTGATTTCGCTGCTTCTATAATATGTGTGAGGATTCAGATCTAGTATGTATTTAAAATTTTTTTAAAGAAAGCAGATAAATGGCCCTCCACTCTTTTTAATGGTTCTTGGTTACAATGAAAGAATTGGTCATTATGCATTAACCCTTCAAGTATTGTAGACAACCAGGAGACTTTTAAGAACATGTCTTCTAGTCCAGTGTGATTCGATTACGAGAAGGTAAATGAAAGAAAGGGGCAGGAACTTGGGCTCTGCTTTATCCCTTTCCACGGGTTGTTTGGGCACCTGTTTTCCTACATACAGACCTCCAGGTAAATTTCAAAGGAAGTTCTCTTTATTTAAAAGGTTGAAATGCGTCTGTGGGGATAAAAATTGGTAAACTTGGATTCTAGAGTCTTGGGTTACAGATTCAAAAGGAGAGGGTGTTCACACCAAGTCAGTCCTGTGGGTTATAAAGAGTGTCTCTGTGGACCCCACCTATATGTGCACATTTGGCTTTGTCTGCACTCAGATCTCACTCCTTTGATGTCAGTTATCCCATTCTTGCTTACTCTTTCATGTAAAACCAACCAATTCCAAAAAATGTAAAAGATAGAGATGCAGTTAACGGTGGCATGGTGGAAACCAAACAGTCCAACACGATCGTCTGAGTGATGTGGAACCATTTTCCTATTATCACTGTGCTTTGGTTTTACACCTGTGAGATGAAAATAACAGTGCCAGGATTTGCTGAGAGGCCAAAATGAGGTGCTGTATATAAAACCACCACAATGCTATTCATTTTTGTCATTATTTTAATAAAAGCCAAAGGAAGAGAAAAGAGGCCAATAATGAAGAAGAGAAACCTAATAGCATAAAAACTTAGGCTACAGTGAGCAACAGGTACTGAACAAAAATGGAAAGCTAAGCGTAGCCTCTGGATTCTGTTGAAGCTTGACCAACTGTTGAAGTGAGAAGGGGCGTGCACGTTACTACGGCTAACTAATTATGATACTAGGAAGAGGGAGATCTGCTCACCCATGTCTGCTGGCTCCCTCCTCATGCACTGTGTTCTCTGACTCCTACAGCAGTCTTATGAGAAACGTAGTGTTTTTAGCCCATTTTAAAGATAAAAACTTCAGGTACAGAAAGTTTCAGTTGCACCTCCATGTCCTGTGGCTTAAGATCTTTGTTTTAACAGAAGTACATCTTTGCAATTTCTCTTGCTCCTGTTACACAGTGAATCGTGGAGATCTGGAAACCTGGTAGGAAGCCAGGCCTAGGCCCAGTGACAGAGGAAGGAAAGGGAACAGGTCAGAGCACGGTCTGAGCCAAGATTTCCATGTCTGGTAATGAGTAGGGCCTCCAGTAGCGACCTGGCCGTGGCCCCTTCAAGGGCTGAGAGTTCAGGCTCTCTCAGTTTCTCTGGGGGAGACTCCTCATTGTTTGCACTGCAGCCTGCATCATGAGAAGCCAAGGAGGCACAGGCAGTGTGTCCTCTCGTGTGTTTGCACTCTTTTCTCCTCTCCTCTGCACCCCCTCTTTGTTCTTTATACAGCAAACTGAATGAAAGTCACCCTGAAGCTGCCTAAGTTGAAATGCTGGCCAGACTGAAAGCTAGGCTGACCCTTTGTGAACAGGCTTAGCACAGTTCTCTGCAGGTTAATAGTTGCTTGCTCTTAGGGTTTAAAGACTGTCTAGAAAATATTCTGGCCACACAAATCTACCCTGGAAATCCTGTGTAATTATTTCACCAGTACCGGTGCAAAGTCCAGCTCAAGCTCCACTCCAGCCTGGCTGGAGGTCCTGTAAACCAGGCCCTGTGGCCCTTTGTTAGTGGAATTCCCAGCATTCTGCAACAACATTGGTACACAATGAAAATGGAATAATTGAAATGGGTGTTGGGTTTTATTTTTTCCATCCCCTCTTGTTCTTTTGATACAATAAAGCATCCCAAAATACAGTAATACATGTAACTCATTTAAAGCAATATGTGTGACTTCTTATAAATGTGAGGATACATACTTCAGGAATTTTTTAATGTCTATTATTCATTTTTTTATTAAAAACAAAAAAAATGACTTGGTGAGCACCTACTATGTGTTGGAACCATGCTGGAGGCTGCAATCTGCTGGTCAGTTCTCTGTGGGTACATGGAATTAAGTGGCACAGATTTCCTTTGAAGGTAAACTCCATGGCTAGCAAGAGACTGGTTCAAAGTGGGCAGTTCTCTCGTAATGATAACTACTTAATAGTCCCCAGAGTTCACATTTTTAAGCTCATAGACAAATAATGACTTCGTTTTCTGGGTACCATTAAAGGACTTTTTCAACATTGGAGGAAATAAAGAATTCACATTGAAACAGAGGTTGTTGGAAACATGATTTTTATTTGTGCAGAAAATAAATCATCCTAGAAAAATTTACAGTTGCCAATACTCATTAAAAGGAAGGGCACCGGTGAAATGGCTAATATAGAAAGAAGCTGTATTATCTGAGCAAAAATTTCAGAAAATAAATGTGTAAAGTGTTTGCCATGATTTTTCATTACACTATAAAGTTTAATGATAACTTTTCATGTCTTAAATGTTGATTGTAACATTAACACCCTTTTCTCTGGATTATAATCAATGTACAATTGCATATCATCATATATTATCAGACTGGAGCAGTAAATGTGTATTTCAATATATGACAAAACACACTCCATTCAATGGCAAAAGAAATAAAATCTAGGAAACCTGCAGACAAATATTACAAATCAAACAATTCAGTCACAATGTGAATTCAAGAAAGAATGATGTGCAATAAACATTAATATGTTGTCTTTTCTCTATTTAACTCTGTTGGTTTTGCTCTGCATGTGATAAGGACACATTTTTCCAGTAAGAAGCATTTGCTACCTTTACACTGGCAAGACTGTGATTTCTGCATCTTCCCAGTGTCAGCCTTTCTCCAGGAACTAAAATCAGAAAATCACCCTTCTAATGAATACAGATAGTTATCTGGTCTTAATAATTGTCTTACCCTCTCTCTACATGTCTGGAAGCTTCCAGAAGGTGGAACCTGGTAGTTATGCTCTCTAAACTCTGTTCCACAAAATGTAGTGGAAGCTACATTTTATCAAATATTTGCTATTAAATTGAGCTGAACTTAAAAAAATGTGGGAGGCACTATAATGTAAGGGTCAGACTTGGATTTACAACACAGATGGGCTTTGAACTCCAGCAAAGTTCCAGATCTGGGTTTAGGACCTAACAATCTCTCTAAAACTCAAGTTTCCTCATCTGAAAACAGGAATAACCCTAATTATCGTGAAGATTAAATTAAATTAACTCATGGTAAATGCTTACATAATGAGTGCCCAATCAACGTAACTATGTCATAATCATTATTAAATAACATTTTCAATGTTGTTTTAGATAATTGAATTTGAAAAGGTGTTCTTCGTTTTGGAAACTTTTTTAAAACATTCTCAAATCTAAGCACTGGAAATAACATCCAGATTGCACTTCTTTCTTCCTATCCATATTACATTTAGTATCTATGTAGAAATAATTAATCTGGTGTCTGAGTCATGACACATTATGGCAGTTAGTATAGTCCACGAACCTTTTATAATTTATGTAGAATGTTTATTTTCTGAACTCTCTCCTTTTAAACAAATTCATTTATTTTATAAGTTACTAATTTCATTAAACCATAAAATGTTTGAAGGTTTTCAGTAATGGCTAAAACTATGTGATTAAGTTTCATTCTTCTAGTCAGTTTCTTCATTTCTGGATACCTGATGATTCGACTTGCCATAAGATATTTATGTAGAAACAAATCATTATTGTTTATGCCAAAAGAAAATAGACCTTCAAACTAAAAGACTTTAGTGGGTGTTATTTACATGCCCTTTTTTTTCTGTCTGTTTCAAAACAAATGCTCCTGTTTTATGAATCAGCCTATCAGAATTGGCATACACAGGAATGTAAAGTAAATCTAATATCCGATAGTATGAACACAAGTAAAATTGTTGTTATTGTTTGGTCTGGATGATGGTGAGGGGGGGAGTCGTTTGGACTGGTATCTATTATGAAGATTCTCAAAAACATGCTAATCTAAACTGCTTCATATGCAATACCCTCAATGACAGGATAGAAAACTACCTGAAGCTAAAGTTCAAGATATTCACATGATATTGACTTCCTGGCTCCTCCTACTTGGGGAATAAAATGCTACTGCTTTAGGTAGGTATTTTCCACCCAGACATATAGCAGACAACTACTACGGACAATTTCTCCAGAGACACTGTTCTGTAGTAGACATGTCTGAAAAGTACAGGTCGTTAAGTACATTTCTACTTCTGTTTCTTTAACAAATGTACATTTTAAAATATGCCCCCATTATATAAACACATATTTTTAATTTTTGGATCAGATGTAAAATGAATATAATAATAGTATCCATGCCTGAAGGACTTTTGTGAGGTTTAAATAAAACAATCCTTGCAAAGTCCTTATTCTCGTGGCCTGATCCATAGTAAGCACTCTGTAAATGTTTTCTGTTTTTAAATGTTACCATTATATTATAGTAAATCTAAGTACTTAATTCTAGAGAATAATAATATATTTATTTGATAAATATATCATAGACAATAACTTTGATATAGACTTCTTGCTAGTATTGAAAAAGTGCATAATTTTTAAATAGACTTGAAACTCTTATTTAATTGTAATTGCATGATATGCACTTAATAGGCTTATTAAATACCAGTCTAGAAAAAATAACTTTGATTTTCATATATTAGTGTGAAAATCAGAGAGACTGAGAAAATGATTGACACCTGGATTACTAACCCATTTTCATCATTATTTTGAAAAGATTATCGGAGGTATAATATAGAAGAGCAACTCATAACTTTCTAAAGGAACAAGGACAGTGAAAATGATCTCAATTTCTTATAAGATATTAGCATATATTCATGCTGACCACTTATCAGAAGCATTATTTGGAAACAAAGCAAACCACTAAGAACTGAATCTTCAATCTCATTTTTTTTTATTAAAGAAGGTTATGAACAAATTTTGTATTCATCCATGCAGCATTGAAAGCAAGAGAATGGGGATGGAAATCCACGTGTCCAGAAGGGCGATGTTGATGGTTCTACATAAGAACCTACATAAGAACGGGGGGAGGGAGTGTCACATGAATGATTTAACAGCGCTGTGAAAACTGTAACTCACCTTTCTGAGCACTGTGTTAGCTATTGTGTTTACTATTAAAATTTATCCTTTGTTCTCCAAACAGCTCATTTCCAGCCAAAAAATAAAAAACAGACCATCTGAGCAAAAGAAAATCTTGTAATAATGGATCAAAAAGAGCAGAATTGTAAACAAGCAGACAATCCCCCAAACGGTGGAACATTCAGCAGATAAACTGGCGCATTCTCTAACAAGCCACAGTCATGGGAAAGAGGATGTCTTGAATTGAAAGAGACTCAGTGGCATAACAGCCAAGTTCAAGTGTGGTCCTGCAATGCACCCTGTTAATGATATTTGGGGTCGATCATGTAATCCAAGCACAGCCTGAGTATCAATACATGAACATTCACTGAAATGGAAATGTGTAGATCACTGACTGGGAAAAGAAAACTGTGAAACAGCATGCATGTTACCATCTTATTTTGCTGAAAAAGATTTATGCACACTGAAAGATGAAGAAAGGTATGCATAAACTGTTAACAATAATAAAGCCTGTAGTAGTAAAAGAGCTGTTAAAAAAAGAACTCTACTTATTTTATATTTATCCTGCTAAAAGAGCACTACAAATTGCCTTTTTTGTTTCATACCTAAATGGACTCAACTATTAACTGGGGAAAATGTTCCATTGAAGTAGACACTTCCAAGGTAACGTGGAATAATTCTCACACATGCTGCTTAAGAAACTTTGGTATTTGTCTAAGTCAAGTTCACTGATCACTTCTTTTTATGTTTATCTGACAATCAATGCCATTTTTATGAGTTATAGAAAGCAAATTGATTTCTCTATTGTTTGTTGGCATGAGAAGATGCACTTAAAACCCCTGATTTTAAGCCATCTGAGTCATGAGATATTGAGTTGGTCCTGTGTGAACTAACGAAAGCATTCTTGAATCTTACTTCTTAGAATCTCAAGTAGTACTGTGCTGGAACATTCACAGCAGCCCTAACTTTGTGCACAGTCCGTGAATTCTAAGCCTTAGCAAGGAAGTCCCTCTGCATGACTTCACTCATAAAGACAATTACTGAAAAAGCATCTACATTTACAAACAATACTCAGATGTTCTTGTGCCCCCTTCTGCTTCTGATTAAGAAATCTTTTTATAAAAGGTTATCAAATTCTAAGTAAAGTTCATTTTCATACTGTTTTTATTATATCACATGTACCCTTTCTTAATTAAAGCACCCTACATTATAATGAGTTTACAATTTATCTGCATTCAATTAATGAGCTTTGGAAAATAACCATATCCATACACCATCCTTTCTTCTTTCTCCTTTAAAATGTTACAAAGATAATTATTTGGGAAATTGCAACTTCAAAATCAGGAGTTTTATTTACACTCCTCCATTTAAATTGTATAGAAACATCACTAAGTTTAAGAAATTGTTTGTGTGACTGGTACAGACCTAAACCCAAGTAATGATCTTTGACAAAATGCCATGAGACATCTTGAGATGTCAAGCTGATGAGAAAACTTCCCTTTGGCAAACCCATAAGCTACGACCAAAATTAGTGGACATCTAACAGATTCCTCATGAAGAGGAGAAGATGGCATAACCTATCAAAAATAAGAGTACCATTGTCATTTGGGGATTGTTCAACTCAAAGGGCTGACATTTTTTGGAAATTTTAAATTTTTGCTATGCTAAATTTGCTATGAATCCTACCTCTTTGCTTATGTCCTGTTTTTAGTGGAAGGAATACCTCATTCACTATTTCCTGATTTTTGCATTGCATCAAGTTAACTGAAGTTTCTTTCATTCTAACTTGGATACCTAGGATTTTAAATGGATCCTGGCTTTAGCTTTCTCTCGTATGAATATGGAACATTTCACTTTATCTGTATTTCCTTTTTTTCTCTCTCATGAGAAGAAAATCATCTCAATCTTCCTTTCCCAATGCAGTTCTTTGATGTAGCATTCTCTTTTTCACCCGATGATAAACACCCTCTAAGGCAATAATCCCTTTCTTTTGCAACAAAAGAATCTGGACTTTTTCATTAAAGTCCAGTTCAGCAAAATCCAGCCATCTGTTTGACTCTGTGTCTTAAATTTGTCACATTGCTTTGATGGGAGAACAGATGCCCAGCTGACGACTCTACAGATATAATTGGATGGGTACTGAGTGTCTAACTTCAGGGCCATTCATAGGTAGATATTTGGACCTCACCCAGTTTTCCCCTTAATTGATGAGTACGAAGGGAGCGTTGGAATCATTTTAATATCTTTATTAGGTTGTCTCTTAGTTTACTCTTTTTGAAGATTAATTCTGGCCTTGTCTTTCTTCTTTTATAGCTACCATTCAATCCTGGCTTGAAAATGTCTCCTCTCTGCCCTGTCCACGCCATCCCTTCTGAAGGACCCCTCCCTCCAGGATCCCCTGTCCTCTCCAAACTAAACTTGTTGGTGTTTGATTTTTCCACTCCCAATTTTGCACTTCTTAGACACTGGTTCTGAGACCTGGAATAAGGCCCTCCTGTTCAAGCCTGCCTCTGCCCTGGCTTCCAATCCCACGTCTTTCACGAAGCTCTCTTTATATTTTGTGGCCCTGGGGAGTGGCTTGGGGAAGTGGGAAATGAATGTACTCACATGTGTA
This sequence comes from Manis pentadactyla, assembly GCF_030020395.1. Lineage (NCBI taxonomy): Eukaryota > Metazoa > Chordata > Mammalia > Pholidota > Manidae > Manis > Manis pentadactyla. The sequence goes on from NC_080036.1 coordinate 19,643,375, forward strand.
GTTGAGAGTGAGAAAATAGAATGGATAATTGGATTTTGAACAAACAAGCTCGTTATCCAAACTCCAGACACCAAAACATGACATTAAGGTACATGGTTTACGTGTCACTTAATTCTGTAATATACTGCAAATTCTACTAAGATAGGGGTGATATATTTTGGTTCAGTTGTATTCAACCTCTTTCACCAAGGACTAAATAGAGAACTCAGAAAACAACAGATATTTATGAACTTTGCAGGAAAGAGGTGCCAAAGGACAGGATTTTTGAGCCAGATGAAACCTCAGAGAATGTTGGAGGAGTTTCTAGTTGGTTCACAAGTGGGTAATCAAGCAAGGCCTGGAAACTGTTTCATGGCACTTAGGGTCAAAGGCCCATTTGTATCAGAACTGAGTTCATCAATCTGTCCCCTTGGCCCCTGGCTGCAGTCAGAATCATTGCTGTACTTTAACAGAAATCAGCAGATGAGCTTAGTTAGACCTTTCTTACGATTCATCTTGGCACCCATATCACAGCAGCAATGGTAGGGTTAACCACTGAACTTGTGGTCAATTTTTAAGCTTTCATTAAGTTCTGTGAGAACCTCAAATGCATGTACATGCAACGTGTTATGTACTCTAGAATGGCACAAAGTAACAAGAAAGTCAATAGGCAACTTACAGACATTTTATGGCATTTATCTCCACCATGTTTCTGGGGTAAGCAAAGGGCCATGAGATTTGGGGTAAGAAGAAATATTTGTGCACCCATTTAAAACATTTGTTTTCAAAGTATATTTTATTAGACATAATATGGACAGTTGCCAGAAATGAGGACACTTGTAGAAGCTACTTTAAGATGATCTGATTCTAGAAGACAATTTAAGCAACAAAACAACAAATATTTATCTAGTAAAGCAAGAGACCAGAATTCAAGGGGCTATTTAGAATGAAAGGTCTCTTGTTTAAACTTTTCAAAGGATTAGAAGAGTGTGGAAAGCAGAGAGGGATTGAAAGAAATAAAAGATCACTAGAGAAAACAGTTATAAGACCAGAGAAATGGTCAGTTTCTGTAACCATGGTTGGAAGCCTAGATCCTGTTCTGAGGGTATTATAAGGCTGTAAAAAGTTTAAGGAAGGACAAAGATATGATGAGATCTGCATTTTAGGGAGATCCCTGCGGCTGCAGAGGGGAACCAGCTGTAGGTAGACCAGGAGCAGGAAGGCTGTCTGGATGCTGTGCAGCCTCTCATGGGGAGAGGCTCTGCAGAGCACTGTGAATTCAGGGCATCAGTTGAATTGCTTCTTGCAATTGAATGGCTATTGCTGAATCCCATTCTCCTGGTCCCTTACTGTCCTATTGGAAGTCTCCAATGGTCCCAAGGCCACTTACCAAACCATATCTATTCCTTATAACTTCAGAAAAAAGCAGAGACAAGGAGGGAGTCAGAATCATTGCTCTAAATCACCTAAACCAGATGTTCTACCTTGGACCTCAAATCAGGTCCTCATAGAAATTAACAATAGCTAATGTTTACTCAGTACTTCTGACATGTCTGACATAAACACCCACAACAGCCCTATGAGGGAGGTACTATTATCACCACTTTACATGCAAAGAAATGAGCACAGGAAGAAGAGGTTATGTGCCCAATATCACACACCTAGGAGGAGGTCCCCACATCATCTAACTCCTGGGCCCAGATCCGAACCACTAAGTTCCAGTGCCTCCCTCTGCGATGACTCATACCCCATGTGACTGGGTTTGAAGACCAACCACCACCTATTTCATTTCTATGGAAAAGAGAGTTCTAGTTCTCAAAAAAAATATGGCAATCAAGTGTACATTTGAAATAGGTCACACTAGTGAGAAATTCACAAAACTGTATGAAGGAAATCATAAAAACTGATACAGGGCTATAAAAGAAGATGCAAATAAGTAAAGAGCTATCTTATGCTCCTAGATGGTAATTCTGAAGACTACAATTATGGTAATGCCCTACCAAACCTATTTACAAATTTAATAAAACCAAAAACAAAATAACAGTGGGGATTTTTTTGCAATTTCACAAATAAATTCTAATATTTGTCTCAAAATACAATAGTGTACAAGAAAAGCCAAAGCCAAGTAAGTTTTTAGAAGAAAAATAAAAAAAGACAAACAGTAATAGTGGAGACTGGACTGCCATACCAATAAATACCAATAGAAAAATATGTTATAAAGCCATAATAATAAGAGTATCTATTAGTGTTGCCTTATATAAATAAATCCCTAGAGAGAACAGGAAACCCCAAACCAAATATATACATATAGGTAGACAGATGATATAGATATAAATAGGTGTAGATATAACTTTAATGTAGGAATTTAATATTTGACAATGGAGAGACTTTGAATTAGTGAAGAAATGGTGAAATATTCAGTAAATGTGGTTGAGAGGGCTGTCTATTTAACTGAGGGAAAAAAAAGCAAAGAACAAAAGAAAGTTTTATCATCATTATGGAGGATCTTCAATATACACTACAGATCAATTTAAAAACTAAAGGAAAACAAAATTTTTGAAAGAAACTCCTGAAGGAATTTATTTCATTAAAAAAAATAATCCTCTTTATTTAAGAAACAAAATACAGATACCAAAGTAGAAAAGATCAACAAATTCAGTTGTATCACATGCACAATGTATGAGAAATACAATCAATGGAATTCAAAGTCAAGTGATACACTCAGAGAAAACATTTTCTATTGCAAACAAAAAACTGTTATTTAGAATATAAAAGAACTCCTATAGGCCAATGAGCTGAATAAAGCCTACCCAATAGAAAAATTGGTACCAGATTTGCAAAAACAATCTTGAAAAAGAAAAAGACTATTGTAGGACTGACATTTTATGACTTCAAAACTTCCTACAAAGCTATAAAAATCAAGACAGTGTGGAACTGGCCAAAGGACAGACATATAGAACAATAGAATTGAGACTTCAGGAAAACAAATGAATGTTACATATATAGTCAATTGATTTTTGACAAGGAAGCCAAGGCTATTGCAAGGGAAAAGAATAATCTTCCAACAGAGGTTCTGGGACAACTGATATCCACATGCAAAAGACTGAAATTGGACCTCTACCTCTACGTCACTCAACAAAAATTAACTCTAAATTGATTAGAGGTCTTTAACATGAGAGTTACAAATACAAACTTTTAAAAGAAAACAGAGAAGCAAAGATTTGTGACCTCAGATTTTGGCCTCAATGACAGCAAAGCAAAAGTAACAAAAGAAAAATTAGATAAATGAGACTTCATTAAAATTTAAAACTTTTGGGCTTCAAGGACCATTAAGAAAATGAAAAGATAATCCACAGAATGAGAGAAAAATATTTACAAATCACAAGCCAACGGGAGACTTGTGTCCAGGCGGGAAAAAACAAAACTCATACAATTCAACAGTAAAGAGCCAAATAACCCAATTTCTAAAATGGGCAAAGAATTTGAATTAATAGCTCTCCAATAAAGACATACAAATGGCCCAGAAGCATTTGAAAAGGTGCTCAACATAACTGTCATTAGGAAAATGCAAATCGAAAACACTATGTGACATCATTTCATACCCAGTAGGAAGACTATTATCAAAAAGATAGATTGTTACAAGGATTAGCAATGATGTGAAGAAGTTGGAACCCTCATACATGGCTGGTGGGAATGTAAAATGGTACAAACACTTTGGAAAACAGTCTGGCAGTTCTTCAAAATGTTAAACATAGTTATCATATGCCCCAGCAATTTCACTCCTAGGTACATAGCCAAGAGAATTAAAAACATATGTTCACCCAAAAACTTGCTTACAAATATTCATAACAGTATTATTCATAATAGTCAAAAAATACAAGTAACCTAAAAGTACATCAGTGAATGAATATATAGGCATGATGGTATATCCATACAGTGGACTATTATTCAGTCACAAAAAGGGATGAAGATCTGATACTTTCTAAAACATGGAGGGGACGTCAAAAACATTACACTAAGTGAAAGAAACCAGACACAAAATGCCACATATTGAATATTCCATTTATATGAAATGTTCAGAACTGACAAATCCACAGAGATAGACAGCAGATTACTCATTGCCAGGGAAGGGTAATGGGGAGTGACTACTACTGGGTATGAGATTTCTTTTGGGGATGATATATGTACAACTTTGTTAATATGCAAAAACCACTAAATTGTACATTGTAAAGGGGTAAACTTAGAGTTTGGGAGTTAGATCTCAAATAAGAATAAGCTGCTGATTTTTTTTTAAAGGGAAAAGAACAGAAAATCCACAGAACTTCAATACAAAATGCAAATAGACTCAACTTTTTTGGTGATCAGGGAGATACACTTAACATCACAATGAGATGTCATTTCATACCCATTCGATTGGCAAACATCAACACCTCGACAATTCCAAGAACTGAAGAGGATGTAGTGTAATAAGAAATCTGTACAGACTGGTGAGACTTGAATCACGAGAGCCTTTTTGGAAGGCAACATGGCAACAGTCCATGAAACTGCAAATTCACACATTGTCCCAGCAATCCTGCTTCTGGCTTAAACCCTAGAGAAGGCCCACCTGTACACAAGCCCTGCCCACTTATGTTCATTATGTCATTATCATCAATGGCAAACTATTGGAAACAATTTACATTTTTATCAGGGAAGGAATAGTTGAAGAAACAATGATAGAATCTGTACTGTGGAATATTATACAGCACATTAAAGGATTTAGGCATATCTCTATGTACTGATATATAAAGTTCTTCAAGTCGTGTCATTTTAGAAAATTGCAAATAGTAGGTACACTTTGACCCTATTTGTGATTTAAAACACACCAATTATATTTTTGCACATGTACATGCACATGTATGTACTTGTACAGAAAAAGACCCACAGAGACGCAAAACACAGTTGGCAGTAGTTAATCTCTGGCGAAGGAGTGGGTGCCAAGAGGGATTTAATTTTATGTACATAGTGTGTGTGTTTATTTTTAGTGAGAATTGTTTTTCTTGTCAATAAGGAGGAAGTTTGAAAGGGAACTAAGAAAGAATAAAAGAAGGAGGAAGGGAGAGCAGGCAGACATGCAAATCATGGCTTATAAAGTAGGGAGGGAGGCTGTCTGTCATTGGGTTTGCTGGGGAACCCCACTGAGTCAATAGTTTTGTGACTCACAGTTATGGCTGATGTTGACTGAATTCTAATTTATAATGTCTCCCTAGCAAAAATTTCCAAGCGGGCATGCACAGAAATGACTATTAAAACACTCCGTTCTTGCAAATTATGAATAACACTCCCCCATCATCAATTGAGCAAACCTGTTGGATTAAAGCCATCAAAGATTGTTCGCCAAGCAGCGAGGCTGCATAATACATGTGCTCCGCTCACAGCCCTCCGCTCCCTCTGCTACTTTGATTTAAGAGCATTAGGAAACTGTGTAATTTTTTTGGTCCTCTTTTTATTTCCATGGTAATTTATGTCTGTGGGTAAGCATTTTATTTTATCAGAGACATGGGGCTAGAGTTATTTTCCAAGGCGCTTGAGTTTTCCTTTGATGCTGCTGAAATTAAAGGCAGAGAGGCAGAGAGTACCCACGCTGTTTGTCACAGAGTCAGAGGTTAGAATTACATTTGCTGCCATTTATTGTGACTATTCCGTGCCAGGAGTTAGAGTAGCACTTCTCATGGGCAATGCAGTATTATTAATATTGCAGACATCAAAACATTTGTGAATGGGATATAATTGACTTGTCAGTCACATTAACAATATCCCCTGTGGAATATGATGCCAGCAGTGGCCGAGCAGAATATTCTTCTGTTATTTACATCTGACTCTTTAAATCTTAAACCTTTGAAAAAAATCTGAGGATTTATTTTAGCTTTAACACAATGTTGAGACACACTGTTGTGTGTTTCGTAAGAAAAGTGACTACAGAGTTATGTTAAAGCTACTGATAAATATTTCTGAAAACAAAGGTTGGCTTTACTCAATAAGAAACTAATCACCATATGAAAATATGGTCCAAAATTTTACATGGTGTTTTTAAAAAAAGAATTAGGGCCATCTAATGTTAAATATGCAATTATGATTTTTAAAATCTACAAATGTTCAATTACTAAGTTTTGATTAGACAAATAAAATCCTTAAAACTTTGACTAAGCTGAGGCTTAAAAGAGTCTATAAAATGAAAAGACATTAAAACCCCATGTTAAATATACACATTAAAGAATACACATGAAGAAAGCATTAGCTAAAATGTAAAATCTGAATGTGATTTAATTCTACTTTGCTATCAGTAGGTTAAAATTAATTTTATCTTGAAGTGGATTCAGAGGCAGGAGCAATTCTAGAGTTAAAAATAAAATTTAAGGCCGCCAGTGATTACAGTGCAAAATTAATAAGGTTAGTAATGTATATGTAAATACTTAAATATCCAGAACACAGGAAAACTCAGAGGCATTATTAGAAAGTCAGTTTTTAAAAGGTATACAGCATTTGTTTCACAAGGGTTACTTTAAATTGAAATTGCACTGATGTTTGAGAAGAGAAACATTCAATAGAGTCAAGCATTTTTCAAATTAATGTACCTGTGAAATTTTTTTATAGTGAGATGCTGTTTTGTTACTCAAATTTGTATAGGAACATCTAATAAGGAATTAATAGCAAGCCATTTTGTTTACATAAGAGTCTTCTGCTTTTTATTTCACCCATATTATCTGCTCAACTCAGAAAGGATTCTCAGATCACATGCGCGTAAGTAAATATACAAAGAGTTGCTTGATAAAAAATATTTCACAGACATTAACAAACAAATCCTGGCCCGACTGACCCAGACAGTTGAGATTTTCTGGAAACCTCTTTCCTTTTCACCTACATCAATATCATAGGTAATAGAAGTTTTAAAAAGTCTTTGATATTATGTAGCACAAAATTAAGGTACCATCATTAGCCTAAGATTAACTGGCTCACCTCTGAGGGGTCTTCGATCTTGAACAACCCACTGGTCTGATGTCTGTATACAAGACAAGGCTTGAATTATTTAGTGGACCCTTTCATTTGTACAACAACACTAATGAGAACCTAGTATATGGCCAGCGTTATGACAGGATTTGAGGTGTTGAGGTGGGCAGCACAATTTACAGTGAGCAACACTAGTGGGGGACAGAGACTGCTGTATTATCAGGCAGATGTGTGATCAAAACCTTGGGAAGACAGTGAAGTGGGGAGGGGCTACAAAACTGTGTAAGGACTTCCCTCTGGGCATCAAGGAAGTGGTATTTGAACTCAGGAAGCGAGATTGGGAGGTACTAACAAACTCTGCCATGGCCCCATGCAGCCAGGGGGCCTCATCTTTTGAGCCCCTACCTTGCCCCATAGCATATAACTACTCTTAAAAATAGGATATACAGACTGTCAATCAGGGAAACTAGAATGTTCGAGAGGTGCTCGGCTAAACTTTCAACACTGATGGCTGCGAGATCAGAATCAACTCTGTGGACCACATGTCTCTCGAGAGTGCCAGTGTCTGAAGTTGGTGACCAGCCCAAGCTGTATGATGACAGTTCTTAAAAATGGTTAAGCTGCACTAGAATCTAATAGCAAATATCTTGAAACTAAGAAATGTTGCCATATAATTTCTCTAGTTTCAGATTTTTTTTTCCTTCTCTTAGAAAATCTAAGAATTCTGGGTTTTTTCTAACCTATCTTTAATACATTATGGCCAACCAGGTTGCCAAAATAAAAACACGAAAAGTACACTGCTGACCTTCCCAGATAGTTAGTTAAAAAGTGTGACAAAACAACCTTTTCTCTTTAGCCTAGATTATTTCAAGTTTGAACAACATAAATTGGGAAAATATCAGTGTGGAGGGAAAAAATAACCTAGGAAATTGTATTTCTGTAATGTACTAACAGTGAGGCAAGATTCTCTCAAATTTAAATTACCAGGTAGCTCATGTTAAATACTTTAAAATAACTGTGGTTGTCTGTTGATCGTTTTTCATGAGTCCCAGACTCATATTTTTCCCTTAGCAACCTCTTAAAAATCTGAATTAACATTCTGAGTCTTCCTGTATTCTAGCCTCTCTATATAATAATCCTTCATATAATGATCCCCGAAAAAATAATTCTAAGTAAAAGCAAATGTGTGAAAATCGCTCCAAGGTAGAAAATGTTAATTTTGCAAAAGAAGAGAGCTCCAAAGTTTTAGCCTGTGATATTTTTAAGTAGGCTGAGATTGATAACTCCAATAATATCTACATCCTAAAGCTAGACCTTTTCATGTTCCTTAATAAGGGAAATGCCTAGAAATTATAAGGTACACGTTGGGCAGAAATGACCAGCAACCTGTGTCGAAATGGCATCAACCTAATGCAATTTCATTTAACCAGACTTGCCACTGCCGCATATGCACCTTTTGTAAGGTTATTATAATAGCTTAATTTAATCTTACCATATGCACAACATAGGTATGGTTACTGACTGATAAGGAAACTAGTTGCATTCATTAAATACTGCTATAAATCTCTTTTCTGAAATAGCTATAATATAGCCTTCCAGCAACTCAATAATGTAATTCTTCATAGTTCTGTGTGATATTCTATAACTGTAGCCTGCAGCTGACTCACACTGTAGGTGTTCGTGCGGGGTGAGATCTTTGCAGTCCTGTGAGAGGGTGTTGCCAAGGATGGAGACCCAGGGGTTTTTGAGGGAAACTTTGGAGACTGGAAGTACTTCAGCGTGAGCAATCTCTCCTCTACCGCGGATGAGGAAATATAACATCGTACAACTCTTAAAATACATTTTTAAAGTCTCTGTGCCTTTACAGGTGTTCCTTTATATTTTCCTCAATCTACCCTTTTTCTGAGAGCAATTCCCTTGTATTTTCCCTTTGTGGGGAATAAGTGGGTGACTATTGAAATACACCTGTAGGTGATTCTTGTAACACTGGTTTGATAACCTAAATAACTATTGAAGAGGAAGTCGATTCCTAAGGCATTTGCAGCCTCTTCTAGAGCTTCGTTCTGCTGAAACCTGTGTAAGTTTTTTAAGCATATACATCAAAACATATTTTAATAAAACCAGCATTCTTCTGAGAAACTTTTCACTGATTTTATCTTTGTAAGAATGTAACAGTTTCAAATAATCACACTTTTTACTGGGAGAACCTGCCCCACTTATTTTAAAGCTCTCTTTAGCTCAAAACAATCTCTATATTGAGTTAAAAGAAAAAGAAAAAACAAAACCTGTTTCAAAGATCTGAAGCATGGACAGAAGGGTGCTTTCTTCTCCATACTGGCAGTTTTAAGATTAAATGCCTCTCTAGGCTTCTCAGAGTTATCAGCCTTGTCCAGTGGCTGAATATTCTCAGAAGAATTTGTTCTACAGAAATGTTCTCAGCACAGATCTGTCTCCACTCTGATTTTCATGGCCGTGAGCATTTTTGAAGCCTTCTGGAATTACTGGCATCCTGATTACTTTCTCCTTTTGAATGAAGACCTTGAAAACCGTGAGCTTATAGGTAAGGGTGGTATGCACACGAGATCGCCAAACCGATCACATGGGTTTCATTGAATTAAACCCCCATGCCGTTGCTAGAACTTAGGAACTAACCACAGCATGGATTTTTATTTTATTTTATTTTTCATTTCATTTGAGGGAGACTGCAGAGTAACAAGAAGCAACTTGTTTTCTCTGTCCCTCCAACAAAAAGTAAATTCAACCGATAAAGTCAAATTGAATGTTAATGAAAGAAAACTAGTTTAGGATACTTGGGTCTGACCTAGTGGGCTTAGGCTCACTAGAACCAGCCAGAAATCACTGAGTGCTGGTGTGGTGAGGCCTCATGTCAGGAAAAGGAGCCAGAACCACATTTTAATGGGATGTGGATAAGGACGGTGAGGGTCCCTCAAGTGGCCGCCAGCCTTCCTACATTTCCCAGAAAGAAGTGAAACCATCCCCATTGTTGCCTGTTAATATCCTTCATAGGGGACTTGTTTTTCAAAATCTGATATGCAAACATAAAGTTATAAGAAATTATAAGCTATGCTGATCTGCATACCTCTGCACCATACCACTGCCTGTGCTGGCATACATCGTTCTGAAGAATCATGATGGCATCCGACCACTAATGCACCAAATACGCAACTGATTAAAAAAAAACACACAGCTGTTTCTCAAAAGGATAAAAATCACCTCTATTTGCCAAAATATATCCCTAGGTTCTGATTATCCATTTCTGGATAACATTGTCAGGTGGAAACTTTTCTATTTCTTGCTGTACAAATGTGTATGTGGTGGGAGAAGTGGAAGTGGGCAGATCTTAAGCTAAACTTGCCTAATGGGTTTTCCAGGACTGATGCAAGCTGCAGTTAATGACTAATGTGAGCTTTCAGAGTCTGAATTGGGGCATGCCCTGGCTTCAGTCCCAGATCCTGGGCCTCCAACTTTGCCCCGGGAGTACACAAGTCAGCAACCATGAACCTCTCCATGGAGCCATCCCAGTCTATCCACCCCCAGCTAACCAGCCCCTTTCTGAGCGTCACCCTAATCACCAATGAGCTGAGACTTCCTCAGAAATGCAATCCATCCAGGCCTCGCTGATGACTTCATGTCCTAAAGGTCTCTCCCTCCTTTGACTTTCCACCAGGAAGATGGATTGGAATAATTCTCATGGAAGCCTTGAAGCCACATGCATTCCTTCTCATCACATGGCTCACAGTGAAAGTCTCGCTGCTCAGGGCCACCACCTTGCTTGCTGCTCCATGCTGTCCAACCCCTGGTGCAAACTCCCGCACCACCTCCCAGCCAAATATGTCCACTGTTTTCTGGACCCTGTTCCAGGGTCTGCAAGGCATTCTCAACCACTGTGGAGGCTCCCTTCACACTGCCCTCACTGATAGTTGGCTCCTTCCCAAGGCTGCTATTCCTTTATCACCTTCTGAAGTGAGGCAGGTCTGCTTTCCAGTCCCTGCAGACCTCAGAGTTAAAATGCCCTTGCTGACCCTTATCACCACTTCCAGATATTTTCTCCTCCGGCCAGCTGACCGAGGCTCAGGTGATTCAGCCAGAGCATCCCCTGCTCTCATCACATGCTTCTCCACCACTAAGCAAAAGCTTATGCACCTGGCTCATAGTCACTCCCCACCCAAATGATGCCCCCATCCTAGGTGCTTTCAGTACCTCCACATGGACTATCCAGTGGCCCTTTGGCCTCCCAGCTCCTTGTCCTACTCATGTCCAGTGACTTTGGGTCCACCTCTTTCACCCACTCCATTGCCACATCCCAGAGCTTGCAATCACAAAACACACAATTTTAAACTCGTAATAATTCAGAGATCTGTTATGTGAACACAATTTAGCCACTCCACTATGTCTACTTTTTCAGCTTCAATGAGACCCTCATTTTCCAGACTTCATTCCATCCCCTGATGGTCAGCTCCTTCCTGGCTTTACTTCCTTCCCTACCAGACTGAGACTCAGTGGCCATGAATTACTTCAAGCAACTTTTGTCATTTCTTCAATGCCCAAGTCCTTTGGCCCTTCTGTCCCATCTGCCTACAAAAATATGGCCCTGGATGGACCCAAATGTCCACCTTCTCAGTGCCTATTCCTGGGAAGCTGAGCAATGCTGAAGCAGAGCACACCACTGCAGAGATGGAGGCCATGAGAGAAGATTTCCGATTTCACCCAGGCCTTCAGTGCTGCCCACCAGCCTTTATTTCCTACACAGCCTATATGCCTCCCATTCCCACCGGTTGCAATTCCCAACTTTCTCCTAAAGTCTTTTATTCAGTTGCCTCTGGGTCACTTCACAGAACCATAGATTCAACCACCATTGTGAGGGGCCTCACACAGCTTCCTGCACCCCCAAAATGTGCTTACGTCCCCTCCCCTTCCTTCCTCTCCTTTGTGTTAGAAGTGCCCTTTCTCCTGCTGACCATGTGTTCTCTGGGACCCTTCTCTGGTTCCCTCTTCAAGACCCAGCTCCAATCCATCAGCATTTGAATAGGCGCCAGTTCTTTGAAAAACACAAAATAAGAGCAAACAAACAAAACCTTCAACTATATAAGTCTCTCTTTCCTCCCTTTGCAGTGGAACATCTTTGAAAAGTGCTAAATTCCCCCCTCTTCTCCTTCCTTTCTCCTCACCCTGCAGCTTTCTCAATCAGGCTTCCCTCCCAACGGTGCCACAAAATCCATCTCACATCACCACTCATATCCTCCTCTAAATCCAAGCATGATTTCCAATCCGTCTTAGGGAATTTTAGAGCGAGCATAGAATTTCAGAATAATAGCACATAAATCCTTATAACCACCACTGAGAATTCAGAAAGGTTTGTGATTCTTTCTTCAAGAAAATAAAAAATATTCTAGGTATGGTGAACCTCGCCATAGGTATGGTGATCCCTCACTCCATCCTTTCTCCAAGCCCAGTCTCCTCTCTTTCTCCTTCACTCCCCAGATCCTGCTGCTATGATTCATTTCCTCTGCCTTTTGAGTCCATGCCTGTCTAGTTCTGCTACACGTATGTGTGCCATGATCAATACAGTGTCTTCATGTACATTTTTAAGAATTGTATTCAATTGGCATGATACTGGCATATAGCATTATGTCTGAGGTTTTCCCACTCAACATGATTTGAATACTATCCACACTGGCACACAAATATCTGATTCATTTATTTTAATTATAATATAGTATTGCACCATATCACAGTAGTGTATTCATTCCATACCAAGAGACTTTCAAGTTACCTACCACTTCTCATTCTTACAAACTATGCAAATACAAATAATAGAATGAGCATGTTTTTGTACAATTGTTTTTGTACAAGAGCAAGATCTTCTCCAGGATATACACCTAGAAGTGGTCTTTCTGGACAGAAACCACATGCACGTTTTCAACATCGCTAAATTATACCAAATTAGTCTCCAAAGTGATATCAACGACTTCTTGGAATGATACTAGTATTCTATCTCCCTTTTGCTGATACATAATATTGTCAGCTCTCTCGGTGTTTGCCAAAATGATGGGTTTGAGATGGCATCTCACTTTGGTGCGAATTCGCATTTCTCTGGTTAAAAGTGAAGGGGAGTGTGTTTTCATATGCGAATTGGTTCCTTGTGTCTCCACTCACGTGAGTCACTTAATTCACCTCTCTTTCCTTTTGGGTTTCCTTTTGGGTTGTGTTTCAAGTAGTGGTGTACAGGTGGTAGTGTTTATCTTTCAGTATCTTTCCCAAATGTCAACTAATCACTAAGTCCTAAATATCCATCAGTCTCTCTACTTTCTGCCATCTCCAGGGCCAGCACCACCCTGGGGGACAATTGCCATGTCTTACCTGAATTATTGTTTAATCAATTTCCTCACTTCTGATCTTGCATCCACTAACCTGTATAGTGACCAGGGGACATTCCCATTGTACCATTCTCCTGTTCAGGAACCGTAAATACTCAAATTATTCTCATTAGCATGACCTGGAGGACAATTTTAGTATAGCCTCTGCCTTCACTTCCATCCTTTCCGTTTTTCTTCTGTAACTCTTACATGCTGTGCTGCAGCTATCCTTCCTGGCTTTTGGCTCTTGTAGTGGGCCCTGCTTTCTGCTGACTGATTGGACCTTTCATGTTTCCCTCTGCTTGGAACCCTTGCACTGGAACCACCCCATCACCACAGACTCCTCACCTGAATACCTCCTTCTCAGTCTGCAGGTCTCAGCCGAGAAAGCATCACTTAGATTTCTTAGTTGCGGGTGAGTATCTCCTCTGCATGCTCCCATGACAACTTTTGTTTATTTCCACAGTTGCATGTGTCATATTATGTCCTCATAGCTGTCTCTCTGTCTGTATCCACCAGTAAGAGAAGCATAGTGATAACAGGGACCACATCAGACTTCTTTGCAGAAGTAACCCCAGCATCTCAGGGGATGCTTGACTTAGAGGAGTGGTGATTGATAACATAAAAAGGGACTTCAGCCTGATCATTCCAGAACTAAAGAGAAATATCTCACAAGGTACTTACTGACTTACTCCACATTCGGTCCACACAGTAAAAGAATAATAATAAACATACAGAAAACTTCACAAAAGACACTTGTGCAAATACAAGATCTTAATCCCCTCAAAATCCATGCTTGAAAGGTGAGGTTCCTGAGTGTACAGGACTCTCTAGAGTGTGTGCTTATCAAATCTTTAGGCAGCTTAAGATGAATTTGACCTAGCTTAGAAAGGAAACTAAAAGAGTCAAATCAGAATATGTATATAAGGATTTTTTTCCTTACTTATCTTTCCTCTTTCAGAACTTAACTGAAACTTGTGTCTGTTCTATACTGCTTGTCTACACAACTATATGTTAATGATAACGTGACTATATATAGTCTTGAAAAGTCATATAGTCTTAAAAAGGTAACTTGTAAAAATAAGAATTACTCTCTGTTCTCCATTATACAGAACCTCTTCATTTGATGCATAGGTTTAGAATAGCTGGATGCGAATGCAATACCTAACATTTGTTAGGTTACAAAATTTTTAGTATAAAAAAATGTGACTTGGACACAGTTGTTGGTTAGAATTCTGGCTTCCTAACCTGAACGTTTAACCTAACAATCTATAAAATGGACGTTTTAAGAAGCGTACTTGTGTCTCAGGGTTATGGCAAGGATTAAGTAAGACATTACATCAATGTGAAAGCCCTTGAAGGATGCATACAACAGGCTCAAAATAAATATTACCATCCTTCCCTTACTATGCAAGAATCCCTCCAAACCATGCCTATTGTCCATCCTCTGCGTGGATCCTCATTTTTAGCTGCATTTCCAAAATGAAAACATGTTTTGAGAGATTGCTAGGAACTAAAACACTGCACAAGGACTTTGGAACATGGAACCATCCCCAAGGTCACATGTATTGGAATCTCCATTTACAGGGATGGAAACTAGGGTACAAGATGAGAACAGATGCTATGACATGGATGGTAGTAATTCACCAAATTTTCAGGTGGGTGTGTTGTCATCACTAAGAGCACCAAAAGCTCACCATTAGGAAGGGCTTGGGAAGTGCTTCATCTTTCTGATAGAGCTGCTATTTTGAAAGACACACAAAAAATGCTGAATGTAGCACATGTCTAGGTATTGGCAAAGCATTTTCCAAAGTTATGTACATAATAAAAAAGGGACAAAGAAAGTGATTACAACACATAAATCTCAGCTCATAGGAAGTTTAAGAAAACAGGTTGGTTCCAGAGCTGATATTCAAACTATACACTATGCCTAAGTACACCAGCTATTGACAGCTTATATCATTACTGATCACTACCCAAATCACCCAAATATTTTGAATATCTCACCAGTTGAGTAAAAGAGTAGCTGTATATGTGTTTCCTTCTGTGCATAACACTTGATTTGATCTTGAATATTTTAAAATTCCAATTTCTACTTTAAGGAAATAAAAGAGTTTCAAATCCATATCACATGACCTGAAGTTAGAGATTTACATTCCCAACTCCAGGATAGACAACCAGTTAACATCCATGATTTGCTTTCATAAATTTCTCTAGGCTTTTTTTTTGTTAGCAGTAGTAGTAATCATCCATAAAATGGAAACAATAGCACTTACTCTTATCTAGTTCACACTAGTTCTGAAACTCCATCAGATAATTTGGGTAAAAAGATTTTGAGTGTATCAATGCTGGATAATGCAATTTGTGAACCTGGAAGCCAATGCTTTTCCAGAGCGGAGTTTCTTTCAAATAAATGTGTTATTTATAAAAGCATTTCTTAGGAAATTGAATACAGGAATGAAGGAAGATACTCAGCGAGTAAATCCTGCATTTACGTTGAATCCATCTGGCTTCCTTCTTGTGGGGTGGCTGCCCACCTTGGGTGTCTGCCTCTCCCAGCACTAAAACGGTGAAGGAGCAAAGCTAAGTGAGAGCAGAGAGAACTGCCTTCACGGCTGTATGATGGGAGTTCCGTTTAGAGGTTCAGTGGGGAAGAAAGACCTGGACACCACCTACAGTTTGTAAGTGAAGTGCGGCACCCTGGTCCGTCACTGCAATTTGATTCTTACAAAGGAAATGGGGAGGGGTGGGGGGGAAACACTTTTAGGTTTTGTCTTCCTCAGGCTTTTTTCCAATAAGACTTATACACAAAAGGAAAACTTTTTGAGCCTTGACTATGTCTTCCAGTACAGACAGTGACAACTACTTAAACTGCATTTAAAAAGCGCTGAGTAGTTGATCCCAGTACCTAATGATGTTACCCATCTTGTCGGTGTCTGACTGACACTAAAAATAATAAATTGGAACAGAAAATGATTTTACAGGATCTGTGGGTTGACAGGCAGGCTAACTGTAATATCCTCCATTACACTTGTCATTGAATTCTATATGGTTCAGCTCTGAACAAGGAAGATACGGTTGTACTATGATTTCATGATTTTTATCTTCAATCATCTCTCTCTCTCCAACATATAAAATTAATTTGCCTTCTTACAAATGCAGTGAAAATTGGGGACCAAAAACACTTTCTCTGTGGTGAAACAAATATTGTGGGCATCCTATTGCACAGGCAGGAGTGAACTAATAAATTAAAAACTGTCATTCCTGAATTATCTAGAATATCACCTCTGAGACAGCTATTTCCTTCAAATGATCTAGTAAATGTATAAATTCAAAATCAATAGTCGTACCTGCTGTCTCACTGGAATCCATTTGGGGAATTGTTTTAAAAGAACTATGCTTGCAAGACATACAACACAATGTAGCCATAGATTTGCTCTAAACAGTTAGCATACCAAAATTAATTCTTATAATCATTTCAAAATGGTTGGGGGCTTACATTTTTAGCACAGTTGCATTTTTTTTTATTTCAGTACATCATTATAGATTTGTTCTTTGAATTTTGAAGACGAGAAATAAAGTTCAGAGAAAGAAGTTTAAAACATTCCTACTTTTCATTTTAAGTAATGTCTGTGAATCGAGGATGATTTTTAATTTTGATTCATTCAATGAGCTCTCCTAATGCAATGATTTTCTCCATGGAAGTCCTTAACCACAGTGGCCATTTGCAGCTGATGATTTCTTTTTTAAATAAATAATTTATAAAGCCACTATACACTTATACTTTTACACTGAAAGAGAGAGAGCGAGAACAGAATTGCATCTTAAACTCTATTTACAAATTTACCTTAGCAGGCCCTCTTACTGCCAATAGGAAATGATGTTGCATATTTAATTTGCTCTTTTGTTACAACGGGGCTTAGGTTAGTTAATTTCAATTTTCGATTTCAAAAGCTATCAAATATGGCTCAGATGAGAAATCAATTTTTCTCAGCTGCCTCTGTTTTTGTGATGGGCAGCTTCTCATTGGTGGAAGGTGAGCCACGTGGAATGGCAAGAGATTAGTTCACCAGACCCCGTGTTTCTGCCATCTCAATTACTGCCTGCCTCTTGTAATTTAGCCTTATAACACCTAATTTCAAGACAGAACTCATATTTAATTCATGAAAGCTTCCACAAGAGTAATTGTGAAATAAATTGCCATAGAAGATATCCATTTGTGACTCATTTTAATTTTGCATGCTGGTAGCATGCTATTTATTCTACTTGTTTAACACTTTAGCACAAACATTTTTTTTTTTTTTAAATATTGAACTTTAGGCACTGATCGTGGCTAACTTTGCACCATTTTCTCACATTACATCATCTCCTATACTGGGATTTCCTTTCACAAAACTTCCACTCGGTGGTATCTCCAAAGGTGGTTGGGATCAAAAACTTATAATCTAATTATTGAATGTGTTGTGATGTTCTGCCCAGAACTTTAAAAGTAGCAGCTAGAATCACAAATGACAGCAGATGAATGGTAGTCAGATGACAAGGAGCATTCAAAAGGCAGAGAAATAAACAGTTCAGTATTTTAAACAAAGGCATACATTACACATATTGACATTTACATTTCAACGTTGGTATATATTTTAAAATTCTTGAACCAAAACATATATATTTCCTGTGTATACACACCATTTTGTCCTTTTCCTCCCTGTTGCTATGCCAACAAGGTGGGTGAGGCCGTCTCAACTGCCAAACTCAGCTGTCATCCCTTCACCCTAAAAGCCTTATAATTGCTTTTATTTGCATACGACAATTAGGCAGGATGGCTCACAGCGAGAAAAACCAACCTTTCTCTCCCCAAGTGCACACAACGCCAGCCTGTAATTTATAAAAGATACGCGCCATGTGGTGGAGCACTAAAATAGAGTGATGAGTCCTTTCATCGGATTGTAAGCCATTAACAAAAGAAAACATCCCCTTTCAGGCTATAAAAAATGCCTATCTGGTGTGAACCTGCAAAATCACAAAGTCCCCCCCTCCTCAGCTCCCCTCGCCTGGACCCTTCACATTCATTATCACATTGAACTCAAAACGAGTTCTGGTGAAAGAGTTACATTTCGGTGTTTATGAGTAATGGGGTGCAAATAAAATCCACACTGGGCTAAAATTGCATCCAGAGCAGTTGGTGTTCAGAGGTAGTTTTCTTTTTCTTCTTTCCCCCCCTTTTTTTAAAAAACCCTTGTTTTGCACCACGTTGCATGTTAAAATGTCATATTAATATAGTCATTATTACCTTTTTTCTTTGGGGAAACCATGGCAGGATTTTCCAATCAGCATCAGGTCTGTGAAAGCTCAAGTCAGGAGGAATGTGGATGGTTTAAATCATCTTCTGTTTCAGTTTTCAAAAGGTCTTCAAAAATTAGTGTCTAGTGTAAAAGGTCAAAACGTGGTTGGAAATCATTTCAGTGATTTATTGTCATCATTTTTTTCTGGTGGCTTTAATTCTAATTATTAAGATATTTTAATTTTATTCTTGCAGGCTGCATAAACTCTAAGATAAAATTTGAAACAGATTCGTTTTTAAGCAACATTTTAAGTAACCAATTAGGTTTTTTTTAGCCCTTTCTCAGAGTTTGTGGCATTAGAGACCTTTACTTTCTAGAATGAGCATCCAGTTTGAACTGCCTTTCCTCTAAACTGTCCCAGCTTTAAAACTATTATTCAGGACATTAAAATTGTGACCTATTTCTTTCTCTAAGAATCTTTTAAAAGGCAGTCTACACTCCATTTTTATTTACCATTTACTGAATAAATATTGATCGTATAGGCAATTTCGGTCCATGATCTTCAAATGGATACAACTATTCACAAATCACACAGGCACATGTCTGTCGCTATGCTTTGGAGGGAACTATAATTACAATCAGATCTTGAAATAGTTTATCTAGATTAAATTCTATAACTGAGTTTTTACTCAAACATCCACAAGTGAATTATGATGAAGAATTTGCTAAAGCAACAAAATTTAAAAGTAGACAAAAAGTAAAGAGAAAAGTAAACGAGTCCCATCAAAAAGCAGTGATGAAATTAAAAGCAAAGCATTGATTATCTGGTTCGAAAAGTCAAATTCCTTCAGCAAATTATGAAAACTGGGGCCTGGAGAAAGTGAAGAGATGCACAAGAAACTCACACAAAGAGGACAAAAGACATGAATGACAATTCATGAAAGAAGTTGAAATGTCAATAAATATACAAAAAAGTGCTGAACCTCACCAGTGGGGAAAGAAATGCAAGTTTTAGAAACATTCAATCTATGTTTTCACAGGTTAGAACGTAAAGCCGTGATGATATCATTTTGGCAAGGACACGGGGTGACAGGCTCTCCACCATACAGCCCATCAACATGTAGATTGTTACCCCTTGGCCAGAGGACAATTTGGCCATATGAAGTGAAATTTTAAATGACCATGCTGTTTGGCCCAAGAATTCCCCTTCTAAAATTTATTCCAATGAAATGATCAGAGAAGAGTGAACAAATATACTCAGATGGTTTTGTATGCTATCTGGGCTATTTCATCAATACCAAAATTTTGAAAAAAGCTAAATGTTCATAAAAATAGGTTACATATAACCCCTGTGGTGGAGTATCATCCAAACATAAAAATGTTGATATACATCTGCTTTCCAAGAACATCTATTCATATGTGTGCATGCACACATATATGTAGTATGTTATTCCACTCATGCAAATATATATGGAATATATTATTTCATTCATACACACACACACACACACAATAAGTCTGAAAGGTCTGCCGTAACCCATTAGGAATGGTATTGCAATGAGATGGGTTGGACGTGAAGGAGCTATATATAAGTTTCTGGGTGTTGTTTTAGTTCAGAACGTTTTCAAGGACAAGATACATTCATGAATAGACTTCCTACAAACTGTTTTATTTTCTATGACAACAGATATCAAAACTTCCCTGACATTGCTGTTTCGTATTTTTCTTTTTCTTTTTCCTTTCTAGAACCACTGTTGACCTCGTTGTCCACCTCCCAAACCCCTTCTGCAATTTGCAGTCTCCTACTTAACTGTTACACCTACTCTACCCAAACTCTCACTTTAAAGAACTTATCAACATTTCAGGGGTTCATGTAGGAAGGATAAAATAATTCTAAAATGATTGAGAATGTACATTGGTACTTCCCTGCTAGAGTTCTTGACATTAATTGAGGAATAAGGGAAAAAATTAGAAATGCTCATATTCTAGAAAAGGCCTTCCCATATGACAAGAAAGCAGGCAAGTCATATAGGGACCTTGCATGGAAGTTGAGCTCTACCTCTGTTTACTGAGTAACAAAGTCTGTTTATTCTTGGGTTTCCAGCATAGTTACAGTAAGTGCTGAATAAAAAATAAAAATAGTTGTTGCATCAATGGGATGAAACTGAAAGCATTACAGTCAAGCAGGAAACTTCGTAGCACAGATTAGCCTATTCATGCTGGCCTGTAGTAGAGGGTACGGGGAACCTTTAAGAATTAAACTAGACCCATAAATACTGACAACAGACTGTTTGTTACCACAGGGGAGGAGAGTGGGGGATGGGTGAAATAAATGAAAGGAATAAAGAGGTACAAACTTCAAATTAAAAATAAATTAGTCAAAAGAATGAAGGGACAGCATGGAGAATGTAGCCAATAATATTGTAATATATTGGTTTAGTAACAGGGGTTTAGTCACTGTGCTATACATCTGAAACCAATGCAATGGAATATATATCAATTATATTCCAATAAGTTTTTTTAAAAAGATTTAAACTAGTAGTTGCCTCTCCCTGGCAAAGCAGAGAGGAAAACTCAGCTATTTGTCTAGGTAAGTCAGTATACAATCACTCAACCTTGTGCACAGAAATACCCAGATGTTTGAAACAAATTCACCTTACAAATGATTTCGTTGTGTTTTGCCAGATTTACTTAAATACTTTCTTTATTCACTGTTTCACTTGACTAATTAGTACTAGCTCTGAGGTCATAAAATTTTAGAACCGAAAAATAAAATAATCCAAAGAAAATTAATAGTTGTGAACTTTTATCAGAAACATAGAATAAAAATGTCAACACTATTCAAACTTGAAAAATACATTCTGCATTTTATTAACACACATATTCTACACAACTGGAATTCCTTAAAATCAAAGGAAGCCTAATATTCTGATTGATTAAAAATATACGTTGCTTGTAAGATGTTCCTATTCCAGGAGAAAAAATGAATTTCTTTGTCCTCTTACAATTTATAGTACACACAGAATAATGGTAAATACTTGGAAAGATAGATGAAATGAAAGTTTTCTTGAAGATGGCTTTAATGTGTAGCATATACACATTTACTGGAGGAACAAAACACATAAGAAATTGGGTAAAAGAAAAATATGTAGGATAAAGTTTTCTAAGATCATCCCTAACTTACTTTTTGGCTATTCAATAGATTCATGTCACTATTGGCTCTATTGATCCATTAAAAAATTATAACAATACGTGCATCTTAAGAACAGTGCTTCTCTGTGGGTTTTTTATGCATCTCAGAGGCAAGGGAAATTCTCTTTTTGGAATATAATAAGAAATATAATGAATGAATTGGTTATATTTGGAAAAAAAGGAAGTTCTTTATCTGCATTTCATACAAATTGTTTATTTCACTTTCTAGAAGAGCTTTCAAAATTACGAGTATTATTTTAAGAAAGTATGCATAAACTTTGTAATTTTCCCTTATTCATGAGAGTACTGTTTATGAGGTGAAAATACAAATGGGACAGCATCATGAGAAAAATGCTCTTCGGCGCAGCTGAATTTTGTCTATTGTCTGCTTCCTCTAAGCTGCCTTTCATTAGGGGCTGGGGCACTGGAAGGTGGGAACAGTGATTCAGAGATTCAGAGACTATTTACTGCCTAGGAAATATAAAAATCTGGTCACTTTCCATCCACAGAGCTGTAGATAGCCCCTTCACTTTATTAGGTATCCTATTTCCAGAAAAAGAGGTACAAAATTTATCCCAGGGTACTGAGTGCACGATTAGGAGAGAACATGATGCATTATTATTTGTCATTATGACTGTGGTTCAAATCAGATCATATCAAAGGAAAAAGAGTTCGCACTTTTCTTTTCCAAGGATAGTCTTCAGTTCTTTGTCCACAGTATTTCTGCCGCAGTATTTGTTGGCAAATGCCCTGTCTAAACTAGAATACCTTGGAAAAACTGTCCAGCCAGAGCATTGTACCTTTTGGCTGTAGATCCTTTAAGACTTTACTTTCTTCTATCTTTTTTGGTTTTCTCCCCACATCTGTAATAAAAGGAATCCATGGGTAAGAACTTTAAGTCTTACATGACACCTTGTGCAGAGTGAATATTTGTGAGACATTAATAACAAATTTGGAGATGCTCAAACAGGGACCCCTTTATGCTCCCTTTTGTACCTCCGCCCCGGGCTCGTGAACCACAGAGCTGACTCTGACACTTTTAGGGAACAAAGTGTCCCCAGCTCTACCTCTCCGGCCTCAATTCAAACCTCATCTAAGAACTCCTGAAACGAAGCTGTCACTCAGGGCTGCTTGGGGACCTGTCACCACAACATTGAGCCTTTCATTTTGATGGGTCAGCCTGCAATCCCCTTGAAAGAGAAGTCCGTGCCACCGTGGTCTCTCTTTCCACGGGAATTCTGAATTCTAATGAAACTCCAAATCGCTCAATAAAGGCAGGGGCACAAGGAAGTAATCCAACGCAGATCTGAGTGAAATTTGTATTTTATCTTTTTTTTTTTTTCCCCAGCCCATTATTCTAATCACTTAGGTGGTTCACAAAGGGTTGGTTAGCAGTTCAGGCCCAAGAGGAATGAGGTGTCCTTTGTCCGGATGCTACACTGAGATTAGGTAGCAGCTTTCTGAAAATGAAAGGCCATGGCTCAAATTTCCTTGGGTAAATATCCATCCTTCTATTGTACTTTGCACCTACAGGGCTACACATACATTTCTCATGTGCGCTGGGCTGATAGAGAAAAGAGAAATTCACATTAACATGAGGTTTTTTTTATGTTTTGTGAATCCATGAAACTGTCTTTCAGAAACCTCATGTGAACCTTTTGCCATAAAATGAAGAAAATAGCATTGTTACTCTATGATCAGAAAGCAGGCATGTCTCAGATAGATCATCTAGATAACATCATATAAATTATTCTTCTCTTTATATTCTTTCAACAGTGTCATATTTTTGTGATACTTATGTTGTGTGTCATAAACTGTTCAACCACTGTCTTTTCTTTTTTGGGGAAATAATTGATAAAACTTCCACAAGGGAGGCATTAATGTGATTGCCCACTAAATTCTCTTAGTATATTTTTATGTATATGCTAGAATTATATGTGTTAATTCATATGAAAAGGCAATTCACTCAGAACTCCATCAGTGACTTTTGTTAGGTCTTTCCAGTATATTTATACAGAGCATTATTGTGTTCCTAGTTCATTTAATAAGATAGATAGTAAAAAGTTAGATAGGTACATAGAAAATAGACACATAGAAGATACAAAGATAGGTAGATATTTAAAGATATATAGGTATACATTACATATCCATAGAGATAATAAAGTTGACTTCATTATTTTGTTAACAAGCTGAATGCTGGTTAAACTTTATTTTATTATTCAGCCTTCATGAAGAGCTAACAACCAGTATTTAAAGTGCTACCGTATCCTTCCAACCCTTACAACTTTATAATCATATTTGCATTACTTAAAACCTAAAAACTAGCCAGTCCGTATTGTCTGCCTCTACTGTGACACATCACCTTGAATATGTCAACTGCCTGTACGTTAACTGTCCAGAGAACATCTGTTGTAACTCCAGGTGCTTATGTGTCCGGACATTGCTGGATTTTTTTTTTCCCAGTTGATACAGAGAATGCAACATACCATTGCATGTAAAACAATTCCTCCACACTCAACCTGGTATTTCATTTTGGGGTTTTTTTGGTTTGTATTAAGGGGAATATTTGAAAAACCACCAATATCAAATGACAATATCTCCAGTACTTGTTTCCATGATGCATTTTATTCTTTATGCAGCTACTACGAAAAAAGAGTGAAATGTCCTTTAAAAAAACTGTAATCAACCCTTTAAAGGAGGAAGAAAGAAAATGAGAGAAAGTGGAGAAAGAGATAGGGAGAGAGGGAAAGAGAGGATGGTGGAGACACAACTTCCGTTCCTTATCCATTCTTTGTGTCATACATGGAAACATTAGTATGAACTCCAAAGCCAGTGTGGTCACATTTGCAGATTTCCATTTTGCATCAAATTGATTAAGGTCATTGACTTGGGCTTTACTTTGTCTTTATAGTTAATTATTTCCCCTTTCAGCCTTTTTTTCCATGTGTGCTGAATGCCTGTATGTATATGCATGTGTGTGCATGTATGTAAATATACATACACAAAATGTATTCCCTTTGTCTTCATCAGTCTAAGTCACATATCAATTGTATACAGACACACACACACACACACACACACACACACACACACACACACTGAGGCTTGGGGAGAACTTTAAAATTAAACACTACAGAGCTTTCAAAACAGTCTGAAACAATAGACACTGTTATTTCTAAACTGCAGAAGCCACTCACATTGCCTGAGGCTTTATTTTATTGTTTTGTAATATTTTCTTAATATGAAGTGTAAGGACCCAGCGGGGCAGTTCATGCTAAATTTTCGTTATTTTATTTGCTGTGGCTCAAGGACAGACCTAGAATATCCACGCACCTCAATCCCCTCTAAAACTTGACACTCCTTATCAGAGAGAGAAATTCTAAACTGGTTTTTTTTTTTTCTTCCATCTCAGGGATAAACACCTGAATGAAAAAGCTGGTCCAATGAGACTGGCAATGGCTGGCTAACTATAACACGCAGCTCTTCAGTCCTTACGCCTCTTCAGTATGGAGGTAAATTAGAGGATCCATTTTAATTCTTCTTTCTTGCAGCCCAGAAGATGGAACAATTATACTTCAACACAAGCTAAAGAAAAAATGTCAGTTTACTTGCAACACTGACCAATCACATGTGTGTGTGTGTGTGTGTGTGTGTGTGTGTGTGTGTGTGTGTGTGTGTGTGAGAAAAGTGCATTGGCAGCTCAGCTTCCACTACTCATCGAGAAAAGTCTTCATTTGCCACTTGGGAATTCACTTCTGAAGCTTTAAAAACATTTCACATGCAGAGGAACATTGCCATTTACTGGTACAAAACTATGGCTCTTGATGAAACAAAATTCATGGGTACTAACCATGCAAAATGTACACCTGCGTTTGTGTTCAGCTTGGGCAATTCTTCAAATCAGTATTTCAATGGATGGTTCTTTACATAAACCATTCTAAAAACAGACTTTACTAGAAAAACCTTGAATCTGACAAACCATTTACTCCTGGTATTTGCATTTAACCACAGGATTCAGTCACTTGTCTTCTCTTCACTAATAGTCGTTCAGGTTATACAATCAAAATGGGCTTCCAGGTCCGCGTTTGGGCCTGAGAAATCTGGATCTCTGTTTGAATTTCATTCATAAGATTAGCCTATGTCATCTTATTCCACAGGAGCAAGTTTTGGTGTTGGAGAAAGGCTTCCAGCCATGAATTCATTGAGACAGCAATGCATCTGTGCACCCCTGAGGAATGAAGGAGCCCATATCTGATGTGAAAATGTCTGCCATTACCAGAATCATTTTTTTTCCTCTCCACTCTCTCTTTCTTTGGTAACTCAGGCAAAATTCTGGTGAGTTTTGAGTGTTCCAACTGGAGGCCGGGATTCCGGACATGCGTGGAGCCCACGATGCACACACTCCAACTGGGTGAGGTTCTCTTGGGCATTCTCCTTCCCATGCCCCGAAGGACCCAGGCGGGGAGGACCCTCTTTCTTCACTCACCCAACCATCTCTTGCCCACTGTTCCCCCAAGTAAGGGAGAATGAGAAGGTGCCCAGAAGTGTTTTGAAACTGCAGGCAGAAGATGCCATGGAAGTAAATAATAATTTTATTAATTGCCTCAAAATAGAAAATGTTGAGCTTAAATCAATGCCACTTTCTTGGGAATAAACACTAAATATAACAGCCAAAGCGATATGGTTAAAATTAACTTGCAGTTTCTTTTCAAGCTGGTGAGATACAATTAAAAATGAGGGATATTGCCAAATCTCATTTACTGCTTTCTTGTGAATAATATCTGTACATCCAGGTCTTCATTATACTTATCAGTGGCATAGGAATCCCATTGCATCTGCTTATTCTTAATTTTTATCAATGGAAAAAAACATTATTAAATTCCCATGAGACATTAATAGCCCCGGAATACTCACTAGACCTGCTTCAGCAACCAAGAATTCAGCTGCCATCCTCCTCCCCCGCCCTCCCTCCTTGCCTGCCTCCACTTCCGTGTGTGTGTGTGTGCGTGCGCGCGTGCACACACACGCGTGCACATGCACACAGAGGTGGAGGGTGCACACACACACATGAGCTTCTTCCTCTTTGGCTGCAGTGTGCAAAATAAATGGCTGTTCCTGACTGCTCACAGTATGCCAAACAGCACTGAATGGGTTAATTGGCATTTTAAAAAGGTAATTGTAAAGTGCAACCTGCAGGGTTATCACCAGCATTGGGAGGTGGAATGAAGGTCTCCCACCCACTGGAGGCGCTTACATCTTGAAGAGCAGGCTGAAGACAAAAGCGATGTTACTGCTGTTCCTTGATTTTCCCTTTCAGCTGTAACTGTTATCCCCCAATGTTCTCTTTTAAATTTACTGTATCAAGCCAGTAGTTAGAGAAGAGGCGTGTGTGCTCTGTCCTGACTATGGAATTACTTTGGGATTTGATGGTAGCATAATATATGGTAAATCATTATATGTGTGGGGGTTTTTTAATCATGCATAATGTATATGCACAGGATTTGTTTGGAAAAGCACCCCAGAATGACTGGAGTCACAGAGAGACCAAGATAGTTTAAGACATTTCCATGACTTTCGGTGTGGAATCTAACATTTTTAAATGGGTTTTTAAACAGGTAATTGTAAAGCATACAGAAATGCCGTGTACCTCAGAATGTGATTACCATAACCGAGAGAACCACACAGCAGGCAGCTGCCACTGGCACCCAACCTCACTTCTTGGTTTAACTTTGAAGAGAAAGTGTTTTGGCTGGCAGTCAGAATACCTTCCATTATACTTGAGCAGGAGAAGAACAAGGAAAAGGGATTATTAAAAGGGGATTTCCAACTGGTATGGCAAACAAACAAAAGGGGTAAAATATTCCACCTCTATTGGGATTGACTGTGCCCTTGTCTGGGTTCAGACAGCCCCACACAAATAAGCACAAACGCGCTTCCCTGTGAACGGCACCAAGTCAAGGACTAGGACTATGTCTTATTCATCTTCCTATCCGTTGCCATTCTCAGCACAGTTCTATACATATAGTAGATGTTCAGGAAATACGGTCGAATTCAATAGCTGTGTTACATAGAACAGTGTTAGAAAAGGATCCTTTACTTAAAATAAAACATTAAGGATTGAAGTTTGGCCACACCAGAAGAGGCTGGAATTCAGACTGCCTAACTATTAAAAAAAAAAAAAACTATAGTAATTCCTACTCCAGAGAAAAAAAATGTATTATATAGTAAAACACAATTTCTTATAATAGTTTTTTGTCAGGGGCCCCATTCTTCCATGATATGGAAGAAAGGGTCATTATAAAGATAAAGAAAACTCTCCAGCACATGATGGATCTTTGGTGTAAAAAGAAGAGATAATATCAATTTACTCCTCCATGCCTTGCATCCCACCACACACACACCCGATTCAATTATTCCATCTGCCCTTTGCACAGCCACCAAACCCTAAGATAATTGGCCTGAAAAGATCCCATCATCGTAAGTATTGCTAAGTAGCAAAGCCAGAATCTTACACATGAGTATGGCCAAGATTTCGGGCAGACAGAGCCTCTAAGTTTGGACAGTGCCTCATGCACCCATGCACGCGCATGCACACACACACACATGCCTGCACACGCACACATGCCTGCACATGCACACACACACCATCCCACTGGGAAGCTCTGAATTGGCTTGCCCCTCTGCCCCAGCCCATAAACAGAGCAGGAACCCACACCAGCCCAAGTTTTCTTTCCTGCAGGCAGCTTCCCTTTTCAGAGAAAACAAAGTAGGGAGGGGATCGCAAAGGATCAATACCTCTTCTGGTGCAAACAGAAGAGTGAACAAATATAATACAAAATGAACTGCATTCACGTGGGCTATGAAAATTGCTCCTTTTTACCTCACCTCCTTGTTATCTCAATTAATACTCGATTAGTATAATTAGCACTAATTTACTGTGACTTTAATAACTTGGGGTAATTTCATCTAATCTATTTCATATCCATAGCCAATATTACAACAATCAACAGTGGCATTCTTTTTTGGGGGGCTGATGTTGGCTTATTTGCCCACTTCCCTTATGGGAAATTATTCACGATTACTGCTCCCCTAACAGGCACGCTTTTTAATGGTTTGCAGCGGAATTGGACTGCCAGCATTCTAGAACACGAGGACTGCTGCTCCCCCTTTTGCCTTCTGCATCTTTACTTACTTGTGTCCAGGCCTAATGCAGTATAATTGAAACAATTTTATTGTCTGGAGCTACTCATTCTAATGTTTCAATGACAGAAAATACTGGTCAATTTGACAAGTTAATATGACTTCACTGGTCATTTGAACTCCTTTAAGCCAATGGGTGCTAAAATTGCTTGTCACCTCCTTTCACCTGCAAGCGGAATTCAACCAGTATGTAAGATTGACAGGGAGGGGGAGAGGGAGAAAGTTTTTCTCTGAAAAGCAGCTCTATCAGGAGTAATTGCAAGTTTTGATAATTGATAGGACACAGCCCATCTTTTCGACGGTAGGATCCCTCTAAGAAGCAACATTTGATTCTCCTGTTCTCCACCTTTACAAAAAGACCCTAAACTTTGTGTCTGGTCTCATGTGCTAAAGACTTGACCAATCTCATTCTCCCTTTCTGACTATATGAAACACTATCTCCTTAAAAATACTGCTTAGTCACTAAGGGATCAGATGTGGTGAATCATTATTCAAGATGGCATTTAAAGGCCATGTTTCTCAGCAGCCACCACCGACGGTGGTTCTGAATGTCCTACTATCCAAAACAATCTCATAAACAAGATTTCAGAGTAACTGCTTTGCAGGTAAGCTGTGCAAAATAGGAACTATCCTTGTGTGTAGGTGTGTATGTGTGTGTGTGTGTGTGTGTGCATTTCTGAGCCATTTTCAAGTGACCTTAGAAAATGTTGTTTTAAACAGTAAGTTTACGTATAACAAAAATATCCACTTTTTAGACTAAATAGTCTGCATGTTTATTTTGTGTAAATCAAGTCCAGATTGCGTTGTAGGACCCTGTGTCACTCTTCTAATACTTTTCTAAGAAAATCCTTGATTCTAATGACAGGAGTGAGGGCCCTACCAGTATATGTTGACCTTTCCTTACAACAGCAAAAGCATTCTATACCATTTGGGGCATTATTCATTCTTGAAAAGTATCTTTGAAAAATATCCCATTCTTTCATGAATTGGACTGGACTTCATTTCCACAGGTAGCTGGTACCTGATCATATAAGTGCACCCTGGGCTAGAACGGTCAAAAGTACACCTTGCCACCTCCCATTTTCCATATTTCATAGGGAGGGCTGCAGTCACCACGGCTTAGCACTTTGTTTTTAATCTCATTATTTTATTTTTGAAGGATTCACACTCTTTTACATTGGAAAAGTACCTTGCTTCCCAGCATCAACACATGAACCTTCTGCCCACTTGAAACAAAACTTGTATCTGAGTTGTGAAAAGCATGCCATACCACTAGAAAAGTCAAAATGGTTCTTAGAACCTTACAATGCTTTCTCAGCACCTGTGATGTTACTCTAAAAAGATAAAATCCAATTTAAACTTGTACACAGAAATACGTAGAGTCAGTTTATTGCCCCTACCCTCCCTGCCCAAATCACTGCAATGTAGTCTGTGGATGGAGGTTTTACAATATATATTTTAAGATTTTCAATGAAAAACAATTTCCTGGGACTCATTACCCAGAGCATGATGGTATCTGAGCCTAGATAGAGGCTAATGTTTTCCCCTTTCATATTTTTTGCTCTTTCTTGGTGTTCAGACCTTCAACACTGGAGCATATATGCCAAAAATGGTTCCTCAGAACAGAAGGTGGCCTAATTATTAAAAAGAATGGCCTTCCTGCCCGTGATGATCTGTCTATTTGTGTATAAAATCCTACAACTGTGAAGGCCTCATGCACTGCAAAAGAAAAGGAGGGGGTAGAGGGAAAAAAAATCAAAGTCCTCAGTGGAGATACATCAGAGAGATTACACAAGAAGGGGGGCAGAGTTTTCAAGCCCCCAGAATTCTTGACCAAAGAAGTAGTTAGTCCCAGGTCTACATCAAAAGGAAGCGGCATTCTGTGTCATTGCTAGACTTTTCTGTGATGTTTTGCCCTTAGCCTCAGAGTAATCAAAAGTCACATTAAAAAAAAAAAAGATAGGCTATCCCTTTAAAATTAGATCATGGCTCCGTATTAATATGCAGAATGAGTTGTCAATTGACCAAGCAACAAAAGTACTTCCTCATATCCTCATTTTCACTTCTATCTATGAATATTTTAAAACCCTAATGTGCGCTTGGTCATTTGGGTTTTAAGTGAAGACTTATCACAGTGTAAAACCCTTCATTTTTATCCCTTAGCTGAAGGCTTCTTTTTCCCTTTTCCAGGGTGTCATTAAAAATCTGATGCCAAAAGCCGGGACTTGGCAAGGTTTGCAATATAATTTGCAATCTGCAGTGTTTGCTGGCTAGCCCCCCACCTGCCCCCCCTCCCTTTTTTCCCCCCTTACCAGCCTGCCTGCTAGAGTCAATAGGGGGCATCGCTCATCTGTCTAAAAGAAAAATAGCAGCATACTAATTAGAATTCTATTTGCCAGAAGCCTCAGAGTTGCTGTGCTTATAGATTTCAAGCTTCTTTTGTTTGAATTAAATTGCCAACTTTTTTTTTTCCTTCCTTCTTTGCAGTAGCATGAGGGAGCGGGTGCCTTATTTGACGGAAGGGGAGCTGGGGGAAGGGGGAAGGTTATGCGCGGGAAGAGCCTCAGCTATGGAAATGCTGAGGAAATGTCAGGCTTGCGTTTAAAAATGCCTGGTATGCTTTTCAGGCGCTGACTCCTGTCTCACGCGGAGTTGTTTTGGGGGGAACTTGTGGGAAGGTGGAGAAGTTCAAAGGGCAGAGGCCAGCTCTCTAGAGTCGAGGCCCCCAGCCCGCGCCCCTTGCCTGATGCTGAAATTCTGGTGGGGAGCTGACATGCTCTTCACCCCATGCAAAGCCAGATGGTTCATGCTCCACTGAAAACCTTGAGCTGGGGTCACAAGCTGGTTCATAATGGAACACAATCTTTCTTGCTCCATCAAATATTCCTCCCAAAGATTGGGGGAATGGAACCCACATCCAAGATACAAAGAAAGATACCCTATTTAATATTTGTCTGTTTTTATGACCCTTTAATAAAGTTCTCATGGTCCCTTCTTAAAATGTCCTATTTTCCCATGAAGAATTTGAAAATAATAGACAGGTTCTATTTCAAAAATAGCACACCAGCAGAAAATCAGGGGTTCCAGAAAAGTATCCAAATGTTTTGCTGAGGAAGCCTACCATGATTCAGCATAATCCCAGGGTCAGGAATGTATGCCTGAATCCTATGAAAGGCCTGGGATGAACTAAAGGGGAGGGCTAGACCTGGGAATTAGCAATTTGCTTCTGAACTAATATAAAGATTTAGAGCGGCTCACTATAAAGTTAATTGTCCTTTGAAAAGCCAGAAACAAGGAACGCATACCCTCTCAGAGGTTCAAGTACATGACAATGAAATTTTCATTCCAGATGCAATTGTCCACAAAAGAATGAACTATTTTATATATGAATGTGTGAAAACAAAGTTACCTTAAATATAATAAAATTGTATTGACTGATACAACATAGAGATTGAAGCTCCTGTTTCTTCAGTAATTTTATCATGAGGAAAATACTTCGTTATAAAGCAAAATAGTTCGTTTTTGGCATTTTGTACCACAGACGTATGGGTTAGATCTGAAATGCTTTATCCATCCCCACCCTCAATCAAAATAGCCTGTAAGAGTGTTGAAACCCAAAAGGGAAATCATGAATGAAAAAAATGAACCATAACCTACATTATTAATGGTAACCTCTTAGCTGCTTAGTATATATTTTTTTCTTTATTATTAGTCCAGTTTGAGAGATAAAGATGAGATCTCATTTTTGTGGACCTGGGTATTACACGGAAGCTAGTTCAAAGGCAATTATCTGAAAGAAATTTGCTGAACAGAATATCTGCATGGACTCCACGTGCTTACAGATGTTAGTAATGCATTCCTTGGAACTGACACATTTTTTTAATGACTTTATTTATTACTTATTTTTATTTTTTTATTAAGGTATCATTGATGTGCACTCTTATGAAGGTTTCACAAGAAAAACAATGGGAACTGACACATTTTAATTGAAGTAGTTCTGGGATCTGTATCTTGCCTAAGGAAGAACTGATTTTGCATATATCACTAAAGAGGCAAACATTTCAGGATGGTTAGAAATTATTACTTCCTGTACATAAAGTAGAAATTTTTAGTTATACAAGTGTTGCTTTCTCCTTCTCTACACTCTTTTAAATTTCTTAATAGTACTTCCAGCTGAGGAGCAAAATATGAACACAGTATCAAGTAAAACCCGGAGGGAGCAACCAACTCCACTCACATCTCTGAATTTCTTTTCCAATTTGAAGCCTCCAAGGCTCTAGTCCTCCCTTATCTGTTCTTGTTATAAAAAGTGGCAGGAGGCAGAGAGGCAGAATGACCCACAAGATGGCACCTGTCACCAGGACATCCTTCCTGCACCCTGCAGGACAAATTTTGTTTGAACTCAACATGGCCTCTGTCATATCTTCAATTTCCCTCCACTCCTGGCTCTCTCTTTATCCCCTTTATGCAGGCCAGGCTGTGTACCAGGCTTCTGAAACCTTTTCCTTCTAGCAGCCAAACTAAAACTTTCACTTGAAATCTGGGCTCCGAATGGACAGCTTATTGGATGGAAATCTTAAATGGAAAAATGAACTGTAACCTACATTATTAATGGTAACCTCATAACTGCTTAGTATATATATTTTCCTATAGAGTCAGTGATGGAAATGGTTGTTCTAAGACTTTGTGGTCTTCCCTCTAGTGCTCTCCTAACTCAAACAGCCTCAGGGCCTAGAACTGAGGGGGCTGCTTGCAATACTGATGGAGTTGCAAGGCTTTGGGGTGTTTTTAAAGCAAATGCACAGCAAATGGCTTAAATGGAAGTGTCCTTAGACTGGTCTGCTGCATTTTAACCCTGGCTGGATTTCAACACTTATCTATGCATATAAAATCCAAGTTGGCAGATTGCAAACAAGTCAAAATTCCCATAAAGGGAAAGGATGATGTCTTTGAAGAGCCAGCAGGTTTAAAACAAAAAGGATTTATCCCTCGAAAGAACAGGAACACAGAGAACATCATAATGTGTTTGGCAAGTTAGAAACACTTCTCAGTTTCTCCAGCCACTACAACAGTGTGGTTTGACGGAATCCAACTATCCAGGATTTTGTTCGGGAAATGATTAGATTTCAGCATATTAAATTAGTCAATGTGTGCAAAAAGACTCTGTAACTGTGCTGGCCAGAGGTTAGCTTTATTATCAGAACCATGAAATGTCTTTAAATGTTAAAGTCATTAAGTTATTAATATGAGAATGAAGATGAAAATTACTTTATCAATATTCCTTGAAATGAATTCAACCCAAATAACGGAGACTTTTTTGGCTTCTATTAATTAACTACACCATTCCAAATAATTAAAAGCCAGTCTGGAAAAGGGGGAATGGTGCAGACAGGAGCTGGGCAGCAGGTGGTGGTGGTGGAGGGAGCCGATCATCCTTTCTGGAGCAGTGGCTGACCTGAATCTTACTGTGGTGACGGCCTGGGAAAAGCAAAGACTTCTTTGGATGCCTGGCTTGGCTTCCCTCCACCTCTTTCTGCACCTTGGCCTCCCCAAGTCAGAGAAGGTGGTGAAGGAAGCCTGTCCCTGTCAAGGCAATGCGACCCATTCTGTGACCTGATATGACAACCACCCCCACACCTTCCCTTCAGCCCCTCTGTGGGGTCTGAGGCTCCCATCACCGTGCACTGTCCCACCGAGTTCTCGCAGCCTTCCAGCAGTGGCACTAGAAAGGCCCCTAAAGCATTGTAATTACACTCATCTACAGCTGGTGTAATGAAACAAATAAGAGAAATGCATTACACGTCAAGGACAGCTAACAAATATGCTTTTTTGTAATGCTTTTTGTTTGAGACCATTGTTTCCCTGTATTTCCTACATAAGCACCAGTATTTCTGTGTCTTGTATCCACCATCCTGTCCCCTTGGGAGTCATTTTTAAGGTCAGCCAGTATACATGAATCCTGGCTCAAGTAAAAATTTACTCCTCACGATAGAAATGACAGGTCTATACAATAACACATGAAAAAAAAAAAGCCATTCATTATTTATTTTAAAACAGCAAAAGTAATGGGCTGTCTTTTGTACATTACACAAATGCTAGATGAAAATCTGCACATGCATGTGTGTGCATGTGTGTAAGTGTCAGTGATAGTGTGTGACAATGCAGAAGCACTACCCCTTATAATTTCTCCCTGCTTTTATAATTATCCTAGGCTTTCTGCACTGGGGCAATAAGGAAAATAACATTTTCCCATTACCCTGATGGAATACCATTGAAGCCTTCCCTTCAAATGTGCCTCCTGCTACCTTCACATGTTTGATACCATTCATCTCCCAGGGGATGAGTCTTTTTTCTTCCCTGAGAGGCTGAGCCATGCAAGAAAGGGGAGTGGCAGACACAGGCGGAGGGGCAGGAAGGAGAAGCCAAGATCTTTACTGCGTGTGCATTTATCTGTCTCTAAGTAGGACTTGAATATAATTCAGTGAGACCCTCCTCTCCCTTTTGAGCTGGGCACAAAGACAAGCTCCTGAAATCAAATAAGAGGGCAAGAACTTATCTTCCCCCAACAAATTTATCAAGAGAGAGTTTGGGGTGGGCTTACAAAATTGTCATGGAGGGACAAGGTAGAGATCAAATGTACCGTTGAGTAAGGAAACGAAGCACAAACTTTGCCCAGAGCTTGGGGACAATGATGCTCAAAGATTAACCCACCCTCTCAATTAACACCTCACATGAAAATCCCCGCAAGGTCATGGGATCCGTGCTTCGGTGCGGTCAATCAGCGCCGCCTGCCTCCATACAAGCCGAGATCGAATGCAGAATTAACACCGGTCCCCAAGCCCTCGCTCACAGACTCACGTCAGATTAAGCCCTTGCACAGAGAAGATATGAAAAGCATTTCTAATTAGGGTCTGAGGTTACTGGTTAAAATGCAGTCGAGCAGTCTACCAACCATTCTTCTCCTTTTTTATAATTTTAATTAAACTCAGATACTATTTAAGTCCTACCTGCATAGATTTAGTGCTACTTGAATGCAAACCTGATAAAGAACACTCCTGATCCCCACTTAGCTGCCACAAGGACTTATTAAAGAGGGGGTGACTGTCTCCAACATCTTCCAGGAGTCCCTTTGCAATAATTACTTTTCTATCAAATGAAAAGCATAATATTTTTCCGTAAATAGCTTTTTCTCCCTGTGAAACTTTGACTTCCCTACTCTCTTGACAAAATTGTAATTATAATTTCACTGTAGGGGTTACTTTGCCATCCGGCTAGCCATTAGGATGCTTTTTCTTGCACACCGAAGCTCTGTTTCCTCATGGCTTACAGACGTTGGAGATGGACACCGGAGAATTTTTTTTTTGCACAAATGCATCCCCAATTAGATGTGGATGTGTTGCTTCTGTATTTAAAAATGCTATTGACCAGACCCTCTTTGAATTATTGGGAATTCCACAGTGTGTCCGAGTCCTTCTGCCATTGTCTGATTAGTAGTCTAGTGTCTTGGTACCAATTTTTAATATCTGCCATGACCCCCGAAGCCTTAAACACCATCTTCAGCATACTAAAGCCTTGTTACTCCAAAGCCCAGGTCTGAATAATTCAGAATCTGTAACAGCAGTTTTGCCCTTATGAAACCATTTGGGTATCTTTGGGATTCTAGAATATTCAATGCTAGTTTCCTTTCTATGACTTTTTTATTACTTTCTCAGTGATAGCTTCAAATAGCCATTACTTCAAAGACATTCTAATGTCTTGTTTAAATAATAAACTATCAAAAACTATCCAAATAAATCCTCATTTTAAGTACTTGTAGCAGAATTATTGTTTCATCCAGTAGCATCATGCAGGCCTCACATCTCCTGTTACTGGAGAGGTTAAAATACATTCTCATGTGTCATGTCTTCTAGTGGGTTTGCCATTTTTAGTAGGGAAAAGAACATGCGAACAGACTGTGCTATCCTGTGACAATCTTTTTAACATTTAAGGGAAAACATTTTGAATAAATGATAATACAAGGAAATGTGATTAAGCTTTTAACTCATTTGATACCAATCTAAACACAAGTTTGGAAAAGTTTGGAATCTTAGAACTAAAAAAAAAGCTTCAGGGGTCATGAAATGTAGAATTTTAAGTGGCTAGACTAAACTTTTGTCCATCTTTTCCTTTTCCCCAGAAGCTACTGAATACAGAAGTATCCCTAGGGACTAGACTCTGAAGCAGTCAGCTCGTACCCTGGGACTACGGCAGTAACCAGGGTGTGTTCAGGGATGTTTACAGAAATGTTCTGGAAGTTGTTTTAGACTGTGCGAAAAGAGCTAAGTCTTAGAGCAAGCATTCTGTCTGAGACTTCAGGAATGGGGCTGTTGGTTCAACCCATGTTTGGTCAACAATAGCTTCTGCCCTCATGGAGGCAGCGAGCACAAAAACATTGTGGGGCAAAAAAAGGTTGCTGTGGTAGTATAACACTCTGTCATATTAAGGTCTCTTTTCTTGGTCCCCTCTTTTCCATCCCCACTGCCACCAGTCTGGGTCCCTCATTACCCATCTGCTACCTGGATCACTGCAAGAAAATAATAATTTCCCTCCCTCATTTTAACATCTTTCTGCTCTATTGCCTTCCATATTCAATTGGGAATATTTTCTTCCTAAAAGAAAGACTTCATTTGTCCAACACTTAGGCAGTTTCCACTCCCTGTGGATTATCTTCACACTGGTTCCCTGCTACTTTTCAAACCACACCCCATAGCAGGCCCCAAGAAACTCTTTTAACCCTGTCAATATATGCACAAAACATTGAATACATCCTAAGCTTTCATACCTCAAGAGTTTAAAAGGCAGCATAGCATTTCGATAAAAAAACAGAATAGCCTCTCATTCCCCTATTTCCTAGCTGGGTGACCATGGGCAAGTTACTTAATCTCTCTCTGTGTCTCACTTTCTGCATCTGCAAAATTACTCACAACATTGCTCTGAGAAATAAATGGATTCGTGCATGTCAAGGGCTTAGAACAATGCCTGGCACAGAAGCACTTCATTATTGCTATTATTTAGGATTATTCAGCCATTCAGCCATTATTTACTTGGAAAGTCTTTCCCTCTAGTATGTGGCTGTTGAAGACCCAGTGATCATTTAAGACTCGTGTCTTCCAAGACATCTGTGGTCCTTTCAGTCGGATATGAGAGCCTTTTTCTGTCCCTTATGTCTCTTCCCACACCAAAGACATGCTAACATTTACTACAGTCCACGCAGGTCCGTGGTTCTCTAGCTGTGTGCCACAGACCCTTGCAATTTGCTCCACATTTGGATGGGATAACATGTTCTCAAGCTATAGCTGAAGATGCCTGCTCTTTTGGGAGGTGGGGGGTGTCAGACACCAGAGCGTGAGCTCCTGGAGGGCAGCCTGCATCTATTTTTCTTTACAGCTCCCACAGCTCCAAGCCCAGCACTGTGAACAGAGCAGATGCTTGGTAAATGTTTGTTAAATTAAATCTCAGGCAATTTGCTTCGATTTACTTAGAACTCCCTGGGTAAGTAATCAGTTCCTATACCATTCAATGAGTTTTTAATAGCATTTACATTGGACTCTCCATATAGGTTAATCAGAACCAGCTCTCCTAACTCCCTGGCTTTATACTCAGGGATTTCAGACAAACATTCTCAGGTCAGTGCCTCTGCCCATTTTAACTGAATCTAAATGGGGAAGCCCGGACTCTACATGAAATTTTCTTCCATTTGCAAAACAGACCTGGTTAGGAAGAGACTCACTTGACAGGCCAATCAAGTCAAAATTTGATTTACATGGGACTATGTTTGCAATAAAGGATCAATTGTCTAAATTGTTGAAACAGAGTGATTATTTTGTGGAATGTTCCATACCTTCAGAATTTTGATGACACCATTTCGGGATTCGATAAAAATTTTCAATCACCTGAAGTTCAAACAAAAGTACCCCAAATTCAGACCCAAATATGATCATGAATATTTTTAACTGCTTCTTCTCCATGAACATTATAGCTGATCTAAAAATGAGTGGAATATACTTTAAATTGCAACTCCTTTCCAGTTTTTGTTTTTATTTTTTCACAATTTCTATTAAGCTCCACAATAGCCAAATATGAAAAAGAACATTAGAGGTATAAGCTTAAGTATTAACAAGAAAAAATTTAAAACTTAAATGATGACATATAGAAATAAATTTTTTTGAGGATGAAATGCTGCTGGTGGGATCCTGAACAATCTTTAAATATATGAATTTTTACCTAGGTGTCTCTTTTGAAAAGACATTTCTAAGCTTCCTTGATTGAAATTAAAAATTTATTTGATCAGCACATATTGACTAAAGATGGTTTAGGAAACATAAACATTACATTAACAAAATAAATCCCTTCAATTCTAACACCTGGGAATTAACGCTAATGTTAGAGAAACACATTGTGCCAAGGTCATCTTATATTATCTCACTTAATTCTCACAAAGCTTCTGAAATTAATCAATTGTCTAATATACATTCAGATACGTCAATAGGTTCACTTTCCATATGAGATTGTTACATAAATATTGTATATCATTATGCGTACAGTGAAATTTTGAACAAGCTCTTACTATTATGTATGATAGTTAAGATTCCCATTTTATAGATAAGAATATTGAGGTTCAAAAATAAGTAACAAGCCTATTGCTGCACATTTAGAAAGCCAGAGAGTCAGGATTAAAGCTTGAACATCTCTGATGGAAAGTCCAAGCCCTTTTCCCTACATCTGTGTGATTCTTTCCTCAAGGACTGTTTCATTTCTCTATATATGCATTCATTCAAAAGATATTTATTGGGAGTCATCTGTATGGCAGGCATTATTCTAGATTCTGGGACTACAGCAACAAATAAAACAAAGTCCCGCCTTCCCTGCATTTATATTCTAGTGGGAGAAGCAAACGATGTATATTAATTCTCAGGTAGCAACAGCAGCTAGGAAGAAAAATCGAGCAGGACAACCCAGCTGAAGCTAACCGGGATGAAGGGAAGGTTTTTTTCTGGTGGGTGGTCGGGCACTCTTTGTCCAGAGGTCATTTATGCAGAGACTGGAAGGAAATAAATTGCACGTGCCAATTCTCTCCCTACCTGCACCTAAGAAATGAAAGATTGAAAAACCCGTTCAAGTAGAGTTCCTCAATAAGAAATGCTAGACAAAAGTGAGTTAACCATAATGGCTTGGCCTGTGGGTTGAAAACATACCTCCACACAGTTCCGCAGCTAAAGGTAGTCGGGTCTAGCAGCTGGGACCAAGTCACCATTCTTAGCACTTGCATGTATGCCTGTTGTCCTCTGCATTCCACACAGCAAAATTAAAAGGCAAGTCACCCACTTGGAAACTGGTGATGGGCCACAGTGCACAGTCCAAGCCTGCCCACCTCCTTTGCCATCCGCTGGGGTCTGTTTACTTGTACGTCTGTATCCCCTTCAGACTGAGATCCCTGGAGGCAGGGACTTTGGAGCCGCCTCCTAACTTAACCACCCATGACACTCTATCACATAAACGGACCCCTAGAGAGTGTGTGTTGAAAGACAGATTGAGTAAATCAAAGTGGACGAATTTTATGCAGCTAAGTATTTAAGACAGAGAAGAATGATACTTGACACCTCCATGTATGTATAAGGTGCATATACATTTAAAGACACCATACCCGGGACCTTCTGCAAAACTGTGCGGTAGGTATGATCCACTCCCATTCTACACAAGTGAATCTTGAGGCTGGGAGGAGCCAGTAAATAGCAGATCAAGGATAGATGTTTGTGATGATGACCAGCTCGGCTTTTCCTTCCCACCATCATTCCCGCTTCCTAGTGTCAAATCCTCACCTCACAGCAACAAGCCTGCTTTGCCTTTTACTAGATGAGAAGTGGGGAACTAAGCAGCAGAGTAAGATCTTGATTGAACAAACCAGTATTTCCCATAGTATTGTCCACTATTTTCACTTTGGAAGTGAGAACTTTGGGCACAGAGGAATGTATAAAGACAGAAATAAGTGAGACCCTAGAAGTGAGTATAAGACAAAACCTGAGTCTACAGTACTTTCTACCCGTATGTAAATGATTTCTGATGATTAACTTAGCCAAATGAATGCCTGTAATGGATGTCTCACATATTTCCATCCAGGCATCCGTTGGACTCCAGGACACATGCTACATGCCCAACATTTCAGATTAATGAGTATAGGCCTGCAGCAAAACCAGGTTAATATATTCCCTGTTTGCTGAATCTGATAGTTTCCATCTGATAGACCATGCATTCATGTCCCAGGGAGCTTAAGTTACCTAACAGGGTAAATATGAAAATCACAAAAGATTTTATTTCTCGAAAAGGTTCTATAAAGCAACATCTGCATAAAGCAATATTCAGCAACATAACAACAATAATGATAATGCAATAATGATAGGCAATGCTCTATCCAATGTGTAATTAATATTTTAATTATTTTTCTCTGCAATATCTACTACATCCCACTGTGCAAAGTAACTGGGTCTCATAATTTTCAAAGATGACAAGATTACCATTCTTAATGTTCTAGGATACACGTATTTATTTTTTAATTTTATTAATGCTACTAATGGTGATGACTGTGAAAGTCATTACGAGGTAAGGAAGGTGGTTCGTTGTGATGATTCCACATGGGTCCTGGAATTTAACATTCCATATTGTTTAATAATTTATCTGTGGCTGAAGCTGACTTTTTGTGTATCCACATGTATATTTATATCTACTAAATTATTTCAAAGAGCTCTAAAGAAAATTGGCCTATTATCTCACACAGGTAGTATTGATTGGGATGGGCAGAACTTTAGAAATTATAATCAGTGCAGTTGTTTTTAGACTGTTTTAAAAAGAGAAAATGTTGCTTTTACTGGCAGAGAGAATGATAAACCTTCACCTTCTTTATCCCTTGATCTCAGGGAGATTATCTGTTAAATGCATGGAACATTTTTTAGTTTATTTTCCAAAAATTCTAGGCTGTCTGAAAACAGTATTCTGTCCCTCACGCTGTAAAGCTGTGCAGTTCCTTACAGTAGCGCCTGGCCGAACACAGCTAACTGAGCACGGGCAGTGCGGCTAGTCTGAACTGAGATAGGCCATCAATGTGTAAAAAACACTGCCTGGGTTTTAAAGGCTTAATCAAAATAAATAAATAAATAAAGATCTCAGTAATGGCTTTGTATTGGTTACTTGATTCCATGTTCAAATGATAATATTTGGAACAGATTGGGCTAAATAAAATATTTTTAAATGTCACGTGTTTTCTTTACTTTTTAAATGTGCAAGTGCAAGAAAATTACACATGTGGCCTGCCTAATATTTCTATTGGGTAATACTGTTCTAGAGTGCAGGCTTCGTCGCCAGTTATCAACCCATTTTACAGATGAGAAAACTGAGTTCAAAGAGATCATACTGGGGATCTGATTTCAGGCAGTTTGGCCCTGAACCCCTGTGCCATATTCCTCAGAAAAAAGCCTCTCAGTCCCCAGCAAGCCATCTCCTTTGTGAAGACGCTGAGCTCTGTGGCTGATGGGAGGAGTTGAGAACCACCAAGTTTCTAGCACCTAAGGAAATACCCTGAACAGGCCTAAACAGCTCCCACATAGGCAGCAACAATCTTCATCACACAAATACACTCACTGCCATGCGGCATTGTCCCAAGTGAGGACAAGAGCCAGCTTTGGCTGAGCTCATTCTGCAGGGAAGGCAGGAACCATCACCACACTATTTGGCCTCACATTTGCATCAGTGACTGGCACTCTATTAGGATTGGTATCAAGAGGGTGGGATCCTGGTGTCCCTGGATTTGGGCCTTTCACGCCTTCTGATTGATAGCTCTGCTTGTAAAGCGGTCACCCGCGCAGCTGTCTCCTGCTCCTGTCCGCCTTTCCCCCCGCAGTTGATGCGATTCTGGTTTCATTCATCAGCCCCCTTGAATAGCAACATCCTCCACTTGGAGGAAAAGCTGCTGCCGCCGCGCAGAGCCCACATTTGCATGCGTGCACTGTCCTGCCAGGCGCTCCGTGGCACTGCGTCTGCCAATTGACAGGCAGTGGATCCCATCGCTGATAAGTTTTCTAGTTTCTCAAATTATCTGCGTCTTACTTTGCTTTCATGCACGAAGCATAACAAATTTCTCTGATATGTTTCTGTGTGCCGTGGAACGCCAGTGACATCACTGAACTGTATTGCACCGTGGATAAAGCTGTTTTTGCAGAGCCTCAGTTGGCCATAAGTTATAAATATCTGCTGCTTCATGATGTCTTTGATTGCTACATAAACTCTGATCATTAAACATTGATCAAAGACGGCTTGGGGAATCAGACGGCTCTATGCTGTGAAGCTGTGGGTGCGTCAGGAGAAGGTCAGGCGTCTATGCTGGCATGCCCACACCCTCCTCATGGGAAGGCAGCCACTGGGCTCAGACACGTCAGCTTCCGTCCTTCAGGATGATGTTAATGAAATGCATGGTCCCGGAATTTTCATAGCTTATCATCTATGTCTTTAGAAACTTAACATTTTTAGGTGACAAATTCTCTCTTTTACGATCATTGTAAATACAGAAAAATTAGG
The DNA here is from genome assembly GCF_030020395.1 of Manis pentadactyla. Classification (NCBI taxonomy): domain Eukaryota; kingdom Metazoa; phylum Chordata; class Mammalia; order Pholidota; family Manidae; genus Manis; species Manis pentadactyla. The sequence continues at coordinate 19,686,993 of NC_080036.1, forward strand.
AGTCGGTAAAAAGAGCGAAACAAAGATGATGATGATAGATGATAGCCTTCTGCAGTTTAAACTTTTTTTATTTCCTTTCTCTATTGTCAAACATGTAGTATCTGTTGATTGTAGGAAATTTGAAAAATACAGGAAAAAAATTGCCTCAGGCCTAGGAACCAGAAATAATCAGTTAACATTTTGACTAAAATGCTGGGTGACCCTGTTTGTCCATGGTGTCTTTTCCTTTTTAGTACTCCTTTATTTCACTTAGATACTCTGAGCATTTCTCTCTGTATTAAATATTTTTCTATTTATGTCTTTACCTTGATTGTGGTGATGGCTTCACAAGTTATATGTATATACCCAAACTCATCAAATGTATACATTAAATATGCACAGTTTTCTGTATATCAATTAGGCTTCAATAAAACTGTTAAAAAATATTTTTCAATAACTTCTGTGGTAATAGCCGTATGGTAAATCCTGTGACTGCATCATCATTCATTTCCTCAGGTTAGGCATAAATACCATTTCTCTTCATCTCTGTACACTGGAGATGGCTGAATAGAATACAGGTTGCCCTTGACTAACATAAATTAAATAAATAGTTTACAGATCAACTTACCTAAAGCCAACAATTACAGGTACATCCAACATTTTAAATGGAAACAAAATTTGTAAGAGAAATAAAGTTCGTTGGGGATTATAAAACTACATACTATTTTCCTTGTTCAGTTAAACAAAGTCATAACTCAAGAGAGAAGTACGTCTCCTACCTACTGTCAGGGCCTCTTCAATATATGCTGCCTTCCATTCTCCCAAGGAATTTCCATACATATCATTTATCCTATTTTTCTCTAGAATCAGAGCTTTCATTTGCAATAACTCCAAATTAGATGCCAGATCATTAGCAAAATCTCAAAATAATGATCAGATTGTGAATGTGCTACTTTTTGGGGAATTATAACCATTAACTGTTCAACTTCTCTGACTTCAGAACAACAGAATCGGTGCAAAATGACTGCTCAGAATTGCCATTAAGTCAGGGTAAATAACATTTAGTCTAGTGGAGATAATACTGAATTTTAAGTTAGTTCTCGCCTCTGAAAAGAAGCGAGTTTAACTGTATGGACTCTACCTTCTTTTCTTCCCCTGAAACACTGTTATCTGTGGATACTTCAACCCTTCATTTTCAGATCAGATCGTGTATCAAGCATTGAGCACATTGAATAGGTTTGCCTCACAAAATAAGGACCATATTTAAGCACAGATAGATAGATGATGTAGAGAGATTAGATGTATAGATGATGATAGATGATAGAGGTACGGATGGATGTATATATTTGCTTCAGTGGCTTCTCTATGGACCCACCTCCCAATATTCATGCCTTCCTTTAAAACTGCGCTGGCCCTGTGATCTACTTTAACTGATAACCTAAGGCAAACATGATGCTACCTGACGTCATGTTTCATACCAAAGCTTTGATAAGTCCTAGAAGCTTCTGTTTTTGCACTCTTAGAAGCCAGTGGCCATGCAAGCAGTTGACTCCCCTTAAACTACCATGCCATAAGGAAACCAAAGCAGCCTATTCACATGCCTGGAGGAGAAATGGGGTCCTGGCCAACAGTCCCCAGGTGAGCTCTGCCTAACACCAACTGCCAGCCGCATGGACAAGACCCTTTGGGACCTTTCTGCCATCTTACCACGTGGTGACACCATGCACAGAAAAAGAAACTCCTGGCCAACTCACAAAATCCTGAGAAATAGTAATTGTCATGTTTTAAGCCCCTAAGTTTTGGGATAGGTTGTTACGCAGCAATAGAGAAGGATATATATTAACTGTATGGGGAATACAGAATAGAATAAGATGTAATTCTTTCCTATGTTCATAATGACTGGCTCATATATATGTATATACATATGTGTGTATGTGTACACTACATTCTTTCCAAGATAGTAATGAGAGTCACATGATTCAGCATTTAAACAAAATCACATACATTGGCTTGAGACAAATTTCTTTCACTCTTTCCCACTGGTGTGGTTATGCAGTCATTAAATTCTTCAATTTAAGTGAGGAATATTTGGTTTATGTTTTCCCTACGATAGATTCAAATCAACAGATTCGTGAATATACCTTTTGCTTTAGGTCAGGAGAAATTGCATTCCAGAGTAACACAGTTAAGTTGAGTGGAATTTGTGCTCACCAAGTTCCAGGATGCATACTATGTGTGATGACCATGTCTGACGTGACGGAGCCTGATGGGCTTCTGGGTGGAAATAAAGCTGCCAGCTTCTGCCATTGAGAAGGACAATAGGCATTTATATTCCTCCAGCCAGCGCTCAGCCTGCCCTGTAAGCAGATGTATCTTGGAATATGTGTAGAGACTTCTTCTGAGAGATGGTGGGAGAGGGATCTTTCTCTCTCTCTCTCTCTCTCTCTCAGCACCTAACCAAATCAGTGGCATAAACAAAATAATGACCACAGCACAATGTCACCAGAAGCAACCAAGTGAGAAGAGGTCCTGCCTTATCCTATGTGCCTCCTAACGTGCCCACAGATGAAAGAACCATTTGGTTTAGCTTTAAAGAGCACAAAGTTGCCCTCCATCTCCATCTTAAAACAAAACTAATTGTGTAGAATTAGAAACACTCCCTCTCCTGGTTAATGCAAAGATAAATCTCACAGACTGTGCCTAGCCCCTCTTCTATCTCCACATGACCCACTGTTTGCTAGAAACTTCCATCAATAAAACCTCACCTGCTGACATGCTACAATTCCCAAGATGATAGCTCACCTGATAGTAGTTTCACTTGTTGGCAGCTCTTTACAGATTCAGTGTAAGAAGCGCCCATATTCTAAGAAGAAGGCTGTTTGGAAATCACAAGGTAGAATAGGTTTAAGACTGTACACATGAGTAGAAGATTGAGCACCAGATAAAGAGTTGACCATGCGCTTAGACTTGGGAGCAGGGGTTGGGGACACATTGCTCTTCTGAGGCTCCCCACCTACTGTGTGTATTAGCTGCATGCAGGACAGGGACCTAGGTCCTGCCACCTTTCCCTCACTGGGGTGTTCTCCTGAAGTGACTGGGCTTATGATTCTCTTTTCCTCATTTCCCTAGATAAATGGGCTTGAACTGAAAGTTGCCAGAGCTGCTTCGGGTCGTTGGCTCTCTTCGGGCCCCTCATACTTGACCCTCAGGTCCCTCCACACCTGGCCAGGCCAGGAAGACTTTCCCAGTCAACTCTGGCCCTGCGAGAATCCCTCGTCCTGCAAGCTCGGGTGAATATCCTAACGTTTCGACCTGACACCAAACCCACTTATCCATAAGGAGCACAGAACTAAATCCAGGATCCCCCAGCTGCTCATCTGACTTTGATATAACCTCTAGTTCCTGTTTCAGATTATTGCTTCAGTGCAAAGAGAGAGAGAGGAGAGAGAGAGAACAGAGAAAGGAGGGTGAGGCAGAGGAGAAGGGCAAGGAACTGGCTCATGAGAAAAGAAAGTGTGGGCATATTCTTCAGTCGGGATGGGAAAGCACACGCACGTAGCTATCCTGAAACCCTACTTTTCCTGCACCAATACTGTACTTCTGGTCAATTCCTTTTTGTTCTTGTTATTTGTTGAACTTTACAGTTGATTTACAAGAAAATAAAATCCTACTGATCTAGGATTCGGGTAAGTCAGGTTCACCTCGGAAGGCCTATTGTGTAGGATACCACCTGGCATTCAGTAGTGCCCGGTTAAATATTGACTGACTGCTCAACTGATGGTTTATATGTTAAGTGCTATATTCCTTAAGTTTAAAATTAATATGCACAAACCTCTATTTAGTAAATGAATTCTTATTCCACGGGGTAAATAGTGTTAACAATGTCTGTCTACCTCTTCTGATTTGCCACTGTTTACACCAGCTTGGTAGGAAAAGTTTCCATTTCCTTGCAGAATTTTGTGTGAACAGACTGCTTGCTTATCTGCAAAATTGTGTGTGTTGAAGGGGGCTGTGCCTGCAAGGTGTTAAGCAGTTATTTATAGATGGAAGGTTTTTGACCTTCCATTCTAGGGGACAGTGTGTGTCTGTGTCTGTTCCCAGGAGTCCTCATAAGTTACATTTTATAAATCAAATGATCTTGAAACACAACATAAGCTATATATTTTTTAAAAAACATGCTAAATGCTTTTGGAATGATAGTAGCCACCTCTCTTCCTAAGACTGATTTTTTTAAATATCAGGAATTCTTAAAGGTTTAAAACATCTGCATAACTAGGCTTAAAAACATTTCTTTCTATCATAATAAGAACTATTTATACAGCTTGCAACATAAGACCACTTTCAAATCACAGCTTTACTGAAAGTTAGGCATCGTGTAACTTAAGGATTTGTGTTTATTTTAAGCATTGCATTATACTTCTAAATTTTGGTAGGACTGAGGAGGCTAGAAAAGCATTCACATACGTGTTAATTAACTTTAATAATCCTTTTTTAAAAATTATTTTAGGTCAAATCTAAACTGCTAAATAAAAAAAATCAAAAGATAAACACTGCTGAAATCTTAACATTTCCTCAGACTCATGCAATACTGCCTTTGAAACACCTGGAGAGGGGGATGAGTTAAAACAATTCCAATCATGGGGGAATGGGGAAGAAAGAGATCTGAACATAGTATTTTGAGAGACACCATTAGGGTCTATTGGGACTCATGCTTTTTTCCAACTGTCTTGCCATACTATTTAGGGTAAAGTCACTGTCTAGAAGGTCAGTGTTAGGGGCAGATGCACAGTTGCAGAGGATTATCAGAAGAGCTAACTTGGAAGCTTAGGGATGGCCAGCAGAGAATGGCTCATGGGACACACAAATGTCCAGGAATGGTTGGCCAGGCTACTGCCAGAGCAGTACATGGTGTCTGGCATGTAACAGTAGTTTAATCATTTTAAAAATAATGACTTAGCAAAAGCTTAGAGATCTTGGTAAAGGCATTAAGGTGGAAGGCATTCAGGCAACAAAAGGACTGAGGGTACAAAGACAGGTGTAGTCTGTGTACCAGCTAAGCTGTTGCAAGTCGATGCTTAAACATAGTGATTTAAATAACATGGAAGTTTATTTCTCTTTCACATAACTCTGTAGGTTGAAAGTTTGGATGGTACGGCAGCCCTCCACCCCAAAAAATCATTTGTGATCTTAGGTCCCTTCCGTCTAGTTGCAACCCACTTTGCACTCAGGTGTCATCTTCTCTGGATGGAAGGACTGGGTCACTGCTATGAACTTGGTCTGCAGCTTACCCTGAGAGATCGGAGGAGTCCGTTTCTTGTTGTGAGATCAAGACCTGGCACACATCAATTTCACTTACATTGCTGATGATGTCCAGCTGTCAGAAAGTCTGAGAAATCTCAAGTGAGAGGTCATGTGCCACAGAAACTCTATTTCTGGGGAAGAAGAGGAGAGTGGATGGGGGTGGACATCTAATAGTCTGCAAATAAGGAACAGGCTATGGAATGCCACGTCATCTTTACTATAGAGTCAAGACTACTTTTCTGTCCCTTTTCCTTGAGCCCCATCTCCAGCACAGCTGCCAGGTACCAGTTCAGCCATCACCTTGGTCGTGGACTGTGGTGGTCCAATGACTGACAATTTGCTGTTTCTGAGAAAATCTCTTGTGTGACAGCATCCATTTAATGGAAGTTGACTAGTCCCAAGAAGTAAAGGCATTGTTTAAAACTTCAGCACCTTTTCTGCTTTTTTTCTTTTTTGGCTTTCTGAAGAATCAATCTTAACATTAGAATTCTGAAAATGAAGTAAAGACTCTAGTCAGTTCTTTTCCATTTACTTACATTCAAGAGAGTTGGCCACCAAGCTAAGAGGCACTAATGTATTCTCACTCCACATACATCAAAGAAAGAATGAGACGATATTGCAACTAAAGTTTTCAAAGCTTTTTCTTTCTTTTTTTTTTTAAACTGCCTATTGAATGGAAAAGGCTACTATGTAGACCATAGATTATTCTTATTAAAAAATAAGGGAAATCCTTTGACGCTTTGTGAAGAGTAACTTTGCAACTCCTAAGTACTTTTAATCCAGGTGCTTCATAAAGGAGATATTCTAGGTTACTGCTTTTAAGGCAGGAAGCCTGCACTTGAATGTGGAAACTGCCTTAATGCCAGGTAACCAAACTGTTGTTGAGATTCTGCTGAAAAAATGTCTTAACCTTCTTAGCAGCCAACATTAGTCACTATTACTATTCACACCTTCATCTTTTTTTAATGTGTTGCACCTTTAAACTTGTCTATCTAAATTTTGGGGAAAACTCCTCCTCACATTGGAAATGCTGTCTATGCAGACACATTTTTATCCATGAAGATTTCCTTCCATTCTTTTCCAAGGACTGGCATTCACTCCCTACCTGAGGGGCACCTTTGCATGTCATCCAACAGCTACCAAATATCTACAGTCTTCCTGATGAAAAGCTCAAAGTTTTACACAGTTCAGCTGATGGTGACAGGAAAAATGAGAGGCTTCCAACTAGCTTAGTGTCCAATTCAGGCCCACTGTTTGCTTCATGCCACAGACCTGCCCTGGGAGCCCCTCAGAAGTCTTTTCAACTCACTTTTCACAGAGGAGGATGTGTTCAGAACCTTTTGTTATCCCTGAAGGCTTGGTGAGCTTTTACAGTCCTGTCTGAAAGAGGATGCAAAGAAGGGCTTCTATTAGTTTTCTATTGCTTCCACAGGAGATGACCACAAATTTAGTGGCTTAAAGCAACACAATTTATTATTCATAGTCCATGTGAATTTGGCTGGTTTCTGTGCTCTGGATCTCACAAACAAAAATCAAGGTGTCTACTGTCTAAGGTCTAATCAGCTGGCTCTGAAAGTTGGCTGCTAAACTCATGCAAGTTGTTGGAAGAACCTGGCTTCCTACAGGTGTAACACTGAGGTATCCTGCTACCTGTTGGCTGGGGGCTGAAATCTCCCTCTGGTCCCTGTTCCCCTCCTCCTCAGGTCAGCAGTGACCTTACACTTGAAATCCCTTTGACTTTTCATTCTCCACCACCTTTCTGTCTCCAGTTGGAGAAAATTCTCTACTTTTAAGAGTTGATGGGACGACACTGAGCCATCCAGATAATCCAAAGTAATGTCCCTATGTTAAAGCCTTAAAGTAAAGTTAATAAAGTTATGTAACATTAAGTAACCTTACTTAAACCTGCAATGCCTCCTTTGCCATATAGGGCAGCATATTCATGAAATCCATGGATTAAATCATGGAATCTTTGGGGGACCATTCTACCACCCACAGGGATGGACCATAAATAATAGAACAGAGAAAGTGTTCTTCTCTAAGCTAGAAAATTATATTAATCGTGGCAACACTTGGGAGTAGAGCAGGGGAGAGGTAGTCAGACCATCTAGTTAAATCTCTAAACAATAGGAGGCTAGAGTGACAGATCATTTACAACTGGCCAGTTATTGTTGGAAAAAGGACAAAACCTTAGATGGGTATGATCAGAGCTGCTTTGCAAGGGGCCAGGACTTAAATTTTTACGTGTGTCTTATTGGCTTGTATGATTAGTTGGCTAGTATGTCTGCTAATAAGCCACTAGTCAGTTACTACATTCACCTATTTATCATCCCACATTTTTACAGAATATTGAGGTGGCCTACAATAGGCGTATACAATGAAATAGGCATGACAGCAACAATAATAAATCAAGAAAAAGTTTCCCTAGGGATAAGCTTCCTTAGTTGTGTAACTATCAGTGAAACATTATGCATCAGATGTTTCATAAATACCACCTACGGTATTTAGACTTTGAGGGCTGAGTTGAACATGACCTTATGGCTTTTCAGTGCTTCGTGATACCGGTAGGAGAGACAGAGGGCTGAAGCATGACTTCTTGTAGCCCTGCTGAGATTTTGGTGGACAAAGTGAAGGAATTTTCCAACAAGCGCCTGGAAGATTACACCCTAGAATCCTACGATCATTCATAGTTGGACACATCCTGTCTCAGACTCTGGGACAGCTCTGAGTGGTAGGTCATCTGAAGAGAAATCCCCATTGTCACAGGACCTGATGTAAGACACAGAGGGACCAAAATCATTGCAAACAAGAAGCAAACCTGCCTGTCCAGAACCCACTTCTGGTGCCCCCTCCCCAATCAGGGGCAGTGCCCATTTCGTGTGGTTCGTCGGCAGGAAGCACATCCAGCCACCCTCTCTGGAGGCAAAAAGGCCAGGTGTACCCTCTCCCTATCTTCTGGCAGCTGGGGAGTTACTAGCCAACAAGACTTGACCAAACTGATGCTCTTAACTGGGACTCAGAATCTCAGGGGGCAGTATTCAAGCAGGAGCAGCAGGAATGTGTTTGTGGCTGACCCTCAGTGCCAACAGTGTCAATGTCTGGCAGGGAAGCCAAAGGGCACATTGCTCCTACTTCCATTCCTGCCTGTTTCCCAAGCCTGGCTTTCCAGGCGTCATCATTCCAGTGCATTCCCTTCCTGCTTGCAATAGCCAAGGGTGGCTTATCTTATTTGCAACCAAGAACTCCACCCCATGCACCACTTTTTGTCTCTAAATTCTTGCCCTGTCTGGCTATTACTCTGTAGGGGACACATCAGAAAATATAAAATGGAAAATGTAGACATAAGTACAGGGAGAATGATGGTAACAGAACAATAGCCCAGGCAAGACATGTTCGAATGCCCTGTGAACATCGCTGGCAGGACAGGGATTCTACAAAGAAGGAGATAAAAACCTGCAAGTTGAGGGAATAAAAGGTCAGTTAAATTGTGTATATAAAGTAAATGCTCAGTAAATATCAACAAATTTTATTAGCTATTACTTTGAGTTGTAAATAGGGACCCCCAAAATGTCTTACGACATTGCCATAACCCTGCAAAGGAAGTCTCTCTTCCCCATTCAGAGGAAGAGGGGGGACATCTGAAAGACATCAAAATATCTTTCTAGTTGCCCATAAAAAAAGGGCCTACTGTGAGCTCATAGCACATAGACTGAAATCTTTGAGCATGTTGGTGTTTGTGATACAAGAGGCAATTGGTCAAATCTTGGGTCATCAATTATTGTTTCAAAATTATATTATTTTTCCTTCCTCTGAAGTGATATGTGGCAATGAGTTGAGAGAGGGAGAAGTGTAGGGATCAGATCATGCAGGACCTTGCAGGCCATGTGTCAAGTGTTTATTCCCATTCCTAGAATCAGAGGACACCAGTGGAAGTCTTTAAACTAGACAGTGACATGATAGAATTTATATTTTCATCCCTTTAGCTATCATATGAAGAACAGATTGGAGGAGGCAAGAATGGATTTCTGGTCCCTTGGACTAAGGTTGTGGCATTAGAGATAAAGATACATGGGTAGATTCCAGAGGTGTTTGGGAAGTGAAATCACAATTTGGTTATAGTTTAAATATGAAAAAGTAAGAGAGAAGTAATTGTCAAGGCTGACTTCCAGCTATTTGGTCTGAGTAACTAACTGGAAGGGTTGTGGTGTTTTGCACTGTAGGAAGATAGGCTGTGTTTAGTTGTGAATGTCTGGGAGATAGATTATAAGTTATGAATTGAATAGGTTGAATTTTAGATGTCATGGGACACACCCAGTTGAAGATGGAATGCAGAGAGTTGGTCATAACCAGCCTGGAACAGTAGACACTGGTGGAGGTAGTGTAGTATCTCTCATGTAAAATTATCTCACAATGTCTGTTCTCTTATTCTATTGTCAAGCAGATCACAATAAATAGCCACAAATTCTCCCCTTCCCATCCAGAGGTGGAGTGTATTTCTTCATCTTCTGAATCAGGTTTACCCATTCTGGCTAGTGGAACATTAGCAACTGTGACTCAAGCCAAGGTTAGAAAATGCCTGCACATTAGGGCTTGCCCCCTCTTGCTGTATGTGCAACCCTGATACCACCACGTAATGAGTCCTAAATAGACTGTTGGAAGGTGGGAACTCATGTGGAGGTGAAAACTCAACACCCCCATGTGTGTGTGAAGCTGTCCTGCCAACTAAAGTCAGTCATGCTGGACCGGAGCAAAAGAACCACTTAGCTGATCCCAAGAACTGTGCCCTAAAGGAAATGGTTGTTATTTAAGCTACTGCACTTTGGGATGATTCATCTCACAGGGAAAGCTAACTAAGACACAGAATAATAAAATCCCGTGTTTTAAGCCGGCCACTTTTTCCAGGCTCCCTTGCAGCTAGGTATGCCCTTATGACCACATTCTGGCCAAGCAGATATGAAGGAGCATGGAAGGTTCTGGAAATTTGCTAAAAAGTTGGTTGGTGTAAAATATCTGCTTTCTCATCTCTCCTCCCTCATTTCCTGTATCTAAAGCCTGAGCCGCAGTTGTCATGACTGAAACTCCAGCCATCATCCTGGACCACAAGAGTGAGGACACATGCTAAATAGAGAGCAGTACAGTGGGAAGAAGCCTAGGTCTCTGCAGACTTCATAGGGAAGACCCCCACAGTAGCCCTCAACTGCCTGACTCAATAGATTCACATAACAGAGAAATGATTAACTTTGATCTTGTTTAAGCCACTGTTGTTTTGACCCATTTCACTTACAGGCAAACTTCAACCTTAAGAATTACAGCCATTAGCAAAGTGCTAGACACACCAAGTAAGATTGTTCTGTGGTCCTGCTTGAGTACAAGTCTTCTAAACCACTCATTTTTGTTCCTATGTTGCAAGTCACTACAGTAAGCCATTAAGCTGCTCTAGTCTGCATTTTCTTGCTTTGTCCAAATCATAGCAGTTGTCTGATTATCTGGGAAGATGCACAGCTGATCCAATTATGTCGCTTGTGTTGAACTGCACCTAACTCCCAATAGGTCTCTGGTAAGCCCACATATCCTGCCCTTGGATTCTCACTGGTGTACCAACAATCTTCAGTTTCAGACCAGTAATGTTTGCTGCTTCTTGTACTCTGTTTACAGAATTAGAGTGACAGACCCCATGTTAGTACCAATATTTAGTATTATGTTAAACATTTAAATGGTGCTTTATAATTTATGGTGCATGACTCCATGTGTTCCCTGTGAGGAAGTTTTATTTTAAACTAGGGTTTAAATTTATTTGTGAGTTAGAACATCAAATTACTAGAGTAAACTATTTTTCAATGACATAGGAAATTGAAAAAAACAGATTAAATAGGATGGGCTACAAAATACCTGAGTCTGGTGAATGCAGTGAAGTTGGTTTTCTATTGCAAAATTGTTTCATATATATGTTTAAATACATTTTGTGTATACCTGGCCATCATGTAAAATGTAATTTTTAATTTAAGTAATAATGAAAACGTCTGAAAAGCAATGCTATAAAGAACACCTGGTATTTTCCCCTATTTGTTACTTATCCCTCTTTATGAGTTAATGTCACCCAGTTTTCAACAGGAGACCACCCACCCTTATTCACACTTCAAGGAGAGAGGTGGGCAACTGGTTTGGGCCTGGCCAGGAAGAATATTCCATCCATTTAGCCCCAGGACTGGTTCAGGAAGTAAGAGTCTCAGTATCTCCAATCAGCTCAGACTCTGCTAGAGAAAGGGATTTCTTTCCACAGAGTTCTGAGACAGGAAAATATATCTCTTCCTGTCCTTACCCTCTGCTGCCCCCTCCCAGAAGCTGCTGAAAGGTTAGAATATGAACCTGTGGTGGGTTTTGGCACCGTCATACCAGAGCCTGCCTGTGGGAGGAGCCACCTCAGAGGAAAGTGCAGTGAGGGATGGACAGAGCAAGTATGACCCAGGATGACTTGATTGAGCGCCCTCATCCAGTCAAAGCTCCAGTCTCCCTATCTGTGAGATTTTAATTGTATCAGCCAAGAAATTCCCTTTTTTCACTCAATCCATTTTGACTGAGATTTCTATCACTTGGAATCAAGAATCCTGATTACTCCACTGTCTCACTGGACATTAAGAGGAAATAATTCATGTATTATTTTAAAAGGAGAAACTGAGTCTTAGAAAAGCTAAATAACTCTACCAAAGTTATGCTAATAATAGAAGCAGAACTTGAATTGAGATCTTCCCACTCTAGGGCTCATATGCTCCTCAACGTGTGATCCTCACAGACTGGACATCAATAAGCATCTTTACTACATGAAACAATTGAGCTTTGACAACGGAAACATGGAATAGCATTTCTGAAGGTTTTAGTGTCGTCTGGCCTTATGAAACAGCACAGGCACCCCAAAACCAGATTGTCAAGCTTTGTGTGTTTGCTATGAGTTTTAGGTACCTTACTAAAGTTTACAAACATTATAGGTGGACGTCTGTGGGGCAGGAAACAAATATGTAACTCATCATTTTGTTAAACCTCTGACAGTCTCTTCATATTCTTCTCAGCCCCAAAGTTGTACTTTCAAATGGCCAATTACAGTAGTCACCTCTAACTTTTCAAAATTGAGATATAATTTGTACACCATAAAACTCACCTTTTCAGAGTATAAAATTTAATGGTTTTAGCATATTCACAAGTTAGTGCAACTATCACCACTATCTAATCCCAGAACATTTATATCAGCACCAAAACAACTCCCATACTCATTAGCAGTCATTCTGCATTCCTCTCTCTTCCAGCCCAGGCAACTGTTAATCCATTTCTTATATCTAAGGGTTTACCTGTTCTGGACATTTCATAGAAATGGAATTATACAGTGTGTGCCACTCTGTGTCTGGCTTCCTTCACTTAGCATTATGTTTTCAAGATTTATCCGTGTTGTAGCATATTTCAGCTCTCCATTCCTTTTCATTGCAGAATAATATTCCATTGTGTGGCTATATCCCATTTTCGCATCCACTTATCAGTTGACAGATGTTTGGATTGGTCCCAGTTTTTTGCTATTGTAATTAATGCTGCTATGACCATTCATGTGCAATTTACCTATTTTTAATTTGGTTGCCTGTGGTTTGGTGTCAGATAGAGGAAACCATTGCCTAATCCAGCATCACAAATAATTTTGCCTATTTTTCCTTCTAAAAGTCATATGGTTTTGGCTTTTACCTTTATGACTTTCACCATTTTTAGTTAATTTTTATACGTGGTATGAGATAGGTATCCACATTTATTCTTTTGCATGTGGATGTGCAGTAGTCCTAGGACCATTTGTTGAAAAAACTATTCTTTCCCCATACCACTAACTTTTACTGAGCTCCTGACATATTATGAGCACTCACTGTAAGCCAGGTACTCCACATTATTCCTGTTTGTTTTTGATGACCTTTGAGGATGGTACTACTGCAATTTCAAAGATAAGAACATTAAAGTTCAGAAAGGTTTAGTAACTTGTCCAAAATCACACAGCTGGCTGGTCAGTTGCAGAGCCTGGTCTGGAACTCAGGTCTGCCTGTGCTTGTCACCCTCTCTGGTTGCCTTCCAGAGGACTGATGTACTGATTCACAATATCATACAACCGCTTCTGCTATTTAATGAACTGTTACCACTTCAGAACAACTATTGGATTTTTTTTAGGTGTGACCTAAAGTACTTTAATTTGAAAGAATAGCGAATAAAGATTACTTCCATTACTAGAAAAGAATAGCATCAGAAGGAGATTTATTGTGACAGGGTAGTTCCTTGAGATTCCTCTCTCTGCCCCGCCTGGTCATTCTGGGGCACCCACAGTCATGCCACCTCCCCAAGAAGTAATGTCAATATTTAGAACCTATCACAAGCTCACTCCTAAACTAAAGATAGTCTAGAAATGTCCTATTTTCAAATATCATGTGATCAGACACCAAGATTGTTTTACCATCTCTAAAATGGAGACGTGAGACTGTAGCATGTTATAAATAGAATATGAGAGTGAGTGAGTTATCAACTGCTGCATAACAAATTATCCCAAAACTTAGTGGCCTAAAACAACATTTGTTCTCTCACCATTTCCGTGGGTCAGGAATCTAGGTGCACATACAGTTGAGGAGCCCTTTGGCTGTGAGTCTCTCACAAGACTGCCATCGAGGTCTTAGCTGAAGCTGCAGTCATGTCAAGACTCGATTGGAAGTGATCCACTTCCTAGCTTGTTCACATAGTAGTTGGCAGGACCCAGTTCCTTGTGGTCTGCTGGACCGAGGCCTTAGTTCCTCAAGAGCTGTTGGCTGGAGCCCTCCCTCAGGTCCTTGCCACATGAACCTCTGCACAGAGCATCTCATACCACGGAAGTTGGTTGCATTCAAACAATAAAGCCAAGAAGAACCAAACGGACAGTGAGAGAATGAAAGCAAGACAGAAGTCACAGCCCTCTCAGAATCTCAGAAGATCCTATCAGAAAATCCTATCACTTTGCCATGTTCTATTGCTAGGAGTGAGTCATTGGGTGCATCTCACACTCTAGGCAAGGGAATTACACAGGAACATGCACACCAGTAGGTAGGGATCGTTTGAGCCCTTGGAGAAGCTTCCTACCACACTGTGTGAAATGTCTGACCATGTCCATGGCTCAGAGTGGGCACTCAGTAAATAGTAACAGCAATTAGCACTATTGTTTTTGTCTTGTTGTTATTATATTGTTATTGTTGATGATGATAAAAGAAAGGTGACCCCATCCTAAGACAAAAAGATCTTTTTCAACCCAACCAGATTGCCTAGGTTCAAACAGCTGCTCTGCCCCTCATTACCTGTGTGACTTAGTACAAGTTCTGTAACCTCTCTCTCCCTTGCTTCCTCACTGGTAAAAATGGGGATAATAATAGGATTTATCTCACAGGGCTCTTGTGAAGGTGACATGACATGAGACATGTGAAGTAGCTCAGAAGTTAGACCATGGTAAGTATTCAATGCACACAGAGTTCACTCTTGTCACTCCCCTACCACTTACCTAGGGCTACTCAGTCAACTGTTGCCACAATAATGTCGTGCAACACACATTCCCAAAATTTCAGCGGCATGAAACAATAGCCATTTATTTCTTTTTCATGAGTTTGCAGGTTAGCAAAGCGTTTCTTCTCCTTGTGTTTCTCATCCTCCTATTGGAGCCAGTGGTCAGCCAGGACATGCCCTTCTCATGACAATGGTGGAAGTCCAAGAGGGCAAAGCCCACTCCACTTCAAGTCCTTCTGTGGGTCACATCTGTTAACCTTTCAAACCAAGTCACATGGCTAAACCCCAAACCAGGGAGCAAAAGTGTATGCTCTGCTTTTTACTGGAGAAACTGAAGAGTTATGTGAGTTTGGCGGGTGAAAGTTACATGGTTTTAGGTCCATACTTATGGAAGGGATGTAAAAATAGGGGTCAGGAATTCAATCTTTATAGCTCTCCTCTAACTCTTGGAAAAGAATAGTGGATGTAGTTACATCACGGTGGAGAGAGAGAGCTGGGCAGAGAGAATCTGACCTTTATCAAGTATCTTCTGTATTGAACACTGTCTAGAGTACTTTTTCATCACAACTCCTTGATGAGATATCCACTACTATCCTCATCTTCCTGTTCAAGAAACTGAGGCAGACAGTTCTGCCTGTGGCTTGCCTGAGTCCTGAACTCTCCTTACCACACCACCCACTGTCGACTGACGCTGGACCTTTATGTCTAAGATCCCTAGATAGGAAGCTTGGGACTAGGACTGCCATTGAGGAGCATCTGGGCTTGATTTCTGATACATGAAGAAGGCCTTTATTTCTAGGCAGTCACATGTTTGGAGTTAGAAGGAAGATTCGAGATCATTACAGTTCACTCCCTCATTAGGTAAAGATACTGAAGTTCGGAGAAGTGACAGCACCAAATAAGTGGATGGTGAAACTGGAATTGGAAATTTATCTCTGGAGCACTGAGGTCTTTTCCACCTTCCTCAGCTGCTCCTTAGTTTAGGGCTTTGATCCCTGTCTAAATGCAAATTTCTCTGGGAAGAGACTTTTATACTTAATGTGATTGATGGTAGGAAGCAGAATCTGTAAGCATTTTCAGTGCCTAAGGAATAAATATGGGCCAGAAGAAAAAAAAGGGCTCTACCCACCTCACCCTGACCCTGGTTACCCCAAAGGACTACGCGAGTGCCTTCGGAAGAGCTCAAGCAGGGATGCAACCACAGCTCCCGTTTAAGTTAACTATGGATGGTTACCCCTGGAGGCACCTTTTAGATCCTCTAGTCAGGGACAGAGGTTGAAAAGGCTGGCCCTGAGGTCACACCACTAATTAGGAACAAGAGAAAGATTAGACCCAGTTTCTCTGATCTTGAGGGCACTGCCAGCTCTCTGTATCCACTCAGGCAGTGTTCGCACCACACCTTCCCAAGTGCCTGAAATAGGCGCTGTCTTGCTTGTTGAACACGTAGACCGCATTAACCTCCAAATGAGCCTTGAAAGGCAGCCACAGTGTTCTGTTAAGGAAATACAAGAAAGGAACCGACTTGGATACATAACTCTGTGATTCATTGATTTTTGTCTCCCAATTTAATTACATTGCAGGAAATATTTGGCTAAGACATGACTACTTATGCATCTACATTAATACTGGGATCAGGGCAGTTTCAGGTCATCCTTCCTTTTGATTCTACTTTTACTTCTAGAATAATATCACTTTTCCTGTCTCATTTGTAATGTGATAGCAAAATAAGTGATAAGGTTTAATTGTCTCTGGAAGAAAAGCTTTTAAAAGTGTATTCTGTAACGTGCAACATATTTAGAGCTTACGATAAGCAATTTCTCTCAGGAGGAAGTTTTTCAAGGGGAAAAAAAGTGACTCTAAAAGTAATTTCAGCAGCAAAGTAGATTAAATATCCACCATATTAGTCACAGAGCATTAGATGGAATTGAATTGACTGAACAGAGGTCAAAGAGTGGCTGAAGTTTTTAGCCCACCAGAGGAGCAATAAAATCCAACCATACTTAAAATCATTAACTTTAAACCCTTTGATATGAGACCCAAAACCTCACTACTCATAGCAGGAACTTCCAAACACCAAGCCTGGTAAAAGAATAAATCCCTTCAAGAGCTCTACACTTCATGAAATATTTTAGAGGGAGTCAAAGGCAGTGGAAAGAATCTGGAGTTCCCAGTTCCTCTGAAGAAAGCATTTGTCTACCAGGCTTATTAAAACAAACAAACTTCTGTTCTATCCTCCAAAACATTCTCAGGATAGTTTGTTACAACAATTGGATGTGATCTGTCAAAAGACTTACGGTTTCTTTATGGAAAAAGCAGCAAACCTCAAGGCTATGAATTGAACTTTCTCCATTCTATTTTCCCAGCCTCAGGGACAGCTGAAAATCTCACCACCAGCCCTGGGAGGTCCTGAACTCATACCCGAGGGATGTAGGCTTCAGACCTGTTTTGTTTTGTTGTCTTCTTTTATTCTGCTTTTAATGACAAACTAAGCTACAGAACACCAAAGGTGAGCCTTCCAAGACCAAAAGGGTTCTTGCACGTTTAGGAGCGAAGCCACAGGAAGTATGTCTCTGAACTTAGAAGGGACATCTCTGAACTAGATGTTGACCAATAAAACTCCAAGCTGAAGCAATGGCTGGCAAGCAATCGAATGTCCAGGAAAAACAGTCTCACATTGTGAAGTCAGTTTCTAAATAAGAGGCTCTGAAAGACAAAAGATAAATGAGCCTTTCCTAATTGTTAAACAATTTATCTATTTCTTCCCCCACTTTGACTAGTATACTCATCGCTGTTAAATGCCTCTAGTTCTCTATCCATCAATTAACAAAATCAATTTTTAAATTTTCTATTAAGCCTGTGAGTGGTGTATCTGTAAATAATGAGATGTTCTCTTTAATGGTGGTTATGAGAAAGAATGAAATACTGATTTCGGGGGTAGGGAGGAGATAGGCTTTTAATTAGAATTGGATTTATGACCAACGTGAAAGTGGATTTGTTTCTGAGAAAGGAGGTAATCTGTAGAATTTCCTGGCTGCTCAGACTAATACATATTTGTGAAAATATTCTTTAAAAAGTTGTGTTCAGTAATAATTTTTTTTAAAAAGATGTGCATATTGGTGAGATGAGAACAGCATTTGAAAGAAACAATGGGCCTTATAAGGATGAGCAAGCAGCACAAATTGAACTCTTGAGTAAATGAGGGGACACTGAGTCTTGAAGCGTAGGAGATCGGGGACAGAAGCAGCCCCACGTGGGTTCAGCTGTTCCTGGATGGGCCAAAGAACCACCGCTAATCTTTGTTGGACAATGTTATTATTTGAGCAACCTTTATAGCAGGCAAGGATGGTTCTAGCAAAGTCAGGAGACTTCAGCAAGCCTATATATATATGATATGCATGTATTTATTTATTTATTTGCATACAGTATCTGTGAAGTTGCTCCTTAAAGCTTAGACAGAGACCTTTAGGAATGAGGAGCAGAGCTTATAAGCCACTCATTCACCGCCTGTGTGAGCTTGGACATCTGGCTAAACTTTCTTCTGTCTCATTTTTCTTCTCTACCAAATGGGGTAAAAGTCACAGTTCAAATCTTATAGTTATTGTAATGATTCACTGAATTAATATAGGTAGATCAATAATACCAACACTAATGGTTCTTCTCTGTTGAGGTATATAAGAATATCTTCTCTTCTCTTTTATATTTTTAGACATAGAAAATGTTTTATTTCCAGAGAGGGTCGTTTTCTAAAGAATAAAAGATTTTTCTTCAGCAGAAGTCATTGAAATGAATCTGTCTTGCCAATGGGTGTCAGCCCCGGGCAAGTTCACTACTGACTCAGTGCGACCAAAGAAATGACAGTAGAACATTCTTGGGATGGAAGGGATATACCCAACTTTTTTTCCACGGTGGCAGGTCAATCACTAGAATCCCCTTCACTCAGAGCCAGTCTGCAGGCAGCAAGCTGGTCTCTGCCTCTGGGCCGCTCTGCCCGCACAGCCGTCCTCTGCACCTCTGTCCTCGGTGCTGCCACCACTCCAGCCTCTGCTCTGCTCCCCTGCAGCCTTACAGCCCTGCCACCCTGTCACCCAGAGCACTGGGCGGAGCTCTTTTTATAGAGTCAATAGCAATGCATTGCCCACATGTATGTAGTGAGCTAGCCAATCAGGATCAGTTGAGAATCCTGGCCACAGGAACTCATTTTATCCACTGATTACAATAACACTTTCACATAAGATAAGGATTAATGCACACACAACAATGGAAAACTACATCGCCTCCTCAAATTTAGAAATTCTTCCTCAAAATATGACCTCCAGGTACAGTTTCCCACAAGGTAACCAAGTCATCAATCTTTTGTGTATCACTTACTGCAACGTCCTACATAGAAGATGACATACTTCGAGTATTAATTGTAAATCAGGAAACTGATTTTTAGCATTAACATCGCAAAACATAAATAGGATCACTCTACATGCTATAAATACTTTTTATTTAGAATTAGACTGGTTTACACAACCAAATTTTTATTTGATGGAAAGGAAATAACAATCAAAACACTCCAAAGCATCCTTTAAGAGAGGCTTAAGAACAATGTGTAATAAGTCGTAGGTGTGAGTACCGGACCACGATAGTGACATGACTCAGTTCTCCAAAAGACGTCTTGTATTTACCACACACTCCAAACACCAAAGTTAGATGCAGACATGGCCTCACATACAGTTGGCTCTGCTACAAATCCCAAGCCACGTACATGGGGGGACTAATTACTCCCCTGCTTGCTTGGCCGCTATCATTAGGGTACATCTCATTTTACTGTTGTTGTATGTGCTTTTACATGTTTCTCCAATTTGATATTATCTGTTACAGTCAGCTACTCACGGGCTGCTTCCAAAGTACTCTATAACAAGCCCGGGCGGGTTCTTAATGAGCCTATTACAAGGGCTTTGGGAAGAAGAGGCTTTTCTGAATCCCTTTCTGCCGCCTTGCGAGTTTACAAGGTGGGAGAAAGCTGTTGAGAGGTTTTAAATGAGCCTCTGCTGGTCAACCCACCTGCCAATAGAGCCGGCGTGCTGCCATTAGAGAGAAGGCGTGGCTCAGGCGGAGCTGAGAGCCCTCCAGGGAGTATCTCTGGGGGCCGACTTTGCTCCCCGGAGGCTCCCGACTGGGCCCCCTGAGTCTGAGCAGATGGGTTCTAACTCTCCTACCAGCATAAATTTGGGCAAATAACTCTCTTTCCAGCTGTAAAGTTAGTGTCATCCTGCATCTTGAAGAGCAGAATCTAGCCCTGTAAATATATATTGATGTGGATAATTAGACTAGAATCAGTGATAGTGAACATTTCCAGAAACTGGTCAGACCAACCGACAATCTACTCCTCCCTCTGCCCTTACCGGCCCCGTGAACTTCAGCAAGTGACTTAGTAAACTGATTTGTGCCTCAGTTTCCTCACCTGTAAAACAGACATGATAGTCATGCTCCCCTCAGTTGTATTAAGGATTATGAGCTACCTGTAAATAACTTGTTTTACGTAGGTTTTTTGTTAGCTGGGACTGTTCCCAGTGCATAATAAGGACTGCCTGGGGATCAGATAGATTTCTACCCTGCTCACTGCCGACCAGAGACCAAGATAAAGAGTAAGTAAGCACTCAAATATATATTGAATAAAATTGTTAAGTGTGCTAACCACCATTTGGTTGAAAAATAAGTAACACAGAAAAGTAGCTATTATTTTCATTGCCTAATAATTTATTAAAATATTATTTTACACATTTCCCTTGGATTTGTCCAATAACGTGACTCCAGTCAGAGCAGGTAGCCGAGCCCTTTAGTCACTTTGTTATTTCTTTGACTCAGAGAGTTGTGTGGAATTGAAAGCAGATGTTCAAGAGTTCTTCCTAAATTTGGTAAAAAAAAAAGGTTAAACAGAAATCCAAAAGTCTCCCAACTGGGATTCGTGTGTGTGTGTGTGTGTGTGTGTGTGTGTGTGTCAAACTGAATTTGAGAGTCTTCAGACATTCAATCACCCTCCAGTTCACAGAAGTCCCCACCTCTTCTTTTTATTTCACACAAATCCACTTGATTTATTCTTCTTACCCGTTGCTTCTGAAGGAATTTGAGTTGGCAACACTGGAAACTCATGGAGACATTATGCCGTGTGTTCCAGAGAGGAAGGAGAGGATGTGCAGAAGGGAAGATGAGGCAGAGATTTCCCCGAGGCTAGAAGAGACCGAACGCTGGAAAAGCTCCTCTGATGGAGGACGCTGCTCCCTGCCTGAAGGCAGCAGGAGCCCCGCGCAGGTGGCTCTGAGGGAGACCCTACCAAAGGCATCCCAGCCTCACCCCTGTCCCAGACCTGATGTAAAAGCCACAAAGCCACTGACTGACATGAGCATGAGGAGGCCCATGGGTGTGTCCACATTCAAGTGTGGCCCGAGGACCAGTGATGGGCTGCTGAAGGGGCGTCCCCGATGCCTGGTGCTGCGTGCCACCCCAGGACCTCAGGCCACCCTGGAGGATGGAGAGGATGTTAAAGAATCCATCATGCCCCAGCTCACCTGACCACCAACCCAACAGGATGGCTTCTGGGGCCAGATTACATTAACAGAAGGCACATACGTTTGTTGACTCTAAGTTGACTACAAGTTGGAGCCCACTCTTCACTATCTTCTCAACATGATAGAGTTTATGCTGAATTAAAGAAAACAAATGCTTCATTTCAATGGGAAAATGTTGTAATTATGCTGCTGTTTTAAGTGCATGTGTGTTAGAGACCACTTTACATGGAAATCTTCAGTATCAGACATTGTAAGGGTTCTCCCTGCCTCTGTGCTGTCCTCTGGCCCAATTGGACAGTGGACTTATTTTGCATAGAAAAGCAACGAGAAAAATATGCATATGCTTTAGGCAAAGGTGTGAATATCCAGTTTGCCACAGGCCCAACCAGAAGGTTCATATGCTTTGGCAAGCTGCCAGCCATGAAGTAAGTTGAATTACAGGGTATGGTATAGAAGCTATGGTGGTAATGCTTTCAGATATCCTAACTCCCTGTACAGAACTCCATCTCACTAGGGAAATGGGACTGGTGAGGTTTCTTTGAAAGAGAAACAGTCTTTTAAAACAGAGTAGCTCAAAACCACCATTTGTCTCCCAGTCATTCTCTCTAGTAGAGTTTGGTGATTCAGTGTTTTGTTTTGTTTTCTCCCTTTCCTGCCTTCCCTGAGGAAAGGACTGCTTCATTCACACCTTTGGCCCAACTAATGAAAATCTCAAAATAATACACTCTCGCTAATCACCTAAGTGACTGGCCACGCCAGGCCACATTCACACGTGATTTGCGCTGTTTGCTTGGGTCTGAACTGTTTGTTACAAACTACAAACCTCCTCTGTTCTGCTGTAAGAGAATCTGTCATTTCACATTTTCCATTAAGTTCTATCGTCACCATTTTTAGGAGAAATTGGAATCCTATCTCCCATCCCAGCAGAAGAGGTTGGGTCCCACTCACTGCATCACAGATTTGCCTCCTGTAGTGACCTCATGAGGTAAAAAGAGAATCTATTTCCATGTTCATTCAGGTCTCTGGCCTGTCTAGTGAGAAGGCCTATAAGGATGAAAACCATGCTAATTACATAAGTGATTTAATTTCGATAATGTAATAGCTGACCATAGCTAGCAGACCAGATTCAAGCACTTTTGCTCTATTTCATGATGTCCAAACTGCTCATCATTTGGTTGTTTCATGCAGACAATTATATATATACTAGCTGAAAGTGCTTGGAAATAATTTCAAACATACAAATCATCAGGAAATTTTAAAAGTGGAAAGCATAACATGGTTTTTAGGCTAAGATAAGTAAATTTCAGAAGTCAGAGGGTTGGTACCAGGCCTTAAAAAGTGATTGATTTAGGTTCTGAGAGACCATTGACATGATTATTTTCTTCTTACACAAACTCATCATAGAAAAAGGTCATCTTCCAGCCACTCAGAGTTTAGTTTGGGGTACTTGTCGACAGTTGATCCTAGCTACTGTGATCCAGTTTAAAAGAGACATCATTTCATGTTGGGCATGATTCACTTAGAAAAATTTTCAAATGCGGCTATAGGTTAATCTTGCAATGTGTAGCCATGTCTTCTTGCTGCTAAAATTAGTATCTTTAAGATACATGAAGTCCTGCATCTAAAGTATCTTCTTGTTCTCTACTGTGGAAGCTTATAGAACAGTCATCTTTCTGAACAAATACATAACGATCTGTAGTCTCAATTCCAAACACAAGAACTTCAAATCTGTCTACCAGGATTTCTTCTCCCAGGCTTTATGGAAATGTGGAAACATTAAAAAGTAGCCACTATGAGTTTCTTCAGTTTGACATCATGAATAGAAATCAATAGAAGCAAGACATCCTTTCTCTAATTGGGACGCAGAATTCTGTGTGGTTTGATTTTTGGTGATACCAGTAGCCAAAGTACAACTCTGAAATCAACTCACACCCATTCTCATTTTGGCTTCCTAATTTCCACTTCTATAATACGTTTCTGGGGCAAAATCATGGTCATTTCTAATTGCACCCACAGTTACTTAATTACTAGAGTAATTGGTCACTTGTATACTCACAATCAGAGGCAAATGACTGCTTTCCACTGCCAGTAGCAGGTATAATTATTTGTTACCAGAATTTCCACCTGAAATTAGAAATGGCTGCCAAAAGTAAAATGCCTAAAATTTGGGCTGAATCAATATCTCATTTTGCTAAAGGGGACTAGTCACTGAGATAAAATAAATTATGAGAATTGTCTGCATGACCTTAAGAAATCTCTGCAGGAAGTAATGAAAGGCAATGGCTCTGGGGTTAGGGGAAGGAGGAGGACAGAGAAAGGAAAATACGGGGAGAGGGTGGGTGAAAGAGGGAAAGAAAGAACCAGCAGTCTTAGAGAAAAATAACACCACCTTGTCAAAATGTTGCATGCTAGCTAATCAAAGCTCACCTGACTTCTAATATCTAAATCAGAAGTGCAAGAATAAGCCTTCAGCGATCGATTTCTTTTCACCGATAACTGATGAGGACAATGTCTAACACCCCAGTACACTTTCCATCCTTAAAAACCACCCCTCCATGTCTGAAGATGTTTCTCTCCCCCTAAAGATGTCATGGGGCCTGGGGAACCACTTAAAGTTCCTTGCCATGCTTACCCAAGAAAACAAAGTGGTGGTGAAGTATAAACAGAGAGTGCTTTTTCTTTGACCCACTCTGCAGTGTGATGGGGTAGTGTTGTTAGTTTATGTGAGAGAAAATAGCATAGGCTTTCTGAAAAAAGTGGAATTGGATTAAGGCCTTTGTGTGAGCCTCAATGCTGAGGGGAATTAGCAAGAGTTGTAGGCACTTAAAGGGGCCCTCATGCTGAAGCTTATCCCAGATTTTGCACAATAAACATTTGAATATCAACAGTGTTTTGCAACTTGCAGCATTAATGTATAAACTTCTCTCTTTTGAAACTCCCAAATCCTCCCAAATGTCTGCAACACCCTCTACATAAACATATAGGAGGTAGAGTAGAAATCACCTAGTCAATGATGTAAGTCTGCTTTTTAAAAAGATCTTTCTCCTTTTCTATCTTCAGGATCTAGAATGCTTTATATTGGCGAGCTGGTTTAAGGACTTTAGATGCTCTATTTAATTTTAATCATTCAACTTTCTTTCAGGCTTTGTATTCTGATATAGGGCAGTGGCAGGGGGGGGTCCCAGGAATGGATAAGGATGCATGGTTAAGTTTAGAACTGTTTTGACCAAGATTTTTGTTGCTGTTTTCTAAACCTTAGAATCCAAAAGTGTGTTTTGTTTTCAAAGGACTACTTATGAAGTTTTCAAAAAGAAACCCAACTTTGGAAGAAAGGAACTATTTTGTCTGTTAAAGCCTGCTGCCTGCCTCATTGAGAATCCACATATGCAAGCCAGTTCCCACCCCGAACACTAGTGTGAAACCCCGTCGTCCTGACTGAAGACAGTAGACTGATTTTGTGGCAAGAGTGTCCAACATCAAACAGTTATTTGATGTTCCTGACATTAAGCAAGTTCTATTTTTCTCTTTAAGAATTCCAAATTCCCCAAAGCAAAATCAAAGCGTTCTGAGTCTAGGAGTGGGGGAAAAGCTTTAATTCCTCTCTCTTCTGAAATCGATCAGGAGACAGACATAATATTTTGTTTTTTGAGAACAGGGTATTTGTTTTTGGTTGCTGGTATGCTGGTCTAGCAGAATTCCTCCTTTCAGATTTTTTGTGTAATCTGTGCAATGGTGTCACTTAATAAGGTGTGAGGCTCTTAATTTTATGCTAAAGGAAACACGTGCGATGCAAGAGCATTTTTCATCAAAATCTACATCAGCAGTTTATGGAACTTAATGAATAAACAAATGCCTTCCTTCCTTTCCAGCATGTATTATCTGGAGATGATTCTAAGCAGCTCAGCCTGGCGGTAATATATTCCATCCAACTGGGGAGTTTGCAGGGAAATATATATCTACAGTGACCCAACAGAGTAGTAAAACACTTGTTTGAAATTATTTTTGTAACTGTGTTCATTTCATGCCTGCAAAGTCGGTGGTAAAAATCTCATCACACTGGGGGCTGATGGGGGTAGGGGAATGAAGACATAACCATCCTGCCCAGCTCTGAGGCATGTTGGAGCAGTTTGCCTATTGAATTTGATACAATGATGTGTAGATGAATAAAGTTATCTCCAGTTCTGAATAGGATGGTGTCAGTGGGAGGGTAAGAAGGGGGGAACTTGGAATCTGAAAAGAATTCTTTTTTTTCTTAAAAAAAAAAAAAAAAAACCTTGAAGGTCAGGGTCCAGCTGCCAGGCAAGAGTAGAACACAACAAAATACTGGACAGGCCTAAATAAAGACAGCTATAGACACCGAGACACACATATTGCAAAAGTTGCTTGCTTCAAGTAACTAATGTATTAACGTATATTTCTATAGGCAAGGAGCTATTTCTTCCCTTTAGGCTGTCTTAGACACTGATGAAAACATAGGAACATCAAGAGCATCTGTAAAAATTACAGCTTTAATGAAACAGATGAAACAGGCCATCAAAGGTAGGAGAAAAGAAGAAATTTTAATGATTATGGCTTAATTCTAATAGATTATAATTATTATGATTGGTATGAACCAGTTTCTGACTGACATTCCATTTTCCCCCATTTAAGCTTTCATTTAAAAAAGGGAGTGGGGGGGAGAAAAAAACCCAACAGCCACTAATTATTCTCCAGGATTTGCTGCTTAACTCAATACAAGGCCTTTAATCAAACAGAGTAAAAAAGATAAAACCTTTAAATGTGAATCATCACCCAGATACACTTTCCCTCATCCTGTTCTTTTTAGATTGCTCTGAAAAGTTAATGTTTTGATTTCTAATAATTCAAGTTCTGTGCTCCAAAGAGACGATCTGAAGAATGTGCGGGTGGTCAGATGGATTATAACTAAAAGGTTGGGAAGTTTATGACGAATCAATTTGATCTCATCAGTGTTACCCGTTCTCAGTATTGTTGATGGCTTTCATATTTTTATTCAAAGGCAATGTTATTTTCCAAGCAGTACAATGATTGTTAAACACTTTAACCACCTATTTTTGTTAGACGATGCTCCTCTGTACCCTGATAAGTTTTTAGGAGACAGAATGAGAAAAAGATACAGAGGTAACAGAAGGGCAAAATATACTTGCCAAAGGGTCAGAAAATAATGCATCGCCCCCACCTCCCACTGCCACATTACAGCTCTTTTCTTTCTATGAAAATCTGTCTGCAAAAGTAATCTCAAAAATCAAAAATTTTGATTAGGTATACTTATACATATTTATATATTTATTTTTTGCTTCCATTTAAGGTATTTTTTAAAAACCTCCCCACACCAGGTTGGTATCAGCTTGGAAACTTGCTACGTGAGAGTCTGGTTCCGCTGTACTTTGCACTGAGGCACAACAGTGAATTCGTCAACAAATGTGATGATGCCAAATTATAAAAACTCAAAATGAACAATCTTGTTTCTCTGCGTTTTGACCTCAAAAATGTATAAGCCCAGGGTAGAAATATGAACTTACGATCTTAAATATTTGCATAGATTCTCAGAAGGATATTTTCGTAGAAATTAAACTTCATGTAATATTTGCCATAAAGCCAAAAGTATCTTGCAAATTGACAAGCACCTAACTTTGATTGAAAACAATTCAACACTGATAATAATAACCTAAACCATCTCACCAGCATACATCACAGTCTTATATACTTCCACATTTTATCATCATCACTTACGCAAGAGCCTTTTCTTCTATTCTGTAATGAAAAAAAAAACAAGGAAGATCTATAGATTTAACTGCATGAAGCTATAGGGTGGCACAATTTTTCAATCATGACAGTGGCCCCGTACTTCCACAGGGAGAAAAAGAAAAAAAATGGATGTTTCTTCATCGTGTATGTTGCCATTAGGCTATTGACACCCTATTGTGTGGCTGAGAGAGGTAAAGTAACCCAGGAGATTATTCAGAATGTGAGATCGTAAACGTTTCTTAAAGATGTCTTTATAGAAAGTGTAGCTTCTCTCGTGTGGTCGAGCCGGCTGCGGTGCGCGGCTCTGGAAAGGCAGTTTTTAAAG
Source organism: Manis pentadactyla (assembly GCF_030020395.1). Classification (NCBI taxonomy): domain Eukaryota; kingdom Metazoa; phylum Chordata; class Mammalia; order Pholidota; family Manidae; genus Manis; species Manis pentadactyla. The sequence goes on from NC_080036.1 coordinate 19,714,455, forward strand.
GCGGGATTGGTGGCATGCTGTGTTTAATGCAACTCTTACCAACAACTCGCCGAGATTAGGAGACTGGCAGAGTGATGTCAATGGAGGTTTAAGGGCTCTGCTTTCTGAAGTTGTTCTGAGTTAATAATTAATGGATATCTCTCTTTGATGGCTCTTTTATATTTAGATGCAGCTGCCTGAAAATCAGCCACAAAGGAAACTTGATTGTGTCTGCCATTAATTTTGACTTTGCTTAACAGATTATTTTGCGCGCCTGAGCGTCATAGCTTTCCTAATTCGGCCTTGGTTTGACGTGGAGGTGAAATCTTTGATTACAGAACTGTTGTGAATTTTCAGGGGGTGGTGATAGCATTTTGTATGGACTCAGGTTGTTCTAAATAATTTTTGAATCTTGCAGAGGGGCTGAACCCAAGGAACAATTCAGGAGAGATGCCAGTTTTGATAGAGTAGGTTCCTGTTCTCCTGTAATATGATAATTTATTCTGAGTTCCTTTAACATATGACTCTTCTAACAGTCTCTTCTATGCTATATTTTTAAAGGCAAGAGGGAGAACTGCATGATTGCCCACAATAACTAAATCTAAATGTCTTCTCTTTACATGAATCCTGTCAAATAATATGCAACAACTTGACCAAATAAACATGGAAGGTAGTAATTAAGAAAAATTTAAACTTTGAGGTATATCCAGCCTTGAAGATATTCAATTAAACTGTTGCCATAAGATACATGTAATTTACCAGGGCATTTATTTGCCCCAAATCCAATCTGTCTCCAAAATCTCAGCCTGATCTTAGAAGCAAAAGAGCCAGTTTAATGTTTGTATTTATGTACATTGGATATACTACTCTGGTAGGACCATACTTCAAGTCATTTCAAATATCTTTTTTTATGCCACAACAATTCCTGTTGACTCTTTCCAATTTCTAATTATATGAATGATTATTTCTGAAGCCCACAGTTCTCCTAAATAGCATCTATTTTAATAACTGCAATTGATACTTCCATCAGTTAATACACCGTCTTGCTTCAGCAAATAATTAAACATCTGCCGGTTGCGTTTACTGTCACTGAGGAAATGATTTTATTTAAAAGAAATCATGTAAATGAGAGAGAAGGACAGACAACACAATTTTCTGTTTTTCATTAGCAGAAGACTTTCTTTTCCCTGAAGAACTGTTTTTATACCTGTAGAAAATTATTTGCCTTATCAGCTTTCTGTAACAAGGTTAGGGAATAAAATTTGATTCTAGAAAAAAATATAAAAATAAATTCTATTTGATTCAGGGTATTCCTTAATATTCCAACTGTTGATATTTAATTAACTAACTGAGATAGTTGAGATCTTTAAGAGTTATTGGAATTGGTCCTTTATTTTGCTATGTTATGTTATGTTGTGCTCTGTTATCAGCCTGTAGCCTGACATGTTAATGAAAGCTCTCATCCCTAAGTCTCTGTTTGCTGCAGAAAGGAGAACTAGATACTTTCAACACTATTTTCCTTAGAACTATTTTTCCTGTAAGCATTTAAAAGTCATTTTCTGAGCCCCCTCAACTAGCTACAGATGGCATCCTTTAAAAAAAAAAATAGAAGCCTTCCTCATCATTCCAGCATCACGGAGCTCTGGGTGATCTGCTGTAATTGATAAGAGCATCTCTAGCTTGTTTCTATCTGACAGGTGTCAGACTCAAAAGCCACAGATGCACTGAGGTCATAATATACTTGTTCATGTCCCTACCTGTGTTCACTGAGAAGGTTAGAAAAAGAACTGCTACTGTCTTCCTGGATGTGTAATTACTACTTGAGTCGGACTTCACAATCCTCGGAATGATGTGTCAAAAAGATAGGGAGGGCTCTTAGGAAACCTCCCAAACTGAAATGCTAGAAGGTGTCAAGGTAATGAACACAAAGAGGGCAGGGGAAATATGTGAAGAATTCTTTTAATCAATACAATCAATGATAGCGTTCTGTTTAAAAGCTTCACTTAAAAAAAAAAGAAAGCAAAAGTTATATTTGTGGGTGAAAAACATGTTTTTCACAATCTGGTGATTAAACCAATCTTCCACAGTAATATGGAAATGTTTTTTAAAGAATAGTGACACTTGCTACAAACATTTTCTTTTGACCGCACCTCGCAATCGCACATTTAAAGATATATTTTTGTCCAGCAAAGGGTAATTACAAGATCAATCTTGCACGAGTGATCATGACCCTGTTTTATGATTGGTTTCATGTTTCTAATATTCAAGGTTTTTGTATCCAATTTGGGAGAAAGGGAAGAAAGAACACTGGAGTATTTTAAGGTGATTTTTGTCATCCCTTATTTAATGCTGTTGAAGTTCCTTAGATAAAAGTAGAAATTGCCCTTTTCACTGTTTCTGTGAAAATATATAATTTATTTCCTCATTGATTTCTGAGTTATCATACATTTTCCAAGGCTAGGAAAAAATTGTTTAAAAGGAGTGTTCGGCATTCAAGACTCAGAGACAAAAAAGTATACATTTAGCAATGTGTATGTCTTCTAAGCAAGATTATGCAGATATTTAAAAAACAAAAACTAAAGTACTTCCAGGTTTTCACACTTTTAATCTTGAGAAAGCATGCCTTGACATTGAGAATTATTCTTGCTGTTGATTATCATAAACTTTACTTAAAATGTGAAGGCATCTTTAAAACGTGTTCCCTCTGTATTGGCCAGATGAAAATCCAAATGTGACCCTCCTTTTCTTTAATCACAAATACACTTTCAATGGCATAGCACCTAAACCGAGGATAGAGGCTCATGAAAAATGAAAGGCTAAACCACATTCACTTCATTAGCTTTAAACCATGACAAGATTGAATATTGTTTTCCTTAAATTGATTTTATGTATTCCTGCTGTTTTTACTGAATCCTTTGCTTTGTACTTTCGTTATGTTACCCTTTGCTCAAAAGAACGCCACTGCTGGAATATTAGAAAATGGGGGGGAAAATGCACCATTGTTCCAATGTAATAGATATTGTTTTAGAATATTTGTCCTTGAGTTTAAAATAAAAGATATGTTAATAAGTGCCCTATTCAAGACTTTACTCTCCTATGCTAAGAAGCGTGTTTTCATTTGATGAAAACTATTAAGGTTAAAACAAAAATTGTTTTGAATTCATTTATAAGGGATATGCACCTACCTCTTTAGTTAAAATCAGTGATCCATTAAGGCTTTATAGCTTTTTTCCAAGCTGTGAGCATACTGAGTATTTAAGTATGAATAAGAGTGAAGGTGGGGGGTAGGTTTAGCTAAATAAAAGATTGCTTGATATCTTGGGGTTCTTTGAAGAGTTTTATAGGCTTAGAGTTCACAGTTTGAATGAAGGGCATTTTTTTAAAAACTTTTATATATAGAAGTTTGTTAACCTGCATCTCAGTGATTGAATAATTAATTAATTGCACTAATTACCGTAGTGAAAAATTTACACTGTGAGCAACCAAAGCTTAAGTCATAAACTGAAGTATAGAATTGATACTGAAATAATTCAAATAGACATGGGTGTCAATGATTTTTATTTTTCAGCATAGAATGTACACTTTATATGAAATACAGATGTTTGTCCTGAAACACTAATTTAGTATCTATTAAAGTATCTAAATGTTAAACTATCAAAATATTTCATGCAAAAAGACCAGATAGTCGCATGTTGCCATGTTTTTGCTTTAGGAATTGTAAATATTGGCACTCAAAGAAAATAAAAGTGCTTGCTCCAAAGAATTTTTTAATGCAGAAAGCTGATTCTTCTATGCCAAGAAATTAAAATTAAGAAACAGAGAAGAGTAAATGGCAAAAAATGCAATGCTAACTTCGGAAAATCTGCCTTAAAATATTTTAACATAATCAATGTGTACTGAAAAATTCTACAAGACAAAAGGATGTCATTCTTTACTGAATGTTTACTACCTATTTTTAAAAACCCTTACACTTTATTTACCTGAGAATACTTAAATAAGCCTTCAAAAGCACAAAACAAATAAAATGAATTGAATCTTGCAAACTTCTATGAAATACTTTTACAAACAAAAATAAATAGAAGGCAGAGAGAGTACACTTGTTCCAATATTGACACAAAGTGATGAGAAACAGAGAATTTACTTTCATTCTGCTCAGAATGTTTTCCCCTTCTAGCAAAACTCTCTGCCACAGTATTACTTTGTAAAGACAACCCAGATTAAGATAGCAAATTTTCATTGGCTTAGTTCTTAATCATGATATTAACTTAGAGCTTTAAGAGAACTATATCTTTGAAATATCTTTCATTAACTACAACTGATATGTCATCTGCACAAATGATCTAGAATATAGAAATAAGCCCAATAGAATGGATCCAGATATACTTGAATTGCTTTTAGATTTTGTTACTTATTATGGACTACAGAAACCAAAAGGGTCACATTTCATTAATTTTCTATAATAAAATCACTGTAAAATCATAAATAACTTAAAATCATACATTACCAAATCAAAATCAAACCCATAAGTTATCACTTTCTCTGCCATTCCTGGTATTGTCTTTTAAAATGACTAGTACCATATATTAAATATATTGAAGCAAAAACACTTCTAAAACATTACAAATTACCATTCCTATCATCTTTGGAATATATCTTGTAGTTTAATTTTATTATATGGAATTATAACTAAGAAGGAGACTTTTCCATGAAAAAGCTATGTTGTCACTAAAAAGTATCTCTAATTTTGATAGCCCCTGAAAAAATTGTGAAATTTGCATGAGCTTACTTTTATTTTTAATGTACTATAACTAAATAGAAACTAAATAGAAACATAATCGGGTATCTAAAATTAATCTTCTCTAAATATCAAAATACTAAATACTGACAATACTGACAGGGAAAAAGTTCTACTATATTAAAATAAATAAGCAATGTTGTAAAATTCTATCATAATTTAATACTATTAAAGTAAATCTTAAATGTCTCATTAATAGCTTTGATTTTTAAAAATTTCCATTAAATTATTTACATGATTTACAAGAAGTTAGATTTTTTAAAAATAATAATGACAATATTCTAAATTCTCTTTTATTTAGGTGTGCAACTTAAAGAAAAGACATTTCTTAAAAATACATTTAAAACAACATTAGTGTGATAGTTTAACTTAACATTTGATTTAATGAAAATTACTTGACAAATAGCAATGATAGAGCACAGAAACAAAGAATTTCTATTTCCTCTTGAAATTTAAATTACTAAAAGATCCATTGTTCATATTTAAGTATTGTAATACTCATTTCAATTTTAAATTGATAAACTTAAAAAAAATGCCATTGTAAATTTTTTCATAAATGAAGTTTCTTTGGTATCAGACTATGAAACATACTTACACCATGTGTTCAAATGCCATCTGCAATGAACTGCTTCATATTTAAAAGACTTAGGCATAGATAGCATGTTATAATTTAAAGAAAAACTTAGATTTTTTTTTGTCTCTTAACTTTTTAATTATTTGGATGCAGATTGTCATGTGAAAAATTCAATCTTTAAGGAAATGTAACTCAATATTTAAGTAAGAGTTTTCTGTATGAAAATTTGAAATTATTTTTCCCTATTTTGATAGGTCTGTATTACATTGCTATGAATTTATAAACCTTTTGAAATCTTTACAAACTGTACACAGTACCAGTTAGAGATGAAAGTACTGACTTGCATTTTGTTTGTGATAAGTGAGAGAGGGTGTCAAAAGTCTACTTTTTAAATTCATTTTGGTTTTATTTTAATACTTTTCCTATATGAGTGTATATATACACGTGTGTGTGTGTGTGTGTATATTGTGACACACTGAAATCATTAAGTGGCCCTTTAGGCTGTAGTCCACATTCTAAGAATTATCAAAGATGTGAATTATGCCTCATGAGCATTTTTAGAGTTGTCAAAAGGTAACATATAATAAATTTTAACCATAAATTTCTGCATCACTTACCTGCACAGATTCCAGTTGAATAAAACTTCAAAGAAAACTAAAAATAATTTTCTTAACTTTAACTATTTCTCACATTAGAAAATCTTTGTTATAAACTGGTCAGAGTTACTTGGTCATGAATAGATTTTATAGTAATGAATGAGAAAATTCTAGAATGAAAAATAGAGTAAGGGCTTCCAGAAATTTAAAAGGCAATTAAATGTAACAGGAGTTTTCTGAGATAGTAAAGGATACAAACTCCTTGGTTTAAAATACAGTTATGTTTTTAGTACATTTAGTAACATTTTTTTAATTATCAGTAATTTATGTAATATGTAATACAGTAAGTACATGTGTCATATTTATCATAATATATACATACATTTGCACAAATGTATATTTATATAATATAATATATATTTAATATAATATGTATTTGTAAAATGAAGAGTTAAAATCTTCAGGCATTAAAGTGTAAAAACATTTTACATTCAACAAAAGTAAGCAAAGCTGGATGAAACAAATCTTTTCAGGCATTTTGTTGAGCTGGAGTTAAATGACCTCATTGTCACTGTACCTTTCTTTGGAGCACATGATGAATAGATAGATTTACAAAGTAAAAATTTGAATTGAAAACACATCATTACTTGAACTGATGACTTTTTCTGATTAATTTAGTTTACTGATTTGGAGCCTATTAAACAAGGAGAAAAGTTGGCTGTTTTCAAAGTACTGAATTGTGGATTATCATTATTTTGATGAGGCCACCCTACCATGATAGGGCAATGTAATCAGAATGTTGAATTAAGTCAAGCTCTAGTCTGAAAAGAATAAACTGTATTCATCAGTAAATGTTCTTAATGGGAATCCTGAAAATATTTCATTATTCCTAATTTAATTAAGAGGCCTTGAACAGTTAACTATGGGTTCACGTTCATATTCAAGACTATATTATCAGGAAAACCACAAGAAATAGTGCAGAGGGCCCTAATTTCAACCTGCATTTGTTTCTCAAATGAAAAATAGGCTTATTACCTTTACAAACATTTATTTTGTATACAGCTCTGAAACTTTACAGTGTCATCGGCTACATATGACCAATAGAAACCAACATGCTAATTAAAAATTAATTTATAAATATTTATACTGGGTTTATGCTAATATGAAGTTCAATTATATTGGTCTTATCTATATAAATAATGGATGGGCAGACCTATCAATAAGTGTGCCTCAGGAGTAGTGTGTGGCATCTACAGAATGTTTATAGACAAGCGTTGCTTTGCATTACTTTCACCTTTGTGCAGAATCATTGCATTGGGAGATAATAGACCCACAGCCCAGGTGTTTTCAGCATTAGAGATAATGCAGTCAAGCACCCAGCACAATGCCAGGCACATGGTAAGCGGTGCAGAGATTGAAGAGTTATTAGCAGCCTTATTAGAGAATATCTCTCCCTAATAGCACTGCTGTGTCATTAGAGCCCAAGGGAAGTTCACTCACTCACATACATCTTCAAAGTAACTCTTCATATCAACCACACATTTTTCAGTATATGAATTACCATCTAGGGCTATACATACAGAGCATTAGGAAGAAATTGGTGCTGGTGAATGCACTTCAGATGAAATATATGAAAAAAGGCTTGTGAGATGACTCCATGGAAGAAAGCGTCATAGCAGCACACTGGAGCCTGCGTCTTACAGTCCACAGCTATATTTACATATGTTGGCAACAAGACAGAATCATGCAGATTGTATGAATTCGCCCAGAGTCATACTTCAAACTTCTCTGTGTTCGTTTTCATGGTTGGCTTAAATTTGATCTGCTCTTTCTAGCTCTCAAATGAAATGGTAAGGGGACTCCCGTGCACAGGCAGGCAAAGGATATTGGGCCACACAATGCATTTGGTGCCCTTCCGGGTACAATTGCTCTGAGTGGCAGCGCAGGGTGAAGGGATGGAGCACGGGTACGATCTGATGAGCTTGGCTCAACTGGGGGTGGCCCCTCTAGGCAGCTAAATTAAAAACCTCCCTGCAATTTTGATCTTAATCACCCCCTCCCAGGCTGTAATTGGTGATGGTCACTTAACTCTTTCTCTCCCAGATTCAAATGTGCAATGTCTTTTTATACTGTGTGTTTATGAGGTCCCTTCGAGAGGATTCAAATAGCGCTGAGTACATAGCCTCACCAACACATTTTATTAAGACAGCGGGATTTCGGCTGCATCAGCTCTTACCAGACCAAAGCACTCATTTTCCTTCTTATTTTGAGTAAGAGAAAGAAAGTGACATCTCTAAAATAAACTCTTTCAAATGTTGATAATAAAAGCTCATATTGTAAAATATAACAAAGGATTATATGGGACCTATAATTTGTGGAATTAATGAAATCCTATAAAAGTTAAAAAGCACTCTTAAAAAAATCTAGAAATGAAGATCAAGCTAGAGAAAACCTAATCTATACATAAATCCCACATGCGGGAACATCTGATGGCCCTCTAAAAATACTCAAGAAAACCGAAGTCTACCTGACAGCTAAGAGTCCTCATTGTATTGTTGTTTGCCTTTTTTGCACTTCTTTTTTAATAGGGGGTGGGGGGTATACGTTCTTAGAGTTTTAGGCAAACTAGTGTGATTATAGAAGATGCTAATTCCCAATGTGGTGTGCAAGATGATTGTGGGGGCGGTGTGGAGGATTAACTGGGTTTAATAGACACTTGCAGTGGCAGACCTGGGAGGTGCACATGAAAATGAGTCTCCCTTGCTTTTCATAAGGAGTTCACTGTCTCATAGCAAACAGAGTGGACAAAGGGACGTGTCGCTCAAGTACCGATTAAGGCGTGCAGTAACAGAAGCATGTACAAGATACACAAGAGGAATGCAGAAACAGTCAGGAAGAAGGCCAAGAGCCGCAGAGAAGTCTGTATTTCACCCAGTATAGTCATCTTAGAAATAATAAGCAGCCTCTCCCACATAGCTGTCCTCTAATTGATACAACTGAGACTTATAAAGTTGTCTCCATGCCCAACAAGATGACCTAAGCAGGACCAGGGACAGAGAGTGGAGTGGTGTGGTGTGGTGTGGTCTGGGCATGCTGGTGGGAACCCAGGCGGTCTTCTCTAGCTTGAGTCCTGATGCCAGTGTTGGAAAGCATCCGGGTTAAAAGGTGAAAGAGAGATAATGGGTTGGAACAGAGCCGAATCTCTCCACCCAGAGACAATGTTCCCATAGTGTTCAATAAGCATAGTGTGAATGCCGAGCCTCAGCTCACTGTTTCTGGGAGAGAGCAATGGGAAAGTAATTTTCCAACTCATTTTGAAGACAGTTCTCTGTGACACTTAAGTGACAGACCAGGGGAAGTTGGGGGCCAGCATCGAGACACCCTGGGCCGGAAACCAGCGGAAAGGAGGTCCCAGTGACGGGGAACCAGGGTCCATCATTATCTTTTCCACCTACAGACTTTGTGGAACAGAAGAAAGAGTGCAGCATACCTCCCCCTTGGGTCTACTGTGTGAATTTAAGTCATTGACGTTCTTCACTTCGTGCTCTGGTTTTACAAAGAACAGTGCAAGCCTCAGATATTTGCAAATTCACACCAGGGCCTATAGGAAACTAGCCTCCTCCTCCTTTAATCTGCTGAATATTAGAGTTGAACAAAACCAGATGGATCCTTTATTGCACTTCCTCAGGAGAGAAAACTGAGGCCTAAGAAAAATTAACTTGCCCAAATTATCAACTCTTGACTACCAGAGGTGATACGAGAATCCACATGGCCGGGATCCCTGTTCAGAGCCCTTTCCACAACACTAAAGAGATCTTACTGCCATTCTGATGATTGCCAATAGCCCACTGACTTAGCCCACCCAGAGCTAGGCACTCCCAAGAGACAGGAACGTGGACATGCTGTAATTCCAGCCCCCAAAGAACCTGCAGCCTGGTGAGGTGACCCTGAAAATTGCAGTCAGAGGGTCTAGCTGTCCACGGCACTGGCTGGCGTCTGAAAAGGCGAAGGATAAGGGCTGTGTCAATTGTCATTTCTCATTTCCTAGCTTCTACTCTTCCTCCACCAGATGTTGTTTCATGTAGGACGCTAGAAATTCCTTAATGAAGCAGACAATAGATAAACATGCAATTAGTACCTTACCAGAGACACAGGCAAGGAGGCACGGATGCAACCCATCCTTCAATACATGGGGAAAGACCCAGGCCCGGGAGCCATCTGTAGATTGCTGCCTCCATAAAGCGGGTTAAATAGTGATTGTGGCTTCACGTGCGCTGTTCAGTCACGGAGTGAGCTGTGAAGATATGTGAAAGCCAAGGCTGTACATTACGTATGAATAATGCCCTTGTTTCCCACTTTCTTCTCATAACCAAAGGTCTCTTGTTCTATAAAACTGGGAAATGCAGGACAAGAGCTGTGTAGCCATGAGCACACACCATGCAGAGCAAGAGCCCTGGGCAGAACAGCTCTTTGCTCTCCATATCACCATGTAGCACACACTTGAGATTATTGATGCCAAGTACTTCCCTTCAGGAATTTTAAATGTCCTCCCACTGAGCAGCAAATCACACACCATCCAGAGTTCCGAGGTGCCGAGCAGCATGAGTTTCCTAGGGCTTTGCAGGAAACATATGGAAGTGATGTTACTTCCTTCATGTGTTGCCAGCCCAAAGGCAGGGACCATTTCTTCCTTAGAAGGGTATATGCTTCTTTTCCCAAGGGTTTCATTTATCATAAGGACCTTTCAGGGCATAAAGGCAAGTCAGTAAGTAGGCAACAAGCCTCCCTGCTGAGTGGATGCTGCAGGGCATTATCCTGGAGAACTGTTCTCCCTTCCAGAGTGGGAACAGGTTATGCACGCCCAGTTCCCCTCCCCTAATTAGGACAAGGGGTAAGGAGGCGCTGGCTCTGTGGTAGCAGAGAAGACTCTGTTAGCCACAGTGAGATATCCTGGAAGTGAAGTGCAAAGACATAGGTCTGGAAGCTTAACCTAAGGTGACTCATGAAACTGGTATTCCTGTCTGAGACTGAACTCCAAGATTCTCTGAGGCTTGGTCCAAGGCTGCATCTGATGGCCAGCAGCAGGACTCCCTGAGTGCTACTGCCATGAGGTTTTTCTAGTAGCACAGAATTTTAAGGGAGTGTCTGAAAGAGCCGTGCCCATCTAACCCCCTCCCCCCAGCCAGTCGGGACCAGGATTCTCCCCCAGCCAATGGGACCAGGATTCTCCCCCAGCCAATGGGACCAGGATTCTCCCCCAGCCAATGGGACCAGGATTCTCCCCCAGCCAATGGGACCAGGATTCTCCCCCAGCCAATCGGGACCAGAATTCTCCCCCAGCCAATCGGGACCAGGATTCTCCCCTCACCAGTCAGCGAAAAGCCCGCCAACTCCCCAGCCAATCAGCCAGAGCCACAACCTTCACCCCACCAACCACCCCTAGAGCCCTATAAAACCTTTGTGCTTCTCAAACTCGCGCTCTCCGGCATCCCGCCGCTGCATGAGTGCAGATAAGAGATTGAGCTCCAGCTAGCTCTAATAAAGGCTCTTTTGCTTTTGCATCGGTGTTGGCTCCTCGGTGGTCTTCTGGGATTCGCGACTTTGGGCATAACAGTGTCCACATGACTAAGAGCCTCTAGATGCAGGGTCTCAGAGGACAGAGATTATTACTGCTATTTTGTTCACTGCTGCATTCCCAGAAAAAAGAACTGCCTGGCACTTAATGCATGATTGATAAATATCAATAAACTGACCCATCCCTACCATCTCCCATCTCCCATCCAGAAGACCAGGACATCCTCTTACTCTCTACCCCAACTATTGCATTTCCTTCAGTCCGATAGGAGTCACAGGGAAAAGCAGCCAGTAGATGAAAACAAAGCAATAATTAGACACAGTTATATGATGTCTACTGCATGCCAGGCTGTTTTAAGCATCTTCGTTTGCTGATTTAACTTCAGTTCAATCCTCTGAGGTAGGTACTGCTATCACTTCCATTTTATAGAGGAGGAAATTAAAGCAAAGAGAGGCTAGTAAGCTGCCAAGAACATACAACTAATAGCTAACAGATTGGGAATTATGAACCCGGCAGTCTGCTTCAGGATGCCAATACTTCCTTTTCTTAAAACCAACGAGCTTTTCTGTACACAAGAAACCTGGTCCATTTAGCCCAAAGAAATCTACTGGGAAGTACATGACCATGGTGTTTTCCCCAAATTGAAGAACAATGAGCAATGATCCTCACTCAAACTGTTCCTTGACATATACACTCAATTGCTTGGACGATGAGATACCGACAGTTGGAACTGGCACTCCCGCCCTCTCTCTCTCTCTCTGTCTCTCCCTCTCAATCTCTCTAACTTCTGGCATCAGTAACCAAGATAAGTGAATAAACACTTCAGTGAACTTCAGCGGAAAGCAGGGGACCTATTGCATGCATCTATTTCCATTAATAGATAATAAAGGAATTTTTTAAGGAAAAACTACAAAGACAGGCAGAACTGGCAATGGTACACTAACATCAAAACCTTCAAAGCTGTGAAGCAGATGGAAAAATAGCTGACACGGGAAAAGAGTCCGAACCTAGCACAGGAAAAGCAGACAACTGACCCAGTTCATGCCAGGCATCCCCAAAATGCTCAGAAATTGGTACTATCACATATCTCTGGAAATGGGCATGAAAGAGAAGTGCTAACAAAGGAGTATTAAATGAAAGTATGTATTTTTTCTTTTGAATTCAGATTCCCAAATCCCTCTCTGTTTCTGCACACCAGAGCAAACCACACCTCCTCTGCCCTGGCAAAAGATGGGAGCGCCAATCTTTGAATAGGGTTTTTTTAAATCTTTGAGCTGGTAGAGCACTGAAAGTATCTGAGGGTGGGTATCATATGCAAACCTGGGGGATTCCAAAACTGGCTGCGGGGAGACCCACACCCCTCCTTCCCCTGTGGTTCCAAAATGCTGGCAACCTGACCTCCAGGCAAGAGATTAAAAGACCCTTCCATACAGGTTACTACTTTCTTCCCAAAGGAAAGACTAAAAAATGCTAACATTGGAGATTCCCCAACTAAACAGCCTAGTTTTACCGTTCTAGGAGCTCCAATCAGCTTTTACAATTCCTTTATCTTAAACCCAAGAAAACGAAGGGAAATTATGACACTAAGAAAGTCTCTAATATGAAAGGCAGGGATGAAAACACACAAACAGAAAAGGCAACTTAGAGGGACAGAAAAGTTCAAATAAATTCTCATGCATATCTCCTCAAAAATAGAAAGCAATAAAATTAGGAACAAATTATTTCAAAAACTTTTAGAAACAAAGTAAAATAAAATAGTATCTCACAGGGCATTGTATTTCAAGGAACCTTTAGAAAACTAACAAAAAAATGTTAGAAATTAAAAGCACAATAGCAGCAATAGAAGGATTAGAAGTCAAAGTTGAGGAAATCTAAAAGAGCAAAGCTCAGAGACAGAAAGACAATAACGAAATTATCTGAATTTCATCTATTCATATGGTATGAACAAGCACTATCTAGGTAACAGAAGTCCCAGAATGAACAGACAGAGAAACTGGAAGGGAGGAAGGCATCAATGAAGTGATTCAAGGGATTTTCCCAGAGCTAAAGGACATAGATTTCCAGATGGAAAGAGCCTATTAAATGTCAGACAAAATGGATGAAAATAGATCCACGTAGGCACATCATCATAAAAGTTAAAAATACTGGTGACAAAGACAGAATCCTATCATCTGGAGATGGAAGATAATGGGTCACATTGGAAGAGTTAAGAATCAGAGGACTTTGAACTTCTCAGAAGTAGCAATAGAACCTATTAGCAAATAGAATAATGCCTTCAACAATTGAAAAAAAAAAACATGTCATCCTAAAATTCTACCTCTAGCAAAACTAACAAATAAATATAAGAATGAATGTAAATATTCTCAAACACACTAGTCTCAAAGCCATTTCCCCTCCTATACCCTGTCTCAGGAGGCTACTGAAGGATGTGCATCATCAAAACTAGGGGGTAAACCAAGAAAGTGGAAAATGCAGGAAAGAAAACAAAATACTACACAGAAGAGCAGAGAGAATCTCCACAGTCACAGATAAAGGCTGGAAGGATGACAAGTGAGCCCTACATGGAGATGGCAACCAGACCTGACACAGCAGGTCCAGACCGGATAGAGGCAGTTCCAGGAGAAAAGATAAAATTAATAAAATGCATCGCATATATGAATGTCTTGAAAAGAGTGTTTGCATGGTCTTAATGATATAAACACTGAATATTGATCTAACCAAAATTTAAAAATAACTATGCTGGATGAACAAAGATATAGGAAAGGTGAGTTAGGTTAAAATGGAAAAATCATAAATTAAATATACAAAGCATGCCAGTTAGAGATATAAAAAGAATAGCAAAATAATCAGAAGAGTTGAGAAGCTGGCTGTTCTTGTAGTGAACCGTGGGGCAGAGGGGCAGAGGTCTACTGATTTTCAAAACAAACCTGTATATAGCTATCTATGACTCCTTCAAGTTGTGTGCATACATAACTTTAATTTTTAACAAATGAATGGCATTTTAATTTCCAAATAAATTGCTGAAGATATGACACTAAAAAATACCAGTAACTGTTAAAACAAAAACAAGAAGAATTTTTGTATTGGCAAGGCAGGCAGGAAGAGCAGAAAGGATGCAATCAACATTTAGTTTCAATAACCGAATAAATTGAAATCACACCTAAGGAAGGACTCCTTGACCATCAATGTGGCACATGGCCTTTCACAAGGAGTGCAAACCTTTAGGAGGCAGTATAGCACAGAGAAGACAAGTAGTGACTCTATAGCATCTTACTACGCTGATGGACAGTGACTGCAGTGGGGTATGTTGGAGGGACTCAACTATAGGGGGAATCTAGTAACCACAATGTTGCTCATGAATTGTATATTAATGATACCAAAATTTCAAAAAAATAGCTTCAGGAAGAGGAAAGGGACTCCCCTGAGTCTGATAGCTTCACTATCATCCAAGTCATCTTGTGAGCTTTTTCTGTTCTTAATGGAGCTTGTTAGAAATTCTTAATTTAGTCTTACAAAGAATGCCTAACCTGTTAGCAGGTTTGCTAACTAAAACAAACCCTTGAGTACCAAAGATGATCAAGAGACATTAAAGAAAAAAATGTTCCGGAGATACTTTTCTCTATTGGGGAAAACTTAAATTAAATTGAACTGAGTAAGGAAAAGAGCTTCTCTGTTCACAGGAAGTCGTGTTTCTGCCATAGCACAGCCTTTAGGCATCCTCACAGATAATCCAGCGCTTACCCTGGTTTACTTCTTCAGCAAGCAACCTGCAATGGAGCCAACAATCCCCACTTGGGGAGCAGATCTGTATTTCCTAGCTGGCATTCTGACATCCTCTGACATCACTGACATCTTCCTATGATCCACCCACTGTCACCAACCCCAAGCATGCATATGATAGGACACACGTGAAAACTATGTACTGTAAAAAATAAAAAATAAAAAACTTGCTGGTTTGGAGTAGTTTCCACTGTACTTGCTATCACTGTACTCATTCCTCTCCCATTCCAGAAAAACAATGCCAGGAAAATAAGGAAATGAGGGAGAGCTTATCATGGTATGACCTATAGATTACTAATTGGTTATTAGCAACACACCCCAACCTTCACCCCCAGTGATGCAGCTGAGAACCTGTCCTTGGATGTCATACGGGTAAAGTCAAATGCCGGCAGCACCCCTTCCACATGCCCAACATCTTAATATATTTGAAGACACCTTGTCAGTACCACCCCCAGAGTCATCTTTGTGGGAAGGGTAATTTTTAGAACCAAGTTGATCCCCAGGTTGAGCCTCTATTAAGGATATGTCAAAAATTGTATTTTTATCTATCATTTGCAAATTCCTTTTTTCTAACACTCTCCCCAATCAATGGCTCCACCTAAGCGTAGAATAAACTAAAGACCACATCTTTTCTTAATAGTTCATTGCTTATTGACCCCACCCTCCTGCTTTGATATATCAGTTAACATTTTTAATTTTTATGTAAGCTTGGATTCACACGTTTTCCTTAAAGAATATGGGATGGAAGATTCAGTCCATCATCCCAGCCTATTGCAATTAGCTGTTGTCATGTCTTTCTGAGCTCTAGTTCATACTCACTTCTGATAAGATCCACATACATCCTCAGTGATAAAATGGACAGTTTGGTCAATGCCAGAGCCAGGGGGCCAGCTACTAAAGACCTGTCTTGGGTGATCTCAGAAGCACTCATCAGTATTCTTGTTTTGAGAACATGATCCACCCCATTTGTAGCCAAGCAAGAAAGCCATTCAAAAGCTGATGTGACAAATGCACATGTCACCTAATTGGTGCCAAAATTTTACCCAACTATGTCCCTCTCTTTAACACCCACTGTCTGAGTGGGCCCTTTTCCTGACTGTTCTTCCAGAATGTTGCATGTCATGACTAATCTTTGGGCTCTTTTCCCTCTTGCTCTGTTGTCAGGCGATAATGAAACATTCTTTCTCCTGACATGGGCCTACTTTGGATTTCTGTCCTAATAGCTCATCTCTCATGACATGACACTTAAATGCCCCGTACTTAGGAGATACGCTGAGGGCTGCCACTGGCCTGGCTTGACTTCCACTCTTGTCTGTACGTCTACCATGAGTAGACAGCATAGTATAGTGGTTAAGAATACAGACTTCTGCAACAGATGGCTTGAATTCAAATTCTGACTGTACCCTTTACTGGCTGTGTAACCAGTTACTGGCTTTACATCTCTTTGTGCCTGAGGAATGTTGAGAAATTTACAAGTATCCCCTAACTCCTTCACCATCACCTCCAGGCATTTTAGAGGCATCAGATCATTTTTAGGTTTTATAGGGTAATACCAGTGGTGGCCCAAAGGGATTTCTAAGACCTTTAGCTTCCCCCATCCTCTGCCCTATAATTTCAATTATTTTACCAATACCTTCTAAGAAAATGCTCTAACTATGTAAAATCCAGATACTTCCTCAGCAAGTGCATCTTTCCTACAAGGATATGGATACTCCCCATGTCCTTCTTGCCAACTACATGCTGTCCTAAATCTCTCTTACATAGAAACTGGAGGGCCTCCACTGGTTGTTGGAAAGTGCTTTGCAATTAGAGAGACCCAGGTTCGAATCATGGATCTGCATTCAGATCTGCACATGTTGGAGCCAAACACCTTCTTGCAAATGAGGCAGAGAATGATTTGGGTTCACGTGCAACTTCAAGTGAAAAAACAAGGTATATTCTTATTTTCTGAAACAAGAAAGGAACTGGAAAACTTTAATTGAATAGGAATATCATGAGCTATTTCTGCATTAAGGGGCAGGGCAGATTAATGCTAGGAAATTATTAATTAGGGCCCAGTAAAGGGTTCCAACACTCATAAGGATAGTGACAATGATTCAGAGTTTTAAAACTAGAATTAGACAGGAAATGTTCTACTAGGAGGGCTGAGCCTATCAGGCATATATAGTGGTATATATCAAATAGAAGGAGTTGTTACCCCTGTGATGTCAAACAGCTGTTTGCTATTTCCCCTAAAAGCAGCGGGAAATTGGCTTAAACTGCAAGGATTTGAGTTAGACATAAGGAAAAAATTCTTGACAGTAGGGGTTGTTAAACAATGGAACAAGTTAGCAATAACAATTGTGGAATGGGTTTCAAGAGCTCTGTAGGCCCTGTACCCCATTTGTCTGGGTGGTTTCAATATAACCTTGCCCGTTGGAGACCTAGGATCCTTTCCAGTTTTCTGGTTCTTAATTAGTTCAGCATGCTTTTGCATTAATAGCATTGTAATCCTGGTCACAACTGATTAAAAGACAAAAATCAATTTCCCACTCAAATCCCCCAAACAAGAAGGTGTTTGGCACCCCTGTGCACAAGAAATGGGATGGTCTGCACATTTTCAGTCATATGTTTTTAATTTCTTTGGGGAAGTTTTAAAACTGAGATTTCCATAGACCAAAGTTTAACCCAGGAATACATTGAATTATAAACTGGTGGGAAGGCTGAATAGAGATATATAATGGAAACATTAACGGCTGTAGCGATGATAGCAATAGCATGTCACCACAATGCAAGGAAATCGTGTTAAAGTAACTGCTATTGTAGATAAGGGGGTGCCACTCTTAATAATGGATTTTTCATGCATTACTTCTATGCTTTTAACATTTTTTTCCTTGGTGAATAGTGACCTTGGAATAATGCTAAGAACCGTATTTTGTATTTAACCTAAATACCAAATTTAAAGACTTAAATAGATAATACTAAGGGGACTTGATTCCATGCTGCTGAAGATTGTGCAAGGTCATAGAATGCTTCTACAAATTCATATGTAATGGTAGTAAATCTTTTTTTATTGAAAATAGGCAATGCATAACTACTTTTTTCTAACAAAGCCAGGAATCGTTCTTGGAAAGGAAAAAATTGGAACCGAACTGACAAGTAGATACTATGTAAGTGCTAAGAGGGGTGGGAGGAGCATCAGCCCCATTGTCCCCACAAGCCACTCTCCAAATGGTTGAAGCAAAAATAGTGTACTTGCACCCCCAGCTACCAGTGACCTACCCTAACCTGATTCCAACCAGAGTATGTCTGAAGACCCTCCTCTCTTTATATGCTACAACTCCAGTGTGTATCAAAGGAAATAAAATTAATTGAATATATACTTATCCTTAGGAAAACCTTGAAAGAGTGGATTTAACATTTATTGACCCATGCCATTTCCCTTAAAACTCTTGTTCATTCTTCACCCTGACATCTCATCCATCCCTTATGGCTGGCATGCTCATGTCACCCTCTATTTCTCTTGGTATGTCCCTGTCCTGATCCTTCTCAGCCCCCTACATGCCCTAAACTCTTTCTCCCAGGATCAGGATGCCAACCAGCAAGGCTGAAAAATTTGCCAATCCTTCTGTCTTCTTGGAAAGGGGTAGGCAGGTGAAGGGCAAATGCTCTGAACAAAGTGGCCTGTTGTTAAGTGCTGCCAGCTCCACCTCCATCTGTGAGTGCTTGGACAGAGTGTGTAACTTCTCTTTGATCTTTTTCCTTACCTATAAAGTGGAGGTGATAATAATACCTAATCTCTTAGGGTTATTGTAGGATTAAATGAGTTAATACATATAAAACATAGAGACTGGCACAAATAAACATGTAACAAATATGAGCTTGTTATCAGACACTTAAGAGATAAGACCTTAGTTTCTCCACACTTTGGGACTACATTGGTCAGAACTTCATTGGCAAGCAAACAAGTGAAAATGCTTGAAATAATGGGTCCTAGAATGTAGTGACCAGTTTCTCTGTCCATGCGAAGTGTCTGGAGAAACATATGTACTGCATAATTGTGCATATGTGTACCACTCAGGATCAGAAAAAGGAACTTTCACCAACAAAATCCACTGGTCAAACTACCCTGTAAGAATAACTTTAGGAGGATCTTGGGTAAAGATGGCAGAGTAAGAAGGCAAGGCAGAAGCCTTCCACATACACACCAAGGAAGCAACTACAGCAAATACAACTCACCCTGAAAATGACCTGAAGACTCTGAAACAGATCACCTACACCTGGTGAAGAAGAGAGGACCACACGGAGAAGGGTAAAGTGGCAGAGCCATGATCAAATGAGACCCCAGCCCTTCCCCGATTCCAGCCCACAAGCAGGAGGGAAAGAACAGAGAGGGGAAGGGGAAGGGATAAGCACTCAGGAACCTGTACACCTGGCCCTGGAGATCTGCTCTAGGAACACGAGTCCACATAGCACTGGGCTTTGGTGATTAATGGGGCTGTGCACCAGGGAGAGTTGGAGCACTCGGGGAGGCTAAGACTCCTGTTGCTTGTGCAGGACAGGCAGGCTCCCTGGGTCCAGCTGAGGTCCAACACAGAGGCAGCCATTTGAAAAGAATCACCAGCAGCCAGAAAGGTCCCAGAGGAGCAGTGTTGAAGGGAGCTCTCTCCTGAGGAGCAGGGACAGATAGATGGGCATCCCCAGCCCTCCCTCAGCCCCACTGGGGGGGCACACATGGGAGCCAGCCCCAAGTGTTCCATCCACCTTGCTGGAGGCTCAGCCCCTAGGTGCTTCCTTGCGCACCTGCCCACCAACTCAGCGCACTTGGCTCATCACCTGTCAGACTTTGCGGCCTGGCAAACAGAGAATTTGCTGCCTGGCAGCCAGAAGGAGGTTTTCCCAGTTTTCCTGGCCCTCTCACTCCAACAGTGCCTGCAGGGGCCAACTAAATGTTCTTTCCTCCTCACTGATATCTCAGCCCTGCACCATGCACCCCTAAGCACCCACCCCACACACCACATCAGCCATGGCCATTTCTGCAGGGCAGTCAGAGGGGAGCCCCAACCACAGTGATCCCCACAGAAGCACCTCTGCAGGCCTCACAAAGGGTCAGCTGAGGCAAGAGGCCAGCTCCAGTGGCCTGACACCAGCCACTGCTGGCAGACAGGCAGAAAGGTGCCACCACCCACAGCCTACCAACAGCAACTGTGGCTTCACGACAAGAAGCAAGCATTGAAGAGCAAAGTGTGTTCAGCTTCTGAGCACTACAGGATGCTTTTGTCATAGAGTTATTACTTACCAAACTAGGAGGCAGAGTTGATCTATCTAATAAAAGTAAGAAACACAAAAATACAGACAAAATGAGGAGGCAGAGGAATATGTTTCAAACAAAAGAACAGGATAAGAAGGTTAAAATGAAATGGAGATTATCAATCTTTGTGATAAAGATTTCAAAGTTGTGGTCTTAAAGATGCTACTGGACCTGGGGGATAGAACTGATGCTCTCAGTGAGAACTTAAACAAAGAGATAAAAGAATTGGGAAAGAGCTACTCAGAGCTGAAGAATACAGTAACTGAAATGAAAAATACAATGGAGGGAATGAATAATGGATTGCAGGGAGTAGGGGAGACAATCAATGAGATGGAAACCGGAGAACAGGAACACAACAAAGCAGAGGAACAGAGAGAAAAAAGAATTTCTAAAAATGAGAGGATGCTAAGAGAGCTGAGTGACAACTCCAAACAAAACAATATTCACATAATAGCAGTAGACAAGAAGAGAAACAAAGGAATACAAAGTCTCTTTGAAGAAATAATTGCTGAGAAGCACAGAGGACCCCTAACAAAAAGAACTCCAGGAAGATAACACCAAGACATATAGTAATTAATATGGCAATGATTAAAGATAAAGAGAAAATTTTTAAAGCAGCAAGAGAGAGGCAGACAGTTACCTATAAAGGAAATCCCACAAAGCTATCAGCAGACTGCTCAGCAGAAATTTTTATAGGCGAGAAGGGAGTGGCATGAAATATTTAATGTAGTGAACCAGAAGACCCTACAACCAAGAATTCTCTACCCAATCAGGTTATCATTCAGAATTGAAGAGATTAAAATTTCCCAGATAAACAAAAGTTAAAATAATTCACCACCACTAAACTGGCCTTACAGGATATGTTAAAGGGACTTCTGTAGATGCAAATGTTCTTAAGCCTAAATATTTTTCATCAGTGAAGATAAACTCACAGTAAAGATAGTAGGTCAGATTGCTTACCAAGCAAGTATGAAGTTAAAAAATAAGAAAAAAGAAACAAAAGTCGTTAAATCAACTATACACAAAATCAGTCAAAGGATACAGAAAAATGCAGCTTATGACATCCAATACATAGAGTGTGGAGAAGAAAGAAAAAGAGAAAAGAAGTACTTTTAGATTGTGTTCAGAATAGAGCAGCCATCAACTTATTATAGACTATTGTATATTTAGGAAACTATCTATGAACCTTATGGTAACTACAAAACTAAAGCCTATAATAGGTACACACAAAATTTAAGAAAAGAAATCCAAGCACAACACTAAAGAAAACCATCAAATAACAAAAGAAGAGTACTAGTGAGGAAGAAGAGATCAGAAAGGAACTACAAAAACAACTAGGAAACAATTGATAAAATGGCAATAAGTATATACCTATCAAAAGCTACCTTAAAGGTAAATGGAATGAATGCACCAATCAAAAGACATAGAATATCAGAATAGATAAAGAAACAAGACCCATCTATATGCTGCCTTCAAGAGACTCAGTTCAGACCTACAGAGTGAAAGTGGAGAGATGGGAAAAAGTATTTCATGCAAATAATAGGGAGAAAAAAGAGGAGTTACAATACTTATATCAGACAAAATAGATTTCAAAACAAAGAAAGTAACAAGAGACGAAAAAGGACATTACATAATGATAAAGTGATCAGTCCAACAAAAGGATATGACAATTATAAATATCTATGCTCTCAACATAGGAGCACCTAATTATGTAAAACAAATACCAACAGAACTAAAGGGAGAAATAGACAGCACCTAAATCATATAAGAGGACTTTAACACACCACTTATATCAATTGACAGAATGGAATAACTAGACAAAAATAAATAAGAAAACAGAGGCACTGAACAATACACTAGATCTGATGGACTTAACAAATATATACAGAACATTCTACCCACAAGCACCAAAATACACATTTTTCTCAAGTGCACATGGAACATTCTCCACAACAGATCACATATCAGGACATAAACAGAGCCTCAAAAAATTCAAAAAGATTGAAATTCTACCAAGCATCTTTTCAGATCACAGTGGTATGAAACTAGAAATCAATTACATGTAAAAAGCAAAAAACCCACAAACACATGGAGGCTAAACACCATGCTTCTAAATAACCAATGGATCAATGAACAAATCAAAGTAGAAATCAAGTAATACATGGAGACAAATGAAAACAAAAATACAACAGTTCAAAATATGTGGGACACTGAAAAAGCAGTTCTAGGAGGGAAGGACCTAGCACCACAGGCCTACCTCAAGAAACAAGAACAGTCTCAATAAACAGTCTAAACTCACAATTAAAGAAACTAGAAAAAGAAGAACAAATGAAACCCAAAGTCAGTAGAAGGAGGGAAAAAATAAAGATCAGAGCAGAAATAAATAAAATAGAAAAGAAGAAACAATAGAAAAAAGTCAATGAAACCAAGAGCTCATTCTCTGAGAAAATAAAGAAAATAGACAAACCCCTACCCAGACTTGTCAAGACAAAAAAAGAGAGAGCAGACAAAAATAAACAAATTCTGAGAAGAAAAAGAAGTAGTTACAACTGACACCACAGAAATACAAAGAATTATTAGAGAATTCTATGAAAATTATATGCCAAAAGATTGGACAACCTAGAAGAAATCAACAAAGCTCTAGAAAAGTAAGCCTTCCCAGAATGACCCAGAAAGAAGTAGAAATCTGAACAGACCAATTAACAGTAACAAAACTGAATTGGTAAGCAAAGAACTCCCAACAAACAGATTTCCAAAACCAGATGGCATCATAGCAGAATTCTAAAAAACGTTTAAGAAAGAACTAATACCCATCCTTCTTAAGGTATTCCAAAAAATAGAAGAGGAGGGAACACTTCCAAACTCATTCTGAGACCAGCATCACTCTAATACCAAAATCAGACAAATATACTACAAAAAAAGAAAAATATAGACCAATATCCATGATGAATATAGATGCAAAGATCCTCAGCAAAATATTAGCAAACTGAATTAAAAAATGCACCAAAGGATCATCCAATATATTCATAAATGACTCACTGGTAAGGGGTTAACATCCAAAATATATAAAGAACTCATAAGCCTCAACACCCAAAAAACAAATAACCTGATAAAAAAAAGTGGGTAGAGGACCTAAACAGACATTTTTCCAAAGAAGAAACATAAGTGGCCAACAGGCACATGAAAAGATGCTCCACATCAATAGTCATCAGGCAAATACAAAGCAAAACCACAATGAGGTATCACCTTACACCATTTGGAATGGCCACTATCCAAAAGATGGAAATAACAAGTGTTGGCGAATATGTGGTGAAAGGAAGCCCTCCTACACTGTTGATGGGAATGTAAATTGGTGCAACTGCTGTGGAAAGTAGTATGGAGGTTCCTCAAAAAACTAAAAATAGAAAACACCATTTGATCCAGTAATTCCACTCCTAGGAATTTACCTGAAGAAAACAAAATCTCTGATTTAAAAAGGTATATGGGCACCTACATTTATTGCCACATTATTTACAGTAGCCAAGATATGGAAGCAACCAAGTGCCCATCAATAGATGAATGGATAAAGAAGACATGGTACATGTACACAGAGGAATATTATTCAGCCATAAAAAAGAAAGAAATCCTTCCATCTGTGACAACATGGATGGACCTAGAAGGTATTATGTTAAGTGAAATAAGCTAGGTGGTCAAAGACAAATGCCATATGATTTCACTTATTTGTGGAATATAAAAACAAAACAAACCAAAATGAACAAAAAGGCAGTAGTCTCAGACACTGAGAAGTGACTGTTGGTTGCTATGAGGGAGGGGTTAGGGTGGGTGGCTAGGGAGGTTGAAGGGCATAAAGAGGCACAAAAATCTCAGTCATATAAGTTGGTTACAGGGATGGTAGTGCACCATGGAGAATACAGCCAACGGCTCTGGAACATTTTCCTATGTTGATGGATAACAACTGCACTAGTTGGCATGAGGACTTAATAGGGTGTGTAACTGCTGAACCACGGTGTTATATACGTGAAACCAATAAAATATCCTGTATCAACTACACTTCAATAAAAAAATAATAATAACTTTAGTTCCAGCTTGCAATACCTTCCAATTGTGTGGCTTGGGACAAGTCTGTTAACCTCTCAGAGATTTTCTTATTAGTAAAAAAGAGATGATACTGATCTTACAAGAGTTTTATGAAGTGCAAAAGAGACGATGTCAGTAAAAGGAGTACATATCAAAGGAAATTATCAAGAATGGTTCAGTTTAGCATATTACTATTTTTATTGAATTTTCTCAGAGTTCTTACTTTCTCTAATTTAAGTTTCAGAGCAAATTGTCTTTTACTAAAACTGAGTGTTCTTTTTTCCAAATTTACCTCTAGAAAACCTACCTCCTGCTTCAAAAACTGTGCCTGGAAAACTCTCTTTTGTCTGCTCCGGGGTCCAGGGTTAGCAGACCTCCTGCTGGCCAGTTCTCTTTTGCTCTTCCCAGCTGAGAAGGAAGGGCTCTCTCACCTTGGTACAATTCTTCTTTTGTCTTTATTGATTTTGTTTCCTTTAAAAAAAAAACAGCAACTTAATCTGAAGAAATGGCTAAGAAAGCTTTTCACCTTCCTAGCAAAATCTTAGCTCCCCTTCTTCCTCCGTTGCCACAGGTTATCACGTAAAATAATAATAACTTAGATTTTTTAAAAAATCAAACTTCAAACAAAAAGAATGACAAAAGCTAAAAGTGTAAATTTATTTTTTAACGTTTGCCTTTAAACTTTAAAGAGTCTCCTCTCCTCTGGTTAGGTTGTAAAACAAAGAGGATACCATGAGCAGGTGAATAAAGCATCAGATAAAAGGGACCCACACCCATCTTGGAAAGATCCAATCTCCAGGGAGACTAAAATTCCCATTCCTTCCAGGGTAGCCTGGACCACAGACTACAAACAGGATCAAAGAAGATATCCCAACATCCTGTAAACTGGGCTGAAAGGGATCACCAGATATTTTAGGTATATTTTTATAAAAACGGGTGAAAAAGTGATGGAGTGAGAAAGAAGAAAGGAAAAGAAAGTGAATAGAGGATACAGCAGCTGCATTTATTGTGCACGTACTACGGGCTAGGCATTTTCTCACGTTTTGTCCTTACACCAATCCAGGGAGCTAAGGATTTTTATTTTCATTTCCAGGTGCGAGACCAAGGCTAATAAGAAGTGGACCTGGGACCTGAACCCAGTCTGATATGTCTTATTTCCAAGCTGGGTACTCTTGACTCCTAGCTTCTGCAATTTCCTACCCAGTTTAGATACGTGTTCAGCCTCCCATATTTCTTAAATAAAAGAAATTAAACTTGCACACTGTCACAATCAAGTGTTTCTTCATGGAACGAAAGCAGCCAACAAAGGTCATCTTTTGGTTAAGTTGGTTTAAGAAGCAACTTGGATTCTTCTCGTCTCCCTGTTGAGTACTGAAGAATGCTGCCTCCAAAATCACACCCACTCTCTTTCTGAGCCACCTTACCCTGGTGTTCAGTAGCTTTCTTATTTATGTAATTTTTTTTTAAAAACTTGCCTCGGGAAGCATCCAGCTAAGTGCTTAACAATATCACTTTGGACGCAGACCACTTGTCCGTCCAAAAGTCACTTCCGTCTGGGATATTTCTGTACTCACACTCCTCACAAGAGTTTGGAAAGACATAAATGAATCCCAGCTCCACCATCAGGCGGGTGAATTTGGGCCACTTTCATGGCTTCCTTCCTTTTAAAAGTGCTATAAACCACAAGATCTCATGAAGATGAAAGTACAATGTCCCAAGCATGTAATGTGCCCTCTGCAAATAACAGCTATTGATGATGTTCGTCATGGTGAAGCCTGATAAATTATTCTACCAAGATGACACCTCTCCTGGGACCAGAAAGTTCACATCCTGGATAACTGGAGAAACCCTACTAATTCTGGAATTTTGTGTCTTTTCAGATATGAAACTCCTTTTTAATATAGGCAAAAACTCACGGATTTCAAAGGGTGATAGTTGCTGACTGAGAGCATGGATGTCTCCAGATCCCTTTTCATACATTAGAAAACTTGCTCTCAGCTTATCATGCCCCTTCTGTTCAGAAATTCCCTCTCCAAACACGATGTAATAAACCAGGTCTTTACTCACTAAAGAGCAATCATCTTCCTGCCTCCAATGCTACCTTCTGTTGAGAATTACAGGGTCACTTAGATTGGACTGCTGGCTCTTCTCAAACTCTCCTGCTCAATTTTATGGAAAATGCCTTGGTTCACTCTCACAGATGGTTCCTCATGTTCATTGTTCATGACTTTTTAACACTCTAATACTCTGAAAACAACATTATTTCCTTTCACTTTACAGTCCTGGCAGAGCATGTGGGTAAGAAAAGATCCCTCTTGACCCTTTGTACTTAGAACATAGATGTCCAATAAACATCTACTTATTTGGCTCATGATGTTCAGATTTAAAGTAGATATTTGTATTCTCCATTCATGCCCAACTCTGAGTTTCCCAACCCTGAGTTTTCTCCGTGTAGGTGTGCATCTCATTATGTTCAAATTTAGCCAGTGTTTCTAGGCTCCAGTGATGTTGCAACACCAGCTCCTCTAGGAAACACTCCTTCCCTGAACTCCTGACAACCTGTCCCTAGGGCTGGCTGGGACTTTCTCCTCCTAACCACACCCCCAGGATGCATCCTTGCAGTCTATGCTGCTAAGGTGCCAGTTTTCAACCAAAAACTTGACACAGCATCCCATAATCTTCACTCTTATCCATGTCACCCATACTCTCACCCCTAATTTGCTCTGCCCTGCTTGAACCATTTTCTTATACACCAAATTTTGGTCCTCAGGCCTAAGTCTTATTTTTCTTGGTATTTCTGACACCCTGAGATTCAGTAGATATTAAACCACAGAGACCTGGAGAATGATGAGTTTGCCGACATCCCTCTCTTTTCTCTCCTTGCCTCCTCCAACCGTTTCTCTACTTCTCTGTTTTCCTTCCTTCAGAAAATATTGGCATTTTGCTTCTAACAAACCAACGCAGGGTATCCAAGCACCCCACAGTACATAGATTCTCATAAAAACCAAACACAGAGTAAGTGGAAGAGAGAAGGGCTTATATTTCCCATTACATCTGCTATCTGATCATATTTCAATTCTAGACACGTTTTCCTTTGTTGTTTTCCTGGCTCAATTAGGTTACTGGAATTACAAGGTGAAGATTATGGATATGAAGTCTGGTGTTCATGAGTTCATGGGAGATTAAGATGCTAAACAGTGGGTCCCAAGGATTTCTCCTACCCATAGGACTGAAATGAATAACAGAGTACCACTAGATACAGATAAAGATAAAAACCCCAACCATTTATTTTCTTACTTGTTGCCTAATACATCACACAGTTGGAGGAACCGCTTTAGTGTTTAATCAACACAGACCATCAAACCCAGGTATTACTTTTTACCTAATTACCTCCCCTTTTTCAGAGCCCTGTACTCCATAGCATCAGAGTGTGCTTTGACTGTAAGAGGTCAGGGTGCAAAGTGACTACAGTGTTAATGTAGGTGTCATATAAATGCATTAGCTCAGTGGGCCAAATAAGAGAAAATATTTTGATGAGAAAATGGCATTTAGAAGTGTTAGCGCATTTAAAACATTTTTCCAGTGTGGTTACATTAACAGACCTAAACAATCAGGGGCCAGGAGGCACTGCTGCAGAGACTGTGAGCTGAAAAAGTTACCCTTGTTCTGACACCTATTAATAATCACCTTTGGAGAATTATAAAGCACAGGGCAAAGAGAATTGTTGGTCTCTGCGCCTGCAAGTATTCCATAACTGTGACTCATACAGATGAAAAAAAAATCCATACGGTATGATATATGGTTATTCTCTGCTGAAGAAGAGGCATAGGGCATTAAAAATCTATTGTGTGTAATTCTAGGTGCCAGTCGCACTTGGAACAGTTCTCTGACATTTCCTACTTAAGGAGCAGATTGGTTGCAAATGCACAGTATTCATCAGCAAAATAATTCAGGATGTATACGCCTGTTCCATCTTTGCAGGAATTTTCACTCCCTGGGCTAAAGAAAACCTCAACATATGGGAAAAAGAGAACTTTTCTCATCTTCAACCTTTTGATTCAACTGTCTCCTACAGTAAATTCTGGAAATGCTCTATTGGCATCAACTGCTTAAATTTTTCACTGGAGGAAGATGACTGCAGGGAAGGGAGAGAACCTCAGGGTGTGCCGCCATTTACGGTTGTACAATCAAATATCACATGCAGCTTGTTTGACGGAAGTAAATTTATAGGATCATGCTGTCTGATAAGAAGCTTTAATCACCCTTCCACTTCCACTGGTATTGCTAATTTGGGAACCTTGAAATCTCCTATCACTGATGCTGATTTTAAGCATCCCTGGAAAAAAATATTTCTTCATCCCTGAGGCTGAGAATTCCAAATGGCAAAGGCCGCCCAAAGGAATCAAAGATCCTGCGGCTTTTGCTTTAATCAATTCCTAAAACGCCAGCCTGAGCACCCTCATCTGAAGCGTGTGCTCTCAACATGCAGAGCTCCTCTGGCAGAGCCCACACTCTAACCAGGGGCCCTTGTACTTATCTCTGGGTAGCTGTTGCAACGTGCAGACCGAAAGAGAGATTCCCTCTGACCAGACCAGTTGGGGCTGTGATCAGCTTGTCCAAGTTTTAAGTCTTGTCACAGAGCCTTAAAAGGGATTATAGGGAAGACAAAACCTCAGTATAAGTTCACCTCTGCAGCCAAGTCAGCCCTCAGACACAGGCTCAACCTGGCAGGGCAAAACCAGTGGTAAAGGGACGCCCCTGCCAGAGGAGAGCCAAGGACGTGGACTCTGTGTGAGATGTCCCTCGGAAGGACCCCAGCAACAATGGGCTTACCTTGGTTAAGGGGTAAGACCTGACCAGAGCTCTGTCCCTACTACAGATAAACTGAACTGCAAAATCATAAACTCTTTGAAGCTCAGAAATGGCAAGCAGCTCAGAGTTTGTGTTGTCTGATTCCTTGCATCCTTCATGGTCAGATCCCCGCGGTCACATCACCCGGGACTGCAGTGCCATCACCTTCAGCATCAGAGCCTTAACCCACCAGCCGCGGCACTCAGCCTTCCTCAAACATCATTCCACTCATCTTCCCACCGACTCGGTGACTTAGGTGTGATTACCCCAGTTTACACATGAAGAAACTAAGGAATTAACTGCCTTGCCAAATCAAGATGAGCCAGGATTTGAATGCTGAATATGCTATTGTTTCCTCGACTGGTCACCCAAAATCAACCTGAATACCATTAAGAACAGGATACTCAGTGCTGCCCGAAGCAGTCATTTCTATTTTAAGACAGTTCCCTTTGTTCCCAAATTCTTCCCTTTGGTGGAAATTCTGCCTGCCAAGGTCCAGCAAATCACATCTAACCTGTCTTTTATATAGAAGCCCTGAAACCATCAGGAGACAGTAATTATGCCTTTCTATTTAAGTTTTCTTTTCTTCAAGGATTTCCTTTTTTTTTTTTTATTTAGCACTTCCTGTAACTAATGATATGAGATACTGGCCACAAAACCCAGCCTGTTTTAGAGCAGGAACCATTTCTTAACTAATTCCACATCCTCAGGACTTAGCACTGTGCCTGGCACAAAGTGAGTTCTCTATAAGTGCTGGAGCATATAGTAAGTGAACAATAAATTTTCAATAGTAGGTATCCAAGAAATGTTAAACATCTTGAATGGTTGTCTTTAAAGTTGTGGCAGCTTTTCACAGTCCTTCATGGAGTATGGAGCCAAAATGAAATAAAATCTCCATGTGTGATTTAGCTTTTAAGCTGGATAACACTAGAGCATCCCTTCTGGGAAATACTACATCACTCTTAATGCTCCTTATAACCCATGTTGTGTGAGAACAATAGCTTCCAGACCTAGGTTCAGGGCTTTATCCCTAGTAAAGCTTATGCTAAGCCTATAGTCTAGACTGCTAGGATGTTGTGGGGTTCCGTGGGGTCTCATGGAAAGGAGTCATTACACTTTCTGCCTCTGTTTCATTCTTGGATTTGTGAAACCATAAATTCATACCTTACCCCTACCATGGAATGAAAACTTTCATGGCTGGTTCCCTTTTTTTTCTATTTTGGTATCATTAATATATAATTACATGAGTCCCCCCCATTATCAAGTCCCCACCACATACCCCATTACAGTCACTGTCCATCAGCATAGAAGATACTATAGAGTCACTACTTGTCTTCTCTGTGCTGTACTGCATTCCCCGTGCCCCCCATGTTATGTGTGCTAATCATTATGCCCCTTATTCCCCTTCTCCCTCCCTTCCCACCCCCACACCCCAAGTCCCTTTCCCTTTGGCAGCTGTTAGTCCATTCTTGGGTTCTGTGGGTCTGCTGCTGTTTTGTTCCTTCAGTTTTTGCTTTGTTCTGGTTGGTTCCCTTTTAAGCTTTCTTTTCCACAAAGTAAAATCCTCTTGACTCCCTATCAGCTGATGCTCCTCAACCCTGACTCCAGAACCAATCCTGGTCCTTGAAAAGAAACTTTAAAGGCGTTTTAGACTTAGGATATGAACATCAGGTCATCCCATTTTATTCAGTTCTGATCTCCTGGACTTCTGATTAATTCCTTGGTAATATGGTTCCGGGGTTGATAATTAGCTTAGTACTTTAGTTACATGAGGACCGTTTTAGTTAAATTAAGCTAAGCCATGTGCAGGAACAAACAATCCCCATAAGATCAGTCAACAACACATGCAAGTCTGTTTCACACTCGTGAAGAGCTGGAGAACTCACTGCGGGACTGATTCCATCTGACGGCACTAACGCCACAGCAAGAGAGAGAGCAGGTTTTCCTTAGGTGCTTTCTCCCAGAAGTCACATGAGTCATTTCCCATGGGACCAGGGCTCCGAACTTGGAAAAAGCCCCCGACCTAACAGCAGTGAAAATTTCTTTTGCGCCTAGGAAGAGGAAGATGACGCAGGACTTAGTGAGCATACAGCTTTGCCATGGCCGCCATTATTCTCTTGCATTTCTTGTTCTCTCTTTCCCTCTGCAACGAAATGTGTCCCCAAGCTGAGCATGGTGGTAAGGACTTTTCTGACAGCTCTTATCGTCACTTGTTCTTGGATTTCTCACTGACAAGCTCAAAAGATCCCATCTATCCATTAGGACTCCTGCGACACGTAACAGAAAATTCTATACACAGAGGTTTCGGCAAGAAAAGGAATGTACTATCTCATGTACCAATAAAGTTCAAATGTAGATTTAGTTGTGAATTCATGGCTCAGATGCCATCAGTGGCTTGTCTTCTCTCCATCTCCAAGGCTCTAGCCTACACTGCTTCATTCTCTGGCTCCACATGTTAGGCACTGAGAGCATCAGACTCACATTGTCACAACATCAAGGCACGTTACCGGGCAGAGGGAATGGTGAGTGTGATTCCTACACAGGTCAATCAAAAGTGCTGAATACATGTCTCCTTGTTTCTGATTAACCAGCCCAAGCCGGTGCACATTCCTGAGCCAATCACTGGCTCTCATGAGATCTGTTGCATTGATTGGTCAGAACCGAATCACTTGGTACTTCCTGGAACCAGATGCGGGACTCTGCAGGAGCCACGTGAATAGAAAATAGGGGTTTGGTGGATCCTGAAATGAAAACTTGAGCTGTTTTAGAAAATAGAGAAGTAGGTGCTGGGAAGCCACAGACACTGCCCACTAACCATCACTTTCCTTTGTGTTAACCAGTCCCCAGTGGCAGAACTTGAAGCCTGCCCGGCCTGAGCTGCAGTTGTCATAGCCTTCGCCAGCTAATCTGCTCCTCCTCTAGGCCCTGTGAGTGGATCTGCTTGCCAGGATCTGCTTTCATCTCAGTGGTAAGTTTAGTTCCGGATCAAATGGCCACCCAGTCTGGCCACTCTCCTCAACAGAAATTAGCCACTCCTGAACTGTATCCTGATCATGACAATGGATTAAAAAGACTCTTGGCTCCTATCACTAAAGACCACCTTCAAATTGAAGAGCAATACTTCTTTATGCAACACTCTAAAAAACAAAAATAAATCCCGCAGCCCCAAATTTCCCTACTGTCTAATTTGCACTCCTCCTTCTTACTTCATAAGGCTTTGGTGAGACACTGCATCAATTTTCTTTCTGAAGTGCATACACACTTCATCTCTCTGACTTGTAACTGCGTCCAAAAAAGGAAATGAAGTTATTCATCTGGCAAGATTTATTCTCAGCAAACCCATCTTGGTGTCTAAGACCACCACTTCCTTTTGTCAGGGGCTCACCAACTGTCTTCTTAATAATCCATTCTAGAATTTCACCCAGGATTGACATTAAGCTCACAGGTCTCTACTTTGCAAAGTCCCCTTTCCCCCTTTCAAAAGCCAGGGCTGTGTGTGTCAGCCTCCTGTCTCTCAGCAATTCCTCCTCTTTATGAGAGGCAACTAACGGAGGATTTATCTAATGTCTCTTAATGAGGCAGCACATAGGCAGGATTAGAAGTCAGCAGACCGTGAGGCTCCAGCCTTTTGCTTCTGCATTTCAGCAGTGACGATTGCCCCACCCTGGTTTTCCCTGAGACAACAGCTCTCTACCAGAACCACCAAGTACAAGATTTCTTTACAGAAACTGTCCACCTTCCCTTGCCCCTTTATGTGCCACTGCTAGGGTGCTGGAACAAGCGATTCAATAGGGGCGCCTTAGCCCTGCGGCCTCTGTGCACAGCGTGGTCCGAATCTCCAGTGAGGGATGAGCTGTGTCACTGCCATTTGCTGTAACTGATTAGCATTCTTCCAGTTCATTTTTTAATTGAGTGTTATGAAATCGTTTCACCTGGAGGTCCCCTGAACCTTAATGTGAAAGAATCATGTGGCTTAAGATCACTATGTGCATGGATGGGGCTAGAACTGCCTAGAAATTCTCACCTTCCCAACACCTTAATTTTTCTGAAAGTCTGCACCCCAAGTTAGACCAGCTGGGCAAAGCTGCTTTCCTTTCCATTTTCTATCCATTTTCTTACATGAATACCTTCCCCTTTAAATATCAGCCCAATTCCCATCTCACATTTTAAAATCTAAACTCACTTAACATAAATGAATTAAAATCTACATTATACCACCTTTTAGAGCCCAACCACAGAAAAATCAGAGTGGCATTGGGCATATGTCTGGACAAAATAGATTTCCAAATTGGTGTAAAGTGAACTTAGTATTAATAGCTCTGTAATTTCCAGAAGAGTTCAGAATCAGAGTGATGTAATTAGGTTTTATTTGAAGCTTTTCTTTAGATTTAAATGGAAAGAGAGAAGGGAAAATCAATATATTACCTTGCTGTGAAGTAAAAGTAAGTGACTCACCCATCTGTCTTAATTTATTCCATGAAATGAGAAGAATAATATTCACCTCTCTGGATATTTTATATCATGAATAGATACTGTGCTAATTTTTAAAAGCTAAATTCAATATTTCCACAAAACAGAAAGATAGTTTTTCACTCCTGCCTTACAGTATCATTGAATGTGGAAATGAGACATAAAATTTGTAATCTTTTATATCAATCAATATACACTCAACATTTCCTTCATTTTCTGCCACAGTGTGGATTTTATGAGAAAAAATAATACCTTGTAAGAAATAACACCACCAACAAAAAAGAAAAATAACAGACCAAGCATTCTTCCCCTCTTCATGTTGGGGAGGGGAGGAGGCACAGTTTGTTAAAGGAAGAGGGTACAAAACTTTGTCGGGGGCAAATTGACCTGAGCATCTGCCAATGGTGTACACTAAGGCCCATCTTTAGTATCTCTGAGACTCAGTTTCATCATGCATAACATCACAGTAACAATGCACACTTAATGTATTAATCAGCGACATGTGATAGTGTCCTGTAACAAACATTCCCTAAATCTCAGATAACTTATTTCACACTTTCAAGTCCATATGTTGTTCACCTGATTCTATCTGGCCTTGACTAGGCTCAACTGGCCGGCAGACCTTGGGCAAGGTGGAAGTTTGCTTTCCATGTGTTCCTTCTGGGATCTGGGGCACACTCTTCTCATGGAAGAGGTCAGAAAATCAAGTATGATAAAGAGAAACACATGAAGCCCTTACAGCCTTAGTTCCTAAAGGGAACATTGACACGTCTATCTGCAATTCCTTAACCAAAGCAAGTGTGTTGGCTAAGCAACACATCAATGGGATGGGGTAGTATATTCCACTCATTGTGACCATGACAAGGCTGTGACGAAACAAAGATATGAACAAAATGGTTCACTCTATCCAACTCCACATGGCTATCATGAGGATGTTCAAATAAGTTACGTTATTTAAAGCACCAAGCACATAATAGGCACACAAAATGTGGTAACTGTTGTTGGCCATCTAATTATGTGTTTAAGGGATCTTTAAATTATCAACACATCTTCCCAAACCTGAATCGGTTCAGCCCTTCCAGTCTGGAATTTTAATCACTTGATACTCAGCCATAAAATGAATGACGTTTGAGGTCAAACATATCAATACTATGGATTTGGCTGAGATACAAACTAAGGAATGTGCCTGGAATTGACATATCTTGGTTATAAGTGAAATCAACTTGTCTCCACTTTCCTACATGTATCTGGACAGATGCAGACAGGTAGCTGCCCTCTTCTTTGTCAGCTGATGACACTGTTACAAGTTGCGTTACTGAATAAAGGAATCAGTGCAAATTGTTATGACTTTTAAAGTGCCTGACAGAGCTACTATGAGGTGAGATTTCACAAAATTCAGAAACTGTTTTTTTTGAGTTGGCGTTTTTCAGGGTTTTTTTTAAATCTCAATGCTGTTTCCTGTTTGTGAACAAAGGATCACTTGAGGAAATACATCTTTACAGTTAAAAGTAAAAAAATCTTCATAGAATATTCTAGGAAGACAGAAGCAGCCCTGAGATCCTGTCTGATTTTTGCTTGTTTTCTCCTACAAGCACAACTCTTAATCATTCTGCGCCTCCCTCTCCTTGACTGTAAATTAAGAGGATTGACTTAGAAAACCTTCACAGTCTTTCTAAGATCAAAAATTCTATGATCCCATCCTAATTTGTGCTCAGATTGGAAAGACTCTCAACAGAGATTTGACCCAGATACAGAGGTGATATCAATGGTTGAGCAAAATCTTGGCAAAGAATTCAATCCAAATGCTTTTGCTGAAGCTACAAATCAGTGTCGTCGTTGATTTTTTCATCCTTTTTCCAACATCGACATTCAAACTGCAACACCCCCCACCCCCAAATCTGTCCGTGGCTCTCCAAACCCATGGCAGCCGTCTTGGTCCAAGCTTACCCTCTCTCACCTGAACACGGCAGGGCCTCCTCATTGGTCTCCTGAGTCCACTGTTTCCCCCAATCAATCTGTTCTCCACCCAGTGGCCAGAATGCTGTTTGTAATATCAAAATCAGATCTCCTGTACTTTGGGGACCCAACGTCTGCCTCTTGTTCCTGGAATAGAATCCCAAGCCCTTCCGAGGACATGAAGGCCCTGGAGCCTCTGGCCCTGCCTGCCCCCCATCTTCCCAGTCTTCTCTCCCCTCATTCAGTCTGCTCCAGCCACATGGATGTTCTTTTGGTCCCTGATCACACTAAACTCTCTTCACGGATTCTCTGCTCCACCATTCTCTCTCCCTGGACATCCTGCTATGGGTCAGGCCCAATGTCACCCCCTCAGGGAACTTTCCTGACCATCCTATTGAAAGTATGCCCCTCCTTACCTGGAGTCTTTATCATATTACATTTTTCAGATCCCTTTGAGTAGTTGGGACTATGTTCTTTCTGGAATAATAAAGTAAATATTATAATACTATATGTCTCTATCTGATGAGGTGAGTGCAGTCTCCAGAGGGTTCTGAGACAAAGAGAGAGGTGGGGTTCACTGAGGCCAACACACAAGCCATTCAAGGTAAGGATGGCTTTCTTGACCCAAGGAAGGGAAAGATGCAGGGGCCCAAAGGACCTAGGCAGTGAGTATCAAGAGGAATCCTGAGCCATGCCTGGGCATGAACCCACCTTTGCCTTTACCTCTGAACTTTAAGCAAAGGAGCTTATTTTCCTTGCCTGACATGAAGTTGGAGGAGGTCCCAGAGCACAGCTGCCCCAGGTGAACCTGCAGGAGATTCTCTTCACCTTCTCCACGAAGGTACAAAATCATCATCACGGCCTCAATCAGCAGGTCTCCAAGGATGCCCAAGGATGGATGAAGGAAGGGGCAGAGACTGCCTTAGTGCACAATCTCTCTCTCTCTCTCTCTCTCTCTCTCTCTCTCTCTCTCTCTCTCTCTCTCTCTCTTCTCCTCTCTCTCTCTCTCTGTCTCTTTCAGGCAGTATGGTGGATATTTTTCTTTCTCCACCCTCCACCTCCACACCTCCCCCACCTTCTCTCTGCCCTGGAGGCCAGCCTTCCTGGACATAGGTGGCCTCCCTTGGCCTCTAATTTCCAGTTGCATTTGGCTTCCTCCCCACTGAGTCATTCCAGTGGGCTGCCTACTTGGCTGAAGGCCACAGCTCCTGTCCGGCAGCCCTGTCGCGCAGAAAGAGCTCATCTCTCTTGAGTTCTGATAGCCATTCCCCACGTGCCCTTTCGGGTTGAGAGTGGTAATGAGTACCCCCAATTCTTGCCTCACGGTAGATCTCCTTAACCACCATCCCTTGTAAGCTCCCCTAACCCTGCTCAGACCTTTGCAAACAGTCACTTGATTAAATTTGCCTTAATTATCCTGACTGAGTGAGCCATCTGTTTCCTGCCGGGACCCCACTGATACAGGAAGAAAAATCTTTCTCGGAAGCCATCCCACACTCCCACCCCTGCCCCCTTGCCAGCGAGATACAGTTTTCACTTTAGATCTCACTCCCAGGATTGGCTCATGCAGTGGAGCCTGGAAAAGCAAGTGTCTGACACTTCCAAATAACCACCAAGTGGTGCTTCTTGGTGGGTAACCAACTTGGAGGGCACACCAGCCCCTTACCAAGAGAAGAAACACTGTCTATGAGCAGAGAAAGAGAGAAAGATCAGCAGGTGGCCTCACCCCTGCCCTCCGGCAGCCAGCAGGCAGGGTTTGCCAGCACTCACTGTGGCTATGGGGGTGATGAGCAGTAAGAAACTGCTCGAGAGTGGGGCCAACGAGGACAGGGAGACTGCCAGCACCTGCTACCTGCCTGTGGAAGCTCCCTCAGGGCGCAAACAACAGGGCGAGGAGCCTAGAGCTGGTGAATAAGGGAGACTTTCAGATCCTCAGGTGCAGGACATGATTTCGAAAACAAGCCCCCGAAGGGAAGTGTTATTCTCATAACTGTTGTTTTGCCCCAGGTACTTCCTTTTGGGTCCCCATAGATTAAAGTGTAAAAATCTTTGGCCATTGATAGAAAGTATGTCATTTGCATTTACACACACAACTCTTAACCAGCTTGAACTAAGAGAAACATCTCAGATTGAACTGGGACCGGGTAGGGATATCTGGATGACCATCTATTTTGACAGGGCGCGGTGTTGAATGCCTCTGTGCTTTGCATCACCACAGTGTCATCTGTCCTTTGTGAATGGCCAGGATAAACAGCCACCCTGTGCTCAGCCTGAGTGAGTAGTTGTTATTGCTGTTTGCTTTTGTTTTGTGTGTTTAATTGTTTTGTTTGTTCTTTAGGGAAAGAGTCCCGACTCACAGCCATAGGGAAATGAGGGGAAAACTCTTAATATAAAATAAAATGCATTCGGCCACCTTGGCTGGTTGAATGTAAACTTGATTTCCATGGTTTCTCCTTTGTTCACAAGCCTCTTATGAGAGCAATCAAGGCTGCTAAATCTGGTATTATATGTATTTCTCTTGTTCATTGCGTGTGTCTCCAAGTAGAATGCAAGGGCAGGGATTTTTGACTATCATGTTCCCTATTGTATCTCTAATCCTAGAATGGTAGCTGACACACAGTCAATGTTAAATTAAAATTTGTCACATGTAGGATTGTATTGGAGGATGAATGAATGGCTGAAGGTCCCCTTTGATATCACCTGCTGCCTGGAGTTCAAACAACAGCCAGCTCATCACCTCTCTCCCCTTTGCCAGACATTATGCTTAGACTGTCCAGTGAGTGAGTAAGCGACCTGGGGCTTTCTGGGCTACCACCTGGAAATTCATATAATCGGGGGGCCCCCCGACAACCTGGGTGGAGCGGTCTGGCCAGCAGCTTCTCTGTTTTGACAACTCTCAGGTGAGTGATGGCCGAGCAGGTAAATATACAGCCGTGTCCAGAGAGGGTGGTCTCAGAACATCATTCACGACCTGTCTGTCCTCCTTCAAAGCACCCTTCTTGTCTATTCACCTCAAAGCCTCTTTTCTGGCCAGTGCCTCAGACTGTGAGATCCGTCCATTTGTACCGCAGTGTTCACTTTGGTGAAACCCCAGAACAAAGCGTTGGACAAATGGACCCCAATCTCTCCCTGCCAGAAGTAAATTTCTAGTCTCTTTTTATTAGACTGAGGGTTCTCAGATTTTTTTGGCCTCAGAACCCCTTTGCACTCAAAAATATATTGAGAATCCAAGGAACTTTTGTCTATGTAGGTCACATATATTAATATTCCCAGCATTAGAAATTAATATTGAGATGTGCACGGAATATTAATTTTTAGTTAGTTTTAGATGGAGAAAGGTAAACCATTAATAACACATTTTCATGAAAAATAATAATGTCAGCCAAAAAAAATTCTAAAGAATTGGCTTGCTTTACCTGTTTACTATTTTTGTTTGTTTGGCTTCTTCAAAGACAGCCAGATTCTCATATCTGCTTCTGCATTTTATCAAATGGGATATCACACAGTTTGCAGCCTCTGGAAACGTCTATTGTACGCTCTTGACAGAATGAAAATGAAAAAGGCAAAAAAATAAATCTTAGTCTTATTATGACAGTCATTTTGACTGACTCCCATCTTATTCCCTTGGGTATATCATCCTTCTCCCCAGTGAGACCCTGGCCCAAAGGTGTAGATGCTCCTCTCTGGTTGAAGACTAAAGAAATTCATTTCCTAAGAAGATCATTCTCCTCCTTTTTCCCTAAAAGAAATAGATTATTCCCTCCTTGCTAGTTACAGTCATTTTGTCAAAATCAAAGTGTTCTACATCACAGGTTTGAAAAGTTTCCTAGGCACTAAGCACAAAAATTCTGTAAATGTATATACTCTAATAGAATATGCCAATAACCACTTATATACCATTATTTAAAACCAATGGTTTTCAAACTTACTTTGGCAGTTGAACACTTTATTCAAATGAAATCTTATACAGAAGCTCATAGCCAATATCGGCACAGATGCTCTGGTTGAAACAGGCTCCGTAGACCTGCTCAGCCTGCTTTTGTGTCTGTTCCAGCTTTACCCTCCCCAGAACCCCCTGAGGGAATTCCAGGGATCCCCTGGGACAAGCAGAGGACAGTCAGTTTCAAAGTCAATGAGTCAAGCCATTTGGACATCCATCCCGGGTCAATTTAACTTACGTATCAGGCTCCAATCCAATCCCAATGTCTGCTATTCTATACCACGAATCCAAATCCATCTCTATGACAGCTCAGGAGGACAGAAAAGTGGTATCAAGAAATAAAATTAAAACACGGATACCATTTTATGTCATCATAATGGTAAAAATTATATTCAAAACACATTAAATGTTGGGGGTACACTGCTAGTAGAAGGACAAATTGGTACAATTTTGGAGAGAAATTTGAGGCCCTGATCTCGTGCAGCTAAAAATGCACATACGTTCCAGCTCACAAGTCTGTTCCTGCTTATTCTCTGTGGAGGAATTCTAACATGTGAACGTGAGAAGACATATATGCTAAGATATTTGTTACAGGTCGTAATGTCAAAAAAAGTGGGAAAGATTAATGTACATTGATAGGGTAAAGGAAAAATAAACTATGCCCTATTATATGTTGAAATGTCATGTAACAGTTTAAATGAATGAACTGTATATATCTGTATCTATATGTACCTATTAAGTCAAATGACTAAAGCAAACCACCAAATAATGCTTAGAAGTATCATTTTTGTAAAACATTAAATGCGAATGAATACTACATATTATTTAGTGGGTATTTATTCGTATAGAAAAGTATACAAAACAGCTAGAAGCATATGA
Organism: Manis pentadactyla; assembly: GCF_030020395.1. NCBI lineage: Eukaryota > Metazoa > Chordata > Mammalia > Pholidota > Manidae > Manis > Manis pentadactyla. The sequence goes on from NC_080036.1 coordinate 19,755,217, forward strand.
TTGTGATAATTTCTTGAGAGGAAAATGGGGGTTGGGGACTGGGTGGAGTAGGAAAGAAAACTAGGACTCCATCTGTAATGCTCTGTGTGTGTGTGTGTGTGTGTAAATGCAAAAAAAATGATACAGTGTTAACATCTGGATCATGACAACAGACATACACTGATTCTTTTTCTGCATTTTTAAAACTTTTGGAAATTTTGAAAAATACAAGTAGCCAAAAATAAGAATAGTTAACCCTTTTTTAAATGCTTAGTGTATGTGAAGCAGATTGTATTATTTAGTCGTCAAAACAACCTAATTAGACGATTCCTATTATTGTCTGGAGGGGGGGACTTCAGGCTTGGAGAAGTTAAATACAGCTAGTAGGAAGCATCGCTCGGCTGTCCAGCCTAAGAACGCATGTTCCTGGCCCCTGTGCCACACGGGATTCTCCTTTCACTCAACCTCACCCAGATCCGGGAGCTAACCTAGATTCTTTTTATCCCCTACAGCCTGGTCTTCACATCTCTAAAAAAAATTATATGAATTGAGATAGTTGGATTTCTGTAGTATTGATGCTTAGCCACTTACCAAACATAGAATCACAAAGCAAGCTCCGCACGGTGGACAGGAAGCTCCTTCGTTTTCAGCATTTGGCTACTTGCCCTAACATGGAATTTCACAAGCTTCAAGGTGAGAGACTAAGAAGGTGTCCCCAACCTCCAAATTGCCAGAGTTCAACTTACGGTTTAGGAAGGGAAGCAACTGCCTTGAGGACCTCTGAGTCAGTTCTGATCTCCAAAATTATCTCCCCCTTCTAAAACAAAATTCACCTTCAAAAATTCATCTCTTTCATTAGAATAAAACAAAATTATGATGACTATTCTTATGACTAAATATTTGTGCAACCCATAATTATTTACAATAATGGCTCTACCCATTTCCCCCCCCCCCAAAAAAAAAAGGAAAAAACCTGTCTGGCCAAAAGTAAGTAGCTTAAGTTCATGACAGCTTTAAACAAGCAAATGTGTGTAAAGTGCCCAGTGCAGGCCTGGGACGTGGCAGGATCTTAACAAAACATTATTTGTTATGAAATCATACAGCCCTGAGCAGGAGCATCTGCAGATATTTTTAACAATGTGGGATAAGGAAAAGGAATGACATTGACATATGTCCACAGTGTATTATGAAGTATAAATAATCACTACAAAATAATATGTGCTCTGTGGTCCCATTTCGTTTTTAATATGTTAAACTGGTATGTTTGTGTAGTATAGCATTACGATGTTTATTTGATTAATTGTCACAACTCCTAAGGCAGGTGCACTTGGAGCCTTCTTTGCAGCTTTCAGGCACAGACCAAGCCTCTGCTGAGGCCTAGATGGGACTGGGGAAGAGAGTTGCTTAAATGGGACAACCACGCCTATGCGTTTGCCCAGGAGCAGATCAAAAGCCATCATGCTGATCTTCAGAAGAAGACGTTTTCATTTTCCTCGGCAATATCTGTCAAAATAGGAGAGACAAAGCACAAGTAAGGTCTTTGTGGAAAGTCAAGAAGTGGAACAGGATCAGTCTCTCCTCCATGCCCACCTGCCATGGATCCTGGCAATTTGTGATAAAGCAGACAGGGCTTGGTCTGCGCTCAGCAGCCGACCAGCCAAGGATCCTGGGCAAGATTCAGAAGCTCCTCCAGTCAGTTTCCTCACTTACCAAATGGGAATCACAATATTTTCAAACTCCCTGGGGCTTTGTGAGCACCAAATGAAATAATACACCTAGTGCATTACATAAGCATATAATATATCTTGTATATATTGTAAAATATATGTACTTGACACTTAGCACAATGCCTGATGCAGATGGAATACTCAATAAATGTCAGTTACTGGTATAATTATTTGGCAGCACCAAGGAAAAACGATGAGTTATTTTCGTATTTATGAATACTAAATACTTGAAATAATGTCATACTACGTATTTCTGCAGCACTTCCACAATTTCCCACTTATTCTAGAAAATTCAAGCACTTGGCAAATTTCCTACTTTCGAAATTTACTTTCATTAAACTTTTCTTTTATTCTGAAGATTACAGAAAGCTTGAAGTTCAGAAGTTCACCAAGTTTTTTTTTATCTTTAGTGAGTCTGATAGCTTTTCTATAATAGAAACCTTCTGTGAAAGAATAAACAGAAAGATTGTAATAGTGCTACTCTAAATGGACTATATATACTGCATATAAACTCCATGTTATTTAAGAAAGGTCTGTATTACAGAAAACATTAAAATAATTATCCTTAATGGTTTTTGAAAAAAGGCGTCTGTGGATTCATCATTCCCATTTTTGTTTCTTAACTTAGAAATCCACTAATCTACAGATAGGACATCAAAGTATTTTATGTGTGCACATGTTGGCACTTATACATAGATGCACTGGGGGTTACTTATTAGAGGGAATGATGCTGGAATAAATTCAGATGAAAGATTAGTTTGCATTTTATCCAAGAGAAAATTTGATGCTCACGGAAGCTCTATACCCTAAAAATGAATAAATATACCCAACAAATACCTATGTAGATGCAGTAACAGGACATTCCTGGAAGTTTTGATTTCAAATATCCTGCTCTGAGCTACCCAGAGGCACATTACTATGGTAAGAATATACATCTCAATTTTAGATGTGGAACACGTGACTCTTGGGTACCTAATAAATTTGTCTCCGAGAGAGCTCCTGGTATAAAATTCAAGTTGGCCACTCAAATTCTGTACAAGCTTCCCACTTGACCCAGTTAGTACATTTTCTCTTCAACCAGTTCTATTCTAGGTCTTTCTACAAAGAAAGCAAGGAGATATGAGGTTCCCTGACATGCTCATGTCCTTACCCATAACTACATCTTGCAAGTTACCTCAGCAATTAGTAGGTGACCAAAGACTTCTGTGCATATACATGTTATATTTCCATAAAGAATTGCTTTGTTTACAGTTTTTTAAGTGTCCCAGCTGAGCTTTCACTTGTGGCCAAGATGGAGTAAAGGACAGCAGACCTACCTGTCTATCTTAAACAAGGAGAAAACCAAACCACATGCACGAAACAATTGTTTTCTGATATTCAGCAACAAGCAGCAGAGTCATGCCTGATAGAAGGGAAATAAATGGGGTGGGGCCTATCACTGCTCCAGCTTTATTGCCTCATGGCTGCAATACAGGGAAAGGGGAACCCAAACACAATTCAATTGTCTGACCAAATTGAGGAAAGGGATTAGGATACAGAAAGATTTTAAGAAAGTAAAGCCAGCTATAATCAGAGAGGGGGACAGAATACTAGAAAGAACAAAATTACTATACAGAGGGTTCTGGAAATCTGCAGTCTCCGTAAGGTTTTAGTTGAACACCATTTGGCATATAAGTGAAAGGAAATTATCTAAGAACAGGGGAGAAACCACTAGAAATATACAGTCTGAAAAATCCCCAGGGTTCACACAGGACTGGAGATCATTTTTGTTCTGCCAGTCATAGTGAAAGACCTCATAATACATAAAGAATTGAGTAGAGCCCTTAGAAATGTATCGTTTATTAGTGGAGAAAATTAGCCTTACACTAAAAGCTGCCCTCGACAACTCAAAAATCTGAAATGCAAGCCTTGAATGGATCCATCTTATCTCAAGTAAATGAACTGTGTGCCACAAAAAAATCTGACACTATTTAAAAGAGTACATCAAAATCCACCACCTAACAGTGTAAGATTCCCAATGTCTGATATCCAGTAAAAAATCACTAGGCTGCAAAGAAACATAAAAATATGATCCATAAAGCTCCATCAATAAAAGCAGACCCAGATTTGACAGAAATGATAGAATAAGGATTAACAGACAAGTCAGAACAGTTTTTATAAATGTGCTGTGTAAGTTCAAGAAAGTAGAGGGAAACATGAGCCTCATGAGGAGGGAAAGGCAAGACATAAACAAGGTCTAAATGAACTTCTAGAGATGAAAAATAACATACCTGAAATGAAAAATACATCGGCTGGCATTATTAGCAGATTAGAAACTATAGAAGAAAAGATCAGTGAACTTGAAGCACAAAGCAACTTTTTTTAATGTACAGAGCATTACACATAAGAAGCCATCCAGCGTAACTATAAAAGGATCCCTGAAAGAGGGAAGATAGGAAATATATTTTGAAAAATAGTGATCAAAATGTTTAAAAATCTAAGGAAAACTACAAACCAACAGTTACAAGAAACTCAACACATCCAAGCAGAAAGAACATAAAGAAAAACGTATCAAAGCATACCATGATCAAATTTCTGAAAACTAGTGATAAAGAGTAAAGTCACAAAACCATCAAAGTGATAATATCATCTAGAGGAACAAGGGTAATAATGACAACAGACTTCTAATCAGAACTTCTACAGAGCTACAGCTTTTAAGCAATGGAAGAGAAAAAAAATCTGTTAATCCAGAATTCTATGCCAAGTGAAAAAACTCTGAAAATTAAGGTAAATAAAGACTTTTTCAGACAAACAAAATCTGAGATAATTCATCACCAGCAGCCATGCACTATTATTAAAGTAAACTTTTCAGAGAGAAGGAAAATATAACAGGTGGAAATTTGGATCTACACTAAAGAATGAAAAGTGAAAAAACTGGTACATATGTGGGTAAATATAAAACACATTTTTCGCATGTCTTAATCTCTTTGAAGGATACTGACTATTTAAAAACAAATTTTTTCAAAAAACATTGTATTTGGGGAATTAAGACATATTAAAAAACAAAATGTAAGACAATTGCACAAAGAACAGGAGTTTGTAAATGGAAGCATATTGTCATAGAATTCTTACAGTACATGAAGTGGTACAATATTATTTTAAGACAGTCTGTGTTAAGACAACACTATACTGTAAACTCTATAGCACCACTTACAAGCAAAACAAATAAAAGCTGATAAGTCAATAATGAAGATAAAAAGAACAATAACAAGATGCTACAAAAGAAGGTTAAAAAAAAGGGAAAATGTAAAAGAAAAAGCACAATCATGGATGAAACCCATAAGATTTGATAATTACATTAATTGTAATGGCTTAAACACATCAACTAAGAGGGAAATTTTGTTAAATTTGATTGCAGTCAAGGACCCAACCACATACTCACTGCAAGAAAGATACTTTGAATATAAAGATAAGGATAGATTAAATGTGAAATGAGAGGAAAAGGCATATACACATATACTAACCAAAAGAAAGCAGAGTGGATATAGTATAACAACACAAAATAGAATTCATAAAAATAAATACTACCAGGATGAAGAGGATATTTCAGAATGATAAGTCATCAAGGGGACATAAAATCCTGTATGTGTATATACCTATCACCAGGGCTTAAAACTACATGAGGCAAAAATGATAAAACTAAAAGGAGAAATGGGAAAATCTACAATTAGGTTTGAAATGTCAATTTTCTTCTCTCAGTAACTGATAAAACAATGAGATACAAAGAAAAGATTTAGAAGACTTGGACAACACTGTCAATCAACTGACCAAAATGACATTTATTATTTATCTCCAGCAACATCAGAATAAACATTATTTTCAATGTCTATTTTTACCAAAACAGACAATATTCTGGATGATACAAGACTCAATAATTTTAAAAGAATTGAAACAACACAAAGTATATTCTCTGCCCACAATAGAATTAAACTAGAAAACAATAACAGAAAGATAACTGCAAATTTTGAAAATATTTGGAATTTTAGCCCTCCATATCTAAGGATTTCAAGTGTTAAAGAATAAATTATGAGAGAAATTGGAATAAAATCAGTTTAATAAAAATGAAAGCAAAACATATTAAAATTTGCATGATGTCAGTAGAGCAGTGATGAGAGGGATGTTTATTAAAATTAAAGGCTTTATTAGAAAAGAAAAAGAAATCAAATAATTTGTCTAAGTTTTAACCCCAAGAAACTAGAAAAGGAAGATCAAATTAAACCCATATAAATCAAGAAGTGAAATGATAAAGAATAGATACTTGGAAAATTACTAGTTGTTTGGAAAATCAGTTTGCTTGAAAAGAGCAGCTCTATCTAAACTAAACAGGAAATGAGGGAGAAAATATACAACGTTTATCAGGAATGAGAGAGTAGACTTCATTCACTGCAGATCCTACGGATGTTAAAAGGATAGGAAAAATATATTACGAACAACTTTATGCCATGATATTCAACAACTTAAATAATATGGACAAACTCCTTAAAAGACTCACACTATGAAAACTCACTCATTCAAGAAGAGTTAGATAATATCAATAGCCTTATGTCTATTATAAAAATTGAGTTCATGATTATAGACCTTCCACAAATTAAAAACCAGAGCCAGACAGATTCCTGGTGAATTCTACCAAAACATCTAAGGAATAAATAACAGCATTTTATACAGATACTTCTAGAAAATAAAGGAGAAAAATCTTTCCAAATGATTTTATGAGGTCATTATGACCCTGGATTTGGTCATTACTATGAAATCCACACAAAAAATTGTAAGACAAAATATATACAGATCAATATTCTTCATGAACATAAACACAGACTTATCAAAAAACTTTTAGGAAATCAAATCCAGAAATACACAAAAATCATATTACATCACAACTAAGTGAGACTGATCCCAGGAATGCAAAGTTGGCTAACATTCCAAAATTAAGCAAAGTCATTCACCATATAAACAGACTAACAGAGAAAAATCATATGATTATTTCAAGAGGCAAAAAAAGATTTTTGACAAGATCCAAGATCTATTCATCTATTTAACACTCAGTCATTCCTCAACCTGACAAAGAGAATTTTAAAAACAAAAGCAAAAAAACAGAACCTACAACTAACATCATCCTTTATGGTAAAGACTGAAAGCCTCCCCTTTCAGAAAAGGAATGAAACTGGATGTCCGTTCCACTACTCGTAATCCGAAATTCTGCTAGAGGTCCTAGCTAGTGCAGTAAGGCAAGAAAAAGAAATAAAAGGCACTCCTATTGAAAAAAGAGGAAGCAAAATATTCTTTATTCACAAACATGATTACCTATTTGGAAGATTCTGAGAAATCTGTATTTTTCAAAAGCTACTAGAACTAATAGTGAGTTTAATAAGTTTAAAGGTTACAAAGTCAATATTTTAAAAAATCAAATGTATTTCCACATACCAGTAATAAGCAATTGTAAATGGAAATATAAAAGATATAACTTTTGCAACAGTATAAAAACATAAAACACTCTGAGACAAACAACAAAATAGTGCTAAGAGAAATTATAGAACACCCAAATAAATGAAGTTGTACACTATATTCATATACTCAATAATGTTAAGATACCAATTCTCCTTTAATTGATATATAAGCTGAGCATAATTTTAATCAAAATATGAGAAGGCATTTTTGTAGAAATTGACAAGTCATTCAAAACTTTTATGTTAATCCACAGGACCAAAAGTACCAAAACAATTTTGATAAGAAAGAAAAAAATTTGGAAAACTTACACTAGTTGTTTTTAAGACTTACTCTATATCTACAATAGTCATAACAGCACGGAATCAACACGAGGTCAGATAAATGGGGTAATGGACTAGAACTGTGTCCAGAAATAGACTTAGACATATATAATGACCAGATGTCAAGTTAATTCAATGGGAGAAGGATAATCTTCTCAACAAATGTCATTAGAACAATTGGAATAGTTGTTAAAAATGAACTTCAATGCTTGTTTCCTACAATCAACAAAATTAACCAAAGCAGGTAACAGTGGACCCAAATGTCATAGATAAAACTATTAAACTTCTAAACGAAAACAGAAGAAAAAATTTTGATATTCAGTTAGACTAAATTTTGGGTGTAGGACATGGAGATATTAACAATTACACATGGAGCTACTAACAAAAAAAACAATATATGAATTTCATCACAGTTTTTTAACTGCTGCTCTTTCAAAGACTCTCAGAAAATAAGGCAAACCACAGACTATGAGAAAATGTGTCCAAAGTATCTATCTGACAAAAAACTTTTATCCAAAATATATAAGAATTATTATAACTCAACAATAAGAAACAAACAACCCAACTTTTATAATGCACAGAAAAAAACTGATGAAGATGTACAGATCATAAATAAGCACATGCAAAAATGTTCAATGTCATTGGCCATAAGATAAATGCAAAGCAAAAGCACAATGAGTTACCACTGCACATTCATTAAAATGGTTAAAATTTAAAAAGACTGACAATACCAAGTATTACATCTGAAAGTCTCATAATTTGCTGGTGGATTATAAATTGCTCCAGCACTTTGTAAAAGAGTTTGGCAGTTTTTCTTATAAAGTTATATACACATCTATCCTAGGACCCAGAAATGACACTCTTCGGTATTTACCAAAGAGAATGAAAACATACTTCCTCACAAAGTCTGGTATTCAGTGTTCATAGCAGTTGGCATGTATTGTAAACAAAACCTGAAACATACCAAGTATTCATCAATTGGTGAATGGATAAGTAAACTGTGATACATTGGTACAATGGACTATTACTTAGCAATAAGAAAGAAAAAATTACTTATACACAGAACATCGGGATTAATCGCAAAAGCATTATACTGAGTGGAAAAAACAAACACAGTAGACTATATAAGGTATGGTGCCATTTCTAGGAAATTCTAGAAAAGGTAAACTATAGAGACCCGGAATAAATCTCAGATTGTCACATGCTAGAAGGGGAGGAGATTAATGACACTGAGGCAAGGAGGAGGTCTTTCTGGTGTAATGGAAATGTCCTATATCATGATTGAAGTGGTGGTCACATGACTGATGCATTTGTCAAAACTCATCAAATTGTCTCTTAAAATTGGTGGTTTTTATTATGTGTAAATTATATGTAAATTATATTTTAGTAAAGTTGATTAAAAAGTCTTCATACACACACACACCTCATACCCATACATATATACTTCTGAATTAAACTGTTGCATCCTTGCATAAAAGCAGCGATTATCCAAAAGAAAATAGACATAAAAATGACAAGTCCTTGATAAAATGTGTATATACTTGTTTTCTTCCTTTGCACCCAGAAGAATATGATGCCTACGTATTTTCTACACATCAATAGTATATAAAACATATACTATGTCCCTAACAATAATATAGTTTCCCTGACAATCCACCCCCAAACACTTACTAACTCTAACCATTGATGTAAAACATAGTGGAAAAAAATTTTCACTTTTTAGAAGACAAGATGAGACTATGGCTGATGAAAAGCTAATGCTCAAATTCATATTCAAATTATCAGACTGTTTCACTTAATAATGTTTCAGAAGAGGTTTTCCATCTGTTTGGATAACCGTTTCCTAGAGAAAATGTCAAAGCCATGGTGTCTCCATCATCATCCTTTGAGAAGCATTTACTACTTTTCTTACAACATACAGGGCAGGATTCAAGGTTAAGGGTAAAATACCAAAGATCTGCTCCACAAGCAATTTTAATGGCAAAGGAACCTTGACTTTTGCTTATTATATGACTTAACGAAAACTGACCTTCAACATATGAAGATTTCATTTTCACAAATAAATGGTTGGACTGATGCCTTTTATTAGAATCACAAACAGTAATCAGCATGCACGCTTTCAAGGCCGCAATCTTTTAATTCAAACTGCAGATAATAGAGCAGAAGTCAGGGAAGGCACTAAAAGCTGAAGTGATCTTTGTTTCTTAAGAACACATAACTGTTTACTTAGGGATCACACTCTGCCACTTTCCAACATTATCAACAGTTATCATATTTATCCTGTTAACGGGATTGATTTATTGTTTGTGTATAATAATTTGGGCCCAAGCTGCACTGATGTGTTTTATGGCATGTAGTCAACGCCGATATATTGCGGGTCTATAACCGCTTCATAAACTGCAGATGCCGTCATTGAAATGAATGAGCCCAAGTATCTACTGAGCTGTTTTTAATTATATGTTTATCTTTCCTCATTCCTTTGATTCACATTTTATTTATACCACATGTGGTTACATGTGGTATAGAAACGATTTTAGGGGGTTTTGGAAAACCCTAAGCAATCATCTTATTTTACTCAGCAAAGCCACATTACTTACGTTGACAGCAATTATGTCTCTATATATCATTGCATTCATATAATTTCTGGTGCCTTCCAACCACACGATTTCCATTTGAATTCTCCTAAAGATAGACGACTTTAAAATGAAGTTTATTCATTGATCTTGAGATTTTTAATGATTTTATTAATTGTGTTCATCATTATAATCATGACATAATATCTAAACCTAATTATTTAATTATAATATGTCATCCTACACTAAAAAAAAATCACAAGTATTTACTGAAAATTTTAAATCCTCATAAGAAATTGCCAATTTAAATAACTATCATGCTGAACAGTGTATCTATACATATGATCTATACATACATATACTGTACAATATTATCTATATTATATATATAATACCTTTGCTTTGACAAAACAGGGCCTTTACAGACAACACACTTAAATGACCCTGCTGCCCAGAGCTTAGCTTTTGCGTGAGCCAGACGTGGCCACTTTCCCCCCATGGGGCCCCCAGTTCATACTTCCAGACTCACCCCACGCTGGCGGCGGCACTGCAGGACTAACTTCCGGCCTTAGCTTGTTAGGCTTGCTCTTCAGCCGCCCACGGAATGACAGCCTCTCTCCCAACGTCCCCCCGGTGACTGCGGCTCTGACTCCAGCCTGGCTCTTCCTGACCTCTGCCCTGAAGGCCGAGACTCTAACTATGGGCTGCCGCCCATTCCCTCGCAGGAGCCACGGCAGCCGTGCTGGGCTTTGCCTTCCGCCCTCATCTCAGCCTCCTCAATACGGAAACCTCCCTACCCACACTTGAATCCGCAATGCCCTGTAGACATTTTGCATTACGCCTATGTCCCTATGCTTGGCTTTGAAATAAAGAGCTGCCGTGTATTCTCATTTGTCTCTGGGCAGTTAATTTCTGCATATCAGTAAGTACTGTTTTATCTAAGTATTTCCTGTGCTTGTTCTGCTCCCCAGTATCATGAACAAGGTGTGGCAAGGATGACTTCAGTAAGTGGAGAGGGAACGCTCTCTAGCTCTGCGGTTCCGCATTATCTGACTGGCCAGAATGACTGATTTAAGAGGAGTTTGGGACTGTGAGTTTTATCATTATGATTCAGCTCTTGAAAAAAAAAAATCTAACAGGTTATCTAGAGATAGCAGAGATTAGAGAAGAATATTGAGACGTTCAGAATAATTACCATTACAAATCCACTTACATACTTGCCACTTTGGACAGGTGAAGGGTCAAGGCTTAAGCAGACGATTGTATCCGGTGCGTCCAGACGGCTGGATACAGCCAGGCTCACATGCACAATTTCGTTACCTCGAATTGACTGTCACTTATGCTCATTACAGCACTGGCTCAGACTCTTGACTGCTTCAGCTAACTTCCTATAAACCAGATACACATACGCAGCAAAGCACACGGGGAAGGAGGCTCCTCCTGAGACATATTTCGTCACAAAATGGAAGCCACACATGCCTTCTGATAAACACTCTCTGGAGAAGGAATCTCAAAGAGCCAATGGTTTGTTTCAAAGCCAGGAAAGCAGCCAGTTGATAGCATTAGATTCGCTCCGTTTTGTTTTTTAAAAACCAAGTGCGTGCTTGAAATTGAATGTGTAATGCTAGGGGGTGGGTTTTAAAATTCAGAAGTATGCATAGTGCCTTTCATTGTCTGAGGCATTTGTGAAAGTTTCTTTTAATCTTAGGAAAGATTGAAACATTTCAGCTTTGAAGTCCATGTACATCTGTCCATTCATGGAACGACTATGTATCGCCACGTTTTCTATGCCAGACAGTGTTCTAGATCCTGGGGATACTGCAGGCGGGGGAGATGGGGGGGGTTGAAAAAGAAACAGATAAAATGCTGCCTTCCTGGAGTTTACATTCTGCTGGGAAAGACTCACAATATATAATGAATTAATATATGACGGAAGGTGGGGCGGAGGGCAGTATTCTAGCCAGTCAGAAATCGAACAGAGACCTTACATGCCAAGAAGAGCGACTTCAGGAGAGGCGTCTTCCAGCAAAAACAACTGAAGATCCGAAGTCCCTGGGGCGGAGAAAACCAGCTTTGGTCTATTCACGGAGCAGCAAAAGACCAGTGTGTCTGGAGCTAAGGAAGCAAGGGAGAGAGGTCAATATTCTCCAGCGTGGTATTTCATATCATGTTAATTTTTGCCCCCATAGCTTGCGGAGGAAATGCTGCTTTAAATCAAGACTTTTTCCCCCGACCCCCAACCTGACTCAGAAGTCACCTTTGTTTGAATTAATTATTTAATCACTTTCATCACCCGCAACTTCAAGCGCTGCCTGGTGTTTAATTCAAGGCAGTTGGCTTTCTCTTTGAAGACAGATTAAAAACGGAGTGGCAGAATAGAGAGGTGGTGTCTTAATCTTAGGGCTGCTTCAGAGAAGAGCAGGGAGGGGGTGGCCCTGGTGCTTTTCTTTGATTCAAGAGAGCAGTTTCGATTCTGGCCGTGACAAGCTCCAAATGTACCCAAGTGACAATGTTCACTTCACAGAACAGGGAGCAGGAGCTAATGTAATATATAAATGAGCCCCATGCACAAACCACACCCGCCCAACTCCTGTCATGTGACCAACGATTCTGAAGACAAGAGAATGGACACGGCGGTTGGGGGTGTTAAGCTGGGTTAGAAAGAGGGCAAAACCCCATCAGCCAAGCCTCCTCAGGCCAGTATATGATCTTCCGGCTGCAATGCTGTCGGCTTTATCTGATTTTTTTTTTTTTTTAGACAACTGTGATCTTCTCCCTTCAAACCCTTGTCACCACCGTTCACAGGAATGTAAGTGATATGATTAGGGAACATGGCATCTTGTGTAATCGGTCATAATCACTGTCTGAGGTTTTCAGGAACACGACACACACTTCTAGGGCTGCCTGAGAGCAGATGCCCAGGATGACAGGGGCCGCATTCACGTCTCTGTCTCATGCTTCTACATCTCTTCTTGGCTGATGCATCCAACTTCTCACCCTCTAAACAGGCCCAGGCTTCTGGAAAAGGCCCCTCAAAGCACTGCCCTCTGAAGAAATCCATGTGTTTAGGTACCCTTTCTCTTTTTTATTTTAGATAAAAAATTTGCAAAATGCAATTGCCCAGATCACTGAAGATTTACCTTTGTATTCAAATAATACATCTTTCAATGCAAATTATTTGAGCTCTTTTAAAACAGGTTTTAGTTCTATTACTTGAAAATTGTACAGCAGACATCTCTTTTTTTAAAATAAATATATTTTTAACTATATTTTGAATTCAAAGAAGCATCATTTTTTGTTGTATGAAATGATGTAATGAAGTCCTCAGGATATTTCAAGGTTTAGGGCTGTTCAGCCCTTATATGATGGCTTGTGCAGGAAAAAAACAGGTATGGAACCTTAGCTCTTGTACTCCTTAGCTCTGTGATCTTGGGCAAGTTGCTTAACCTCTCTGAATTTGCTTCCTCATTTCCAAGAAGGGATAGAGCAAATTAGGTTTTTCAGAGTTGTCATGAGCATTTGTTCTCGTCAAGATTCTTAGTTGCAAAGAAAACAAAAGGACTCTGGCCAATTTAAGTGGAAAAATCAACATTTGAAAAAATATGTAACTCTTGGAACTGAAGGAAAATATAGGAACACAAGGCAAAGAAAATGAATAGAAACCAAGAAACTAGGCAGCAGAGGAAACAGGAAAAACCATGCTGTAGGCTGTCAAACTCAAAGACCTCGCTGGACACAACACCATCAGATTTGTGTTGCCACAGGTAGCGCACAGGTGTGATGGCAACACAAAATCTCTAGGTGTTTCTCCACTATCTCATCACGCCCTACACATTCAAAGGCTGCCTGGCTGACAGAGAATGGGGAAAAGAGACCAGCTCCATTTGGTGTTCTTAGTAGGAAGCAGGTTCCTACGTCCTACCAAAACACACACTATGGAAAGGCCCCAAAAGAAGAATGGGTTCAGATGCTGGGGAGATAATAGATCTAGGGAACCAAGGAAGGGAAGTGTGCTCAGCATCTCACAGCCCGGACTCCGTAAACATTACTTTTCTACTTCCAAGCCTTTTTCTCAGCTTGCCAACTATCATCTTGTCCATCTCCATCTGCCCTCCACCACTAAAATTACTACTTTTCATTTAGTGAACTGGTAAACCAAATCACTTAACTGGTCAGAATGGCATGTAAACTAAAACACATCTAGGTTCTGAATGAGAGCCTGGAAAGTTTTGAATAAAGTGAATGAATCAAGTAGAGAAATAAACACATGTAGGATTATTTATATACACTATTATGTCAACACTGAATTTAGATTCTCCCTTTCAGAGAGCTGAAGCGTGCTGTTTGTTAAGATCTGGACAGATGAGGTGTCACAATAACCAGTTTTTGTTCTTCGCTTTTGTTCCCTTGCAGACAACGATCGGAGAGTTAGAGCTGGCAGGACTTCGTGTGTTCCACCTACATTCCAAATCTCTAACTGGTGAGTAGGTCCCCTGGAGAACCAGAGAACAATAGCGAGTATTACACAAGATAATATACTTGCAAACCCCCCAGCCCAGGGGCCTGGCACTTAATAGGTAAATTTTCATCAGATGCTTCTTACTCTTTAGAGCATACTGAGATCTTGGTCTTTCCTACACCTGTGGGGGTTTAAAAATCCCCTTGCCCAAACAGCACCCCTGACCAATGATATTGGAATCATCTGGGGATGAAACCCGGACATCAAAATTTTCAACCCGGCTCAGGCTACTGTTATATGCAACCAGGCTGCAGAGCACAGCTCCGTACTCTCTCATCTCTTCTCATGGTTGCACGGAACTCCTGTGTACCTACAACCCCAGCCTTCCCAATGTTAAGTGTTTTTAGCTTCCTGTCACAATCAATATGCCTGCATTACCTGAAATTCAGTAGCTTCACATCCAAGTTTGCTTCCCCCCCAGTCTTACGAGAGATAACACGGGTCCATTTCCAAATCTCCCCTCTCCATCCTTGCCCCCACCACTCTCCTGCCTAACGGGGCCCAGTATCATGGGTACACATTTTCTCCCCATCACCTAAGGAGTCATTAAGTTCTGTCTTTGCTGTGTCCCTCAGTGTAAACATTGCTGTTCAATACCATATCTCACCTCGAGAACACCACACCTAGAGTTCCCCTATAGCTTTGTTGTCCCCAGCTTGAATCCATGTACCTTGCCTCTAGACTAATCTTCTTCAAACTTCAGTTACTTTTTGACACCTCCTCCTGTTAATCCCTCATGATCCCTCCTTTCCCATTGGATAAATATCAGATTCCTAGTCCTGGTAAACAAGGTTTTCATCATTTACAAAAGCTCTATCTTTTTCAGCTTACAAATTAACCAATCAATTAATCCATTAGTAATTTTTATAAATTTGTATATTCCAACCAATACCTAAAATTGAAATTAATCCTGCAGTGAGTAAACTGACCTGGGTGTGTGAGCTGTTCACCTTGCTTCATGGAATCAGTTCCTCTAGAACACTAAGATTGTTCTAGAAATAATTTCTTGCACCCCACAATGGAATCCCAGGGTGAACTGAATGCATAGTACCCAGGTTTGCTACTGAATCAGATGTTTCATAAAAAATAAAATCATTCCTCATATAATTTGCAAATTAATCATGAACTTGTTCTAAGCAGTTACTATATGCCAAGCACATTCACTTTTTTCAACCACTCTCATGCCATTATTGTCCCCATTTTATAAATGACTAACTGAGAGCTCCAGTGTTTAGGAAACTAGTTAAAGCCATCGCTAGAACCCAGTTATCTTTGACTTCAGACCCCCAATCAGAACGACTGAGCTCCAAGACCTGCTGAGTTTTAGAGCTGGGAAGGATCTTGGAGATGCCACTCTAATGCCATCATTTTACTGATGAGTAAATAGATTAACTGAATTTGTCATGGTCTTGCAGGATAGAAGCACCAGAGCCAGCACAGGGGCTGGGGTCTCCTGCCTCCTGTGATCTTTCACTTACTCAGCTCACGGACTCTTGAACAAACCAAGCCCATCGCTCCAGTTGACCTCATGCTATTCTCACCCCTAAAGTGCTGCCCTTGTTTTCCTTCTTTTCCTACCCAAACCCTGCCGCCTTCTCCAAAGCCACCCTAGAACTTCATTACCCAAGTACACTGAGTACCACTGATTCTTCCCAGTCTTGATCTGTAATGGTCCTGCCCGTATTTGCCACATCATTATTTAACAATATGCCTGCTGGTATTGTTTTCCTCTTGTTTCACATGAACACCTTGACTTCCTAATGAGATTTTAGAGGCTTTCTGCAGAAGACATCCAATTCTTCTTGAAGTTCTCCCCAACTTCAAAAATCCCTGAGGCCTTGTGATAGACAGAGTAGGTGCTCAATAAATGCATTTTAAATTGAATTAAGTCTCTGTAATCCTAATAAAGAGTCCCTGATCATCAGTAATAAATACTTCAACCCCTTACATTTATTTTTTGAGTATTTACATCTGGGTGTTTATCAGCATATTCAATGAAGACAGAAGACTTTGTGTGCTCAGTGGTACTGGGTGACCAGAAGGCCAGGGATAGCTGACAGGTCTGTTTTCTTAAGCCCCCTTCTTACAATTGTCTTAAAAGATTAATGTTGTTTTATTTTCAAATATAAATGAGCCAACGTTTTTCTATCAATTTCATGATGGATGGTTTAAAATGCACTTTGCTGATTCAGGTCAAGGCTTAAAAGAAAAATGCATGTATGGATAAGTAGCTAGAGATTAAATCTGTAAACAGTCCTCCATTTGCTAATGCTCTTTTGTCCTTCTTGGTTTTCTATCTTGCAACAAAATAACTTGAAGAATGAGTTGACATCTAAATATATAAATGCAACCTATAAAATGGATTTAAGTGAAGAATGTGCTTTACAGTAACAATTAGGGTAAGAGTCAACAGATAATGTAGAAAACGTAAGGTGAAAGATTTAAACCTAGCAGCAAAATTCCACAAATTCCAGCACCTGCATTTTTCCTATTAGAAGCTCTACCTGCTTCATCTATTTAGACAACAGCTAATGTTTCCTCCCTCTGTGTGTCTCTAGCTCTTCACAAAAAGTATTAACTACCTGCTTCAAGCTTGTACTAGGAAATTAGCATAAGATATTTTCATTTGACCGCAATCACATGAAGCCCTCTCTAATCTCATTTGGCACATTACCCATCAGATTTATGGAAATTCTCGATGAACTCTGACACTGAAGTGTAACAGTTGCAAAAACCGAATGTGAGATGTGGCTGCGGCGGTTAACAAGGTATGCCCTTGACCTTGGCTACTGGCTGAGTCTTCACCTGGGTCTACTAGTCACCCCAGAATCCAAAATGAAATGTGCAATAAAACCAAGCTTCCAAATTCATGACACTGGAGCTGATTAGAGGGAGTGGGGTAAAAGGAATTAATAATGAGGGGAATAAAGATAGCCAGAAACTGCAAACAGCAGGGATCCTATTTTCCATGCAACTTGAAAATAAAATAACAATAGAAAGGTTAGTTATCTAATTAAATAATAATTAATGATATCCATGTTATTTAATGCCTTGACTTCTTCCAGCATTTGAAACATAATTTCAGCATAATTATCAAAAGGAAAGTTGTCAAACTTTTAACAAGCTCATGATCTGACCATACTAAGTAATATGTTACAGATGGAAAAAATAAATTTTTTAATTTGTAAGCCATTTGGCAGCAAGGTGCACTATAACAGGATTGATATTTGAGACCATGTTGGTAGCTTTAAACAAGGCATGCTTTTCAAATCTTATCATCTGCCGCAGCTCTGAAGTATTAGAGAGGAGGTAGGAAAGAGGAGAAATTACAGAAAAAATATAATTTTGCATTTCCTTGAAAATAAGCGGCATTGTCATCTGAAGGGAGCACTGGACAGTGTCCCTAGTTTTCTATAGAATCTGATCTACATTGTCAAATGTATGTACTTCTGATGCCAAAAACATGATGCGGTTCAGAGCACAAAGTCAGTCTTCTTGGTTTGAATCCCCACTCTGCCATTCACTAGCATGTGTCCTTAAGAACACAGCTTCCCCTTGCTGCACCTTCGCTTTCTCGTTTTATAGACCTACCTCACCTCTTAGGGTTTGCATGAAGGTTAAAATTAAGTAATTTATGCAAAGTGCCTAGTACTGGGCCTGGTATATAGTTAAAGCTCAATGTATTGTTAGCAGCCTCCTCTACTTCCTCATTCCTCAGAATAAGAACATCTTCTCCAAATTACTTCCCAATATGTGCTTGGGTTAATGCAACCACAACTTTGCATTTTTCCATAACTTAAAAATTATTTTATCATCATTTCCTAGAATTATTGTTAGTAGATATCAGAAAACCAAGCTCCTTCCAAAAGATGAGGAAACCGGAACTCAAAAAAATAAATGGCACACCCAAGCAGTAACTCAACCATTTACTGCTTCCTCAAATAATAAAGGAAAACAAATCATGTCACTCATACCTAGACATTGGAACAAGCACACTTTCCCTGGTCACTATAAATTATTACTCTGCTATTCCGAGGATCACTTGAAATAGATTGTCTAAGCTACCTGAAGTCCTTTGTTAAACAAATGTAACTACTTATTTCTCTTATTGAACCACCTTACTTAGATTGTTTTGATTTTTGTGTTTGAATGTCTGGTGGTGAGGCAAGGCCCAGAATTGTTGAACCCAACTGTACATCAGAACCACCATTTTTAGAACTTTCTAAAAAAAAAATACCTATTTCCCTAACTTGTCCCATCTACTGAGTCAGGATTTCCAAGACAGTGTGGTGTCTGTGACCCTGAATCTTTAGAGCATTGTCTCTGGTGATTCCAGAGCTTGGGCAACTTTGAGAAATGTTGATATTATTAAAACATCATCTTTTAGACATGGTGAGGTGCAATTGCAGAATGCAAAAGAATGTGGGAGATTTTATAGGTTCTGAATAGTTGTCCCCTCCCCCTGGGTTGTTGTTAACTCCCTAATCAATAATATTCTAAAGATATGTCTTATTTTTTCATAGCATGCAAATATATCCATATATGTCTAAATAGTAATTTTCCTTTCATGATACTTTTAACCCCATATTCACAGTTCTGCAGCCATAGCATGATTGAAACCTATAATTACCTACCACAATCTGGTTTTATTGCCATTTCAATAATCTCTCTATTTTTGGATTACTTGTTATCCAACTTTATAATGTCATCACAACTTAAAAGTCTTAAATTACTTTAAAAGATCAACTCCTAAAATATCCTTAAGAGCCCATATGGACATACACACTTTACTTATATAATTAATTAAAGATAATTCGAATCTAAGAATTTCTCAGCATACTTAATAAAGACAATTTAGGATATCATAAAGCCAGAGTCTCAGAACCAGAAAATATAGATGTTTAAAATAATAAATATGGCAATCCCCAAAAATACACTAGAAGAATATGTGGCCACCCATCCTATGGCCTATAACCCTTTAAACCACCATGCACCTTTTTTCCCCTTTAATTTTGACTATAACCACTTTTCTACTGAATCCTAATATAAATTAAGAAAATCTCCCCTTATGGGCCAGCATATAGCGAGAGGGGGTGCAGAGATTCTTGGCAGCCAAAATTGAGATATAATCCTAAAGTAAGTAAATTAACCTGGGTGTGAGCTACTCACCTTGCTAGTGGAATCCACTCCCTAGGACACTAAGACCCTTCCAGAAATAATCACTTGCATCCCACAATAAAATCCCAGAGTGGACTGAATGCACCTTACCTAGGTTTCCTACTGACAGATCAGCCCAATGTAGCTTTACCAGCCAGCCGGCTTCCTCTCTCTGCTGTTGAAATCATTGGTTAGAAAAGTAGTTGCACTCACATAGAAACAAGAGAGGGCCTCTTTGATTATCCAACAGACATATTAAGTAAAGACTGTTTTACACTTTGCCTTAGCTATTTGCTATTACTTTTTAACACAATGAAACAAAGAAACATGGATGGGATATTGTAATGGAAGTTGAGTGTGTATCCTGGGAATGTAAGGTTTCCTTTCTGCTATAATTGCATTACTGGTTCCGTTCCATTCAGCATAAATGTGGCTACTAGTATTCATCTAAAAGATGCCCTAAGGCTTAAACCTTCCCCAAGTGGCAAGTAAGGATGGAGGGAATGTAGTTGGGGAATTTAAAACCCACTCAAGCATCATTAATTAGAAATTCCCTGATGAAATTAAACCTTTGCATTTTGTAGGGATCATTTCTCAACATTCAGATGATTCTCTGTCTTTTTTTTTTCATTGCAGCATACCCGAAGCCATGTTTTTAAGTGTACTGAATTTCTAAGAAAACTTGCCAAATGGGCATTGCTTTTCCAGGCATCCAAAACTGATGAATAAATAAGTCAAAATATGTTAAAGAATTTCCTACTCAAACGGTTTCACTATACCTAGCTCCCAAGCCTGCAGCAAGAGTTTCAACCTCCAAGTCCAATGCCATCACTGAATACCCTTATCCGGCAAATACTCATGGAGGTCAGGAGCATCAGTGATCTGAAAGAACAGCAGAGCAGGGGGCTGCCATGCCTAGAAAAAAATTATTATTTTACCTAATTTTAATTCTATTTTAGCTTCTGTAAATTTCAAACATAGTAATAGAGAGAGATAATAGATGCTGGAAGGGTCAATATCCCATTCCAAAGAGGGCAGCAACAATCCATTAACCTGATAAATTCTATCATCATTGTCAACAGGAAGTTGGTCCTCAGATTAATTTTCACTCTAAAGTATTTTTCCATCAGTTTCTCCATCGTAAGCTGCATCCCGGATCGTCTCATATATCCCAATCCTTCATTATAGCAATACTACATATCGGTTAAAGTTGTCCATTTTTATGTATTCATACCGGCTGTTTACTGAGTGAATAATATACAGAAGAAGTGTGCTAAGCGTTTTATACAGCATATCTCACCTAATCTTCACCATAATTCTCTGAGATGGGTATCATTAATCTCCCACTTTGCAGATGAGGAAACTGAGTCTTGGAAAATCTGAGTAACTCACTCACATCAAACACTAACCAAGTAAGAGAAAAAGCTGGGAGGTCCAACCCAGGACCAGAGCAAAGATTTATTTACCATCTCCTGACACAGTTTGTTAGGAACTAAGCTCATCACATTATAGTTTCTCCATGATTCCTTTTGAATGGGATTTTTATTTGAATCGACAAATCGTGATGAATGCATTATCAAATATGCAAACTCCTCACCTGAATATTCCTGAATTGAGGTCATGAGTAGGCCTAGAGTTGTAAGATGATGTTCATCTCACTGCCCAACTAATAAACCACAGCTACTGATAGCAAAAGTAGTCCATCTGTTGACTATTGACATCTACACACACACACACACACACACACACACACACAAATTGTAGAATATACTTAATAAAAGGAATATCTTTTTTAACAGTTTTAAATTTGTCAGCCAGTTTAATTCTTATCTCAGATTGGTTCACGAGGATACTTAGCTTAGGGACCACAGACTACATTAGAGACACTTATGATGGATCCAGGAATTTTCAAGGCTAGATTATCAACCATTACCAATGCAACCAGTCCAATGGTGAAGTCAAAGGTACCATTGTCTAGGAGCCAGGAGAATGGGTCTTGGGTGGGTGATCTTAGGCAAACCACTTAGTCCTCGGAGGCTCTAGAAGATTTCATGGGTTATTTTCCAAGTAGATCTTTCTTTATGAGGCATTTATAGCTCTTTTTTTTTTTTAGCAACTGATCATTCAATGAAATAATAAGTAGAAAAGGAGGTTTTTCTGTATCTGCCTCTGACACTATAGTCTGGGAATAAGAATTGCTGTCTTGATTAGATAACTAATTAAAGAAGCAAGCTAATTTCCAGTATGAGGGTGTTGTATATAGGTGTTCAAGTTTGCATAATATATAGAGATCCTGGTTATAACTTCTATCACAAAAACTACTTAATTCATTGAGCAGGAACAAAAAGACTCATTGTACCAATATAAAATCCAAGATCCACCAAAGTGATTAAATCAATTGGATTTTATGTCTTTTTTTTTTAATTCTTTTTGTTTTCCAGAGAAACACATTGATTGAAAAAGAAGTACTTTTTCTTTGGTAGAAAGAGTGTATTTGTACAAGTCGAAACTTAGGGTCAGAGAAAGCAAGTGAGGAGGCTTGAGCTGTGTGCCTTCAGAGCAAGCACCTGGGGCAGAAGTTCCCCAATTGCATTGGCAGTGATCCGTTCTCTGACCCCAGGACCCTGACATGGGATGCAGAGGCAGGACGGTTCATTCAGAAGTCCAGCCACAGCTGCCCAACTGCTCAAGCAGAGCTAAAAAAGGTACGAACTGGAGTGTCCACTCTTCTGGTCTTACAGTGGAGCAAAAAAGAAAGAAATGACACAAGAACATTCACTACGACTCAATTTTATTGGTAATTTCACCTTCTGAGTTAAGTACATCTGTAGTATTGGAAATTTATAGTTTTAACATTAAAAGAGCGGAATAAAGATTTCTATAGCACTTTACAAATGATGTTTTCTCTGGCTTATTCATACTGAGCCAGGCCTGGGCTAAGTCCTGAGAATGCAAAAATGAAAATGACCAGTTGTCGCCTGAAAGAACACTACAGACTTTTTCTTCAACTTTTTAAAAATATAATACATCTTTCAATTATCTCAAAAATATATGTCTGAAAGAACCCACATCCTAACAGTAGCTCAACAGCTTGGGGAAATGTACCAAGAGAATCATTAGACCAAAAAAAATTGTCTTTCCCCACCACAAAATAGAGTTACCTGTCTAATTTCACTGCCAAGAAATTCAAGTAGTGATTTCCTGTGGTGTTAAACCTCGTACTGTGTAGCCATTTCATTAGGTTTTTTTGTGTTTTTTTTTAGTTGAAAAGACAAACCACCTACGGAAGATATTTCTGTTGTTTAAGTATTTCTGCATGTCATCTTTGAGGACTCATGGTTTTTTCAGCACAAATAATGCTAAATATTCATATGTATGGTATGTTCTCCTCTAGAGTCCAAATAATTTATATATGTGTATGTTTGTGTGTGTGTATATATATGTATATGAAAGCATACATATATGTAAGTGTACACACTCCCAAATGTCTGGAATGGTGTATATCAAATATAAATAATATTTATCCTGTTGAGTAGAACTCTTGATGAGCTTTATGTTTGGCTTTATAAAATATTGTAACTTTCTATAATGATTCTATATAACTTTCATAATTTAAAACAGATTTGTAGGTTCTTTCACTTTCCAAATATTTTATATAATTTTCTGTATAGATTATGTATTATCTTTATAATCAGAAAAAGTACACAAGGAAATACTGTTTGTATTCACATATATAATACATATGTCTCTTGAAATCACAATTTGTTTCAAATACATACTGGTTAGAAATAAACAGTTATTAATAGTAATTATCCACATATAGTGGAACTAAATGGAACTAATCCTTCTATTTTCTTTTTTGTCTTATTTTCTAAAATAGGCATGCATTGCTCTCATAATTAAACATGAACTTTATTTTTTAAATGCAAGTTAAAAGAGGAATATCAAACTGGCCTTATCGAAGTACATTGTTTTCTTACTTAAGTACCTGAAAAACTATGGTCTTTTACTTATCATCAAAAAAGACTTCAGTGCTTATGGACAAACTTCAGAGTGAAAACAGCAAGTAATATATTTTATATTAGATTTAGAGCAAGAATATGCCCAAGTATGTACTAACAAAGGAAACCTGAATACTAAGCATTATAAATGGACACCGTACCATGACTGCATAGCCATCAGTTACAGCTGACATTGCAACCCTGTAAGGAAGGTTCAAAATCCAAGTATATTTTCATATTTCTCTAACTCAGTGTAAACAGAATCCATCAATGTAGAAGTCTAACCACATGGAAATGTAAAAGTCAGGCAGAAAGACACCAGGCTAAGTCTAACAAGCCTGAACTGGGCTGGAGTGTAGGGATCTGACCTATTCACAGTTTATAGAGCAGGGCCATTGCCCGTCTGACCAGGCAGAAAAGAGAATCTGGGTTACAGCATCACTAATGCAAGAGGGTTTGAAATAGAGGGACAGAAGGCAGAAACTGAGTGGTTTTCCAGGGCTGTGAAGGCACCTGCAGCCTCAGCCACTGCGCCAAGTGCTTAGATGGAGCCTTCAAGACAGAAGCAGGTGCACAGTAAGTTTTCCCACATTACAAAAAGTTCAGGGAGGTCTCAACCACTGTGTTTATTAATTTCATTATCTCTAACTTGGTGATCAGTCAGTTATTCATTTAACGTATATTTAGTTAGCACATTCTAATGCCAGACACTATTCTGGATACTAGAATTAAAAGGACAAAAAAATAATATATGCTAAATATCATAAAGAAAAATAAAACACAGTAAGGGGACGGACTAAAGAAGAAATGGTTCGCCAATGTGCATTTTTGATGGGAATGTAAATTGGTTTTGGTATAGCACTATGGAAAACAGTATGGAGGTTCCTCAAACACTAAAAATAGAACTACCATATAATCCAGCAATCCCATTTCTGGGGATGTATCCAGAGGAAATGGAAACAAGATTTCAAGGAGGTATCTATACTCCCATGTTCATTGCGGCATTATTTGCAACAGCCAAGATACAGAAAAACACGTAGGTGTATGTCAATATGTATATGTGATGGAATATTACTCAGCCATGACAAAGAAGGCAGTGCTGCCATTTACAACATGGATGACACTTGAGGTTATTATGCTAAGGGAAATAACTCAGAGGAAGACAAACACTACACATCACTTACATGTGAACTCTAAAAAGTCAAATAACTCTTAAATGTTCTCGCCACAAAAAAAGAAATGGTAATTAGGTGACATGATCAAGGTGTTAGCTAATGCTATGGTGGTAATCACATTGCATTATATAAGTGTATTGAATCAACACTGTTGTATGCCTTAAAGTTATACAATGTTACATGTCAATTATATCTTAGCAAAACCATGCAAAAAAGAAGAAATGGTCTGGGGAGTCTCTGAAGAAGTGAACAGATTTCTGAATGGGAGGGAAGAGTGACAAGAAGAGCTACAGGAGTAGCGTGAGCAGAGGTGGGTTAAGGCCGAGCAGCACACAGAATGTCATGAGGTCAGCAACCTCTGGGCACACGGTAGGAGAAACTAGGGTGTCCGGGTGGAGAGGAAGGGGCTCCTGCAAAGGGGCATCTGCAGGTAATGGGAAGCTACTGGAAAAGGAGCTGAACACTTAAGCCAGCTTGCACTTTAGGACTTTGCTCTTCTATTACCTGGAAAAAAATGTCACAGAGGGACAAGAGTAAAAGCTGGAAGATGAGGCCAAAGACCCACTGCAGTTCAGTTCTGGCCCCGACTGGGAAGCTAGTGGTTGGGATGGGGAGAGGTGGGCCAATTCTGGGTATGTCTTGAAGGTAGAGTGGAGATATAGAAAAAAGGAAGAGAAAGGGGAGAATCAAGGAAGACATTATTATTTATTATCTGTTGAGTGGATGGTAATGTCATTCATTAAGACAAGGGGGATTGGAGAAGGGTAGGCTGGGTGTTGTTGCGGAAGGCAGCAGGAACTCAGGATTTGTGTTCTAGGCGCATTACGTTTGAGATCCCTATTAGACAACCAGGAGAAGATGTAAACTAAGCAGCTGGATAATGCATCTGGAGCTCAGAAAAGACATCAGGGATGGGGAGAAAAACTTGGAATGGCTTAGGTTGTACCTACAGGCACGGCAGTAAATGAGATCACCCAGAAGATTGTATATAAAAAGAAAGAAGCCTGAAGCTTGCATCCTTACTGAGCACATCAACATAGAGAGGTGAGGAAGGAAGGAAGGAAGGAAGAGGCTGCAAAGGAGAACCAGCCAAGAGTGGTGGCTGAAAGCCAAAGTGTTTCAAGAAGACGACTGAATGATGAGTTGTGCCAAATGCTGCCAAAAGTCAAGAAAGATGAAGACAGAGAACTGGACATTGTCATGTGAAATATGACATCCATGACCCTCAGAAGAGCAGTGAATAGAATGGTAGGAATGGAGAGGAAAAAAAAGAGAAAGGAAAATGAATGAGATAAAGTTCATTTACGGAAATCATTGATAGGGGCTGCTAGCAAGAAGGAAATTCACTAACATAGGTGTAACCACCCTAAATAGAACTCCATAAAGGATGCCCCCACTGAACCACAGGCTTTCTTTTCATTTTAAACTACTCCTTCAAGGCTTTATCAACTCAAACAAAAAAACATTGATAAGACTGCACGATAGAATTTCAGAATTGTCATTTCCCCTCTTTTAATTCCAAAGAAACATGGCTTCTTCCAAGTAGAATAAAAAGAAATTTCATTTCTTCTAGGAAATTTTTCCCTGATATATCCTGTAGGAAATCTTACCTATTATGTTTAAATGAAGTTGGTGATTTGTGTCAGGACCCTCTGCAAATAGTGGTGGAAAAATCTGTATCCTGACTCTTTTTGCACTGCCAGGATCAACATTTTAAAAAACTGGGTCTATGTTAGGATATCTTTCTTTGATCTTTTGAAATGTGTCCCTCCTTTGAAGTTTTAAATGGTTGATTGTTTTTTATCAATTCTGTGGCTTCCATATTCATTTTTGTAAGAAATTTAAATTGATATCTTACAGAGTCTGAAAATATTTTGTTTCTGCCTGAAAAATTTATCATGATATCAGACATGTACTTTTTTCTCATAAGATGTTAAAAAAAAATTTACATTTTTATCCAAATACTTGGGAGTGAAATACCTCTCTTGACAAATATAGTATAGCAATCCACCTACAGTGGCTTAAAATTTGTGTATGTTTTGTGATTTTTTTTAATCTTCTGATTTTTTTATTTTTCAATGTTCACAAATCATTATAAAATTAGATATCTTATATCCTTCTATTTACAGAACTTACTATTGATTTCATTATAGCTGTTTATTTTCCATTTGTTTCCACAAATGAAAACAATGAATATTAAGGTTTGAAATATGACTCACAGGTAATTGTAGGTTACCTCGGCATTTGCGTCAGCTCAAATATCAATGAATTCTTTTCCTAGACGCCTTTAGAAAACAGTAGGTAGAGCGCTGAACCCGGTCTTAAAACTCAGAGCTAGGTCTGAGTGATCCTGGGCAGTTCCCTGAGCTCTCTAAGCCTTCATTTTTGCGTGTGCTGTGGCGATGATTATACTCCTGCCTTCATGGGGCTGTTGGCAGATGGGCTAGATGATGGGTGAAAGAGCGAGGCACGTGGCAGGCACTTAGCACATAGACTGTACTTCCGTGATGCTGACCTACGTGGCTGCAGATGCCTTTGTGTTGTGATTGATCCAGTGAAGGTGTTCAGGCTCTATAAAATACAGCCAGAGTTTAGAAACAGTTTCTGGTCTTTATTAACATACGAAACCTTTCGTTAAATCTGCACTAGGTAATATTAACTTTTAATTAATTACAAACCTGGCTGCCTATAAAAATGTCTTACTGTTTGATTAATGGAAATAGATTAGAAGGCAATGTTTTGTCATACCAAAGGTGCTTTCGATCGCACAACCAGAGAGAGCAAATGACTTGGGACACCATCTAAACAAAAATCAGCAGCCACTAATGAGGCTTGTTAGTGATGCTAATCTATGTAAATGTTATTAATTGAGAACATCTATCTTTTATCTCCAACATTTGGTAATCAGGCAATTAAAAAACAATGACATTCCCGGTGGTTGTTCTTCTGGGTTTTTTTTTTTTTTAAGTGATCAAAGAATTCAGAATAAGAAAAAAGAATGTCCCTTATCAAGAGGTACGCCTTGCCTTGGGCTACTAGGCCTCATTAAAGGCACAAAAGCTCTGTTGATCACCAATTAACCTGATTTGTACGAACTCTGATAAAGACCTCCAACAACAGGAGTTTTCTTAACTCTGGTAAATGACACATTTGTTGACAAAAATAAAAGCAATGCATTGAGAAAAAGAAAAGGCGACTATAAAGGACTCATTAGAAAAGAACGTCAATCTACACAGAGCCTGGGGTTGGGGGAGAGAGGAGATTTTTGCCCCTCTGGTGGCCTGGTACCCACCCCAAGGGAATGAATCCCACCTTTGCTCAGCTAGAACCAGAAGATAAAGATGGCTTTCCCTTTCTACCATTTTGTAAATCTCTGCCTGCTGCTCTAGTTATAGCAGACAACGGATTTTATCAATTACGTGAAGGGTGGTGGGCCCTGTAGAGTCTGCCGCATTCCTGGAACCCTGGAATTCAGATCCAGGATTGCCTTGCGAGCTGACAGTCGAAGGTGTTCAGGTATTCAGTTTTGAAATCTAACATGGTTTTAGATTTCACTGGGTAATTTATAGTGTACGTTGTTTATGCATTGAAGGTATAATTAATAGTAGAATTGTCAGTTAAGACAGGAAAAATAGTAAGTTAATAAAATGGCTGGCATAAGGTGTGCATGCACTAAGCATTTTGCATTGGATTACCCCTGTTGATATTCACAATAAACCTATGACCTACATGCCATTCCAGAGATGGATGAAGATAGATAGAAATAGATGATACATAATAGATATATAGGTAGATAAAAAACAGATATGGATAGATAGATTATAGAGATAGATATCTAGTATTTGGCACCTCACTCAAAAAGTTCATAATTCTTGGACTGCTGATATTCACAATGAACTTAGGACCTGCATACCTTTCCAGAGATGGATGAAGATGATAGAGATAGATAATACATAATAGGTATATAGATAGATGATAGATAGATGATAAAGATAGATATCTTGTATTTGGCACCTCACTCAAAAAGTTCATAATTCACCAAACATACTTTAATACCATTTATTAAACGGCATTAAAAGCAGCTCTATAGGGCCATCAGGTGAGAAATTGGGGATCAAAAGGTGAGGCTTAGAACCTCACACCCCCCCCCTGTTTTGAGAGAAATCTTCTGCATCCGCGGATGTTTTGTTGCCCTTGTCTAGCTTGGATTAATACTTAGTCTATAGTCACACACCTGATCATCTACATTTGCCCTCTTACAGCACTAAACTATGTTTTCTACCTTTGTATTGCATCTACCTACCTCTTCAGCATTTTATTAAAAATAAAAATAATAATAATAATAATAAGGGAGAAATGTGGGATTCACATATAAATCAAGTATAAAAATCAAAAGAATATTCATATTTGACCTGATTGTTTATAGTTCATAACGCGTGATCAAAACCGAAAGTTTCTGTGATGGCTGCCCTTGCACTGTTCACCATGTAAGGACTTATTCACTATGTAAGAACTTATTCACTATGTAAGACCTTGTTCACCATGTAAGAACTTGTTCGTTATGCTTCAGAAGATTGGAGACTGTTGAGAATTAGGCTTGGGTTGATTAATGATTGGGCATTGAGTCCCCTATACAGAATTTTATTGTTGTTAACAACCATTTGATCAATAAATATGAGAGATGCCCTCTCAAAAAATAAATAAATAAGAAAGAACAAAACCAAGGTCTCCTAGAAGAAAAAAAAAAGCAGCTCTATATGCCTCTGTTTTTCTCTTCATCCAAGGTCTTAAAGGCCTTTCAGAAACCCTTACCTATTTAGAGTTGAACTCCTCTAGTGAACAGAGAATTTCCCAGCTGGGTGGTCAACATGCAACATAAAGTCACGACAATCCTCTAGGGATTCAGGGTACGGCAGACAAGGCTTAGGGTCCCTGTTTCAAGTGTAGGCTGTAGAACTCTGTAAGGGGTATAAAATTTTCGTGAAATCTTTAATATTTTTAGAAGTAAAAGTGTGTGAATGTGGTTTTTCTGGCCCCTTTTTCTTTCCTCATTGTCCCAAGGGGCCTAGCACAGGCCAGAGAGCAAACAGCATGATCCCTGCCCCTCTTGTCACAAAAAATAGTATATTTACTTTATCATGACCCACTTAAATGACATTATAAAAAAGCATGTTTTATTAGAACAATCAGAATCTCTATTCCCATCTTTCTTAACATTCATTTTTTATTATAGTTGGTGGTTGTTAGCTTCGGATCAGTATAAATTTGAATATATTGCCATTTTCATACATTATCTTTAAAATATGAAGTCTCTGTGAATCAAAAAAAAATTTTAATACTTGGTATACTATGCTCTTTTATTTTATTTCTTCCATTTGATGGAGTGTCAGGACCAAATTATAAAATGAGATACAAGGTAGCTAGTCAATAGCCTGGACCACACTAAAATTGACTCAGATTTAACTCCTATGAAGTGATGAATAACATAAAGAGAAGATTTGGGTATAAGACTAACTGCTCAGATTCCTAGTAACTGCATATTGTAGGATGTGGGTAGAGTGTAGGATGTAGAAAAATGCCTCAATTGAGTACTTGTTTCATATGAGCTGATATATTCCAAATACTGAGTAAGATTTATAACAGAGTACACCTGAATATTATCATAAAGCAGTGATTTTCAAATGTTAACATGCATAAAAATTCCAAGTGCTTGTTAAAATTCAGTAAATCTCACAAAAGTCCCCAAAATCTGATTTTTAACAGGCATCCCCTACACACACTCACACATACACACACACACACACACACACACACACACAAAATACACACACACACATATAAAGTCCCTAACCAGTAATTTTGTTCTAAACAGTCCAAGAAGTAAAAAAACCTTTGAGGATGGTTTATTGCATCCAAAAAAGTATGTATTAAATGCTTATTATGCGTAAAGGAAGCTGGCCAGGGGCTATAAGATAGGTAAGATGTATTTCTTTCTTTCCCTTTTTTCTAAGGGACAATTAAGAACTCAACTCAAACCAGGAGATGTGGTGACCCATTTGCAATTGCATTTGGAAGCCAGAAAGTCCATCTCAGGAGATTTGAATTCACGTTACAAGAACAGTTTGGTTCTCACATTCCTTCTTGACACATTGTGCAACAAGACATTAATCACATTAGCCCCAAATCTAGGATATTGGATTCTATTTCCATTTTAAGGGTTTACTGAGTAGTGGTAAGGAAACATACGCAGCAGGTGGGCGAGGACAACTGATCTACTGATTAATGATTTGGGGGAACCACCAAGTGACCTGGACAGTGTGCAGAGAAAACAAATCACACCATCTGAGATTTTTAAACACTTTCCTCTGTTAGGTCACCTCTCCATGGTTTAAGTAGAGATGCCCCTGGGCTTCCGGTTATGTGGTTCTAAACACCAGTAGGTAACAGGTTGGTAGGAAGTATTGAACATTAGGATAATGGAAGGTTGGCTGAAGTCAGGGTGACATAATCTAGAAAGTTTTCTGCCATAGACTGAAGCAAACAGTGCTCAGAAGGAAAGAACAAGAGAAAGAGAAAAATATATCAAGGATTGCTTGGTGAAGATGATTCTGACAGCCTCAAAAGGAGCAGGAAGAGGAGAGATTAAAAGTGACATAAAAAGGGATTGCCTGGCTAAAGGTCCTGAAACCAATAGGTAATAATTTGAATATGACCCAGAAGCTAATGGGAAGTCATTTGAGGGTCTTAAGAAAGGGAGAATGGAAACAGCAGGCAGGAAAGATTATCAGAGGTGCAGAAGATTGGGCCAATTGGAGAATGAGAGGCCAAGGACTGAGGAAGGCTGGCAGGGGACCCAGACCCCGAAGCAGACGGGCCTTGCGATGACAGTGAGGAAGCAAAGTGAGGCAGGTTAGGTGGGTTGCCCAGAGCTCCCTTGCTAGTTTCTCTGCCTGCTTATTTGTTTTCCGCCTTATATTTATGTATATTCTGTCTTCTTAGCCTAAGATTTAATATAGTTTGTTTATGGTATACATCTACTCCAGCAACTCTCAGAAGGGTTTGCCAAATACATTATCAACCAAAATCAATTAAATCAGAATTTCTGGAAGGGTGGATCTCAGGCTTTGATATTTTTTTTAAAGAACTGCTCCAAAATGCTAACATACACTCAGGGCTGAAAACCGCTTTTCCAAAGTCAGCAAAGGAACAGATGCTCTCATGTCCCTGAGATGCTCAGCACTGATGACATTTTAGAGACGCTTTTGCAGAAGCTGAGACCAAACAGGCCATGCATGGGGTGCACAAGTTTTTCTGTTTTGCTAAAGCAAGAATAAACCCTAGGTTTCAGTGAAAAAGGTTTGTCTAGAAACTAAACTCAAGTCAGAAAGTAGTGCATCATCTGTTTGTAAGATTTTTGTGAAAAGATCACCAATATTACCTACGGTTTTAAAAAGCAGTACACACACTGTCCAAGTGTTCCCCTGCAGACATTGCTGAGGGCCTGAGCTAACACCATTGGCATGCAATGCAGAGAAGCCATTACTCCAGGAAGCCAGGCAATATAGCTTGGCTTCTTAACAACAACAAAATCTTACAGTCTAAATGAATATGAGATGTTTGAACAAACCTCTAGCAGATGCTGAATTACCAACCACTCATGAAATAATCCTTTAACAAGAAACTAGAGTGAAGATATTTTATGATCTTATTTAAGCTGGGAACCGTATGCTTTAAACACCAGGCATGAAGAAAGGTTATTAATCTGTTGCTTGTGTTTTAAGAGTGAATTTTTTTTTCAAGTTCAGCAGAAGGCCAACCCTATTTAAACAAAATCCAAAGGGTTTTTTTTTCTACAGGGAGATCCAATATTTTCATCTAGATGCAGATGTAGTTCTTCTTGTGAAATGCAGACACCTGGTTGAGACCCCAAGTTGAATATCTTATATACCATAGAAACACAGCTACTTAGAAATCTCCCCAGAACTATGACTCTGCTCAGATCCTACTTCCAAGACTGTCCTCTCTGCACAGCCCCTTCCCACCTCAATCCCATGCCTTTATATTAGCTGTTAGGACTGGACTCAACATGAATACAGGGAAGGAGAAATAGAAGAAAAACAGAGACTGTAAGATTTGGTGACAGTGTGGAAGGAAGGATGGAAGTGTGGGAGCTGGGAATTGCATAAGTGTGCCTAATGCCAGAAGACCCAGGTGAAAAAATGATTTTTTTAAAACATAATTGACCTGCATGCTTTGCCTAGATGATACCAAACATCCAGCCATCTGTGACGTCTGGAAGATGATCTGAATTCTTCATTTTTCCATGGAATGTTGAGCATCACTTGGACACCAGCCATACTTACAGAGACAGTGGCTCAAGAGATGTCTAGAAAAGGGAAGGTGGATATGGCTAGCTTTGTCAGAATCAAATTAATCGTATTAAAAAAGTGGAAAATTATGAATCCAACTAGGGGTCTATCTGGTTAAGTCTGGATCATCAGAAAATATACCACAAAAAACCCTAAACGAAGAACAGCAATAATTATGCCCACATGAAAGAGAGGCATGAATTAAATCGCAGCAGTAGACCTGAGAGTGCGCCTCGTAATATGGCGGGATTGCTGTAGTTGTATTAGGACGTCTTAATTATATGATTGATGTGGGATTCAAAAGAAAACTCAGAAGCCACTGTGGCTCTGAGGGCATGAATATTATCGAAAGGATAAAGACAGCTTCCCCAGGAAAAACCACTCAAAGGGGAAGCCTGGGAGTTTTACATGGCAGAGCTAATCAATAATGTCTTGGTTTTATCTATATTAAGTTTAATAAAATTGGATGACATCCGTGATTGAAGATCACACACACAATTATGGCAACATCAAAGGTATTCAGTAGCACACGTTCAGCCTGAGAAGCATACAGCAAATCAGAGCCTGCAGGTATGTGGCACTTGACGCCGTGGGAACCCACAGACCCTGGGATCATGGGAGGAGGGCTCCCTGAGTGCCTCTCCTTGCTTGCTCTCGGAAAACAGTGTGTGTAAGCTTCCTCACCAGCCTAAATCAAGCACCCTTTCGTCTCACTTTCCTGGCTTTCCAATGTCAGGATTTTAGAACAATATGCAAAAAAGCATGCCACGAAAAGTAGTTCTAAAATCTGCCAAGTAAATGAATCTGCACTGGATTGATCCTACCTCAGTTTCATTCTAGGAAGCCAATGAAAGCAGAGTGTTTCACAGGAGACACAGCAGAGAAGAAAAAGAGGGAAGGCTAGTGACATTTCCACCTAGTCCCTTGAGAAACTGGGAAGAGGACTTCCTTGTTGAATATCAAATGCAACTCCGCAGAACAAACGAAGAAAATGAAACCTGTAATTACCTTGACTGTAAGAGCTCAGGGCAAATCGCCTTAATCCCCCCGGACTTTGTACTACTGTCATATTTTATTTTCTCTCCAACAGGTGTACAGATTGTTTGGACTGGAGCTGGAAAACGCCATTCAGATCCTACGGGCTGAATGACAGCAGATTATTTCATTAGTTTCACTGCTGTTGGTCACCTGGTATTTTCTCCAAAAAAGAGGACTTTGTGTCAGATGGACAGCAGAAAATACTACAACTTGCTTCCCAGAAGTGACTCAGGGCGGCATTCACTGATTTTATATCAGAGGCAAAGCAACCGTGGCTAGTTCTAATTGACTCAAACAATTCAGCTGAGGAAAATAATGAATTTCACTAGTCTTCTCATACCCATATTTAATACCATTTTATAGGGAAGATCTCTTATAAGCTGGATGCCTAATTGGCATAACTGATATTACACATTATGGAGGTTGGGTTTTTCTTTTTCCACTTTGCTTTCAAAAAAGTAGTAAGTTGCAGACCCCCCTCCAAAAAAAATAATAGAGTCATGATATGTTACTAACAAATTAGAAAATAACTATGCTTCTGAAAGTCATTGTTTTCTTAAAATTTGGTTCCATTTTCATCTCATAACCTAAAGCCAATGAGAATTTTTCAGACAAAAGAGAAGTGATCTGGTTTTGCCAAGCACATCTTCATTTCCCTATCAGAGTAAGTAGATGGTCCAGAGCTCTGAAAGTATGGCTTTTGACTCAAAAGCTCTGTTGTTTCTGTCATGCCACATTATGTTCAATTAAAATTAAAGAAATTAAGAAATTAACACTATCCTATTTGCAATATCCTTTTTTTTCTAGGGTTAGCCCATGGTATTTTCTACAGAAACTTCATGAGGTCATTAGGACCCCGGGCAAAGCAGACTGTCCCCCAACACCAGAGCCCATCCCTATAGAGAGAACTAATATTCACAGTGGTAAAAAGCTTGGGTTCTGCCTTAACTGGGGCCGTCTGAGAAGCAGAAGTCAAGACAGGATCAGCAAACAAAAGACTTGTACAGTTTAGTTTGTAAAGTCAGAGGTTACTTTGGTAGAAGCAGGTCAGATCCTAAACAGCTAACAACCAGTTGGAGTGTTGCTTCCCCAAGACTTCACATCCCTCTGTCCCTGAAAGACGTAGACAGCACGTTGCATTTCCTAGCCATGTCTGGAGACTCGATATTCTGACTCTCTGGAGCCGCCATCTGCCGTGAAGAGTGATATTATTGGCTCTGATTGACCAGGTCTGGTGGTAAGAGAGTGAGAGTTAGTGCTATGAATTACACAGAGTGTGCATCAAGATGAAAATAAAAGCTGCAATGTGCCGACAGGAGGGGTGAAGGGTCCATTGAAAATCAGAGAGATTAGCAACTCATCACATTATTTGTGGGTTATCAGGAGACAGAGGTAATGAAAGTGAGACCTATATCCTTGATCAATAAGAGTTTGACTGCATTTTGAGTTCATTTTCCCCTGCCGAGAGGGAGACAGCAGGCTTACTATTGATCACCGTGTTAATCCATAACCAGACTGGGCCTTAGCCTGGTGGAGCAAGCAGGAAAAATAAGATAATAAGCAGGAACTCTTGATCTTTTATTATGGTGTGCTAGATAAAGAGAGAGCAGAGGTTCAAGGCGGAATACCTTATAGTTAACCCTTCCATTCCCTCTTAATTTGGAATGCATGAGAAGAAGAATTGCAGCCCACCTTTCTCTGACTTTTATTTGACCTTATTTTGCCTGCTTCCTCACTAAAGTGTATCAAGGATCCTTTTAAAGATTGGTGGCAGGTAGTGACTGGGCCAAGGGACAGTTGCAATGATCTTAGGCCCTTACTAGGCAGGAAACTCCTGCGGACCCACTCACAGAAGCCAAGTGAGATTCAGTGTGATCTGTTTACAGATTGCTGTTTGCATTTTTTTTTTATATCGTATATATTTACCGTGATGCTTCAGAGTCACTAAATCTCAAAATCTTTATATACTTGAATTGTCATTAATGTTTTACTTTACTTTCTCAACAGTGAGCACCATTTAGTTTGTGGTTAAGCAAACAAGAAAAATGAAGACGTTTAGTGTTTCTGACTCCATGGTCTCAAAGGAGTCTCTTGGGTCCCTAAAGCTGTCATTACTGCTGATCCTAGAACCATCTCAGGAAGAGAGCAGTCATCTTCTCTTTCAAAACTTCCTTGATCTAACCTATCCCCCCTGCTGTAGTGTAAGCATTTCCTGCCCTGCCTTATCTATGAAAAAATCAACTCTTGGTCAATGACTCAATATTTACTTACAGTAGTTTAGCTGAAATTTAGCTCTATCAGTGATCCACCCAAATACCTCTGAACAAATGAGGAAAATGTGACCCGTCTCAGCAAGTGCAACCACAGGCTACCAGGGAGGATTCCAGCCTTCTGTCCCCTACTCCCCCAGGGACCCCTGTGTGCAGTCCTCAGCGGAGACTGTGATACCCACATGACAGCAAAAATAGCAGGTTGCCAGTGTGCATTTAGCCAGGCCGCCTGCACCTTGCACCAACAGTCTTCCGTCCAAGTCCTTGTCCCAGCTCAGCTCTTTTCCATTCAGATATTCCCTGTGCTTCTCTGACTAAGTTTCCATCTGGCTCGTTAAGATGCTTTCCTTCCACCCAATGGCATCTATTAGTAAATGACAACTTATGTCACCCTGGAGTTACGTAGTCAGAAACCAGAGGAAAAGGGAGTGGTGTGTATGTCAGCATGTTAGTAGACAAGAGACCAGGAAAGACAGCAAACAAGACTTAGTGATATATTTTAGAAGCACAATACTTAAGCTGCTCAAATTAGAATAACTGGGAGATGCATTTGAAAATGACTAACTTAGCTATAAAGCATTTTTTAATGAAATGCCTTCTGATTAGTTAGCCCTTTATCATTGGGTAACC
This sequence comes from Manis pentadactyla, assembly GCF_030020395.1. Classification (NCBI taxonomy): domain Eukaryota; kingdom Metazoa; phylum Chordata; class Mammalia; order Pholidota; family Manidae; genus Manis; species Manis pentadactyla. Next base: position 19,792,459 of record NC_080036.1, read on the forward strand.
AAGTACGCTAAACACACTGAACAAGTTTATACTTACAAGACAGAGAAACTGGACCCCAATCTAGGACTGGAATCAGTTATTTTCATTAAGCGTAAAATTTGTTTTAAAAAAGGCTGAAACGGCGTAAGTTACTAAGAAAATCATTTTCAGAATTAAAAATACTGGCTTTGAACTACCATACTAAATGCTTATGATAAATAAGTACCTCTGTCTAAAGTGGGTGCAACACAAAGTTTTTCTCAAAGTGAAGTTTACAGCCAAGAGGGCCTGTTAGTGTTGGTTTGCATTTTGTATGCAATGAGAGTTTTAGCATGAATGGATGTTGAATCTTGTCAAAGGCTTTTTCAGCATCTATTAAGATGATCATATGGTTTTTATCCTTCCTTTTGTTAATGTGGTGTATCACATTGATTGATTTGTGGATTGGTTGGCCATATATGCATCTCCAGAATAAATCCCATTTACCATGATGAATGATGTATTTTTTAATTCAGTTTGCTGATACTTTTTGGAGGATTTTTGCATCTATGTTCATCAGGGATATTAGTCTGTGATTTTCCTCTCTTTTTTTTAGTGTTTTTGGCTGGTTTTGGTATTAGAGTAATGCTGGCCTTGTAGAATTAGTTTGAAAGTATTCCCTCCTCTTCTGTTTTTTGGAGTACTGTAAGAAAGATGGGTGTTTGCTCATCTTTAAGTGGTAGAATTCACCCATGAAGCCATCTTTTCCTGGGTTTTTGTTTGTTGGGAGTTTTTTGTTTTTTGTTTTCCAATTCAATTTTGTTACTAGTAATTGGTCTGTTCAGATTTTCTGTTTCTTCCTGAGTAAGTCTTGGAAGATTCTATGTTTCTAGGAACGTATCCATTTCTTCTGAGTTGTTCAGTGTATTGGCATATAATTTTTAAAGAATTCTCTTATAATTCTTTGCATTTCTGTGGTGTTGGTTGTAACTTCTTTTTCATTTCTGATTGTGTTTATTTATGTCCTGTCTCTTTTTTTCTTCATAAATCTGGCTAGGGGTTTGTCTATTTTGTTTTTCTTCTCAGAGAACCAGGTCTTGGCTTCATTGACTTTGCCTACTGATTTTTGTGTGTGTGTTTGTGTCTCTATTTCCTTCCTCCCAGTTAGGGGTATTTTCATCTGTTATCTCTTCAAATAATTTGTCTACTCCTTTTTCTCTTCTCCTTCTGGGACTCCTGTAATGTAGTTGTTAGGATGCTTGATGTTGCCCTAGAGCTTCTTACCTTATCCTCATTTACTTTAATTCTTTCTTCCTTCTTCTGTTCTACCTGAGTGCTTTGCATCACTGTCTTCCAAGTCACTGATCCATTCTTCTGCATCCTCTATTCTGTTGTTCATTCCCTCCCATGTATTTTTTTATTTCATTTATTGAATTCTCCATTTCTGATTGGTTCTTTTTTAGACTTTCTATTTCTTTGTTGACGTCTGCCTTGAGATCCACTATTGTTTTCTCAAGTCCAGTGAGCATCTTTATAATCATTGCTCTAAGCTCTTTATCAGGTAGATTAGTTAACACTATATTTCCTTTAGGCTTTTGGGAGAGGTTCTTGTTCTGTCATTTAGAATATATTCCTCTGTCTTCTCATTTTGTATGAATTTCTGTGCTTGATCTATGAAGTTGAAAGGGTTCACTCTCCCAGTCTTGAGTGACTGGCCCTGTGTAGGAGGGTCCCCTGTGTAGATTGTAGGTATCTCACAGTTTGGCAACCTGGAGCTCCCAGAGCCTGGTCCCTGGGGTGTGGCCTGGGGGGCCCAGTGCAGATGCTCCTAGGTGGACACCTCTGGGCTCTGCATTAAGGGGGTATGGTGGTGGGCAAGTGGTGGGTCAAGACACAGTCCAGGTAACTCCTGATTGGCATCAGCTGAGTCTCCTGTGCCTCATCACCCATAGGCCCAGACATGCCCCTCTGGGCCACTCTGAGGAATTCCCACATCACTACTTAACCAAAGCCTCCATAAAACAAGCCCGTCAAGTCTTTAAAGTGAAGATAAATGATTTGTGGAGTCTGTTTGGAATAACAGACACTACAGCACCTCAGCTGGGTCAGCCGCTGACAAGTTCTAAAGCCTTGGGGTTGGGGATAATGGAAGATAATATTAAAGCAGTAAAACTTTTGAATTTAGAAAACAGGTAAAAGACTCATAAGTGAATTAATAGAGTCCAGAAAACTGAATCATGAGCCAAGCATACAAATGTCTGAAACTATATATTCCAACAATGAGTACAAGAAAATTACTCCAAAAAGACCAGATGGGAGCAGAGCCCAGTAAGAGTGTAGAGGGTGTCTTGTAAAGCCAAGCTCCCTTCATCCCTAGCTACCCCAAAGTCACTCCACATGGTACCTTGGAAAGGAGCAGCAAGAAAGGAAAGAAACCCAAAAGATTACACTAGCCTGAAAGAGGCAGAGTCCTCCAGACAGTTTAAAGAAGCTAAGGCTGTAATTCCAGTAAGTGGCACTTCAAAAGTTCGGTCACCCACCGCCAACCATTACTACCTTTGCCTTCCAGTAAGTTAGGTCCTCATAGAAACATCCAAGCTGAGGCCAAAACATGGAAAAACTGTACTTTCTCTGCATGACTATGGTAAGCAAACATCAGAACCAGTCCCGGTTGGTGGACATTCAGTATGCTTCCAATTTATGGTTGTTTGGAATGATGCTATGATGAAATGTGGGTATATGTACCTACATGAGTGTGTCAGTGCATTTGTCAGTCTTCTTTTTCCTTTGGATGACATCCTAGAAATGGAACTGCTGGACTGAAGGGAATACACTTTTTAAGGTTGCTGCTGTCCTTTGCTAAACCCTCCCCATTAAGGTTATGCCAATGTATAATTCCACAGTAGTGGAGGGGCTTTCCTTATTCTGAGTATTGGAAATGCCTTACATATTTCACAAGAAAATCTTACCAAAAAATGGTCCACTAAATAATTTTGTTTCTGGATGCATCATATTCATTGAATAAGGGTCTAAATTAAGAAACTAGTAGGGATGTATTAAGCTCAGTAATGAATAATAATTCATTTCTGAACATTTAATAAGAAGTTCTATAATAGATACAATAGAAGGAATATGGAACTGAGACCAGAGTCACTATACTCAGTAGCCACTTCTGACACTAACTAGCTGTGTGACATTAGCAAATCTCTCAACTTCTCTGGGCTTCAATTTCTTTGTCCTTATAAAATAGGGGATAGAGATAAATTTATTGATTTATTGTCTCTTCAAGAATCAGAAATTTTAGTGGTAATAAATTCCATAACTTTCATCTAAGCCAAAGACACTAACCTAAAGACTGAGCCATGTATAATTGAAACAGAGAACTCAAAGCAAAATAAACGTTTCATTTTGTTCTGTCACCAAAATGATCTCAATAGGAATCTCATTATTAATGATTCTCCTATGCAAGATAGAAACTGCTGGCTTAAATTCAGATGGATGGCTGTATCTAATGTAAAATTTTCAGCATCATTTCACTTAAAGCCAAATTTTAAATTCAACAAGCATTTATTGTGGGCAACTATTCCATGTGAAGAATATAAAACAGTGACCCTGTCCTAAAGAAGCTGACAACATAGTTAAGTCATTCTCTCATGGAAGGTTTTCAACCTAGAATCATTTCTACTTAAATAATAGAAGAGAATACAAAAAGCCAAGAAATGTTAAAATTAAATAAAATTTCCAAACTCATCTCAAAATTTAGGCTCACATCTAGAAGTCACTTTCAGATTTTTCTTAATATTTAATATATTGTGCATATATTGTAAATAAATGGTTTTAAGAGATTTAAGCTGTGTGTCTGTTTTATGTGTACCATCTTACTAAAAACCTATACTAATTTTAATATTAAAATTGACCATTTATACATTTAATAATGCTTGAGTCAAAGTTTCAAAATTAATAGAGAAATACACTGACATCAGAACAGTAGCATGTTATAAAATACAATTATTTAATTATAAAAATTAATTCCGTATGATTAACTAATACACCAATTAGGTAATATGTAATTAAGTTATCGTCCCTGCCACTTAGTCATTTAATCATAAAAGCAAAACATATTTTTATAAACGAATGAAATAAATATGAAATCTAGTGATTAAATGTGTGGTTGGTGCTAAGAATAAACATTAAAAATAAAAATCATCTATATCCACAATCTATGTAATCAGAAAACAGGTCTTATGATTCAGTGCATAATTATTATATTAGAATAGAATAGTGGGGATAGAACATGGCTCAGTACCCTAGTTTAGATGCTGGCCCTGCTCCTTATCGGCAATTTATTTACTTCTCTAAGTTTATTTTTTCATCAGTAAAATGAAAATGATATCAGTGCCTACTTCGTCATGTTGTTTCCAGAATTAAATGAGATAATGCATGCAAAGTGCTTACTATAATGCTCGACATCTGGAAAACCCTAGGCACAATTATTAGCTAGTCAGCTTGGGAAATGGTCAGCTTCATGCACAATTTGATATTAAATCAGAATTCTGTGACATCCCGGATACATACAACCTAGTTCATTGCTAAGATTGGTAGGGCGACTATAAGAATGAAAGCAGAAGTGTTATTGTTTTGGTAAAAGTCCTAAAGGGTCCTCCCCTTTAACAAACAAGCCCCTTTCTATTCAAGGAGATCAGGGTATTATCACTGAAAGTTTCTCTCAGTCCTACTTGCAAACTACTTCAGCAAACCAGATCTGATGACCGTGGTTTCACGTTTCCAAAGGGAACTTCCATAGGTGGGTTCTTTGAAGGGAGGCAACAAAATAATTTATCTGGTTTATATCAAGTGAAGAAATTCTACTGGAAGGAGATTAGGATCACAGAATATTTCTGGGAGGCTGTAAAACCAGGGTTGGGAGCACAGGGGAAGAATCCCAGCTCTGGAAGTTAAAAGTAGGCTCTCGCTGTAAGAATCACCTGGGCAGACGAACCCACTGGGGAAGATGAAGTCTTATCCCTCCCTCCATGTTTGCAAGTTTTAGGACACATATCCAGGCCCACCTGTACTGGGACAGAGAAAAGAAAGATCTGTCCCTTTAGACTTCTCTGGCAGGATGCCAGTCCCAGGACACGGCACAGATTGGGTGAGAAACGTGAATGATTTCTGAGCAACCTCAGAACATGAGGTGGTCAGATTCAAGAAGAATGAAGAATCCGTGGAACTCCATGAAGCTAAAATATAATTTGCTACTGAGGGGAAAGCCAGTGTAAGCTCTCACTCGGGGAACTTGAGAAATCACAGTCCTTTGAAGGATCCACATCGAGAGAGGGTACATAAAACCAGATGCTTATAAACAAGCAGAGTTCTCACACTTTTTTAGGATTACATGACACCATGTACATGCAAATCTTTCAGCCCACCATGCAAATTATAGTTATATCAGTCTCAGTAGTATCTGTTAGAAAAGTAGACATCATCTTTACGTACAATCAATGGGAAACAAGCCATTCTCATCCCCCACCCATTGTTCACCTAAGTACCAGCTCTCTTCCCTTTGAACAACATCATGTTTTTATCAGAGCAAAAGTAGAATGTTAAGAAAAGTTTTTGAAGAATTTTAAGAAACTGTATTCAGAAAGAATACATCTCCTCAGGGTATGTTTCATAAATACCACCACCTGTCCAACACACACACAAACACACACACAGAGGCCCCATTATATAAAACTACTCCTAAAGTAGTTCCCTTACAGGTTTAATTGGCAACATTCAGGTATTACAAAGAAAGAACCTAAGAATGGGAAATGTTTTCCAGTGAAGACTGTCTCTGGAGCAGCAATCAAATAGGAATTTAGGGGATGTTCTGACATTTAGTATTAGGAGAACTAATTTGTTTGCATCTGCTAAATGTACAGTGCTTAACTTTTCAATGCCCAGACTATCAAATTTCCAAGAAATGTTTTATTGTCTCAGTTTCCTTTGTCTGCAAAATGAAGCCATCACTAAACTAATCCCAGTGGAGATCTGTGTAGAGAGGTAATCGTATACATGCAATGAATCGGCTCCAAGACTTCATACATGTAGAAGGCAAGTAATATTCTGATGATACTGAAGTTAGTCACTCTGAGGTTTGAGAGGTAAAAGCCGCAGAATAATGTTTATGTGAAAAATAAAACAAGAAGCAAAAGAAGTTTAGCTAGAGAAACCAGGTTAAAGCCTATCTTTTCAAAGCAAGGTTCAAAAAACTATACATTTTGCTAAGTACTAACGAAGCCAAATTATACCCAAGTTTTGCAAAATAAAGGAAACTAAAAACAATCCTATTCATTTTCTAATAATGTCTTTTGATATATAGGACTTATATTTTGATGGAGTAATTTGTCTTTTTTATATTTAATTTGTACCTCTTCAAACAATGCCTTCATACTCTAAGAAATATTTGCTTACCCATATTCTTAAAGATAGTTTCCCCTTTTTTCTGGCAGTTTATACTTACTACCTTTACATTAAGTCCATGGTCTCTCTGGGATGATTGTTTGTATATCATATACTACTGAAGGACCACACGTTTCACTTGGATATCCAATTTGTTCCAGAACCACTATACAGAAAACAGTTTTCTTTTCTTTTTTTTTCACTGAGTTGTTTTGCATTCTTGTTGAAAATAAACTGCCTCTATATGCATGGGACTATTTCTGGACTCTGTGTTGTTCCATTGGTCTGCCTGTGTCATACTCCATACAACACTGCTTAATTATTGTAATTTTATAGTAAGTCTTGAAATCAAGTAGTGAAAGTCCCTCAACTGTATACTCCTGCTATAAAATGTTCTTGATATTCTAGATTCTTGGCATTTTCATAAAAATTTTAGAATCGACAGGTTAATTTCTTTAAAAATAAAAACCTGGAACAGAACTAGCATATCAACCTTTCCACAGTCTGCCCCTAGACCTTTCCATAAGGACCAATAAAATGTATCTTATTTAAGCTGCTCCCAGTGGAAAGTATCCTTCAGTGTCTTTCCCTGAAAATCAAATTCAATCCTGCCACACACTTTGATTGGCTCTGATAGACCACTTGCCAAACCAATCATCACGGCCAAGGAAATCCAGTGGGGGCAGCTCCGCCAGAGCCCCACGAACTGACATGGAGAAAAGATGGTGCCCCAGGACAACAGCATTGTTGCTGGAACTAGAAAAAGGTGTAAAGATGGGAACTAGGTAGCACAGCATATATCCACCACCGCACCAACAGTAATACCAAAACTAAACTTGGCTTGATTTTTTTGAAGGTCTGATATTGTCTTTTCTTAAAAAACTCCTTTTTTTAAAAATGTGCTTCTAGCAATTGAGTTGCTGTATACACACTCTGAAATACAAACAGTAGCACCAGATTATGTAAAAGAGACATAACTGCACAGTGATCGCAGAGACCCCAGAGCATAGTCTGCCGGGTATTTGGCAAGCCAGCTCAGCTGTGGGAGAAGCCGGAAGGCAATCCTGTGAGGACCAACCATCGCACCTGCCAAACGAGGAAGCCGCAAAGGTATTAGGTTGCTTTGATTCTTTTTACTTGATTTGCACTAACCAAAATCAAATTTAAACAAAGGTAATAAGGTGTGATGTAACAACTCATTGTGGTTTTGATTTGCATTTCCCTCATACTTAGTGATGTTGAGCATCTTCTCATGTATCTGAAATGATTTTAAGAGCAAACGCTGATGGGATGGCCTTTGCCAAATATTTTCTGAAAACCCATATGACGTTAGGAAATAAGGATGTGGCAGATGTGCAAAGCCCACAGCAAAGCCCAGGCCATCCTCCCTATGAAGGCCTGACAACAGCCCATGGCATTCTCATTGGAATGTGATGTTGAGAGATGACTCAAGTAATCCAGTTGGCAGAAAACTTGAATTCCTTGGAAATGTCTTCCAGCCTGGGTTGAACTCCCTGCTCTGGGTTGAACTCCCTGCTCTGAGCCTGCAGCTGATCTTTGCAGTGTGGACAGGAAGAGAATGAGAGATGTAGCCAGCCTGTGAGCTGCAAGACTACTCCAGACACTGCGTGGCTCTGCCATAGGTGGATGCGTGGCTGTGGCATTCTCGGGTTTACTCCCTCTTCGTTCTCCTTTGCCCATCTCGGATTCCACCAAATCACAGTCTAAATAATGCCTTCCAAGTGTTAGAACTAGGAAGTACCTTAGAGATCAGTAGAACCACCGCCACCTCGTTTTCCACTAAGGAAATTTACAAATAATCTCCCTGGAAATTTTTTCAAGCATAAGATGATGTTTTTCAAGTGTTCCTTGCCCTTGAACGTGAAACCTTCTTATTTTGTGTTTATCGTGTTTCTTTCCCATGGCTCTTTTTGTTTCTTCCTCTGAAAATCATCTATCCTAAAGCCTTCCTTATGTTTCAACCAACTGAATTTATCGAACCTTGAAACAAATGAAATGGAAGGACTGTTGAAGTGTATGAAGAACATGGTCAAACATTTAATTTAAAACAGTCTGAAGAATTATAGTCAACCTGATGGTCCTGTTTTAAATAAAAACCTTTCTGTTTTTAATGCTGTGCATTAGAGATAGAATACAAACAGAAGTAAATGAACAAGGTCCCAGATTTCAGATTCACAATACCATGTGGCTTGCTGTAGGTCAATAGCAATGAGTGTTCTTCTAGAAGCATCACCTGCCATTTGTCCGTAGATCTCAGATGCTGGTAGACGTGCGAGCACGTCAGTAGTCTTCTCAGGTAGTCACAAGCCTAAGACAGCATCCTGGACTAAGGACAGAGATCCAGTCAGGGACCCACTTGGGAAAGGAGACAGCTTCATGCACTTTGCTTCCTCTCTGTCTTCACATGGCCCATATCAACCTGTACCCTGGTGCCCCTGAAGACTGCCTTTTCTTTACGAGCTCAGGGTCAAGTTCATGACTAGCAAGGGACTAGAACTTTATGGAATGCCATTTTGTACTTCAACTTCCTTTCCTTTCTGTCCTATTTTATTTGTTTCTATTTTATTTAGCAATATAATTTACATTTGTGTTAATCACTTTGAATCCTTTATGGATTCAAATTAATATGGATTGTACCATATTAATTATATTATATCAAGTCATATTAATGTGTATGCATGTAAATCTGTGAGTATCACAGAAAGAAAATAGGCTATTGAATCCCACCATCCTGCTTTAAATCTCTCTTCAGCCGCTTAGTGCCTGCATGACCTCAAATGAGTTATTTGACCTGAGATTAAGTTTCTTCACTTGTGAACATCAGAAAAGGTTGTCAGTAGTGAAGGTAGCATAGGTAAAGGATCTTGCACATTGCTTGGTACTAAGTAATCACCCATGCGTCATTATATATACTTATTTGCAAAGCAACTTATCTGAAAAGTATTTAGGGATGAGTCTCTCTTTTAAACAGGATTGAAGTAAAAATCAACAAGTAGGACTACGTCAAACTAAAAAGCTTCTGCACAGCAGAAGAAACAATACAAAAAAATGAAAAGGCAATCTACAGAATGGGATAAAATATTTGCAAACCATATATCTGATAAGGGGTTAATAACAAGAATATAAGGAATTCATACAATTCAATAACAAAAAAACAAACAATCCCATTAAAAAATGGGCAGAGGAACAGAATAGACATTTTTCCAGAGACATCCAAACAGCTAACAGATACATGAGAAGATGCTCAACATCACTAAGTGTCAGGGAAATGCAAATCAAAACCGCAGTGAGATGTTACCTCACACCTGTCAAATTGGCCATGGTCAAGAAGACGAGATCACTAGAGTCAGTGAGGATGTGGAGAAAAGGGAACTCTTGTGCACTGTTGGTGGGAATATAAATCAGTGCAGCCACTATGGAAAACAGTAGGTAGGTTCCACAAAAAATTAAAAATATCGGAATAAAGACGGCGACGTGAGAGGAGAGACGGAGGCGTCCTCCTAAAACTGGATACAATTAGAAAATTTAATTGGCGCAACCAATCCTGAGAGAGCAAAAGGAAAGAGGATGGCGTCAGACTGCACACACCGGGAGAAAAGAACAGACCTCCCCAAACTGGGTAACGTACCAGAGCTGTGGCTCCCAGGACCCGAGACCCTCCCCCACCCCAGCTCACCAGCAGGAGGAAGAGAAACGGAGCAGGGAGGGAGGGAAGGCCTGGGACTGCTGAATACCTGGCTCCGGAGATCTGCGCTGGGAGCACAAACCTACATTTCATGGTACTTTCATGAGACTCGCATGACTACCGGGTTGGAAAGTTAATACAGGCAGAGTTCCTGGGGAGACTGGGATTCCGGCTGCTTGTGGAAAGCAGAGATCCATATCCGGCTGCTCTGGGACAAAAACTTATACCTGTGTGCCCGGCCCACTGGCTCAGGCAGTGGTGACAGACACAGCAGCCGGGAGGCGGGGAACAGCTCTTTCCTCCCCCCAGGCACCAGTACCACTCCCCTGCGACCCCCGACATTGCTTCAGGGGCTGAGCAGCTCCAGAATAGAGCTTCTGGACACTAGAGGGCGCCATATACAAACATGAAACGCCAAAGGAACCTGGTCCAGAGTAGAATTGTTGATACAACTCCTGAGAAAGATTTAAATGATACGGACCTCGTGACTCTTCCTGAAAGGGAGTTCAAAATAAAAATCATCAACATCTTAATGGGGGTACGGAAAGACATCCAAGAACTCAGGAATGAATTCAGGTCAGAGATCCAATCATTAAAGAACACGATGGAGGGTATTAAAAGCAGGTTGGATACGGTGGAGGAGACAATAAATGAAATAGAAACTAGAGAAGAGGGATACAAAGATGCTGAGGCACAGAGAGAAAAAAGGATCTCGAAAAATGAAAGAATATTGAGAGAACTGTGTGACCAATCCAAGCGGAACAATATTCACAATATAGGGAGACCAGAAGAAGAAGAGAGAGAAAAAGGGATAGAAAGTGTCTTTGAGGAGGTAGTTGCTGAGAACTTCCCCAATCTGGGGAAGGACATAGTCTGTGAGGCCATGGAGATCCACAGATCCCCCTACACAAGGGACCCAAGGAAGACAACAGCAAGACACATAGTAATTAAAATGGGAAAGATCAAAGATAAGGACAGACTGTTAAAAGCAGCCAGAGAGAGAGAAATAAGATCACATACAAAGGAAAGCCCATCAGGTTAACAGCAGAAACCTTACAGGCCAGAAGGGAGTGGCATGATGTATTAAATGCCATGAAGCAGAAGGGCCTGGAACCAAGATTACTTTACCCAGCAAGATTATCATTTAAATTTGAAGGAGGGATTAAACAATTTCCAGATAAACAAAAGTTGAGAGAGTTTACCTCCCACAAACCATCTCTGCAGTCTATTTTGGAGGGACTGCTATAGATGGAAGTGTTCCTAGGGTTGGATAGCTGTCACCAGAGGTAGTAAAATCATGGTAGGGAGGGTGAAGCAGCCGATTGCGAGGCAAATGCAAAATTAAATTGACTATCCCCAAAATCAATCAAGGGATAGACAAAAAGTACAGAATTTGATACCTAATATATAAAGAATGAAGGAGGAAGAAAAAGGGGGAGAAATAGAAAAGAACCTTTAGATTGTGTTTGTAACAGCATACTAAGTGAGTTAAGTTGACTCTTAGATAGTAAGGAAAGTAATCTGGAACCTTTGGTAACCACGAATCTAAAGTATGAAATGGCAATAAGTACATACCTATCGATAATCACCCTAAATGTAAATGGACAGAATGCACCAATCAAAAGACATAGATTCACTGAATGGATAAAAAAAAACAAGACCCATCTATATGCTGCTTACAAGAGACTCACCTCAAACCCAAAGACATGCACAGACTAAAAGTCAAGGGATGGAAAAAGATATTTCATGCAAACAATAGGGAGAAAAAAGCAGGTGTTGCAGTACTAGTATCAGACAAAATAGTCTTCAAAACAAAGAAAGTAACAAGAGATAAAGAAGGACATTACATAATGATAAAGGGCTCAGTCCAACAAGAGGATATAACCATTATAAATATATATGCACCCAACAAAGGAGCACCAGCACATGTGAAACAAATACTAACAGAACTAAAGGAGGAAATAGAATGCAATGCATTCATTTTAGGAGACTTCAACACACCATTTACTCCAAAGGACAGATCCACCAGACAGAAAATAAGTAAGGACACAGAGGCATTGAACAACACACTAGAACAGATGGACCTAATAGACATCTGTAGAACTCTACTCCCAAAAGCAAAAGGATACACATTCTTCTCAAGTGCACATGGAATATTCTCAAGAATAGACCACATACTAGGCCACAAAAAGAGCCTCAGTAAATTCCAAAAGATTGAAATCCTACCAACCAACTTTTCAGACCACAAAGGTATAAAACTAGAAATAAATTGTACCAAGAAAGCAAAAAGGCTCACAAACACATGGAGGCTTAACAACACGCTTCTAAATAGTCAATGGATCAATGACCAAATTAAAATGGAGATCCAGCAATATATGGAAATAAATGACAACAACAACACAAAGCCCCAACTTCTGTGGGACGCAGCAAAAGCAGTCTTAAGAGGAAAGTATATAGCAATCCAAGCATATTTAAAGAAGGAAGAACAAACCCAAATGAATAGTCTAATGTCACAATTATCAAAATTGGAAAAAGAAGAACAAATGAGGCCTAAAGTCAGCAGAAGGAGGGAGGGACATAATAAAGATCAAAGAAGAAATAAACAAAATTAAGAAGAATAAAACAATAGAAAAAAAATCAATGAAACCAAGAGCTGGTTCTTTGAGAAAATAAGCAAAATAGATAAGCCTCTAGCCAGACTTACTAAGAGAAAAAGAGAATCAACACACATCAACAGAATCAGAAATGAGAAAGGAAACATCATGATAGACCCAACAGAAATACAAAGAATTATTAGAGACTACTCTGAAAACCTATATGCTAACAAGCTGGAAAACCTAGGAGAAATGGACAACTTCTTAGAAAAATACAACCTTCCAAAACTGACCAAGGAAGAAACACAAAATCTAAACAAACCAATTACCAGCAAAGAAATTGAAGTGGTAATCAAAAAACTACCAAAGATAAAAACCCCTGGGCCAGATGGATTTACCTCGGAATTTTATCAGACATACAGAGAAGACATAATACCCATTCTCCTTACAGTTTTCCAAAAAATAGAAGAGGAGGGAATACTCCCAAACTCATTCTATGAAGCCAACATCACCCTAATACCAAAACCAGGCAAAGACCCTACCAAAAAAGAAAATTACAGACAAATATCCCTGATGAATATAGATGCAAAAATACTCAATAAAATATTAGCAAACTGAATTCAAAAATATATCAAAAGGATCATACACCACAACCAAGTAGGATTCATCCCAGGGATGCAAGAATGGTACAACATTCGAAAATCCATCAACATCATCCACCACATAAACAAAAAGAAAGACAAAAACTACATGATCATCTCCATAGATGCTGAAAAAGCATTTGACAAAATTCAACATCCATTCATGATAAAAACTCTCAGCAAAATGGGTATAGAGGGCAAGTACCTCAACATAATAAAGGCCATATATGATAAACCCAAAACGAACATCATACTGAACAGCGAGAAGCTGAAAGCTTTTCCTCTGAAATCGGGAAAAAGACAGGGATGCCCACTCTCCCCACTGTTATTTAACATAGTACTGGAGGTCCTAGCCACGGCAATCAGACAAAATAAAGAAATACAAGGAATCCAGATTGGTAAAGAAGAAGTTAAACTGTCACTATTTGCAGATGACATGATATTGTACATAAAAAACCCTAAAGACTCCACTCCAAAACTACTAGAACTGATATCAGAATACAGTAAAGTTGCAGGATACAAAATTAACACACAGAAATCTGTGGCTTTCCTATACACTAACAATGAGCCAATAGAAAGAGAAATCAGGAAAACAACTCCATTCACAATTGCATCAAAAAGAATAAAATACCTAGGAATAAACCTAACCAAAGAAGTGAAAGACCTATACTCTGAAAACTATAAGACACTCTTAAAAGAAATTAAAGAGGACACTAACAAATGGAAACTCATCCCATGCTTTTGGCTAGGAAGAATTAATATTGTCAAAATGGCCATCCTGCCCAAAGCAATATGCAGATTTGATGCAATCCCTATCAAATTAACAACATTCTTCAATGAACTGGAAAAGTAGTTCAAAAATTCATATGGAAACACCAAAGACTCCGAATAGCCAAAGCAATCCTGAGAAAGAAGAATAAAGTGTCAGGGATCTCACTCCCCAACTTCAAGCTCTACTACAAAGCCATAGTAATCAAGACAATTTGGTACTGGCACAAGAACAGAACCACAGACCAGTGGAACAGATTAGAGACTCCAGACATTAACCCAAACATATATGGTCAATTAATATTTGATAAAGGAGCCATGGACATACAATGGAGAAATGACAGTCTCTTCAACAGATGGTGCTGGCAAAACTGGACAGCTACATGTAGGAGAATGAAACTGGATCACTGTCTAACCCCATATACAAAAGTAAACTCAAAATGGATCAAAGACCTGAATGTAAGTCATGAAACCATAAAACTCTTAGAAAAAAACATAGGCAAAAATATCTTGGACATAAACATGAGTGACTTCTTCATGAATATATTTCCCCAGGCAAGGAAAACAAAGGCAAAAATGAACAAGTGGGACTATATCAAGCTGAAAATCTTCTGTACAGCAAAGGACACCATCAATAGAACAAAAAGGTACCCTACAGTATGGGAGAATACATTCGTAAATGACAGATTCGATAAAGGCTTGACATCCAAAATATATAAAGAGCTCACGCACCTCAACAAACAAAAAGCAAATAATCCAATTAAAAAATGGGCAGAGGAGCTGAACAGACAGTTCTCCAAAGAAGAAATTCAGATGGCCAACAGACACATGAAAAGATGCTCCACATCGCTAGTTATCAGAGAAATGCAAATTAAAAGCACAATGAGATATCACCTCACACCAGTAAGGATGGCTGCCATCCAAAAGACAAACAACAACAAATGTTGGTGAGGTTGTGGAGAAAGGGGAACCCTCCTACACTGCTGGTGGGAATGTAAATTAGTTCAACCATTGTGGAAAGCAATATGGAGGTTCCTCAAAATGCTCAAAATAGACGTACCATTTGACCCAGGAATTCCACTTCTAGGAATTTACCCTAAGTATGCAGCACTCCAGTTTGAAAAAGACAGATGCACCCCTATGTTTATCGCAGCACTATTTACAATAGCCAAGAAATGGAAGCACCCTAAATGTCCATCAGTAGATGAATGGATAAAGAAGATGTGGTACATATACACAATGGAATACTACTCAGCCATAAGAAGAAAACAAATCCTACCATTTGCAACAACATGGATGGAGCTAGAGGGTATTATGCTTAATGAAATAAGCCAAGCGGAGAAAGACAAATACCAAATGATTTCACTCATCTGTGGAGTATAAGAACACAAGAAAAACTGAAGGAACAAAACAGCAGCAGAATCACAGAACCCAAGAATGGACTAACAGTTACCAAAGGGAAAGAGACTGGGGAGAATGGGAGGGTAGGGAGCGATAAGGGTGAGGAAAAAGAAAGGGGGTATTATGATCAGCATGTATAATGTGGCGGGTGGGGGAAAGCGGAGGGCTTTGCAACATAGAGAAGACAAGTAGTGATTCTACAACATCTTCCTATGCTGATGGACAGTGACTGTATTGGGGTTTGTTGGGGGGACTTGGGGTAGGGGAGAGCCTAGTAAACATAATGTTCTTCCTGTAATTGTAGATTAATGATAACAAAATAAAATAAAATTAAAATTAAAAAATAAAAATAAAAAATAAAAAAATTTTTTTTAAAAATTAAAAATAGAACTACCATATGACCAAGAAATCCCACTTCTGGGTATATATCCAAAGGAAATGAGCATAGAGTCTCAGAGATGTGTGCCCTCCCATATTTATTGTGGGGTTACTCTTAATGGCCAGAATATGGAAACAACTTAAAAGTGTCTGTTGATGGATGGATGGATAAAGGTGTGAGATAGGTGGATATATAGATACAGATGTAGATATAGATATAGATGCAGATATAACACACACAATGGAGTGTTATTCAGCCATGAGAAAGAAGGAAAGCCTGTCATTTGCAGTAAGGATGGGCCTGAGGGCATTGTGCTAAGTGAGATCAATCAGACAGAAGAAGACAAATACTGTACAATATCCACAAATACATGTGTACAATTCCACATGTAAGTACATGTAAGAAGTGCTCTGGGCAGAGGCAGAGACAGAGATGGATTATGGACCTGCCAACTGTAAGATGCAGACATGATTCCAGTGCTCAACCTACTATGAGAATAAAGCCAGGTATAAACCCCAAGAATATTCTATTGTCATTTCTTGGTTTCACTGAATCCATAGTGAATTTGCCCAGGGCTGAAACCTTCAGGCAAGACAAGAGTTTAAGCAAATTCAGTGAGCACATAGAAACAGAAAGATGGATTATATAAATGGTAGTTGTTATGTAATGTCATTCATTAAAAGAAACACTAATCTGGACCAGAGCACTAGTTTGGGGGTGTTTTCTGTATTATGGATCCGAATCTTTTTCCTTGGGGTTGTCCTTGATCATTTTCAGCGTATCCTCCCATATCAGAATGGTATCTGGAGAGGACAGATGCAGTTGATTTGAGGAGTTTCACAGGAGGTGATCAAAAAAGGAAACTATTTAGCTTTCACACTGACTGCATCTTGCATTGGTATTAGATAGTCGAAGCATCTCATTTCTAACAAATACCAGAAATAACACTTCTAAATGGTCTGCTTGTGTCTGTGCATGAAGATGTTTCTCATGCATTTGTAACATGGATATTTAAAGTTTTTCATGTGCTTCCATTATTTTTTTGGATTTTTCATTGAACTATAATTGATATACATTATATTGGTTTCAAGTATACAAAATTAGTGATTTGGCAGTTACATATACATTATTAAATCCTCACCGCAGCTAGAGTAGGTACTGTCAACATAGAAAGATGTTACAGAACTATCAACTGTATTCTGTATGCTGCACTTTCATCCCTGTAACTAATTTATATTATGATTGAGATTTTGTGCCTCTTTATCCTCTTCTCCTATTTCACCCATCACCCTAACCCCTCCCCCATGGTAATCCAGGTGATTTCATTTTATGCAAACAGGTTTAGGAAACACTAATTTGTGCAACCCCAACATAATACAATCATCCTCTCACTGCACCTGACAGATGATACGGTCATTTTTTTTTTAATGGTTTTCAGCTGATCAAATTATTGGACCGTCCTTCCTGACACTGAGCTGAAATCCACTACTTGCTATGCCTATTCTGTACCTGCTTCCCTTTGAAAACTCTTTAAGGACATTTTATGCTTCCCATCCAACAGACTCTCATCTGTTCTTTATTTTGTTTCTCCACTGAGAGCCATGGTGGTCATCATCCTTAGGAGAACTAAGGAATTTTGTCTTATGGAAAACTTATTCTGTGTCCGGCATAGAACTAGGAACTTAGGATCCCTTCTCTCACTTTCTCAATAAGCCAGAAAAGTGGATTCAGTTACCCGATCTTTAACTGGCAAAGCCAGAACTGAGGCCAAGGCAGTCATGCTAGTAAAAGCTCTGCTGGCTTAGCACCATTTGGTGGCCGGATCTGAGCACATTAGTCTTTGAACTGGGAACTTCCTGGTCCAGAACACTGTATTTTCAAGTTTAAAAATGATCAGCAAGTCATTGCATAGTTTGTTTTTGACTCAGCTTCATATCTGACTGGTTAGAAGATGAGCCTTGGAGAATGCCAGCAGCGACATGCCAAATGCACCGTCCCTTGCATGTGTCCATTTGTTAAGCACAGGGCATTGGGAAATTAACATGTTAAACTGACACGTTGCTTTCAAAAGCAACACAAGAGTCCTGACAGAATAGGGGGAAGGGAAGCTAAATAGTCATTGGTGAGGAGCCTGTATGAGGGGCTGGGTGGCAAACACTATGCATGAGTTTTGACCATCAAAATGTGGGCTATATATGGGAATGGGGGTGGGAGGACAGGGAAAGGAGGGAAAGAACCCGGATTGTTTGTTTTTTGGTTTGGGGTTCGATTTGGTTTGGTTTTTGCTAGTCCCTACTTTCCTCCTCCACAAGAAGTGTCATGAAACCTTATACATTCCAGATATGTGCTTGGAGTTTTGTGTATCTCTGTCAATATAGTGTTGAATTAATTGCAGAGATATCACAGATTTTTTTTTTTTTGGTACTGTACCTTTTGGAGCAATAATTTTATTGGAAATGCATTTACAAGATGCAACTTTAAACTACTGTTTAGAGAACGGAGTCCAGCATGTTGAACACCTGGTAGGCAGTGCTTCAAATTCTGTCAAATGGCTGGACCAGAAGAAAATTAGGTGTCAACTCCACTTTATGTTTTTATTTTTAAATAGCTTGTACAAATTGATTCCTTTTTAATTGAGAGTTACTTGGTTTGATTATGCAACCTCAATAACAATAACAAAGTCAGTTTGCAATCATTTGATTTATTTCATGTTTTGCCACTCTGACATTATTATATTAATTCATGTTCTAATAAAAATAATTCCTAATGTTGAGAAAATATAGATAAGTGGAAAGAAGCTTTATTAAGATCATCAGTATTAAAACTAAATCCTTTTTTTCTCATTAAAGAAGATACAGTCAATTTAATTAATTCACATTAATCCCTAATTGACATTAAATTCATCTAAAAGTCTACACTCATATAGATTATTAACACTAAGGCATAAAAATGTTTAAAATGACTAATATATAGAAGAAACACATTTCTAGAGATTCAAGCGATTATATTTTAAAATGATCTATAGATGAACTAATCTTTTGAGGACATTCAGTGTATCAAGTTTTTTTGCTTTAGAGAAAGAAGAAATTAAAAAAGAATCTTTGCTAAAGAAAAATATTAGAAAATTTTACTAGAATATTCATTTAGCATTGATAGTCCCTTCTAAATTAACTTAAAGTAATCACAGTATAAAAAATGAGCCTCAAATTATCTTTCCCTTACATCATTGGAATTCTTATTTTGAGGGACAGCTCTACTTTTTGAAACTTTCTGATATTTTATTCCTTTACTTTTTCTAGAAAAGTCAGTCCATACTCCACCCCCAGCATTTTTTAATCATTCTAGATTGTAAAACTATTTTATTTTAAAACGTCTTTATGTATGAACTTACTTTAATTGGGCTTTTAGAACCAAGCTCTATTATAAGTAGATGTCAGGAAGTGTATTTTCATTCTGGCTTTACGAATCTGTTTTCAGGCTATCAGTCACTTAACAAAGAAAGTGTCATCATGGATGTTGACACTAATTTCAAATTGAGTCTTCATCCAAAGTCCAGGCAGATCAGCCTTATAAAAGTTTAACTTCAACTCATGAGCTTCTTTATACAGGGCTCAAATCTTCTACCAAAACAACATAAGCCAAAGAGAAAAACTGCCTGTCCAATGTACACTGACTTAAAGAACTTAACTTTCACATCAAATAAGAACAAGAAATAAGGTTGTATTTTATCCAGCTTTTCAATTTAATGATAAGCCCTAGAGCTAATTACTTTAATAGACTACAAGATGCCAATTTTCTTTATTTACCTTTTTTGTCTTGATAAACATTAGTGTGCTTGAATGGACACCTTCATTTTCCTCGAGTTTTAAAGCTTCCTTTCATGTGTGTGAGAAATGACTAACTATGTCAGGGTTTATCAAACAGAGCCTTGCTTTTTTGGCTGGTCCCTTTCACCTTATCTAGCAAACACATTACCCTCTCCATCAGAACGTGGCAGAGCAAACAGAGCAGGAGGCAGGCACACACAACCAGAGCTACCTTTAAACAGCCTCTAGACTCTTTAAACTCAGCTAGAAAGCTGATTAGGTCCCAGATCTTGGGCATTATCTTATTTTTGATAGCTGTGCCATGAAAAGGCAATAAAGGAAAAGCTATCTAATAGGAAGGCAAGTTAAAGTGTCTGCTTACTTAAGAACTGTACTTAAAAGAAGGGGGGGGAAGAACTGTGTAAACTAGTTTAATTATTTGTAAATCTCAAAGGGAGCAACATTTAAAAAAAAGCATTTATGTGTGAGTTAAAGGAAAGCTGTGATACTGCCTTAAATCTCAGCATTCACATGTAGGAAATAACAGATTGTTGCAGTATATTTTCCTGCCTAGGGATATTCTAGTATCTTTGTTTAGTACCTTTTGGGCAACTTTGCAGCTATTACTAGTCCAAATATAAGGAAGTCGAATGTCTTCTTTAGGCCTATGGAACAAAAGATATGTCTATTTCAGTAAACCATGTATATGTATCTTAGTGTGCTAGAAAAGAGTGAATGAATTAGGTAAAAAATGAGACAGTATCTAACACTGAAGCTGACTTGAAACATTTGAGATTCACTTTTCTTATCAAATAGAGCAATGACCAACAATATTTAGGAGGAAATATTTTAGCAAATGAGCAAAGTATACGGCTGTTTTTTGGGATCTTAACCTCCCCACAAAGTTCAGCTTCTGGGAACTTTATGTATTTCGGGTGTATTACAGAGTGGAAACAGGAGCAGGTTGAAAAGCAAAGATGTGACTAGGATGTGGAATGCTGATTTAAAGAGACGAGGGGTGTGGTTCAGAGTACAAGGTCAAGGTTAACATGTGTAAGAAAACACCAGCTCCTGTCCAGGCTTGTTTGCAAGATTTAGTTTGGGGAGTGATATAAAATGAAAACTCTTCATACCTGACATTCTGCGATCTAATTGTAACAAACCAGCAAGCCACATTCTGTATCCATGTAGGGTGACCCAGAGAGAAAAGAGGGGGCACAGTGCTGTTCGCAGCCTTTCAAGCACTCTGGTTTCCCTTTAGCTCTGATATCAGGTTACTATCTGAAGTGTCAATAGATGAGCTCAAAAACAAAAAGAAAGATATTCCAGAGACGAGGTAATGTAGATACTATCTCCAGCTGAAACTGGTTTGGTCTTCATTTCAAAAGTCAGCATGTGGAGAAATGAAACTCTGAAAAATTCTATCGTTTAATTCCCTTCATTTCACATCAAGAGCCCAGTTTTAATTACTATTCTAACGTATGTATTAGGAAACGTGTCAATTAAAAAATAAATTTAAACTTGAGCAGCCTCATAGAGGATAGTGCCTGGCACACATGGAAAGCGTTCCATAAAAACCAAAGAAGGCTAAAATATGCTACAAAGGAATCAGGTGTACAAAGTAAAAGGAGGAAGGACATGCTGGCATCCTTACCCAACAAAGTGGCTCAGCAGCGAGTCACAGAGCTGTTTGCCTTCGTCTAGGCTCCTGGGGAAGTTGTCCTGTGATTTGGTGTACAAACGTTTCAGTGGAGCACTGACTGCTCCCTGGAGCTGCATTCTGGCCTGCCATTTATTTAGAAGGCTACTTAGTGTGTCTGGGGGCCCAGGGAGAGAGGGAGAAAGACAGTAATCACTTCACCCCCTCAGGGGCAATTTTGCACTTGAGTACAACGCAGATTTGAGCACAATACCTTAATAGAACCAAGTCAAATTTAGAGCTTCAGTTTTGGAGTCTGGTCACAACATTCTAGGTGACCATAATAATTAAAACCATTGCTGTCACTAACAATATTATAAGACACTGGTCCATATTACGGGCTATAATAGCTGTAAATCTACAAATAAGTGCTTGGCGGGCACCGATTTAAGAGCTCCACATGAGTTAACTCACTTACTCTTTACACCAACCCCTGGGGCAGGTACTATTTTAATTCTTCTAGATGAGGAAATGGAGGGACAGAGAAGCAAAGTAACTTGCCCAGGGCTGCACAGCTCAAAGGGGACAAACTACAAAGAAGTTCATTTGTACGCGTGTCTGTGTGTGAGCATGTATTTCATCTACAAAAAGCGTAAATTAAAACAGTGTTCCCTTGACAAAAAATAGGTCCCCCACCCAATTTATTTGTCCCCCCAGAAGACAACATGTGAACACATTTTCTTCATTATTAGGAGAAATGGACATCATACTCTATTAAAAGAAACCTGGTGGTCACAATGTCACTCATGGGAAACCTTCATAAGATTGCCTATCAATGACACCCTAACAATAAAAAAAAGAATCTACAGTGAAATAAAAAAAAGAAAAGAAACCTGGTGGTTGATGACTTTAAAAGGTTTATTTTCAGTGCAAATCAATGATTTCTAAAACATCTTGGAAAATGGCTACAAATCGATTCACTGGCATCTCAAAATTCCTTAGCTCAAGTGATTAAAATGTGTGGATTTTGTTCACCACACGCAAAGTGGCCTTTCCTTCACCTTGCTTGATCTGCCTTCATACCCCCTGGCTGACACTGAGTCATAGGTAAATATTTCCTTTGTCAGCTTGCACTTGATCTTCCTCTGTGGTTATTGTGTCTGTACTTATTTTTGATAGCGGCTGTTTTCCTCAGAAGACAGATGCATCTCCTGGAGTGTTGCAAAGTTTTTTTGTTTTGTTTTTTTTGTCATTGAACACCACGGAAGGATAAAAAGCAACATCTAGGGATAAAAACAAAGTTGCTGAACATGGTATCAGCAAGGAAGATCTACCTTGGGAGTCTCCCAAACCTGTCCCAAATATAAGGGACACTTAATAAAATGAAACCTTAGCTGGAATGGGAGATGTGGCTCACACTTGGTTTTATTTCTTCATGATCATTATAAAGTACACAATCAAGCCAAAAGATGCACTTTATATTAAAGAATGAGGAGAAATGGGTGGATGGGTGGATGGATGGATGGATGGATGTGTGAATGAATGAGTAAACAGTTTTCATTATAAATATTGCTATCACTTGGTATATAAGAATTTTTCCCCTATATTAAACTAAGAACTATAGGCAGGGGGGTGATGGGGACTGCTTCTGATGTATTGACTTATTTGGTGTACAGTTATGCACTTAACCTATTTTTTAAATGCTATGAATCTCCACGCTCCAGTGCAGCATTATGTACATATGCAATTAACCACCTTGGTAATGACCTTCTCAGCTGATCTAGAATGACAAAATGAAACTCTGATGGA
This sequence comes from Manis pentadactyla, assembly GCF_030020395.1. Lineage (NCBI taxonomy): Eukaryota > Metazoa > Chordata > Mammalia > Pholidota > Manidae > Manis > Manis pentadactyla. The sequence continues at coordinate 19,815,604 of NC_080036.1, forward strand.
CAAAGAGATACATAGCAGGGCTAAGATGGCTTTCCCAGACTTCACAAGAGTTTGTAAAGAACAAATGTAAAAATAGCAAACACAGTAAGGAGCCTCTCCATTACTGGAGAATAGCACACATTTGAAATATCACTTATATGTACACAAAACACGCAAAATCATTGCTAACCTGAATACTAGTAACTGAAGAAGTTGCACAGAAAAAAAATGTGTCCCATTTTTATTAGAGCAAAAAAATTATGTTTCAATCCCACATCGGTTTGTATACATACATGTGTGCACTCTATTGGTGTTAGGAAAAAGAAAAAGTCAAGGAGAAGGCTCCTGCCTTTCAGAAATCTCATAGGAAATACTTATTCATTGGTCCTTCCATAGGTAACACTAATTTCAGGTCACAGATGTCAGAGACACTGGGACGTGCTCAGGTCATTGGAATTATTTTTCTCAAAAGACACAAATATTATGGAAGTTTATTCTGCACACTGGACAATTTGTCAGTTGTGAGAAAACATTTTTCCTTAGCCTTGGGGTTGGGAGTGGGGTCCAGGTAGAGGCAGTAAAAGTCCAGTCCACTGAGGACTTTATGGACTAATTCCCAATGCAACTTCAGGAGACTGTGAAAAAGAGCCTTTTTGTCTGCCTTTCTATTGCCTCCACATCCCAAACTTATTGGAAGAAAAAGGGCAAAAGAGAAGTCCACACTATTTGATATTTCACCACCAACCACCACCTCACCCCCACGCTACACCCCAGTTAAGGAAATGTTGGTCCAGCCACAAATTAAAATGGATCATCAGTCACATTTGGAGACCTAGGGTAAATAAAGGTTGAGTGCCCTGTAATTATACAAACTGAACCATTTCAGGAAGCATTTAAAATATTTCGGGGTTACAGGTAGAGAATGGTTTCTTGGCAGTAGTTGTTCACTGAAATCTCTTACAGGATTTTTTTTTTTGAAACCTAGTCTGTGATGTAGAACCTGCTGTGCTAAATTATGAACCAAAGGCTTTGGGGTGGGAACAATCAATCAAAATACCTGGGGTAGTGTGTAATGTGCATGCTCTTGTCAGCGTGAGCAGGCTGGCCCTGAACACGGTCCCCCAGCAGGTTAAATAAATATGATACTATAGACAAACCGACAGGATCACAGGGCTGCATCAATCAGCTGTTGATAAAATACAGTCTTCCTCTAATACACGCTGAGAAAGTTATTTAACACTTACAAAACCTATATCCATTTCTTGTCCCTTTTTTCCTAAGTCTTCTTCGAAAGTGTAACTTTTTTAAAGGGCAACGGGAAGAGGTTGCACCATCTGGGGTGCAGGAAAGGGATTTAAAGGCGCCAAAGTAACGGTGAAGTGCAGCTGTTTCCCTAGGGGGTGTACGAGGGCGGCGGCTGGGAGTAAGGGAACTGGCCAGAGGGTAGGTGAGAATACAAACCACATTTGAAGCTTTGCAACGGTTTTCGAAAACCTGGGCACCTTGTTGACTATTCCTGCAGTGAATCCCCTTCTTCTTTCAGCTCATTTCAGCCCTGCGGTCTGCGTGCATCTGGAGCAGATGAGGAACTATTCTGGATCCGTTGAGTGGGGAAATTACTGGTCAGAAAATCATTTAAAAGGGGGGAGGAGGACCCCCAGTGAACTTCAAAGTGACCCCATAGGCCTGGTGGCAAAGGGGACATCACAGATGAATTCATAGCGGTGAAACTTGGGGGTCAGTAACAGGGGAAAAGGGGAATGACAATTGTGCTGAGTTCGCAGCGAGGGTGTGTGAACTGGCTGTGTGCTTTGGGGCTACGGAAGCGCTCCCCTCTGTGAGAAGAGCCCCGCTCTCCGCACTCGCCCGCAGGCAAACATGACAGCGGTTGGTGCCAGTCCCTGCCAGAGGCCGGCCACACCGGGCTGCAGTTTAAGTCCATTTGCGTGTCACCTGCGCTGTCGCCTGGCGTCTCCCACGCGCTCCCCTCGCCCCAGGGTCACCCCGGGCTCCTCTCCCGCGTCTCGCGTGGCCCTGCGACGCTGCGCGCCCGGGTCCGTGCCCGGTGGGGAGCGGCCGTGCGCGCGGAGGGCGCCCGCCGCCCCGAGTGGGGACGCCCCGGGGACGTGCTGACAGGCGATCTCTTAACGAGTGAAGATTAACGTCCCATCTAAAACTAAGCTCCCGTAAGTGCCGCCGGTGCCACATCAATCCTGGGAGTGAGGAAAGGCGTCGCCTGCCACTCAAAATACCGATCTTTCCCAGCCTGTTGAAATAACTCGCCGGGGCAGCTCGAGGTGTTGACGGCCACGGTTGCCGGCGCGTCGGGCCTCCCCGACCCTCCTCGGCGGCGGCGGGGGCTCGGCGAGGATCCGGTTCTGCCGGTGGGCGCGCGGCTGCTCCGCGTCCCCGGCGCCCTCCGCGCGGGCTGGGGTCCGAGGGCCTCGGACGGCTGCGCCGGGCTCCCCCCGCGGTGCGGCCCGGGCGGCGCAGGTGCACGTGGGGACAGATGGAGCCCCCGCCCGGCGCCCGGAGCGGGCCACCCGGCCTGGACCGGCGACCCCCAGCCCCCCCCCCACCCCAGCCCCTCGTGCAATTCGGAGGCCGGTCCTCCGCGCGGGAGGCGGGAAGACAGAGGGCCCGGGGCGAGGGGGGAATCTGGCTGCCCTGACCACTCTTTCCGTTGCAGAAACTCGCTTGCTGGTGCCCCCTCCCCAGGTGCCGTAGCTGCCACCAGGGGGTACGGTGAAGAGGCGTTGGGATCCTTGCCACCTTTTTTGGAGATTTCGGGCTTTCAAGAGCTCTTTCCCTGAAACTGACGCCCGCCAACACTCTCCGGGGGCCTGCGGGGCAGATGGAGTGGCAGGGCCAGGCGGGGCCTGCTGGCGAGAGACACGGGGACATTGTCAGGGGTGACCCGGGGCCTCGGCTTCTGAGCCCACGCCGGCGCGGGGAGGCCCGCGCTAATGTGATAAAGCCAGAGCGACGAGCAGAAAGGCCCCTCTGGCCCCGGGGCCGCCACATGCTCACTCCGTTTTACTGTCAGGGCTGGTCGAGGCTGTGGCTTCATTTCATATTCCATTAATATTTACAGCAGCTATTGAATTTCCCCTTACAAAGTTCACCATACACACTGCTAATATGAAATTTTAATAGTGCACATTCTGAAGAGTCCCACCGTTAAGAGGGGATGTGGGAGGGTCTTAGGAGAAGTTGCCCTGGGAAGTTACCCCCCTCCCCCAATGCTTGAACCCCTCCTGCCCACCCCCAAGTCGGTAAATGTATTATTCACTTGCAACTGTTACCAAGAAAGATGTGATACTGTGGGCATTTCATCAGTCTTGAAATCAAAAGCGAGGAGGAGAGAGGAGTGGGTAAAAAGCTCGCTGGTTAAATGGAGTTTGCAAAGTTGTGTGGGCTGGTGTTTTGCCCTCACTGGAGGTATTCTGAGGCTTCCGCAGCTAGCGACCTCCGCACAGGGCAGGCGGAACCAGCAGAAGTTCCCGGCTGGGTCGGGTTCTGGCTGCGGCCAGGCGTAGGTAGAGCTGGCAGGTGAGTGTCCCCGGCCATCTGCCCTCAGCTTGCCCCTCCTCCAGCCCATAGCCCCAGATCTCCCAAGCTGCAGTCCCGGGGCGGCCCTAGGGAAATAAACTGCCCCCAGAACTTTGGGAATCACCTGTTTGACAACTTCTCAGGACTGGTCGGCTGGTGTTCCTGGGAGAAAGACTGTCCTGAGAACCGGGGTTCCTAAAGTGGTCGGAAGGGTGGCAAGCTGAGGCTGCAGGCCGGGCCACACTGAGTCGTAGGATAGGGTTTCTCTCGCTGTCCTCTCCAAGGCCTCTCAGAGGAGCGGTGGGGTCAAGCGTGTGACAACGGCTGGCTTGGGCTGGAAGCGCGCCATCTGACGCACGGGGGCAGCCAGGGACAGCGCGCCCCTCTGCAAGGGCTCCCAGGAATGACCTCCGCGGGGGGAATCGGCGCGCCCATCTCCTAGTCCTGTCCCAGACCGGCGCGGCCCTTCCACAGCAGGTACCCCAGTGGCACCCGCACACCGCCGCTGAGATGCATCAGGCCTTCCCACTTCATAGAACTGCGAGGACAGTCAGCCTCTTGGGAGACCCAACCGGTCCCCAAGTGTGTCTGTCTGTGTCTCTCACCCCTCTCCCCACCCCCTATCTCTCTCTCTCCTTTTGCATTTAAACTTGTCCTGGAGTAGAAAGTTAAAATAGAAGGAAAGGCATACTTACTATATGTTGTTGGGGTTGGAGGGGGCATATGATGTAATTTCTCTGGTTGGCATCCGGTTTTCCCATCCCCTGCCCACCCACACTCACACCATCCCCTCCACACACTCCTGGGGTGTAAATTAATGACAGTACTTTAAGCACCACTGTGGTATCTTAATAAGCTTCTATTTCTGCAATGAGAAGGCAATTTCTGAATCTTTAGGTTACTTTCAGCTACAAGAAAATGACAGTGCCAGAAGGTAAAGATGGGTGACATTTCCACAGGAAGATCTGGTGTTGATTTTTTTTTCCGGGTTTTAAAAATTATTACTGTTATTATTATTCCCCCCTAGTTTGTCTTTTTTTTTTTCTTTACAGCCCCTAAATGTGTCATGCTTTGTCACATCCTCTGTGTGTTTTTTAGAGAACATTTGAATAAAAGGCTCGATGCCAGGTATTGGTGACACAGGGGGTGGAATTTTCAGCCGTTCCACAAAGAGTTGGCCGCCTCTATTTGCATAAGGTCAGAGTAGCGCTTCTGATAGAACTTTAGCAGCATCTCTGTCTCTTAGCAACACTCTTGCACTCTTGGTCCCTGCATTAAATTGACTGGTCCCTTCCTTTTCTTCCTTTCATTGGGAGGCTTACAATAAAATGTCACCCTTCCAACCTGTGCCTGTCACCCAGTAGGTCATCTGTATCTCCCCCTCTCCCTCCCCCTTCCTTTCCCATCCACTCCTCTCCCCTTTCTCTCCAGTTCCAATTAGACGATGAGATGATTCACTTGGTGGGTTCCCAAAACTGTTTCATTTTATTGTGTTAATTAATATTAATACCATTTCTCTCTTTGTTATTAATAAAAAGCCCTCGTAAACAGAGGCGCGATAAGGAGCAAATTGCCAGCACCTGCCGAACAATGGGTCTGGAGAGGAGTACTAAGCCGGGCGGAGATGGAGGGGGCAAGGTTTGGGCCCGCCTCCCCACCCATTTGGTGGGCGCGAGGTTGAGTGCAGCCTGGAAGTCTAAGCGATTGGAATATGCCAGGCAGCCCTCTTGGCTCTGGGATGGGACACGGTGACAGGATCCAGATGCTGATAGGTGGTGTTAATGGAGGGTCACGGTTGGACAATAGTATCCATCACTTGCCTCCCGGCTCCTCTGTCAGATAGAGGAGTCATTTCTGACTACTCCATCACTCAGATTTGGGGTGGCTTCAATTATTACCTTCACCCTGGCAACAGGATATATAAATCTATGCCCAAAGAACCAAATTATTACGATTATTATTGTTATCATTACCACTGCTATTATTTTGACTGCACCGTTCTCTTGTTCATTTTAAAAGAAGAAGAAATCCCTAAACGTTCAAAAATTTCTCTGTGTTGTAGTCTAAGAACAGCTGCCGAGTTACTCAGCCCCACAGGGTAATGGCTGTTTAATTAGCACAAAGAAACTTTTGTTTGAATGCCTGAATGATTGCTGCTGATTTTTATCATGTTATCATGTTGACTAAAGTAAACAGTCTCTGGATATGTTCTCAAGTTTTGGAAGAGTCCAACTTCGGGTCTCTGGGCTATCTTTTAAAGTGCAGAGAAAATGTTTCTTCCCTTCTGAGAAGGGTTTCCGCTGAGTGCAAACAGGAGTTGTGCCGAAAAGGCAAAGGGGAGGAGGAAGAGGAGACGCGGAAGAGCAAAGCCCTGTACAGGATTACTGTTCATAAAGTTAGAATTAATTTAAATCAGGTTCAAGATAAAGAAAATTAAAATCCTGAGGAGCTCTTCGTGAAGGGAGCAGGAATCAGAGAGATGTCAGAGGTTGTGCTGAAGAGCCTTTAAATTCTGTCTCTTTCTCGAACTGAGAAACTGACCCCCTTCTTAGAGAAGTGCTCTGTTTTCTTTAACAGCTCCTTGAGTGGCACAAATGGGAAGGTAAGGCAGTCTGCTTTTCCCTGATATTTTCAGAAAACCCTAGCTTCACTTTCTCCTCTCTTCTTCCCACCTTGCACGCCCTGTAATTCTGGCAGTGTATTGCTAGATAAACCTGCAGGTAATGGGGTCTGAGAAAAGTAACCAGGGTTAAAAGTCAACTAGCTCCTCTTTAATAATTCACGTGTCATATTTCTTCCACTATGTCAAGTTTGCTAAAGAAGATGGACAGGGGCTGACGGGCGGCCACTTGAGTTTATTATTCCAAGCCACAGAAGGAAGGAAAACCATAAAAAGAGATGTCCCTGCTCCTCTTACAAAGGGGTGAAAGCAGCTCAAAGCTGCCTGAGTCCCCCATCTCATCTTCCTTGCCTGGCTCTTTCCAGCTCTTCTCCAAGCCGCCTGGAAGATTTGTAAAGATGAAAATGCCAAAAAAATATTCTTGGGGACTTTGCCTGTTTCCAGAGAACTTTTCCTACAAATGTGTTCTCTTTCCTCCTCACCAGAATCTTCCTTGTTATTCTCTTCTAAGTAGCAGCTCTCTTCATATTTTTTGACACAATACAGAGCACCTCTGCCAGGGTGATTTCACTTCTAGGTGACGGCTCTTGTTTTAACTTTCTTACAGATGATCTTTCTTACTTTTATAACTGTCCACCCCCCTCACACACTGAGGCGCTGCTCTTATGTGATAAGCGACAGCCTCACCTATCTTCTTGTGAGTTTCTCTCCAGTCTCGTTGTTGTTGTGAGGATGTGGAGGGAAAGTTTGAAATGGGCGATTTCCTTTAGTCTGCTCTTTCCAGAAAGAGGGAGGAGCACAGTACATAAAAGAATAAGAAATGTGAAATCAATGAAGTTTTAAGCATATTTAACTTTGCTTCTGGAGGAAAAGTTGATATATAGCCAGATTCCAGACAGGAAGAGAGAAGAAAAAGAGAAATAAAGATTGATTCTTACCTGTTAAGACTCCGCCCAGATGCTGAAATGAGCATTATGCTTAGTCTACGGCTTGCTTGTCCCATTGTTTATGTTGTCCTAGCAGATTTTTAAGAATCCCAGTTTACACAGACCAAGCCAGGGGGATGATTTCGTTTATAATTTCTCTCAGTCTTTTCAAAGGTCAAACATTACAGGAAGGTTTCCATCATGAGGGTGAAAACTTTTTCTTAAGTGTTATTTATTTAATAAAAAGAATTCTATAGATCTGCAAGCCTTTTAGCTGATCAGCCACCGACGGATGGTCGTTTGACGAACAACTCTTTTGCATCTTATAGTTCTAAAGAATCTTGAAACAAAAATAACACAATAAATCTATCTGGGGGGAGATACAGTTTTATCATCAAGGTACGATTATAACTTCTGCCACACACCGTGACAAGACAAATAAATGGCATCTCCCATTGCACCGATTTTGTGACTTCCATGCCATAAAATTCTCTCTTTTCCAGGAGCTTTTCCACTCAGTTTCGTGGCTCTTTAAATTTAGCACGTTTTGCGGTCGCTACTCTGTCCACGGTGGGCATCCAGGACTTGCTTTTCAGGCTCAATTTTTTAAAATATGAAGCTTTTTCCATTTCTGTCCTAAATTTGAGATACAAGTCTATCTATATTTCTGATATAAGTTTTTGGGGGGAGGAGCAGTTAACTGAGAACTCTAGAGGGAGAGAAAATAATCCAAGTTTATCAAAATTGGGCACACTTTGACTTGAGGAGAATAAATAATACTGAAAGAAACTTACAGTAAAAGGCTGGGAAAACTAAGATGGGTTTGTGCTGCTCTGCTGCACAATTGTTTGGGGAGAAGGACAGGACTTAAATATATACAAGATCATCACTTCAGGGATTGCTTTTTGCAATCCACTTCTACAACTTTTGGGGGATAGTTACATTTTATCAGATCCAACCATCATGCAAGTGCCTCAGCAACTTTTCAAACACCCACCAGGACCCAGCCCTCCTGAGAACAGCAAATACTGATGGACACTAGCTATATATTAAAGCTTATCTACTCTTTCTCTCTCCTCAGTGAAAGAGGTAGATAAGGACATTGGTGTTTTATTTGCAAGATCTTTTTTTTTAAAGCCCAAGAGGTGGGAAGGAGAAAAGAATCATCTGTAGGGTTTGAGTTTTTGATTTGGGGGGTTGTTTTTGTTCTTTGTTTTTAAGCATTTTGAAATGGTTTGTTAAGTATTGCTGGGTAGAAAGTTTTGTTTTCTGGCTTTGATTGAGCTGGAATGCTTCAAAGAAGTGAACTTTGTAGGGAGGCTGGCTTTTGAAACTAAGAACCATGTCTTTTCTAGATTTGAGCGATGAGAAGGGAATCTGGATAAACATATCACCCTTTTTGTAATACAACGTTGTCCCCCACTCCTTTTTCTCTTGCACCTCTCCAGATAACAGCCCCCCTGGAACCCAGTTAGCATCCTCAGGCCAAACCAAATCTTGCAAGCTCCACTTCCGTTCGGGGCACTAGTTTTGTGTTCTGTTGGGGTCCCCCATCCCACTGGAGTTCAGGGCAGGACAAGGCTGTGCAGGTCTGAGGACTCACAGACACAGAACTATTTTCCCCTGGCGATGGGTGATGAAAAGCATTTGAAAAGCTGCCAAGGAGTAGAATAGGTTCCCTGCCCTGCAAAATGAGGTCCGCAGAGTGCGGCGCTGACTTAGCAGAAACCTCAAAAGACGCATCTCCCACCTGGCTGACAGCGTAAGTCTCCGCTAGATTTCACTTTTCTTCTGTTCGAGCTAGGTGAGAGGATGTAAACTCAGGGAAAAGCCAGAACAACTCAAAGACAGTCTAGTGGAAGTGTGTATAGGGCACAACCTAGATTGTAGGAAGAACATCCCTCGCTCAGAGAGATGCAGAAAGAAACAGAGCGCGGGGGAGACGAAGGGTGCAGATTTCCGCACGTAAATCTGAAACGCAAAACAAGCGGTTTGGGCGCAGGGGCCTGGCGCGGATTTTCCGGGCGATCCCTTGCAGTAGCGGCCGGGCCCTCGGAGGCGGCGGGCCTCCCTCCCCGCCGGGTGCCCTCGCGTCCCCGTCGCCCCGGCCGCGCCTGCAGACCTCATCTCCAGCCCTGCTAACACCCATCATTTGAAGCCATCCCCGCTCTGTCTCCCGAGCATCTCGAGCATTTCTGATTCCACTCGCCGCGTCCCTTACTGAGTCCTCCGCGTCTCCCGGCAGCTTGTCATAACCTGCAATCAAACGCCCTTTCTGGCTGGAGTTGAAGTCCAGAGGGCAGCGCTTCTATTTCCAACCCGAGAGGCGCGCGGCAGCCGCCGGCCTCCCTTTTGTCTGCGCGGGTTTCACCCCCGCGGGGCCGGCGCGGCCCGGGGCGGGGTGGGGGGCCGCCCCCTAGGGCCCCCGGGCTCCGGCCCCCCGGCGGGGCCGCGAACGCACTTGCTGCTAAGGCGTGCTCCCCCAAAGGCGGAGGCCCGTCTGCACTTTTCGTTTCTTAATTAGAGGGGGGCTTGACCGGGAGGAACACAACCGCGTGGGGACCAGTTGAAGAGGTCACGTGGGTCAGCATCCGGGGAGCGCTTCCCGGGCTATGTCACTAGTGCAAACCACTCCTGAATCAGTCAGACCCTTCCCGTAGTTATTTTCATAAGCCTGGAATCAAAACGGGGAGAATTACTAGGGAGTTTTCTATCCGACGTGAGAACGTGAAGGGCCCACACGGACTGCGATTTAACCCCACCAGGAACTGGGGGCGTGCCAGGGCCCATTCAGCGCCCCCGAAAGGGCCTGGGTTGGGGTCCTAACGCCGCCCGGCCCGGAGCACGGTCCTGGCTGCCTGGCTGAGCGCCCCTGAAAGCGAACGCTCCCCGCCACTTGCCAGACTCGCTGGAACACCGGTCTCTGCGGGCACCACCACGTGTTTACAAAGACGCCTGCTCCCATCTCTTCTCCCCTGACTCCTCCCAGAAAAGTCACCGTAGAATACCCCGAGGTCGTCAGTGGGGGTGAGGGGCTCTCCCATTTTTCATGTGTCTTCTATTTAGTGGCAGAGGGAAATCAATGGCTGTGATGTCCCCAGATTGGGGAGAAGGATTAGGAAGGCAGGTAAGGGAGCACGTGCCTGGGAAAGGGAGGCCAAACCAGACAACCTGCAGTGGCCTCCCTGCTGCCTTATTTTGTCTTTAGTTTGTTTAAAGAAGGGAGGAGGGCAGCCCCCTGTGGAGATGAGTACTCTCTCCTCAGTAGCTCTGGGGCCCTAGGTCCAACCCCAGAGCTCCTGTTCAAGGTCCCTACATGAGGAAGGAGCCATGAGATTATTCTCACCCAGCTGTGAGGCAGAGCAGCCTACCCTTACCCTGTCCCTAGACCTGCCACCTCCCCTCTCAGGGGCATCCCCAAGAGGGGCCTCACCGACTCCAGGCTATGTGACTGAAATTCCAGCCTTCCAGTGCCCTCCCCTCTCTAACCAGTCAAACACTCCTGTCCATTTCTTTCTGCACTAAGGAAGCTAGTCAAGCCTTAAAAACAATACTTTCAAAACTGAACCACAATCTATTTCCTAAAGGAAACCTACAGAAATAGCCCAGCTGAACTCCACAGGTGATTTTTTGGGGGAGAGGGGTGGAGGAAGAGTTTGTGTCATAAACTGTGAAAAGAGAGGGAAAGTAGAAAGACTGGATTTGAGAGCAGGAGTTATTTGATACTCCTCCACATCAAAGTCCATTCTGTTCAGTTAAGAAGGCGCAAAATCATTTCTGTCTTCTGCAACTGAGGGCACTGGTGAGATATAGTGAGAAGAGTTTAATATATCAAGGAAAACTTAGGCAGTAAAGGCTTTTTATCCCCCAAAGAGGAAAAGGTTAAGAAAAAAATAGCAAGGAAGTAAAAGATGCTCTCGAATTTGAGTAATCATTTTAGGAATGCTGTGTTGTATTGTCTATTGCAAACACCCCACCCCACCTATCTTTCTGTTTTTTTTTCCTCAAGGTTGATTTGTGGGTCATCTCTAGTATGGCCCTTGATGTAGATAGTCATCAGTCATACAAGGGCTGCTGCCTTTATGAAGATGATTATTACTGCTCCTTGTAATGTCTGGACAAAGCCAGAATCCTTTTCCCTTGTGTGGCCTACTTTTGTAGAAAGTATGAGGCTGTAGAACCTAAAAACAGCATTCATTTAAAACATGTTCAGACATACTCAGGTCATATTTGAGTATCCTGACAATTATAGTTCCATTCTCCCCAGTTAGCTGATAGGCTCTATTCAAAATGCAGCTATCTGGGGGCATGCATGTAAAAGCCAGTAAATTTCCTAATGCACAAAAGAAAATGGGGCTTTCTTCTCACTGCCTATTCCACTCAAAAGTAAATAATGCCCCAGTTACCACCAGGCCTGACTTGATTTATCTTGGTTAATAGGATTAACGTGTCAGCCCCTCTCAAGAATTCCCAAATGCAGATCCAGAGAGTCACAAACTCACTGGTGTCTTTTTTCCTCTCTGATGGGTATAATGATGCACCTACAAGCAGAGGGCCTTTGTCCAGTGGGAGCAGTCAGATTATCTGTCTCCTGTGAAATAAGGCATGTTGGAGAAACCTTTGCCAAGACTCAAAGCCAGAACCCAGTCACTATAAAATAATTGTGTCACTACCTCACTGGTGCCCTGTTCGTGTTTCATTTATCTTTTGACTGTAATTGGATGGTTGAAAAGCAAAAATGTAGACAAGTCCCAGCTGTATTGAGATCTGTTTCTTCCTCCACTACCTTGGCCCATCATTAGATCCTTTCCTTCTCTGCACAGGAGGTCAGAGTGTATAAATATAAATTGCATTTTGTATTACTTCTAGATGAGTGAAGCTGTCAAAGCAATAATATGAGCTTTCAGTCCCACATTCTACCACTTCTTTCCCATTTTTTGGCCAGGAGGTCATGTGCAAATTGAACGTGACAAGCCAGAAGACATGGCCAACAGACTCATATTGTTATCCTGCTCAGCTGCCTGGCTTATAACAACATTAAGCCCACATTAGTCTCCAGCCTCCACTAGGCAGGAGCTCCTAATCACGGGACCCAGTCTTCTCAAAAATTCACTTCATTAGTGACATTTCATCTGAAAGTTGTAGGCAGCACTAGCCTAAAATGTTTTGGACCCCAAAGTAATGAAGATATCATATTTAGAAAAACCAGGCTAGTGTCTTACAAGACAAAAAACAATGAGTTGAAAAGCTAGAATCTCGCTCCCCCAACACACACCCAACACACACACACACACACACACACACACACACACACACACACTGAAAAAAATGTACTTGCATCTCTCAAATTATGAAAATTTTCCAGAATCCAATAGCAAGATGATGTCATTTAGGAAGCCACCTTAAAATATGGATTAACCTTGGACTTTTAATAACAAATTTTAGTTGCCATTGTTTTAAAGACCTAATTGCTGAACAACAGAGTTTTAGCAGCTTTTTATCACCCTGATTAAAAGATAACTCTCCTCAAACTAAATGGCAGCAAAGGAATCAGAAAGTTTCATCAGTTTGAAGGAAGCGGAATGGCTCCAAGGACTGGTAATTGGCTATCGGTGTGACCCGTTCACGCCTCGCCCAGATTGCAGTTAGCAGAGAGCTGTTGTTCGCTGACAGGGTGTTTGATGGTTTCTAGGAAATGAGTGGCTGTTTTCATTCCTGTTCCAAATGGACAGGTGTCTACATCAGAATTGGCAACCTGGTTGGCACGCTCAAAGAGTGGCCAAAGAGTGAATTGTTTATGGAGAATAAACTTCCCTCCTGCAATGCCCGTGCACACATGTGAGTGCTGGCAAGTGGGAGGGGGCAAAAACAGAAGCCGGAGGCAGGAAGTTGTGTACAGTTCCATGAAAACTTCAATGAGCCGAAGGCTTTGGTTCTGAGTGGCGCCAGACACAAATACATCCCTCCTGTAAACTCATCTTGTGTTTTATGTAAGTGCCCAAATAAAAGTCCGAGTCTTCTCTTGGATGCTCTTATCAGTCTCAACAAATAAACTAAAATAAGTAGGAGAGGTTTGTGTTAGGCTGGAGGAAGGAAAAACAAGGACATGCAAACAGAACAGAGAGATGCCATAAGGAGAGAACAGACCGGACCCCAAGGTCCGTGCCTTATATGGAAAGGGGACAGCTCTTCCTGAATTCCATCCTTCTGATGTGCCAACTAAGACCTGGATGTCAGCCTCCTCCCTCTTGGAAGGAAAAAAAAGTTTCTAGTTGTCTATTATGTCACCTTTAGCCAATCATACCTCTCCATTCCCGGTAGGATAGCTTGCCCACTCCTCCCCCTGCTAATCCCTTATAAGCCCCCACCTCCCTGACCAGGTGTGACTTCCCCGGCCTGTAATACCCAGGCCACGGAACATCACCAGGAGTGGCATTCAAATAAACTACGTGGCCCTTTGTTGCCTCTCTTCACCTGCTTATTTCAGCTAAAATTAATCTTACAGTTTTGTTTACACTTTGTGAAATAAGCATACTTTTCATAGATCTCTCTTTTCTGAAAGTAAATGCCCTTATTTTCATCCCCTCCTCTATAAAAAATGAACTGCATGTGTTTAATACTGAAGGTAAGGAGGGGGTAACTGTAAATATCACACCTGGGTATACCTGGCCCAAAGTAGGAAATATCTCTCTTGTCCTCAGTGGTTAATGTCACATTTTATCCCATTACACCTAAGAGGTGAACATCAGATCTGTAAAAGTATTTCTCTCTCCTTTCACTTGAAACATAATCCTTACAATCTCATGTTATTTCTCATGCAAATGATTTTTACTTCCTGAGTATTATTATAAAGCAATGTATGAGTCATATTCTTAAGAAAAACAGAATCACCATAATAACCAGAGGACCTGATGTCCTTTTATTGTCTAACCTCTACTTTAATAAGTGTTGAAGTTTTAAGTTTTAGAAAAAGTTAAAAAAAAAGAAAGAAAAGAAATCATCTCTCCCTGTGAAATTGAAACAGTCACTGTTGTTGATGCTGAAGAGATTTGCATTTAATTTTGGCTAATTACATTTTTCACCATTCTCAAAAATGCTTGCTTTCTCCAAATTTTAAAATATTAAGTTCCAGACACAAGATTTTATAATTATTCTCCTTTATCTCCTAATTTTTCTCTTCTCTTCTTAATGAAATAGTGTAAATCTGACATTAATTTTTAGTTCATGTTCGCTCTGCTACATTGTCGGAAACTGTAGCAATGAAGGTCAAAGGCTTTGGAGTGAGGTTCTCACGCCTCTAGTGATGCCCTCTATGACCTGGGACACATCAGTTAATTCACTGAGCCTCAGTTTCTTCATCTTTAATATGAAGAGATTAATAGTTCTTAGTTTACAGGCTTCTTTGAGAATTCATGAAACAACATGCTTTCCATGTTCCTGGAGAAGACTTAGCTCTCAACCAGTATAAAGCACCATTATTGTTGATGATGATAATGATGATGATGATGTAAGTGTTAGAATCTTCATCTGGGGTGCAGAAATAATAATACCAGTAGAGTTACAACCTTATAAAAAATTAAGTGTGTGAAACATTTGGCATGGTGGTTGAACCCCAGCGGGCCTTCACTAAATGGGCAGTGGTGTTCTATTTTATTCAGAGTATGAATGAGAAAAATTTTTCACTTGGAAGAAAAATTCATTTTTTAAGAGTTTCATTTGGTATTTCTTCATATCTAGATCTAGAGGTTGAGTTGGTAGAGGATGGTGTGAATGAAGCCAAATCTCAGAGTCAAGCACAGTTTTCTTTGTCCTGTGACCATAACTTATCCCCCATGCATTCATCCCACTGGGTGGGTGTGAGAAACCCCACCAAGAATGGGTAGAGTGCACAGCCCAAGTCTACCTCCATTGCTGAAGAAACAGACAAAATACAACTCAGGTAGTGTATTTCACTGATCCAAAGATGAGTCTTGAGATCAGAGAGAGATTTAAAGCTGGAACGTATTATCAACTTCATGGTGTTATTCATTCACTTCCTGACTGTTCAGTAAAATTGCAATATTTCCAGAATCTCTCTCCTGGCCTTAGTGCATCTCCATATCAATAGGTCTTTCCAAGGGGTGGAGAGACGTAGCCCATCCCCATATCAATAGATGATCACAAGGTGGGGTGGGGAGCAAGGGCATATCTGGGTCAGAGAGGTCGGGGAGGGGGGGGGTCCTTTGCATCCAGGTCACAAGAGACGCAGGCAAGCAGTAGATGACTGCTTATAAGCTATAAATGAGTTTCTCCCACTTTATTTCTCCCTTTGACTGATATCGGTTTCAAAGGTTATTTGCCCCAGGCTGGGAACGTATTATTCCCCCAGAGTTACACTGATATAGGACCAAACCTTTCTGGAGTTTACATTTAAACACAGATTGTAGTGCCATTTAAATGTTCACCCTGAAAAACCCAAAGAAACCCTGACACCTCCAGCATGTACAGAAAGTGCCAGGCAGTTCCTAGAAAACCTGCCCTTCCTGGGAAGGAGTCATTAGTCCTGATTCTCTGGGAACTTCACACTAAGCCAATAATTAAGTTTTACTGGGCTCTTTGGGGAGGCCCATATATCTGGAGTAATTTCCTGTTATAAATGATATTCCATATCTTAAAAGATTCCCTTGTATATCAGAGTTCATGAGTATCATCTCCTTGCGCAAGGGTGGGGAGGTAGGAATTAGGTAAAACCTGGAAGTTTTCAATCTTAAGCCATTTATGTGTAAAACAACCAAATTGAAAGCTCGTCCTGACTGATCTTGATTCATTGTATCAGTTTTGATGTGTGTGTGTCCACTATATTGACTACATGGTGATATATAAACCTCTAATGTCTTCAGTTCAGCAAGAAAGCCAAATGGAATTGGGTTCACTCCATTCTCTCTAAACAAAAACACCTAATTCTGTATGAGGAAATTAGACTTAGTGAGAATTACAAGACAAGTAACCTCTCTACCCAGTCACCACTGAAGACCCACACAGCCAAGTGTTTGGAATTTGCCTGTCATCTGCTTTTCTGACCACAGGGAACATCTCAAATGACAGGCACACAGATGGACACATCATATGATTAATGGCATCTACCAGGACTATTGGTGAGGATGCAGGAACTGGTGACAGACATGAGTTAATCCCTTTTTTGGTTTAATGCTCCTTCCAAGGCTTGAAGTAGAGAGGGGATCAGGATGAATTCCAGCCCCATTCTTTGCTAGAAAATCGGAAGGTCCCCTTCTTTCTTTTTCCAGCAACACTTGCCAAGACCAGACTTTTATTGGGAAGTTATACCAGCCTTCTGATTGCTCATCAAAATTACATTCTCCTTTCCTTTCTTTTTCTGTTCCTACCTACCTTCCTTTCTTTGTTCCTTCCTCTCTTTCTTGGTTCTTTTTTCCCCTTGCCTTCTTTTTCTCTTCTTTCTCCCAAGCATTGTCTCACCTCAGAAACCTCAGAATGCAAACTGGCCACTAGAGTGGGCTCTCCATAATCTCTGTGGAACAGAGGCAAGGGTGCAAAGCTGGGAAGAGTCAGAGTAGGCAGGACGAAGGCCTATGGCAGCCCCCAACCTAACGCCCCTTTGACTATACCCCGGCCGCTCTCTAACCAAGTGGGTCATTCTTGATCATGGTACTTCTGCTGCATCAAGAATGCAGAAGACCAATATTCCACCATTAAAAAAGGGGTCAAACTTGAGGACAGAGCCTCAGGCTCCTACACGAAGGTGAGAATTCTTTCCTTTGCTGGCTTTTAAAAAATTGAATTTGTTTTGGGTAATAATGGAGACATGCAAAAGGTAGGAAAGGGTGGAAAATCTTCTTCCAGTCCTATCTCCAGCCCTCTATTGCCAAATTCACTGGTGGCCCCCTTTTTAATTAATAGACTTTTGGGGGGAGCAATTTTAGGTTTATAGAAAAATTGAATAGAAAGTATAAATAGTTCTATATTGCCATTCATACAGCTCCCCATCTTTCCTCCCATTATTGACATCTTGCTTTAGTGTGAAACATTTAAACTTTCCACTCAATTTTTCTATAAACCTAAGTTACAATTGATAAGCCAATATTGATACATCATCATTAGCTAAAGTCCACAGGGTTCCCTCTCGTTGTATTTTTTGTGGATTTTGGAAAATTTATAATGATGTATATCCACTATTACAATATCACATGGATAATTTCACTGACCTAAAATTCCCCTATTCCCATCTTTTCATTGTCCCCTCCTTACAAAATCTCTGGCAACAACTTTTTACTGTCTCCAAAATTTTGCTTTTTCCAGAATGTCATATAGTTGAAATCATGCAGTAGCAGCCCTTTTTAGACTATGTTCTTTCACTTCATAATATGCATGTAAGGTTCTTCCATGCCTGTTCATGGCTTGATGGTGGGCTCATTTCTTTTCTTTTTTTTTGCTGCATAATATTCCATTATCTGGATGTACCACAGCTTGTTTATCCATTCACCTACCAAAGGGCATCTTGATTGGTTTTGAATTTTGCCAGTGGTGAATAAAGTTGCTATAAACACTCACATGCAGGTTTTTCTGTTCCAGGTTAAATAACAAGGAACATGATTGCTAGATCATCTGGTAAGACTGTGTTTAGTTTTGAAAGAAACTGCTAAACTGTCTTTCAACCCAGCTTGGTTTCTGGTGGCTTTAATGTGCATGCTAGTTAGCACAATAGGTACTTAGCAAGGTTGGAGCCCCAGGCCCTGCCAGCAGCCCCTGGTGGACACCAAGGCAAGATTTGTCACCATCTGGAGGGACACAAGGTTGTTCTTAAGAGCCTGAAGTTAATCAAGCTGAAGGGGTTCACTTCTCACCTTTGCTACTTATTCTCTCTGTGACCTCGGACAGGTTCTTTAGCCTTACCATGCTTCTGTTTCCTCAGCTGACATTAAGCTGGGTAATAGGGCCCAGACACTAGGATTCTAAGAATTATCAGAGATCCCATGCACACCTTAGCACACCAATTGGTGTTCTGAGCAAGTGCTGAATAAATTTTCACTATTTTTATAGCTTATTACAAAAACCAGCATTTTCTCCCCCAAATAGCCAGTGTGTTCTTTAGTGATGAATTTGTGTAATGGTGCATTACAGAAGTGCCAAAGACAGAAAATTTGATACCTTACATAACCTGGTGGGGCAACACGTGTAGCAGCTAAAATAAGAGGCAACCAAAACTAGAAAAAAAAATGTCCTCCAGTATGGAGGTCCATGGAGGAAATTCCGTCCCTCTTCTCTTGCCCCTGGTTCCCATTAGTGTCTTGCTGGCTCAGCATTCTCTGGGGTAAGTCCTGGGTGATGAAATGCCCTCTCTCTGGTGGCTTGCCAAAGCCTGCTCAGCAGACACCGGACTAACCTGCCACTTGCTGGTGGTTATAAGCCTCCTCACCCTGAGGGCCTGACTAATGTTCCTGGTTTTTCCTTTCTCAGACAACTCCACAGACAGGTGGAGGGGAGCATGGGAGGGCCATTAAGCAATTGTGTGCTAATTTCTTTTTCCTTTGGGCCATTCTTATATGATGACTTAATGATAGGTGCTAACAATGAAAAACAAATGCACTCTAGGTGTTGCTCTTTGCATTGGTTTTATTTTGGAAATTAACAAACAAATGGAAAAAAGACATTCTCTCCTGCGCATTCCTGATTAATAATCTATGGCTCCCCACCAGGCCCACAACTAGTGTAAATGGAAACATGTGAGCACATCTACCAGCTGATTTGCTTCACGGTATCAGATAACTAGTTTTCCTGTTTTAACTGCATGGGCCGGGTTTAGGTGTCATGAGGTCAGAGTGCATGGAATTTTTTTTTCAACTAAGGATAAACAATGAAACCCGATAACTTATTCAGGGCTCGACTCAAAAGCAGGCACTCATTAATATGAGTCGGTTGCATTAATAAAGCATGATACCAAGGGCACTTTGGGATCAAAATATTTTCAATTAACTGTAAAACCGAAATATGACAGCTGAGCTCACAATCTTGCTTAGGAATTACAAACAGGGTAGGTGTGAAAAGTTGAGCCGTAGGACACGTGGGTCTGTCGGAGTCCTCCAAAGGAATGGGCACAGCCAGATTTTAAGACTGTTGCACCTATTAGTCCTGTAGAAAGGAGAACAGGAAGAAGGTAAAGTATCAGAATCAGCAGGGTCTTCCTGGTTTTCTCTCCCACCCCACTCAAAGGTCTCACATTTCCTGGCCCAGCTTGATAAGAGTTGCATGGAGAGGAAAGGAAAAAAGGAAAGAAAGCAACAGTCGCAGGAGAGGTCTCTCCCACTGTAAATTTGCTTTGGGTGCACGAGGGCCCCAGAGAATCCCTTCTTCTTTTCTAGACCCATCTGTGCTCTAAGGTCCAGTCTGGTGAGTAGAGAATGATTAACAGCACAGTATCCAGAATCTAGAGTTCAGGGTCTGGCCCTCACTAGCTCCGTGACACTGAGCAGTTCTTCTCTAAGCCTCAGTTTCCTTGCTTGTGAAATAGAAATAGTAATCATGACACACCTCCTCCAGTTGCCATAGGATCACAGAATGCAGCAGTGCTGGGTGCCATCTGTGATGCATAGGGAGTGCAGTCTAGCCGTTATTGAGGCACTGTTGTCATCGCACATGTTTTGAGTTGACTACCCCAGGTAGGGATATTTTTCTGTCTGGAACAGGAAATTGAAAAGGAGTTAGTAATACCAGGATTCAGACATGGACATGGAGGCTAGCTGTGAAGGCTCAGCCATTTAATTCAGTTCAAGAAATGTATTTTGAGGACTTTCTCTGTAGAAGGCACAGTGAGGGGTTCTGGGGAGTGTGCCTGGATACAGGTGAGCACCACGTAGTTCCTGCCTGACAGGCACTTCGCCTGCACAGGGAAACTCCACAAACACAGCTGCTCAGGTAAAGGGATGCCCTGTGAAGTTGGAGATAGCCCTTCACATTAAAAGTTTGGCCTCTGAATCTGGATTAACACATATATCATGCTGTCTCTGATCTTCCCCAAAATATACTGATAGAATCCAGAGAGACATACCACCTTTCTGAATAAGCCCACCCACCATCTCAGAGAGACCTAGGTTTCATCATATCTAGGCTACAAGCATTCTCCACAGGACACATCAGCAAGCCACAAGCCCACCTTTTCCCTGACTCCTCCCCTCAAAAAAGGGCTCCAAAAAACCTGGTCATAAAAGCTGCTTAGCCTATAAGAGACACCTTCTTTGTTCTGCTGTCCAGAACAGACGGGTTCCTCAGGTTTAGCAATAAGCCTGCTTAGACGGCTGAGGTCGCAACCCCTCTTTTCCTTTCATATACAGTGTTAGTCTGGAGGAAGGAAAAACAAGGACATGCAAACAGAACAAGAGATGCCATAGGGGGAGAACAGACCAGACCCCAAGGTCTGTGCCTTATATGGAAAGGAGACAGCTGTTCCTGAATTCCATCCTTCCGATGTGCCAACTAAGACCGGGATGCCAGCCTCCTCCCTCTTGGAAGGAAAAAAAGTTTCTACTTGTCTATTATGTCACCTTTAGCCAATCATAGTTCTCCACGCCCCCTAGGATAGCTTCCCACTCCCCCGCCTCCTAACCCCTTATAAGCCCCCACCTCCCTGACCGGGTGTGACTTCCCCGGCCTGTGATAGCCAGACCGCAGAACATCACCCAGGAATTTGCATTCAGATAAACTACCTGGCCCTTTGTTGCCTCTCTCCGCCTGCTTAGTTCAGCTAGAATTTATCTTACATATATGTGTATTTTATTTTAATAAAGTAATTTCAGTTTAAAATCCATTTTAAATATTATCTGCAAACTTCTTTAAAATATATCTAAGCAAAACAGTCTTGTCCTCTATATACCTTAAGAAAAACATGGTTCCAAATGGTTTAAGCCCTGTAAGGGACTGTACACTGACCCCCTTTGTATCCAAATGATTTGTGTGCAACTGTGTACACATGACTGAGTCACGGCTACTCAATACTGGGCACATAACATCCACTTCAACTTTAATTTTTTTCTGGGCATAAAAGGGTGCTGAAGTCAGAAACTAAATAATGGTGTAGGAGCCTACACTAGCTCCCCCAACCAAGCTTCAGAATATATTCTTATTGCAAAAGGGAATCTATATCTAAGATATGACTCAAAACCGATGGCCTTTGTTAGGTCAAACAAAAAACATGCATCAGGGGGTCAATTAAGATAGATGAACAGTCTATCAGTCTGTGAAGTTGAGCTGGTTCATTAAGGATTATTCGGAAGATGGACGTGGGCCCAAACTGCATTCCTGCTGTCTAGTGAGTCAGGATTCCCTCAGGTAGACTGGGATGGGCTCCGAGGAGGACTTTTTGAGAAAATTTTCTTTCCCTCTTGAGGCTAAATGTCCCTTGGTATCCGTCAGTCATGGCGACATGAATGGATGAATGGGTGTGGGGGGAGGCTGTGGTTTGTATCTGCAGGTACAATCAGAGCCTTTCAATTATCTTTCTGCACCAATAGGCAGATAGGCAAGGGAAACACAACCTTGACCTTGAATGTCCTTTCACTGTTTACAGAATGACCCTTCCCCTGGGTGGGAAAGCTAGAAAGTTGCTTCATTTTTGTGACTTTTATGGCTTTG
The DNA here is from genome assembly GCF_030020395.1 of Manis pentadactyla. Lineage (NCBI taxonomy): Eukaryota > Metazoa > Chordata > Mammalia > Pholidota > Manidae > Manis > Manis pentadactyla. Next base: position 19,837,321 of record NC_080036.1, read on the forward strand.
ATGGAAGGATGCAAGGAGGGAAGGAATAAGGGAGGAAGGAAAAAAGAAGGAAGGGAGGGAGCAAGGAAAGTTTTAAGAGCTACTATTAAAGTATTAAATCTTCAAAAAGTGTCTTCTATGGTATCTCTAAGACATGTATGCCTAATATGGAGAGGAGCACCCTTAAAGAGAAGTCTGTGTACACCAGGTGAGCCTCTAGTTTACAGACAGAGTGGCCTCCACTGCACCCAGCTAGTGTCTCTGCCCTGCCCCCATCCCATTTGTAGGGGAGACAGGGTTGCAGATGTTTGGTATATTCTCGAATTTCTAATGTTCTCTTCTTCGAAGTTCTAAAGCTAGTTCAAAAGATTTTACTGAAATGACTCCACCTTTACCCAATCTCTATTAGATTTGGGGGCAAAGAATGCCTCTTGTCCCCCAATAGCTTTCCAAATACAGTCATCTGTTTTGTTTTCAAAGCACCAGCTCCACTCCAAGCCCTGATGGCCTTAGCAGGGAACCCTGTCCTCCAACCCTACCTGACTCCCTTCAGCTCCTCTGCTACAAGTTTTGCTTGCTTTGTGGATGACTCTTTATTCCTCTAATTCCTTCTTCCCCAGGCCGGCTTCCACCATCCCTTACACATCAGTTTTAACCTGGCTTCCTACGGGAACTCTCCACAGCCCCCCTCAACCATGCTTCCCTGGTTCCCTGAAAGATGACCCCTAATGCTTCAGGTGCAACTGCTTTTGGATTGCCTGGTTCCTGCTCTGTGACTTCAGGCGCCATTTCTGTCATCCCACCACCTAGCACATTACCCATGGTAGGTGCTCAGTAATCTTCAACGAGAGCAAAAGAAAGAGAAACAAGGGGAGAGACTGAGGAAGGGAGGAATGTCAGAGGAAGGGCAAGAAAACCTATCACCACATAGGTATTCCTAATTTGTCATTCTTTCTAACTTGCCACTCACCCCCTCTTTCCTTTCTCCTCTATCTTCTCCTCTTCACAGAAACACCAAAATTAAAACAAAATTAAACTCATCCCTGGCTCAGTGTGCACCCCAATTTTATCCTTCTTTAAGAAAAAAATTTTTTTTTTGTCATTCTGAGTCCTGTCTCCACAATTTGAATATATTTCTTTCTTTAATTAAAGTATTGTTGATATACAATCTTATGTTGGTTTCAAATGTACAACACAGTGGTTCAGCGGTCCCCATGTTATTAAATCTCCAGCCCCTCTAATGTGGTTACTATCTATCAATGTAGAAAGATGTTACGTCAAATACGTTTCAAAGCCAATTTACTCAACAACCTTGAAGGATCGTGTCTATCTCACACACATCTCAAAATACGTTTCATTAAAATACAATTTTTTTCACTTAAGTTTTGAAAATCTTACAAAATTTTTCTTAAGTCATGAAATAATTCCATCTTGACAGTGGCTTTGCAAAACTAATGAAGGAAGGACACTAGAAACACTACTATTTGGGTGTGCAGATGGAGATGAAGCATATCTGGGCAAAAAAAATTAGAGAAAATGTGGTCCTTGGATAGTTAGACATTTTATAATTTTATTTCATTCATAACTACTGCTTGAGGTATCAACTTATTTCATAAAATGATGTCAGTCCTATTTGATAAAAAGAAGGCTTGACCCCAGGGGATGTAGAAATTGGAACAAAGATCTGTTAAGCCCCTTTAGGACATTTCCTGTAGGATTAAAAAATCCCAAGCTGTATAGTGCTGTAGAGGAGCATTATACTACACATAAACCAGATAAAAATCTTTCAAAGAAATTTTCCACTGCTTTCAATAAATTTCCCTTTTTTTGTGTAGAGAAATCAAGAAGATTACAGAATAAGAGAGACTATAATTCCAAAGTATTACAGAGAATAATACAGGTTCATCTGCATTATTGTTATCTTTCACTTCATCAACCTTAGTTCCAGGACAGCAGAGCTCCAGAGCAGGACAAGAAATCGAGTGTAGATTCATTCATGCTGAGAGATTTCAAAAGTTAGAATTACTAAGGCTGGGCTGGAAAATAAGAGAGATTTACTTAGCCATTAAAGATATGTACTGGGCAGTAAAACTGATAGATCCTTATTACATTGTCCCATAAGAGACAGGGCCCCTCAGAGTAGTTAATGCTAAGGAAATTTAAAGCAAGTTATAGGAAATACTTCTTCACCTGGTAGAATTCATTCTGAGGAATTTGCTGCCCCAGGCAGTCATAAAATCAATCACTGAGTTGGATTTCTTCAAAGGGGCAGGATAATGACCCACCCTTCTGGCTAGTTGAGGGAAGAAGAATCAATTTGCCTGCTTCTAGGAGATCACAGTTGATTACAAGTGGGGTCAGCAAAAAGATGTCCCTCACACTTGATCAAAATAATTAAAAAATGTTTGCCCATGTTCACAAGTCCTAGAAAGAAAGTGGAAATAGGGTGTAAAGCTGAAATGATCTGATCCAATATGACAAATGTTTTTTGACAGGGACAAAAAATTCAACAATGCAAAAATCAATTCCAGGAACCAATGATAGATGTTCCGAAAATATTTTTTCATACAGGCATTTTTTTAATGGTAATATACATATTACCCAATGCTTTTGTTTTTCATCTGATTCCTAACAAGCATTCTTGGAGTACATCTGCCAAACCTAAAAACAGTTAAGACACATGACTGTCTTTTGCCCAATGGAGAGGACGTACAGTCAGAAGGGTTGTGAATGCATGGGAAATGTTACAGGGCAATGTTAATTTTGAGGTTATCATGGTAAATGTCAATAATAAATTCCTTGGATAAAGTCATCGTAGTTTAAATTCAGCTTCTTTTCTGTAAGTTACCCCACCTCTTTAACTTATTTTTCTTGACAATGCAGTGTAGTCTGTAGGACTTCACTTAATGCTACTACAGATGCATCTAAAGCAATACAGATACTACAAAAGCAATATTGCACCTTTGACATTCTAATTTGTGAGCTTCAAAAGAGACACTGAAAAGGCATTTCAGATACAGTCGGAGCTCAGATTTTCATTGGGAGACAAAAGAAAGTCACACAATCTATGAAAAAGAAGTTTTAGCTTTAAAAAATTATAAAACAAAATCCTAAATAAGTAATAATGAAATCTAGTATTTGGATTTTAATAAGGTGTAGCAGTGCTGATAAGGCATCCTTGTCCCCTCCTGCAAACCAGGAAGTGTTACCAACTTTCAGGGACTTTGACCTGTCTAGCTCCATTACCCATTGTCAATGGAAAAGCAAAAGTAAACATAAAAGGTGTCTGGAAGTGCTTCTGTGGGAAACTGCCATAATTCACAACAGCAGTTGTAATTTGATCATTAGAACATCTTTATTTTCATAAGCACATTCTACTAAAGCACTATCCTGAACAAAAAATTAGAAAGACGAGAGCACATATCTCAATGTTAAGGTCAGAGGAATTTTCTGTCTTCGCCATGCACTGTTAGGAGCCTTACCAGGCATTCCTGGGTCAGCTCACCTCACTGCTGCCTCACCTCGTGGAGGGCACAGTCCTTGGAGCCAGACGCGTGGGGTCCAGCCCTGGCTCTGCCTCTCATAAGCTGGGTCATCTTGGGCAAATCATTTCACTCCCCTTGCCTCAACATCCTCATCTGCAAAACAGGTAGAACAGTATTTACTAATACACCGTAGGGCTGTTGTAAATGTGAATTAATATAAAGTAACCAAAACTGTGCCTGGCACATAATACGTGCTCAGATGTTATTTTCCTTCAATTCCCAGAAAGCATGGCGTTTGAGGGAAATCGTCTTTCCCCTGAGAGAAAGAGGGACAGGGGAGGTCATCTCCTCTTTTCATGGATTTAGGGGTAGATGTGGGAGGAGTTCATACTGTTAGACTCTCGCCCCATTCTGGCCCCTACCTTTCGGATGCCCCCAGGCCCACAGGGTTTCTCCTTAAATGCTGCACTCCACAACCCAGTAGGTTTACTGCCTCCTCACAGTCCTCGCTTCTGCTCTTCCCTCAGCCTGGAATAGCGGCCTTGCCCTCCCACCCTTGCCCCCCACCACCAGCCCATCAGACCCCGACTTGGCTCACTCACTCATCCATCAGCCCTCTGCTTGGATGCCATCACTTCTGAGAACTCCTCGAATCTGAGTTAGGCGCTCCTCATGCACTCACTCCCCACCCCCCAACTTCCATCGCCATCTTTCATGATCTGTTTACTTTCTATATGCGTCAGTTAGCCCCACTTGGCAGGAAGGTGGTCTCGCTCATTCTCCACTGATCCCCACCGCTGAGCTCCATTTCTGACACACTCTTCAAAGACCTGAATGGATAAAAGAAACAACCAAGACAAGGAGGAAAGCCTGGCCCTACACAGGACCGTGTTTTCCATTTGCATGTGCCTTTACTGCACAAAACCACCTGTTGATGAGTGTCTGCTCAAATGGAACGGATGTTTTGATCACCATATTACAAAAAAGCCAGTATTGGAAATTGTGGAAATTGTGTGGAACTAATTGGCTTATGCCTTATAACACCAGTACTGGGAAAATCTATAATGCAGTCTGAACTGGGAAAATTTTGAAACAAAGTAAAATGTTGACAAATTCTTTGTGGCTTATTTGGTCTGAAAAGAAAGACTCAAATGGGGGTTGCAGTTTTTTATATGAGGCTAAACTTAATTGCTCAATCGTATTGCAGAGGGCACACTTATCTTCTATAATAGGCAAAACAGAATTAATCTTGTAATCTTCTGAGTACATAAGCATATATTTGGCTTTGTGATGGGTGATCAGAATGGGAGAAACAATAGATGAAGCAATTAGAAGGCAAGCATAGTGAGATAAAGGACTGATTCAGGGGGTGCACCCTCCCATTTCACCCATACCTGAAAGATGCAATTAATAGAGGCAGAAGCAACCCAGATGGATGATTCAGCTCTTTATTTCTCTTGTGAATGCAGGTTGAATCTACTTTTAGAAACATATGATAACAACTATAAAAATAACTAGCATATTATTTATGTGTGCGTCCATTAGCTCCACTTGTCAGGGACGTGGTTTAGCCCATTCTCCACTGCTTCCCATCATTGAGCTCCATTTCTGACACTCTCTTCAAAGTAATAACCAGCATATAACTAGCATGTAAGCAGGAGCTGTATACAGAACCTCTGCTATGTGCTGTTCCTGCATTATGCCAATTAATCACAAGAATCCTTGAGGTATGGAATGATTATAACAATACAGATGAGTAATTTGAGGCTAAGTGATCAAGAAATATGCTCAAGGTCACACAGCTAGCAATCAGCAGAGCCAGCTTTCAAGCTATTGGTCATTTCATTAGAGAGTTTTTCCTCTTAGCTTCTAGGGTACACCACCACCCTCACCCCAACTCAGATATTGAGAGATAGTGAGGAAAGCCTGAGCTCTGGAATCCAAACACTCACATTAATTATCAGTGTGAGTAGATCACTCCATCTCTGTTTTATCATTTATTATATGAGAATAATATTACTTCCTCTGCCTGCCTTCCAAAGCTCCCATAATAGTCAGGTGAGATGGTTTATATGCAAGAACTTAGGAAACAGGAATGTGCTGTACAAATATCAGTTGGTAGTGTTTGTTTACAAACAGTCTATTGGTGGATTTGTATGAATTTAGTTGGAATTTAGGGAGTATTTTATACAACACAGTTGAAAATGAGTTCTACCCAAACCAGATGTGATAAATGAATGAAGATGCTGGGCTTTGCCCATACAGACAAAACGGATGTGATTCAGAGGAGAAAGTGGCTGTCCTATAACCATGTACTCCAGGCTTAAGGAAACAGTAATTGGCACGTACAGAAAAGTAAGACATTAAAGACCAGGTTCCTCTCCTGAATACAGCTGTGCCTGGGATCCAGCACCACTTACAGATTAAGAAAAGGTAAATCCATCTGAATAATAGGGATTTCCTAGGGATTAAAAATGATCTTATCTGAAGAAAAGACCAACATCTCCATATTTATCTATTTGGAGAAGACAGACAACTTACAAGGTTTTAAATTTTTGTTTTATAGCCCACACATCTTCCCTCCAATATATTTTTTATAAAATATGGAAACGTAAAAGATGATACCTACCTCTAGTACATTTGCAAAGCTCTGGAAAAAATACAGTGTTATAGAGAAGAAGGTAACTTAAGATCGAATTTCATCTCTCAAATTTTTCCACCTGTCCTTAGCATCATAACTCTACTCGCTTTCCACATAAAATAACACCCTTGACTATAATAATTTACACTTTTCTGCATTTGTTGAGTACTGAAACATACAGTCAAGTACTAGAATAGGAATCTGTAATTTTTCTCCATTTAGCATCCATTCTGCCTTTATGGAATAGCAGCTCAATTTTACACCACTCCTTTTCTCTATTCTCAGTCCATAAGATTTAAATGGAGCTGAATCCACCTGTTGTTTCCAGTGGTTGGAAGGTAACCTAAGCCTGACCAATCAAGACAATGATGACATTTTTCATGGCCAGGCATGTGACCCAATCAAGACCTCTGGGTATCAAGACCCTGGAATGTTTGATGTAACAACTGAGAAAGAAGCTACACTGGTTAAGATACAGTCTTTGAGGTGCCAGTAGCCATCTTTGCTGCCCCTTGAAGAGAATCTACTTGAGGATGAAGTCAACAAAAAAAGAAAGCAGAGCTAAAAGATAAAAAGTAATTTCCTAGGGGTGTTATGTGCACACTTATCTCTCCCCCTGCTCTTCCCCATCATGTGAGCTAATTCATTCGCTTTTTGATTAAATTAGTTTCTAGTGAGGTTCTATTAATTGCAACTGAAAGTAACCCACTCATCCAAGGAGATTTAGCAGATGTGCGAAGTCTCTATGGATTACATACAATGTCTATCAGGACTCTGATAGACTTTCAGCAATAGAATGCAGAGATAGAAAGGGAAGATTAGATTTTTCAGCAATAGAAAGAAGTAGAGATAGAAAGGGAAGTTGTAGAACTGGATTTACTCTTTTTGTTTCATTTTCCTTCTCTGTTCTTGATCTTTCCAGATGCTGAGTAATCGTAAGAACAAACATTCATAAATATACAAGCATTCCTCCAATCATATGTTTTTGGTAAAAAATTACTATCCTCATTGTACCAACTAAGGAAACCAAAATGAAAGAATTGTTTTCAGTGTTTCAACAGATGTACAAGCACTGGAAATATTAAGTTGAGCCTCAGTGTAACACCTTGTAGATGTTAACATATGTTGTATTTTTATCAACGTAAAAATCTAGAAAAAGCACCCTGATTAAGAGTCAAATTATGTTCCTCAGCCTGCCATTGAAAGGTTGTTGAAACTTGGAGAATCACCTAATGATTCTTTCACACCAAGAGATGCCAGTGAAAATGAAGGAAACAAATTAGCTTGTTCTCTAGCAGGTCTTGAAAATTAGAACTTTGGATTTTAGTCCCAGTGTCACCAGTGACTGGATGCATGAGCTTGGGCATATCATGTATTCCTCTGGACATCTACAAAAGTAAGTTAATGACACTCAAACTTTAGCTTATCTCAGGTACATTTTGTGGGGGACAAATGAGAAAATATATTTGAAATGAGTTGTGAAATTTAAGGTTTTAGGTACATGCAATAGGTTCCTGCATCTAGTGTCAGAAAAAAAAAAGGAATTCACATTTGCCTGAGTAACATAGAGAAAACTTCCTTCATCATGATATTACAGGATATGGCCTGGAAATCCCCTAAGCCACAACCAGAAAACAAATCTGGCCTGGGGTGGGATAGAATAAAACAAGTTAAAAATGCACCAAGGTTATCATTCTTCATTCATTCTTGATGATTTATGCCACATGTTCTATAGCTCAGCAATATTTTATGCCATCCACTCCCATATAGAAAAGAGTTATCCACTGGAAAAATAACAGTAAATATAATACAAGTATAAAAAGAGCTGGGTTGTACCTCTAACTACCACTAGTTTATTTTGTGACATAGGACACAGTTACTGATAGCCCTATTTTCTTGAATGGATTGAATTATACAGTGTGGTGGACATCACTTGTGCTTGCCAACATCTGCCTTTCCTCTCCTCTTAGATGCATAGAAGACTATATTTCTCAGATTCTTTGTAGTTACACTTGGCCAGGTGACTAGTTCTGCCCAAAAAGATATGAGCAGAAGAGCTACATGTCACTTCTGGGCATGAGACCCTCTAGTACTCACTTCCCCTGTGATGGCCACAGAAGAGCCACTAATTTGAGAACATCTAGTTATAGATGGTAAAGCCTGAATCATCTTGGCCCTTGAGTGGATATACGAACAGAATCCCCTCACTGAGTTGCAATCAGTATGTAGCGTGAACAAGAAAGAAGTCTTTGTTTTGTTAAGCAGCAAATATTTTAGTGGTAATTTGTTATAGCAGCATAGCCTGGCTTATCCTAATACAAAAATTTCCATTTTTTTCTTTCAGCTCCCACTTGCTACAATTGCTATGTATAAAATGGATTTAGAGCAGAAAGAAATGATGAACCCCACAGATATGCTAGGATATTTTTCTTTATAAATTGTAGGGAAAGATAGGAATAAGGAGAGGCCTATGGAGTTTCTCTGCCCTCAGGAGGGGGCATTCTACAAGATTTCCTTGGATATGTCTTTCCATTTCTCCCACCGGGACTTTTTAAAGAAAAACAATTAAAATGTGTTTTATTTTGCTGAGTAGCAGAAAAAATGGATGTCAAATGTGAATGATGTCTTAATGTGAAAGTATAGAGAATAGAAATGTAGATTTACTATAATTAGACATTGTATTTATTTATTTATTTGCAGATGTGTCTCAAGGGACTTGAATAATAAGTACATTTAATAAATCTAGTAAGTAGTATCCTATCCCTGAATATGCTCACTATATCTTTACTCTCAAAATTCAGGAATATGTTCAAACTAGGTAATGCATAGTAAATTTTATGTTTTCATGTTTTTGCTTTTGTTTTTTTGTCAGTCAGAAGACCATTCAAGGAAAATACCAGAAGTCTGAGGATGTGTTTGTAGCTAAAGAGAAAGATATTTTCTCCACTTTATGAGAAAGATATTTTGTCTACTTTATCCAAAGTCTTACATATGTTTTATTGACACATAAGCCCTAGATGTCTATCTAAAATATAACTGGATTCACTTGAAAAGAGTCATTTTCTTAGCAAATTCCAAAATCTGCAAATTAACATGACTAATAAATTAAACACAATATCTAATTATAGCAAATCTACATTTCTATTCCCTACACTTATACAATGGAAACACATAACATGAGTAAGGGAGGGACCAGTGTAATTCCAGTCCCCCACCAGGTTTCTTCTCCTCTACCTCACTGTGAGTGAGAGAGGGATAGGAGAAAAAGCTGGCAAAGTGAGAAGGGTTAACAAGATTAAGTGAAAGAAGAAAAGAATACACAGGGAGGCTCATGTGATTTCAAGCATGGTCAAGTCAAGACGACGCACCAAGCGATGAGCAAGAGAACCACTTCTTGACTTGACTTCTCTTTAAATAGCCTTTAAAATTACTGGTCACACTATTTTTGCAATGGCCCAAGTAGCTCAAACCTCAGAATTGCAGCTAAGAGGTTTGCAGAACATACCAAGGTCACTTTGAGTGATGCACAGAGGAGCTTCCAAATGCATTAAGAGAGACAAGTCAGAAGGCAGAACCAAAACTGGACAGAAGGCCACATGGAGCCAAGAGAACAGTAGTATGAGTGTCGAGCATCTTCTTCAGAGTCCAGACCTGAAGACTATAAATGTGTCAATGCTACCTTTATCCCTTCTCACCAGGCCCTCCTAGGGTAGCAGAGAAATCCACACTCTAACCTTACTTCTTGACTCTACATTTTCAGGAAATCCCGCCATACTGCACATGGGTAAAGAGAGGGAGTTCCGTGTGAGCAGGAAAGTGGTCTCACAATGTAGGAAACAGGAAAACTTATCATAAGAAAAGTAGGTAACAATTTTGAAGTGCTTACTACACACCAGGAAGTAAGCTGAATATTTTACATGCCTCGTCTTTTTAAAAATCCTATTTCATACTATTCACTTAATTTATAGGTGAAGAAAATGAGGTTCCAAAGGATTAAATGGGCTATTTAAGTACTCATAGTTAGTTGGTAAATGGGAGAGGTGGGATTCTGAGACAGATTATCTGATCAAAAGCCAGCCCCAGCCACTTGTCACACCAGAGAATAGGGTCAAGCCACATTTCCCCCAAGTTGCTCCCACTAACTGTTGGATGCCGTGCATTACTCATACCTCTCAGCTGAGCGATTGGTCTCATTCTCACCTATGAATACCTTGAGTATGTCAGTCTGTAGAGATAACTTGTGTCCCTCCATTAACCCTTCACGTTTCTTGATAGGTTGTGTCTACCCAACCCCAAATCTGCGTTTTAGCTACTATAAACAGAGAGACTTGCAGAGATAGCTCCAATAAGTATCCCTTTATAAAAGCTTGGCAGATGTTCCAATGAACAAAACAGAATAGACACCAAGTGACTCATAGACACTAAGAAGTAACTAGTGGTTACCAAGAAGAAAGGGTTAGGGTGGGCGGATGGGGTGTGTGAGAGGGATAAAGGGGTACAATAATTCATAATTACAATATAAGTTTGTCATGGGGATGGTAGTATAGTATGGAGAATATAGTCAATGCTTCTGCAATATCTTTCTATGTTGACAGAGAGGGGGTGAGGATTTAAATATATGGGTAACTGCTGAACCACTGTGTTGTACCTTTGAAACCAGTATAGATAGTGTATCAATGATACTTCAATAAAAAGAATTTTTAAAGTAAAAAAATAGAGAACAAAATAAACGACCTTGCCTAACCAGATACTTAAATGGACTCGCAAGTATTTCATAGTTGAAGAGTGGTTCACTGGCACATAGTAACAGCAGTAAGTATTTGTTGAATGACTGAACTTTTAATAATTAAAGAGATTCTCTCTCAGAAGCACTTTTCCATGAAACTACTTTTAAAGAGGCTATAAAAATAGGGAAAGAAGCAAAAGGCTACAAATTAAACTATTTATTAATTTTACGTATTCATTTTAATTCATACACTCAACAACTATTTATCAGTTTTGTAGTCAGTCCCAGACGCTGGGCGACTTACTTCTTAGGAGTGTGCTAGTTGTCGATTGCTGTGTAACAAATTGACCCAAACCTTGGCAAGTTGAAAAACAACAAATGCTTATGTTCTCAGTTTCTGAGAGGCAGGAATCTGAGAAGGGCTTGGCAGGTACTTTTGGGTCAGGGTGTCTTATGAGGTTCATTCAAACTCTTGGCTGGAACTGAGGTTAATTTACGACTGACTGGTGCTGAAGAATCAGGTTACAAATTCACTCTCCTACTTGTGGGCAGGCCCCAGGTCTTCACTGGCTCTTGGCCCACTTCAGTTCCTTGCTGTGTGGGCCCTTCTGTAAGGCTTCCCAGAGCTAGACCGAGACAGACAGAGAGAGAAAGAGAGAGGAAGAATGCACACAAACCAGAAACCACAATTGACTTTTTATTACCTTGTCTCCAAAGTTGCTCTACGTCACTTCTGGGAATTAAGCTCCATCTTTCAAAGAGAGGCACATCAGAGAATTTATGGATATAATTTCAAACCCATGGAGGAGGGTTGATTAGATAGGAAACTGTTAAAATCTTCATATACCTTTTTGTTTGACTGATTGCAATTAACATGCTATTGTGTATCTTAATTTTCTATTAATAAACTAATAATAGCCATGTGGTTGGTATGGGAAGGGAGATACTTAGACAGGAGTCCAGGTGGGGAACTTCCTCTCCTTTCTCACCCTCTCCATTAGGAGACCCAGAAAGTGTCAATCCCTCATCAAGATACCTTGTGTCTTTAGGTGAAGGATGTCATTTTCCATTCATGTGTCAAGGTATTGCATCAACCTAAAGTTCTAGCTGGGCATCTTTTTTTTTTGAGAGGGCATCTCTCATATTTATTGATCAAATGGTTGTTAACAACAATAAAATTCTGTATAGGGGACTCAATGCACAATCATTAATCAACCCCAAGCCTAATTCTCAACAGTCTCCAATCTTCTGAAGCATAACGAACAAGTTCTTACATGGTGGACAAATTCTTACATAGTGAATAAGTTCTTACATGGTGAACAGTGCAAGGGCAGTCATCACAGAAACTTTCGGTTTTGCTCATGCATTATGAACTATAAACAATCAAGTCAGATATGATTATTCGTTTGATTTTTATACTTGATTTATATTTGAGTCCCACATTTCTCCATTATTATTATTATTTTTTTAAATAAAATGCTGAAGTGGTAGGTAGATGCAAGATAAAGGTAGAAAACATAATTTAGTGCTATAAGAGAGCAAATGTAGATGATCAGGTCTGTGCCTATAGACTAAGTATTAATCCAAGCTAGACAAGGGCAACAAAACATCCACGGATGCAGAAGATTTCTCTCAAAACAAGGGGGGTGAGGTTCTAAGTCTCCCCTCTGTTGGTCCCCAATTTCTCTCCTGATGGCCCCCCTGTGTCTGTGCCTGTCTTAGGTTGTTCCTCCCTTGAGGAATCTTACCCCGTCTCTGGCTAACCAGTCATCTTCCGGGGCCATACAGGGAAATGTAAAGTTGGTGAGAGAGAAGCAATATTCTTTGAAAAGGTTAGCTTTTTACTTCTTTGCAGATTTATGCCCTGTGGCTTCTATGCCCAGCATTTGTCTTGAGGTATCTTTACCACTTGGAGGAATTGTGATACTCGGTAATTTTCTATATGAGGCACTAATTCTTCTAAAGGGTTGTAATTAGGAAGGAAGAAGAAAAGCCATAGAAGTAGCAGATGGAAGAAAACATGGGAAGATTGATTATTTCTTTGACATATCTTCTGGTAGAGTAACATAAGCATGTATAGGTTTTAAACTACTAATTAAATTGTGCACATACATTAACATAATAGGAATACAGCTACATAACAAAAGCAGACCTACAATTATCTCCAGTGAAACCAAGAAAACCAGTTAGGTACCCTAGGCATTTGTGAAAACTTATCAATGATATGATGGATATTGTCTAACCGAATTTGAATAGTTTGAGAAAAATCAGACAAATTAAAACAACACATTCCTGGGAACTGTTCACATCCCATGTGTTCTTTTAACTGTAGATAGTCTATAGTCGCAAGATTTTGGAGCGCTGCAACTTGCACTTCTCCTAATTCTTGGTTGAGTTCCGACAGTATAGATCCAGTCAAATTTGTTGTTTTCCTGTATGCACAGGCCATTTAGCTGGGCATCTTAATAGCTCAAAGAGAGTGGGGAAAATTCAATATCACACAGAAAAGACTATCAGAAAAGGTCATCAGGGAACCCAGAAACTGCCACAGAAATGTATGTCCCAATGAATTTTCAACATTCCAATTCATTTACCTTCTAATGGTCCGTGTTTTGTCCTGTTGAACTGTTCAGCAGATTCAGATTTTCACCACTGTCCTTCCCATCAAATAATGAATTCTGAAGCAGAATTTCCATCTGTTGGTTTAGAGAATGCAGCATCTCCTCTCTGCACTGAAATCAAGTTATCCTCACCTTTCAAAGCCCAGAGTACCACTTCATCATCAGCAATGTGGAAAGCCACAAATCAATTAAACTTGCCTTGAATTTATGAGTACTCATGAATTGCACTTACAATGGTTTTACAAAAATGATGGTAGCACAAGGTTCTCAAAAGCACACAAGTAGGGGAATGGCACATCTGGGGTCAGTGACACCTACTCCTTTGGTCCTGTCAGTGACTCAAGCTCAGCTCTTCATTTTGTTTCCACAGGCCCACTGCCCCATTAACATTGCAATATTCCTTGTCACTTAAAACCTCATGCAGGTTTCTGAAGAGCCCTGGGTGACTAAGAAGGCCTCAGGTTGGAATGCAGCCTCTGTAATCCGCTCACAGGGGTAGAGAGGAAACAAGTCGAGAGAGGGTTACAAATACAGCCAAGCAGCTAAATTTTGCATTTCGTTTTCTGCTTTAAAATCTCCATTGGCTGCACATCTGAGAAGGCTTAAGAACATAATTTATTCCATATTAAGTTCCCAGTAATTTATGCCCACTAAATTGGCGACATAGGAAGAATTTTTTCATTGACTACCATGGAAGATTATTAAGGGCCATTTCATGCAAGTAGAGACAGCACGGGCAGCCATACTCTATACAATAGGACATGCAAAGCAACCCGAGTTTTAAATTAAAATAATCTGTATCTTTTTAACTGAAAAATTTATAATTTCAGGTTTTGGGTAATTGCCCCTTCACACAAAAATTCTTCTCTAGGTAGTCCAACTCCAGGGCACACTTTGGCTTTTACACACCCTCTTCCACAAACCAGGTAAAACCAAGAAAGCCTTATTTCTATAGCTCATTCTACTTCCATATGTTTTTTATTTCGGATTTATGCCAAGGTAATAGCTCATTGCTCTGATATGCTTGCTTTCTTGACAGGTAAATATTAACTATTTGTTCTCAGCTTTACCTTTCTCAACAAGGAATGGTATTTGGTATCAGCTCTTCCTTTGTTTTGTCCTTTGAATGGAAAACAGGTTGGACTTACATGCACAAAGCCAAGCCAAAACAAAGTAGGAAATATGTTCCGTCATTTATATGAAAACTCCCAAATGGCTAGATATTTAGTGGCTATTCTAATGATTAATGTTTTTTTTATTTTCCTCCCATTTTTTTATCGCATTTACTACAATCATGGGCTGAGGACTATTATTTGTAATTATTCCATAATGATGTAATCGTTCTTCTTTCCCTATTATTTCTCAGAAATATTTGCATTGAGAATATTAAACTGATACATTTATTGTCATAATTATTTAGATTCAGCATGTGGTATGCGGGCATGAATGTTAATTCTTCAAGGTGGTGGGGGGTACTATACTAGCTCCCTGTCAGAATCTCAAAGTGAAGTCTCCACCTCCTCGTAGAATCACCAGCAGGCAGAAGGGCTGGCATTGACCTAAAGCTGATTTTTTATCATGTGCATGTGTGTCTTCCAATCCCATCTGAATCTCTCATTATGGGCTCTCTGGAATCATATTTTAATATTGCTAATAAATAAGACTGCTTCTGTCCTTGCCCTGGAGGTTCACAGCCCTCAACGTTTTTGCCTTTCTTTGGGTCATAGACTGGTGGTTGGATGATGTTTGTCAGTACGTCAGCTGTCTGGACAAAGGCTGGCATCCCTGAGATGATTATCAAGGCTAAAATGACCTTCTCTTCTCAAAGCTCTAAACTTCTTCACTGAAAATGTGTGCTGCTCCCTAGAGCTGTGAACCATAGTATAAGCATAGTGCTCAAAAACGTATTCTATTTTGATGAATTCCTTTGCAATGAATTCTAAAAGGAGAATTCACAAGAGCCATAAGGTGGTGGGGAGAAAATTTTTTAAGGGAGAACGTATTTAGAAAATAAGAATGAGAAGACATCTTGCCACTAAGTCAGTGGGAATTTGAAATTGCTCCAAGCCAAGGAGCCAATAGACTGGCTGAAACATAAGGTAGAATTCAGAGGGAGCTGATCATGTTTTGATTTCATTTTATGCTTTTCTTCATGCTTGTTTCCAGGATCTAATTGGTTTCTATGTTGGAAAATGTTAACACAGAGCAGCAGTGCAAAGGGAGGGCATCAAAATATCTTAGATTAATTCCTCGCCCTGCATAGATCTTGTTCTTTCCCTGGGCAAGTGGCCATAAATTACTAACTTTTAGGAATCCAGATTATTGGTATTCCTTAGGTCATGGAAGTTACATGGAAGCCACAGGAAGATGTCTTCTTAAGCACACTTTAATCCAACTGAGACAGTATCTTTGCCAATGTTCAGACGATACAGAGAATGACGAATAACAACAACAAAAACAAAACACACCACAAAGTTATGTTTTGGTCATATGAGATTATACTGTGACTCTGAATCACAGAAAGACCCATACCGAGAACATGGTTGAGACTTACTATCATGCTGAGAAGTAACTAAAGCAACAAATTGGACAACATTGGCTTGAAGCCTCTCCTGCAGTGTTTCTCAAACTTGTGGCACTTGAGTTTCATGCAGGTGACTGTCCCAGGTCAAGACAAAGGACACAGTATGATGTCTGTGGCGCTCATGCCCTTCTCTTCAACAGGTGGTCCCACTGTAAAGAGCTCGTTTTTATAAGAACTAGTTTGAATTGTGATTGCTCTATCCAAAATGACAAACATGAAAAGATAGTCAGATGCTCCAGCTGTCATTAAAAGACAAATTAAAAACTGATTTTCTTAAACCTGCATCATTCATTCAGGATGCACTGAGAGCTTGTTCTGTGCCTGGTGCTGTGCCAGGGACTTAGAACAGAAGTGAATCAGCTAATCTCTCAGCCTCCAGGGAGCTTCCAGCCCCAGGGGAGAGAGAGACATATAAAACTAACCGAAACAGTGTGGTTCATCTGTTCTGATAGAAGTGCAAGCACTGAAGAGGAAGCTAACAGTACCAATCATTTTGGCATGAATGCAAAGTTAGGACTACATTCTGGCAGGATTTTTTTTTGGTCACAACTCCATAGAGTAATCTCCTCTGATATTTCCACAACCTTGTCTACTTTCATAGGTCCTTCTCTCTGTCTTAAACATTCAGGTAAATGCCCAGCATACAAGGAGCTGAATTTTTTCCCTTTAGTAAGAAACTGAAGTGTGGCTCATCAGCTGGACTAAAAAGAAACTCTGTCCTCTTGGAAACGTCCTCAGATGTACTCCTCCCCCCATGAAAATGACAGGGAGACAGAAGAAGGCCCAGAGTTTAAGAACTGTCTGAGAACCCCACAGCTTCTTTTCACAAATCCCAATAATCTGAGGAGCAAGGATCTTGATTGTCCCCCAGAGGGATAAGAACCTGACCTGACCTACTTTACCTTTCCTCTCTGCATCTCCCCAGCTGGCGTTCCCATTTCCCTCTTGTCCCCATCCTCGCTGTGCCCCACCTCCCACATCTGAGTCCCAGATCAAATCACCTCCCCTAGGAAGTCTTTCCCAGGCAGTTTTCTGAGTAGGAAGGACCACTGTCACTTTCAAGCTTCCAAAGCTCTTTTTAACTGGAGCTTTATCATGTTTCTTGCCTCTTCCCCACAAACTTAAAAAGTCCTTGAAGCCAAGGCCCATGACTTTGTACCTACGAATGCCTTGTACCATGCTGGGAACATCCTACTGACTCAATAAGTGGATGTAAATAAATGTATAAGTGAGAAAGCTTTCATGGAGAACAGGAAAATAATCATTCTCCCCTCTCCTGCTAGACTCCTATAATCTTCATGCTAACTCGTGGTCCCACTCACCCTTCCACCTCCTCCTGACACCTCATGGCCCACTCCCCAACAGGAAGCTCTAAATGCAGACTGGGACTGGGGTATAACCAGGTGGGCACAGCTGATCTTGATTTGCAATATTCCCCCAGGACTGGCTGATCCGAACCAACCACCACTTTCCAGATGAGTAACGCGCGCACGAGTGGTTCCTTCCTACAAGTTGAGATTTGAATACTATTTGTCGCTCTGCTGCTGTGAATCAAAATAAGAAGTACACTGTTTTCCACAGTGGCCTTAAAAATAGTAGATGCTTAGCTTCATGGAGATGCCAAAGCCTCCTGGTGACTTCAACTTACACTGGGTCACCAAACTTTAACTTGTATTGGGTCACCAAATTTAACCCAGATTCCCAGTTTACTTTATTTTGGATTATTCCTTCTGTTTGGCTGAACGTATGTTCTCAGTTGGCTTTATGTATTTCCAGTGCCCCACTGATTCACCAAAGAGGAGAAGCAGAGAAAGTTGGGGCTGCCCTGCTTGTATGAACCGAGGCTGGCAATTCTGGTTTGAGTGAGTAGAACCAGGAGAACCAGTCTAAGCTGGTTTTCCAGAGGACAAGGCTTTTAACTCCTTAGCATCCCAGCATCTGGGTAGGTCCCACTCATCAAGAACCCTTTCCCAGCATGGCTTGCCTGTGAAGAGCAAGCAAAGGTCCTTCTCACAGAGGAGAAGACAACCCCAAGCAGCCAGCAAAACAGGAAAAACATCCAGGCAATCATCTGAGTATTTGTGGGGAGCTACACATGTGGCTCTGCACCAAATACAGGATAAAACATTTAGGTCTCTTAAGGAAGTGATAATCCTTCAGACCGTTATGAAATGGAAAACTGAGACAATTGGAGAGAGGTGGAGTACAGCTGCCTTCACATTCCTCACCCTTCAATCCACCCATTCCCCCTAAAGAGCAGATTCTTAAATCCAGACCCACTTTCGTACACAACCAGAATGGAATACTTTGTGATACTGATTTCATTAACAGAAAATCTGATACGCGATGTCCTTGGTTCAAACCCTGCTTCTGCTGCTGCCTAGCTGTGTATGACCTTGGGCATATTATTAACCTCTCTGTGCATCAGTGTCTACATATATAATATGGGGATAATGCAACTAATTGTGTTTTATGCTTGTTGCAAGAGTTAAATTTAATACATAAATAAATGAAATAGGAACATGCTGGATTACGCAGCTAAGGGGTTCTTCAGATAGGACATTAGATAAAAAACTGATGTTGCAGGTCTTAAAATTAAAAGTGATGGGATACAGATAGAATTATCCTCACAGTGTCCACCTGCTTCCACTTGCTTTGCCCAGGTCTACATAGTTAATATCAGGACAGCCACCATAGGTTTTGTTTGTTATTTGCTTCCTTGCTTTTTAGACAGATAAATAGATAAATAGAAAGATAGATATTTAAGGCAAGCAAGCAAAAAACTAGAGAGATAGACAGACAGATGGAGAGAGATTCTAAGGATTGTATTTTCTTAAATTCACTGAACGTGAACCTGTTTAACTTAAACCACCCTCACAAGAAAATTGAAAAAAAGAAAAATTAAAAAAGAAAATTAATAAGGATAGGTCAAATGCTACCCATGCCGATTTGGTAGGATCGTTAATGATTCTATCATTGTTATTACATAAAGCTGTTGCGCTAATACTCAACGCATAATCTCCTTTCCTAACTGAAATAAAAAAAATCAGTTCTAAAGTCTAATTCCTCATGAAATCTGCGAAAAGATATTGGAAGTAGATTACAAGGGAAAAGTGAGGAGATGCGTGCCCTGCCTTTTGTCCTGCTATTAGCACCTGCAGACAGGCACTTCTTGCGACAAGAATGGACAGCTCTCTGCTCTCTAAGAATGTTTTCCTGGGGTCCCATGAGGAAACAAGACTTCTCAGTAATAGGGAAGTTCTTCTTGTCATCAGTGTCTGTCCCCATCCTCACAAGGAGCACGTTGGAGTGTTTGAAATGTGTTTATTTTGATGTTGCCAATTGCACCGTTTGCCATGCATCAACTTGTGCTCATCCCCCAGCATAATTATGATCAAGTGTTGCCCCATATTATAGGTGCTTTCTTCTTTTTTTTTCCCTGTGTCCCCTCCCCTTACAAGTGCAAGTGCTCTGCTAATGGGCTTTCAAAGGGAATAATTAGCCTGCACATCTTTGGTGGGGACACATGATGCAGCAAGCGACACTGGTTCATCTCTGAAGTACAGAAAGTTCAGGGTCGTACTGACTCCAAGCTCTAGAAGCAGCAAATTGTGCCACAGAGGGGAACTGCTGGCCCACCTGCCTACTAGCTCTCATCTGAGTGGTCTGGGGCGTGACTGCAGGCTAGGAAACCCTTTCCTGGCTACCTGCTGACTGGGGCAGACCTTCAGGGAAGGGCACTGCTCTGTCCCAGAGAGAAGCTTCACTGAGCGCTCCAAGTAAGCCAGTTTCTCCTTTGAGGCCAGTCTGGGACAGAAGCTGCCAGCCCGGTTCCATCGCCCAGTTTCCCCAGCAGCATAAAGGAGACAGTAGTAGTACTGACATCTTGATGGTGTTGTGAGCATACAGAGATAATGCAGGAAAGGTGCTTAGTGGTGCCCGTCAGTCTTCCTATGTCTATTTTTCCTCCATGTCTTTCCCCAAAGAATCTTTCTATCTATTGGTAATCATCTTTGCTGTGCAAAAGTTAATACCCACGAAAGTCACTGCTGGGCAAAGCCTAGAGATGGAAAGGTCAAAACTGCAAGGAACAGGATTTTGTCAGGACTGGGGCATGGAGATGGGTGGCGGAAGAAGATGAAGAGCAGCGGAAGGGAACGACGTGTGCATGGCAAGCCCAGCCTTGGCTGCTTAGGCCCCGGGTGGTCATGCAATCGGCCTTGCTGACCCAGGGCGAGCAGAATGAAATTTTTGCCCATTACTCTAACTGCGCACTGAAGCCCTGTCTTCCTGTGTGCCACGTCTCCGCGCCACGCTGCAGAGCGAGGCAAGTGCGGGCCTGTTAGGTCCAGGGGGCGCCTATAGGTGCAAATAGAAGAACCCAGGGTTTCAGGCAGAGAAAACTGGGTCCAGATGCGAGGTGGGGGGGGGCGGGGGAGGCGGGTCCTGCTTTTCTCCTGCGCTCAACTGAGCCTTGAAGCAACACAGCCCCGAGGCCATCCAATCAAAGCCACTTTCCCCAGTTTTTACAGATAACACTGCCCTTCCAACTCAACCCCAACATGCTCGCTGCTGCAGAAGGCCATGAGAGCACCGGGCGGCAGGGAAATCCTCCCCACCCCATCCCCTGGTCACGCAAGAAAGGGAAAGGACTTGTTTTCCCAAAAGTGTAGTTGTAGGTGGCTGGGATTTGGAGTAGGGGTGCGCTCTAGCTTTCAGAACCACAGAGCACATGCTCGCTAGCGTTGCTAGATGCCTCCAAGAGTAGTAACTGCTTCTAAAGACAACCTGATGTCTACAAGCTCCGGGGGAAGCTGAAGATTCCCCGGGGAAAAGACATCAACTGGAGTCACATTGAGGCCCGTGGTGAATGCCAAGCTCCCCTCCCATGTCTTCCTCTCAGCATCCCCAACTCACGCGCGGACACACACACACACACACACCGGTTAGGTGAACCCCAAATTAAGACCTAAGGCTTCCTCACTGGGCGCAGAAGGCCAGGCCACCCGGTTGGTTCTTTCTCCCGGGAAGTGGTTGGTCTTCCTCGCTTGTTCTGCCCTCGAGTTTCAGCCACCACCAACCCTCCGCGCCCCCTGACAGTTCTTTGGAGCCTCACTGATTTCTGCCCCGCAGGGCGCTGAGCGGAGAGGCCAGCCCAGCGGGGCCGTGAACCACTCAGCCTTCTCAGACTGCCCCGCGTGGATGAGGGTGACGATGCCCGAGCTGGCAGGGTAGCTTCCGCGCCCGGTGCGCTAATCCCTGCAGCACCCTGGTCCCTCCCAGGGCCTGTGAAGCACTGCAGCCTTTAGTACGCGCCCCCTTCTCATTTCCTACCTCTTTAAACTAGCCCTGGGGATCGTATTCAGGGCGGAGGGGTGGGGAGATCAGCCTGGCCCTTCACACACTGTTCTCTCAACCTGCTGCTCTCCTAGCGACCTTGCCAAAGGCTGCGCTTGCAGGCGCGAGACCCTGGCTGTCCTTGGGTGGAGGTGGGAGTGGGATGGGGGGATGAATCTAAAGTTTGTTCTCTGCTCCTAGAAAGCTGTGTGCAGCCCGCGAGAGGAGCCCATGTGGAGTGCAAGGTACCAGAGAAAAAAGTTGGCCCTGGGGTCACAGCAACACATAGCTGCGGTAGAGGGGAGATGCGACAAAGTGTGGGAGGAGTGACCGAAAGTTCCACTGGCCAAGTAAGCAGGCCAGAGGCTGCTGTGGAGAGACCAAGGTGGCGAATCCCGCTGGTCGGGAGGTTCTGCCCGGGGCTCAGTGTGGAAATCCGGGGTGGGGGTGTCAATCAGAGTCTATGTGAG
This sequence comes from Manis pentadactyla, assembly GCF_030020395.1. Taxonomy (NCBI): domain Eukaryota; kingdom Metazoa; phylum Chordata; class Mammalia; order Pholidota; family Manidae; genus Manis; species Manis pentadactyla. The sequence goes on from NC_080036.1 coordinate 19,859,164, forward strand.
GGGGGAAGGCGCACACGACGGGGCGTCGCTGCACCGGGCCCCAACCTCTGGTTCCTAGTCACGGTCCTGGAAACTATGTCCTCTGGGCAAGTAGGTACCCACACGGGCCAAGTCAAGGCTGGCGAGAAGGGGTAGCGAAGGTGGCGCTGTGGAACCACCGCTGGTGGCAGGCAGAGCCAGAGAATCCAAATGCAGTGGAAGAGGCAGGGCAAAGGCCTTTGTGGCGCGGAGTTACTCCCGACTGTGTATCGATTTCCCCAGTTTCTGCAATTCCAGGACTTATCCTCATCCTTTATTCAATCTCAGCTTGGGGTTCTGGGCCACTAAGCGTCCCATCTCCAGAGTACCACCCCGGCTAGGGGCAGGTTCCTTTAGCTCCGCCCGGGGGCGCATCGAGCCCGGTGTCCCAGTCCCCGCGGGCAGCTCTGCCGGGCGGGCGGCTGACTCTGGCAGGAGGACTGGCAGCCGCAGGCCGCGCGCGCAACTATTTTTGAAACGCTGTACTCTCCCCCTGAAAGGTGTTATAACAGCAATTCAATTACAGTAAGTGGCACATACAGTCCTCGCAGCTGGGAAGTCGGTAACTAACCGACCGGCCGGTGTAAAGGTATACGGCTGAACGCACCTTGCTTTTTAAATTTCCCGCTCCTCCTAATATCTCTTCTTTCCGTCTTTTCTTCACTCTGTGTTAATTGTAGTTGGATCCCAGGTTAATTAACTCCAAAGAGCTTAGTCTATCCGGACAGAAACACACTGAGAAATCGGCGCAAGATTCTAAAAACTGGACGTGCCGTCATAAAGATTGTTCGAAGTGCTTACGTTTCCTTCCACCGCTATAGCCCTTGCTTGCCAGGAACGGAGTTTAGTCCCCACAGTCAAAGCCGCCCGAGAATGTGGTCACCTGGGCTTGCATGACACGGAAATTCCCATATCAGGGCTTTCGGATCATAGGGCCTCAGACCAGGAGATGGTGCCCACTAAATCCCATAGGGCATGGTTTGCAGGCACCCCGTGGAAAAGGCGGGTCTGCTCTTGGTGTGCAGACACTTCGGGTTCCTTGGAGATAACCAACACACTAGCCATTTGTGTCATGGCGCGTGCATTTCATGCTAAACTTTAGTGTTCCATGAAATTAACAGTATCAACAAAAATGAGGCAAGGTATGTGTGTGTGTATGGGGGTGTGTGCATTCCTGAATGGCGCTGAATCATTTCTGTATTCCAGACGTTAAAATCTAGAGGGAGGACTGGTGGAGGGGGGAGACCCCTTAGATGTCAATCCTTTAAATAAAGGTAAACTTAACATTCACTCCTTTGAAGTTAGAGTGTAGATGGCTATAATTTTTTTTTAATTTAGTGGATGTCATATCAAAACGGGAAGAAAGGCGTTGCCTCGCATGAGAGTTTTTAGTTACATGATATTTTAAAACCATAATTTTAGAAAAGGCTAAGATGGCAACGCGGGAGTTGGAAGGCTTTCTCGCCGCCCTGCGGGGTGGGCCTCTCCCAGCAGGAGCGGGAGGTTTCCAGTGCTGGAAACGCTCAGTTTTCCCCGTCAGTGGTATCGCAGCCTGAAGATGCCTCCCGACGCTCCTCGCTACCCAGCGGGTGGGTTTTGGTGTTTCACTCCGGGTGGGGGCAGAGCGCGCAGAAGAGGGGTTGGGAAGGCCACCCAGCCTCCAGCGCCCCTGGGCCCTCCACCTGAGCCTCCCATAACCTAGGCGGCAACCCCACAGCCAGCCGGTCTAGAGGAGTTCAGCACCTGGGAAAAGGGGTGTGGGGTGTCCTCACGGTCACCCGACTGGAGACCAGCCAGGGAGAGGCGCGCGCGGCCCGGCCTAGCCAAGGTTCGGCCTGGGTGACCTCGGAGCAGGGTGCTCGGTGCCCACACTACCCTGGCGCACCGAGCTCTGGACTAGGGGCGGCCACTGGGCGTTTGAGTTTAAAACACAGATTCGTTTGCTTTACAACCCAGAGGCGCGGGTGAAGTCCTCCAGTTTCTAACCTCTGGTTTGCGATTATCCGCTGGGCCCTGTCTTTTCTTTCTTTTTGGTTAGGTGAGAACGGGACAGCGAGAGAGGAAGGCTCCTCTCGTGTCCTCAGCTCCCAGGGCTGGCGATGGTAGGAAACAGGGACCCGTCCATACAACCCGAGGTCACAGGCAGCCTGTGATTCGGACTTGTCGCTCTCGTCCCCGACCCTGGAATTGCGGTGCAGAGGTTGCGGGAGGGGCGTTCCGCGCTGGTCCCTGGCGAGGCCCGAGCTGCGTGTGTTCCACCTCCGCTCCTGGTTATGAGCAAAGCGCAAGGTCTACAAGCCTGCTTCCTTATGGTGTTTTTTTATGGAGCCTCCTGCCCACTCTGCACTCTGCAGGGAGGGTTACCCGCCAAGACGCCCCCGCAGGAGCCTTGAATCCCTCTCCTGCCTGGTTCAGAGGGAATCCCGGGCGCCCGGCGCGCCCGCGGTGGCGTCGATGTCCGCGGAGCCCTTGGCCGGCTGCGCCGCCTTCCCGCTGGGCAGGGGCCAGAGCGGCTCAGGCTCGGAAGCCGCACAGTCCCCTCACGGCCACGGTCCCCTCCTCGCCTCTTCCCGCTTCCCCCCGCGGATTCTGCCGGCCCTTTTTCACTACAAGCGCTTCTCCTGGAAGCCAGGACAGGCGGCGTCGTATTCATAGCACAAAACCCCGCTTTTAAAGCCCAGCTGTGGGCCTGGGTCCTTCGTAGGAGATCGAGAAAAAGGGAGATTGAGAGCCCTGGGGGTGGCCCTTCTGCAAAGAGAAGACTCCCCTTCGTTTGCATCTCTGCTCAAGTTTTTAAAAGTTATACTTAGGACCTGTTTTCTATTCCTTTACTGTGGACCTGGAAAAAAAAATATTTGGAGAAGCCGATCTAAGGGTAGCTCCTTTCCCACGGACCTAGGGCCGCTCTCTCCAAAACCTCCAGGGCAAGAAGTTCTGTGGCCAGAATTGGCAACTTGGGTGTCTACGCAGACTCTAACTGTGGGGCTTGAGGGGTACACATACTCCATTTCTACCCCCACCCAGGGCGCCAGGGGCCAGGTTCTCCCCCTCGGCCTAGTATGACAGAGCTGCTGCTGCTGGGGTCTGTCCCGCAGGCCCGGTGGCCTGTGGGGTCCTGTTACCGCGCCTCATTCTGGGGCCCCGGGCAGCCGCTGCCCCAACCTGCAGAAGCTAGAACAGTCAAGGATTTGCACTTGTAAAACAAGTTAAAGCAACTCTTAAACTTCTCCGTTTCTGCCCACCTGTTAAAGAACACAAATTATTAACGATCTGAGTTGATAATTCAGGAAACAAGAGGCAGTCATCATACTGGTTTGTTCCCCCACTGTGAGCTCCTTCCTCAGGAGAGATCTCTTAATATAGGCAGGTCCTTAAGGGCAGTTCTCAGGAATCTAACCTCTCTTCTTCGTCTCAGAGTTAATGAAACCCAAACTATAAATCAGATTATTTACCTCAAATACCTTGTTTGAGATAGCCAGATAAAAATTAAAACCGTCCAAGTGATAATAAATAAGTCCTTTTTCTGCTCTTCCAAAATTCACAAAACCAACAAATTAATTCTAGATGATTTCCATTTTGGAATAATTGGCATTACTTCTGTTGTTCCCAAAGTGGTCCCCAGCCCTAGCTGTCTAGCCAGCTTCTTTGCATCTACTCAGCCTGGTCCATTTCAAAGTTCCTTGGTTTGATCTGTTCTCACAGAAGCCCCCTCCCCAGTTCCTTTTATTTTCTTTCCCCTGGCAGATCAATCACAGAGACAATTGATTTTTCTGTGTCCTGTTTGAACCAGAAAGTGCTGACATCTTGGGGTGGGAGGGGGCAAAATAAGAGTGAGCAATAACTCCCAGGAAATACAAGGCAGTCGGGCCAGTCTCCACATATAAGTGATTAAAGTTCTGAATGCATACATATATGTGTGTGTATACTACTGTTTAAACCCCCATGGCAGTGGTAAGAAATTTCAGTGTAATACAGGAAGACAAACTGAGTGAGAAGTCATATAAATAATCTGGACAAATGAAGAGGAGAGCCCAGCCTAAATGTCTAGGAGTAGATCATTAATGATGAAATCCTAAATTCCTGAGCTAGGTCCTACACTTGCTAGAAAAGAATCATTTTTTTCCTCTTTTATTGGAAATAAGACCCTAAATTCCTTTTGACTGAAAGGAAGTTACCAGACAAGATGCAATTTTCTCTTTCTTTTCTGACAACTCTGTCATCCACAGGATCACAGCCATGTCAGGGTGTCTGTCTTGGAAAGAAAAAAAAAAAAAGAAAGCGAGCTAGTGAGAGAAGCCCCTGCAGCCTGTGGCCATTTCTGCATCAAAATTTTCCAGACTTCTATTTTTGATTGTGATCCCACTGATCTGAGTTTGAAATGCTAGCGCAGTGAAGCCCCTAAGCCTTCAATCGTGTGAAATTTTCAAAAGATCTCTAGAAGCAATCTCAGGCTGCCTGACCCCTGACAGGCACCGATCTCTTTATTCCTCTCTCTGCCAGCACTTCATTTGTTGGACTATCTTTCAGATTTGCACCTCCAGATGACAAACCTGAGTGTTTATTATGTGTACATGAATCGGAAATCTTCAAGCCCGCATAAAAGCTCCATCTTAAACATAATATTTAATTTCCCAGCCTAAGTGCCTGCTTCTTTATTTGCTTTTCATTAGCTTAAATATTTTTTCCAGGTCTCCCTATGTGTCACTTTGATATTTAGATGATTCTCCCTTTTAATCATCATTTCCCCCTTGAAAAATCCCTTGTTGCCGGCGACTGCGGGGCTCACAACTGCAACGTCACTGAGCGGCACGCGGCGAGGCCGCAGAGCCTGGCGCAGAGCGGTTCCGACTGTGGGGGGCGCTTCTCCAGGCGGGGTGCGGGCCCGGGAGGTGACTGAGAAAAGCCTGCTTTTAGCCAAAAGCCTAGGCTGGGTCAGGACCGGTGCCTACCCTCCCATCTCATTCCACCCCAGGCCCTTTAAATTCCGTATACTATTAAAAAAAAAAAAAAAACCTCAGGTGACTTGCAAAGGCGCTGGGGCAGCTTTCTTGAGGTCCTCGGGGTCAGCCCTGCTGCTGACGTCTCTGAGCGAGCGTGGGCGATAGGTTTAGACAACCCACCCAAATCAATCAGACACCACTTCCTATCCGGGCACATCCTTGCACTGGCCTTTCTGGGAATCGCTAAATCCTGGGGGCTTGAGGGCACTAGAGGGAAGGAAAGGGGGCCTTCTTGGGGGCGGGCTGCTTTGTTAAAATGCCCACTGCCAAATAATTCCACGGACAAGATTTTGGGGGTGGAGATGTCGCCCACCCCTTCCCAGTCTCAGCCCCAGACTGGGGCGTTAGGTCCCAACCGGGCACCTAGGTGGAATGAGTGGATATACAGTCGCACCCCACCCCTGAAGCAAGAGGTGAATCGACACTCGCAAGCAGTCCCAGGTCTGGAGGTGGTGGGCTGAAGCCTGAATCCTCCTCCCTCTGTGTTTGGATGGGCTGTGTTGCTATGATTAACTTATTAAACCCCCTCGTAATTATTTTAATTTGACTCGAAAAAATACTTTGGGCGGCGTTTAGATGTGTTTGTATTTATCCATCCCCCCCATAAAACCTGTGTTAAAACAAATGTTACTTTTCTCTCTCTGTACATAGACCCTCCCTTTTTGAAATAGACCGCAGGGACTGCCATTAGATCGAATGGCAAGTCTTTATGGAAAGTGTTTTGCATAATTACATACCAAAGCCAGAACAGTCACCTCCACATTTTATGGGTCACAAACCATCAACAATTGCCACATTATTGTCCACGAAACCTTAGTCCCTTCACTGACGGAGCGGACTCCACTGCCTAATCTAGAACGGGAGAGGATGGAAATTTCTTCTAATAAGAACCCGAGAAGATTAGGTCCCCACTGACAACGTGTTTACATATAGTTATAAAGTTCAGAGGACCGACGAAGAGAGGAAAGGAAATCGGACTAGGCCTGATTAAGAGAGGCGCATCGGTCTAATATAGATAGCGCATCAAAAGGAGCGGCTGAATGCTACTCCCCTTTTCAGATCCAACCCCTTTCCTACCTTTGTGATGCAGTAATTAAGATATTCTTATTTAGAAAGACAGCTTCTCTGGTAACTGAATAATATTAGTTCCTTTGATGTCAAACTTTTGACAGTTATCACACCAGCACTGGGCAATTTAGCACAAATGCCCTCCTTAAAAAAAATGAAAGAAAGAAAGAAAGAAAGAAAAAGAAGACCCCCATCGGCTTTGAAGAAATCTAATAAGTGTGATCCTTACCACGAAATGATCTAAATCGCCGCCGACAGGCCGCCCGACTATAAATTACATTCAGTGTTACATAATGAAGCCGAATTTGGGTTTTAGCTCATTGAGGCTGTATTGGTGGAAACTGGGGCAGGAACCCCACGAGTCCTGCGCCCCCGTTCCCAGTCCCAGAGCCCTTGCCCAGAGTGGGAGGAAAACCCCGAAAAGTCAGCCTGGGTCTGGGCGGGGACGGGAATGGGGTGGAGGGTCCAGCCGTCGGAGGGGGCGGGGGCAGGTGCCGGCGGAGCTCTGAGCCCTCGCCCCAGCTCCGGAGAGTCGGGCAGGACCAGCCACCTACTCCGGGGATGACACTTCGCCGTTGCTTTTCCGAGTTTGGTGGCCCAATTTGGGATTTGCCAGATGGCAGGATTATCTTCGCGTCTGTTATATGTGTAGGTTGCGGGGCGGGGAAAGGAGGATGGAGGGCCAAGGCAGGGAAGTCCAGAGACCGCGCTGGTTCCTTTAAAATACACGCATGTTTCCCTCTTTGCCCAGTCTTGGGCGACCACTGCCTGGACCCTCACCGGATTGCTTGGCATCCCCGAGCCACCCTGAGGCAGGCAGTAGGCGGCGTCCCCGCCGCCACCCCGGTCTTTCGGCGACGGCCCCCTGCCCGCCTCTCTAGACCAGGGACCCGAGCCCAGAAGGAGGGGCTGGGGGAGGCGATGAGAGAGCTTCCCCCAAGAAGAAAAAAGGGGGTAGAAGGGTTGGGAGAGAAGAGGCCAGAGAGGGCGGGTTGGGAGGGATGAGACTGTGACGGTGACACCTGGAGAGCATTGTCCTTGCGAGCAACACCTGTCAATCTCCGCTCCGGGTCCCAGGGCCGGGGGCGGGGAGGCCGCGGGTCTCCGCGGTGATGTCATCGCAGAGTCCCTTTCCGACGGAGGGCGGGGAGGACAGGGAGGGGCGCAGAGCCCGGCGGGCTGGGAGAAGGATATGGGGAAGAAAAGAGAGAAAATAAACAGAAATCGTGCTCACTCGCCGCGTGCTCGGTTCCGGATTTACATGGAAATCAATAGTCCGACATTAGTGTTATTTCTAAACTGCATTGGCCCGTCTTGCTTTTCACTGGGGGTTGGAGGACTGGGGTTACAGCATCCCATCCCACAAACCGCAATCCTTGGGGGTTATCGCGAAGCCTTGGGGTGACTGACCCTCCTTCCACACCCAGCTCCCTCCTTTCCTGGAGGTTTGTTTCAAGCTCAGGCTTCAGGTTTGAGGAGGAAACACTTGGCGATGAGTTTTGAAAATCTTCCGATGTTGCAGGGGGAAGGGGGAGAAGAGTTAATTAACGCTGGGCTGGCTCAGCAAGTGGGAAAGGGGGTCTCGGCGTGGGTGGGCGGGCTAGGTCCCACAAGGGGGTGCGTGCAGTGCCGGAGGCTTGCGATCTGGAGGTCCCGGCTTGGAGGCCTCAGTTTGGAGGAAATGATCTGCAATGGCCTCCGCGAGGGGCTGCTCAGGTACCCCAGGTAGTCGCCCGTAGGTCCTGGGGAATTCTGAGCTCCCACCTACTGAGCTCCCACCCCACCCCCGCACCCCCGGCCCACAGAACGCTACTGGGCTCTCCGTCTTCCTATTCTTTGCGGCCTTAGCTAATTAGCAGCCTGCCAGCGGCCTGATTTATGGAAACGCTCGGCGGGAGGAGACGCGCCGCTAGCCTGGTCCGGGCAGCCTCGGGGCGGAGTAGAGGAGGAGTCTGCACCGGCCCCCTCAGACGACTTTCCCTCCGCCCGCCAGAACCTGGAAGTTGCCGTCCCTCTACCCACCTTGCAACCTGGAGGTCTTAGAGGCCCCCGCGTCCTGCATGCCCCAGCCCGGGACGCGGGAAGCCTGGCGCCAGCGGGGCGGGCGGAGGGCGGGCGCCGCGTAGCCTACTGCGGAGTCCCGACCGGCAGGTCCCAGCTTCTGCTGACCCCGAGGGCGCTTGGGGCACGGCCAAAATCCTACTACAGCCGGAGCCTAGTGCGCCCGGGTTGGGCGCGTCCCTTCCCACGTCTGGATCCCCGAAGAAGGGAAATCCGACCTGCAGGGTAGGGGACGCGGCACCAGGTCGGCATCGGGCTCCCAGGCCGCGAGGAGGCGTCGCAGGCCAGGGTGGGGCCGAAGGGAAGCACAAGCCCAGCTAGCTAGCCCCAGGTTACCAGCGCCTGTTTCAGGGGGAAAGCATGCTCCACTTCGCTCTGTCTCCCATCACTTTCTCCCGGGACTCATCCTCAGAGTCGGAACCTCCCGCCAAGAGTCTGAATTTGGAGCTAGATGAATGAGACGCCACCGACCTTCTCTATGACCACCCAGCCAGGCACTTGCCCAAAGATGCGGGCGCCCTCTCCTCCCCTTTCGCGGTTTGCTCTCGGTGGTAAAGGGGCAGGAGAGGCCACAGGGGCTACTTCCCTCCCCATTTGACCCCAGAAATCAGGATGCAGAGGGAAAGGGGTGGAGGAGTTAAGGGAGGAAGCGCAGTAGGACCTGTTGCTGGTGCTCCAACAGCGTCGCCACTCTCCGGGAAGACGCTCGAAGTCAATCTTCAGGAGACAACAGTGGAGGGGGGCAAAGAAGAGAGGGGCAAGCATCTGAGCCCTCCCCACCTCGGGGAAGTGTTGGAGGAATGAGAGACTAGCCGACCCAGAGGGCCAGAAGCTGGAAAATGCCCCCCACCCCGACACACACACACACACACACTTGGGGTGGGATAAGGACTAGGAGTGGAGATCAGGGGGAAGGGGGCCATGTCCACAGTCTGGCAATGGCCGAAATTGCAGTTGAGGGAGACAAGATCTCCAAGAAAATGTTTCAGATTTTCAATTCACCTTCCTCAGAAGCCATATGTGGACTCTGAGTCAGGTGCAGAACTGACACCTTTCTCCCCCATCACAAGACCTCTGGACACTGGCCTCTGTCCCCCTCCTTCCCGGACCTCCCTTGAAGATTGGAGACATTTGATGTTACTGAGAACCCAGTGCCTGCCTCTTCCCTCCAAGGTTCCTGGAAAATTTGATTTTCTGCTCATTTTCCTCACTTTCGTCCCCTGTCTCTGCCACCACCATTTCCAAAGGGTTTGTAAGATCTAGGAGTAATGCCCACCCGGCTGGAGGAAGGAAGCTGACACCTTTCAGATGGCCTGGGAGCTGGGCTGAGCACCCATCTATTCAGTTCCCTGAGTTCCCAACTGCTGAAGGCTAGGGTCACCTGCCCAGACACACTGAGGTGCTTCAAATACATGGCCAAAGTCTAAGCAGAAATGGGGAGCCGCTCTCACCAAAATATTTGCTTTCAGGCAGCGCTGGTCCCAGGCTGGCTCGGTCACCCGAGGGCCAAGCTCCCAAGGGCGGGGCCTCCCTAGGCCGCCACTCCCAGGGCACTGGCAGAGCACATGCTGGCCGTTAGGCGCCCAAATAATATTCTTCATTCATTCGTCTTTTTCAAAGTTGATTTATAGCAATCGACAGGTTAAAGCCTCATCTGACTTCATTACTTTTAAAAGCTGTCTATTTCACAACTGTCACTTTTCATCACTTAACTCAAATAAATACTTGAAGAAATGAATTGGAAGAGACTTTTAGATCATGTTTATGATTCTTGGTGGCCACGTTAACATTCCTAATGACCTGACCCTCTGAGTTTCCGTAGACTCCTAAATTGAGCCGAAAATTCTTGCATTTATACTAGAAAACTGCAAGGAAGATGAGATGGCCAGAAATACGGGGTAAAAGAGGAAGTGCAGCTGGCCAGGAGTCTGCAGCCGGTGCAGGCTCAGCAAAGCTTTCCGGAGGCCGCGTGAGCCCAGGCGGGTACCGAGGCCACTGGGGAGGAGGGCAGCTCAGGGGTCAGGGCGTTCTGGTGTAAAGAGCTGCTGAAAGGAAAGCCCAGCCTAACCGCCGTGCTGCTCGCTCGCCGTTGCTCTAGACTCACAGAGCTGGGCTGCAAACCCACAAGGAAATTCATGCACGATGGAAGTGCTGTTCATTATGACTATTACCACTGTTATTCCTATCGTTTCAAAATAGATTTTAAACATCCCCACGACCGCAAGTTGGGGGTGGCGAGCTAAAAGGCATTTCATCCCGGTCATCTTTAACGTAGAGTGTGTGTGAGATTCCCAGGGAAGGCAGACATGTGGAAAGGAAATCGTATGGACGGAAGTGCGTTCAATAAATTGAAATAGCTTCTTCAATTTTGCTGCCATTTGCCCGATGCTGGGTCTTCTTGGGCTGGTGTTACTCTCTTCCCCTCTCTCTCCTCCACTCACCCACTCACACAGAACCAGCTCACAGAAGTCGGCCAAAAAAAAAAAAAAGAAAGAAAGAAAAAGAGAAATTGAGAAACAGAAAAGAAAGAAAAAATAAAGAACGAAAAGGAAAAGTAAGGGAAATTACAAGGAAAGAACAGGAAAAGAAAAACCTATTAAACAAGATAACTGCTTAGTTGGGGGAGACAAAGCGATATCAAGTCCATAAGATTTGCTTTCCTTTATTATTTTTTTTTCTTGAAAAAAGGAAATAGAGGCGAAGTCTCCCCTGGGAAATTGGACGACTCCCTGGTGTTTGGGGCTGGCCTCCCCGAAACGGGCCGAGACCGACCCCGCGCGCGGGTCCGGGAGGCTCCGGGGTCCCCGCGCCCTTGCGTCAGCCTCGCCCGGGTCCCACCAGGAGCGCGAACTGCGCAGATTCTGGAAGGGAGCGGGCCCCGCCTCGGCCTGCCGGGTTACTCGCCGCCGCCGCCAGCTCCCCGTGCCGCGGCCTCGGGTAATCGCCCACCCCGCGGACCTGCCGGCTCAGCGGGTCCGAGTGCTCCCCGACATTTAGCGCCGAGGCGCGAGCAAGCCGGCGGCAGCGCGGGGCCGCGGCTGCTGCCTCACTGCGGGAACGCGTCCTGCACACTCGGTCGCCGCCAGCCCTGCGCGCTGCCGTACCTTGGAGCGCCACCTAGCTGCGGAAACTGGAATTGCGTGGCCGTGCCTCCCAGCCTTCTGCAGCCTAACTTGAACCTCACCGGACTTTTTTCTCTATATCAAAACCATAAAAGAAGCCGAAACGGGCTTTCCTCCCGCTAGTTAAAACCTATTATCTGTGACCGATATATCCCACAATGTCTGCACTGGAATGAAGGGAAAACAACAGGAGAAAGAGAAAAAAATACTGGTACAATTTCACCAAGTCTAAGTTGTGACGGTGTTTTGGTAAAAAAGATAAAGGAGGGATGACTTCTCGGAGGCCATGAGTTCAGACCGCCGTGTTCAGGCCACTCAGCTGTGGCCAATGCAAATATTTCCCATGAGACAGGCATTTATGCAGTTATCCCTTTCCAATTACTATTTCCACTTAAATTCACTCATTCTGGTCAGTCGGACATCAGAGGCGTTCTGCCTTGCCAGTGGCCAGTCTACTGGAACCTCTTACCCCGCAGTCTTCCGCTCTGCTGACAAACTAACCACCCAATGCAGCCCCCAAATATGTACACCTCTTGGCCTGTGAAAGCAACTGGCAAAAGTTACAAACTACACCGCATTTCTCTCCAACGTGCAACTGGCGCATTTGACTCCATTTTATTCAGCTGTTAACTTAAGAGGTTGTCCCACTCTTAAGTCCTTAGGACTAAAAAATATGCAGAAAAGTTAATTCACTTATATAGTGAGTCGTCACTTCAGTTTGTTTTCAAAGGACACTGCCCCAAAGATAGGTGTTATAAGTAAAAACAAACTTCACAAAACAAAAATTTTCCTGCAAAGACGCCAACCATGGTGTTAAAAGCAGAGTGTGTATCCTGTGGTCCTGCGAGGATTTGTGTAGTTTCTTTGTTTTGAAGGGGGTACAGACCTTTTCCTAGAGTAGTTTTGACTATAAGTTTGGTTTTGTTTTTGTTTTAAGGAGCAACTCATTGGGTCTCACATATAATGATGGCTAAACGGGAACTCTGGGGTGGGGGTGGGGGAAGTGTGTGGTGGTATAAGCCTGTGTATTTGCCTGCCTGAGCAAACCAAGCATATAGGACCTTTCGTGAAACTGTACCCTCCCTGAGTTGGCAGGTGAACTCCCAAAGGGCTGGCTGGTGCTGGAAGAGTGCTGCTTCTCCCTGCTGCTTTACTCCCAACTGCAGATGAGGAGGGCTCAGAGAGCCCGTGCTCAGAAACTGCAGGATTGCACCAGGAAATAGCCGGGGTAGCTTTCTGGATGGTGGATCCCTTCTCCATCAGGCTAGGAAATATTCCTCAGAGAAGGTCCAGGAAAACCCCCAATTTCCACATCAGGATGCGAATGAGGATTCCTTACACCAGCCAACTAAGGGAGGGTGGTCCAGTCCTCGGGAATCCTGTGTGTTACATGCCTGGAGGGGTGTACTTTGGGGACAAGGGAGTTGCTACAGATCCTGGGAGGTAAAGGGCAATGGCTGAGAGGGCCCTGGGGTCCGCTGAGGGAAAGCGACGGAGAACAGGGGACAAAACAGAGGTGAGCGGAGCATTAGAAAACGATACGCTTGAATCTCTGTGCCTACGGTTTTGAAAAGCGGAGTCTCTAAATTGGAAAGTTTTCCTTCTCTCTCTTTCTGCCTCCCTACTTCTCTTCCCTCCTTTCACTTCTGTCTTCTCCACCACCTCCTCTTCTCACATTCATATTTGCTGTTTTTTTTTCCCCACCGAATAATGCCTGGAGATGAAAAATGGTTTTTATTGCTATTACACTTCCTACCGCAAGATGCAGTGCAAGGCGGCAGAGTTTGTATTACAACTATGTCACAATGTTTCACTGATGCAAAACATGTAGCCAGAGGGTGTTGCTAATGACTCCTGGATTAGAGGGAGATTGAGACTGGGAGAAGGAGAAAGAGAACAAGAGAGAGACGGAGGAAGGGAGAAGGGAGAGGAATTTCATTAGAGGGAGGGGGAGGGGAATCACCACATAATCAGGTCTAATAATCTAATCAGGATATTTTCAGATTTCAAGCTTCTTTCCACGCTTGAGAGTGTGAGATAGAGACCAGTATCCTTTTAACCACCACAAAGGTTTTTTGCACGTTAATAACTATTAATTATGTTTACAGCCAGTTAGATGAAGACGTCTCCCTTGGAAAGGATCAAACTTCGGAAAACGCTTAATATTAGGTTAACGGCTTTTCCTGGAGCCGAGGCAGCTTGGAGGGAGGTGGGGACCCGATAATCACCCAAGGGTGTGCGAAGCGCAACGCCCCCACCCGTGGTCCTGCACACAAGCCTGTGACAGCCTGGGTAGGGCCCAAGAGCCCCGCCAGGGCCGTGGCGAAGCGCGGAGCGCTGCGTGCGGCCCGGACTCGGCCTCCGCTCGTCTGGGCGAAAATGTCTCTCGGGCTGCGAACTCCCCGGTTCCTCCCCAGGGACGAGCTCTACTTAGGGAAGCGGGAGGTTTCGCGGTTCCTACCGTGGCCCAGGTTGGTCCCACCGCCCTGCGGTCCACTTCTGCCCCCTGGGGCACAGCGAGGAGGGCATTCCCTCCGGGCTGCAGCCCTTTGAACCCGGAGGGCCCTGGGTCCCGCCGGGACGCACGGAGCTCGCTCGGGGCCGGGCTGCGGAGGGAGTGTGGGTGGCGGGTGGGGTGGAAGGCGAGTGCGGGGGGCGGGAGGGGGCGAGGGGGCGGAGGGGCGGGGGCAGGAGCCCGGCGTTAAGCCTGGAAGCTTGGCTGTTTACCCAAACGATTTTCTTTTCAGGGCCGAGACGCCAATGAGACAAGATCAAACTCCCCTCTTCGGTGTGTGTGTGCGTCTCTGTGTGTGTGAGTGTGTGTGTGTGTGTGTGTGTGTGTGTGCGCGTGCGTGTGTGTTGCCTCCTCCAAGCCGGCTTTGTGAATGGGGGTTCCGGGACGCCGGCTGGGAGGCTGCCCCAGGCACCAGCGCCTCCTCCCGGGGGCTCCGAGAAGCCAGGCTGAGGGCGGGGGCCTGAGCGCACCGAGGGGCGCCACCAAGACACAGTGGTCCGGAGGGAGAGAAGAGGGCGGCAGGGACACAGGCCGTGCGGAGCTGAGGGCTGCGTCGCCAAAGGCCGAGCGGAGAGACGCAGGGTTGTGTGTGTGGGAGGGGGAGAGCGGGACGATCACATGAATCATGTCCTCCTTCCAGTGTCTTAGTTCCGATCCCTCCAAAGCTGAAATCTAGCTCCTTAGGCCACTGATTTCTTGCCGACTCCCTCGCTCGAGACAGACTAGCTGCAAATTAGGCCAAGGTTTTGGCAATTACGATACAACGCAGGCCCACGCGTTCGCCAGGCCTGCGCCTGGGGCCCTCCTCGAGCAGGAAAAATGGTTAGACAGCAAGAGGGGATGGATGGTCTGTATTGACAAGACCTTTGTCACCTTTAAAGGAGTCTACCTCCAAGAATATCCATTAGCCTAGGGGGAGTCGGGCGGGGGAAGGAACAGGAGCCGACAGAGCGGAGGCCCAGCCGAGCGCAGCAGGTGATCGCCATCCTGGGCGTGGCTTCTGCTGCTCCAGGGTCCACCTAGGACTGAGATGTCGTTTGCAAAACAACATTATTACTAGTGCTATTGATAATAAGACGAATCAAGGAAACAGGGGTATATATTTTTAAGGTCTAAGATCCGTCTACGTGTCATTGTATCTGTATTTAGTGGTACTTCTCTGACAACTCTTTCCCTTGGTCCAGGCTGATTAAAAGCTTACCGAGAATTGTTCTGGAGGAAAAGGTATTCCGATGCTTCTCACTCAGCTACTATTTGCTCCTTCTGCTTCTGCCAGCGCCTTTATCACCCCCTACACACACACAATTTCCTCACTGAAAGGTCCCTTTTTTATTGTTTGTAAACGCGAGCCCTTCTCTTTCCCAGGATGTTCTTATTTAACGGAAATTCCCCTCCTGGCGCTGCCCTAGGCAGGGAGCATTAGGGACTTGATAACACTTGCTCAAGCCTCAATGTCTTCTGCTCCGGCTGGCTCAGGCCTGGACAAACCTCAGGCGCCACGGGGTTTTGTCCAGCACGTCTGGGTGGAGAGCTGTGGCTCCAGGGCTCAGAGCCGGTAGAGATAGCTGGTGGGCCCCTGGGCACAAAAAAGGGGGCTTGGGGACCTCAGCTGTGCTGTGGCTGGTGTGGAATAAATGCTTGCAAGCGAGGAAATACTCAAGGAAGAAACCCGATATGCCTAATAATAATAACAGCTAACATTTATTGAGTGCTTACTATGTACTAGTCATTGTGTTCATACCCCTGGGAACCTCCAAACCTAAAGACAAAGCACATTAGCCAAAGGTAGGCCTTGGAGTGGGGAGGTGGGATGGGGCAGGCAGGTAGCCAGGTGGGTTAGATCGCACAGTTGGGGTTCGAGGTTTCTGCCCCACCAGGCGTTCTCCCAGCTAGGAGAGGAGGAGCGTGCTGGCGGTGAGAAGCCGGACCCAGGCGTCCTCCTTCCCTGCCTGTGGTCCTCTGCCAACAGTCGGCCTGCCCCGCGTCGCCATGAATTGTGTGGGACCCAGGCCACCGGCTAGGGAGAGGGTAGGCCGGCAGGTTCCAGTGACTGCCGCGCTTCTTCATGCTGCAACTATGGAGGAAAGGAGGCTGGGCTGTGGGGGCCGTGAAGGCCAGGCCCGTGCTGGTGGCGAGTGCTTGGCGCGCCGAAGCCAGGCTCACGGCCAGGCCCAAGGCCCCGCGTCCTGCGCCTCCTCCCGCCCAGGTCGCAGCGGCGCCGCTCCAGGCGAGGTGCGCCTCCCTAGCGGTGCCAGGGGGCGCTTGACCGATTCGGGCCTCAACAGCCAAGGAGGGAGTCTCCGGCCTTAACGGCCTGTGCGCGCCCAGGTCGTAAGCCAGGCGCAGGCCGCGCTGCCCCTCGCCGCGCTCAGGCCGCTCTCCAAGCCCCACCCCGCAGCTCGAGGCCGCCCTCGAGAGCGGGAGCTCTGCTCCATCCGCCGCCTCGTCCTCCCATCCCCCCTAGAGCAGGAGCTGGGGCGTGCCGGCGACCCTGTGCCGTGCCCCTCGAGGATGGAAAAAAGCAGGCGCTGCACTCTGTCTGGAGACAAAAGGCCTTCGCGCTCTGGCTCTTCCAGGCTTGGCTGCCGAGTGTTTCGCACCCGTCTCCATCTATGCAGAGGAGGCGAGAGCAGGGGGGAGTTTCGTTGTAGGGATGGCTCTGAGCAGGGGGCGTTGATTGATCCCAGAAATTGTACACCTCTAAGGGCAGAGGCACAGCCCAGGCATCTGCTCCAAAAACATACAGTATGCCCCAGCCCTGCCTGCTAACCCCATCCAGGTTTCCTCCTATAAAGGGGCCCCGTCGTTGGGTGTTTTTTTTTCTTCCCCTTCTAGCCTCATTGCAAATCACCTGGCAGCGAGGAAAAACGCTCGCCTGCAGATATCGACCTGCCGAGGTCACTTCTTTCCCTAAAACCCACTCTGGCTTTCCTTCTTGTAGTACACCTAAGGGAGACTTCACTGGTTTTAACATTAAAAAATAAAAAAAAACTCTCATTGGGTGTGAGATGTGGCTGGAACCCGCGGACTCCCTGCTGCACCTGGAAAGCCTGTCCTGCAAAGAAGAAATAATCTTGTCCCGCAGTCTATCATTTTGGTATTACAAATAACAACTGTGGAGCGAAAAAATACCCCTGGCCTAAGAATATTGATAGATGATAGTAGCGATATTCACAATCGATCCTTTAATAGGCAGACGTCATAAATCATGTTCAATTCCCTGACAGCACAGTACTTCACTTAATAATATAATTAAGATTAAAACTCGAGAGGTATTGGAGGCAGCGGGTATTGATAGCTTCAAAAATTGCATTCTGGATATGATGGGAGAAGCAAAAGGGACCTTTGGAAAATACAACCCCTTTGCCAAAAGGTGGGGTCTTCCAGGTGCTCCTGTCCAGGGAGCCGCTTTGACCCTGCCCCCGCTCCCCACCCCCAGACACACACCCTTTTTCCCCACCAGTAATCCCCATCTCTGATAGGTGAGCAGAGTAGGCCAGCTCTTTCTTAGAAACTATATGAAGGAGGAAAAGGAGAAATGGGCTTGGCTTGGGGAGTTCTCTGGATTTAGGAATCCCTCAAAGGTCCATGCCTTCCGTCTTGAATGGGGAGAACAAAATGTTCAGGAGACCTTGGAAACGATGTTGTTCAGTTCTTCCAGTACAATTAATTTCCTCAACAGTGTTTTCAAAATTACATATAAATCACTGGCGGTAGGCAGTATGCTCATCCCTTGCATCCCTGCAGTTTAGATGCCTATAAGCCCTTCCAGCTAGTCTTTCCAGTTACGATCATGTGCCTAATGATGAAAACCAAAACTTCACAGGAAGAGCAAAACCAGAGGGGCAAGGTCCCATGCAAGGTGATGATCTGCTCTTTGCTTCATAGGTAGGGCCCATGGTAAGTGCGGCTAAAATTATTTCAGAGTGGAATATTAATCCAATCAATCAGAGCTGACAAATGAGAAATATCTGAAAGCCAGTGGTAATTTACAACTTTGTTATTAGTTAAGAATCGCCTGCCTTGTAACAGTAATTAATAACACAGAGAGGAACCATTTGGAAAACCCCCTCCCATTCTTTTTATTTCCCTCTGTCTCTCAAGGAAGGAAAGAGAAAGGAAGTAAATGAGTGATCAGTAGAAACAGGAAAAACACTGAGTCGTTTGTGGGGAGAACAAAACTGGAAAATATAAAAGAAAGGGAAAAAAAGATTAGCCCCATGGGAGGCCATCAGGAAATAAAGAAAATATGGAAGGAGGGGTAGTAAATCAGAAAATGAATTCCGTAACTATAACCCATGAGCAAGCTGGCTAAAGGTTGAATTTCAAATGGCCCAGAAACCTCATCAAATGAACAGTGCTGCTAAAAAATCTTGAAAGTGGCTCAGCTCTGAATCAAGGCAGAGCTCAGGGCATTGTCTGTTTTGTTGTTGTTAACAATGTATTTCTTTATAGCCCAGAAGCAGACGTGTGCAGGCTCTTTCCCAAATTCCATCCCTGGAGACCCGACCGGCTTTCATGTTTCTGTGTTAACTCTCCTCTTGGTCACAGATGATCCCCTCCCCCCCAGTCTTACATTGATTATTAGATTGTCTCAGCCCCACCTAAACAACACACCAAAATAATGACTTGTTGAAAAACTATAAATCATTTCAGTGTCTGGGCTTGGAAAACCACTTCAGTCAACAGGCTTGCTGTGAAAAGGTAAAGAAATTCCCAACCTCCTGCTCACTGAGGAAAACCTGCTGCTTTCCTGAACTTTCATTTGTTGGATGGGGGGATTTTTCAGGTTGGTTAAAAAAGGATGGAGGGAAAAAAATAACTTTGGCAAATTTTGTCTGGTCATTATAATAAGCCCCTATCTTGTCTCACTGAGCTCAGGCTGGGTCTACAGAAGGTAGCTGAAGATTGAGATTTATTGGTCTCTAAATGAAAAGATTCATTTGATGTAAGAGGTTAACTAAAAGTTCCTATATCGTGACTAGCTCCGGCAAATGCCTCTGTTGAGTCAGCACAAAAGCAGTTGAAAGAAATCTTAAAAACACACACAGACAGACACAGAAACACACTTGCTCTCTTAAGCCGCAAATGCAGTTCTCTTTTCTTTGTTATTTCCTCTGTCATTACAAACCTCCTGCTCCTTTCTAGGTGGCTGGGATGGTTGGCTCCCCCCACGCACACGCAGCTGAACTTTGCCTTTTTGTATCTTTTGCTTTTGCCAGCAATGAATGAAAGAATAAGGGAGGAGGGAAAACGTAAAAGGGGAGAAGTGAACTAATTCAAATAAAGCAGAATACGTTTGTAAATGAGGTTCGAGGAGGACAGAGAGAGAGAGATGTGGACGGAGGATAAAATAGGCGGACTTGGAAATTGATGAAATGGGTTTTCAGTTATTAGAGTCTATGGATCCAATAGGAACCTGGAAGAATGTAAGGCGGTGAACGCGGCACCATGAGAGAGGGGAGCAGGGAGAAAACAGCAGCCAGGATTGGAGATCCTGTGCAAGGAGCAAACTATGGAGATGCTAATGAGGGAAAATTAACCTCGGGTTGGGTCTGTGACATGGGCTCTGCGTTGAATGCCTGACCCAGGGGCTGCAAGCAGCTCTGCTCTGCACCAGTGAAATGAGATAATCGCTCTGAAACTCACCATCCTTGGTGCAAACAAGCTCGGAAACACTGTTGTGGAGAGTTCAGAGTTACTAGCAGCTCCTCCAGAGAAAAGGAAAACAAATGAAAAGCAACTCGAACCACAACCAGGCTCAGAAACCTAACCTGTCGAGGTTGGGTGCATTTGCTCAACTCCAGTTGTTGTGTACAGCCCCTCCAGGCTGGTGCACTAAAGGAAGGGAGGAGCAGGGTCTGGGAAATTAGAAATATCTTCATCTCTAGTGCTCCAGTCTTTCACCAAAGGCTCCGGATAACTGGGCCTCGGTGAGGCAGCACAAGGGATAAATGGATTTGATCTCCAGGAAGGTGGCCACTGGGCCCAAGGATTATTGCTTAGCCAGAGAAAATATATGGGAGCAATGGGGAGGGTTACAGAACAGAGAGAAGTTGAAGAGGACAGACACAAAAACCAACAAAAAAGAAATTCAAAGGCTAATTTTAAAAGTGGATTGGCTGCGGTTAAACGTCAAGGACACTGAGACATTAAAATACACACACACACAGGGATTTTATTAAACAAACAAGCCAACAACCAAACGCACATCAAAAACATATTTATTCTTGCTGTCATAGGGAAATGGGGTTTGCAATTGTGGGGTTCAGGTAGGGACCCTCCAGTCCTTTAGGGCTGTGGCCACACTCTCACAGCATATTCACGGGAACCCTGAAGTCTCTGATGCAAAAGGGGTCTCCCAGAGGCTGTACGGGGAGGACTCCCTGTTGGAGGCAAAGGGGTCATGTTTCTAAGTTGAGACATCAACAAACCACAATCTTAGTGACAGTGACAGCGCAAAATTATGTTTAATGTTGCAAGGGGGAAAGGGGAAATATAAAATTAGTGGAGAGAAAATGTTTCCAGACCTTCTTTAGAATTAGGGCAGCAGCATAAGGATGGGCACACGGGCAGGGTCGAAGGCAACCCCGCAAAGCCTCCGCACTGGGTGGAATCTAAGGTCCCTCCAGTCCCAAGAGTCTTCGCTCCCTAGGAGGAAAAGGAAGCTTCTGGAAAGAGGTTAATGACACGTCACCCAATCACATCACTTGGTTCAAGAAAGGATGTTCTAGACGGTCCTGACGGAGATGACAGCTCAAAGCCTGGTCTGCTCTGTCCCAAAGCCACAGGATTTTTAAAGTAATGATGAGGCTGGTGATGAGGCAGAAGAGCCTTGAAAGTGGAGAAGGAAATGGGGGTATAGAGGTGCAGCCCTGAATCCCTGCCCCCACCTTTTGGGAACCTGGGTGGCTATGGGGAGAAGATGATGTGGGGAAGTAAAAATTATTTAATCAGTTAGCAAGCTCCTATTTGGACTTATCAGTTCTGCCTCAGCTGTGCGGTACAGGCAGACAGGACCCCATTGCTTTCTCGTGAGCCCCCAGGTCTCCACAGGTGTCTCCCACCCCCAGTCAGAGCCAAGGGCAGATGGCAGCCGGGCAGCGGAGGGGATTTTCCCAGAGAGAGCCAGGAAAGTGGGAACGGTGGCATTTTCTAGAAGGAGGCTGTTGCTGTTCAGTGGTGGAGATTTTATTTCCTAAGCTGCTTATTTAAAGAGACAGAGATGAGAGAGAGAAAGACAGAAAGGGGGAGAGAGAATCCCCTGTCCCGTCCTGTTGTGGTTATAAAGAATATAATTCTGCCTTTGTCTGGAAACCACTGTATTACTGTGGTTATTAAACACACTGTTTCCCTTCTTCGTGTCAGGTGAGAGGAGGCGGGATGAAAGGGAGAGAGGGTGGATGGAAAATTCATTTTCAAATAATACCAATTAAAAATAAATGTATTTTTAAAAACTAAATCTGGTCAGTTGTGAGACTACAGTAAGAAAGAGAAAATGGGGGAAAACAGAAAATAGATTCTTTAAAGACTAATGTGTGGATAACAATCAGGAAAAACAACTTGGGGGAGAGGAGGAAGATCAAGAACCTTAGAAAATGGGGAAGCAGCTATTTCTTGGAGTTTAGTTTCACACTTTGATTTTAGCAACAAGTATCAAAAGATCTAAACGAACTGATTGTCGAGTTCCTTGGCCCTTCTCCAAAGAGCAATATAGATTTAATTGTATGTTGCTTAAAACTCAATTTCTCCAACAGTGTGAAACACGTAATAAAAGTCATAAACCGTATCAGAGATTTTTTTCCCTCACAAGCATAAATACCTAACTGACACTTGGAGATCTTAACTAATACTCCTAATAGGTTAAAAAAAAAAAAAAGAAAAAAAGCACTTGAGAGGGGTAGGCCATATAATAAAATCTAAACTGTTAATCCATTTTAATTCATTCAAGAAGAACCTGCGGTTGCTGGTGGGGATATTTGCAGGAGGGGTCGGGGTGAGGAGACCCCACAGCAGACATCTGACTTGTTCAAAGGAGGTCCATCTAAACCACAGTCCCCTAAAGGAAGCCTAGGGGTGGCCTTCCAAAAGATACAGAAATATCTCTACCCTGGAAAACGGAGCTGAAAGTTAACAGCCAAATCGCCTGGCCTGAGCTCTCCTCTCTTTCTCATCGACAGACTGGGAAGCCATTTGGCTGCGTCCGCAACTCGCCGCCGGCGTCCGCCAGGCTTCCCCGAGGGTGGGAGAGGGGGTTGGAGGTGGCAGGAGCGCTCCAAAGCTGCGCGGCGCAATCCCCCCCTGCCTCTTCCCCCAGCCTCCTTCCATTGTCCTCCTTTATCCCCGATCCCCAGCGGAGGTTCGCATATAAAATCCCCGCCCCCACCCCCCTGCAGCCCGAGTCCCCCCGAGAAGGAAGAGTCCCAGCCACGCCCGTGATTCGGTCCGAGAGATCAGCCGCCAGCGCCAAGTGCGCGGCCGCCATCAAGCTGGCGGCTGTGCGCATTGCGGGCAGTGCCCTGGCGTGGCCACGAGGGCCGGCCGCAGGCGGAGATCCGTAAAAATCCACGTGAGCCGCCCCCTCCTCCTGCTGCCCGCGCCCCCTGACACAGCAGCATTGAAGCCGGCCCGCAGGTCCCCGAGGTCTCCGAGTGTGACAGTACTCAGCATAGCGGGTAGATGGCACAATTTTCTAACATTTAGAGAGAGGAACCCACGCTGGGAGCAATAAGTCCATTTAAAAGCCCTTTATTTAAAAGGAACAAAGATAACTGACAAGCGAAGTACAGAGACATCTCAATGAAATTTCCAAAGAAGAAAGAGAAATCAGAGGCCAAAGCAAATGCGAACTGGGCTTGATGGAACAAGCCAGCACTTTCCTCCCCCCTCAAAAAGAAAGATAAAAGATAAAAAGAAAAAAGGTGGTGGTCACTGGGGTTTGTGCGTTAACGATCACAGTCCAAACCAAATTCTAAAATTCCACAGCCACAAAAACTTTAAAATGGCCGGGTGGGTTCTGGGCGAGCAGGTGGGAGAGAAGCTGGACCTCTTTGGGGAAAGAGACTTGCTAAGTTTTGCCTGCCTTGGAGGTACCACCCTAACCTTGAATAACAGCCGCCACTGTTCTGGCATGCTGGGGTCCAGGGAGCCCAGAGAAGGCACGCAAGGCACCCGCTCTGGGTACATTCGGGCCGCTTCTAGGGCCTGGGGGCCCGGAGCATCTTTCCTTGAGCCACCTTTCCTGAAATGAAGCCCAGCAATATCCCACGACCTAAGGTTTTGTCAAAGCCAGAGTACTCAAGCGCTCACCCGCAGACTCAGGAACAACTGCTACCCCTTCAAGACTAAGAGGGGCTAAGGGTGCCCACTGATGGCTCCGGGCAAAGCCAAGATACCCCACACTTCATGTGTTCTAGCACTGCCATCACCAGCTCCCCACGTCCAGACCTACGTGCCAGGGCGCCCCGCCCGCCAAGAGACCAGCAGGCCAGGCGAAGGAGACAGAGGAGGGGGCAACAGGCCAAGAGAGGGACGACGTCCCTCTGGTCCTACTGGCCTTCGGCGACTCAGGCCAGCCAGGCGGAAGGCAGAAGGGGTGAAGCGGCTAGCGCCAGCAGGGGGATCAAATGATTGTATTTGGGTGGGTGCTTGCCGACATATTTGCTGAGTAAACCTCCCTCGCTGTGCTGAAGGCGAATCCCCGTTGATAAATCCATCATTACCTTTCGGATTCAGGGAGGCAGCCGCGCCACTAAATTCATCTTACATTTGTAGCGCTTTAATAGACATTTATTAAATGCTTTTAGAGAGAGGCATGGGGCGCGTGATTACATCCTAGTTATAGACAGAACAGAAAGACCCACGCTAACACCCATTTGCAGGAAGGAAGGAAGGAAGAGGTGGGGAGAGGGTAGTAAGGCAGAGGGATGGAGCGAGGAGAGACTAGGAGAAATGGGGCAGGCGGGGGGTACAGAGCCTGCGCGCTATTAGCCAGGGCTGCCTGGGCGGGGAGTAAGGCCAGAGCCGCGGGAAGTCTCCGCTCGGGAACGGAGAAGTCCCTGCTCGCCTCAAAGATCTCCGGGTTTCCCCTGCCCTTGTACCAACACTCCCTCTCCCCCCCCAACACAAACAAGTAGGCGTGGGGGAGCTCATATTCTCTCTGCCAGGGCACAAGGGACATCCGAGCTGCCTCCACTGCCCCCTGTGTCCCCACCCCCCACTAGTCCTTTACTTTATTTCAGGCCTCTCTGAGTGAGACTCTGGACCTGCCAAACAGGGAGAGAAGGAAGGGCGCCCCTGCACTTCAGGACCCCAAGAGCTCCTTTAAGGCATCCTCTCTGCCCCACACCCCCCCAAGACAGTTAGCCGAAGAGCTCAGCCAGGCCTCACTCCGCACAAAGCAGACAGACCCCGTGACCACGGGGCAGGATAACCCAGCTTGCTCCGAGGGTCCCTTGGCCTGACATGCTCTGCCTTGGATGCCTCCCTGCCCGGCGCCACACCACCTTTCCACCTCCGACCCTCTCGTGTCTGGGGACTTGCCTCTGGGCTTGCCCTGGGCCCCTCGACCGCAGCCTTAGGGAGCTGGGCCTGCAAGAATGTCTGGGCCTCTAAAGGGCCTAATGCTTTCCTGAGCGCCCCAGGAACTCACCTACAGGCCCAGTCCCTGGGCTCAGTCAACTATGGGCGCTCCCTCATCCTCATTTCCCTGGGGACGCAGCCACCGACCCAGGTCAGGCCAGCAGCGGGCAGGACTCCGGGCCCTCCATGGATATTGGTAAGGAACACTTCCGCTATCTCAAAGTTGCCATAAGAAAATAAATACAAGTGACACTGTGCTGGGCCAAAGCTCATTAGTTCGTTGTCCAGGGCTAATAAAGGAACAGAAGCGCAAATTATAGAGTTCAGCTTCAACACACGCTCTGTCACCCGAGATCAGCCTACCGCGAGCCTGATTCCAATTGCTCCGAACTTGCCGCGCAGTTCGCCCCCCACCCCCTCCTCGCGAGCAGGAGGTTGGGTGGAAAAATATAGTTCCAAAGGGGGTAATGATCAAGCTTTTCCTCTCGGAAGCCTGCGCCACCTCATTTCCCATCAGTAATCCCAATAAAATTAACGTCGTGGCTGCAATTGAAAAGAGGAGGGCCCGCGACACTCCTGAAATAACACACTCTCCCCCAGCAAAAGGTAAAAAGCAAAACGGCCCTTTGTTCAGCTAATTAACGAGGGCCCAACTCCGAAAGCAGATGTGTTTGCTTAGCTAATCACAAGCATGTTTCTTTCAAGGAACGTCATTTCGAGGGGGCCGCTTCGGGGCATGGAAAGGGGGACACAGCATCACCCCCAAGCCCTCTCTGCCTCAGGGGTCTCTCACCCCAGACTAAGATCCAGAGGCTGAATCTAGGCAGCCCATCCCGCACACCTTTCTCCACCTGTGCCCGCCCCAGAGGCACCTCGGCGCTCGTCCCAAAGCCAGGCCTGAGAGACGCAAGGGAAAAAATAATAATAATAAAAGTTTCAATGACACAGATGCCATATTAAATGAGGCAGTTTTACAATTCACTTTGAATAGGACGCTAACTTATTACAAGTGTGTTATCAGAAGGACGATAAGGTTTATTACTCCAAGAGTCAGCTTTTCGCCGTAATGACAATGGATGTGAAGGTAAGGAAATCTGTTCTCTGTTACAGAAGATGAGAGTCTCTTCCCTGTTTTGGGGCATTTACAGATGCACCCCAGGAGGGCAGATACCAAGCCCCTTTGTGTCGTCTTATGAAAAATTCTCCCTTTCCCCTTTGGCTGTGAAACCCATCTCCTCGTTGGGTTAGCACCTCGCTTGGCTTTTGAGCGTGAGCTGGGAAGAGAAAAAAATGTAAGAGAGAAAGGGAAGGAGATAGAAACGGGGATGGAGATGCAAGTGGGGGTGGGGGCGGTTTTCCACCCCCCGGTTCACGCCGCAAAACTATTTCCCTGTCTTTCTTTGCCATACAAAAGATGGCTTTCCCCTAAACCAACACAGTAAGCAAACTTTAAAAAACTGGGGTCCTATTACAAACCAACGCCCAGCACTAACTGCTTTAAAATTACTGCATAATTAGATTTAGTTGAATTTCACCATTAATTAGGCAGCCGCACTGCAGGGAGCCTTTGAAATCTGAGAAAATGGGAAAAATCATCTGAAGCACGTTTTAAAAACCCAACTTCAATAAATCTTGACGAGACTCGGAATTCAGAGGGTACCTCGCTCCCCTCCCAGGCGGCTCAGGGTAGGGGTCTCCAGGCCCGAGCAGGGGCTGGAATTGGACGAAGGGGCCGATTCCCCTGTTGGCTGAGAGTTCAGCCCGGGCCAATCCAGTCTCTCTCGAGAGGCCCTTGCAAGGACCTCTCTGGGAGGCCAGGTCGGCCCCACGGCCGGCCTTGCCCGTGCTCAAACCTATTAGAAAAAGGGATCCTCCGCTGTAGGAGCGCTCCTGTCGGGCGCCGTCCATACCACCTCCCACATCTCTAGGGCCTGCGACCACTCGCCCCCGCCCCTCGGCCCCTGCACGCCCCCAGTCAGCCCTCCACCCAGAGAGCCGCCTTTCGCACAAGTTTGACATGCGAGCAGCAAGTTCTGCCCACGTCCGGAGGGTTCGAGGCCCGGCCTCCACCCCCAGCGCGGCCCGGCCCGCGCAAACCCCGGCGCAGCCCCTGCCTTAATGAGCGCGAGAACTGACCCAGGTCTGCAAATACCAGTCTCTCCCCCTCCCCCAGACCATTCCAACATTCGAGATCTTTGGAGGATACAGACTTTTTTCTAAGTTGGTTCTTGCTGGGAGGGAAGACAGGAACTAAACTCTCCGGATCGTCAAGGGGTGGGCAGTGGGGGTGGGGGCGACGGGGGAAGGGCTACTGCGTTACCAGTATTTTCCCTAGGAATTCTGCTGCTTTAATTACAGGATAATCGAGGACCGCACTCGCTCGCCAACAAGAGTTTGAAAGAGGGTTTTCTGCCTGCAGATGGACTGGCCTCCAGCCGCCCCCCGCACCCACCCACCGCCTTTTTGCTTTTTGGGAACCAATGTGTTTTCGATTACCCGGCCCTGCCGTGCCTGGCAGCCCGGCGCTCGCGGCGCAGTGGGAGACGCCATGTTGGCTCCGCTCGCAGGACCAAGTCCACCGCGAGCTGCGAGGCAGTTTCACACGCTCGCGCGCCCCCGGCCGCCCCCGCCCCCGCCTGCCGCCACTCCGGGCCAGGCCGGGAGCGCAGCTCCGCGCGCCCGTCACCCCGGACGTTCCGGGGGCGCAGGCGGAATTCCGCCGCACGTAAGCGGGGGCGGGGGCGGGGGGCAGGCACTTTCTTGCAGCTGCTGCCAACTCCGGGCCCCCGTCCCCCCAGCCGGCCGGATGCCACCCCAGCGTCTCCGCGGAACGGCCCCGGACATCGCCGCTAATTCTGAGCCCCAGCCCCTCGCGGCCCGGGAGAACTCCTGGGGAAAGGCCGAGGCTGGCGGCCGCGCGCCGCGCGGAGGGGCTGTGATGCCCCCGGCTCGGTCTGCCCCCAGGTTTGTTTGAAAGTGGCGAGAAGCAGCTATCGCCTCTCTCTCTCTCTCTCTCCCCTCGGACTATTGTTGCATTTCGCGTCTAACTGGGCTCTCACACCCCCCGAGCGCAAAGAGGAGGAGGGGGAGCGGGCTGGGAAAAGAAATAAAGCGAGCTCAGATCAGATGGAGGAAAAAAAAAAAAAAACAGCAAGGAAAAAGAGACACTTAAAGGGAAAGAGTCGCCATGTTTAGCAGCTTTTTTAAAGATCTCGTCAATTTCACACAGAACACACTCGCTGGGTCCCAGCCCTCGTCTTTTGTCCAATTCAGTCGCAGCAAAGATCTTTTGTTCTAACTCAGCGTGAAAAGAAAAACTTTCTTTAAATGCAATAAACTTAAACCAAACTCAAGACTCTAAACAGATCCTCCTCCGGCCACTCTAAACATATACAAGGGGTTTTGTTTTAACTGTTTGAAAAATTTGAGGTCCTGTTTTTCTGCCTCGCAGACCCCAAGCTCACTGGTGAAACCTAGAATGAGAGAGATTTCCAACGTCTAGAACACATGCTTAAAGCACAATAAAACAGGGACTGTCTTTTGCTTTGAAAATCATAAATTATAATTTAATGCCAATAATAATTTACAACAAATGGCTGTTTACAATAAACTAACACAAAACAAGGAAAAGGGCCTGTGTTTTACTTATTAGGAAACTTCACACACTCACATGGATAGCACTTGCAATAGCAGAAAATAACCGACAAAACCTCGTTCTAAAGGTCAGCGACATTCTGCCTTAAAAACATACTTATTTTTGTGTATGTATATATCTACAGAAAGAGGCTGAGGGTCAGATGAACTCTGCTCAAATGCACAAATCAGATTTTTTCTGGTCTACATATATTGACTGGAACTGTATCGAAGTTTAATACACTTTACAAAATGATCCTATTTCTTTTACCTCCCCTACCCAACCCCCTTTTAAATTTAAGCCACAACATAATGAAGTATGGTGGGGAGTGGGTGCTGGAAAGGCTCAATAAGCACAAAATTGCAGGCTCCCATACACTGAGTTTCCTCCAAACCAGGAAAAGAGAAAGACGGGGGGAGAAAAGGATTCCAAAACAAAGTAGTTACTACTTCAAAATCAGCACACCCTGCAAAGTTTCCTTCCTTCCTTCTATCTTTTTTCCTTTCTCTTCTTTTTCTTAATTTGGCTTCTAAGGACAAAGGATCCCAAGAGCAGTACAGATTGTATCTACACAATCTTAAATGTCAAGATGTCGATGTGGTCTTATGTACATAACTCCAATGGAAAAGATTCCCTTGACCTATGATCATGCTCTCAGAATGAACACAAAGTGGGGGAGGGGAAAGGCAGGCCAAAAGCAAGTTGTCATATATACAGTAAAAACAGACCCTTCAGCGCTATAAGCTATGTCACTGAATTCGAAATCCTCTCAACAACCACACTAGATGAGAACCACCACAGAATATTTTTTAAAAAATCACACCTACTTCAGGAAAAACTCATTGCAAACAACAGCCCTCTATTTACAATGCTGTGATTAGCTTGCTGGAACCGTCTTCTGCTTAACTGTCAGAAATGTACAAAACAGTATTTTTTTCCTGATCATAAAATAGATACTGATCTCAAGATTTCTAATACTTTTCACAATACCTTCCCTAAGCAGGCACTTAAGTGTGACAAATATAAGGGCCTTTTTTTTTTCTCCTGGAAAATCCATTTTTAATTAAAAGAAGGATTAGGTTGAATGGGGGTGGTTTACTAATATCAGTATGGCACTTCCTAAACCATAGATAAACCATTAACTTCAGCTTCCCCGACACACACACCCAAATTAAACAGGCAAATACACTAGTCCACCTTTGAACAAACAAATAGAGCCCCCTAGCCCGGCTCAGGGAGAGCTCACAGGGGCTCTTCTCGAAGGCAAGACAGTGAGTGGGGACAGCCAAACAGGTTTCAGATATCAAATAATATTTTAATTTCTGAATACTTTCAATTTTCCTTGGAATATAACACACAAAGACTCGACCAAACAGTTCAGTTATTATAACTTTTACAGTATACAGAAATGTTGCACTTAAAAAAAAACCTTCAGTTTTTTAAAAACACAAACTGTAAACTCTAAGATACTGAATCAATCACGTTACCTATAAGTGCCAACAGTGTTATTTTGTCATGCTGATTTCAATGGTATTTTTTAAAAAGGGAAAATATCAACAATTATAATACAAAGGGTTTGCAAATATACAAACAGATATAGGATTTTCATAACAATTCAAGAACTAAGCGGGACCCAATTCAAATTACAAAAGTTCACTTTTTATTCAAAACCTCAGCATGTGTCTTGGACACATTCCTTGGCTGCCAATAAATTCCACAGTTCATTCTCTTTCTTAAAATATTTTTAAAAAGCTAGGTTTGTCATGGATCTTTGGGGCAGGGGGCAGGGTAGGGGAAGTTAAGTATTGTATGTGGTTCCTTCAGTTCTCAAATTAGAGTGCTCAACATCACCTAAAATTTTGGTAACCACTTGTAAGTGCGTTTCCATCATCTTTGAGTTGCCTTTTAAAGTTTTATGTCTTCCTATGATATTTTCATGGACTCAGTTTTAATTCTTGCAGAACATATATTTTAAGGATACACAGTTTTTAAGAAGCCAAGATTATATCAAAACTTATTATAGAACCACAGAATAAACTGGTTTGGAACCAGAAAAGTACAAAAAAGAACAGCTAGAGGTACATAGACACAGGACAATTAATAATTTGGAAAAAAAAAAAAAGACTTACTTTCTCCATTCTGCTAATTTTCTCCCAATCTCCTTAAATGCACTTTTAGCAATATTTTTCAAAAATTTACCAAAAAAGAAAAAGACTAATTTCTTTTTTTATACAAAAATGATAAGTAGCAAGTTGTTCTGACCGACACAGGAGTTTTTTTTAATGCATTCTGTAAAAGTTCATTTGACAGTCTTTTTTTTTAAATTCACAGTCCATTAAATTCTTCCCCTCTCTTCTTTTAGCAAACTTGTAACATCCTTTTATATCCTTTCTTAACAGAAGGAATTTAAGCAAACAAACCAGTCTCTTGCCTTTTCTCTCTGTTTCACTCCCCCTTCTTATTTTGATTTATTTATTTATTGAATTGCCATATACGGCCAGTTAAAACTGCTGCCGGACAGTAACATATCCCGGATGAGGGTTTCGATGGGGGTTTTACCTACCAAACGGACGAAAAACAATTGCTCTATGACTGAGGAGGAGACCGTGCGGAGGGAAGGGAGGCGAAGCAAAAGCTTTCCGAATCGTGTTGGTTGGTTGGGGTACTGGCTCCTAACGTATTCTTCCAAAGCACACTGGGACTTTTCCTGCAAGCTTTCCACATGGGCTACATCAGAAAGACCACAGGCATCTGGAAGAAAGTTAAAAAAAAAAAAAAAAGAAGAAGAAGAAGAAGAAGAAGAATTCAGTCATCAGATTAAGAGGTTTGAAATGGGTCACGTGAGGTGTGTGTACAGTGCTCTGTCAAACTGCCCCAACTGGAGTTGGAACAAATGCCTCCGTCCTGAAAACTTGGGTGAGGGGGGTGCGGGGAGTTGGACAGGGAGAGCATGAGATGGTCCTGGGGTATTTGCTTTAAAATAAAATACAGCTCAGTGCTTTGCAGCCTTTCACTGTCCCAGTCCTGAGGTTTGGTCACTGAGAGGCCCAAGCAAAGTGCATTGGGTGAATCTGGTTCAAGGCAGTAAACAGACAAACAGATGAAACCAAAACTGCCAGTGCTCCTCCCCCTTCTTCTCTGTAAATAATAGTTTGGCTTATAATTATATAGTGGAAGGGGGGGGGCTACAACCTGGCCCAGCCCCAAGTAATGGCGTCCTCGACCCAGCCTCAGATTCTCCCCAAAGAGGGCGACTCATTTTTCTCCAGTCTTTGAAACTGATTTAAGTGGCCCTTTAAAACTGATCTTGTCAGTTTAGCCTATTGAAGGGCAGCCATGCAAACTGTGATCTCTCTGTTCATTTGAGCTGTTTCTTTTCCCCCCTTTTCTTCTCTGTCCCTTTTCTCCTACCCACCCCCTCTTTAATTTTTTTAAACCGAGGTCCCTGCAAAAAAGAACTCCCCTCCCCGTTATCTTCAGGAAAACACTTCTTTTTTGGATACGTGAAAATACAATAAGTGCCTTTGAAATGAAAGGCTTCTCAGTGAAGGCGGTGCAGGTTGTGACCTGACCTTTTGGGACTCCCCAGACAAGACGGGGCTAACACATGCATATTGTGAATCCTTAAAACAGATACTTGAAAACAGCCACCACCACCTCCATCCCAAAAACCAGAACATGCAATCACCTCATGTGTGTACCTTAGGACTCTGCATGTCTACAGAATGCATAGGTGTCTGTGGTCAGGACTTAAAGGATCTGTTTGCATAGGATTCTATCCCTCTGTATCAGTACTCTGTGTCTCCCACTGAATCAGATAACAAGAACCTTTATCTCTTTGTGAGGCAATTTGCATTCTTCACACAGGCCTCTACATTTTGCAAATAGTAATAAATTAAACTGTTACGACAATATCAGGCATTTCTTTCCTTGAAAGACCAAGGGTAAATCTAAGAGCTAACAATGATATTAAGAAATTAACAATCACCCCCATCTTCTGGGAACGTGGGTTGGGTGTTGTGCTGTATACTGGGCTGAAGGTGGCTGTGGGGTAGGGGAGTAGCCTGCCTGTACATTTGCATCTGGCAAATGCTCTAGTTATGACAGGTCCCCAGAGAAGAATAATCCAGATCCAAGCCTCTGCATAGAGCTCTTCCTTGCCCCGACACTGCCCTTTAATTGATTACCTAAGGACTCTGGAAGGTAGAATTTGGGGTGGCTGTGGGGGATTTTATGTGGAAAGCAGCAGTGTGTATGAGACAGTGGATTAAAGATTCAGAACCTGCAATAGATTCACCTAATATCTTGGTGATTTTCTTCAAACAATAAGAAACTGGATTTTTTTGTCTGCCACATGACCTACACACTTCTCCTAGTGTCCTGATTACAAGCTGAACAAACTGCAGTGGGTGACTAGGTTCCAAGCCCTGCCAACTTCCAAATGTTCATTATTCTGAATTGGGAACCCCTTTCCCCTCTCAGCCGTGACAAAGGAATCAGCTGACAACTCAGAACCAGAATGTGGAGGGAGTGATTTACACCCACCTGGGCTGTGCTGAACTCAACCCGAAGGCAGCCAAAAGGCTCAGGTGTGGCCCAAAGTGTAAAGCCAGACACCTTCAAAAATCATTTGGCCTCAAGAGTTAATTAATATTAGGTCTATTACTCACTCAGGTTAAACTACATGCAAACTAATTAGATTTCGCAATGCAGTCAATGACGGTTTTATATCTCCCGCAACATTTATATACAGTCCAAGTTGGCATACACTTTGGGTTGTTTGAAAATTGCCTTTAAGTGTTTGCCTGGGAGAAGGAAGCTAGAGGCCAGAGACTTCGGCCCCCTACGAACACTATGAAGAGCCACGATGGCCCCTTTCTTCCTCTTGCCCCTTCCTGACAGTTTTTGCCTTCTCCTGGCAGTCTGCGTGGTTGTAATAAGGATATGATTTTGAAAACCGAGGCCCCCAGGTTACATCTGCCCAGAGCCCCACCTCCTACTGGGTTCTCGGGCAAACTTTTCCTTGCAAGGGTGATGCCAGGGCTGCTCCAGCACCCAGGGGCATCTCCTGGAGGCTCATTCAGGGGGACCCAGAGAGCCATGGGGCAGAGGAAATTCCACAGACGCAGCTGGCCCAGAGGACCTGGGATAACAGAGGGAGCAGGGGCATGTGTCTCAGTTTGGCAGGAGGAGAAGTGGTCTGAGAAGCTATACCCCATGGCCCATTTTGAGAGTCTGTGTCTGAAACATCCCCCCAACAGCCAGCTTTCCACTCTCCTCCCCAGAGCAGACCTGGTGGGGCCCAGCAGCTATACAAAGTTCCTACTCCTAGTTGCACTCAACAGTTCGGTTTTTCAAGGGAAAGGCTGGGCTCACTATGGGGGCTACCAAACTCTCTGGCCCCTAATTCTGGGCTAGGCGCCTTTGAACATGAGAGGGCAGCGCTCCTTCCTACCTGAGGTGAACAGGACTATGGCCTTGAGGCAGCTGTACTCGGCAGAGTCGACGTGCAGCGCTTTGAGCTTCTCCACTTGCTCTTGGAAGATCCGTATGTGGTCCATAAAGGCGACCACCCGGTCGGCGGACATTGGCGAGGCGTGTAGGCCGGCGGCGGCCAGGAGCGGGGCGACGTGGAGGGGCATGGAGCACTGTGCCGCGTTCAGCACGAACAGCTCGCTCCAGGTGAGGCGAAGCAGGGCCACCTGGTCGGTGATCTGCAGGTCAGGGAAGAAGGGGATGTTCCGGGCCCACTCGACGGCGCTGAAGAGCATCCGCGCGGCCAGTTCGCAAATGTTCTCGATGCCCATGATGTTGTTGGGCTGCATGCACTGGCTGCCGAAGCGCGACGTGGGATAGGGTTCCGCGCGCAGCAGCAGAGAAATATATCCGGACAGGTACGAGTGGCAGTTGAGGGGGTCCCCGTTGGTCAGCGCAAACTGCCCGTGGGTTGGCTGGGTGGGCGGCATTCTGCCCCTCTGCACGGCTGCGGGGAGGAAAGGAGACAGTCCGCAGTTAATGACCAGCCTTGCTCCCCAGCTCCCAGAGCAGGGGCTGCCCCAACCAGACCCCCATCTGACCCAGACCCCGCGCCGCGCAAGAACAGGCAGGCCTGCCCCTCTCACAAGCGCGCCAGGGCCACCGACCTGGGAGTCCCCAGGATGCCGGGACTCCTCTCAGACCGCCACCCAGGCAAGCTCTGGCGGCCAGGGCGGCACACTTGCCTCCGAGGCCCGCTTGGGGCTGGACCGCCCAGAACCCAGAATTGGCCACTTTGCCTCGGGGTCCCGGCGCAGTGGGCGGGATGTAGCATTCTGGGGGCATCTTTCTTCTTTACTGCTAAACAGCTGATATTTCTTATTGATTGGAGGAGCGAGAGCGGGAGGGGCGAGGCTGGGGGGGAGGGTGAGACGCCTTCGCCAAAGACACGGGTTCACCCCAGACGGCCCGAGGCCACCCCGAACGAGTCTCCCCCAGCCCCTGCAGCCCCGGCCCCGGCCCGGCGGGGAAGCCCCGGCGAGGGACGCGCGGAGAGCCGCGGTCTGGCGGCCGGCTGACTCATCGGTGTGCTCGGAGGGGAGAGACGGAGGGAGAGGGCGGAGAGAGAGGCCGGCCGAGGCGGGAGGCAGCCGGGGAGAGGCGGGCAGCAGGCGGCCGGCGCCGGCGCAGCCGGGTAGGGCCCGAGAGGGCCGGCGAGAGCCGGCGAGGCCCGGGCCCGGGCTGTTATCTGACGCCGGATCGGGAGAGTCGCTCTCGCAGAAACACAAAGAACCCCCGGCATTCGCTCGCCCCAACCCGGAGCCCGCGCCGACGCGGAGCGCGCCATTGGCCGAGCCCGGCTCGCGGCGCTCGGCGAATTTTATATCACAAAGACCCAACTCGCGCAGAGCGAAAGCAGCCGCCCCGGGCCCCTCGCCCACCCTTTCCCTACTCCCTATCGCGCTCTCCTCCTTTCAAAAGTGAAAGGAAAAAAGAAAACAGAGGTATTTTTTTTTTTTTTAGCAGAATGTTAATCCACAG
Organism: Manis pentadactyla; assembly: GCF_030020395.1. NCBI lineage: Eukaryota > Metazoa > Chordata > Mammalia > Pholidota > Manidae > Manis > Manis pentadactyla. Next base: position 19,894,180 of record NC_080036.1, read on the forward strand.
AGGGTCACATGAGCGCTGCCCGGGCGGCAGCGTTAATACGGCGAAGTGCATAAAATTGCCATTTGTAATTTGAACCTCCTGTACAAAAGTACAATCTCAGGTCGGCTTTTTTTTTTTTTCCAGAAGGTGGGGGCTGGGGAGGGTGTAGGGAGGAGGGACATATGTTGAACATGCAGGAAAAACAAGGAGAGAGAAAAACTGAGAGAAGACAGAGGAGTAACGCAGGCTTTAAAACCACCATCACCACCACCCCATCCCCTGCAGAAAGGGAAACTCGAATGAACTCGCTATCAACGCAAAGATAATGAAACAGCCCGAAGAAAAAGTGGAGCAGGCAATCAGTCGGCCAAAGCATGCAGAATTGGGGGGTCTGAGTTCCAGTGCAGAACGTGCTTCCCTAATTTGAAAGCCCTGGTCAGCGGCAATGCGAAGAGAAGAGCTTGGGGCTTCAGGTCCTTACCCAGAGCAGGCTAGCCAACCGCACCCAGGGCCCCGGGACCCCAGGCGAGGGGGGAAGAAAGGAGAGGCCGATACCTTCCCGTCTCATGCCTACTTTGAGGCACTTTTTGAGGCGGCAGTACTGGCACTGGTTGCGGTGGTGCTGGTCGATGGGACAGTTCCGGTTGGCGCGACACGTGTAGCTCAGGTTCCTCCGCACGCTGCGCTTGAAGAAGCTCTTGCAGCCCTCGCACGTGAACTGCCCGTAGTGTTTGCCGCTCGACTTGTCGCCGCACACCACGCACTCGATGTGCTGCTGCGGCTGCTTGTCGCCGCCCGGGCCGCCGGGGCCGCCCTGGCCGCCGGCCGCCGTCTGCGCCGGCGTGCTGGCCGGGCCCCCCTGGCCGGGCGTCTGGGGCGTGTGTGGGGCTCCGGGCGGCGGCCCGGGCACGGGCGGCGCCTGCGAGGCCTGGCTGCCCTGTGAGCCGGGCACCTCGTCCTGGGGGTCGCGCCACGTGCTGACTACCATTGCCATATCTATGGGGGCCGCGTCCGGACTTCCTGCTCCCTTGGCTGCGGGCGGCGGCGGCTCCCGGGTCTCGGGCTCCGGCGCGCCGCCTTTTGTGTGTGCGAGGGTGCGAGAGGGCGCGGGAGGGCGCCCCAGGTGGCTCGGGGGCTGCTTGGTTGAGGTTGGTTAGGTTTTCCTTTTTTGTTTCTGCTTTTGCAAAGTTTTGTCGATGGCTGGTCTGGCCCGGTGTGTTTGTTTTGTTTGTTTCCCTCGGCTCAGCTTTGTTGGTTTCGGGGGCTTTCCGCCCGGAGGGGAGGGGAAGGGGCCGGGGAGAGCGAGTGGGAGCGGAACGTAGAGAGGGAGGGAGGGCAGGGCGAGCGGCAAGTCGATTGTCTGGCTTCAAGACAGAAGTAGAAGGCAAAACAAAAATCTCTCCGAAGATCTCGCTCGCTCTCCCTCTCTCCCTCCCTCTCTCTCTCTCTCTGTCTGTCGCGCTCAGACCTGCGGTGCCGAGGAGTTGGACGAGGAGGCGGAGGAGGAGGCAGAAGAGGAGAGGCGACTGTCCGGGGGCCAAGTCCAGCGCAGCCCACAGTCAGCCATTCAGGAAAGCCATCGAAACCAGGAGGGCTGGGAGAGCCGAGGCGCCGGTGGCGGGCGCGCCCAGGGAGCCGGCCAGGCCGGGGCGGAGGCCGGCGGCCCGCGAAGTGGCCGGAGCGCTGCCCGGGTCCGGGGGAATCAGCATGAACGTGGTCCGCGTCGGGCGCTGCGCGGCGTCGTCCTGGCGCTGGGCCGCCGCCGCCGCCTGCCGCGGGCGCCCGGCGCGCGCCTCGCTCGCTCCGGCCGCCGCCGCCCGGTTTCGCCGGATGGAGGCCGCTCGCCGCTCCCTGCGGGCCGCCGCCGCCGCCGGAGCCGCCGGGTCGGGCCCGGAGCCGCCGCGTCTAGCGCCGCCGCCGCCGCTGAAGCCGCTGGAGCCGCTGCTGCCGCCGCCGGAGCCGCTGCTGCCGCCGCCGCCTCACACACATAGGGAAAGAGTCAGCTCGCCGGCGGCGGGGGAGAAATGATAAAAGAGAGAGAGGAGGGCAGATCACCACCTAGAAGCACATCCTTCGTGCGCAGAGGGGGTAGAGAAAGACGGAGAGAAAGAATGAAAGAAGGGAAAAAAGGCAGCAAGACACCCGGAGAAAGGAGGCAACTCGGGCAGACGAGGAGGAGGAGAAGAAAACACACACGCGCGCACGCACACACACACCGCGGAGAGAAAAGAACAGAGAATCAAAGTGATCAAATATGCTAAAAAGGGGGGCGCGGGAGGGAATGCGATTTATAGGCGCCGGGGCTGGCAGAAGTGGCTGCTCCGCGATCAGCTCACTGAGCTCTCTATATAGTGAACTTTGACACGACTGCTGCAACTTAGCGCACGTTGCCATGGCGACGGCGCGCCTTATAAGGCAGCAGCCGGGGTTGGCCTGGCCAGGCGCGCGCGCGCCGCCCCCTCGCCGTCATTGGCCGGAGCGCGGCGGCCCCGCCATGGCGGCCGCGGGCTCAGCCCGGTCCTAGCGCGAGCGGCGTCGCGGCCGGGGCGCGGGGCGCGCGGGGGGCGCAGGGGGGCGGGGAAGGGGCGGCCGCGACGCTGCCGCCGGCGAACGGGGGATGGGCCCGTGGCTGCAGCAGGCTGGCGGCCCCCGCTCTCCCCGCATCCAGCACCCGAGGTTTCCGCCCCAGCGGGGAGAGGAGCGCGGCGCGTACAACGCCTCTTAAAGGCTCCGCAAGAGGCTTCGGATGGAGTCGAGGACTTCGCCTCTCGCAACTTGGCAATGCCACGAAATCCGCCGCTCGCGCTCCACCCGGGACGCCCGGCTCATCTTTGTGCCCACAATGCCACAGAAAGAGAAAAGTTCTGCGGTTTCTTTGCATAGGGGTAGTGGGTGGGGGTGGGAAGGTACCGCGAACCGAGCTTGCAGGCGTTTTCCAAACGAAAGATTTGGTCAAATCAGGGTGATGGTAGACTCTTGTCTTAATCAACTGAGAATTTGCTTGGTTAGGTGGCTCCTTTTTTTTTCTTTTTTAGAGGAAAAAAGCCATTCATTGTCTGTCTTTTCCTTGTAGGGTTAACATTTCACAGGTATGTGACCTGACATTTTAATTGCTCAAATAAAGCATCTCGGATGCTGAGAAGCAGAAGTAGACCTCATCTCATTGTCATGACGCAATTAAAATCAATTTTCCCCAACTTTATACTCTCTCGTTAGTGGTAGCTAACTCACAAGTCAACGTCCTGCCACACACCAGTCGTGGTAAGAGGTGACAAGACCCGTCTTCCCACTGATGGACAAGTGGAGGCAGCCTCCCAGCCTCCCCAGTGCATACCCTCTCAACAAACATGTAAGCGCACATGGAATCAGTTGCACATTTATCAATGTACACAGACAAAGACTTCAGCGACTATGCTTATAGGTCATAGAACAGTTGAGTACGGACTTCATTGTTCCTCAAGTTCCTCTTAAGCATTCATATAGTCATTAAAACACACCCAGAGATTCTGCCCCAAATTGGGAATAATACCAAGTACAAGTCACAAGAACCACACACAAGTCACATTCTACCTCGAGAGATTCATGGTAATAAGAACAACTTCACAGCCTATGCCATTCTGCTCAATATGCTAAAATTATCAACAGGGCTGTCTCTCTGAATTCCAGGCCACTTGGTTTTAATCACCAAACATCTAGAATTGCCTCCCAGAACACACTATATTCCAACGCAGTAACCTGTTTGATTATGACAAGTTTATAATGGAGTATGATTATTCAACATTTCTAGAACAAAACTGTGACTCTATCACACATACTTTGCACCAAGAAAAAACTAAACTGGTAAGCCAACCAGGTTTAGGAACAATTAAAATATTTACACAAAACACGCTGAGCTTCAGGAAAACATGAACATATAAAAGTAAATTAATGGCCACAGGAAAGCATCTTTGATAGTTCAAAAAACTGACAAAATGGAAGAGTTAAAAATAGTAAATTGTACATATAATTCACATATGTAGATTGCATTTAGTGTCCAATACCCTTTCAACAGGCAGAATATAAGGTAGGGACCAACCAAAGATGTAGGCAGATATGGGCTAGTTTTTAGGGAAGGAAAAATACTCTTTACGCTTCATTTCTGAAACCTTACTCTGCTGAAATCACATATTTCACTAAAGCTGCAGGTGCTGGGATTGTTTGAAAGTTGTAAAAAAAAAAACCTATAGTGGACACTAAACTATCAAAAACCTGGTGTGTAATGAGATTGCTACAGAGCAAAGCCAAGCTGAGAATTTCAGGTTGATTAGAGACACAATATAACTTTCTCCCAAAGAGGACAAGAAAGATGGAAAAGAAATCACTTAAGAGAAGGTTTTTTTTTTCTTTCAACCTTTATGATACAAGGAATTGCCTAATGCTATAAATGTCAGTAGATTAGGGGCAAACTCAGCAGAGATGTGGTGGGGATGGGTTGAGACAGGAAATCTAATGGGCATTCTCATCTCAATTTAATAGAAGATGAGAATAATTGATTGTAGAGAAATCTTAATCTTGCCTCTTCAGTGCAGACACTTCCATAGCAAGATCACCTTTTACAGACATGCAGTGGGAAAAATTTTGAGGAAGAAGAGCTTCCTAAGTCTACTTAGAGATTTTTGGTATTTGAAGTACACTCTGATGACTTCAGATTTAAAATGAAGAATTTCCCAATCATTTCCTACAGAACTGGAGCCCGCTAAGGCACTTGACCACACGGCTGCCATGAAGTCAGAGATGTTTCACTCTGTATTTTAGGACTCATTCAATTATGGGATGCTATTAAAAAGCAAAAAAAAAGAGGAGAGAGAGACCTTGTCATTTGTAGTTAATTTTACTGCATAAAAGAGGGAGGACTGCAGACTGAGAAAAAAGAGAAAAATATTTTAAAATGTCTTCTTCAGGGATGCTCATTTTCCTTGGATAAAAGGGCTCTAAGACTAAAATATAAATATCAATGTTATTATTTTTAAAAATCAGCCCAGTCTTTCATTGCAGATGTAAATTTATTTTAATGAGAAGGATGGCAAGCTTTAATTTGACCGGAGAAAGTTGGAAAAACATTTGTTTTACTCTGAAAAAAAAGAAGCAAAAGAAAAGAAAACCCACCCAGGAATATGATTTTCTTGCAGAAAGTGGCCTGATGGCTGTAATTCTCTACAGATTAAATCACAATATGAATACAGACCCCAGCAAATGGCGAGTTTAACTCTGAACTCAGTAGAAACCAGTTCTGTCCACCAGGATTCATTGAATTCTTCCTTTCCCTCAATCTAGTCCGTGTGTGTTTTTCTCTTCCACCACACTGGAGCTCCATGAATAGGCAAAGGGGCTTCCATTGTGTCCCTCTGAACTTCCAAGTCAATGCAATTTTTAACCACTGGCTTGTGGTACTTTGAAAATCACCAGGGGCTGTCAGAGTTGGGTCCTCTGAAAAATTTACAGTGCTAAATCAGAGCATATGCTGGGAGGGAAAAAATTGCTTAAGATTGGAGCAAGTACAGTATCTGTCTGCCCCCTAGTGTAAGAGTCCTCGCTGCCTAAATTCAACTTTAAAAGAAAAGGAGCTCTTAAAGGGGAACGACTTTGGGTTCACGTAGGCATTGGAGATGGAAACTTCTGTACATTTTAATCTGAATAATTCTCCAGGATTTAAAATTAATTGGCTCTGGCTTGGTCGGACCGGACTCGGATCTCGCCACCTCTGCACTTCTCGAGTCACTGGCAGAGAGGTGATGATTTTTCTTTCTTTCTCTCTCTCTCTCTCTCTTTTTTTCCCCTGAACTGGGTTTATGTGCATCCCCCTCACCCCCTCCTCTCTTTTTCTTTCTCTGTCTCTGTCGTCTCTCTCGCTGGCTTTTAAAAAATGAGGCACCGTTCCTTGAACGTTCTGGACAGAGCACAGAATTGCTTCATAAGTCAGCCCGACGCGGTTGCAATAGACAGCAAAAAGGTAAACGTTTGCCTGAAATCGCACGCCAGCTGCACCACCCCGCCCGATGGTGAGTACCCTGCTCGTCGCGATTCTCCTAGATTAGCCGAGCGCTCGCCTCCCCGAGCCGCGGCCGAGGCGCCCGGCAGAGCGTTTCTCTCTCCCTGCCTGGCTGGCTGTCAGTTGCACAAGGTTGCAAAATGAAGCGCAGAGGCAAATCGAATAGAAAATTCTGATACTTAATGCAAGCCTAGCAGCTCGTTTGCTAGAAAACCGAGTCGTCCTTGCTTGGAAAAACACGCTTAATAAGGACTGGTTTTTAGTTTGCTCTATCGAAGGAAATGAGTTTGAGAAGACAGGACGAGGAGAAGGGAGGCACCGCAGTCTTTACGCTTAGGTTTAATCATATTTTGGCAGCTTTGCAATTGTATTTTCCCCTCTCTCCTCCCTCCACCACCTATCCTATCACACACATGTAATAAAATATGGCAATGCATTGAATTGACTGTTGCCCCTTCCCGAATCCCTTAAACCACAGTCCTAGGCATTTCACACACGTTAGCAAACCGATTTTTTGAAAAGCCCCAAGTCATTCCCAGCCCCACACAGCACAAGGAGAAAAGTGAGAAAGGAAAGAGAGAGAGAAAAAAAATACTGTAAGTAAACATACCAAAACCATATTTGCCTTGTTCAAGGTCCCAAACAGCTTGCATCTTCCTTCTAAACTGGAATAACTCTCCTTTAGTTTGGCGGGTGAAATAAACGCTTTGTTGGCCCCCTGAAAAGATGTGTCTTTGATAATTAAAGAGAATCTCCTCCTCGGTGTTTATCTAAGCGATTGTGCAAACTGATAAAAAGTAGGCACTAGCCTGCAGGGAAAAAGAGGAAAGGTGAAGGGAGAGATCTTCCACCTCAAGGAAGTGCTTCCCCATGTATTAGGCGCTCTCAGCCTTGGAAAACCCAGCACGCTAACTTTACAGAGACGAGGTTTCAGGGAGCTTTGTACATAGCTGCTGAGGAATGCAAGCCTCGCCTTTAAGAAAAAAAACCCCAAACCGTAGGTAGGAGATGTCTGGAGTGATCCTTGTCTCTCATCTCATTCCTTAGAAGGAAGAGTGCGTTGTTACACCTTGTTTGGGACTGGAAAGACGAGACTTTAAAAACACCCGTCCAATTGAAAAAAATCTCCCAACTTAATGAGTTTAGTCGGAGGCTGGAGCAAACGGTTCAGCCTCAGCAGAAAACCGCCAACAACTATAGGCGATACTGCAGAGCAGGGCGACCCGAGGCACCGCCAAATTCCACTATTTGGGGTCGAGAGGGATGGAGGCTAATCCTAAAGCAAGTTGGAAAAAAAAAAACCCACAGAGGTGGGAGAGGAGGGGGAAAAAGCGGCAGGCTGGCAGACTGGCACACAGGCTCCCCTTTCCCTGGATCAAAGATAGGACTTGAAACAGGAGGGCAACATTTTTACTAGGAATCCATTGCAATCTTCATTTTCTACTTTTAACTTAAATCCCCCCAAGTGATTTTCCCCCTTCACTGCGGACTTGTGTCCCCCGCTGTCTATTCCCCTTTCTAGAACTTTCCTGAAGAGGAAACCTATTTCTTTTGGGGGGAGGGGTTCCCCATTTCAGGTCTTCAGATAATGAATGCTTAATTCAACCCCTCCCTTCATCCACCTCCCAACATGAATAAAGGACGCAGGAATACAGTAACTAGAGAAAATTGAGAATAAACTATGCTGCCTCTTGCAGTTTAATATAGTTTTAACTAATGGATTTTTTTGTTTTGTTTTAAGAGAAGAATAATGGGGAAACACGGATCTTTTATTTTAGGAAACTGTTATGGTAAGATGTATGTCAGACTTGACAAATGGAACTAACTCTCTTCGGCTGCTTCTTGTCCTTGTCTTAAACAGGAATTAAGTTAAACACAGTGCTGAATGTTAATTACATGTTTACTGGCTAATGAAAATTACAAATGGTTTTGCCACCTCAAACAATGATGAAAACTCTGAAGACACTGTAATTATATACTTTGAGCGAAATAACTCAGAATATTGATCATAAGAAGTGTAAATCTTTTTTTAACTATTCATTAATACCATAAATATGGGCTACAGAAGTTTTTCCTTGCGGTTTGTCTCATCAGTTATATGGAGTGGATAGATGGTGAGGTTCCTCTGGGGAGGTGGTGAACTCATTCTGCATAGAAGGAGGCCACTTGTGTAACTCGGGGGTGCCTCCTCCCTTTCGCCCCCGCCCCCTGTAACCCCAGCAGAAGGTCGAGGGATAGTTGAACGGGGGGGGGCCAGGCTCAGGGCAGGTGAAGGTGATCACAGCCCAACCTCTCTCCTCCCCTCCCCTGCCCTCCTCTCCCTCCTCCCTTCTCTGCCAGGTCTGATCAATGACTGCCTTCCCCAGCCTGGGTGCCTGTCGGACAACCTGGTATTCGGGTTCCTAATGGAGGACAACTCACCCGCAACCCAGCGACGCAGCCTGAGAACTAAAGTCCTCTCCTTCAGAGTGGCTAGAGCAGTGCACTGCAGAAGAAGAGATGAAAAAGTTGAGGGTGGAGGTGGTTATTGGGGAAGGTGGTTCAGGCAGCGGAACCACAACTGATTTCTCCGGGTTTGGGAGTGAGAAGTATTGTTTTGGTTTCTTTTAACTTTGCCCTGAATTGTAGCTTCTCGCTCTGTTGTGTGGCAGCCACTCGGATCTTGGGGGTCAAAGGTGAGGGCTGCACTAACCCTAAAAGTCTGCTTTGGCCTGGCGAGAAGGCCCAGCGAGTGGAGGAGTGGGTTGTCAGCCCTACTGCCTGACGCTTCGGAGGGGGTGCTTGTGAAACACGCTTGCGGGGGGGGGGGGCACAGAACCGGGAGCAGGTTTTAAGGGCAACATTGAGGAAATTTTAAAAGTGCGGTAGGCTTGTGGGACTGGACTCCTCTTTTTTCCTGAGAATTCCCAAGGCGCTGGTCTTTGTTTTAGAAGGAATGGAGTTTCTGAATGGTGTGAAAGGGACAGAGAGGGTCGCTTCAAATCGATTTTACTTGTCCTTTCTGTCTTTTCGGATCAACGCCCTTCAATGGTCACAGAGGTGCTCTTTCAACCAAAAACTTGTGCTACATTTTCTGCCTGTATTGGTGCTAAATACAATAAGCACTGGGCAGATTTTTTTCTTTGCACTCCAAAGCAAGAAAGCACCCTAATTAAATTGTTTTATGTGGACAGTCAAGACGGACCAATTAAGTATGCATTAGTATAAAGATATAGTCTGTGGATAGGGCGGTTTAGAGAATCACGTGAAGGACAAAGGAGAGGGCGCTAGCGTTGGGGAGGGGTCCGCGGGCACAGCGAGGTCGCTCACCTTCCTGCCTGGGCCCTGGAGAATTGCAGAGGCCCGGGCGCCAGGTGAGAGGGGAGCAGGCCGGCTAACAGGTGGGCGACAGTGTTGGACTCTTCTCCATCCTCGTCTCGGGGTCGAAGGGGGCGGTGAAGCCCAGGGGCTTAGTAGCCCTCAAACCTCCTGCTTGCACCCCGTAGCCATCCGAGGTGGTGGGTTCCGTAGGAGGGGGCGAGGGCCGGCTACGACCCACTTCAGGTCGGGTCCACTGCGCAGTGTCTAGGTCCAGGGCACGGCCCTGCAGTAAGGCAAGAGTGTGCGCCGGCGGGGAGGCCGGGAGCCCCGGGGTCGCCAACACTCTTACTGCCTCGGCCACAGACCTCTGGAGGCCACGATCAGGGTAGAGGGCCCTCTTCCAACACCTCTATGCTAAGCGCTTTTTCACTTCTAAGGAAAGAGAGCGTCTCTGCGAGGAAAGTAAAGTTCCCACCCGACGCCATACAGCCCGAGGGGCGTCGAGGACCGACCGCACAAATGGGGAAATGACAGAAGGTCAGAGAGAAAAAAAGGTGGCGAGCGACTTCACGTTGGGCGAACGTAGCTCTGCGCGTCTCCACGGCTCTTCCCCCGGTGCGGCGAGGGCGGGCAACGCCCCCCACGTCCCCCGAGGGCGACGACCCCCGGAGCTGAGACCCGGCCTCCCCGCGTCGCGGCCCAGGGCTGTGATAGGTGGTCCCCGGACCGCGGGGGCGCCCGCGCAGCGCGCGGCGGCGGGAAGGGCGAGCGGGGCGCACGGGGCGCCTTTGGTCAGGGTAGGACAGGGAGGGAGGGAGCAGGGGCAAGAATTAGAGCCTGGGGAGGTGGCTGAATGTCAAAAGTAAAAAGGTTGAAAAGCCAATTTTCCAGGCGCGCTTTCGCCCCCCTTGGCTGGTTGCAGAGGCTGTAAATCAGAGGCCGGAGGCGAGGGCGGGAGGAGCTCCCTCGGCGGGTTCGGCGGGGCCCCGCCCGGACCGTGAGCACCTCCCGGTGGTTCCCCAATCGATCCGAAGCCTAGCTAAGGATGTCACCGCACTAAATATTTACTGATCACACACAAGTAGCCGGGGCTCGAACGATTTTCCTCTGTGAGGAGAGCGCAGAGAGAAGGGTAAATCATTTTATTAGTGTGGATAAAGCCCAGAGCACACTCCGGGCTGGAGTGTTTTAAGATGTGTCTTCAACGGGATGAAAAGAGTTAGGGAAATCGATACGGAGTGATTAGAAGCCCCCGGGGTGACGAAGGGGGCCGGGGCTTTCAGGGATTTGGCGAGGCTGAGGTGGGGGGGGAGAGGCCACTAGGGGGGCGACCGGACCACCGCCAGGGAGCTCCCGGCCCAGGCCTCCGTCCCTCCCTCCTCGACGGGAGGCGCGAGGGCGCAGGGAGCGGCAGGGCGTCCAGCGCCGCCGGGCTTCCCGGGCCGGCGCCCGGTGAGGGTTGCGCGGGCCGCCGCGTGGCCAAGGAATTGCGAGCCACAGGCTCCACACCGTCAGTGGCTTTGGCCAGGTGGCAGGGAGTGGCTGGCAGCCCCGGCGCGGGGACGCTGGCAGGTCTCCCCACGAAGCGCTCTCTCCCGACAGCCTCCAGGAGTAAAGGTGTGGCCCACACGGGTTGCATTTCTCCCCCAGCCGCGACCCGCAGTTCCCCTAACTTTCTGTTAATAAATCTCTGCCCCTGGTCTCCTTTAATGCTCCCAAAGAGGACGCAGCGGCCCAGCCCCGCTGGCTGCCTCTCCCTCCCCAGCCGCCCGGTGTCGAGGGCGGCCGCCGGGTGGCGGAACCCGCTGCGGACCGCAGGGCGAGTGGATTCCAGGCTCGGGGCTCCTGGGCAGGTGGGCAGAACTCTGGGGCCGAGGAGGGAGGCAGGGGCAGGGTGACGCACACCAACGGGGCCCCCAGGACGTCTTTCATTCTCTCCAGGGCGGGAAGTCAGCTTTGAGGGCAGCGAGGCATACTCCAGGGATGGCAGTCGGTCTGTGGCCCCAAGGCTGGGCGCAGGAGCCTACAGCGACGGAGGTGCAAAGGCTGGCAGGACTTGGGGGAGTTAGCAAGGCTTTGGAGGGAATTTGCTGGGAAGGAGAGGAAAACCGTCTCACGAAACTCAAGCAGCGAAGTCCTGGCGCGAAAATGGCTTTTCACTTCTGGAAGCGGGAGTCTTGCTGGCTACTGTGAACAAACCTTGAGGTTCGAAACAGCTGCAAATAATCAAGGAGGCAATAATTTGGGGGGGAGGGGAAGAGGGGCGGAAGGTGAGGAAGGAGGAGAATCTTTTTCGTCCCTTCTTCTTTTTCTTGTTCCTGACCTTTTCCTAAAAATTTTTCTCTGAAGAAGCAGATAGCCTGCCTATCTATCTATCTATCTATCTATCTATCTATCTATCTATCTATCTATCTATCTATCTATCTATCTATCTATCTATCATCTATCTATCTCCCCCTCCCCAAATTGCTCGATTTTCTTGGCAGCTTGAGGAATTCAGTTCAGGATGCCCTTCTTGACTCCTCGGTGCACCAGGAAATATAACTGCTGATCCAATTAACCGTTTTCCAGAAAGGAGATATTTTTTTTCTTTCTTTTTTTAAAAATGTGAATCCCAATGGGTTGGAGAGATGTTTTCAGGTGTGAGGCGATTGGTGCCTCCAGTTCCTTCCACGGTAATCCTCTAATTCCTTGGAAGGAAGCTCCAGAGCATTGCTGACCTGGAGGCTGTCAGGAGCTGGGTCTCTTTTAACCCTTCTTGGTCTTGGCCAGTGCGAAGGTTAACAACACTAATAAACCAAAGGGGCTGTAGCAAAGGAAGGAAAGGAGGAAGGGAGTGAGGAAGGAAGGGTAAATTGTCTAGTTGCAAGGATTTTAGAGTCTTCTGCTCTTCGCTGGTCTCCCCCATCCCCACCCTTCCTAAGAAAGGTTTTCCATTCAGAGACAACAGTCTCATCCATCATCTCACTCCATGGGGATGGACTTTAGGGAATAAGAAAACATAAAGTAGTGAAATATTTTCTTCCATTTAACTGACCACCCAGTTCACAACAATAGATTATTGTGGCAGAGGGTTTAAAAACCCAACAAACCAACATGTATTTTACATCCTTGCATTTAAATAAAAGCTAATTTAGAATCTTGTCAATTGCCAAATTGTAGCCATAAAATCCGGATGAGATTAGGAAAATATATCTTGGCTTCAAACCTGGTGGTATTTTAATTGGTAGTTATACAATAGTTATGTGCTTGAAGGTGTATGCACATGGGTGTGTATATATTCTTATGGTGTTAGAAGTTCCATGATGGATTAAGGGTTCATATACTCAAGCACTAGATAGAGTCTGTCACTCATGTGTACATGTCAGGGGTCTGGTAGAAAGCAGTGCAAAAAAAGAGTTTTGAATGAGCTTTTTGGAATAACTATTGTTGAAATACAAGCTGAAGCAACTCAGTAATGGTAAAGCTATTGTGCCTTGCAGAATCATACAAAGACACTTCAAAGTAAAACCATCAGTTTTCAGTTTGGTAGTTTTGGTAGGGCATTTAAACAAAAGGTGAGCTTTTTAGCCTAATACATTTATTTAAAAATTCAGTGATATGCTACTATTTATTTTACTTTTCAGTGAAGTGAAGAATTAAAAGAGAATAGGCTCTGGCTAGAGATGAGGGACTTGTTACACATTTGACCAAGGCTGATGTATATGCTTTTAATATTATATTGCAAGGTAACTCCTGCTGAGAAAGTTCTAAAGATATCTAAAGCCATGTGGACATCAATTCTTATACAGAAGTGGATGACAGAGGAAAGATTGTCTGATTCTATATAATTTTTTTCTCTTTCTCAAGAGCCTGGTAATGAAATCTTTAAAATGACAGTTCATTTTTGGTATGTCAAAAAAAGAACATTAATCAAATGGCATCAAGTGCCAGTCATTTAAATGGGAAGGTGTTAGTAAGACAAATATCCAGATAAATTAATATTGTTAATTAGCTGCATCAGTGTACTTAAATAAAAAACAAACAGAACAACGAAGGGGATTTACCTGAATTAATTTCCTTTAGCCAAAAATTCAAGGGAATTTCAGAAGGAGAAAAATAATTCAAGGACTAATTTCTACTCTATTGGTTTTTTAGAAGGTAAAAAACCCAGTTTCAATATAAAGCGTATAATTAGAGAAGTAAGTAGATAGACAGACACACTGTTATAATAGAAAACCATGTATGAATTTAGGAAACATATTTAATTAATTACCAATGGCATTTCGCCTCTTAAAGGGCTAATTTCTTGAAATGTTGAAGGCACACATTAAAAATAAGTAACTTCTGTGCAAAATTAAGAGGAGGCTTTTTAACATAATATACAGCTTCTCTACCATAGGAAGTATCGGCTTGAGAGTTTGAAAAGTGTAAACATTTAAATAAAATGTGTACTGCTCTTTTTATTTTAAACATAGGATAGAGAAAGGTACTTTTCCTAGTTGACCATTACAATTTATAGTATATTAATCAGCCTTATTGAAGAGATTATGAAACGCTTGACTGAGGTAAACTGAGATGATATCTCTCAAAATAGTTTAAAGCAAAAGTGAAAACATAAAAGGAAGGGAATATTGACTTAGTGAGAAATGTCACATTGGGTATTGACAGGACCACATCACATCACGTGTCAGGGAGAAGTTAAAAATGTAACACACCCCATTTCTTTGCAGAATGTATGTTAATAACTTATTTATTGACTCTGAAATTTATGTTGCAGATTTTCATTTTGTTGCCATATTACCACACAATGAGAAAGAAGCTAGCATTGTGAAATTTAATCAGGGGGTGGGAGGAACTGGGGATGTGAAAAAGATATTTTTCTTCATAGACTCTAAGACATACTCATTTACTCCTTGATTTTTTAATATGATTTTGGTTAATTTAATGGCTTTTAAAATTTATACTATTTTGCTAAAGTCTACATTGTTTACAAACTGAAAACCAATTCAAAGACATTAGATCTTTTTCAGAAAGCATTATCAAATGTTCAGTTATTGAAGAGCTATTATTTAAATTTCTGAGGTTCTATTTAAAAAAGCACAAACAACACCTAAACTTATTTTTCTTTCCTACCAACTCTCAAAATTACAACTGGCATGACTATGGATGAATATTTTTTATCAGAGCCTTTAACTCTCCCCTTATTTACCCTGGTAATGCCTTTATCTTTTTTGCTTGCATACTTTAAAAAGCATTAGTCAATATGCAAGAATTATTCACCTCCTTTTAAAAACCAGTGAATAAAAATTCTAATTATAGAATGGAGGCATGATGTTTACTTTGAAGCTTCAGCAACATATAAAGTATTCTTAATAAACTAGAAGCAACTCTGTCCTAGATAAGTTTCAATAGGACAGCTGTTGGGTATGGTTTATATTCATGTCCTTCTGCCTCTTTGCCTTTGGCACTAAGGTGTCTGGGTTTTGGTCTTCACACACTTGTCTATTGATAACAGGGTGGATTTTTGAGATCAAAAAATATTTTCAAATTGTCTTGCTTTTGTAGCTTAATGCATTATTAAATTGAAAAACATCAATTTCTGTGTTTAAATTTGCATGTCCAGACAAGGAGGAGGTGAGGTTCAGCACAGCCCCCTCCCCCAACAAACTAAAACAAAAACATTACATATAGGAGCTAATGAGAGAGAGAGAAAAATCAAAAACAAAAAACAACAGAACTAGGATTCAGAGTGTTGGAAATACAGGCTTAACTGTTTTTATAATGGAACTCTTAATGAAGAGTCCTCTTAACTATCTACCAAGATGGGACACTTCAATTTTATATACAAATTTTGAGTTTAAACAAGTTTTAGCAACATATCATCACAGGCTTTTTGAAGTGAAGGAAGACTTGAGAATTAAGCCTCCAGAATAAAAGATCCAGATCAGAGCTAAGGCATGATGGCTTGTCTGAGTTTTTAAGAACGTTGTGAAAGTTTTACTTAAAAAATTATAACACTCTTTTTCATCAAGTGCAAAACAAGGTGATCATAGGAGAAAAAAGGAAGAAAAATATTGCCTGCTATTCTCACCTACCAAAAAACCAAAATAACAACAAAACACAAAACCAAGCCCCAATCTTAGAACCCCGCCTAAGAAGCCCCTTACCACTTTAGGGAAAGTTTCTGTGTGGCTGTTGAGTCCTGCCAGAGATCCCAGGTGGTCTATGTTTTAAACTCGGCTGGCAGTGAGTGGTTAGACTCTAGTCAGCAGCCTGGGAACCTGGAGATGGAGGCAGACCCTCAGAGCAGAGCTGCCACTTAGACGTAAAGTTTGGAAAGCAACTGTTAAAAGTTAACCTTTCCTTTCCACAGGCAGGACAGTGAGAGCTGATATAAGCAATTTTATTATTTTGTCAGGCATTCCCAACTTTTATGATTTCCCCCTTCCTTCCTTCACTATCTGTCTTTGTGCCTCCAGGGCCAGTGAAAGAGCAGGGCAGATTCTAGATTGCTTTCGGAGTTTGCCTTCTCTGATGATGGATTACCATGTCAATTTAAACGGCATAGGATTAATTTGTTTCAATGATTTCTCTTTAGGCTGAATGCCAGCCGTTTTTCTATCTCTCCCCTTGCTCTTCAGAACAACCTCCAAAAAAAAAAAAGCTTTCTTTCTTTCCATATTCTAAGTTAGGAGACAATAATAGAAATAGACAAGTTAGGTGTAATGTTGCAACACAGTTATAGGTCTGAGTGTTCTTATCTCTGCCTAAGAGGCTGAAACATACAGTCAGTCACATTAAAATGAAATTGGACTCAACATTTATTCAATAAATACTTGTCTTGTAGATAATCCAGTGCCGAGTGCTTTTGACATGTAAAGACTTAATTTGTCTCAGATAGCAAGTTATTAATATGGCACACTTAAAATTGCCACCTATAGTAAGATTATTGAGATCTATAACAAACTCAAATGATTATTGTGAAAAATAACATGTGTTACAGAGGGAGACTTTTTTGGGAATGCATATCTTTGTTATTTATGGATCTATCTATACATATATGCACACACATGTTAGTAACACATATTTGAGGTCACATATGAACAAAACAAGTTCAGTTAAGTTAAAAAAAATTCCATTCATTATGCAGATATATCTAACCTTTCCAAAGTAAGAATGTGTCAGAGAGTCGTCTCTTTTGAAAGATCTCTAAAATGCACAAGAAAAATGCTGTTCAAATCCTATTTCTTTGCAAGACCAAACCCATTATGAGGTTGAAAATGACACAAAAAAGCACTTAGGTGCAATCCAAAATCAAACACTCCCTCCACATTTTCCACCTAGGCTAACCTTGCAGCCAGATAGAGCATGTTGCTTGTAGAATAAAGGCAATTTAAGTGAAATAATCTCTCCCTAAAGTGATTGTTGTATTTCTTTCTCTAACGGGAGGTCCTCCAGCAGATGCAAAGGAAGAGGAGAGGGGGTTTATCCTATGGAGTGAATATGTTGAGTAAATGTGGCTATTTGAACGCTGGGCCTCTTTTTCACCACTCTCTGCTAATTGCCTCTCCTTTTCCCATCATTCCCCCGCACTGAAATTAAACATCATAGTTCAGGATAATAAATTGCTTTCTGAATATGAACACAAATGGATTTTATAGCCTTCCCCTTTTCCTCAGCCCTCTCAATGCACACGTGGGCTTTGAGCAGGTTCTACTTCCTAAGGACACATGCAATCAGAGGCCAGGGACTGTCGGAATTGTAATCTACGCAATTTTCATTTGCAAAGAAGTTGTTGGTTGTTAACCTTGAGGGAGATGGTGCATCTTCAAGAAACCAAATCTTGTAGAGCTCTCCCTGGGAAATGATGTTCAACATGAGCAGAAAATCCAGGCAAGAAAGGCTAATTGAATGAAAAGAGAGAATTAGGTTAAAATATAGAGTACAATCTAGTATCACGTTTTCACTAGTGTAACTTGAAATGAAGGTGTCTTCAAGTCGCCACTGATGCCAGAATGTTTAGATGTTGGCCACAGATGGGAACACCTATTGAAATGTGTCTGAGGAAGATTAATAGGGCTTGTCACTGTTGGGAAAGCACTGCTTTGCTGTAAATTTCTACCAGCACAAGATGAATTACCGATGAATGCTCACTTATCAACCCCATCACTATCGTTCAACACTAAATCAAATTGAGAAGTTATCTGCAATCAGAAAATTTCTTTTTAAAATAGACATACACCTTTAGGCCTCAACTGTTTTAATAATCCCACTCGGAAAACAATTCCCCATCCCACGATGCTTCCTTAGCTTAAACAAAATTGTATCAATAATGAATGTATTTTTAATGCAATGGACAGCTGGTCAATAGCAAATTTGATAGTATTTAATGAGGGTATGAAGGTCTCTTGGAAGCCACCATTTATTATTTCATAAAATGTGTTTTCTTGGTTTTGAGAATTTCTCTCTTTTACTTGGAAGGCAAAGAAGAGAGTGGGTTTGCTGTTTTCCTGTTCTAAATTATGTCCTTGTGACCTAATTGTCATCTAACCCTTTGGTAAGACAAAACTGAGCAAATTGCAAGTTTACGTACAGAACAGCAGAGCAGGGTTAAATAGGGGATGGTGGTGATAACAGAGGAAATGAATGTATTCTTTTCTGATTTAATGGTGTTTCATATATCTGATTCCTAAGGTGATTTATTTGAGAAACAAAACTGGCATTACATCTTTTATTATCTGTTAACCAACTCTAGGCATCTAGAGGCTTTCCAAAACAGGAGTGATAATATTTTGATAAAACCATCAACCTTTGTATTTTTATAGGGTGCTACCTGTTTAAAAAGTCATCTCACATGCATAACTTATTTGATTCTTACTGAAATCCTGCACAGGCAGATATTTAGAATTCCCACTTTTCTGATGAGTAAACTGAGGCTCAGAGAGTTACCTGAGGCCATAGAGGTAAGAGGAACACAGTCAGAATTCATACCTCCGTCTCCTAGGTTCCTTTCAGGGTCTCTTCACTGCAAGTCATTATGTAAATGAAGAAGAAGAAGATAATGATACTAATAGCAGCTAATGTTTTCTGTATACCAAAACTATGGTAAATATACATGTTATTTTATTTAATCTCTGTATAAGTCTCTGAGCTAGATACTGTTATTATTTCCATTTTTCAAGAGAGAAAAAAACCCACAAAGTTTACAGAGCTTAGGGACTTACTGAAACTCACATTGCTAGTAAATTGGGGACATGTTATTCAAATCCAGTAAGCCTACATCCAAACCCACTGTCCTATCCCTGTTTCTAATTGCAGGGAATCTTCAACTGTACTGAGTAGTTACCAGAAATCCTACTGAGTTTTGGAATAAAAAAATCCCTTGGACCCTGAGGCCATGTGTCATAGCAGAATAGAGCCTGCTTTGGAAATAAGGAGACCTGGATTTGAATTCTAGCTTTACCAGTTATGGGGTATGTAACCTTAATTTATTTGGCCTTTATTTTCCTCTTCTCTAAAATGGGGTGGTTGGGTCAAATGAAACTATGGACATGCCTTTTGGGTGCTTCCTTCTGTCATGGTATCTAAACAGAAAGAAGTGGGGGGAACAGAGGCAACAGTCTCTCTGGGGAGACATGCAGGGCACTTTGAGAAGACGTGGCTTCCATCTCTCAAGACTGGCATTAGGGACATTCAAGCATTGGATGAAGTCTCCATTTTCTTCCTCTCTGCCTCCAGAGAGCCCTGCATAATTAAGATATAACAACTCTGGAAAACCATAGAATTAAAAAAGTTACAAGAAAAATTTCAGCTCCTTTATTTCCCAGATAAAAGCAAGAAGAAAGACCTGAGGTCTGGAGAGGTCAAGTGATTATGCTCCTTATTCAACAAAAAGCATATTTCAGATCATCTGGTCATGTCTCTATTAGAACTGTTTCTCTATTTTTTGATCTGATCCTTAGTGTGAGTTCTTATTTGCTGTGATATGAAATCTTCCTAAACTGCCCCCCCAATTCTTTATCATAAAAATCTATTAAGCTATCCAGCCAAATAGTCCAAGCTGCAATGAAGAATCCCATAATAATAAGACTCTGCTGTAATGTCCATTAGGTCACTATAATATTCCAACCTGTATTTATTACAACCCTCCTCTGATGCTTCCATAACCAAAATTGCTAGATCTTTATTCTCTAATGGTTCTCCAATGGGAAAAACCTGTTTTGTTTTGTTTTTTTAATCTTCCCTTTTTTGTCCCAGATCACCCTTGCACATACATGGCCTGCTTTGGGAACACTGGTCTGGGTTTAATCAGAAGTTGCAAGACAAAATGTGCATTATTAAGAAATATAAATATTTTCAGAAGTAATCAAAGGGTTGAAAGATTGATTCAGCATGTAGATTGGACCTAACTCGAAGCAGCTTTGTTCTAATGAGGGCTACTGGGATACAAAGTCAGGAGCTGTTGTGGCTACCAGTTAGAAGTTCTGGCTCATTAGAATAATCTATCAGGGTTTCTCTTGCTAGATACGCTGTAATACTTTTTGCAAGGTGCATTCTCCAGTTTCTGGGCTGAACACCTTTCCTGTCGCCCTTAGGGACTTATAATAATCATCCTTGAGAACTTATGACTAATTCCTTCTCCTCTTCAGAGTTTACATCAGTGAATACCTCCCTTTTCACAACACGGAAGTTGGCTTGGCATTAACTTTCCTAAGAACATTTTGGCCTGGAGGCATCTATCTGTATTACAATTTCTTTCTTGGCTTAATAAAAGGTATCGCATTATCTACCTGGTCAATCTCTATTGGCTTTCAAAATAGAGACATGGAAAAACCTAATAAGCCTCATTAGGATATCTGCTTTAAAAACAACAGGCTGCCTCATTTAGCACGCTGCTTTGAAATGTCCCGGCAGAGCTGGGTGGTCATTGCTTGAATACAGGTATTGGCAATTTGGGATGTTTGTCATTCTGCTAGCTCTGAAAAAAAAAAGAAAAAAAGAATGCCCAGTGTGTAGGTGGAATTTTAATACACAAGGGATCAAACCCTGATTGTTGTATTTTGTTTTTGTTTTCTTTTTTCTTTCCTTTAATCCCACTTTTTTGTCCACATGGCCATGTGTGAGAGAGAGCTTGATTTCTTGATATGGTTCACCCATCCACAGCTGGAATTCCAAAGAGGACTGAAAATGTCTTTAAAATGAGCACAACTCAGGGAGCCTGAGAGAACAAGTTTTCCTTTGTTGTAGCGTATAGTATTATTTGCTGTAGGTTTTTTGATATACATTCTAAATTAGGCCTGCAAAGGCATGCTTCATCTTTAATTCATCACTCTCAGCTGAAAGAGATTAGCAATGTCTAGCACGCACCCCTCGTATGGTGCTGACCTCATCAAGTATGGCCTGAAATTAATTAGCCTCATTCATTCCAAATGGAAAAGGATAATGGAGCAGCATTTTAGAGATGACCATCACAAATTGTTTGCAGCATATTTAAAAGGCCCCTATTTTCAAACCATGTAGATTAAAATTCTTTCCAGGGCTTACAATATGCCAGAGTTATCAAGGATCCGAGCAAAGCCTGGTCAGGTTTCGTGTTTGTGTGTGCGCATGCGTGTGCGAGCGTGCGTGCCTGCCGAGTTATTGTATGAGTTAACATTAGAGTCTGTGCAAAGGTGTATAGATATGTCCATATTTAGCTGGCTTGCTGTTTAGGATGACACCTGGAATAGTTGGCCAGCAAATATATGATGCTTAATACTGTTTTAAGTGATCCGGTAATAGAATACGTTAAGTGGACTTCTTTTCTTTCTCTCTCTTTTTTGTTACCGTGAAGTGGGCATGCCAGCACAAACTTCGCTGGGGTTTTCCAGTAAGATGCTATTCATCCTCTGATTTAGAAGCAGAAACACTGCTTAAAGAAGTGCTCGATTTTTCTATTTTGAGTTATTTTGAAAACTTTCTATGTCTCTTCCCAGTCCTTAACTGTTTGATCGTATTTCAAAACATGATTGAAGACTAACTTGGATTAGAGAATCGCTTAAATTTACCATCTTTCTAAGATTAGCTGGTTTTTCCCTTTTGGGAAAAATTGACTAAGGGAGGCCAAATTTTTGAATATCAAAACTGCTTTCTTTGCTAGCCAAAAATATCTTGACCAGGGTTCTTTGGGATTCTCAAAGATGTTGTAAAGTTTATTTTTATGAGCAGTCATTTGGGGACTACAGATTAGAAGGAAAAAGAAAAAATCCATGACGTTTTTTTTTGTGTTTTCAGATTTTAAATTTTTAAATAACACAAAATGTGGTCAATTTATATAAAGGCATCAATAGTATTTGGGATGAATTTTACCTAGTGCATGTATTTTGAGTAAAAAAAAATCTTAACTCAGGAATAAGCTTGAATTAAAATGCAGATGCTGAAAGTAATGCAACTATAAAACTTCCACTTAACTGCTGGAATGAAAAATGCACTTTTAGGCAAACAACCTTTTCACAGCTCATTAATATATTAATTTCCATATGTAAGTTATATAAGATTATTTTGTCTTATAATAAAACAGAAACTGGAGTGATGTTGCCCCTATCTCTGTAAATGTAGGATTTAGACATTTTTGTAAGCTCGCTTTTGTTTAATCTTCTCATCCCAGAAGGCTCCTTTATCTAATGGGCATATATCATTTATATGTACAAGATCATCAATCACAAACTGTGAACCTATCATTTTGACATAAAAGATCTATCCTTAAATCTCCCCAAAACTCCAGCATATAATTTGAGGAAATTAGCTAAAGTCTGGGCTTCTGACTTCTGAGGGATGAAATGCAAAAATGGAGAAAGCTTAAATTATACAAATTTGATTTTAAAGTCACAGTTTAACTGAGCCGAGGATAAAAAATGATGTAGTACAGATCTTTAAATGTTGACAGAAATAGATAATTTTGTTAATTATCCTCTGGTCAGTCTGGAATTTCATGTCTAGTAAACACAGTATGAAAGAAAGGGGAAATATTTGGAAAAATAGCTTGACTCATTAAAGCACATGTTACACAAGATATATTTCACTCATAGTCGTTTATTACTGAGACAAAGAAATGCACACATGCTATATAATATTGTAATTTTCTCAAATACTGAATGGTATGTCTCAATTTTTATTTAAAATTTGTTTTTTATCAACTGAGGTGAAAGTGGTAGAAAACCCATAAATATAAGGATTAAGGCTGCATGAAATTTGAGTTCATTCAAATAACAAACCCAAAGTAAAACTCATGATGATGAACTTACCCAATTTCATTTGGTATCCACCTGAAACTATAAATCCTCTCTTAGTATGTGAGAGTAGAAAGGAGGTTCACCTAAAATTCAAACCAGGTTTCCCTAAACCGAACCCAGGCTCACTAACTTTAGGGCAAAGTACAGTTGTGTTTTAGGTTCATAATAAAACTTTCATCCCACTTTAGCTAATGATGAATAGATGATGGGGGGGAAGAGAACTGGAAGACATTTCTGGAATTCCTATTTTGTCTTATTTTATTTCGCATTTTCTATAATGTTTCGAAGTAGAGCAGAACAGTATATGAAGCAAATTTTCAATGATGTTTGTGGAAAGATGACCGAATATGAGAAACAGAAGGGAAATTGACAGTTAAATACATATAGGATTTTTTAAAAAGGAAAATATAGATGAAAGATTGTTAACTAATATTTCTTGAGTGCTGAGCATAATTAGGCACTGTTTTTAAGCACTTTTCATGTATTAATTCAACTTAGCTTACCATAAGAGTATCAGATAAACACTAATATCTCTATTTTGTAGAGGAGAAAAACTAGGCCTGGAGAAGTTATGTCACCTACCCAAGATTACACAGCTCCTAAAAGGGACTTGATCACCAGGATGTTTGATTCTGGAATCTCTGTACTGAAGCACAATGCCATATAGCTCCCCTAGAGAAAATACAATTATGGGGTTGTTTGATACTATCCCATTTTTAAACTACTGAGAACAGTAGTAAATTTGATGGGAAAAGCCAAATTAGATGAAACTCATTCTTGGCCTATCTTCTTATTCCACAAGTGGGAAGGGAGTTGACATTGGGAATCCCCCATATGTTTTTGCTGAGCTTCCAATTGGAATGCTACATATATAGGACACTGTGGTGCTAAAGCGATAGAGACAAACTGAGTGGAATTCAAAGAAAAAAAAGTACAGAAGTGACAGGGTGAGAAATTGACTTGGGAAGAAAAGATCCAAAGAACCAAAGAACTAAAACTTGGAGAAGCCATAGTAAATACAGAACTCAATAGCATTCTATAAATATTGAGAAGGAAAAACAAAGGCCTAAAAATGTCATGAGGGATACTGGAAATAGGTAAAGACGAGGATCTAAGAGAAAAACAAATTAAGAGAACTTAGATCTTGTTTTTTTGTCTTGCAAGTCCCATAATAAAAGCAGTATCTTTTCTTAGAATACTGAAGCCAAAACCAGAGACGTCACAGGGGTGGAAAAAAAGCTGCTCCCTGTTTTGTGTAGGTGAAAGCAGAAAAGATAGGCTAAAAAGTGTGGTTTAAAAAATGCTTTATGTCATAATAATATGCGGAGTATCCCCATAACCTTTATATTCACTTTCTCCTTTAATCCTCACAATGAGTTTGCAAGGTATATATTATTATGTCCACTTTACAGATATAAAAACCAAGGCTAAGGGAGGTCATATTACCTGCCCAGGGTCACATAGCCTGTAGTCCCTGAGTCTTCCCAAACTTGGTTTCCTCCCACACACTGGCTTCTCTCATGCAGCCTCCCCAGTAATTTGCCCAGAAGATGATGCCATAAAACAACTAGTTTTAGGCCAAGTTCATTCCTGTGCATTACCCTCAAGAAATGAACCATCAAGAACACAGTATGCTGGAATGGGACACAGCCTGGTTTCTGAGAGCTGGCTGGCATCCTCTAGGACCTGACAGCGCCGAAGTCCGCTCAGAGGTGGGAGCAAACCTTTGATGCATGAACCTTCGAAAAACGGAGTGGAGCTCTGGAGGCAGGCCCCAAGCCTCCTGTGTTTACAGGCCACCAAATGAAATCACCTGGCTGTTTAAAGGAGTCTTAGTACTGATGAAAAGACAAAGTTACGCTCCAAACCTTTTCCTGCCAAAGGAGAAAACTTCCAGGTTCTTTAAAAAGTATGTAAAGCATTTGATCTGAAAAGTGGCAACAGCATTTGGGACCAATTACCCAGATTAAGAAACAACAATGCTCTATTTACACTTTGTAGCCAAGAGCCCTTTGGCTCTGGCCCACAAGCTGGAGATTGTAAATTACAGAAATTTCAGCCTGAGATTGACTTCTCTTTTGACCTGTGTGTCTGAGTGCGGAGAAAAGAGAATGGAAAAGCCCTGTCGTGACTTGCCCGAAAACTTCAATGACTGGGGACCTGCAGATTGTCTTCCAGGTAAGACGCTTCACACATAGATTCCCTGCAAGGAAAGCATGGATCTTATCACTCAGGGAAGGGTCTAATTGACTGTGTATGATGAGTCAGGATGCGGTTTTTCAGTTTGCCACCCCTCAGAAAAATGACTTTTTGCAAAAGAAGTTAGAAAATGAAGGCTCTCTGACAGCTTTTGCTTAATTACCATAGCACTCCAAATTAACTCCATTTTCCAGTATACTGTGGAATAATCAGTAACAAATGGTAGATAGTGATAGTTTTTCCCGGAGAGTCTCACTGCTGAGACTGATTCAACATAGATCGTGGCAAATACAGCCACTGCGGGCAAAAAAGAGGTATCTGTTTGGTCAAAACTCAGAGGCTGATAGAGATTTGAATCATTTGGGTTTGAGATTTAGGTTACTCTTTTCAAAAAGGAAGAGCAGTCCTTCCTTTGCATAGCCCTGATAATTCCAGAAGTCGTTTTTTTTTTTGAAAATATTCGTCTTTCTTTTAACATAATCCTGATGTTAAGGGCTTGACCCTGCCGGGGGAAAGGAACCACAGGGGTCAAACAGCAAGAAGAAGAAATGGGAGGCATCTATTCCTGAAGCAGGCCTGCCAAGCGCAGTGGTGTGGAAAAGACAAGTCATTGTTTTCCCGATAACCAGAATGCATAATATGTGTTTGGAGTTTTATAATTTAAAGGCTCTCAATACCACATTGAAACCATCAAACTGGAAATACCCACAGACAGAGACCGAGCTCTTCTCTTTAATATTCTAGAGGTTGGAGAGTCCTTTAGACGAAAACATGACTGAAACCGTGATTGTGGAGGATTATGGGAATCTCAGGGGTGAGTACCCAATAAACCAGTGTCCACTTACTGGAGGGCTATCTTCTGAGGCAACTCATGTGGTGCCGGATTCCAGACCCTTCTCATGTCAACATATTTGTCTGCCAAAAACTGACCAACAACTGACTATTCAATTTTGGATATTTCTGACCCTGGTTTATCTCAACAATTCACCATTTTCTGCAGTGTCAGTGCTTCCTGGCATTTACAATTAACTCACAAATTAACTTAGAAATGATAGTAAGCTCTCAGCTAAATGATATAGTGGTCACTGGGGACCAGACCAATTTTCTAGAATAAGGTTAGGACTAAGTTGCTCTGTCACAGTGCTAAGGTTGGTTGTGTAGAAGTACCAATTCAAGTGTGAGCAGGATTCTAGGTGGGAGAGGGGAGATGTTATCTGCCTCTAATTCTGCTGGTTACCCAAGCCCTCTGATATTTCTACATCTATGAAACAGGGATAACCAGTTTTAAAAATGTTTTGGAATTTCAGACTCCATGATGGAATCAAGAAGTCATGGAATCTTTTCCCTAGGAAGGAGGCTTGGAGAACAGTGGCCCACATTCCAGAAGTCTGACACCAGGAGTCCGGAGAAGAGCAGATGGTCAGGTAGACACCGAGTCAGCAGTTTCCAGGAGTTGTAGATTCAGGGCAGGTAGCCTCAACGTGTGATGGTCTGGATGGAGGCTGCCAGTTTGGCCAGGGCCAGCTGCCTGGAAAGATGGAAGGGGTAGTACTCCCTCTCGGTAAGATACCACTATTGGGAGCATTTTTTTAAAGGAAGTTTTGTTCCTTCTGTAGGAGCAAAAATCTCTGTCTCTGGAGCATCTTTCTAATGGGTCAGATTCTGTCCTCAGAAATAGTACAACTGAACCTCATCCCTTTACCATATGTAGACTTTCAAATGCTTGCAGGTGACTTTCATTCTCCCCCACCCTCTCAAGACACCACTTTTGCTTTCCTGGCTAAATTCCCCAGTCCCCCATATGACATGGATTCAGAGATTTTGTTCTGTTGAGTCAGCCTTAGTTTGCCAGAGTCTCTTCAGATGTGCCCAGAAACAAAGAAAATGCTTAGAAATCTTGTGACCATTGCTGTCCACTGTATCATGTGACTAGCTCTAAACAGAGCCCTGAGTCAGGAAGGAGCCCCATGTCATGGAGTCAGATCTCAATCATCTAGGGCTTGTACAGGGGATTTATTGCATTTGAGAAAGTCTTTTGTTTATCCCCATTAAATTCCGTTTTGTTTTGGCTTTTTGGTAGCTATTAGAGTCTGTCTCTTTCATCTTTTGGTCCTTTAGCATGTTGACTAGCGTGTCTTTTACAGTTTTGCCCCATCACTGATCTCTAGATTGCAGAAGCCAGGGTTCCTGGGGATTCCAGAATCCTTGATGTCACGAGTAATTATGTTGAAAATAGTTACAGGTTTGTTTTTTCAGTTAGCTCACAAGCAGCGGTTGGTAGTGGTCTCTGGAACTAGATTTGCCTGGGTTTGAATCCTGGGTCGGACAGTACACTAGGTGTGCGGCTTTGGGCATATTGATTTATCTGGGCCTGAATTTCCTCATCTGTAAGATGGGGATAGTAATATAGTTACCATATAAGGTTGCTTTGATGATTAAATGAGTTAGTATATGTAAAGCACTTAGCCTAGTGACAGGCACATAGCACGTTTTACTGTACGAAGGCAATAAATCAAGGCAAGATCCTTAAAGACGGGGATAATATCCAATTTATATTTGTGAGACACACTGTGCCTCAAATATATTTGGGGCTAATGTATTGTGTATATGGACAGATACGTTCCCACAGTGTTCTAGACACTGGATGCAAGCAGATAATATAATCAATGCAATGGTTCCTAATGCTAACACATTTACAGTAGTATTATGAAAAGGATCCTGACCACGAAATGAGTTGTGTATATTTCAACCTCAGCCTATCATCCTGGCGGTTGTTTTGCTGCTAATTTTCTGTGAACAATCATCATCAGGTAGATGCTGATCTATTATGTCTCCACGTAGCATGAAAGGCCAGAAAACATCACACACGCTTACGTCCACTCTCAATGCAGGAAAAGAAAAAGGCTTCTGCTTAGTTTGTTCGCACTAAACTGAACAGGGACAGTCTATTTGTTGCATGAAAAGGAACATAACCGAAGAATGCTAGTAGTCCTTAGTCCCATCTTTATTAAAGCTTTTATAGATGCCCCGGCCACAGGCCAACTTATTCAAAAAGAGATGCTAGAAAAATGAAATGTTTTAAGCATCATCCACAGCATGCAAGTTTCTGCATCTCCCTACCTTTCCTTTAACAACCAAAAATTAAGTACAGACATCAGGATAGGTCTTGATTTAAGTGCAGGGCAACATAATGTTCTCCTCCCTTCAGTTTCAGTGTGTTAAATCAAGTTCTCATCGGGCTGAAAATTTAAATCTTTCAGAGTATCTTTTACATGTGATTGCCTTTGAACTTCCGCCTATGCTAATTTAAACACATTCGGTGTTTTTCCTCCTTGTATGTTAATATAGTTGAGCTCAAAGAATAAAATCCACCAGTGTTTTCTCCTTTGTGTGTGTTCAATAGGTACCCCTGAAGCAATTACCTGCTGGGAGATGAGGGAGGAGCCGCTTTGTGGGAGCAGGGGCCACGGGTAATACGATATGTGGTTGTTGTGTGTGTAAAGTGCTAATACTTTTGACAGCAACCATCTTAAAGGGGTGTAGCAAGTCATTTGAAATTTGTACACAGACTGCCCTATCCATTACGCTTTGCCTATATCATACCCATAATCTCTCAAGGCAGATATGCTATTACACTCAGCGGGCCAAGGTCTGCCGAGCTTATATACACACAACTCCCACTGACTCTGTACCACCGGGCACTTCAATGGGAGTTGTCAGCGGCATAAATTTAGCCTAGAACAGTCACAACCACAGCGGGCGTAGCGAAACCGAGAGACCTGGCTGTGTGTTAAAAAGGCTGAGGAAGAACAAAAAAGCTGCCGGTTTTCATAGGAAATCTTATCCCTTGAGCATTAAGAACTGTAGCCTGACACTCACCACACGGTCCTCGTCCCATAACCTGCTGATCCCGGGCTGGGACTTGGAAGCAGCTAAAACAGAATGGGCATGGAAAAATAAATGGTCTGCTACAGGGCATAAAACCATGCTTTGCATCCAACCTTATTATGTGAGGGAAAAATTCCCCACAGGTCATCCTCAGAACATTTATCAAAATTTAAAGGAACATCTTGGGACCAATAACCCTCTTTAAATATAGAATATATAAAATACATAAAACAAGGGCACAGAGATGCCCAGCTTTTGAAAGTCACTAGCCTTTCCATTGGAGGTCTGCAGTGTTGTGTGTTTTATATGACATACATGTTGTCATGCTTATAGGAACATTGCTGTATTTGTCCTTTCATGTTTTACGCCATGTTATTGAATATGATTCTTTAGGTTAGATCTTTC
This sequence comes from Manis pentadactyla, assembly GCF_030020395.1. Taxonomy (NCBI): domain Eukaryota; kingdom Metazoa; phylum Chordata; class Mammalia; order Pholidota; family Manidae; genus Manis; species Manis pentadactyla. Next base: position 19,923,232 of record NC_080036.1, read on the forward strand.
TTGACCTTTCTGACATCCCCGACATCACACCTTAGAAGTGATCAGGTGTCACCTGCTCCTGATGCGACCTCAAGCCCCACCTGTGGTAAACTCCAGGATATAATCTCTGTTCTGAGCCCTCACCACTGTCAACACTGAGGTCCATTCACAATCATCAAACGTGCTGTACGTTTGGCAAGCAGAGCCTGGTTTCGAATCCCTGCTTCGTGCCACACTCATTGTGTGTCTCGGGCAAGTTGCTTACCATCTCAGAGCCTCAGTCTTCTCGTTGGCACCCTGAGGTTAACATTATCTTCTTCACTGTGATGTTGTGAGGTCAACACCAGAACAGATGTGCGAAGCACTTAGCACGGTGTAGAAACCTCCACTGAATAAATGGTTGCTCATGTCACACTGTGCAGTGCACAGCAGTCACTCAACATGAGCTTCCTCCTCCTCCTCCTCCTCTCTTCTCCCCCCCCAACAGCCTAATCAGTTAACACTCATGTGAGCCTATGTATTAAGAAAAAGACTGCCTTTAAAGAGAGTAACTTTAATTAAATATTATCCCATGAGTGACAAAGGGCCACACATTTAACAGAACGCATTGAAAACTGTACTCATCCTTTCATTGTTGTTATAGAACAGATCAGAATGAGCTATTCAGAAGGATAATGGAAAAAAATAAAGAGTAGGCAAGGACCTAAATTAGACATTCAGTCAAATCTGATTAATGGCTACTTCCAATGGAGATTTTAGCTAAGTTTGGGATCCCTGCCTCTCTGGCTGTTAATGTACAGTGGTTACCAGTGACCATTTTAAGAAGTTGAATGCATAATTCATTCAAAGTTCACATGATTTTCTTACTTAATTTGGGAGACACCAAAAGCCGGGTGCAATTCCATGAATGCTATAAAACTAGCATGTTTCATGATAATGAATTTAGGTACAGAAAACTATCTCCCAAATAAATTCACCTTCCCTGTCATTTCTTCATTTTTTCAATGTGAGGACCCCAGTTTGGAGTAGCATTAATAATGTGTTTACAAATTACATCACTCTAAAAGACTTTCACTCATTCTAAAAATGGTAGTCTGGGTCACATTTAAAACCTGATGTGTTCTTGAGCAGGAAAAGGTGCAATAGGTTAATTTAAAAAGTATGAATAATTCAACTGAGAATCGTACACTTTTTGTACATGTTTTCTCACATAAAACATTGCTTTATCATTATTAAGTAAACCCCCCTTGGCCCACGTAATTCTCTGAGAATTCTGGTAAGAGATTCAATATTGTTTATTAGAAAAATCTCACAACTGAAGTTTAATAAATTTGGAAAGAGCTCATGCAAATTTGTGTGTTCGTGTGTATGTGTGTGTGTGTGTGTGTGTGTGTGTGTGTCTGTGCAGGATTTGGCTTCTTTCAGTTCCCAAAGTAATCATCTCTGGTTTGAAGTTGCATTCAGACAATGTTGAAAGTGAAAAAAAATAATTAGACAGGATTTATACAAATTCAGGGGCTTTGAAGAGTGTGTGTGTCAGAAGTTAGTAGCGGTGATGACAATACAGCCATTTCTATTTGTGTCATAAAATCAGCAAAAAGAAAATAAGATTTACTGTAATATAAGTTTCAGTAGCAAATCTAACTCTAAACAGAAAATAAAGTAGATATACAAATATCCAAATATACATGGTGGACTCTTTAGATTCTTTTTGTCTTATCGAAGGTAATAGAAAAATACTAAAATTCACAGCTGCCTTCTGCGTTCCAGCGTCACTTCCTGTTATATCCTAGAGGCCTCTGATGTCCGGCTAACTCGGTGGTCAGTGAATCCTGGTGAACAGAAATTCTTCTTCACAGCACAAGGTCCTCCCTCTGCTCACCCACATTTTGCCTCTGTGTTCCTCATCCCTCCCCTCCCCTCGGCATGTCGGATCATAGCATCGCATCAGCCTTCATCGAATCGATTTAGGACACTGAGCATTTCCTCAAAAATTAAATTCCCCTCGAAAACTTGACAGGACCAACAGTGACCTCAGAAAAGCGTTATGGGAAAAGTGCCAGCACTGGAGCTAAAATAAAGGCAAGATCCTTTCTATCAGGGAGAAGGGGAAAAGGGTCAGAGAGAGAGAGAAACAAAAGGAAAAAGCAGGGCAGGAGGAGAGACACGAAGGCGAGAAGGGACCTAAATTAGAACAAGAGGCGATGTTTATTAATAACCTTGCTGACCCACAGGCCCCTGACACAAAATACATTAAGTATTGTCGGGACACTCTGCTCTGTCACTCACAGGAGGAGCAAATGAAATGGTGTTGGGAAGCTGCAAACTTTCCGAGAACAGATAAAAAAGAACAGCAACAAAAAAGCCAGCAAAAGGTGATGGTGTAGCCTCACAGGCTGTGCAGCCCGCACTCCCCTTGGGTAATTTGCAGCATCCTCTCCAGTCAACCTTACACATCCACCCTTCTGGCAAACTAGGATTTAACACACACAAGAAAACCTTTTTTCTAGACTGCAGAAATGATATATGTCTATTGCAGAATATTTGGAAATTATGGAAAATCCCAAAGAAGTAAGTAAAAATTGCTTCTAGTCCCACTGCTTGAGTATAGTCATTGTCAACACTTTGATAGACATTTTCTAATCTTTTGCCTCTACTTTTTTACATGCACATATTTGCATGTTGGAAAAGTAAGATTGAGAGACCCTGCTGTAATCCACTATTGTGGAATCTGGTTTTCCCTTCTGACAAGTCATAATAAATATTTGCTTATATTGTTACAACTATTATAAAACATAACTTTTTTGTGTTGGCATCATGTGTCCTTATTTGCAGGTGTCATAACTCATTTGACCTCCAGTTAGATTTCCTTGTTGTTTGTAACGTTTTGCCTTCATAACAATCCAGGTGTGCATCTCCAGTTCCTCTGGAAATTACTGTAAGTGAAATTATTGGGCCAACGCCTTTTTTGGGGGACTATGATTTGCAGCATTACCCTCAAAAGTATTTATGCCAATTTATGTTCCCATCTGCAGTGAATGAGAGTACAGAATTCATAAGCCATCTTCAACTCTTCCCAAACTAAGGTAAGAAACTTAGATTCCTAGTACGATTTCTGTTTCTTTGATGATCTGTGGTGCTAACCTCCACATTTCCTGGCTCTTTGTCTTGGGTTATGTATGTGATTGGCCTGTTATTTTTATTTATTTCAACATTTAAAAGTTGCTTTTCTACTAAACTGCATAAGTTCTCTCCCTATTAACCTTATTAACCCTTTTGCTATCATTCATTACAAACATCCTCTCTATTTTGCCTTCTGATTGTTAATTGTTAATGTACTTTTAATGTACATGTTTATGAATTTACATACCTAAATATTTTCCTTTATTCTTTCTTCCTTTGCTTTTATGTTTAAAAAAGGCCTTCTACATCTCAGGGCCAGATAAATATCAATCTGTATTTCTACTAGTGCCATTATAGCTCTTTACTCTTATAAACACTTGAATCTCTCATTCATTTGGAATTTATTTTGGTCTGTGTGGTCAGAATCTATTCACTAAAACCTCTTTTCCTTACTGAGCTAAATGTTGAATTTTATTAGGCCTATTTCTGTATTTCAAAATTTTATTTCATTATCTTTATGTCTCCATCATTTCTTTTGCCAAACCTTCCCTTATTATTATTACAATTTAAGAATATGCCTTCATATCCAGCAACCCAAGTTCTTATTACAATTAATTTCCTGGGTTATGCTCCCTTATTTGTTATTCTGTAAGAACTCATCAAGTTCAAAGTGTAAAAGACTACAATTTATACATTATTGTGTGGGGAGGTGAAGTCTTTTTGTGAGTTTTCTGAGTTTTCTCAGAATTCAAGCATGCCTTCCCAGTTATTTTTTCATTTGAACTTCTCTACTTTCTTCATGTGGGTTCTCGATGTAGAATCAGACTTATTCATTGCTATTGTGAATACAATTTCTCTTTTAAATTTTATAACTGTTTGCTGAAGTGTTACTGACTTCCGTATTTTTATTTTGTATTTGTCATTTTATTGGTTTCTTATTCAAATAGCTTGCCAATTGATTCTCTGGAGCCATCTCGGTAAATGTCATCATCTGCAAATAATGGTAATTTTGTCCCCTTCCTGCAATGCATATCATTTCTTCATTTTTTCCCATCTTATTGCAAAAGATTAGAACTTCCAAATTATTTTTGGAATAGTTTCCAAATTGGAATTTTTTCAATGCCTCCAATATTTCATTACTGACTATGAAGGCCTGCATACATTGTATTTTTCAGGCTCTCTGGCTCTTAGGATGGATTTTTGGCTTCAAATTTCAGTCTCCCTCCTGCACCTCCTATTCATTGGTCAGCCTGTATGTGTCCCAGCTCTCTATGCCTATATCTAGCCTACTCTTTTTATACACAAGAGTGTTCTATTTCTAAACAGACAACCCTGTCACTCAATATTGATGCTTCTTTTCCAGTCTAAACACCCACATTTTATTGTGGGAGAGCCTTCTTCCATTCTCACACCAACACGTTCATTAGAAATCTGAACCACTATCATTTTATTTAGTACATCTTATGAAACTACTAGGCTATTTTCTGCCAGCTTAAAAGTTAGTGTCTTGCGTAAGATTTTTTTTTAATGTTTGCATTTTGAGAAAATGCTAAACTATTTTCTCACATCGAAATTATCATTTCATTTGAATTCACTGACTTTTTGCCAGTGGAAAGTAAAAATAACCTGGGATTTTGCATATGCCTTGCAAAAGGATTGGTTCCATGGGTTAGCTTGGTTAGAACAACATGTGAAAATAGACTGAAGTAGAGAAGAGCAGCTCCAGTGAGTAAGAGTGCTGGGGTTCCTATAGGGAGGGAGAAGGGTGCGAGCCTTTGGGTGGGCCAGGCCAAGCCATGGGAGGTATCACTATATCACTCTGAGCCTCCATTTATTCAGTTCTCAACTGGGAATCACCACCTGCCTTAAAAACATAACACCACAATGAGATACAAAATCTCTAAAGTGTCTACTAGGACCCTTGGCACCTAGTAATCAATTACTAAGAGAAACTTTAGCTCCTGGCTAGATTTGCAGGCAGGAGTATGGGCATGTGATAGGCAACAAAAGACCCTTCTTTATTGTGAAATTTTACATAAAGTTAGCCCCAAGAATGGTCGGATTTAGTCACAGGTGGTACAGGACCTGGGGTGGGTTCCAAAGGCCTCCAAGCCTCTGTCCAAGGCAGTGGAAATTTAAATTGTCCTTTTGTTCCCCTCCTCTGTCTTGCTTGGCCTTTGCTGTGAATGCCACATATTACCAGACCCCACTTTTTCTGTCCCACCCTGATGGAGCAAGAGCTCTGAATGTTTAGATTTCAGCTTCCTCTGAGGGGGACCGGAAGGCCTCCTCATTTTGATAATATAGTAAAATAATCATTGTGGCCATGTGCCTGGCATTTAAGAACTTCCTTGTCAACATGCCTTAATTTTTCCAGTTTGTTAGCCTGGAAAACACCCTCATTAGTCTCAAACTAAGGGCTTAACAAGGCAGAATAAAATTTTTTTCTGTCTTCCCCGAAGTGAAGCTAGAGATCTGGATTTATTTTTTTAATTAATCATTATTTTTTTTACTAGGTGGGAGGTTTCTCTATTATTATTGTTTAAAATCAATTATCCTTTCTTCCATATTCTTTTTCTGGTGTTTATCTGTTCTTTTCTCCCAGAGGGGCAGAATTAAGGCCCCCATTTGGTTTTTATTAGTATAATCAGGTAATAGCTCTTTCTGTAGTGCTTTACTTATTTTGTTAATTTTCTGTAGTTATGTCCAGAGGCAGCTTCCTGGAAGACCACATTTTAAAAAATAGAAGATCTAACTTACTTCTTCTTTAAAGGCTCCTGTTACCATTTGTGGTTTCAGCTAAGATTACCAAGCACTGTTGATTTCCAAGGTCACTGAAAATGTATATAAACTGCAGCTACTAGTTCAACTCAACCTGTGGTAACCCTCAGCAGTCTGGTGACGGGGCAGGCACTAACCGTAGTGTCCCTGTTGACATGGGTTTATCATACTGGTTCTGTGGATTTGTCTAGAATATATCAGAGGTGTGGTGCATGCTGTTCCCAAATATGCTACGCCAGACACGGTAGTTCCATTGCAGAGGTAGCCGAACTCTGAGTCCCAGGGACCATTGGGGATTTAATGGTAATGAACCCTACACAGATTTTCGTATTCGTGGAGTAGGTCTCAAATTAAAATGGAGCTTCAAAGCAGAGCACAGGGACAAACTAATATACCTTGATGGGTAACAAAGGAGGTATTTATAGTACCTGTGATGGACGAAGTCCCCATACTGGGTTGCCCTCTGAATGAGATGAATGTACTGAAGTGAAGAGAACATTGACTCAGTGATTGACATGGGCTCTAGACCCGCCTCTAACATGAATTGGCTCTAGACCTGAATTAGCTCTAACATGAATTCGCTCTAAGGCCTCTCAGGCCCTCAGTTTCCTTCTTCATAAAATGAGAAGTTGGATGGAAGTTCTGGGGTTCCTCCCAGCTTTAACCTTCTGTGCAGGGTTTAGTCAATGATTGCTCTGGGTATCACCTTGGGGAGGAGGCATCATTAGCAGGTGATTGAATCAGGATGAGATTGCTTCCCATTCATTGTTGAGTCTCTGGAGATGGGCATGGCACGTGGCCCCAAGCAGGGGCCCATCAGTGCTTTTATAACAGTTGCATTTTTAATGTGAAGCCCAAGTAAACTCTAATTTGAGCTGTTACTCATCCACTACAGTGGCTGTGGGTGGAAGTGGAGAGATCACTAGACCTAAGTCCCAGGGGCCAGCTGTGTGAGTGGGATAGTCGCTTCTCTCTCATTCTCTTCTCCTTCCTTTATCAAATAAAAGGGTTGGAGAAGAATTGCCAAAGTGACTTCTAACTAAGGAAGTTGGTGACCTTATAAGAACTGCCTGCTGTGTAAAGTGAATGGAAAGGTTCAGACATTCCCCAACATGCAGTGCCCAGAGCACTTAGAGAGTGAATGCTTGCTGGGAAGAGGCACACGGGCTTGCTATGGAGCTGGGCTGGGAAGCAGAGGGCAGAAAAGACTTCTGCATGCTAAGGGTTGGCTGCGAATCTTATGCAAACAAGGAAGTGAGGTCTCCTGTAATTGCCCATTTTTGAGCTGTAGAATGTGTGCTGCGTTTGAATCGGTGCAATGCCTTGTTCTTAGCACTGTGCACCACCTTTTCTGTCTGTCTGTACCCTGCTGGTGGTGTTGATGTTTGAGAACTTTCCTTTCAGGCAGTGCCTGCTGTCAAAGAGGGCAGAGGAAGGTGCCATGGCACAGTCACCACAAAGCATATTTGAAAGGAAGGGAGACAAAGTCCACATAAATTTCAATGGAAGGACTCTAAAGGCATTTCGAGGAGGAGTCTGAGAAATCATTACAAAGTTTAGAAAGAAAGACTCTTAACTTTGATCTGATTTTCTTCTGTAAAGCAATTAGGTAAAATCATTTTTCAAGTGCTAAGCTGAAAACTCTAATGGTTGGACCTAAATGTTTTTCATTTGTGTCTTGGGACTTCTGCAATTTCAAAAAAAAAGTTGAAAAATTATTAACATGATTTTCCAGAGGGTTTTAATACATAAAGCATTTGCTGGTCAGCTCTCATAAAAACCACAGCCCCACAGAATAGCTGAAATTAAGAGTTAGGTTTTAATTATGCAGGAGTCCAGCTAATAGCACAAGACTAAGAAATCTGTAAAGGTGATTTGATGGTGAAAAAAAAATCCTTTCATGGTACAATTGAGATTTTTCCCTTCCAATTACTGTTGGGGATTTCAATGGGAATGTATCCTATGTGGACTTTGGTATTCGTGGGACTAGTTCTCAAATTAAAATGGAGCTTCAAAGCAGAACATAGAGACAAACTAACTTACTTGAAGAATAACAAAGGAGATGTTTACGATAAATGTGACAGATTGGCCCCCATACTAGGTTGCCCTCCTCCTACATTTTTTAAACCTGAAATCCTTCCTAGTTTATATATACACATATATATAAATATTCTTCATTCTTGAACAACATGGATTTGAATTGAATGGGTCCACCTGTGTGGATCATTTTCAGTAGCTATATTGGGAACATTTTTTGGAGATTTGTGACAATGTGAAGAAACATTTTTTGGCTTAGCTTACCTTATCATAATAAGACATTATATAATACCTATAACATACAAAATATTTGTTAATCAACGTTTTTTGTGTACTGGTAAGGTTTCTAGGCAATGGTAGGCTATGAGTAGTCACGCTTTGGGGGAGCGTCAGAAGTTACAAGTGAATTTCTGACTGCATGGCTTGGTGCCCTCACTCCCTGGATGGCTCAGGGGTCCTGTATAAATGTGGGACTGTCAGTTCCTTGGTGACAGAGAGTGGGTGTCGTTCACTTTTTTGCTTTCCCTGTGCTTTGTGGGCGGTTCCTAGCACATAACAGATTTCCATGAAATGTTGATGAAACAGAGGACTAAAAATACTTTACTAGTGAAACCAAAGTGTTGTGGGGGCATCTTTTCCCCAGTAACAGATCGATTGACCACATGCGCTCCAACTAGAAGTGCAGCAGAAGCTCCTACAGGCGGAATTTGGCTGGGGTTTGTCTGACGTTTCAAAATTGAGAAACTTCAGTGTCACCAAACAATATTGATTTTTTTGGATTCTTTTGAAAAAAATCTGAAGATGTGGCACCATTCTGTCCACAGTTGCGCTCGGTGACCATGTCCCGGGGCCCAGGAGCGGCTGTGCCCATTAGACAGAGCTTCTTTTACTACCATAAAGGCCGCCCTTCTCCAGCGTGTGGCTCCAGGCCGACTTCACTTTCTTATTTGCCCGCGTGGTCCACGCGATAGGCCCTCACATTAGGAGAGAATATTTGGTGTGTGTTATACTGATGTTCGATTTGAATGAGTTAAAGATCTAAGTGTGAGCTTATCCCTTTTCTCCAGCTCCACAAAAAGAGAACGTGAGACTCTAAGGACTAGGCTTGGAAGGAATCTGGAGTGTGTACATTCCTACAACTTGAACGTGCTCCCGCGGGTCTTAAGCACAGAAATAGCTATCTGTCTGGGCTCCACAGGTATCTGCCTACCTGGGCATGAAGCACTCGTACCTGCAGGTAACATGGCAGGAGGGATAAAGATTCGGCCTCCGTCATTTATTACTCGCGTGATCTTATGCAAGCAAGCAACTGACCCCTCCGGACTTTTGCTGCCTACTCTTTTCAATGGGGATAGTAACACCTGCCTTGCAGAATTATTGTGGGAAGCCCCAGCTCCACACAGGAAACTTTTATGTCCCCACATACATACACACATACACACGTATGTGTATGCAAATATATGTGCATGCACTTGAGTTTATGGAAATCAGTTCCTCCTCTCCATCTTTATAGCTCACAAGGTGATTTTGAAAAGTCAATCAAGAAAGGAAGGAAAGAAACAGATTTTCTTCTCCAACAAGAAAAGGCAATTAAACATCAAATATTAACTGTTTCTGGGAGTGAATTTTTTCATGGTTTCAAGGCTTGGCCATTATAGACCCCCACTATGTAATTTCTAAGAATGGACCAGGTAAAAAAAAATTTTTTAAGTAAGTGGAAGATAAAACACTAGAACCAGTGTATCCACTCAGAAACCACTTTTTTAATCCATTTTCAGGAGCTTCCCAATTGCATCACACCTTTTAAGAGACCCTATTTGTTTAACAGCACTTTATTTGAAACCTTCACTTGTGAAAAGCACAGATTCATGATGGGGCCGATTAAAGTAATGGTGACAGCAACTTAGAAGGCATTTGCCATCAGAAAGTTTTGTGTGGATGCATAGGGAGGTCAGATATTCTCTTATTAGACTAATGCCCACACAGATTTCAAATTAATTTTAAGGGCTCTTCAGGACTTGTTTCAAGAGGAAGGGATCATCAGGACACTGGTGTGGAAAGGGTGAGTAAAGCCTTTATCTAGTCACCTCAGGTTAGGAAATTTCATTTCAACATTGTCAATCCTCACTCTTCTCATATAGTAAATTCACTGCCAAAGACCAAGGGTTCCCTTTCTTTCCTGTTCTTCTTCTTTTTTTTTCCCCTTCCCACAAAACCAGGTATTATTTAAGTCTCTTGCAAAACTGCACAAACCAACTGTTCCTCCTCAGAGTATCCATTTCAGAGCTCAGGTGATATGCCTCATTGGGTTACACCTTCCATGGTTTATGGTCAGATGTGAGCTGTGTCGTCCCACATTATTTCACCTTGCAAGAAAATATTTACGTATGAGCCTCACCAAGCCCTGTTTGCTCTGGGAACGGTCCTGTGCACACTGTCTTCACGTCAGTGGCAGGCAGTTGAATTGCTGGCCTTCACGGGACCGCTGGACATCTGGCAGAAAACCAGGAAATGGTTCCTTCCCCTTTGCGACTTCACTCAGCTGGAAAACTACAAGGTGTGTAGCTGCAGGATGTCAAGTTTCTGAGAGGCTGAGTACAATACTTTCAGAAGGGCTTGGAAGGAAACTGGCTGATGTTGAGGGCGTGGAAATGTGCACCCTTCACAGGATTTTTTTTTTTCTAGATTTGGAAACACAAAAGCTTCATATAACCCTTGACCAAATAATTTTACTCCTGGGAATCCACTCTCAGTACTGAGAAAATAATGTTCAAAGATGTTCATTAAACTATTATTTACAGTAGTCAGAAACAAAATGTAAGCCTAACAATAAGGGAAATGGAGCTATGAAATATTTTACTGATGTTGGTTGTTTTGTGAACAATGGAATAATATCAAAGTAAGATATGTACTCCTAATGATTACAAATGGGTAGGCAAAATATACACAATCGTAATAATAGGGAGCATTTATTGTCTACTTAATATGTGATAGGCAATGTGTCAAATGCTTTATAGTCATTGTCTTCTTTAATCTGTTTACTGGATTAAGCCAGATTTTATTATATCTCCATTTTACAAATGAGGGAAGAGTCACAGGAAGGTTAATTGGTTTATCTGAAGCCACACTGTTAGTAATGAGATTTGAACCCCGTCCTTGTTGACTAGTTGACTACAGAGCTTACATTCTTAACTTGTAATTCTTCATGATATGTTGTTAATTTTAAGTAAAAAATAAACATCAACCACTAAAAAACAAAAACAACAAAACAGCAAAAATTCAAGCCCCAAACAACTCAACACGAATAGATAAGCTCTACTCTTATGATAATCACATGAAAAAGTAAATAGTAAAGCCTAGAGCGAGAAAAAAAGCCAAACTTGAAACAATTTGCTTTACCCAGTTAGTAAAGTGACAGCTATCTGAAGCAAGACTTAAATATTTCAGGTCTTCTCTCTGGATGGGAATTAGGTACTGTATATATGATCTTATACTAAGAGAATCCAGTTAAAATTATTCTGCCAATTTAAGGAAGCAAATTTTACAAGGGAGAAAATCTTACCTGTAGATGGAAAGGACTTTGACTTGAGAGTTTTCTTGTGGACCAAGACTTAGACCAGTCATTCTTCACTTATTTTGTGTGAGAACAAACTTGAATATACTAATGGCATCTCCTGTGTCTCTCCTCCAAGAAAACCACATATATTAACATTTATACAACATTTTGTTGTATATCTATTTGCTTTTACTTAGGAATCTATGAAATCTGTCAGGTTCATTGATGGTTTGAAGATTTAAATTAACATTCCACTTTCTGTTTTGGCTTCCAGAATGTCCTTGGTCCACAATTTGGGGGATATTCTTTCCTTAGTTGTTCAAACATTGATAAAGTTTCTTTAGAGCCTTGTCTACACCTGCATAACTAAGAATTGTAAAGTAAGTAAAATGAATAATTTAGTTTCAATGTTCTCTTTTATATGATAGCCTATCAAAATGGACACTTGTATTCAGATGCATGGCTAACAACCGCCTTTTGGATTTTCCACGTTAGGGTGAAGAAAATGCGTGACATGTATCACCAAGAATCAAAGACTGTGCCTGAAAGTGTGACTGACTCTATGACAAAGAGAAAAGCTTCAAAATGTGAGTGGACAGCATTATGAGCAACTCTCCTTACCAAATCTGCAGAAATGCACTTTCATTAAACACACTGTGTTAGGTGCATGCGCATAAGGAATACAGTGTTACACGATATGGGTGAATGATGCCCTTGGATAAGATTCTCCCAGGACTCAGGTACTCTGAGGTTTGGAAGTGCTCAGGCAGCTTCCTGGTACTCTTAGCTAAACTAAGCTTACAGCTAGGGCATGATTTCATCCTGTGAAATATTTTCATCATTTGCAAGAAGAAAATTGTTTTTACCATTTCTGTTTTCTGAAACTCAGAAATTCTCAGGTCCGAATCCCAAAAGACTTAATGTGTTTTCTCTACCTCCTATTCAGATTGTGCAGCAAGCAGACAGAAATACCACGTTAAAAGGTCATTGGTCCATCTTCTCCAGGAACTTCCCCAGGGCAGTGGTCTCTGTCTATGTTACAGAAGAAGGCAGAACTATGAGCCATTGTGCATCTGGCCAACTGTACAATGCTCTATCACAAGGGGAAATTCCTTCCTCACCCCAGCTGTTGAACAGTTATGCCCCGCAGCCCAGGACGGACATGCCTTGTAACTTTTTAACTTAGTTAGTGTAACTGCCAATATTATTCCTATTCATATAAATGTCTAATCCTTTTTTGAATCTTGCTGGACTATTTGCCTCAATAATATCCTGCGGCAGTGAATTCCACAGGTAGATTATATGCTACTTTAAGAAGTATTTCCTTTTATTCATTTTAAATTTGTTACCTTTTAATGTCACAACATGGCCCTTGTTCTTGCATTAAGTGGCACAGGGCACTAGCATTTCAAATTGAGATTTAATTCTTCCAAGCATTTTCTTTGCCATTATTAAAAGCCCCATTTTCTTCACATTTTTTCTGTTTTGGCATATATGATCTTAATTAAATGAGATGATTGATGTAAACAGTTTCATGCTACTTTGGGCTCACAGGAGGCACTGGAAAAAAGCTCTCCTTAATATTTAATGTCATTTATTGGACAAATGTTTATTGAGCACCTACTGTGTACAGGAATTGTTCTGAGGATTGGAGAGACAGCTTTGCATGAGACAGGATCTTGTTCTGAATGACCTACTTTTCTGGAGAGAAAAAGTAAAATAATGAATAAAAGATATGAACTACGTGGTTTTAGGTGGTCTTAAGTAACATGGGAAACTGCAAAAGAATGTCAGGGTCTTGGGCAATGCCTGGGCTCTCTGAAAAGGGACAACTGAGATCAGCCACCAAGGCATCATCTATGTGAAATCTCCATGAAGGTGAGCTCCAGCTTCTAGAACAATGCCCGGCATTAGCTGAGACTCAACCATTGTTTGTTGAGTGAATGAATGAATCAACCGTGAGCAGGGAAATCTTACTTAACAGAAATCACCCAGTAAGTGACTCATAGACCCAGGACTAACATTACCTGTATCCCTAGCTTCTAGAAATCTGAAAACTGCAGTAGAAATACCAGGAGATTCAGTTAGATTCGGGTTTCAAGATCTGTCCCTGTCGCCAGTGAACCTTGGGAAAGTCACCAAATCTCTCATTCAAAGTGCTCTCATTCCTAAAAATGGGAGTAAAATTTCCTTCCTTCACTGGGCTTGGAGGATTGGAGGTCGTGTTGTGCAGCAGTTCATAAACTGCTGAATGACGTAGAAATGTTGGTAAGTGTTGTGGGGACCAGTTCTCAGTAGGGGGTACTCTGTCCTTTACTCCTCCTCCTTTCTGATTTTCTCCATTCCTATTTTTACCCCCTGCCTCTGCCTAAAGCTCATCAGTGTCACTGTGGTACTTAACTTCCTGCCCCACAGGTGGCTTACGTGGGGAGGGGCATTACCTTTCTGTAATTTGTGTCCACTTCTTAAGGACTTTAAACATGGAATCAGGTGGAGCTGTTCTTTGTAATGCTGGACTGGAGGTGTTTTCCAATCGTGATTGCTTGCTTTTATTTTGTTCACTGACTAATCTTCTGCGGTCAGGTTAACCAAACTTCTCTTTTTATAAAGACAGAAGCTTTGCCTGCATTTCTGAGGAACTCTTCCCCCAGAAACGGAGGCTTTGGGGGACATGATCTCATTCCCTGCCTGTCGTTTCCCTGTGTGTTCCAGCATGAGAGCATATACCATTTCCTCTGGTTATTCTTTCTAATTGCCCTCCATTTACTTTTTTTTTTTTCTGCATTTAGGCAATTTGAAGTAGAAGCATGTGCAGCTTTGCATAATAATGTATTAGAAAGGCATTTGAAAGAATAAATTATTAGAATTGTTTGCATGCATGGTCCAAATTTACTGGCAAATTGCTCAGGCCTCAGTTTTATGATGTAGCTGCCAGCTAGCCTCTTTCTGGGGAAAACTCTGAAATAGGAGAAGTTTCCTGTTGGTATCCCTCACTAACACTTCCCTTCCTTTTTCCTCTCCTTTCAACACCTCCCTCCTTTCCTGCCCCCACATTACTCCATGGAGCTGTCAGGCCTTTTACACCTAAACGTGAAGACATTTCATGGGTACCCCCAGCCCCTAGCCTGGCCCTCAATGAAAGTGAGGCGTGCAAAGGAATAAATCTTCAATGGTATAATTTTAGACCCTGTGGCAACTGGGAAGGAGGCTATTTTGGGCTGTGGGGCTTTCTCCTTGACCTGAGATGATATTACTTTGCCTGCCACGGATGTGCTCAGCCAAGCCTGCACGTGGTCCTTTTAGCAACGTGTTTGCAATTCCTGGAGGTTGTGTCTTCATCTCTCTGCTGAGCAGTTCTGTGCTCCTCCGGAATTCCGTGCATTTCTGCAGAGACACGAATCTGGCAATGTGCACCCACCTAGACTTGTCACGGGCGACCTTCTGAGGTGGTGGTACAGGCCAATCCCTTCCACCTAGGGGGTGGGGAAGGTTTCTGGTCTAGTTTTTGCCTATCCCTTAGCCCCTGTGCTTTCCAGATGAGGGTGAGATCATAGCCAAGATCATCACCCAGTAGAGAGTCTGGTTCTTACCTTTTACAAACTGAAAAGTACACACAGGACCCAAAGATCATTCAGGAAGGAAGAATAAGGTCCGTAAAGAACAGGAAAATGGAAACATCTTTGTTTGTTTTTTTTGAGGTTTTGAGCTTGTTTATGCCAAAAGAGAGAAAACAGAGTCCTTTAATACATATAGAGAGAGTCCTGGCTCTCTGGAAGGTAGCATTCTCTTCTACCTCTCCCAGGATATAAAAAAAAAAAAAATTACAAAGAGAGAAAGAGAGAGATTAGGATGTAAGGAGAGTCTGACTGAGGAACAAGAAATAATGGCAGGTAAGGCAAAGAGGAAGAAAAAGATAACGACATGATGCTGACTTCTCTTGCCTGCTATTGAATTAAATTTAACAGAGGTTTGTTGAGAACTATGTCTGTTCCAGTTATCTATTTTTTGCATGACAGATCACCCTCAAAGGTTCTTGCTCAAAACCACAGCGATCGTGGCATTATTATCTGTAAATGGTTCTGAGTATTGACTGGGCTCAGTGGGGTGGTGGTCAGGCAGTGTTTCATGAGTTCTGATGGCTGCTGAGGCTGGAGTCGCCTGTAGGCCTCCCCACTGACATGTGTGGTGCTTGGTGTCACCTCGGCTGGGGCCGTTGGCTGGATGCCTGGTCATCCCAAGTGGTTAGAGCTTCCTTATAGCATCTCATCCTTCTGCTCCTTTCCCAGCCACTCACGGCTCCAAAGATGGGTGTCCCAAAAGAACACGGTAGAAACTCAACTCTCCTTTTTTGGCCTGGCCAAGGCACATGCTTACTGGTCCACCACTCAGTGAGGTCAGCTCAGACTCAAGGGGAGGGTGCATACACCCTTCCTGTGGAATTTGGGAATATTAAAGAATTCATGGGCATGTCTTAACAACTGCTAAAATGTCTAATCACGATGTCGGCTTTTGCCAGCCCTCAAACCTCCAGGGGTTTCCTGTCTAGGTGCAGCTGTAAGAGACAATTAAATAATCAGTGAAAGCAATGAAATACCCATCCACCAAAACACCTCCCTAGGTGATAGAAGAGTATGTACCAAATGGGGTACAAGACAGACACTTGCACATGTAGAGGCCACAGGCAGAGTGTAGGTCGGAAGGCCTATGGTCATTTGTCATTTGGAGAGCAGCGAAGGCAAGTAAGGACAGCCATGATTAACACCTCTGACCCTGGAGTGGGTGCTCTGGCTACCTTTATCCAAGCCCAGGTGTCTGTTCTCAGAAATTTATTTTCTTTTTACCTGTTCTACCAACCATCCTCTCTTTAAACTACATTGTTTTTGTATGGTCCTAAAACTCTCTCCTTCCTTTTATCTCCCTTGGTCATCACTTTATCTTTTTAAAGACTTACCTCCCACCACCCTTCCTTCCTTATTTGCTACTCCACTGCCATTTTTCAGATCCATGGCCCCCTGCTCTTCCTTTTCCCATGCATTGCGTGATTGCTCGAAACATGTGTTCCATTTTGATTTCCTCTTCTGTGGTCATTGTGTCTTGCCTTCTAAAATTGTATCTTATATTGCATGAAGCTAATGTCTTTCTCCTCTGCTCTGAATTGTTGTACCCTAGGGGCCATTTGCACAGCACAGTCACAGGGTAGTGGCTCCTGGTGCACCCAGTGCCCAGCATCCCCGTCTGATACGGCTTTGACATCTTCACGGTGCGGCCGTAGCTTCACACCCAAGGACCTCCAGGTGGGCTTCGCTGTTCTGCGGCTAACCTTTCTCTGGTAAGAGTTTCCTACATCCTATTCATCATCATCACTAAACATAATTTTTATCTGGACCTTTGGTTTCCAAATATCACCCACTCAAGCCATTTGCTTTTTAGTCCTCATGTAGGTTGGGCCCCTTTTTGGACAAAAGCCATACACGTCCACTATAAAAAAGTTATAACACATGGGGAAGCAAAAATACAAAAACAAACATAGATATAAATGTCGTTACTGCTTTGGTGTGGTTAATACTTAGTGTTAATATTTTGGTAGCATCTTTTGTCTCCATATAGTTACAGAAAATAGAATTACTACTTAGACGGGCCGTGCTTCCCTCCCAGCCATTGGCTGTATTACCGAACAAGTTAATTACAGATCACTAGCCCCTGGCCTCAGCTAATTGGATCAGGGATGGCTCTTTCTTTAAGGTTAAACCAGATGGTATTGGGATCTGGATCTATAATATCAAAGTGAGGTGGGATTAGAATTTTCATCTTGGAGCCTTAAGCTTTACTGGAGAAGGTGGTTTGCAAGAGATAAAAAGAGGAAACAGAGTGAGAAGCAGAGGGAGAGATGGTTGGGGTCTAGAGACATTCCTTGTATCCTGGCACTAATTCCTGCAGTAATTTTTGTGGGATAGACTTTAGTCTAACCTCAAACCCTTCTTCAGTAGTGGAGCGGTGTCTGTGGGATTCTGATATTTCCACCCAGCAATGCCTGATCAAGATGACCGGTTTTTGTAAACTGCTTTCTGACTTAGTGGTGTTTCATAGGTTTTTTTCTGTATCACATACATTCTTCTAGATTATAATTTGTTGACTGCACAGTGACTACTGTGGATGTCTGAATATTTATGGGAGAAGTGATATGTACTGCTTAAGCTCTAGTGTTAAACAGTGCTGAGTTCAAATGCTTGCCCTGACACGGCTCACTGTGTGATTTGGGCAAATTATTTAAACACCCCATGTCTAAAAGTTCTCATCTGTAAGATGGATATAACAATAGGGTTAAGTGAGATAATGAATCTAACATTCCTAGCACATAATCTATCATATAAGTTAAGTAAAGGTTCAATAGATTTTGCCTATCATTGTTAATAATCATAAGTCCTCTGCTACTGCTCATGTCAGAGCCCCCATATTTTCCAACATTATAAACAAAGCCGCAATGACCTTCCTTACAGTCAAATATTGAGATGAGTGCCTAGAAATTGCAAAGATTATGGGCATTAAAAAAGTTTAAAAAAAATATATTGTCATTGCTTTCACTGAATGTTCCAAGTTGTCCGCAGCCCGGCATTTGCCATTTTCTCCTTGTCTATGGTTTCAGAGATAACCTGTCTCTTTCTGGCTCCAAGATTTGCTCTGTGCTCACCTTTCAACAAAATTAGCGGCGTCACATCTGATTTGAGTTGGGGCTTTTTCTGGTAGATTTACTCATTCCATTAGTTATTCACTCATATGTCAGGTGCAGATTCAGTTTATATATAGACTAGGTTTGTAGACTAAGTTTGTATTTGTAGAGCTGACTCCTGTATTGCTAACTATTAAGCTTTGTAGGAAGAGTTCCAGACAGTACTGAGGAAGTTAGATACTGACCAAGGCTTATGATAGCTACAAAATCTTTCTCTCTAGAAATAGGGATATTTGGAATAGGAACACATTGATTCTTTGACCTTCCTGGAATGCTCCCCTATCTGCAGACTCTACCTTAGCTTCCAGACTCAGGAAATCACAATATGAAATTCAGAGAGATGCCTCTCTGAGTCACCCACCATGCTGGGCATTGGAAAGACAAAGGGAATTCAACCTGCTCTGTGTCTTCAAGAAGCACAGTCTGTTGAAGTCAACATGTGAACATTTATAGGATAAAATTAAATTTACCACCATTGGCCTAGTAAAGGGGGCCCTTATTCTTTCACAGGGCATCAGAGGGGCACAGAGAGATCTGCTAGTGGGGAGTCTGCAGGGTAAGCAAGAATTTGCTGTGCAAGTAGGTGGAGGGCAGGGCATCCATGGCAGGCAGAATAGCATGTGCAAAGGTACAGGGGCTTGAGCATAGAGGCCTGCTTGGGCATGATGAGCAGACAAGGATGGGAGGAGAACTGAGTATTTGAGGGAGGGAATCATAAGAAAGAATTGGTGAAGCATGCAAACATCAGCTCATGAGCAGCCTGGCATGCCAAAATAAGGACTTGAGATTTTTTCCTATAAAAGTGGATCTGAAGACTGATAGGAGAACAGCTAAGAGTTTCTACTAAGAGTGTCCTGACTCTTTGGTGACAACTTGCAAAGTATGTTATGTGCAGACCTTCCTTAAATCCTGACACCAAGCCCATGAGGCCTGTATTTATTTTTATCCTCACCTTACAGATGGGAACTGCAGGTGGAAGGAGATTGCTTAACTGACCTCCCTAAGGTCCCTACCTGTAAAAGGCAAAGTGGGAAGTGGACCCCAGACCGAACACCAGAGCTTGCAATGTAATCACTAGGGTGCTGCACCTCCCTGTTGCTAGCAGTACTTCAGAACCACCACCAAGCAGCAAAGTTGGGGTTGTGCTGGGAGCACGTGGTTGGGAGGCGTAGAGAAGCAGCAGGTAGAGTGGCCAGCAGGAGAGCAGAGGGCCTCCCCCAGGCAGCCTTGGTGCTATGCAGAGGAGAGGGGCTGTGGGGGACACAGAAGAGGATGTTCAGGGACCCTGCCAGCCACAGTTTTCCTCCTTGAATTCCCAGAGAACTTTGTGTCTCTTTCCCAGGGCTTGCTTTTGCCATGTCTCCACAACAGCTGTGTGCATCTTATCGCATCTCGTATATTTTAAGTTCCTAAAGGGCAGGAGGAATTATGCTTTATTTGCCTTAATATATATATATTTTTTGCATTGCTGAGCACAGTGTTTTTGTAAATGAATGAATTCCAAAATTATCTTTTTTCAGATCATTTCCCCTTATGTATGCATCTTAGAAGTTCGTAGCAAGTTAAACATTTTTTCCTTTTAAAATACGAAAATAATTTCTTTGCACAATCTACTTTAAACTACTTTAAAATATGAGAAAAAGTAAGACTGGGAAGTTGTTTCAAAGCAGCAAACCCCTTAAGAGTCAATGTCACATTTATTGCTATAAAATATTTTTCTCTCTCTGTTAGACATCTGGTTCCCATTACGTACAGTATTGGGTACTTGAGTTCACCAGCCATTTTGCATACCAAGCAGTGTGCATGCAAAATCCCCACCAACATCCGTCAGTACGTATTTGTACCATGCAGTTTCTTACATTTACAGACAATCCTTCCATCACCAACTTAATTCTTACCAATATGCTTTTGAGATTATTTTGTTCAGATTTATTTTAAGGACCAAATTGTCCACATCTGAGAAGTTAAGAGCTTCAAAATTATGGAATCTTTGCTTTATGGCACTGGATGGCCCAACTATCTATAATCTAGCACTGAAGTCAGTGACACATCTAAATCTTAAATCTGTATTTCCTAGAAACCCTGACCCAGAAATGAGAAACACAATATGGAATGTTTGTTAATGAGTCATGAATTTCATTATAATCATTTCCACATTCAGGATAGCTCCCTTAAACCGTCTAATCTTAACACATCCTGTAACAATCCCATGTGTTGTAAATGATTTTGTTTTATTTCTTAGGTTACTGTTAAGGGCTTATTTTATGGTTCATTTCATTTTCTTAAAGAAAACCACACACGTGTGCATGTGTGCACACATACACTCTGATGTGCACACACCTACACACATATACATCATCGAGTCTTTAGCCTCAATCTGTATTTTTTGAAATAAAACAATTATAAAACCAAAAGGAGCCCTCCTCATTTGGTTTGGAAATAAAAATAAACACATTTAGGAAGAAAGTTGAAATATGGTCTCTTTTAGTGTTCTAATCATGTCTCTGAGAATTAAAGCCAGCATTGAGCTCTGCTTCAGCAAGCAAGAGTCGGTACCCTCCCTCTGCTGGACTTAAGAATCCGTAACTGAATGGACAGACACAACTAGTATTCAGTACTGCAATAATGGAAAATTAAATACGACTTTTAAAAACTGCTCACATTATAAAGTGATCTATTAGCATTATATGACTTCAGCACTTAAAGTGACTGATTCTAATTGCACGATTTGGCCCATGGCAAGCATTAAAGAGCTAAAGAATCTTGCGGGTATTTTATCTCTTTTGGGATATTTTAAAGTGAATTTTCTTTGGAATAAAGCTTTGTTCCTGCCACATAAAGGATGGTGCAGAAGAAACCTCTCAGTTCTGATAGAGCCAGAGGTAATTATAGTTTCTTTTTCTTTGATTCATGAATCAATAAGCCAAATATTAAAAAACATTCTTGCATTTTTCCTCCTTTTCCTTTATTAAGTGAAACCCCATCTTTACAGCTTGTGGATGTTATCCTGGAGAAATAAAGATGAATGCCTTTCTCTAATGAGCTTTTCCAGCAATCAGAGGCATTCTTTTCCTGCACCTGGTGATCACGCTGTATCCTTCAGAATTTTTTATGGCCAACCTCATGGGTCACTGAGATGACATTGCAGTGCCATACCTTGAGCTGAACTTAATTTAAACAGGTTACCATGAAACTATGGAAATTTCCGAGCAGGTATCTTAGATGTACCTACGAAAGGGTTTGCAGCTTTTAGGCAAAGAAGGAAGAATATGGAGGAATGTCATTATACCTTTAAATTTGACTTCATGTTTATGATATCTATAGGCTTTTTCATAATTTTCATCATATGGACTGTAGGAGTCTCATTAATTGAACAGCATTGGAATTTGTAGCTTTTCTGTTGAGGGGGTCCTTGCTGAATGTTTAAGATAAACTGCAATTTTACCTCAATCTATGAGCATATAGGTTTTTCTTTCTGGTGATTTTCAGATATCCCAATAGAAGAAAAATTGACTACTATGCTTCAGATTTTTGATGTAATGACCTGCATTGTTACCCATGGAACCTGAGGTGGGCTCTTGAACATGTAATTTAAAAACTCCATTGACACTACTTGAGTATTAACATCAACCTTATTTATTTAAAACATCACTTTCTAAAATTGAGGGTTTTTTTTTTTAAAGGACAATGTTAAGCAGAAAGAAATTTAAAGGTACTCTGACTTCTCGTGAATTTTTCACTAACATTTCCCTGTAGCTAGTAATTGCTCTCTCTCTCTCTTCCAAAACCTGGAATCTACAGAAGAGAGCAGAAATACTTGTTATTGACCTGAATTAGGATAAAAAGGAAAGAGAAGATAAGATCATAGCCATTGGCACTTTGTTTATGAAAACATTATTTAGAGGATATGCTTGAATCAGGCAAAAGTAATACATCTTCCTTTCCCCAGCATATTTTAAATGCCATCGTGGCCAGACTAAAAGAATAGGGCCTAGAATTAGGGCACTTCCTTTCCTGTATGCTAGTGTGGTGCATGATGTCATTTCATCATTTCTGCTCTTCTTAGATATTTTAGAAGTATATATGAAATTAAATATATGTATAAATATAAAGATGTGTAAATACAAGAACAAAAATGCAAATGTGTTTGATTTTTAAAAGATTACAGTATTTTATTTTAAAAGTTTAAAGGCTCACAAGAAGTTGTAAAAATAATTCAGAGAGGGCCCCTGCTTCCTCACTCAGTTTTTTGCCCAAAGGTAACATCTCCCATAACCATAGTACCTTGTCAACATTTAGGAAATTAATGCAATACTGTTAACACAGGGATAGGCCTCATTTGGACTTCATCAGTTTGTACATGCATCCTCTTTTTGAATTGATATTAGTATGTAGAGATGTGTTTAGCATCAGTGTTAAAGGAGATTCCTCACCAGTGAATACCGAGAGTGTGCAAGATTCTCGGATGATGTGGTTCAGTACACCCTGTGGCTGACCAAAGAGGTGGGAGAGTTGGTTGCATTAATGCAGATCCCTTATAGTAATGGCTTTATCCATACATTAACTGAAAAATGAGTTAATCCTGTATCAAGTGCCAACTGTAGACACAAAGATGGTGACATTGATTCTGATCTCAAAGAACTCAGAGAAGGAAATGGGAAAAAAATCAGCAATTACAACACAAAGTGTTGTAAACCAAAGCAGAAATGAAACAAACCATGATTACTAAGCACCTACCAGTGCCAGGCACTTGGTAGGCATCAGCGGTAAGGTGGTGAATAAGATGCATGCCTCTCCTGTGCATCTGAGTGCTGAGCAGAGGAGACAAGACCTTTAACAAGTAATGACGATAGAGTACTCTAAGAGGGGGCGAGGGGTTCAGAGTGGGTGGACCCCCAACTTAATCAGGGTGTGACTCAGGAGCATGTCATGTATCCAGAGTCAAGATGTGAAGATGACCTTATGGAAGTTCCATTCCTATTCCAGCTCCCACTGCATTTCATTCAGAACCTACATAGCATCTTCTTGCTCTGTTGGAGCGTAGGAACTGATGGCTTGCTTTCACAAGAGCAGTCATTGTCTCTTAGAATGGAAGCGAAAGCTCTTTGTAACATACCTGATAAGCCAAATCTTCCCCACTCAACACTGGCAGGCTTGCTCCTGGTCTCTCACAGAACATGAGTTGGAAAGGAGTCTATTTTCTAGTAGCAAAGGGGAAACAGTTCCCCAAAGCATGGTTGGTAGCCAGCACTAGAAAAATAAATCCATTGTATGTCTCTTAACAAGCTGTTGTTCAAACTGTAACAATACTGTAATCATGTAGCATACTACTAAACTGATCATGGGCCTCTCCTGATTAGAACTGCTCTGTGGCTTTGCATTGGACTTGAGGTGACATCCAAAATTCCTACTGTGTAACCTCATTTTCAGGCTTCTATTCCAAGACTCTCTATACTGAAGCACTTGTCTATATCAAGCTCCTACTACAAGTGCCATTTTATCCTTACTTCCATTTCCTGCATGTATTATATAGTAGGGAATCTTACATTGAACTGTGTGATTATATATTTGTCTCCTCCATTAAACTGTGAATTCCATGAGGATAGGGTATCTATTTTTTTTTTTTTTGGTTTCATTAATCTACAATTACATGAGCAACATTATGGTTACTAGACTCCCCCCATCATCAAGTCCCCACCACATACCAGGGTATCTATTTTTGTGATGATCTTGTCAAGGCTCATTACTTGTTGAATGAATTATTGAATGGATGAATGGGTGAATGAATGAATCCCCTCACTTTTACCCTAAGTTTAGGTAATGTCACATCTGGGATTAGAAATAGTTATACACTATTTGTTTGGATCTTTTATTTGATTTATATCTGGGATCTTCTCTTTCACAAGTTCAGGCGGGAATAGTTTTTTAATAGGAAATCATAGCTGAGATGATTTCTTCTTTGATTTTACCTCTTCCAGTAGCTTCTGTTTTGGATGTTTGATCTGGTGTAGTTGTCGTTTCAAGACCAAGAAGCATGGGTCAGCCGCCTGTCCTTCGTCAGAATGGTGGCCATCCCTTTGCATAGAACAGCCCAGAGCTGCTTTGCTGATCTCGGAGCTCTGAGCATGACATTTTGGTACATTGAGGGAATAGTAGGCATTTCAGCAGATAGGACCAGAACACCCCTGAAGGAGTTTTTATCTGCTGGATTCTTGATCCAAATCCCATCTTCACAGGCTTCAAGATGGGAGAGACTGTTACTGGGCTAAAGAAGGCTTGTTGGTGGAGATCAAATCAAAGAAGCATTTGAGGAACAGGGATAGAGATAGGAGTCAGGGACCATCTCTCAGGAGAGCGATCTTTGAGCTGATTCTGGAGATGGGCAGGGTTCAGTAAGTTCAATGGGAATATGTGACAAGTGTCTTCCCTCTACCCCTCAGACTTGAATTATCTAGATACTTGCTTTAATTTTGTGGCTGGTACAGACCCAATTTAATCATGTTTGAAATCAAGTATAGATTATTTACTTTAAATTTAGGTAGGTAGGTAGGTAACAATGCAGTGTGAATTGCATCCCTTTTATCAAGGTGTGTATGTTCATGTGTGTGTGTGTTGTACCCTCATTTGTCAGTCTTGCCCAGGTATAAATAAGAATCCCAAAGACTCCTTTATGGTAAGAGCTGTGAGAGTCTGGGGAGCTGCTGCTTATGGTGAATGTGTAGTTAGTGAAGAGGCCATGTGGTCTGCCTGCCAGAGGGTTGTGGAGCTAAAGGCTTGGGGATGAGGTTCAACTTGGCATTGACTGACCTCTGACCTTAGACATATCATTTATCCTCTCTGAACCTCAAGTCTTCCCCCTGCCCCCCAACTTTTAGGGCAATTATAAAATTACTTGTCTCATTATCTCACAGAATGATTTACTTGCTATGGTTTATATGAAAGAACTGTAAAAATTGTGAGGCACTCTGTCAATGTGAGGCATTATTGTTATAGAATAAACGTACTCTTAAAAAATGTGACAGGTTATAGCACATAAGTGTAAGTGCTCTAAGTGTGGAGGAGACCTTCCCAGGCTCAACGCCACTTGAAAGTTTACAATAGCATATTTAAAATATGGCAGCAATGTGGCAGCTAGATGTTCAAACATTTCTAAGAGCAATGAAGATTTACATTTATTATGTGGCAGGTTTATAATGTACACAGCAGTTCGATGTTGTAAAAATTAAAGAGAAAGTCAGCCCCCAAATAAAAACCCATATAACTCTTGATTTTTTAGCAAGAAAGGTATCAAGTGAATTTTCCTGAGATATTTCTGGGTAGCTCATTTTATAGTATTTTTAGAAATTCTATTACAGTAGAATCATTTTCTGTGATATAATAATAAACTTTCCCCCAAAGTTTTCTTAACCGGGTAATGACTAGAGTAACTGGGAGGAAATGCAAACACATTTTATATGCAACAAAAGCCTATCTCAAACATTAATTTCAAAATGTGACATATCTAAAAAGTGCCCTTCCAATTCAGTATTTAAAAATGAGTGAGATCCTTTTATTATGAAAGTGATTTTTTAGAAACTTAAATAGGATTCATATTAAAGAGGACAGGAATGGATCTATTTAGACAACACAATCCCAGGGAACATTTAATGGGCAGTACAAACTGGATTGCTAATGGGTGGCAAGGAATTGGGATGTAGAAATGGAACAGTAATTAACATCGTGCTAAGTAACCCACTGTAAACCATTTTAGACCAAGGTAGAATTTTTTTGTTTTGTTTTGTTTCCTTTTTTCTTCTTTTCTATTTCTACCCTGCCCATCGGGACACTTCAGTTTTTCCTCCCTTTACTCCTGAGACCCTCATGAAGGAGAAGAAAATAAATATTAACATACTGCATAGGAAGGAAACAACTGGCTTGGGAAATGCACCATCTATAAGCGATTGTATTCATGGGCTCCCTGGTCGAAACCTCCGTCAGCTGGTGCATGTAGGAAACTAAAGAATGTTTTCTTGTCAACTTAGGAGATCAAAGTTTTGGATCTTGAAAGGACAAGACTTTGGCGGCCTGAGGGGGTGCGGGGGTCTGCGAGCCACATAAAAATGGCCACCCAAGAGTCCAGATGGAATCGGTGTTCCACAGGGCTGGGGGTGGGGTAGGTGGAGAACACACTAGGTCTGGTCAGCTGGGGTCTCCCTGGACACAAAGTGCCAGGGGGGCCTCACTGATTCTGCATCCCACCATTTGTACTTTTGAATGCAGCCCAGCAACTTGATGGTTTTTGAATATCAGAATCTTGCTCTCACCTTACCTGGGAAATTTACTCTTCTCCTCTTTTAGTGGAGAGTCCTTGGTGTGGTGGATAACCAACCCACAGTTAGGGCTTGCTTAACTTGAGCCTCAGAATGCCACACTGCATCTTTAAGAAATACTTTACTTGTGAATCAGTAAACGTAGCAGACAAAGCAGCCATTACTTATGCATTCCTGCATACCCAGCAAGGTGAAAATAATAGAATAAACATCATATCCTTCATTATGATATCGGTTTACACTTCCAGGGTACACAAAAAGAGGCCATTTCATCAAACTAATTGCCTGAAAGTAAAAGAGAGAGAACTTTAGCTATTAGTCTATTATGGGGCTTTTTTCTTAATCACAAATAGGGGCCGTGTGTCCCTGGGGGAGTGTGTATTCTAATTTACAATTGAACTACAGATCAGAGCAATCAATCTTGGGCAGCACTTTTACAGTGTAATTGCTGCAACGTAACAAATAAAAAACAGAAGAAGAAGGAGAAGGAGGAGAAGAAGGTCTAAGCTGAGCTTGAGTTTGAGGTGGAGATATTTCCAGGCTCTAGTTCAGGGTGAGAGGGAGAGAAGAAAAACCACTAATATGAATATGCAATGAGGGCTCATTAGCGGCCTAGCGTTGCCATGACAAATGGCATTATCCCCGGCCTGGTGCTGCCTAAACATGAATTTTATAACGACCCATTTATCATGACTTGTCATGAGCTTCCCTACTGTACTTTCTTCTCTCTAGTTTCATCACCTTTCCCTATTCTGATGGCAGAAATCTTTCCTTTTATTATTATTGTTTCCTTTTGAATTGATTTCTGGCTCTTCAAAGCAAGTGTTCAAATATAGCGACATGCTCATGAGTGGTTTATGACTTCAAAAACTTGGAAAACTAAAACTTGATTAGTTATTCCATCTTCTCTCTCATCATACAATTGAGAAAAGAGTCGGACTAAACTTTAAATAAATTTCTTAATGTATAAGCTTTTTTTTTACCATAGCATTCTGACCCTGCAGATTTTTTTCAAATTTAAAATTAGCTTGGTTGTCTTCCTTTGGTTTATTCCCTTTTTTGTACATGAAGACCCTTTCAATATCTTAAATGCCGAACTCAAAAGTTTTGAGTATTTTTTTTCCAAAAATCTTGGAGCTATGACAAAAGTGTATAAGATTAAAATGGTGGAAAGATTTTTAGTTCTTAGCATTTTATAGGTGATTTCTCACTTAGACACTTTATTTCATCATGGGGAGGAAGGTTGGCCTATTCTTTGATGACAACTTCTCAGGATTTATGCTTTACTAATAGCAAAATAAACAATGAAAGCGATCTCCCTTGATATAAACCATTAAGTCTGTTTGAATATTTAGCAGCCACAAAACTGCTATATGCAAAAGCTTGAATGCCATTGGCCAGATGAGTATGAGAGTCCATCAAAGTTAAGTCTACCAGCTGGTCAAGAATATGGTTCTAGATTGGTAAAAGTGCCCTATTGTGACAGAGACCCAATAAATGGAATCTATGATGAGTCTCTTTAGTTACCATAAAGAGAATAGCGCTATAACTATTTCTCAGTTCAAGTAGGTGAAGTTCAGGAAGGGCAGAGAGCACAGGCAAGGAGAATCTGCTGGTGTTTTGCACACCCAGAGATGATAGTCATTCCTGTATACAATTTATAAACAGCAAAGAGTTGACCAGATCTTTCTGAGTGTGGCTGTCTCTGTTGTACCCCTGGATTCCATATTAACAGTAACGATAATTTTACATAACAATATTTAAATATAACTAATACATACAATTAATGACAAAGCATTTTATATATTAATGATAATTTTGTATTTGCAAAGCATTTTGCAGTTCCAAAGTTCTTCAATCAGATCCTTAGGTTAACTGGGGATAGGGTTATATTACCAATTTTAAGAAGAGAGAACTGAGGTTCAGACCTTGAATGACTAACTCCAGGTAACAGGACATGCTGGGACTCAGCATCAATTCTTTAAATTCCTAGGTCAGTGCTTCTGTTGTAGCTTAAGTCACAGAGCAGAAACTGTTGCTAAGATGTCAAGTCATCTCTTTTGGGATTTAGCAATAAGTGAGTAAGTATTTGGCAAAGAAGCCGGTTGAAAAGATGGCCATCATTTATACCTGAGATCCCATTATTTTCCTAAACCACTTACTAGAATTGAAATTAGCACATGCATGTCAATTACAATGAAGATGCCATTCTAGCCATTTAAGTTGAATTATCTTTCATCATTTAAAAACGCAGATAGGAAGTATTTTTCAACCTGAAGACGTGGGTACCATTCTGGCTGGTGTTCTTGTGTTATGAGTCCTCTGGGCATTATATATATTTTTTTTGGGAAAAAAAAACCTTTGTGTTTTCCCCCATGAATGAATTAAAGAGGATTTTTAGAGAGAATATTGCATAGAAGGGATTCAAATATTGGCAAATGATGTTAAAGAACATTGTGATTATGACTGAACAGATTAAGGCTGTGTCTATATGACACCAAACATCTGGATGAAAATGGAAAAAATTAGTAAAAAACCTTGATGTTCTGTTTACTTGAAAGTATACATCTGGGTCTTTAAAAACATCTGGGTTTTTGACTCTTTTTTTCCTAGGTTTTAACTGGGTGTACAGAAAGGTGAAAAACTAAATTTAATACCATTATTACTGAATTAGATAAAATTATTGTAATTAATCAGTATATTAACTAATTATTCTATTGAACATAACATTTAATGAATAAAATTCTCCACTGGGCAAATAAACACAGAGAGAAAGATAGGTGATTTAAGAATAAAACTTGGTTTAAGGCATATTTAAATCTTGGTCAGATTTTACTGACAGCAATTTCTTTGGACAAGAATCTCCTTAGGTCCTCAGACAACAATTTTCTCTCCTAGGGGATTGTTTCTCCACGTGTTATGGGGATCTGCTAATTTACAAAGTGCTTTGACATAGTAAAATTTTGTAAACACTTAGTAACATATGAGATACATCTAGTAATAGACGTTTTCTTTGCCAAGCGAATTACCCGGCATGATAAATATCAGTGTAAACCCTCT
The DNA here is from genome assembly GCF_030020395.1 of Manis pentadactyla. Taxonomy (NCBI): domain Eukaryota; kingdom Metazoa; phylum Chordata; class Mammalia; order Pholidota; family Manidae; genus Manis; species Manis pentadactyla. Next base: position 19,952,804 of record NC_080036.1, read on the forward strand.
CTGAGCAGCCTTCTGACATGCCTGAGGCTGAACCCCAAAGAGGAATCAACTGAAAAGGGACTTCAAAGACTTCATGGCAATGAAAAGCACCTTATGTGACTGACATTTTTTGTGATCTCATCTAAAAAACTTATAATTATTGAACATTTCCTCTGTAGCTTTTTCTCAATCCCATCAGTTATAATGAAAATAGTCTGCTTGCTTTTTATATTGTCGAGTTTTCAAAATGATTAGTGCTTCCTTGAGATACCCCATTAATTGGACACACAACCCAGATGAAACAGCTGAAGCCCAGGAGTATATTAAAAAAAACATAAGGTTGTTGCAATTTAAGTGTCTTCCAAAGATCTAATTTGATTTTTAAAAGTGATTCCTCAGATGTGAAAATTAAAGGCAAGCAGGAACAAGAGGCAGTTTAATGAATGTGTGGGTAAGAAATATTTAGAGTTTCAGTAGCCTTTCTCCAGATTTTTAAAATTTAGCTGTTGGATTGAAAAGATTGGGCCTACAAAACAATAGAAATCGCTGAATTTTATGGGTTGCTGTTTCCTTATTGAATTGCCTCACTTTTCTTGCCCAACGTATTTCTGCAGCAACTGGGTATTTCTGTGTGCAGATTTTCAATCCCAGTGCCCATTAATCAGATTTTAAATTCTAGTAATGCAAAAGGGTCTCTCCTCTTGGTTTGTCTTAGCTGTTCCTTCAATGACTCTGTCCCCTCCCACTATGAGCAAATTGTACCCTCATTCCCACTTAAAAGAAAAGAAAGGAAAAGAAAAAAAACCCTTCTACTGGCTCTAATGACATTTTCAGTCATTAATGAGTTAATAAAAATCTCAAAGTCATCTGGGGCTAGATAAGGAAGAAGAAAGAAAAGTATTGTACTGTAATGACAGGCTCCCCGGCTGCCCTCTGAGATGTCATGGGTCAGTCATGTTAAGAATGTGTACGTCCAATCATCTGCTGATTTTTATCAGCAAGCCCTCCAGCAGGAGCTGACAAGAGCCAGTTTGGGAGTCACAATGAATAAACAATGACTTTTTGGATTGTTGGGGGCTGTGTAATAGAGTGAGGGGTGTATATATACTAAAACATGATGACATTAGCAATCAATATACCAATTACTGGACAAGTTATTGGTTGAGGCATTCACAGCTCTTGCACTTTGAAGAGGCCTCGAGCAGGGAGCCTCCCTGTGCTCAGAGGCAGGCAGGGGTCCAAGACCCAAGGCCCAGATCCGGAAGGCAAGCCCTGCTGCTCCAGCTGAAGTAGTCCAGACCTGGATGTTTTGAATCGCTTAGGGAGTTTACTAAAAATACAGATTCCTGAATCGATCATCCTAGAGATTCCATCTCAGGAGTCTGGGGTAGGGCTGCAGCTGGGTGTTTGTCATGATGCCTCTAGGAAATTTTGATCAGGCACGTCAGGGAGCTGTTGAACAGCTGTAATTCCCAAAGTGTGGTCCTAGACCAGGAGCATGCGTATTACCCGGGGAACCTGTTAGAAATGCAAATTCTCAGGTCCTTCCCCAGGCCTACTGAAAAAGAAATCTGGGTGTGCGGCTCACAGATCTGTGTTTTAACACGGCCTCTACATGATTCTGATGCACGTTGTATTTTGGGACCAAGGCGGTTAGAGCAAAGATCCTTGCCAAGGATCTATCACCTCTGATGCTCTTCGTGAGTAATTTGTTACTCATAGTAGTTACTAGCCTGGAGTGTGCAAATGATTTACTTAAAAAATTAAACGAGGGTAGATCCCAGCTTATCTCCATAATCATGCTCCCCTTATTCACTTGCATACCCACAGGTTTTCTCAAACGATCTTGATGTATGAATGACTTTGATCATAGGAAACAAGAGTATGGACCTGGCTTTATCCATTATTTAAAACAGAAAGGAAACGTGAACCTGTTAGTGATCTTCAAAAGGTAAAAAAGAATCTGTAAGAAAAATCAGTGTATTTGAAGGATTTATTTACTAATAAATATATAGCTACTATGCATCTGGGCCTTCAATGCCCACATCCTGTTGTGTTGATTCATAAGATCTACTTTTAAAAGAGCCACAGAATATGCAGCAGTCCCAGGTGGGAGAGGGTTCTGGGCATGGCCAAGCCTGGCATATCCCAAGGAGAAGAGGAATTGGCCAAGGCTTTCTTGAAGTGACATTATGAACTTCTTTGAGTTTGGCTGAGAGGGTTACTGATGGGGCAGCTCAGCACTTGCTAAACTTTTAAAAGAGGTAAACTAGTCTGCCAGACTTGCAGTGGGTTTAAATCAATGTTTTCTAGAGTATGTTTCCACTGTTCTAAACATTAATACCAAAAAAAAAGGAAGAGGGGGGCAAGTGAGAAGTTCTGGCTTAAGCTGAGATATGTAGAATTGTTTGTAGTGGTGACCTCTAACGCATTACCATACAGTCTAATTTTCCAGGAGAGGGTTGCCCAGTGGATTTGATCAGCAAAACCCTTTTATAAAGGATAATCCTGTAGAATCAGTGTTCCAAGGAGTAAACTTTAAGAAACATGATTCAAATCTCTTAAGATGGCTGACACCTGTGGCTAGAAACTAGTTATTCTATGTATTGTATACTAAAGAACCTCTTTCTTTGTTATAATTTGTTGAACCTTCTGTGTCTGGCATCAACTTTAATTATGTGGTGGCTTAAAGCCAACAAGAAAGTTCATGTAACTATCATGAAGAGTTAAATAAGTTGTCCAGCTGTTGATGGTCTGGTTAAATCATCCCCGAATTGTTGGCGTATCTCCCAGAACAGGTATTCATTTTAAAAAGAAAAGATAAGGAAGGAAGAAACCTGGATTTTACCAGTGAGATGACATTGTATTCTCACAAAGGAGAGATAGTGCCATTCCAACTCCTTACATGTACCCAGAAACTTCACATGAAAGCAGATGTGTACCTAGCCTGATATTGGAAAATGTTTTTGTTGCCCATTGACAGCACTGTCCCGCTCATTTCCACCTTACCAGGTTCCAGATGGCTGGAGCTGTGGCAGCCACTTTGTTCCCACACTGGCTATTCCTGGTGACAGGAGGTGGGGAATGTGCACTACGGAGGGTCAGGCCAGGAGGCATCTTAAGCACATCCTTGGTTGTTAAACTTCTGCTCTTGAAGCTCTTGCCACAGCTCTGCGTTAATGCCAAACACTAATTCTTGCTGGGGACATAATGTCTTATAAATGTTATGAAAAAATATCATTTTTCTGTAGAAGTGGAGGTACTTGTAAGGCCATGTTAAGAAAGGGATTAGTTTCTCAAGTAACATCTGTAGGTCACGTGGTTGCCTATAAATCGCTTCTTTGCTAAAATCCTTCCCCAGTTGTTACACAAGAGTTGGAAGGAATTCTCACATGCAAGAAAGAATAGAACTTAGCTGACATTTAAAAGATGTGTAAAGATTAAAAATAAACAAAAAGCCTAAACATAAAAAACTCTACTACCCATGCTAATATTTGTCATCTTTTTGACATAGTTCTACAAGTCTATGCACGACTCAGAACTCATTAGTATATGTCTCAGAACTAAAAATAATAGAGCAAATTCAACTTTGGGAGGTCTCAAAGCCCCTTTTTTCATCTCTTTTGCAAATAAATCCCTGTTGACACCACATGGGCTTCCCAGCTTTGGAGACACAAGGCATTTGCAGGAGGGGATTCACAATACGCCCTCTTAGGAAAGAAAAGTTCAGCATATTTAACTGAGGTTTACCTACCACTTGTCTGGTTTGTTATAGAGCTGAATATTTCTCCCCTTTCTATTCTTTGAAATGGTTTGAATTAAAATAGCTTACTCAAGGTCACTGAAGGCATATGGTCCTGCTCAAAACTTTAAACAAAACATTAGTTTTTACAACCTTTTGTAATTTGGTATTGTATACAACATGGTTATATGCAGAGAGTTTCTGTAATCTTTTCAGTGGGTGACAGAAATATGAGAAGCAAATTTATAAGCCATTTACTGAAGCATTTAATCAATTTCATGTATAGGAAATAACTCCGATTGCTTTACTTTATCAATCTTTCTCTCTGGGAGAACTCCAGTCAGCGCCATCTCCAAACACTGTCTGCGGTCGAGGTGGGCATGCTGGGGTGTGGGGAGCAGGGATGGGTGGGGAGGGGTGGAGAGAGGGCACAAACCTTCTGATGCACTTGGAATGTCAGGGACTTCTGAGGTCTGCCTGACAGGGCTGCCAGCATCTCTGAGCCTTCTGGAGGCTGTTAATGTATCAGGTCCAATGTTTAGAGGAAGTTTTCAAGGCCTTTTACTGCAAAGTTATTCATTAAACACCCTTTTCCCAGAGTGACTCTCACGTGCTCAGCACGGCAGGCCGTGTTCTACTTTAGGCTCAAAGACATATTCAGTGCTTATTACTTTCAAACCCATGAAAAATAAAATGACTTACATGAAAACTTACTTCTGAATGAAGGAGCCAAAACAGTGGGACTAAAACAGCTGAAAACCCGCCACAGTGGCCTGTAACAAGTAGAGCTATTTTAGCATTTTTCAGCATTTTTGAACTTCTAGGGCTCATGTTCTGATTCTCTTTTGCATTGCTTAAAAGATTAATCCAGCTCTTGGCTACATAGTGGGTTAATATTTTCTTTGCTGGCATGTGCTGGAATCCCTCTTAGAACAACACTTTCCCCCAAACACGGTCAAGTTCTTAAGTGAAAAAGGCCTAAGGGAGCAAATGACAACCTTACTGTAATCACGATCTGCTAAGCTGTATTAAAGTTGCATTAGCTGTGCCTTGTCCTCTAAAATTGGGACTGATATCAAGGTACTGTAGATATAGTTCCTAATTTAGAATATAATTTGCTTCCACTTATTTCAGAACCCAAATATTTCAGTGACTAAATTCCCATCTAGATTATTTAGCTCTGATTTTCAATCAGCTCCATTCTTGGATTTCATCTCAGGATATGATGTTTCATACCCCCCTACCCCCCTTAAATATGGCAAACCCAGGGACATTCCTGTATTGGGGATTCAGTGACATGGCATTTGATATTTATTTTGGCATTATTTAAGCTGGGGGCGGGGGGTACACGATTTTATTGAATAGAGTTACCTTGGTAATCCTGCTTAAATTTGGTAGCGCTAATGGAGATTGGCCAATGGAGGGTCCCATGTCTGTCTTTCTATCATCTGTATCTTCCTATTTATCTGTCATCTATCATTATCCTCCTCATCACAATCTATCTTTCTACTGATTGCTATTCAACCATTAATGCTTGGATTAAACCAGTGCCTCACTGACTTTAGAAAAAAGTGAATCATTTTGGAGGAAAGTTGTCTCCAGTAGAAGATCTGATATTTGATGGGGAGAAAAGCCCATGTCTTTAGGACCAAGATATGTAAAATTTTCAAATCAATTTTGAAACACGAAACAATCACATGCACTTAGTCTCCTGGTAAATGCTGAACTATTAAAGTATTAAAGGACTAAAAGATAAGGCTAAAGTCTTCCTTGTCACTACCTCCAACCTCAGTTGCTTTCTCCACCGTCCTTGATAGGACTATGTTAGCAAAGCTGAGCATTTTTCTTCCAAACAAACCTTTAACACACATGTCATATATCATTAGGCATTCGATATTTTCACTATCAGTGTCTTGGAGATCTTACCCTGTTAGTAGAAGGAGATACACATTATCCTTTCTGTCTCAAGAATTTCCTACGTTATGGCAGTACCAGCAGGTGCTCGCTGACTTATTCCCCTACAATGTGCATGCAGATTCTGTCCACCTTTTCGCTCTTAGACACAACACTACAGTGGATATCCTTGCACATACTTCCTTATGTATTCAAGTATTTCTTACGTGCATAATATTGATAACGTTCATATGCTGTAAGTATTTCTCTAGCATGTGCACTCGAAGTGACATTTCTGGGTGTGCATATTTTGTTTTAATACTTACTAACAACTTATCTAGCAATTTTAATTTTAAGTGAAAGTCCTCCTAGAATCTCTGATATGACTTTCCTCAACTCTGCCCAAACCTACGCATCACTCGATAGCTCTTATTCTTTGTTAAAAAACTTTGCCTTCACTTTTTGAAGAAGACAGAGATCATCCGAAGTATCTTTTCCACTGAGTTTTCCTTCTTCTGGGGAAAGCTGGGCCAGGCAGCTTACTCACTGCCTAGATATTTAGAAATTGTGCAGTTCAGGTCTCTTGAGGTGGCTTCCTGTCTTTAAGTGATTGGGTCAGCATCAGTCAAAAGACCAGATTAAACCAAACCTATTCATCTTTTAAAAATGTGTCCATAGTCAATGACACATTTCCATTTCAATCATAACAGTGGTGCCCAAATTCAAGCAATTGCTTCAGCCAGTTCATACTAGTGGCCTACAGATTTTTACTGTTTTAGAAGACAGCCTTGTAACAAAGTGGTGATAAGTTGGAATTTAGGGCCTAGGAAGGAGATTGTCCTGGGAACATCTTGCTGAGAACAACTTTCCTTGTCCCCTCTGCTCAGCGAGTTTCTGTTTCTCTCCACGGCACCTTACACCCATGCCTTCCTCTCCATCCCTACTGCTGCCTCTTTGTCCAGAACCCCCCCCACTAACTTTAAAAACAGTATGATAGCTCCATACATTCTTGGCCTCTTCAGGACCTTCTCTCTGCCATGCCCTTTATCTAGAAATCTTTGTGAAACACAAATCTGGTTTTGATTAGGTCTTCCTTAAAAGAATTTCTTATTATCCAGACTCTTTGCCCTGCCACTCAAAGTCCTCCGTGATTTGTCCCCAAACAAGTCTTTCAAAACTTATTTTCTCCTCTTTATATAGCTTTGACCTAGCAAAACCAATGGGTCATGCTTCCCAAAACTTCTCTGCCTCTCTCTCCCTCCTGTGACATGGAATGACTTTTCCTCAACTCCAAAGAAGACTTTGTCTTCAAAGTTGGGTTACCCCATGTGGCCTCCATTATCTTCATCATGCTCTACAAAAACCATTACTTGGGGGACAGTGGCAGATATTAGAACAGGAAAGGGAAAGCAGAAGTCAGATGTTGGGCTGGATCTAAGTGAGGTGACTGGACCGGGTATAATCTAAATAAAGGTGAAGAAGATTCTAAGTGATGGATTGTAATGTGTTTCCAATTCTCCAATCTGAAACAGAAAGTGAGAATGTAGTCAAATTACAGCTGACTTACAATGTTAGGCTACATCAAGTGTCTATTCTACTCAACTCTAGTGTAAGTAACTAATCAGGAAATGGTCTGCTATGTAACCCATGAATTATTTGTAACTTAGAAACTTTAAGTGCAATGAAGCTAACCCCATATATATGAATAACATATTTAGTTTGTATTATGTATAGTAATTCATAGGTGAAAAATGATACTTTGAGTCTTTTTAGAAAATGTACTCTCAGCTGATTTTTAAGATAAAAAGGATTGACTTTATGTAGTTTTCTATACTTCTCTGCTTGTTCTCCCTTCAAACTAATGGTATTTACGAGTAGTCTAATGGAAGTCAGCAAAGTAATCCTGGCCATGGGCCAGCTTTTACTTTTCTTTAACGTTAATTGTTGAACATTGAGATGGAATCTCTAAAATCTCTAAAATTAGCTTTTAGAATTTATTTCCAATGATAAAAAATTGGAAGCCCACTACAGGTCCAAGAGAAGTAGATCGATGTCATACATATAGCATATCAATATTGAAATATTATTTAGGCATTAAAATTCTTCAGTCTAAAGCAGAAAGTGAGAATGTAATCAAATTATAGCTGACTTACAATGTTAAACGACATCAAGTGTCTATTCTACTCTGCTCTAGTGTAAGTAACTAATGAAGTCTATAATAATATTGGAAAGTATCTTTGATGTATGTATGAGGAAAGTGAAATGACAATGCCATAAATAAACTTAACTTTATAGGTATGCAGCCCATGGACTTGTCAGGGTGGTAGACTTGGAAGTAATTTTATTTCTTTAAAATGTAATGTTATCTTAACGAATGGATATCAAAATCCAGGCATGGCCCTAGCGGTATTGCTCTTAGTTGGGAATCGGACTGGAGGAGGAGAATTCCTTCTTCTCTTTTTCCAGAATGGCGGCTGGAGCAGCAAAAAGCATGTTGTACTTGCAAACAAGCAAAATAGCCCCAATTCCATGGAAGGAGCCTAGTTTAAACAAACGTGTAAGAGGAACCTGAAGCTTCAGCACAAGGATAGAATTTATCATAGCTTCTGCAGCTATAAACTATAAACACACTGTATCTCCTAATCTTGATGGATTGATAATCTTATGAGGGGGCAAAGAAAGCTAGCAGATGGGATTGTGAAAGTGCTTTGCTAGTCTTTAAGAAACTCTGGAAAATGAGAGAATTAATGGAAATGTAGACATGTGCCAGTTATGGTCATCTTCCAAAATATTTCCAGGGTGAATCTGGAAGTATTTGAAACACTCGATAGCTCATGAATTAGATGTTCAGTTTCAACAAAGTATAGGAGAAAATTTTAATTGGATTATTTTGTAATCCTTTATCAGAGGGTGATCTAGAAATTAAAACCTGGACTATTAGACTGGGAAGGAAATTGGAGATAGAAGCAGAGCTCCTTTGGGTCCCTCATGGGTTCATTCAGAACAGTTTATGTCAGCTGACTTATTTTCTTGATGAAGCAAATGTGTAGTAGGAGAGCGATGCTGCAGGCTCGTGTTCTTCACACTGTAATGTGTGGAGGAAATCACTATCACTTGGGGATCTTGTATATTCTGATTCAGTATGCCTGGGTGAGACCTGAGATTCTTCATTCTTAAGAGCCTGCAAATTGATGGTGATGCTGCTGGTCCATGGACCACACTTTTAGTAGCAAGGCTGTAGACCACGGGCTCCAAAAAGAGCTTGTTAAAAACCAGATTCCTGTCCCTATGTCTGAAGTTTCTGATTCAGTTAGCAAAAGACTGTATTTTTTCAAGCTTCTAAGGTAATTCTATTTTACCATCTCATAAGAAACAACAGCTTTAAACACCATGTAACAAGTCACAGAATTGTTATCGTAATTGCAACAGTAGTTAGGTATATTTTTTTTCTGAGCTGCATAGCCCAATTTATTCTTCTTCTTATTTATTATTAAAGTATCATTGATATACAATTGTATGATGGTTTCAAATACAGAACACAGTGATTCAATATTCACGTGTATTATCAAGTCCTCATCCCCTCCAGTAGTTATGTGTGTTGGTAACTCGTTGGACCTTTATTCAATCCTAGATGAATTCAATTATTTCTTCCTCTGTCCAATTCCTTTACCTTGTACATCTATTACTGCATAGGCCATCTTTTATTCTTTAATTTTAGCTTCTTCTAGATGTGCCCTTCTCACCAACACACCCTTCATGGACTTTGTATACTCAGTTACTTTTGAACTGAATTAAGCACTGACTTGTTCTGTGCCCCAAGCACCAGGATCTCATATGGCCACTGGACATGGTAATAACTTCTCTCTCTACGCTGGTGTAGATCAAGTAAAAAGAAGCCTGAAAAGGTGTCCAGAGATTGGTGTTGTAAATCAGTAACCTTAGGTTCTAGGCTGTTTCTGTCAAATTTGACGTGACCCCAGATAACTCAAGACAACTCTCTGACTCTCTCTTTCTCTAACAGCAAAAAGATTTTAAAAAGTGGGACATGCTCAACAAACTTGGGAGTTTTATTACTAGCCATAGGGAAGTACACTACTTTTTCGTTTTGTCAAGTTAACACCCCACATCGATAGCACAGCATGTAATTAATGTGTCATTGATTTTTACATGAATTCTCCCCATCAGCAGTGTTTCTTACGAATGTGTCCGAGAAGGGTCCACTGTGTACGCATCGTTCACTGGTAGATGATTTTCACCTGGTACGTGCTAAATGTCTCTTGCCTTACATGATTCTAGTCGGGGACCATATTTTTCTGGCTTTTGTTGCCACAGGGGGAGGTGGGACTTGCTCCCTTCCACGTTGTACAAACCCGTTGTGGAAGCACAGTGCCCTCACTGCCTTCCATTTGTGTCTCCCTAGAATTTCTGTTTTCCATCCCTCTTTGGCTTTGGCCCCAGAAAGAAGCCCATGGTTGCATGTTGACTTTGCTGGCTGACTCTAGGGCCACCTTATCCCACCGGGCTGTGAAATTAGCATTCCTGTGATGGATAATTCTCCCTCGCACCATTCTTTGCCTACACATTCTTTTCTATAGTGGATTTCAGAGAGAAGAGACACAACAACCAATTTTTTTTTTTTAGCATTGGTTTGCTTAACTGAAGACTTCTACTGAAAAAAGTCTAGCTGGCTACACTTAACTATTAACTTCTCAAGGACCCAGAAAAAGGTGAGTTGGAGGTGGTAAAGTCATAAGAGATATGGTGGGTGTAGATTATGGGATCTGATGGCCTGGGCTTTTATTCGGGCTTTGCAGCCTGATTACTGGGTGGTCTTAGGTAAGTCAGAGTACCTCTCTGAGCTTCAGTTTCCCTCCCTGAGCAAAGAGGATTCAAAGAGGTAAATACTTCTGTTAGAATTGATACTGGCAGATGTAGAACTGTGTGCTTTGTTCCCCAACAGGCTCCAAATGCCCAGAAATGTTCTCTGCACAGAGTAGGTGCTCAGTTGATGTCTGTTGGATGAATAACTTCCTGCCAGAGGGACAGAAAATGCGTAAGCTTCTGTCCAAGTTCCTTCAAAGTGTTTCTTCACATTCTCTAGAAGTGCTGTTTCACTGGAATTGTTCTTGGACTCTTAAATAAATGGCCTCCGCATATTGTTTACCATGCCGGGCAAAAACTAGTAGCACAGCTAAAAGTCTAAACACTCTGTGGACTTTCACATTATCTGAAGTGTTTATTGACTTGAACTAAAGTAGATGCAACAATTTGAAGCTCCAAGTTTAATCTTTTTTTTTATTTTACTGTTTACAAAACAAGATATTTTATGAATGTAATTTATTCATTGAATAGAAGAGGGCTATTCCCAATATTACCTTTATCTTCTAGACGTAAATAACAACCAACTTCAGTAACCAACATTTACTACAATAGTAATAGATTTTGACAGAGTTTATGTATTGTGTGCAGTGCTAACATAATGCTGACTACCAAGGATAGAGGCCAGGATTTTTAGCTTGGCTTTGTTAAAAAAAAAAGAAAAAGAAATTCACTACCGTATTTCTAGTTTTTACTATATTCAAGAGATTAATTTTCATTAATAAAAATGTTTATACCGGTTTCTAATCTGAAAGTTGAAATTATCTGTGGCAACGTAACCACTAAAAACTTGTATACTATGAAAATATTTCAATAATTAATGCATGCTCCATCTAGAGTAATTGACAGGAGGTCATAAACGTAATGGGCCATCTGTGTTTGATTTGTACATGAAAATGCTTAAAGGGATAGGCAGGTAATTCAAGCTTCTCTGGCAAGGATGATTTGTTCCAACTTCTCCAAGTAGCAGAACCATTTGCTGGGAGTTTTTCTTCCTTCTTTCTTTAAGTCTAGTCCAAATTTCTACTTGAGCTATGGTATGCCCTTCCCACTGCTTATTAATATAGCGATCCCTTTTAGAGTTCTTTGTGTCTGCAGATTACACCTATTTCTCGACAAATACACTTGACTCTCCTAACCATTTCAATACAACTTAAAAGCCACATGCCTGATTAAAAAATATCAGAGGCACACTCTAAGGCTATCACTTTATCATTCATTCTCCTCAGTGTGACCACTCCAAAAATTTACTTGGCAGTTTTTCCTCTTCTGTCAATAAACAAACGACCTTGCTTATATCCATTAACAAAAAGTATAAGCACCATTAGGATTCTTAGTAAGATTTTTGTAATACACTCCTTTGGGAGTGGACCGGAATCATCAGGTTTCTGGATGTAAAATGGTCTTGGTGGACATCAAAGAATGTTCTGGAATTTCTATACAAGGAAACCAAGGAGCATTGAATAATTGCCTAGAACAATGTCCTGAGATCTAGACCCACAGATTCATCCAAGAACACACATTCAACCGGAATTTGCTTGAGCATTTATCATCTGCCAGGTATTGTGCTAAACCATGACTAGGTTGTCCCATATCCGATTAGTTGAATTAAACTAACAAGGCCCCTGCTTTCGAGGATCTTACATTCTAGTAAATGCAACTTCTTCCTTATATCTTATAGGTACCATAAACTCTATGCCTAGAAAACTCTGTGTGCTATCTCGTCTAATCCCATCCCCACAAAATTTATATATCCTTCTATGTCGCCTATTTTGGAAAATGTGCCACCATCTACCAAGTTGCATAGGCAGGAACCTAGGGTTCTCCTAGATTCATCCCTTCCTTCCCCCTCTTCACCAAAGCAATTCACAAGTCTGTCAATGCTAACTACTTAGCGTTGCTGGGCCGTGCTTCCTTCTCTCCATCCCTACAGTCAAACATCCCTACAGTTAATTCAGTTCTTAAGAATGTTTCTATCTGGAGTATCACAACAGCCTTGAGTATTCCTTACCAGTCTATTCTTCATACTGTGGCCAGAATGATATTCAAAACATTAAAATGTTAAGACCATTATGTCAATTCCCTGTAAAAAAAAAAATCCTTCTTGTATGGGTTTTACAGTTGCCTCAGACACAAACCCAAACTTCCTAACGTGGCAAAAGGAAGACTTGCTACTGTGGGCCTGATTCTATCGTGCCGCACCGAAGTGTATTCTCTGAGCACAGCGTGGTACCTTAGTGACTTTGAACATGCAGTTCCCTCTCCCTGGAGTCTTCAAAACTTTTTATATAAATTTACCTGGACAACCTCTCTCCAGCCACCAGAATTGACTCAGACAGATGATGGCTTCTTTCTACACAGCTTCTCTTCCCTGATGCTTTTCTGGGTAATTAATGGAGCGATCTGGGCTCATTCGATGGTAGCGTGGCACAGATCTGTTTGCCTGTCTCGGGTGGTCACCCAATCCCTCCAGATGGGAGATTTGTTGAATAGGTGTTGAAAGACATTTATCTGTGTCAGCCTTGACCTCTGTCTGGTCCAAGATATGACAGAGTTTAAAGGAAATTCTCGTTGAGTCTTTATGTTTAAATGGAGTTGGCAATAAGATGGCTTCACTATTCTTTCTCCCACCAGTTATTTATTTGGAACCAATTGTTATTTATTTGGAACCAATTGTTAAATCACCCCTATTCTCTTTTTAAACTCATTTTTCTTAAATGTGTTTAGCTTTTAAATGCTTCTCAATATTCAGTTATGTCAGGTCTTACAACTTTTATTCACAAACATATGCCTTTTAATAGCTTTCACCCATGTTTTTCATGTTTTCCAAAAACCTCTGATAAAGGTACTAGAGAAAAGTAGAATTCATTTTATCCTGACTTTTGAAGTAAAGGAGAGATTTTTTGGTCCTGTTGTGAAATTCTCCATAATATCAGGCAACTAAGCCAAAATGAAAAAATTCCCTAAGACCCAATTCTTTATGTCTTTCACATAAAAACATATAATATCTGGGTATCTAACTGAAATTTTCATTTTTTTCAGATACATTTTTGTCTTTTGTGCAGGCACATCCCTGTCTTTCTCTCCTCTAAAAGTAAATGAAACCTTTCTGATTTTAGTCAGGAAATATAACTATATATATGTATATAAAAATAGATATAAATATAAATATAAATCATATAAATTCAATGAAAATATAAATTCAGCTCTTTACTGCTTCCTGAATATGTGTTATCTTTCAAAAAATACACTATCAGAGTGATAGGAAAAATGAGAACTTTGAAAATTGTTCATGAACGTGGTTAACATATGTGCCAAAGCAAAGGGGTGGTGTAAGAAACTCAGGTCATGCCAAGAAAGGTGGTTATGGGACCTGGGTGTGTGATTGTTTTCAACCTGGATGGGGGTGCTCTGTGTGCCACGCTCTGTTAAGATACCCCTGAGAGGTGACAGAGGAGGGTAAGATGGGTCAGTCTTTGTTTCTCTTGATGCACCAAGCTTAGGAGGTTGATTTTTGCCTTCAACACATAGGATTAGTTCTTGACTTCCTCCTGATGATCAGCAAAAGTTTTACGTACTTTTCTGTATATTCAAACACACACACACACACACACACACACACACACACACACACACACACACAAATTAAACAGCCACAGACTTTGCCACCCAAATGTTTGGAGTTCAAAGCAAATAGCAACATGACAGGCCAGAGGCAACGTAGCCATCTATCAAACAAATACACAGCCTGGGAGAAAGCAGATTAAAAGCTTAACTGAGGACAGTTTCAGCTGGTTGAGATAAGTGCCTAACTGTGTTTTCCTCCAAAATCTAGTTTCTTCTATTATTTTTTTGGAATTTTATAAAAGCAATGTATACTTGTTGTAAAGAACAATTAGAATATGCAAAAAAGCAAAACGTAAAACACTCCAAAAATGAATGTTCTCTTTCACTACAAATCAGCCATTGTGATCCATTGGTATGTATCGTTTCAGATACATAAAATTGCATCCTGTTCTACATACACATTGTAATTAGCCTTTCTATTTCAAACATTATCAGATATATCTTTTTTTCTAGAATTATTTACTTAGTATCATTTTTATGGTTTCAAACTTCCTTTGTCTGTATTTACTAAAATGTACTTAAACAATTCACATTTATTACACATTCAGGCAGTTTCTAACTTTCCTCTATTTCAAGATAGTGCTTTAAAATCTGTTTAGTATTTTGTCTTAGTTGGTAGAATCATCTCAAAAGATTTACATACTTGAGTAAGAAGCTGTTGTTTGTTAAGAAGGCATTCTACATGCTTTAGATCAGTTCACACATCTTTTTAAAACATTCAAACATACAGAAAACTGAGAATAAGCTATAAATGAATACATCCAGTTAGCACTATCCCTTATTTTAAAAATTTGGACGATATGCCTTGTAACAAACTGGTTCAAAGTTTGAAAGGTGTGGGTGGAAAAGTTTGGAAGGAGAGGTGGATACTTGAAAGTATGTGGTATGTGGACAAGAGCGGGTTTGGGGGGACAAATGGACAGATGTTTGAATCTCAGCTTTCTGACTGGGCTGGCCACGGTCCTGTAAGCTCCAGACCATGCGTGGGGCGGGGGGTCACCTATCACTGTAGCTGTCACTCTGTTGGGCTGGAGGGAGTTGGGCACCCATTTAAATTAGTAGGAAGAAGAATTTCAGAACATGAAGGGGGTTATATAGAAAGGGGGAGGAGATGGCCAGAATAACTAAAATGGCTCTGTGTGCCTGAGAAATGGGGAGAAAATATTGCTCAGTGCTGTGTTGCCACAGACCCATGATGGAAAGGAGGGTAACAACAGAAGCATCATCTGCGTTTACCAGAATGATGTCACAGCAGCTCATATTTCCGTAGCATTTACTGTGCCAAACGGGGCCTGTAAGTACTTTAAATATCTTCACCCTTTACTTCTCACCACACCCTACCTGATCCTACACCTCCTATACCCGTTGTAAAGATTCAAAAGCTTAATAACTGTAACCCTTAAAATAGTGCCATTTCAATGTCTGTCAATGAAGTCCCCTTTTTACTGAGACACAGAGAGATTAAGCACTGTACCTGAGCCCCACCCCTAGTCAATGGCAGGAGTGGGGTTAGAACCTGGCCATCTGGAATGGGACTCATGCAGCGTCTGAGAAATCGCTGGCCAGGTGTGACAGGGATGAGGTGCTGCCCTGGCCCTGACTTCATTTCACCCACAAAAGAAGAACAGGGGTGGGTGATTCCTTTCTCCACCCAAATGGCCCTACGGCTGAAGGTTTCCAGCAATGGGCACTCACTGGCCCCGGGGGTGGGTACATCACTGCCAATCCCATCTTGCCTCCTTCCACCCACCCCATCCATCTCTGGGGTGACTGGGTGGGAAGGCCACGCTCTTGGTAGATTTGATGTAGCATTACTTATCAAAATAGAAATAGAATATAGACCCATCCTGTAGAAATGCCACTAGTACTGGGAAAGGTTTAAAATCTGATATACTCAGCATTTCTAAGACCACTGAATTATGACTGGGCCAAGTCCTCCTAGTCCTTTCTCAGCTCCTGTTTCTTTTACCTTGCTCTGCCCCTTGATTATTTACCACCTCTTTAGCCTGTCCCTACTATCGCAATAATGGTAATGACAATAATGGTGTGAGCTCCTAGTTTTGGACTTATGATGCTGTGTTGGGTACATGCATGCATTATTTCACTGAATCCTCATAACAGCCTTGTGAGGAGGGAGCTATTGTTTAAACCACTTTTTATGTGAATACATTGAGGTTTAGAGAAGGTAAATCACTTAGCTGGTAAGTGGAAAGTTTAGCATTGGAGCCCAGATCTATCTTGCTTCAATCTGATGCCATATCTGCTCTTCTCATCCCCCAATGTACAGGCATCCCCTCCACTGAGCAGTCGATTTTCCAGCATCACCTTATTCTTGGAAGAAGTGGGTAGATGTGCATAGGTTTCTCTCAGTTAAATACTCTGGAAAATTTTATGCCTTCTATAACTTCTGTTTATTCTACACAATGTTTAATGAGGTTCTACCATGGGAAAAAAGCTATGATAGGTACTTTGGAGATACAAAGAATTAATTAAGGAGGAAGATATTCTAATTTTTGCGAGATCATATATACATAAAAGATTACAATACAAATATGGAAACAATGGACGTGTGATGCTCAATCACTACACAGCTATAATATAGCACGAGTATATTCTATATGAAACATTCAAGCAAACTGTGTACTCAGGAAAAAAAAAATTATATCCTGAAATTATCTTTGTGTTAAAAAAAATAAGGATTGAAAGTAAATTGAAAAATACTCAAATTCAAAAGTAACAAAATAAAAAAGGAATGTACAAAGAAGGAATTACTAAAGATAAAAGGTAAAACAAGTGAAATAGAGAACAAACATGAAGAGAAGAAAAATTAAAATTAGGTTCTTTGAAAGATTAGTGATCTAGATACACCCCTTCAAGCCTGATTAGAGAGAAAGAGACCAAAAACAAGGTAAATATAGCATTATAAAGGAAATATAACTACACGTATAGAGAAGAGGAGAATACTTACTGGTGGATATTATCTGCAACTCTAAAGAAATAAATTTGAAAACCTAGAGGTAATGGATACTTTCCTAGTGAAAATACAAATTCTTAAAATGATCATTTTCAGAAACATGAGTAGGTCAGTTATTATAGAAGAGACTGAAAAGTAAAAGATCTATCACTAAAAAGTCACCAGACCTTGACAGTTTTACAAGTGAATTCATTACAGTCTTTAAAAATCAACTCCAGTGTTACAGAAAAGCTATTTGGCCACAAAAAAGGGAAGAGACTAAAATAATTTAGTAAAGGTAGCTTCTAAAGACAGTAAAGAATTTGAAGATAATTTTTATAAAGCATTATAAACCAAATATTAGCAAATCAAATCCATCATTTAATGAAGAACCAGGTAGGACCTATGACTAGAATGCAAGAATGTATTGTGATCATTTCAATTTTATATCAATTTTGCTAAGGCTTCCAATTACTTATAATGGATCTGATGGTGGTTGATGAATTCTTCATGTGTAATTTTTAAACCCTGATTCTTCAGTAGCTTGTAGAGTGTATGAATGAGATAAGGGTGGAAAGTGGACATTGAGGGGAAAGGGAGTGAGTCATTTAGCTTTAGGCAAATGCATAAGTTAACTTGTGCTTATTTAATTTGAAGGATATGCAAGTTGAAGGGAGGAGTGATAAATAAGGAATGAACCTGTGAAGAATATCTACCATGTTCCAAACCCTTGGCTAGGTGCTCTGCCTACAATGTCATTTAGTGATTTAATCAGGCCTGGGTTAATACCCAGAGCACACACATACACTCTCATATTCAATAGAATGCCTTCTAAAACATTAATTCATTAAGTAACAAAAACCAGTCTATCACTTTTTAAAAAGTTAGGAGAAGGGCTTATATATAGACCATTATTATTTTAAGTGGCCACAGATAAACACTTGAAATGCTTTACTGACAGACAGATGTTGTTGATGAGGCAGGAGACACAGCAATTTTAACTGACATATGAGTTCATAGGTCCCGACACTGCTTTATAAGCTCATTAGTATGGTTTTGCTGGTTGTAGCCACAAAGGCACAAATAAACTGCAAAGACATTTTTGCTCACCCTGATTTTCACAGGCTGTCTAAATAGGGTGTCTGCTGTTTGTACCGGCTCTGAATACAGAATTTTATAACCTCACAATGCCAGGGCGAAGCTTTCTTTTCTATTCAGCACAGCTCTGTCTGGAGCCCCTTGTAATTCTAGGGAGGTGTGCAGGTCCCAAGAGTGTCCCAAGAGTCTGGACACATTTTTGTCACCTAACAGTCTCCTAATATGTCACTTTGAGGTTGCTTCCTGCTTCCTTGGTCTCTGGCATAGCCTGGGGCAGCCTTTGATGTTTCTTCCTCCTGCTTGCCTGGAGAAAGGAGACTTTCAGGGACAGTTATCTGCCCTTGAAGACATGGGTCTTCCTACAGGGAAGGGACTATGATTTCTCACAGTGCAGAAGAGCAACAGAACAGAGCTCTCGCTAAAAGATACTGCTAAGAAAATTTAAACAAAGCGAACCATGGACACCTCAGACTCAAGACTGACTTAACAAGTTGGAGTAATAACTATTAGGTCAGTGGCTGTAAGTCTATCCTATAAACAAGGATTATACAATTTAAACAGGGCTTTGCTTCACAACAATTATGTCAGCAGCCAATGGTGATGGCTGTGAGCTACCCTGTCTTTCTGCTTCATCACTTAAAGTGACAGTATCCAGCTTTCCACTCGGCATCTATCATAAAGACACATTGATTTCCTTTCTGGAGAAACACATATTTCTTTTCTCCTGCTAAAGAGATAAATCTGACAGATTTTAATCAAATGTAGTTGTTCACAACTACAGAAATGCATTCGATGCCACATATGAAAATAAAAATACACCAGCACCTAAGGAAGGAGTTTTGTGGCTAACTTTATTTGTAGAAAACACGTGTATTGAAACACACACACACACTTAACATGGTAGGGAAATCTAGGTATTGGTTCATATTCCTCAAGACAGTGTATTATTTGTTGTGACATCAGTAAATGCTTTTTTCCATTGAAATTTCCCTGAGATATGCTGTCCAGGTTCTCCGTTTAACCCTAAGATGCTGGAATGTCAGGCCTTTGTCTTTACAACGAGGTCTTCCCATGATGCAACTCAGCTTTCAGAGGAAACACCATTTGAGATATGATATAGGGAGATGAAGAACCTTCCTGTCTCTTATCCAACAAGCTCTCATAATTTTTTTTTTCTCAGTATTTGGCTATGATTTGGCTAAGTGTGTTATGGAGTATTTGCATCATTTCATACATTTATATATTGATTCTGAGTAGCTCTTATTATTCTTTTCAGTGTGTCTAAGGACAGCCTCAATGTTATATATATGCTTTTTCTTCTGAATTTAGATAGACATTCACACTGAGTTTAGAAAGTTTTCTTAATGTAAAAAAGTCTGTGGAAGAGAGACTTAAAATCATCAAGATTTGATGCTTATGACATTGCATTTATTGATTAGTGCAGGTCCACTCATTATAGTTGTACATGAGCTGATTTTTAATGGTACTTCTCTAAACATTTGAATCTTTAGCGTGGTTTGTCTTTTCTTCTCAGTATAGACATGACTGATTGCATTTTCATTAGAATGGAGAGATTGGGTGTCTCTTGTTCACACCTAGTGGCAATTTCTTGCCCAGATGTTTTGGTATAGTATATCTTATTTCGATTGATTTCCAGAAGTGAAAAAAAAGAATCCACGTCATAAATGGAAGTGTGGCAATACAGTTTTAATGGACCACCAATCCAATCCTGCTTTAAATAGTCTGTCTTTTCAATAAAGATTTTTCATTCTATCCTTATAATTTTGAATATTATAGTCAAATATATGATTAAAGAAGAATTGTACTTGGAAAGAAAAGTATTGTAAGGAAAGTGAGTTTAATAATCTCACATAGTTTATATATATACACGCACGCACACACACACACACACATATGTAATTATATATGTATATATAATTCCATTGCATTTCAATGGGCAAAAATAGAAAACTATTTGTTTTCTGGATGTGAGCTTTAAAAACTTGCCTTTAGCATACTTCCACTGTCATTTTTAACTTCATAAAAATTACAAAACATTATTACTTATATGACAATGTGCTCTATCCACGAATTTCTCTGAAATGCATTACTGGGTTTATGTTGACAACCATTTCAGTTTAGGAATGATTTCACAGCTTTGATCTTTGTCCTTGGTGTGCCATTTGGAGATTTTGTTTCTGAAAAGCACAGGGCAATATGAGAAAGAGGGTAGGTGAAGAATGGACAAATCAGAAGTTACCAGGCAAGAACGTACTAGGAGGGCTTGGCATTTAAATTGTAAGAGGAATAAATTAACTCCTTAAAGTAAAAAATAAGCAAAGGAAGCTATTGAAAATTGGGTGAACTTATTCACTTGAAAATCATGGGGTCCTCATTAAGCTTCAGCCAAGAAATCGATGGTTAAAAATCTGTCCCCATTTCCATTAGGTACTGGTGCCATTTGAAAGTTTAATCCAAAATGAAAGGCCATCCTGACACAGGAAATATGCAGTTCTTTCCTGAAAGAATATTTGCGATGCCCCAAACTACAGCCACTAGAAGATATGAAGGCAAGCACGAAATATTACCTGCATCATGATTGATACTTGCTGAGCAGACAATAAACTCACCACCCTTCTTTGCCCCCACAGAAAGTGCTACCAGCCAGCTATAACTCCAGCACAGTATTTCGAAGCGATATTTCCCAAAGTTTTTTCTTATTTACAAAAGAAGCAATTCATTTTGTAGGACATTTCAAACTGGCAAATGGCCAAGAACAATTCTGACCAAAGCTGGGTGCAAAAGGTATTTCAAAACACAAAGCAAAAGCATATTT
This sequence comes from Manis pentadactyla, assembly GCF_030020395.1. NCBI lineage: Eukaryota > Metazoa > Chordata > Mammalia > Pholidota > Manidae > Manis > Manis pentadactyla. The sequence continues at coordinate 19,973,810 of NC_080036.1, forward strand.
AGGAAAGATGGAAACAAAAAGAAAAATTATTCATCCTTCCATATGGCTTTTTTAAAGCCATTTACAATTATGTACTGTTTATGGTAGTTTCTGTAAAATTGTTTTTCCATTGAGAAGGCGGAAGACTGAATAAGTTGGTGAATGCATCACAAAAGAAAGATAAGAAATTCAGAATGACAATGGAATTTAGCTAATTGTTTGAGGATCTGTGCGGGGATAATGGCACTGTTAACCGGGAGAATGGAGAATGTGATCTCATTTGTTTTCCCAGAAAGGGATTTCAAGAACTTAACCAAAAATTAAAATTGCTAGTGATAGTGTGAAATGTAAGCAGTAACACAATTATGCATCTGATTGAAAAGGTGCAGTGTATCCCAAGGGTGAGACCCAATGTTCGTTCTTCTCCCTGGTGGGCATGGACGGCCCGGCAAGAGACAGGAGAAAGTGTGAGGCTTGCTCAAGATGTATTTAGATAACTTTCTACAATACACAATTTAGACCAGTGCCATCCCATCAATTCAAATCCTTGGCCTGTTATGATGAAATGGTAGGGAGATTTATAAACATTTAGGGCTAAATGGGATTCCTGGAGGTTTCATAGTCCTTCCATAGCTGCCAACTAATGACTTCCTTACACAATCCCACCTAGATTTTATGACATTTTATTTGTCAAATTAGTCCCAGCTCTTCACAAAGAACTCCACTTCCCCAACATACCACCCCTTGAGAGTCCCAATCTTGTATCTTAAAGATGAAATGTTTGTAACTTCTCTGCTGGGGCTGGTTTTCCATTTGTGTTGGGAATAGTTCTTGGAATCCTTTCAAAATTCTCTGTCGCTCCCTAAAATTGGGAAACCAAATCATGGCATTTCCTTAAATGCACACTCAGGTTGGACATGGGAAGATCCAATGTTAGGCCTCAGCTTGTCCAGATATGAGATGTTTGACCTCAGACAACTTAATAATGCTTTTAAGCCTTAACTTTCCCGTATGGGAAATGGGGATGACAATGCCTACCCCGTAGAAATGACCTGTGCTGATATAGCTAATGCACTGAAAATGCTAGCATAGAGGAGCTTACTGGATAACACTGAGCTAAAGACAGAAGTAGAATGAAAGTGGGAGAGAGTGCCTTGTGGCTCTGAGACTTTCTACCATTTCTATCCCATCATTCTGCTAATTTTATTAACAATTCAATATACGTGAACATTTGCCAGATTCTTGTGTTTGTGCCTCATTTTTTCCCGAACATTCCCTGCTCATTTTGTTACAAACCACTCTAAGTTTGGAGCCTTGCAACTTCAAGAAATGAAATCTCTGAAATAGGGTGACTCTTACAGAGGAAGCCACTCTGGGTGTTCCATTTAGGAGTAATACTCTGATGCAATAAACCATATACCCCAGAGGCTGAAAGCAGTGAATCCTCAGTCCAAAGTGCCCAGCCTTCCCCAGGATTAGTCACTTGGCTTTCTCACTGTGCAGCTAGTAATTCAGAAATAATCATGTTACCAAGATGCCATTTAATCTGTATTTGGCATATCTCAAGTTTTCATCTTCATTAATAGAGCCATCCAAGTTTCACTGGGCCTGACTGGTATTGGACACACCAGTGACTCACCCAGAGGGAGGGTTTGCAGTTTGCGTGGAGAGACTCTGCTCACCAGATGGCAGCTGTTAATCTGCTTGCATCGGGGGTGGGAGGGGGCGTTAAGCTCTCCTGGCCCCTGGCCAGTGGGGCTCTTGCTGCCCGTCCAGCCTGGGAAACCTGGGCCCTGGGAAGGGCGGGCTCTCCACCTCCTGCCGGCCTGAAGGCACCCTGGGCAATGGATGCCTCATGAAAGGAAGGAATGCTTTTTCTGTCCTTCTTAATGTGTCCCTGCTGCCTCTACCTCAGGCCATTGAATGAAAAGATCCTGTGGTGCAGTGCAAGGGTGCAAAGCTGTGGGTCGGAGAAACTTGACTTTGCATCCCGACTCTAGCGCTAAACTAGCTATGTGAGCCTCTTGAACGTTTTTGAGCCTCAGTCTCTCATTTACGTGAGATGAACCCAACTGCTGTCACCCTGGTAGGCACTCCAAGAAGTAGTCAGGGTGGGCAGCCAGATGAAGACTGATCCTTCTCTCCCACAACCTGGTGGCCTCACTCCTCGGGGTACAGCCCTGGGAAGCTCTTGCCTGGGTCCCTGAGGGGGCTGGACAGGGACGCTCATCATAGTGTTGTTTATGATGGCGAGGAGGGTGTTGACGGAGGACTTCCTCACTGGGGGATGGTTAATGAGATGGTCACTTGCCATGAGGGGCCACCTAACAGTTTGAAGCAGTGTGGGTTAAAAGCTGTGCTGGTTGAAAAGGAAAAAGAAAGAAAAGCAGGGCAAAGTCTCTGGACATCATTTGTACAAATTAAAAACATATACACAGAAGAAGGATATGCTGTGTGTTTTATGAGACACATACAAATTCAAGGATATCATCAAACCTTATAGTGCTGTTGGTTATGGGTCGGGGGAAGGAAATGGGAAGCTTGAGAGGGGGTGAAAGATAATAAACAATTGAGTGAAGGACCTGGTGCCTTGTGGCTTTGAGACTTTCTACCATTTCTATCCCATCATTCTGCTAATTTTATTAACAATGCAATATACGTGAACATTTGCCAGATTCTTGTGTTTGTGCCTCATTTTTTCCTGAACATTCCCTGCTCATTTTGTTACAAACCACTCTAAGTTTGGAGCCTTGCAACTTTAAGAAAAGTGCAAACTTATAATGATAATGAGTCAAGGAGTAGGACTTACGCTTCTGGCCCTGGATCTAAAAGAAAAAGACGAGGTTAAGAAAAACCCTTGGAAAGGGAGATGATCTGATAAGAGTAGTGCTTCGGGGGCTTCAGGATTGGGACTTGAGGACAGGCCCCTGTGTGGCGGTTGGGTGGCTTGCTGTTGGGTCTCTTGCTCCCTCTGTTGAGGGTGGAAGAAATCTTGGGAAAAATTTGACATTGGAATGAAGCAGAATGGCCTCAGGTAACTCATGTGCTCTTCTTATCTGAAATCTTCCCCACAGACCCCAGCTGCCTGAAGGCATGACCCTAATTTTTCCCAATTCTCATTGCAGGCCCAGTTTTTGTGACTGGGTCCCTGTAGAGCTTTAAGAAGGTGTGGTGCTCATTCTTGTTAAACCATCTGAGAATTTTCTGGATCATCAGCCCTTTGGCCCTGCCCAGAAGCATAGCTGCTCTTCCAGTCAATGAGACCTCTGTGTGCTGTAGGGGAAAGGGACGTTACTGCAGGAACTCCCATCCCTAGAGTTTGAGAAAAAAGTTATAAGGGATGCACTCCGTAATCTGCTTTTGTGAATTTATGAACTGAAAGGTGAATGGGGATTTATTGGAATGGTATAATCAATTGTCACCTTGGTGCTGAACATTACTCGCACCAATATAAGGAAGCAGAGAAACTATTTCCCTCCGGAATGGCATCATCCGTATAAGCAATGCTGTCTTCAAAACTTTGTGTCCATTTCCTTTAAATAGAATAAATAAAATAGGCACACATAAAGAACATAACTGAAAAGGACAATGGGATGATCTATAATTTTGTTCCTTGGAAGTTAAGTTGAAACTTAAATAAATATTAAAGCTAAGAATCAGTGAGACATGTTTTGGGATGAGAGGCTACTCTTCTGTCATGCTTCTATTTATCACCAATATCTCCGTCTCCTCATCTTCCTCCTCTTTTCCTCTCTTTCTCCTCCTCCTACATGTCTGTTGGCCACTCAGATGCCCTTTCCTCTGAAGGCCGTGATTAGCTCAGGAATTGATGTGTGATCCAGGCTAAGCCAGTCCAAGATTTCCCTGGGACTTTCATTGGTGATATAAAGAAAGAAGCATTCTCATTCCTAGGGTTGCTGCATATAATCCAATAACTGCTGGTGAAAAGAGCCTGTCTGAGAAGGAAGGCGATGATGAGAAAAGCCGAGCAGAGCAGGAGCAGAATCATGAGATGGCTGAGACCCCATGACCTGAGTGTCTGCATCCAGCCATGCTGGAAACCAGAACTTTCTAGAACTTTTGCTTATGTGAACAAATCAACGTCTCTTTTGGTTTAGCTGGTTTGAGTCGACTTTTTGTCATTTGTAAGGCAGAGATTTCTGAATAATGTGCGAAGCACGTTAGGCAAATACTGACACACTGGGGGAGCTTGTACTCATTTATCAAACATTTAGTATATGCTTACTTTATACCAGAAAGGGCCTTTGCATAGCAAAACCACAGGACTCATTCAAATCATTTTCTAATAAAAAGAACAAATCTATGTGTTCAAAGATACCTGACATATCCTTGGGTATCTGAATAAGTTTGTGTTTGTGTGTGTGTGTGTGTGTGTGTATGTGTATATATCCCTTTTCTTCAATAACTAAAGAGTAATAGGACCAAATGTTGGGTTACCTGGATCATGTAATATAACTGGACATAATTAATGAATTCTTTGCCAACACTTCATTTGCATGAGGGCATGAGGAACTACCTTTAATGTTCATAGGCGGATGCAATGTGTGACCTTAGGCGATTTACTTAACTTCTGTAAGCTTTCAGTGTTCATCTATAAAGTGGAGATAATAATAGTCTCCACATAACCAACTGTGAGTAACAAATAAGCAAAACATGTAAAGTGCTTTGCATAGTGGTTGGCACATAATAACATCTACTCAGTAAGTCATAGCTATTGTTATCATCATCATTATGGAGGAAGCATCACCAGTAGCTTGAATAATTTGCATGCATATAGTGTTTTATTTTTATTTTACAAAGCGTACTGTCTCATGCATCATCCAACTCGACTACACTGCCATGCAATATCCATTTCACATTTTGGCTCTTTGCAAGTTGATAAGAGTAGTATTTTCATGGGTTTCCATTATTTGAGAGCAAGATCCATCAGAGGTAGTGTCAAATAGGAGTGAAAAATGCATTTGAAAAAAGGACATTGTAAACACCAATGTATGTGGTCTGGTCCTGAATATCTTTACCAAGACTGGAAGTTTAGCTGCTTAATAAAACTTTGGTTACAGCTGTTAGTATGTGTGAACAGACCTAATCAGGGGAGATGAAATGTTAGTTTGATAAGAGTTTCTTTCTTTGTCTTTTCCTTAACACATCCCTGATATCAAAAAGAAAAGTCTGAAGCAAACTCATTTTTTATGTTATTGGTCCCTTAAAATATTCTTACAGTTGGACCTTCCAAAAGACTTAATGTGTTTCATGTTACCAACAAGAGCAGATTGTTGAGTTTGACACGTTTAAATATTTTCTTTGTTTATGGAATTTTTTCACAAAGGCATGTTTTCACAATGCCAAAATATGGTCCATATTAAGATCTTTTTTGCACAGGAAAATAGTTTTGAATTCACAACTGGGTAAAAATCTTCAAATGTATAGTTCAAAGGAATGTTACACTTTAGATCTTACACAACTGATAGAGTAAGTTAAGGCCTTAATTTACTAATTGAGCCAATTTGCTGATAATCCTATCTTTTCATTCTGCGTCTGGATGTTGTTTTATTTAGTTCAGGGAGAATATAGCTTCTTTATTAATGGCTAAGGGGACAATGGCACTGTGAAAGAGGAGTCGTACAATTATAATTTTAGTACAAATTTTAATAATCTCTTGCATAAAAAAGCAAAAAAAAAAAAAACCAGCAGGCAGAAAAAGCAAAACTTTCTTGGGTATTTAGACTATTTCCTCTTTGTCAGAGTTTGTGCCAGGAGCTGCAAGAAACAGTGAATTCTGAATTTTTGTGTTTAGGCTACAAGTAAGTTCTGATGTTGCAACATTAAAAAAAAAAGTCAAGTGATTCTTTATTCTGTATCATTGATTTACGGATCTATTCTGCACCTAGATTATTAGAGTGGCTCCTCAAGAGTGCTCAGTTCCAGATTCTTGCTTGTACTTCATGAGGTGAATTATATATTGATACTCACAGACACCCATCATTATATGAGGATGAGCCATAATATTTGGGTTTTATGAATACTGGATGCATTTTAAAAGACAGGGAGCCAGATTTTCCTAATGCCTAAGCGATTGCTTTAGTCAATTAAGCAACTTAGAAGCTGTAGAATTACTTGGAATACATGTAAGAGGTATATTAACATCAGTGGAGAGTCTGTCCTAGGGAAAGGAGCCACAGGGAGGGACTCCTTCGTTCAGCTTCACGTTACCAATGAACATTTTAGATGACTGACTGCCAGATACTCCACAGGTGATATTCAAATTTTGAAGTTAAACTTAGCACATACTACTTACATGTTTCAGGCAGGTAATGCATGCTCAGCTCAGTATTCTTTCCAGAAAGAACCTGAATGTCCCTAGGTCTCATTAGTTATGGGTGCACATGAGGTTAAATTAACATAATAGTTTCTGAACTCCTCCCCTGGACAGAGACCTGTTGTGCCCTGTGCCTTCCATCACACCTGGGCTCAGCTATTCTCCACTGCAGCTCAGCGTGGAGAGCTAGGGTTACTGTGAGAACTGTTGTAGAGTGTGTGTGTGGGAGGGGAGGTCCCTCTGTGTGTCTGTGTGTCACACTTCATCACTTAACCCTGGAGGCAGCACAGTTTAACCCGAGTCTCACAGTGGCTTTCACCACAATAGCCCATCAGTTTCATCCTGCAGTGTCTCTCTGAAGGGTCAGTTTCAGTGTCCTGCACAGCATCCCTCTCCACCTACCTGGCTTCCCATGTCTTCACGGATGCTCCAAAGTTCTTCTCTTTCAGTCCAAACTTTCAAGATCTTTGAACATGAACTCATTCAAGTAAACAAGTTCAAATAAGTAGGACAGCATGATAGAGAGTTGGTGGCCCCATGAGACTCAACATGTATTTTGCTACTGTTAGGATATTTCATCTTCATGAATCCATTTTGGAAGATGGCTTGAGCCTAGTGATGATTTTCTCTCAAAGGGTATATAGACCCAGAAGTTTAACAAAAAATCTTTTGTGATTCTGTGGTTATAATTGTGTTGGCCTCTTAAGAGATTTGCTGCTAATAAATGTTGGTTGTAGGTACACAGACCATCACAAAAAGTAAGTAAGAATTTAAATAATCTGTGAAAGATCAAAATAACAAGCTTGCCATGATGATTTTTTTGGGGTGGTTCAGATATCGGAGAGGTGTGGGAGTGTTCAGCAATCAGACTTCTCTATGACATTTGCATAGAGAGAACTTTAGAAAGGTTACATTTCTTTTCTACTTTCATATTTACTTTGTGTTAAGGTTATAGGATCTTGTTGGCAGTGTCGCTAATGCTATTTTTGTAAACTCCAACTCAGTGTTTAAATGTAGTAGGGTGGAAATTTTGTGGTACAGCAACAATAAATATATTTTATGTTCCTGTAACATTCAAGGTGTAGCATGTCAGAGTCACCAAAGGTTGTTTTTTTGCCTTTAACTCTGAAGCAAGAAAGAAACTTTTGTTTATAAATTTCAGAGATTTTTGTCTTTGCATTTACCACAAAGTCAAATGTAGATCTAATCCACTTTAAGCATGTCTGGCAAAATATCAAATATGCCTGTTTTTTGATAAGGAGAAAAAAAACCCCAACTTTTTGTCAACACAATTCTCTACTCTGTGTTGCAGTATATGACTTCTGTTGGCCAGACTGTGATCTTGTGGGCTTCATGGAATATGGTCCTGTGCAGGAAGGCAGGTATGCAATCTGGAACATCTTTTTGATCCACTTTAGTTATGTCTGATTCTGAATTGACATATAGAATGTAACATAAAGGGACACTGTTTCTAGATTCTCTATGCTTCCCTTTTAAAAAAGTAAAATTTTATATGCTGATTTGAGTGAAATGCTCCGAGGATATTCAAAAGCAATCAAAGGTTTTTAATTTGTGCTTCAGTGTGTTCTATATTGGATTCCTTTACAAAGATGTTTGGTAAGAGCACAATTGTGTGTATATGCATAATTATTTTTAACTCATGCATAGATCTGTGTACTAGATTGTAAGTACCTTGAAGGGTAGGGCTGTGCGGTGTCGCTCATTTTGTTAACCCTGTAACAGCTAGTGGAAGACTCTTGAGAAACAAAACAGCAGTTATAATTGTATAGACTTTATGCTCCTGGAGATGTCTGTGACCTTTCCTAACAACCGTCTGGTGCGATGGATTGTTATTTCACAGATGATGAATTTGAGCCTCGGAGAGAGCAACTGATTTGTGATTCCTTCCATGTCTTTCACTCTCTCCATTTCTTGCATCCTACGCTGGACACTTTATGTCGAGGGGTGGGAATGTTACCATATGAAGATGATGGGAAAAGGGCTGCTGACAAATAGTATGTTTGAATTCATGTATCAGGCTGGTGCCAGTTGATAGAATCCTTCCTACAGAGCCACAGGACTTCTCTATCACCACTGGCTCCCCACCTCCTATACTAGAGGGACTATTGAACTACGTTCAATACAGCTGTGACTAAATATCAGTGTGCTTGGCCATGAGGTTTCCAAATGGATGGCAGTGGAAATGCTTGTCTGGCCTGAAAGTGGCCTTTGGGTGCCTACAGTTTGCAATAGTTTTCTCTTTAGCCTCAGGTTCAGTCCTCAAGTTGCTGGGCCATCTTAACCTCATTTTTACCTGGTCTTGTTCATTGTAGTCTGGGTTCTTTCTCAGATAAACAAGGAGTTGTATTGAGAATGGGTCAGCCACCATAAGCATGATTCACTGGGCACATGCGACTTTGTGTCTTTGGGTTACATGTATTTATAGAACAAAATGCTCTTATCTCTGGGAATTGTAGCAGAAGGCTGAACATTGGACTCAGTCCTATAATTCTGGGATGGACAATGTAACAATTTGGCTTGTCCCCTGGCACTGTGCTTTGTGCTGATACCATTCCATCCAATTCAATAAATGGTTTATTGAACACCTACCACATACTTCATAACTGTGCTGATGATGGGAATATGGAAAATGACATGTATAGTCCCTGCCTTCATGGAACATAGGACCTAGTGGTTACATATAAGAAGAAAGCAATGGCAGTTGGATTTGTGTGATCAGAGAACAATCCCGAGGTGGGAATATCTTTTTCAGAGGGCTATGCATGCTGAAACTTTCTTGTTATCTCAGAGTTATTTTGTCTGAACTTCTTAGTACTCTTATAGGTAGGCGCTGGTCTTAGTAGCTATGAAATGTTTTGAAAGTTTCATGACCTCTTGCGACCATAGTTTTGTCATCTGTGAAACATACAAGTTAAGCTGGATGATTTAAAACTTTTCCAGTGAAACACTAAAAGTCTTTTCTTTAAGATCAGGAACAAGACAAGGGTGCCCACTCTCATTACCACTCCTGTTCAACATAGTTCTGGAAGTACTAGCCAGAGCAATTGGGCAAGTCAAACAAAACAAAAAATTCACATTGGAAAGGAAAAAGAATTGACTCTGTTTGCAGATGATAGGATCTTCTATATAGAAAATCCTAAAAATTCTACCATAAAACTCTTAGAACTAATAAAGAAACCCAGTGAAGTTTTAGGATTCAAAATCAACACATAGAAGTCAGTTGCATTTCTATACACTAACAACAACATATCTGAAAAAGAAATAGAGAAAACAACCTCATTCACAATACAATCAAAAACAATAAAATACTGAGGAATAAACTTAGTGAAGGAGGTGAAAGAGCTCTAGATGGAAAACCATAGAACTTTGATGAGAAAAACTGCGGAGGACAAATAAGTGGGAAAGTATCCCATGTTCATGGATTGGAAGGATTAAAATGGTTAAAATGTGCATACTACCCAAAGCCATCTATAAATTCAGTACAATCCCTTTCAAAATTCCAATGACATTTTTCACAGAAGTAGAAAAATCTTAAAATTTGTATGGAACCACAACAGACCCCAAACAGACAAAGCAATCCTGAGAAAGAACAAGGCTGGAGGCACCACACTTCCTGGTTTCAAACTCTATTAAAAAGCTATAGTAATAAAAGCAGTATGGTGCTGGTATAAAAACAGTATGGTGCTGTCAAAGAACACACACGTAGCCCAATGGAACAGAATTGATAGCCCAGAAATAAACTCACACATGTTCAATCAACTAATATATGACAAGAGAGACAAGAATACTCAAAGGTGAAAGGCTGGCATCTTCAGTAAATGGTGCTTGGAGAACTGAATAATCATATGGAAAAGAATGGTATTGCATCCATCTTTTACCACTCACAAAAATTACTTTATATGGATTAAAGACATATGTGAGACTTGAAACTGTAAGAAAATAGAGAAGAAAATACAGGGAAATTGCTCCTGACATTGGGCTTGGCAATTATCACTTGGATACGACACCAAAAATATAAGCAATAAAAGCAAAAATAAACAGGTGAGATTATTAGAAATTAAAAAGCTTCTGTACAATAAAAAAATTGACAAAATGAAAAGGCAACCTGTAGAAAGGGAGAAAATATTTGCAAACCATATATCTGATAAGGAGTAAATATCTAAAACATATAGTAAAATCATATACAATTCCATAGCAAAAAATACCCATACAATCTGATTAAAAAATGTGCAAAGCATTTAGACATTTTTCCAAAGAAGGTGTACAAATGGCCAATAGGCACATGAAAAGATGTTCCACATCACTACTCATCAGGGAAATGCAAATCAAAACCACAATGAGATAACATCTCACACTTGTTAGAATGACTATTCTCAAAAAGACAAGAGATAACAAGCCCTGGTGAGGATGTGAGAAAAAAGAACCCTCACACACTGTTGGTGGGAATATAAATTGGCAGAGCCCCCATGGAAAACAATATGGAGGTTCCTTTAAAAATTAACAATAGGACGGTCATACAATCCAACAGTTTATATCCAAAGGAAATGAAATCAGGATCTCAAAGAGATGTCTGAACTCCTGTGTTCACTGCATCATTCACAACAGGACTGAATTGTCTGTTTATGGATGAATGGAGAAAGAAGTCAAGATAAACACACACACACACAAACACACAAACACACACACACACATACACAAGAAAGAAGGAAATCCTACCACTTTTGGCACCAAGGATGGATTTTGAGGGTATTATGCTAAGTGAAATAAGTCAAATATGAAAGACAGATATTGTATGATCTCATTTCTATGTAAAATCTAAAAAAGCTGGACTCAGAGTAGAATGATGATTGTCAGGGGCTAATGGCTGGGAGAAATGGAGATACATTGGTCTTCTAGTTATAAGATGACTAAGTTCTGGAGATCCAATGTACAGCATGATAACTATAGTTAACAATACTGTATTGTATACTTGAAAGATGCTAAAAATAGTTCTGAAATGTTCTCATCAAGCACACACACCCAAAAGGTAATTAATTAAGGTAACTTCCCTGTGTTAACTAACCCTATTCTGGTAATCGTTTTTCAATACATACATGAATCAAATCATCATGTGGAACTTAAACTTACATCATGTTACATGTCAACTATATCTCAGTAAAGGTGGGGGAAAACACCTTCAATCTGAAGTATTTTTGTTGTATTATTGTAATAGCTAACACTGATAGAAGGCTGAATATGTGCCAAGCCCTAGGTGGGTGGCTCTTCAGGCATTGTTTCATTTAACAAGTAATTTTTGTGGATCTGCTCAGTAGACTTGGCTGCAACACCAAGAGGGGTGTGGTGGGTGCTAGATAACCATCAAGGCAGCAGATGGCCTTGTTCACATAGCTTCCTGGATTCAGTTATTCGATATACTTTTGGGAGGAACTTGTATCACATATCTAATCATCTGTGTTCTATTTGTATATTTGTGTGACTTTGTTCCTGGTGAAAAACATCACTTTGATGCTTCACATCATTAAAAAGAAAACCAAGTAAGTCTCAAGACAAAAAAAGGAGCTTTTCAGGCAAAACAGAGGCCTTCCATCTTTTATAGCTATTTTTTTTTTAAAAGGGGAGTTACATTTTAAGTGTCCCATATCCATCTGTCCCCATCAAGCATCTCTTTTTGCAAAACTGTTTAAGTCTTTTTGGAAATCCTTTGTGCCCTTTTCCAATGTTACTAAACTTACTTGCTGTGGGACTTAGTAGGCAGACTCGTTCTTCAGCTGCCTTCCAGGGGTCATGCACATTCCTTTCAATAACAGGAGAGCAAGAAAATGGGCATTGCATTTGCAAAGGGCTAAAAAGCCCATGTGAGGGGAAAGAGGTAGGGGTTTTTGATGTCCCACAACCTGGGTAAATTAGCTGGCTAACCCTGATTGTGATGAAGAAGCATATGAGGGTGGGGGTGACGGTGATAGTTGATAATGGGTATCGAGTCCCTCAGAAACTTGGAAACTGGTTTGTGTAACTATTTCATTTAATCCTCACAACAGCCAAGTGAACTCAGTGTCAATATACCCATTTATAGACCACGAAACCGAGCCTCTGCATTCTTGTCCACCTGCTCTAGGTCGTACCATTGGTAATTAACCGGACAAGCTGCGATTTGAACCCAGTTCAATCTAATCCAGATATTGGGCTTTTAGCTTGTACGCAGTACTGACTTAAGACCTCAGCACCATGATTCCTTTGTAAGAGATGGTGAATCTACTACACTCTTTAATTCTATTGTGATTTATATGGTGGTGTTATTTACCACTTGAATATTATCAGTCAATAAATCAGACATCCACCCAAAGGGACAGTCAGAAAAAACTGTCACATAAATGTCAGAAGTGTCTACTAGATTGGCATTCAGTCTGTGGGTGGGAGGGCAGCGTGATGCAGAGGGAAGACCTGGGTGTGGGGTGGCCTGGCCAGGTCCTGGCCCCACCCATGCTGGCAGCTATGTGTCCTTGGCCAGACACTTAACTTCTCTCAGCCTCAGTTTCCTCACGTGTAAGATGGAGCTAAAAATATCCACCTTGAAGGGATGCTGGAGCCATTGGAGATCATCAATTACTAATCTGTACAGTGCCTGGCTACACAGTGAAACAGTGCCCATAAAGGAAAGAGCCCCACTGCTGCTACTCAATAAATGGTAGGAAGTCTCTTTGGTAGTAACGATTATTTCACTTTGCTCCTTACAAACCAGAAGTTCTGGTCAAGCTTCTGGGATCAAACTCCAGTTCCTTACCTCAGCTTGAAGGCTCTGCCTGTTTGGTCCCTGCCCAGGTCATCAGCCTCATCTTTGGCCATTTTCCCTCTCCCTGGGTTTAATTGCTCAGAGAGGCCAAGCATTGTCCTTCCACCACAGGACCTTTGAATATGTTATATCTTTGGCTGAAAATCCTTTTTTGTCTTTTTATCGACTCACTATTCTTTCCTGTCCTCAAGGGGAGTCTTCCCTGCACCCTAGAAAAGAGCTGGCCTCTTCTTGTATATTCCCAGGCTCCTTGTTATTTGGGACACACCTCGGAGTGGTAATTAAGTACTTACCTCATCATTAATTGTTTAAAGTCTGTCTAATCACTAGAATTTAACCTCTATGAAGGCAGAGGCTGTGGTGGCCGTGTCCACACTCTATCCTCAGTCCCTGGCATGGGGACTCACTTGTAGCTGGCACTCGATAAGAATTCATTCAATGAATGAAAAAAAAATAAATGAGTTGATGAACAAAGGGTTGTCTTATTTCAAAGATTTCCCTTGACATTTCCTGACCTGCAATTATTAAAAGAAGACCAAGGTATAATGAGCCATGGAGACTTTTACCAAAGGCATAGGTTTTTGCCAAAATTGTATCCTTTTCACCCTTGATCAGAGCAAAACTTCCTTAGGAACTATTTATTACCTGTGGCATGGCAGGCAGCCTGGTGTCGCAAAGGAGCTGCATCCCTTCTGACTGGGGTGATGCACTGCATGGTAAAGAGATACCCCCTCTCTGTAACAGGTGCTTCGTCTTATGATGCAAGTGGAGAAGCTGCAGCCTGTGGGTGTGGGCCGGGCTGACCCAGGCTCTGTGGAGAATCATTAGAGCCTCCTTAGTGGTGTGGGTTTACCCTGTGTTTAATCAGCCACAGGCAGAAGAAATGGCTTCACTTCAGCTCAGTGAGAGCCAGATCGTAAAAGGAAGATGGACGGCTACTGTGGTTCATCATTACAAGCATATTGTCTTAATCTGAAGGAACAGCCTGGCCCCTGTGCTGCTTAAGGAGGAAAGTGTAATATGGACAGGGCTGAGGGCTAGTCACCTTAACTCTCAGTGCCCCCCTTAAGGAAAACTCTCCTTTGTTTTCTTAATTGATATTTTAAGGGAAGTGAGAGCCATCAAACACCTTACCCAATCACTTACGAAGTTCCCTGACTTGGAATTCAAGATGCTCAAGGAAGGACTTTCCATACCCAAGATGTCTGAGGGTCTCCCTATGAAAAAAAGTTGCAGCCAATGAATGAAGTGCCTCAGGAAGAGTGACCAATTTTCTGGCTGCTGTTCATCTGAAAGAGCTGCAAATAGAGGTGATGTCCTTTCTATTCATGTGGACACTTGCTGGTCACCTCTAGGCTCTGGTTTTCTGTGGCTTGATCCTCTGCTTGGCTTTGGTGTGCCAGAGCTCGCCTTGGGGAGGCACGCAAAATGCATATTCAGTTCAGCTGAGGTTGGCTTCTGGCTTGTTTAAAGCCAGAAAAGGGATTTCAAGCTTGTGTGGGAGCAAGAACACATATCTGAACTCCGTGTCCTTGCCAAGCCCCTCTTATTTGAAGTAAAAGCAGATAATGAGGAGTTTGGGTACTTGCAAACAAATGGAGGTTTTAGAATCATTTGGTATGTGTCTCACCCATGTTTTCACTATATCCCCTGAGCCTTAGCACAAAGGACCTTTATAGCCCTCCCCACCCCAATGACTGTTTTCCAGATGTTCTGAAACAACATCAAGTGACCCAGTTTACCCTTGAGAGCTTTATGAAGGTGCATTTATGGAGAGACTGGCTGAGTGAGCCTGAGATATTCGCTCAGCAGCTTAGTCCTAGATAATCTCCCGTGAATGTGGTATCGAATCTTCCTTTACCTAAGGCACACTGAGTATGGTTTTTAGAAAACGATATGCTAAACACTCCTAAAGTGAAAAAGAAACTTAAGAAGCTTAACAATGGATGGAGAAATATTATCATCAGCCATCAGGGGGATAGTATCCAGTCATTCCCCACCTACAGGCACAGATTTAGGCTTAAGCAGATGAAGAGAACACAGAAGTGTGTGGCCTTAGAGCGTTTAAATACCAGGGAGTCAAGGGGAAGGACTTTGTTAGCATAAACCACGAGCACGTGTCATTTGATTTTTTGTGTAAACTATGATGTTAAGAAGAACACAACTGCAGAAGTGAAAATAGTATACCAAGAGGCATGCTGAGGTTCTGTGCAGACCTTTCTGGGGAAGTCGTGCCACTGAAACAAGAGAAATCATCATTTGTCGATAGAGGAGATTGTTTTGTTCTTTGCACATGGGTGGCAAACCCCAGGGCAGTCCTGAGGATCAGAACCCAGCTCTTTGCCTATATAGTGGTGGTGAGCCATTTCTCGAGGAGAAACAGTATGTTGCCTTATACTCAGTCATGTGGAAAGAGCCACCAATTCCCTCCAAACATGGGCATCAGGCAACATGTCAAAATCTGGCAAGCAGGCGGGATAATTCTTCCATAGCACATCGACTATGCGTGGGTGACCTTCAGTGGAATAGGTTTCCTCCCAACCTCAGTGTAAGCAACATGCCAAAGCCTTGATGTGAAAGGTACTTAATGTTCTGCAGTATGTCAATCACCCAGGGCTGCCAGTGCAAAATGAACAACGTTCCTGGCATGACTTCCATTATCGCTGGCACAGTCACCCAGCTGATGTCCTTTACAGGTGAAAGGGAAGTGAGCACATGTGACAGGGCTCCTATCTCAGGATGCCTGCTGGCGGCCGGCCGTGTAGCCACCATTTATATGGGGCACTTGTTAGCGCTGCACCGCATCACCAGCCAGTGGATGGACAGTCCTTTCGCTGAGTTCAGAATCCAATGACTCCATCTGTGGAAGGCTGGGAAGTCTTGGCCGGCACCGACATGTTGGTGTAGCTCAAATTCTGGTAAATAGGTAATTCCAATTTTGGGGGTGACATGGATGTTGACAGAGATAAGACTAACTACTTTTTGCTTTGAAAACTTGTGTTCTGGATCACTGACGACTAATCATTTTGAGTCAATTGTCATTGCTGGTGTTTTTTTGATTCCTGCAGCTGATCTGCTCCGAGTTAGAAACACGAGTTACATTATCCTTATCTTAACATCCTTAACCATCAATGTTGTTATTGGTCATCAAATTAGCCGCTTCCTCCCATTTCAAATCCACTGACAGTTTGGGGCGGTTTGAGTTGAGTGAGTTCGACAAGGGGAAACAGGCGATTTCCTCTGCCTCTTGTAGAGTTAATCTCTCATCCAGATACTGTTAAAGTGTCTCTTTCAACAGCAACCTTCACTCCTAGTTTAGCAGCAGAAGTATAAGGAACAAGTTTCTTCTTTACAATGCTCCAACTCAAAGCCCAAGTGATAGATGATTTCCTGGTCCTGAAGAAGACACTTAAGCACTTATATTTCTTTCAACAATTTATTCCAGTTTGAACAAGACTGTCCATTTCTCACTTAAGCATGAAGCAAGCAGGTTATGTGTTTGCAAACGAAACGTCTGGCATCTATTCAAGTGTTGGGTAAAAAGAAGGACCTAGAAAGAATGTTGTCAGCCAGAAATATAATTTTCTTGTGTCTACCATTCATATTTGGGTGTTTCTCTCCTGTCTGTATGCATTTCCTTTTCTTAGAAGTACTGTTTGAGCCTGCTGAGAAAACAAGTTTTCTTACCATCACTCTGGATATTTCCTTAGTCCCCCTGACAGTCCCAATAAAGGATACTTGCAGTTGTTAATTTTTTCATTCCTTTGTTGTCATTCAACCTCTCCCCTTCACTGATACCCCCACCCTGCATGCCTACAAAATATCTATTTGGGCTGCTCGGGTGGTCAAGCAGGCCCTGAATCTAGAAAGCATCCTCAGCCTCACTTAGCCCAACAAGTTACTCTTTCTCCAAAGAACACTTCTGTCAACAAACAAGTTTTGTGCATTGCACTACATCTTAACTGCTAAAATATCACGTCCATCCCAATTATTTCCACAAAGAAACATTTGCAGATATCTTCAAAAAGGAGTCCTTCTTCCTTACCTCAGCAAAAATGAAGCTAAGTCAGTATGTGTCTCTAAAATCCTTTTTCTTTTGCAAAGTCGTCCTTCCTGATCAGCCAGAAGAGGTATATATGCCCACATGCTCTACCCAAGGGTGAGACATTAGATCTTTTGCCAATGAACTTGGCCTACAGAGGATCAAAGTGGGTATCCCACCTTCGGGCACAGTAATGATTTTAATCATCTTCTGACAGGTTTTCCAACAGGCAGTTCTCTGGGGACCTAAGACCTGCTTCTTTCTCTTGAGAGGCACCATGAGTGCCTGTCAAGAATCAGAAGTGATTCGTGCTTCTCTCCCATATTCACAGTATGTAGTGTACGGAGAGTCCAAGGGTGCAGGATTCTTCTCCTTATGGAACCTTCTTAGGCGGTCGAGCCATCTTAAGTCTAAAGAGGAATCACTGCCACTCAGAAAATTTCTATCATCTCTCTTCTGCGCGAACATCAGAGTCTAAAGTGTTATGAGAAAAGTCAGGCCTCATCACAAAGAAACAGCTGCGTATTGCCAGTCACTGACTTTTGAAAGATGTGAAAGGAACGTGTTAGTTTTAAGCCAGCCACTCTAGCTACAGCCTCCTCTTCGAGTTTTAATATCGTGGTATCTCCGTCCAGTCCTGCGTTTACCTCGTTTTTCTGGAAGGACTGGGGGAAACCAGGACCTGTAATTTATAGCTCCTGTTAAGAGGGTTGGCTGAATGTGCAGACAATCTGTCAATAAATATTTCTGGTGGGACCCTAACAGCAGAGGAAGTGCCTCTGTAGAATGGCTTATTTTAACAGAAGACAGATATGCCTGACCTGGATTTTATGAAAGATGTCAAATATCTCGAAGTGTGTTGTGAAGCAGATCGCTTTATCGGCAACGAAATGGAGACCACCAGGAAGACGGATGGGGAGCTTTCCTCAAGGGCTTTCCCGTCCTTTTGTGTAGACATGGCAGAGAACCTGAAGAAGGGCCAATGGGCAGGTGAGAGTGGAGACTTTGGTGAGCAGTCTGAGCTCCTGCCTTTCTGTGAGGCTTGGAAACAAAGTCCTCAAGCCCTGAGTGTTGACGGGAGAGGGCAGGGAGGGGGCAGGGAGCTGGCTGGGGGCTGGGGCCGGGTGAGTGACGCCACCCTGAGAGCGAGCACCACCCTGACAGTGAGGGTGACACCCTAGGTGCCTCCTCCTAGACCTGCTCAAAGAATGTTGGTTCTCCAGCCTTCCTTCCTGAGTTCATTTCAACAAATAATTCTTGAAGGTCCACCATGTGCCAGGCACTGTGCAGGGCACTGGAGATTAATGGTGAGTCCCCTGGATTCCAGCTCCCACCCTGCTCCAATCACAAACCTCTCTGCCTTCCTTCTTCCTCCTCGTCCCTGTACCTCGGGAGGACATGGGATTTTAGGCCACCTTTAGCTGCTGGTGGCCTGGGGTAACTCGATTCACTTCTCTGGGCTTCATTTTCCTCAGTGGCAACAAGAGGACTCAGACTTATGTCCAGTAGATTTGAGATGATCAAACATAACAGCTATTTTATACTTGCCAAAAAGACTAGTTGTAGAAAATACAAAGGGGTGATGATCACCCCACTGTTTACCTTTTATCTCACTAAAACTGCATTTTAGGTAATTTATATCATGCTTCTTTTAAACTATCTGCTTGCTAGTAGCTTACAAGCTCCCTATTTCCCTATATCCTGGGCTCCCTTACTTAAATATGGTTATCAGAAAACTATGACCCTTGACGCAGATGAAATACAAATAAGCCACCTTTCCCGCAGGTGCATGTAGCCAGCACCAGGGTGTTCAGTTTGCTGGGAACACAAGCTGGATCTCAGCTTCCCTTTAAGCTGGGCACCCTTGTTCTTGTGCAGCCAACACAGCTCTCTATGGTGGCCCGGCAGGCACTTCACAATGGCACTTGGCCCAACGTATGTACTCAGTACGCGTTTTCAAACTCAATTCAGTACAGTCACTATTGTGCCTAGAACGGTGGGTTTATATTTTCAACGAGATTACTTTCATCATTGGGAAGACACAATGGATAAGTTATGGACAAAATGTAAAAAGTCTCCACAACAGTATTCTTTGGTCCTCTTAAAATGTTTCTTCCTCTGTGTCAATCATGAAGAAGAATATAGTATTTCCTTTCTTCTGGGTTTGCTGGGCATATACTGTTCCACAGTTGTTGTTTTTTCTTGTGACCATGAACTACAGGAAATCAATGGGGGATTAGAGAAAAGTATGGAGAAACTGAGGTAACACAAATTATTAAAGAAAGCTATGGATGCCTTTACACAGAGGATTCCCTACGGCAAAGTAAGGAACTGAGGGTAGCTTGCAGGAAAGTTAGTTGAAATATAGAGGATTTGCTGGTTGAACTATATTTCCTTTTGCTTATTCTGTAAAGAAAGTTTACATGCTCAAAGGAAAATCCTTAGTAGATGGGAGAGCTGCAGTTTTCTGTTTTGCATTTTCATGTTGCCCTGTTTTGTAGTAGTTCCATGAAGAGAAATATCAGGAATGCAGATTTGTTTGCTTTCCATGCTTTCCCCTTGATCTATGGGGCTTTGTCCACAACGATCCACAAAGAGAGGATTCTGACAAGAGATGGTGGGTCCTAAACTGTTTTCATAGGTCTCGTCATCCAAGGCAGCCGCCAGCATAGCTAAACACTCTTCCTATGAAACAGAAAATGCAAGTCTCCCTCAAAGGAAACAAGCGAGATCTGGTGGCATGGAAAAGACAGAACAGGGTAAAAACTGAACTAGAGAAGGAATTGCTCCGGATGGAGTTGCCTTTGGTGGGATCCCAGCGGATTCGATGGTGGCTCCTAAGGAGGAAGGTGAGTCGCGGTACCTGTGTATCTCAGGCGGGCTTGAAGTATCAAAGGAGAAAGATTTTCAGTTTGATTCTAGGAAATGTAGACTCCGTCACTGGGCTGAATGAGCAGCAAATGGCTTTTCAACCACCAGAGTATTACACAAATTCATATTTCTTCTCTCTTTGTTTTGGTTCTTTTGCCCTGCCTGCTCCCAGCTCCTCTTATTTCCCTCTGAATTTGTATTCAATTCTTTACATGTTCTTGAGGGAGAGAGGTTTAGTTGGGGCATAAGCTGCTATGAATAAAAAATGTGTATGTGTGTGTGTGGCGGGGGTAGGAATTCACCATTGCCTCATTGAACCAAACTGTGTCTCATCTCAAGTGCTTTTCCCCCTTTCAGAGACAAATGTACCCTTCTCATCCAAGAAGCTCCAAGTCTCAAAGGCCTTTATTAACTTGATCTTTGGGAATTATGTTTTAATTTTTCCATGATCATCATGCAAATTGATCATGATAATCTCTGGGAAGGAAAATAACTGAACCAATGGCCTCATTAACTCCAGTGCTAAGAGGACCCACATTCCTAAAAGCTGGTGCCCTTATCCCCCAGGGTCCCTGGGCTTCTTTGTGTGTGACTTTGTCCAGTCCCCAGTGCAAGCTGTGTCTTGTTCCCTGCCTGGCCTGTTTAAATTGCCTCATGCATTTTACTCCTTTACAAAATAATGGGGGAATAATTTGAAAGGTCCCAACTTTACCAAAAAAAAAAACAACAACAATTGTGTTCTGCTATGTTCCAATCAGGATCTCTCACTCTTCAATGACAGAACTATAGCACCGATGCAAGTATTTTACTTGGACTTTATCTTAAAGACCTGGAGGTCTCCAGTTCCTACACTTTGGACAGTAAATTGAGTCAGTCAGCATTAATGTGTATGGCTCACATGTATACTTCCCAATGCTGTGCTGTTGAATTCAGAGGGCGTTTTAAAGATCATATTTTAATTCTAATTTAATAAGGAGAATTGCAGAGACATACAGATCTGTCCAAAGTAGACATAGTTACAGATTTTTGAATTGGTTATTAATTTTCTGTAAGTGGTTCCTCTTTTTACTTTTATAAACTGTAAAATTCAAGAGAAAGCAGAATCAAATGCACTAGACTTTCACGATTGCCTGCTATGTGCCAAGCAAAGTGCTAAATGTTTTAAAATGCTGCCTCATGTATCCTCATTTTGCAGATGAAGAAAGAGGGGTGTGAAGAGCTGAAATAACTCATCCAATTGGAAAGTGGCTGAGTCATGTATAGATCTGACTTGTTAAAAAATGATTTGATGCAACTTTTTGAAAATTGACTTCTTCAGAGCTGTGCAGAGCCAGACTGTTTCTCAGTGCACCTTGTCCAACCAGTAAGTAGTAAGGAAATTACTGTAACTCTTGGTGCCATTGGGCACCATGAACCTGTGGGTGAGGACAGTCACTCAGTGGGTGTCCGGCAACATGCCTTGTAAACATTAGTGCCTTCCATTGATTAATTGTATCTGTGGCTGAAAATATTATCTCTTCCTCTTTTGGGGAAGGCTGTCCCCTTCTAGTTGAGGTACAGATGCAGGAGATGCCCATGAAGTTGGGGGATGGGATGGAATAACCGCCAGATGGATTAGCTGATGGAATCTAGCCTCTTCAGTTAGAGCAGGGCCATAGGTGCATCTCCCTTTGGAAAATCTCAGCTGCAGCTCACCTGGGTTCCATGTTCTTTCGAGTCAACCTGATGACTCTTAAGAAATTTCATAACAAATAGACCTGGACTCCTCTAAGGTACTGAATTGGAATACAGTGAACTATACCTTCACTTAACATTGGTTGAGTTCCTACTACATGCTGGAAATTGTGCTAGGTACTCCAGATACAAAGATAAAAGGACCTAATCATCTTGTGGGGAAGGGGATTTATGAACAAGGGCATGTGGTAGTGGAATGGTGGTGCCCGGCACAGCAAGCACGAAGGAGTAACTTGAGGAAGGGTTTAATGTTTGAGCTGGGTCTTAACGTTATTAGTAAGAGCTCTTCAGATTGAAAAGTTGGGAAAAATCAGTTCCATTTTGAAGGAACTTCATATTCAGCTTGACAAAAGGAGAGCATGTTATTTCCTTGGAGACAGCTGTTAATGTGGCGTTGTTAGTTTAGGAAGGAGGTGGTGGATGGGAGAAAGCTGGCTCTACAGTAAGTTCCCCTAATGGGATGCTCTTTTCTCAGACTATGCTTAGAAGAACACTGGTTCCTTGAGATATTATTTCCTACTGCCTGGGAAAACAGGGAGTTCAAAGGCCAAAAAATGTAGGGAACACTGGGTTAGGGTTACATGAGATTCTTTCTTGCAGGACTTCTCAGAGCCTTTAATAAGCTCCTCTGCATTACAAATTTCCAAGCACTTGCCCCAACCGTTTTTGTCTTTCCCTGTTCATAGGGCTTATAGGGTCCCATGGGCGTCAGAGTAGGAAATACTGCTTTGGGATAGAGGTAACTGTCGGTAATTTTTAAGAAGTGCCAGGTTTCTGTTGCAGAAAGAAAACCTAGGAGAAAGAATGCTAGTAGTGAGAGATGAGGCACAAGTAACCAGGCTGTTAAAATCTTCTGGGCAGAAGAAAATAAGAGTCAGAACTAAGGCACTGAAGATGTAAAGGAGAGGATGAAATTGAAAGGTACTTAGTAAGTAGAACTTATACTCTAATTACAGAGCATCAGTTACTCCAGATAGAGGGTGAATAGCCATATAGCTGATGAATGAGAAAAAATTTTGAGGATGACCCCCTAGGATCTCATTGGAAAGCTTGGGAAATGAAGGGGAATGTTGGGTAGAAGATGAGAAAATCAGTTTAATTTGGGACATGTCGTAAGTGAGGTGTCTGTAAGACCTGTAGGTAGAGTAGGTCAAGTCAGCCAATAGCTGGAGATACTAATCTGCAGCTTAAGATGCATATGAATATAATTTTATCTTTCCATGATGGTTCAGGTGACTATTATCTAGCAGCGTCTTAGGGGTCATGATAATTAACATTAAGTGTTGTTTGACCATAAATGTATAGAAATGCAAATTATAGGGAGCTGTGTTTAACAGAAAGTGAACACAAATCATTCATTAACTATACTTACTGAGATACTAATATGTGTTTAGACCAGGAACAATGCATAAAGGAAAAGCAAGCCAACAAAAATATAAATAAATAAGTAAATCCAGAAAGAAAGGAAAAAGACACAGCCCTTGCTCAGGAGCTTATTATCATAAGCCTATAGAGGATATTCCAAGTGCTCCAGGTTACCTGTGTTAGGATGTGGACCTTCCACTTGTTCTATGACCTTGGACAAGTACAGAACTTTTTAAAGCATAAGTTTTCTTATTTGTAAGATATTATTTGTGGAATATTAGTATCTTCCTCATTAAGGAGGTGTGAGGATTAGCTAGGGTTAAACAAAAAATTTTTTTTGTATTTTGAATATATACAATAAATTTCTTTGGGAAATAGTGCACGCATTGCGATTTATTTAATAAATTTTACTATTTCTTTATTTGACTCCCAGTTAACACCAAATAATACTCTATTTGAATTGCAAAAATCAAGCTGGTTTGAATTAAAGATGTGTGAAAAATGCTTGAGTTGGTGAAATACATAATACTTTCATCAATTAAAAATAGGTAAAATGTGTTAAAAATAATGAAAAGTTTATGCTTTAATTGAACTGGCTTTCTTGTGAGTTTATATTTTTATGAAGCCTAATGAAAAAAAACTTTGAAATGGTGCCCAGCATGAAATTTGTGTTAATCATTATTATTTGCATAAAGTTCACATTGTTAGAGAAAGTTTTATAGATACGCCAACTAGAAATGTACAGTACCTGCCTTTCATTTTCTCTGGATTTATTTTCAGTACTAAAGACCAATATTCACCTTGGCAAACAGAACATTTGCAAAATTGAAAACTTCCTTTAAACACCCTAGAAACTTTTGACATAAGATTGCCAAAATTGCAGGGTATTTTTGTCAGTCTGACAAAGCTTTCTTTGTTCTTCCTGACTTCATCAAGAGAAGACTGTTTCTCCACTGACTGTTATTGCAATACTATCATAATCTTGAACATCGTTGTGCTAGAAGGCACTGCAATATTAATTAAAAACTATAGTCTAATTATTTACCCTAGTTGGTTCCTACAAACCTCTACGGTATAATCACCGGACTCCCTTAAGGGGTTTCTTGGTATTTTGGAGTGAAATAGGAAGGACTGTTACTAACTTACACTGGGCTCATGACTATAATTAAGTATAACCTGCAGTTCACCTTTAGGTCACTAGATCAAATAGAACTTATCTGAACAATGTGCAAAGGTATGTGCTGATTCGACTGTGGAGGAGGGGATGCATACATAAATAAGTAGAACCTTTAATTTACCTCCAGGCACCTTGAGAACTTTCTGGGTGTTCTGGACACAGAGGGAAAGCATAGAGTAGCCAAATCGTTACTTCGTTTAGACAGCCTTCAAGACACAGTGTCATAAACTAAGCCTGAGAATGGCTTTGCTGGCTGAAGGTGTGTGGTGGCAATCTCTTCCCACTTCTGGCCTTAGTGCTAGCCTAGAAATTGGCTAGCACAGAAAATATCGCTACAGAGAAATATTTTCTAGCTGTTAGAGGTGTGGTGTGAAGACTCCTGGGTGTGTCTGGGGCTGAATCATCAGGGGAGATTGCCCTCTGGAAGCACAGTACGGAAATGTTGCCAGGCCCAGCAGGGTGGTCGATCTGTCTTTAAAACCTTATGTCCTTGTGTTTACCGGCTTTTTAAAAATAAGGCAGAAATTTTTTCCAGAAGGATATTCAAAGGGTCCATTGGTCTCCTCCACAAATAAGTCTTAGAAAAAGTGACAGTAACAAAGCTGATTTAATGGCATAAGATTTCTAAATGTCACTGCACCCTCGCCCCTTAAATTTCAAATTTCAAGTCAGTGTCTGTGAGCTCTACTTGTTTTGAAACATCAAACTAGCTGGTCTGAGGAAGTCACAAACAGTACACATAACTGCACGCGGTGTAACAGAGCAATAGGAAATAGTTGTAAAAACAAAATATCAAATAATATGTGATCCTAGGTATTGAAACTCACTAGAACTCAGGGTGACTGAACTGTGCCTTCATTGAGAGACAGAGTGGGAAATAAGAAGCAAAAGGTACTTTCCATATCTTTGGGCAAGATATGGAAGGCTTTAAGTATCTTAAATATTCTTTTGAAATACGGAAAACAAATGCTATCCTTTAGCCTACATGAACACTTCAACAGGAAGGTTAATTCCTCCAGAGTTGGAAGCAGGAGCTGGTATTTGAGATGACTTTCCTGATAGAAGTCAACCTGAAATTTTGGCTGAGGGAAGGTAAGATTTCAGAGGAGAAATGGGCTAACTCTGTTTCACAATTCAACAGGTGTTAGTGGTCAGGAAAGTAGCCCAAGATGCTAAAGGTGTACTGGAGGAAGATAGTAAATGATGGCCCCCAGGGGTGATCTGCAATCAGGAAAAAGGATAAACAGCCAGGGATTGTGGTGTTTTGGTTTCTGCCTGCAAAAAAGTGACAAAGAGGACCCTTGCCAGCTGGAAGCCCTAGCTCACAGGAGCACGAGAACTCATGTGACATATCAAGTCAAGCAGAGAGGGTTACATATGCACTCACAAGGTTTTACTTTATAATGTGTTAATCTTGCTGTTGGGGGACTGGTCTGGAAGTAGGCTGAATCCACTAGAAAGCATGTAACCATCTGTTACAGTGGGTAAGCTGTATATCCATCCCTCCGCTTGGCAATATTTATGGAGCTCCTACTGTGCGCGCTGGTCACCAGGACGAGCAAAGTCAGATGTGTCGCTGACCTCATGGAGCTGACGGTCAGACATAGTGGCTGAGGTGGGAAGACGCTTGTCCCAAGGGGAGTGTGGGAAAAAGGGGGAACAATATGAGGTGCGGGAGAGAGGTGCACAGGGCCAGGTCTGGTAAAATAAGCCAGGGGAGATATTTTACTTTTAATATGAAGAGACATGAGGACCCAACAAAGGGTTTTTTCAGTAGGGAAATGCTATGATCAGGGGAGTGTCAAGGGGTCCTCTTTCCGAGTCCTCACAGTGTTCTCTAGATGCCTGCTTTCTCCCTAATGCCCATGTCAGTGGGGTTTCCTAATAACTTGCAAAAATTGAGGGCACAAGAGCCATTGTGATAAGAAACTGGTGTCATGGAAATAGATGAAGAGATGAGTTTTTTCACTGGGTTCAGACCCCTACGACCTTACAGCTGGAGCACACAGTAGGTCTTACCATTTGCCCTGCACCTCCACGTTCCTCTCTGGTTAGACCAATCTTTTCCAACAACTGATCACTGCCTGTCTGTCAGGAAACCTTCACCAGCGCCCTGTCGGTACAACTACAGGGCAACCAGGTCCTCCATGGAAAGGTCCCTGTCAGTGTCTCCTGTGTTATTACCCATGATTTTTGCATAATAGCACTTGCCAAACTGGTTCCTCAGGATGCCAGTTTAGTGAGATGTTCACAGGTACTCCGTAAAAAACTGGGAGGGGGCTCACCAATCAAATAAATTGTTAAAACAAACCCAGTGTCTAATAATATCCTTTCCTTGAGATTCATAATACAGTTAACCTCACTGAAGGCTCTGATAAGTCCTGCAAAATTATTGTTTCACCTGGCATTTCTCAACTACAATTAATGAAAAATCTTTTTCTGAGCATAACAACCATGGTCCCCTTGTTGGACAACTTGGGAAACTCTGCTCTAGCAGAACCCTTCACTTTTTCCAGGTTGGTCTATTCAAATATGCCTTTTGAACTGTCCCTGTGATGGGTTTCTTTATGCTGTCTCCTCCTTTTGGAAAACTTCATTATCCTGTCTGTCCTTCCAAGTTCATCCAGTTCAAATGTCACCTCCTTCAGGAAGCCCACCCTGGTAATCCCAACTCAGACTGATGTTGCCGTTTTCATAACTTGAAAAACTCTTTTTAGGTAGGCAATTTGGTGTTTATTTACTGCCTCATATTGTTCCTTTTACCATTATGTTTAGAATGCTACTTTTTCCCTCTTTACAGTTGCAAATTAGCTTATAGTTCTCTTGAAGTAATTGATGGTCTTTTTTTTTTTTTTATGTTTAAAGGCAAGATGATGCAAGAACATAAGCTTTGGAATAAAATTGTTATTCCAGTGACATTTCAACTAACTAGCTGCATGACTGGGCAAGTTCCCAGGTCTCAGTAAGTCTCAGTTTTCTCATCTGAAAAGTAGGGGTAATAAACTACCTTGGTGTTACAGGGGTTGTGAAGATTAAAAGAAACCATGTGCAGTACCTAACAGATTATAAGCCATCAATTCATTCCATCTGCTATTATTATTATTATAATCTCTTATAAACAAAAACAAACATTCCTATTTTAAGGGGACTTAATTCTGGCTGGAGAAGGCAGAAGATGAACAAGGAAACAAATGAGCATATAATGTACCAAGTGGTGGTAAATCTTAAGAGAATATCAAAGCAAGGTATGGGGATGGTGAGTGGAGAGTTGGGGAGACCAGGAAAAGCATAGAGATGTTAAGGTGACATTTGAGCAATGGTCCAAAGGCACTGTGAGAAGCACACAGATTAAGAAACTCTGACAAGGAACAGGACCCTGCCACCTAATAAGGCAAGCGAAGTCAAGGTAAAGGGATAGAATGGTTTGACGCTAGGCAAAGAAACACACCAGATTTTCTCAGTAAGTCCAGTTTGTATTTTATCTGCAAAGGAACTGGAACCCATGGGTGGGTTTTAAGGAGAGACTGTATTTGTGTTTTTAAAAGACCCTTCTAACGGTGCGAAGTGGGAAAGGGTCCATAGAGAGTCGAGAGGACATGGAGAGATGGATTAGGGGCTATGACAACAACCTAGGGAGGAGATGAGGTTACCTTTGGACTTGACCATGATTTCTTAAGCTCAGCCCTGGTGATATTTTAGGCCATATAATCTTTGTTGGTCGGGGCTGTCCTGGGCCTTCTAGGATGGTTAGTAGTCTCTCTGGCCTCTACCAGCTGGATGCCAGTAGTACCCCCTGCCCCCAGTTGTGACAACTCTCAGACAAATATCCCCCGAGAGGCAAAATTGCCCCCAGTTGAGAATCACTGGACTTCACTGCTGATAGAGGCAGATGGAAGAGGACAGCTTTGAGAGAGCAGGCAGTGGAGTCTGTGAGAGGTGGTGTGAATGGGCTGATGATGAAGGGAAGGAAGAGTAAGGGGGAGGAGCCCAGGAGATTGGCCTGGATGGATGGTGTGGTCAGTGCCAAGTGGGAAGAGGAGCAGGCTTGCTGTGGAAGGTGCTCACCGAGCTCAGTTCTAGAAGGTCAGCTTTGCAGCAAGGAGCCCATGGGACCCCCCCACTGATGTAGATGGAGCAGAGAGGGGAATTTCCAGGCTTGGAGTGCAAGAGAAAGACCTGGGTGGAGAGACAGGTCTTCAAGTTGGTGGCTGGTGGCTGGGGCCATCATGGGAGTGGATGGGGTCAATTCGGGAGCTACTAATCAGGGGAAAGGAGAGAAGAGGGCTGAGCATAGAGCCGCAGGAAACTGGAAGGACTAAGGCCTGAAGGAGGAGCCAGCAAGAAGTCTGGAGGACTCCCTGGAGCTGGTGGCAACCTGGACACTGCACAGGAGGTAGCACGGTGATCAAGGTGGGTGCTCTGGATTCCAACCGACCTAACTTGGCGTCCTGATTCCAGCACTTAAACTTACCTGAACTTGGAGACACAATTTAAAGTTTCTTAACCTTGCAGTGTTCCTGGAAGGAATTAAATGCAATGCTGTATTTAAAAATCATTCAGTGCCTGGCTTGTCCTAGGTGCTCAGTAAGTGATTAAGGCAGGCGATATGACAGGCAAGTAACCTTGGATGGCACATAGAGAAGGAGATATTCTCTAAAGATGTTCCACTTGAAGCCTTTGACAGCATTAAAAGAAGGAACAGCAGCATCTCAGCTAGCAAGCCTGAATAAGATCTGCTGTGACTCTACACAGCCCAGAGCCGGCATGCCCACAGGTCAGGTAATGAAAGGCGTTTTCTTCCCTTCAAGACAGGTGCTCAACTGATACAATGTAGGAT
Source organism: Manis pentadactyla (assembly GCF_030020395.1). Taxonomy (NCBI): domain Eukaryota; kingdom Metazoa; phylum Chordata; class Mammalia; order Pholidota; family Manidae; genus Manis; species Manis pentadactyla. Next base: position 20,002,963 of record NC_080036.1, read on the forward strand.
CTCAGATTCCAGAGCTTAACTGTTCGTTCTGCGTACAAGTTAGCCCAGCTCAGAACACCTGTGGACTAAGTTCTTTTGATGCACCAAAGCCTGTCTTTTATTAAGCTCTTTGCAAGCAGTCAAAATAAGACCAAATATCCATGTGCCCCTGTAAATGCATGTGGACATGAAACAAGCCAGCATGGGGACTACACAGGCAGCACGGACAATAGCAAGCGAATCCCCGGGCTCTGGAAAATATGGTTATGTGATTAATGTGACCAGAGTTAGATGTAAAATAAAATTAAATATTTCATGTACATAGAAAGTTGCCTACACACATAAAATTCCCTATTAGTTGCACTTGAGGTTTAGCCATGTTGAATCGATAAAAAATGATTTAGAATTGGATGGATTTCAGCAGCTGGTCATGCTTTCAGTCTTCCATAAAGAAGTTAAAATTAATTTTAATATGTTGATGGTGCTTATTGATGATAATATTCCTAATAAATATCCATTGGGAAAATTCTCTGGCACATCTATGTGACAGAGAGGTCAAGAATGTTAATGACAATCACAACCACAAAATGCAATTCGGTCAATTACTTTAATTAAATCTAAAACTACTTTATGTCTTCTCATTTCTATAGTGAACTGGTAGTGGGGAAAAGGGCATCATCTTTATCAGGCTCATTTTAGAGTCCAAAGATGTGGTCTCAGATTGTGTCTTAACATCTGTAGCTCTTATATCCTCGTGGAACATTTAAGGTAATTATGGGTCTTACAAGTAATGCTGCTGCTTCTATAACAGAAAAAGAGGTGATTTCCTTTTGGATGCAGTTTTATAGAAAGACAACTTTCCCCTCACAGCCGCTAATCTTGTATTTACAGACTGGGTTATATTGGACAGAGCCGACATTCCAGGGTAAGTGGTAGAAATGTGTACATTTCAGTGAATCCTTTTTTAATTATATTGTTAGGGATCAGAAGAAAAGGAGCGCAGCTGTCTGAAGTTCTCCCTGCCACAGAGGTGCAAGTGCTTACAGCTCAGTTGTTATAACCATACAAAATGCTTTTTTATTAATTGTGGTGTCATACAAAACTTTCTGTTCCTTATTCATTTATGTTGTTAAACATGGAGAAGAGGAAAGTGAGCATTTAAAAAATGGAGTCAATCAGTTAACAATTCAGTCTTTCAACAAACAGCTATTTAGTGACCTCCGTGTGCCGAGTAGTGATGTGAGTATCCAAATATATCTGTGAAACACACAGACAAAATCCTGTCCCTACCCTCATGGGGCTTACATTTTTATTTGAAGGAATTAGAAAGCACACAAGTAAACTGCATAATATCAAGTGGTGACAAAGATTATGAAAAAAAAACAAAAAACCCCGGATGGTGGTAGGGTCACCACTTTTTCCAGACTTGCCTAGTACTATCCTGGTTTTAGCACAGAAAGTCCTGCATCCCAGGAAGCCACTTGGTTCCAGGCAAACTGGGATGACTATCCCCCTTCATAGAGACAGAATGACCAAGAGGGTGTTCCCTTTGGGTGGGTGGCCAAAGAAGGCTTCTCTGGGGAGGTGATATTTAAGTAGAGACAAGAATGACTCAAAAGAGCTGAGTTCACAAATCTGTAGAGCCACCAGGATAAGGCTCATCTCCTCCTAGAGATGGTCCAAAGAGGATTTATGCTTTGAGGAAATGAATAAACATTTAGGGAGTATTTTCTGTTGGCCAGATGGTGTAAATATTTTATCCCATCTAAATCTTACAACCCAAGTGGTAGGCAATATTATTCCCATTTTACAAGACACACATAAAATGATGAATATTATCTGAAGTCCTGAGGCTAATAAATAACAAATGAGAATTAAATCTTGCTCAGCCTGAGTTCAAAGCCCATATCAAATAGAGTGAGGAGTGAGTTTGAGCTACTTTTAGGAGGAAGAATCACTTCCTGCTTGGAGAAGAGATAAAGATAAATACTTTATTTCATGAAGCACAGGCTTTAACTGTACAGCCCATTAAACCTCTGCTAGGCAGGATTAGCTTAGACATCATTCTTTATCTGTTCTAGACCTGACAACTTCTGGGTTATGCAGGCTCTAAAGGGTGGGATACTTCCTAAGGACCTCAGCATTTCTTGGGGGAAGTATGAAGGGGCACAAAAGTGAGACTTGGAGTCTCTGAAAATCACAGATGAGATAAGAGGCAAAGAATATAATTTATTTTTTGTGTTACTGTGATCTTATTTATCTCTGGGCTAGTGTTGCCTATGGTCAAATGGGAAACATATATCCTTGTCTTATTATTTAGCTTCTGGCATGTATGCATTCCTTAAGTCTTTTCAGAGAAGACTCTGTGCATTATATCTTTAGGTTTTCCTTTGCAACTGGCATAGGTACTGGCATGTCATATGAAATCCATAAATATTTGGAGGATCAGCATTGGTATCCTAATAACATTAAGATTATAATTTAAAGTGACTTTCTCCAGAATTTTTGGAGTGATTCACTTCTGGGTTTGGCTCACAACCATTTTGGACTCCCAAAGGAGCAATCCCTTGGCATAGTTACATTTTTAACTCAATTCATGCCATGATTACAAACTTTGAAGACATAAATTTGTTTAGATTAAAATGCAAACATGTGGGACAGCAATTCTGAAATTGTAGAGTTAAGACATAAAAACAATGTAACCCTTCATAAAAACAATAAGGACACTGCCAAATATCATCAAAAGCAACTTTTTCAGAACTCTGGAAATTAACCAGAGGCTTGCAGTAATTTCTGAAGAGTGTTTATTCAAGAAAGATGGCTAAATCATGGTAAGGACAGTGAGTCTTCTGGCATTTTAACTTGCCCCAGTCCCATTCTACTCTCCCTAGTTCTGCAGTAGCCTTGAAAATCAACAGCCTCATAAACATGGTAGCAGTGAGAACAAGTAGCCTAGCAGCTATGAAGGGAGAAGACCGGTCGCTGTTACCATTTAACATGTCTCACAGTTTGTCTGTATTTGACCTGACTCAGAGCTGAATCTGTACCAATGGCCTTTTCTCCAGGGTGTTTGTTAGAAACAATCAGTGGCACTGTTTAATATAGTAGCTGTCTGAATTCCTGATAAATATTTGGAACTAACAAGAGACTAAACAAAACATTAAAAAGGAAAAAGTGGAGAATGAGATGTACATAGAGGGCTTTGAAAAGCTCCAACATATTCCTGGGAACCTAGAAGCCCACTGGCAAGTGCAGGGCTAGGTATGTGCCTGAGAAAGACCTGAGAAGGCCCTAATCTCTAACCTCTGGTTGACCTTGAATCTCTGTGTAAGGAGAAAGTGAAAGTATAGGTGGCATTTTCACCTGCCTGGCTGAGCATTTAAAGTTACCCCCACATTTTTCTTTAGAGCTTCTTAGCAAGGGCTTGTAGATTTATTGATTCAAATTGTTTAAGGAAATCTGATTAACCATCAGTTGACCATTTAGTGTCTAATCAGAGACTCCATTGACTGCACATGACAGAATGTAGACTTTTTAGAATTAGTTCAAGAAAGTCATGAAGCAAACAAGCAGCATCAACAATAAAAACTTTAACAACCCTGGGTGGGGGAATCTTATTTCCAGAGTAACCACTTCATATTTTTAGAAACTGTCCAGTTTTCAAAAGAAACAGGGAAGTATGGCCCGTGCGTGGTGTGGGGAGGGTGGTGGAAAAAAAGCAGTGAAAAAAAGCAGTGAAAAATGCAGAGACACACAAAATACTGTTTCTGAAGTACCACAGATGTTGGTCTTACTAGACAAAGAATTAAAAAGAACCAAAGGAAGGTATATCTAAGTAACTGAAAGAAAGTAAAAGAATGATGTTTCACCAAGCAGAGAATACCATTCAAGAGATAGAAACTGTAAAAAAGAACCAAATGGGAATTGTGGCATTGAAAAGTATGAAAATTGAAACGAAGAATTTGCTAGAGTAATTTAGGATGTTGATTATATACCCTGGGCAACCACTAAGAAAATAACAACAAATAGTAAAACAAACATCAAGGACTCTAAAATAGTAAACTATACAATACCTAACTAACACAAAAGAAGACAGTTATGGATGAGTAATGGAACAAAAAAGACAAAGGATATATAGAAAACAAATAGCAAAATAGCAGATATAAACCCTATGTTTTCATTAATGCCCTAATATAAATGGACTAACCACTTTAGTCAAAGTGTGAGATTAGCAAAATGGATAAAAAGTCATGATCCAACTATATGCTGTCTATAAAAAAAACACACTTTAGATCAAAGACACAAATAGGTTGAAAGTGAAAGGATAAGGAAAACATAACTAGGCAAACAGTAACCAAAATAGAGCTGGAGTGGCTATCCTAATTCAGATGAAATAGACTTTAAGACAAAAACTGTTACTAGAAGTAAAGAATGGCATTGTATAACAATAAAGGGATGAGACCATCAGGAAGACTTAACAATGATGAAAATATACACACCCAAAGGAAGAGTCCTAAAATGTATTAAACAAAAAGGGACAGAATTGAACAGAGAAATAGGACATTCATAAATAATAGCTGGAAAATTCAATACCCCACTTTCAAAAGTGAATAGACAAACTAATGAGAAGATTAACAAGGAAACAGAAATTTCGAACAACAGTATAAACCACCTAGACCTAACAGATATTTATAGAACACTCCACCCAACAATGCAGAATACAATTCTTAAGTGCCTGAGGAACAATATCCAGGAAAGACCGTACATATTAGGTTAGAAAACAATGCTTGTATAAGGATTGAATCACATATACATATAAGAATATTCTCTGACCATCATCAAAATAAATTAGAGTTTAATAAGAGAAGGATTTTTAGAAAATTTACCAACAAGTAGAAATTAAACAACACACTTCTAAATAACTGATGTATCATAGAATAAATCACAAGGGAAACTATTAAACACTTTGAGATGAATGAAAAGGACAACACAACCTACAAAAAATTTGCGATGCAGGGAAAGCAGTGCTTAGAGGGAAATCTATAGCCATAAGGACCTATATTAAAAAAGAAGATTTCACATCAATAGCCTAAACATTCACCTTAAGAAACTTGGAAAGAAAGAGCATATTAAACTCAAAGCAAGTAGAAGGAAGATTAATAATAAAGAGTAAAGCAGTAATAAATGAAATAGGGGCTAAATTAACAAAACTAAAAGTTGATCATTTGAAAAGATCAACAAAATTGACAAATCTTTAATTACGTTAACCAACAAAGAAGGAAAACTCAAATTACTAAAATTAGGAATGAAAGGAGATCGCTGCCCACTTTACTAAAATAGAAAAAGGATTATAAGGGAAAATTATGATCAATTGTATTAAATACAATTAGATAACCTAAATGAAATAGATAAATTGTTAGAGACACACAAAATACTGAAACTGACTTAAGAAGAAATAAAATATGTAAATTGACCTACAAAAGTAAAGAGGTTGAATTATGAATCAAAACTTCCCACAAAGAAAAATCAAGGCTAGATGACTTCATTGATGAATTCTTCCAAATAGTTAATGAAGAATTAACATAATGAGGCCAATATTACCCAAACTTGCCTTGATACCAAACCCAGACAATGACACTACAAGAAAAGAAATACAGACTAATATCATTTCTTATAAATGTAGCTACAAATATCTTCAAGAAAATACTAACAAGCCAAGTCTAGCAACATACAAAAAGATCATCCCCCTTGACCAGATGGGATTTATCCTAGGAATGTAAGATTAGTTTAACACGTGAAAATCTATCTATAGAATACATTGTATTAATAGAATAAATAACAAAATCACATAATAATTTCAATGAAGAAAAAAAGTTGACAATATTTAATACCCATTCATGATAAAAACGCTGAACCAGTTTAGGAATAGGAGGGAACTTTCTCAAGCTATTGAAGGTCACCTATGAATTACCCACAGCTAATGGCATATGCTTAATGGTGAAAAGTTGATCCCCCTAAGACCAGGAACAAGACAAGGATGTGTGGTTTTGCCACTTCCGTTCTACATTTTACTGGAGATTCTAACCAGGGAAGGAAAAGGAAATAAAAGGCATGCAGACTGGGAAGGAATAATAAAACTGTTACTATTTGAAGATGACCGATACTGTTTATAGAAAATCCCAAGGAATACACTAAAAAACTCAAGTTTAGCAAGGTTGAAGAATACAACATTGATATACAAAGATCAACTGTGTTTCTATACGCTAGCAATAAAAAATTTAAAAATGAAAATGAGAAAGCAATTCCACTTCTAATCACATCAAAAATAATAAAATATTTAGAAATAAATGTAACAAAAAGAGTGCAAGACTTAGTAAAAACTACCAAACATCAGTGAAATTAAAGAAAACCTAAATAATTAGAAAGACATTTCATGTTCATGGGTTGGTGGAAAATATTGTTCAAATAGTAACACTTTTCAAGATGGTCTGCAAATTCAAACAATCCAATTCAGAATCTCAGCTGCCCTTTTTAAAAAAATTAATTGACAAGCTGATCCTAAATTTTAAATGAAAATGCAAAGGACTCAATATAGCCAAATAATCTTGAAAAAGAACAAAGTTGGAGTACTCATATTTTCCAAATTGAATCTTACTGTAAAATACAAGAATGAAGACAATGTTGTTTTGGCATAAGGATAAGCCATTAGATCAATGCAATAGAATTGAGAATCCAGCAAAAAACCCTCACAGGTACAGTTAGTTGATTTTTGAAAAGGATGCCAACACAATTCAATGGAAGAAGTAATAGTCTGCTAAAAAATGGTGCTAGGAAAACTGAAAGTACACATGCAAAAGAATGAAGTTAGATCTCTACCCCACATTTACTCAAAATTAACTCAAAATGGATCATAGACCTACATGTAAGAGAGTTCTATAATTACAAAACTGAATTAGGCTGTGGTTTCCTAGATATGGCACCAAAATATAAAACAAAAGGCAAAAATAGGTAGGTTGGACTTTATTGAAATTTAAAGAAAGCTTTATGCCTCAAAAAACACTATCAAGAAAGTGAAAACAGAATCCACAGAAGGGAGAAAATATTTTCACAGCATATATTAGGGACTTACTTCCATAATATAGAAAGTATTTTTACAACTGAATAATGAAATGACAAACAAACCAGTTAAAAATGGACAGAGGATTTGAATAGACACTTCTTTTTAAAGAAAATATGCAAATTGCCAATAAGTATATGAAAAGGTGCCCAATATCATTAGTCTTTAGGGAAATGACATCAAAACAACAATGAGATTTTATTTCACACCTACTAGGATGGCTTTAAAAAAAAAAGACAGTAGTAAGTGTTGATAAGGATATAGAGAGACTGGAATCCTTGTACATTGTTAGTAGGACTGGAAGAGAAAGCAGCCACTTTGGAAAACAGTTTGGCAGTTTCTACAAATATTAAACACAGAATTAGTGTTAAGACCTGGCATGCTTACATATGTATACCCAGAAGAATTGAAAACATGTTCACACAAAAAAATTATTCAGGAATTTCTTAGCAGAGTTATTGATAAAAGCCAAAATGTGAAAACAACCAGATGTCCATCAATGGGTGATTGGATAGGCAAAATGTCGTATATCTACACCACAGATGTTATTTAGTCATGAAGAGGAATAACGTATTAATACATGCTAGAAGGCAGATGGACCTTGAAAATAACACACCAAATGAAAGAATCCAGACACAAAAGGGCACATATCATATCATTCCACTGATATGAAATATCCAAAATGAGAAAATGCATAAAGACAGAAAAATGAGACGAGCTGTTGGCAGGGTTGGGGGAGGAGTAGTGGAGAATGACTGCTAATGGGCACGGGGTTTCTTTTTGTGGCGATGAAAATGTTCAGAAATTAGATTATGATGATGGCTGTACAACTCTGAATATACTAAAAACCACTAAATAGAACAATTAAAAGGGGGATATTTTATGATACGTAAATTATATCTCCGTAATGGTGTCATGAAAAATACTAACGTGCTTTGTAGGGTTAACTTCTGTGTAAGAAAAAGTACACATCTTCATAGGTAAGTTTTTATAACAGAAAGTAACTGTGGCAGGGATTCAGAATTGTCCTTTACATCCAATTCTCTCCTCTTAGTTTTAGGTCATTGTAAGGCCATTTAGTTGGATTATATTTCCCAGCTGTCTTTGCAGGTAGGTAAGCCATTTGACTGATTTCTGGCCTGTAGTATGAAAATGACATGCTTTGTGAAACTGTTAGGTACTCAAAAGGAATTGCCTGCCCTCTACTTCTCCTTTTCCCTTCAAGGCAGGCTCAAACATGGACATGGGGGTGTTGAGCCATCTCTGAACTGGCTGCCAAGAGCAACACCCCAGGTCCTGAGAGAGGACGAAGATGGAAAGAAGCTGGTGGCTGGATCACCTTGGAGAGCAGAACCTTCTGAATCCACCTGATGTGAGAGAGAAATAAACCTACCGAATATTGGCCATTGTTATTTTGGACACTTTTAAGGCAGTCAAAGCAATCTTCTAATTTATGATAACTGTTTGGTATGAGATCATGGTAATTTTTGCTAAATACATACTTTTTTTTCTTCCTGTGAGTTATGCCAAAATAGTTTCAAATGAACACTTTAGAGGGTACAAGGATAAACAAGGCACAGTTCATTTCCTCTGAGAGTTTGAAGTACAGTGGACGAATCTGTCACATGCATGAATAGCTACTGTAAAATGCAACAGATGTAAAAGTAGAGATTCAGAGTTTTGTGGAACCATATAGAAAGCTGTGGCTGGAGAAAGACTGAGAGGATGGAATGGGCCCTACTTAGAAAAACCATCTGCAGGTGGATTAAAGTAATATAGATTTTCATTCCATTTTATGTTTATATAATGTGCTTTTGTATCTTGTTAATATGGAGTTGCTGTTCTTTTCCAAACCTTTGTATTTTGAAAGAATTTTAGAGTTATAGAAGAATTCAGAGATAGTACAGAGAATTCCTGTACAACTTTCACCCAGCTTGTTAACCTTGTATATAACCTTAGTACTAAGAAAGTAAGTATTAACATATAAAAGTTAACATATAATTAAGTACAACATATGATTTGGTATCAACTAAACTCCAGACTTTACCAGATTTTACCAATTTTTCCTCTACTTTTTTTTTTTTTCTGTTCCAGGATCCAATCTAGGAGGCAAAATCACATTTAGTCTTTAACTTTCGAAATAGATTTAGCTAACGAAGTATTTACAGAGTACCTTTCCAGTCAAGAAGACTGGAATGGGAGCTACAGAGCACCTGTGTGAGGCCCAGATCAATCATTAATGAAACCTTAGGCCTGTCGGGTGGATGGCTGTGGGGCTCAAACATGAAAGCACTCTGAAAATCATGAAGAACAATCCTCTAGTGAGATCAGTTATTCACTCATCAATCATCCAGAAAACACTTCCTGAGTTGCAGCCATATCTTAGACACTGGGTGTTAGGCACGGGGGCCACCCAACACATGACTCCCATTCATTGCCTGCTGGCCTCTTCTAGTCTTGTAGAGCTGATCATTAAGTATTTATTGAATGCCTGCCACAGGCCCTAGGATACCAATGATTAACTTTACTTTAGAGCGCATTGCATGAATATTCCATTACAGTCCTGAAAGGGTTAATGTGCTGCAAATGGGTCACTGCGTGCCTGGGGAGCCCTGCACCACTCCATGAAGGCGGCAGATACATTAGGCTCCAAGTATGTATTTTCTTTTCCCCTCTGTTTATGTCTCTGTTTTCTGTAAAGTCTCCTAAACTGCAGCGGTATCTCCCAAGTTCTCTGACAATGCTATAAATTTCATTAAGAAGATGAAGCCTGATGGGGCAATTAACTCCAAAAGTGGTACAAAGCAACAGCAGGGAGATACCGGCCTGTAGTACTTAGCACTTAGCTCTGAAATCGAGATAAGACCTATCAACTCGGGGTTGTGTTTAATGTTCACTGCCGCTTCCATACCACAGCTACAACCTAGCGGTCACCGTGTTAACACTCCCCAATATCTATTACAATTAGTTTTTGATTAAGAGGCCTAACATGGCTTTTGAAGCCTTTTATGTTGTGTCAAATGGCTAGTGATGGAGTGAGATGCACAGACACCTCCCAGTAACAAAGCGTCTTGTAAAAGGTTTCAAGTGAACTATTTTATCATCTTAATGGAAACCAGATGACACTAACTCCCCCCTTAATTTCAACTATTTACTGAAGAGCCCTTGTTTTGAATTACTTAAAGATTTATTCTTAAATGACTACCTCATGCATTAAGAATCACTAATAACAGAGCCATTTGGAATTTGGGAAAGCTTTTAAAGATGACTCAGGTGATTTTCACAGAAAATTTATTTTATTTTTTCTTTCCATTTTTAAAATAGCAAATGCCTTTGCCCTTTTCTAGTATTTACTTGTCATTTTGATTCTTGTTTAGGAGGCTTTTCTCTGCCGAGGGATGCTTTTTCTGCTGGGATTTCAGTCATTGTCTTGAACTATTTTCTAACAGGGAGGTCACTAGCAGAAATAAGCCAACTTTGTTTAGTTACATAAGGTTTAATTGTAGGCAAATGGGAAATGCATGTTATTTTTGTAAAGGTACATTGGATCAAAAAAAGAATTATTTACAAACTTTCATGAGCTATAAAATATATTTATAAATTTCCTGAAAGTATTACGCAAATATGACAGACCTCGTCAATGTGAAACCTGCTAGCTTTTTTCATGGACTGTTTCACTAACGCTCCCTGTGACCTTGGCCACATACCCCTCTTTGAACTTCAGCTTTGTCCTCCGGAATCTGTGGTTGGACTCAACGTGCCCCAAGTTTCTGCTCAACTCTAGAAGTCGTTGGTACTGTGAAATCCAATGTGCTGGACAAGATGAATTCTTGGAGTATAGGGCCTCATCACGGGGAGGCATGTGGTATATTGCATCACAGCCCTGTGGGTAAGCTGTGTGCCCTCTGGTGTGCTACTCAACTCTGGAGACTCAGAGGTAAACTAGGGACAATATCATCTACTTCATAGGGTTTGCAGTTAACAAGTAAAACCAGGTATACGGAGTGCACAGTAAGTGGTAACCTCTCAATAATTTCTATTTCCCCTTTTCTGTCCATATTCTGTCCTGTCTAATGTTGTCTAGTACAATGTGAGTGAATGAAACTAGTATGATGTTTGTCATGTACATTGTTATACACGTTTAGTGAGCACTTTACTAAGTGCTGGGTGTCCTACTAAATCTGGGAATCCTGAGATTAGAGGCAGAATCCTTGCTCACACACAAATTGGGTCATAGATAGCAGGCAGAGAATTTTCATAGAATCAGACAGAGATGAGTGGAGGAGGGTTGACTATCCAATTTGGATTGCAGTTGCGGCTTTAACATTTGTAGGGTGAGTCTTTGTATATGGCCCCATACATCATTTCAGGTAGTCTTCTCAGCCACCCCCTGTTCCTAGCAGGATAGGTGTTATCATCTCCCTTTAACAGATGAAAAAGCTAAAGATCTGAATTTTTGGATCCTTTATTACTATGATTAATGAGATTCATAAAATCCTTAAAAATAAAACTTTCTATCACGGATATTGTTGCTGTGCTCATAAAGACTTAGGCCAAGAACAAAAGCATTATACAACAGAATCATTCATTAATATCTTCCTTTTCAGAGTCTCTTTGCTAAGCATTAATGCACCGATGTCCATTTATTCCATTCATTTACACACTCATTCAATTTTACGAGTTGTTTTCCAAGCACAGGCCTAAGTGGTGGAGATTCAAGGATGAAAACAGTAGCCCCTGCCTTCAACGAGGAGTTTATGCTCACGTAGAGTAGTAGAGATGTGGCCCATGGCTCCTGTGGGTCCCACAACGGGAGTGTAGAGGTGGGTGCAAAAACCAAGGGTGGCACAGGTGCCTCTGGGAACAGAGAGGCACTCCAAATGCCTGCAGAGGGCTTAGATGAGACTTGCTGGAAGAGAAGACACTTGGACCTTGCTGAATTTTACAGGACAGATAAGGGATCTCTCAGGCCAAAAGTAGGGTGAGAAGGAGAAGGCTTTAGGCTAAGAGCAGGTGGAAGTTATGAGAAAACCTGGCTCATGGGGCCAACTGCCCAAGCTGAGCAGCAGCCCCAGTGAGGATGTGGCCCTGGGGAAGTAGTGAGACACCAGACTGTGAGGCCATCAGATCAGCACCCGCCCGTCTGCAACCCACTCAGGAGCAAACTCCCATAAACCTCCGCGGTTTATGGTAGTGTCTATGTTATGTTATGTCACTTGTAATGAGGAAACAAGCCCTGTGTCTGCTTTTCTTTCTGCTTCCTCTCAAACCCAGTTTGCTACTTTGGCTAGCCCGGGTTTATGGTCCACCTTAGCAGTTGGTTGGAGGCTGTTATTAGTATAACCAACCTTAAATAATTTGATTTTCAGGTTGGGTACGTCACAATGTCTCCTGTGGGCTTGATAGTCAAACTACACATTTATTTAAAAATTGGTTCCTTCACATTATACTTGAAAGCATGGCTACTCAGTCATCTGTAAACTATTAGGCTGCATGTATAAAAGCATCTCATTTGACTTTTGTTCACATAGTTCGGAGAATAAGGTTTAGGTCCTTACAGATATTCCAGTTTTCTATTAAGTCTATTGTCTTATTTTTATTAGTTTTCTTTTTTCTTTTTTTAATAATATTCTGATAGAGAACTATATATTTAAAGGAGAAGAGTGAGCCTGTAATAACATTTGAAAGATGTACTCACTCTTTTCATCTTCAAGAAATGTTTAGGGGTTATTTATTTACTTATTTATTTTTAATTTAGACAAGGGATTTAAATTGGACTGAGGTAACCCACAATAAATGCACACTGTTTGGCCTGAGCAGGGTTTTAAAGAGTTGTCAACATTTAAAAAGTCCAGAAATCAAAAATTTTCACATAAAATATGGCTTACTTAAAAAATCAGAAGCTGATGCCACAGGCTGGCAAGACAGCATCTTGTGGGGCTCTGGGGCTCCCGTTTTCTCTTCCCCTCAGTCTCAGGAGTCCTCCTTCACCAATATTCCCTGCCTGGACCCCACCCTCCCCACACCTTTGCCTTCATATCCACTGATCTGGTTTTGACTTTTCCCAATAAAGTAGGGGAGTGAAACTTAACATTCACACAAATACCTACACACGGATGTGGGACAACTTTATTCATAAAGGCCCAAGCTTGGAAGAAAGTTGTCCTTCAGGAGGTGAAGGGCATATATAAGGAAACTGTGGTGCCTCCAGACAACGGAATATTATTCAATGCTAAAAGTCATGAGCTGTCAAGTCATGAGGTCATGGAGAAACCTTATATGCATATTACTAATGAAAGAAGCCGATCTGAAAAGCCTTCACCCTATTATGATTCTAGCTCTGAGACATTTTGGAAAAGGTGAAAGTTTGGAGAGAGTAAAAAAAAAAAAAATCAGTGGTTACCAGGGGTTGAGGGGATGGAAAAGTGGATGCAAAGCCAGAGCACAGAGAATTTTTAGGGCAGTGAAAATACTCTGTTGGAGACCCTAATGATCAATGTATGTCATTACGTGTTTGTTCAAACCCACAGGATGTGCACCAGCAAGAGTGGGCACTAATGTAAAGTATGGACTTCAGGAGGTTATGATGGTGTCCATGTCAGTACATCTGTTGTAATAAGTGTACCATGGGTAGATGGAAATCTCTATACCTTCCTCTCAAATTTACTGTGAACCTAAAACTCCTCTTTAAAATGTCTTTTAAAAACCAACAAAAAAATGAGGGTAAATGCCAGTCAGGCCCTGCAAAACTTAACCTTCTCAGCACAAGAGTTTTAATATAACACACAGGCATGATAACTAAGTGACAGAGATAATACTTTTAGAGAGATCTTGTAGGCTAGGGATAAAATAAATTTCCTGAGCCATTTTATATGCTGCCATGGAAGAAAAGCTAGAGAACATTTGGTGTTAGGCTATGTATAACTTTGCAAATAAATGGTTACCCAGAAGTGTTTCATCCCTGATCTTGCTTATTTCTATGACCATCTCAGAATGGTTTTTTTGGTGGGACTATGAGAAATGTAAAAATGGAGCAGTAATTTTTCATTCTCTAGCAACTAGAAAGCACCCCCAGGTTTTTCTCATCTTCTTCGGGGGGGTTTCCTTGGCACCTATTTTCCTGAGCTTGGCGGAAAGTGCTAAGTTTTTCCTGGTGTTAATTATTAATGTGACCTGTTTATGTACCAGTTATCCAGCTAACCATTAATATCTGTTTACTCATTGATGACCTTTGCAATTTCGTGCCTCTCTCCTGGCTGTAAATGTCAACCCTTTTTTCTTTTTTTTTCCATATGCAGTAATGTTTTCTTCATAGCTGGGGCTACCTGACGCAACTCCTTCACAAAGTCACGTAGTATCAGGCCACACAAATGTAAGCAGTTAGGTATCTGAAAAGGAAGCTAAGTGCCTTTGTTTTAAAAGGATTGAAGGACAGAATTTTCCTTTTTGGAATGAGCAAGAAATATACACAAAGGGCCAATGGCCAAGGCTTGGGGGGAGTGACGGGGGAGGCGGACAAAAATTAACAAGAGGAAACTTCTTTTGCTACCATACTTTGGTTGAGAGCCAACCAAGGAAAGAACTCTGAAGTGGTCCTGGGGATTGGAACCCAATTTCTCCTTTTTTTCCACAATGTCAGTGCTAAGCACTTGCACATTCAAGGAAGCCTGCAGGATTTATCTCTAGTTACCCAGTCAGTCTACATTAACCCCAACACTAGCAAGATATTACCATTCTGCTCACTGGTAATGGCTAAAGCTGAGATTAAGCAATGCAGCTGGATTAGGGCTGCAACTGGTGACCTTAATTTTACCCATCACTGGAGACTGTGTATATTTGACTCATCTTAATTGCATTTACCTAATTTAAACAGACAACAGCAGTGCAAGAAAATTTTTTAACCCCAAATAATAAAAAAAGGAGGAAGAGCTATTTCTCAGAAATTAAACACAGGACCGTCTTACTATATGGCCCATGCTCAGGTAACAATTCCTTTTCTTTGCTCCACTAACACACCAGCACAGAGAGGAACCCATTGAAATATTACTCTCTTTGCATAACAATACAATTTAAAAGTCTCATGGTGCTTCTTTATTGAAATGTTCTAAAATATTAATATCATCCCTGCCATAAATAACCATTATGGCATTCATAGAGGTTAAAGTTTTGAGATATGCCCTAGGTGTACATTCACATTTTCTCGTTCATTGAGTTCTACCTTCAGTAAAATTAGTTTTTTTTAGATTCGGCTCCGAATGCTCGCTGTGACTGTCACTTCTTGTTGAATTTATCATATAGAATTTAAGGCGGAAGACTGGGGAGCAATCTGTCACAAACGATTGTGTGCGTAATCTTTGAGGGTTGGGCTGGGGGCTGGGGAGAAGAGAAGCATTCTAGACCACAGCTCTTCATCGGCCAGACCATTCATTCGGCTCCAGTCGCAGCGAGGGGATTTGCGTGCACGGTGTAATGTGTTTCCTTCAAGCCCGTCTCCGTGTCGGATGGCTGTGCTGTACTTCATGCACATAAATGCCTCTCAGGTTTTCTTGGCTAAATGATAACTCAGCTTGTCTTTCCCAGTGAGTTTGGTAATAAAAAGATATATGGGCTAGATGTGGGGTGTTCTGACTTAGTTAGATACTCTAGTGTCCTAGAATAGACAAGTGGACTCAATCATCATGCCAGCAACAAAGCCCAGACTTCCCAAGGAAGCACAGACCCTGGGGTTTTATGCTCAGTGTACAATGACATGAGCCAAAAAGCAATTCAAAGCCAAAGCTAGTGTTGCAACTTCATGTCAGTTCCATGCACCTAAGGGGAAAAACGGTCAAAAAGCGCATCATTCTCTTTGAAAACTGAATGTGTATTAGGGGAATTTGAAATTATACATAAATAGAACAGTTGAGTTGGCTCTGGATCTCACTGAATGTGTATGTTTTTCTGGGAACTAAACAGAGTATTTTCCCAAGACCGACTGCTATTCAGGGCTGTATTTTTTTCCCCTCTGATGTGCAAAGCAGATATTTCTTCACAACCTCTGGATTTTGGAAGCCGAGTATTCTTAATGGCTTGCAGATCTGTGTCTGGATATCCAAATCAGAGGCTTTGAACTTTGCCAATCAGAATCCCACATTTACATTTCCTCTTTATGTCACACGGTCAATGAGCTTAATCGACACATGGAAAATTTCCTTTACACATCTTACTCAAGGCAGCACTGGAAATTTGGGTTTGTGGAATGTGCCGGCAGCTCTGAGCTGTCTTGGCGTCTCCACTGTGGGCTTGGTCCGTGGCCCAGTGTGATGCAAGTTATGCATAGCTCAAAACTCTCGAATTAACTGCTGGGGCGGCACCAGGAGTGTGCTTGGGCCTAGGAGCCTTTCACTAGGGGTGGGAGAGGGAGTGGAGGGAGCCTCCCAGCTTTCTTCTCACTGGGAGGCAGAGGGTACTGCTGTCTATAGAGATTCGGGTCATTAACTTCTGCAGAAAACCTGCCCTCATCCCCACCCTGCAGTCTCGTTAGGGGCACTTGCCCTGGGTCTCCCTGGGGTCACTGGGGTGATCCCCTTTATAGCACCTACCACACTGCACTGAAAGAGGCCCTTGTGGGTCTCCTCTCCAGCCGGGGAGTGTAGGGACTCCTCAGCACCCAGCACCGTGTCTGACGTACAGATATTCACTGGGTAGGCTGTAGGGCTAAGTGGGACTGGCCACTGGAATGATAACGATGACTCCTAAGTATGGGGACAGACTGTAACTGCTGAGCTACATCATTTCTTTATCTTGATTTTGCAGAGGAGAAAACAGATGTGGGAAAGTCGAGTAATATACAAAGAGCCAGAAAGGGAAAGAACTGGAATTCCAGGCTACCTCTGCTTGACCCTAGATTTTGAGCATGTGCATCTCTGAATAAAGATTATTATTTATCTGAACAAAGACAGTATTTCATCACCAAATCACAACCCAGCAGGAGTCACAGAGCTGCTGACGTCTACGAAGATGCCCCTCTTCTGCCCCAGGCCTTGCCGCTATCCCCCCTTCCAACAATACTTAGCGTGCCTCGTAGTTTCAGTGTCATTATTTTTTGGCCTATGCAGCATCTCATTTGTAACTTTTACCAAAAACTGGTGGTCTCTTTTAATACTTGTACCTAAACTGGACTCCTGGCTTCACCATGTCCTAGCTGTGTGATCTTGGTCAAGCTGCTTGACTTCTCTGTGCGTTGGTTTCATCTGTATATTTGCAGGAACAGGGTTGGCTGTCTTGGGGACAACGTAAAGATCCTAGAACAGAGCTGGGCACAGTCTGAGCTGGCGGCAGATGTGAGATGCTGTGATTTAAGGCTTTACTCTGTCCCTGTCTCCCCTGTTGCCTCTGTCCCAGCCCTCATGGGCTTCATTACTTCTGTGCATGGGTGCACTGGGTGCAGGAAACAGTAGGTTGAATGTTTGCTGGACCCCGTGACCTGGGCTTAGGGTCTATTTATCTAGACAGGCCTTAAAGCCACCATCTTTGAGGCCCAGCCACTTCTCCAGGGGGCAGCCACAGGGGGGACCCCTGTTGGAAGCCCTGTCTTCCGGCCTTCACCCTCCTCCAACCTATCAAAATCTCTCTATCCTCCTGCCATCTCTCTGCTCTCAAAGACCCCAAGCTGCCCTCCTCTTCCTCCAGGCAGGAATAGTCTGCTCTGAGCTTGGGGCTTTGGGGAAACAAAAGCCAGGTAGGTGTCTTGGCTTTGGCCTCTGAACACAAACCTCCCCTGAGATGGGGACAGAGAGGCCTGGCTTCCTTTGTAGGGTGGAGAGCCAGCAAATGCAGGGATAAAAAACACAAATTAATACATCAGTAAATCATCCTGCCTTGCTGACAGACTCTTTAATCAGGAAGACAGTGAAACTGTGGGAGGATGCCAGACAGTCTGCAGGCTGGAGGAGCCGCAGAGTCAGGGGCCCGAGGAGGAGCCGACCTTCGGGAAGCTTCAAAGACCGAACTCCCCCTGAGATTTCCTGGGTATATGGGAAACACTGGCGACCACTGCCAGTGGGGTGGCAGGAAGAGAGGGGAGACAGAAGGAAATGGAGAATAACAGAAACCTAGGAAAGAAAAGGAAGGAGGGCAGAAATGACAGGTCACAACAGATCATCAAGAGCGGAATGGGGAGAGGGTGCCTTGTGCCAGGCACTGCTTGCGTTAAGACTGGACATCCTTAGACTGCCCTAGAATCATCATATCCACCTTCTGTCCCGGACATGCTCACTACTATCCCCATTATAAAGATGAGAAAACTGAGGAACTAAGGGCTGAGTGGACATTCCAAATTTCCTACGCTTAGGAAGCGATGGAGCCAGGTTTTCAGCCAGAGAAGTCGAGGCTGCCCTTGACCACTTTCCTATCAGGCATCCTGTGACGAGTCCGTGTTCTGATAGACCAGTGGTCCTGGAAATGCATTTATTCTTAGCTGTGGAGTTTGGTGGCAGTATGTGGAGAAAAAACAAGTCCCTGTTAGAATGAGAGGCAACGAAGAATATAAAGGAGAATGAAGCTCGTTCCCAGGACTTTAATATGAACAAAGTTCTCAAAGGGAAGGAATAAAGGAATGAACCTTCGTAGGTTGTCCCATCCTACAACCAATGAAAAGCTTTCACAAACATGGACTATCTCCACCCAGCCCTGTAAGACAGGTCAGGCCCAGAGTACTAGTGCCATTTTATAGATGTGGCAAGTCTGAATGAGGCTGAGAGAAATGAAATGACTGGGCCAAGTCAGTAAGAGGCAGAGTTCAAGACTGAACAGAGATCATTGGCTCAAAATCCAATGCTGACAGCAGGGTGAATGCTACCTTCAGGGTGGCCTGCAGCCCCACCCTCAGGGGCAGGCCAGGGAAGGGCAGGAATGCCATATCCTCTGACCCTATGCAGGCTGGTGGGCTCCCTGGGGGAAATGCATGTTGAAGGTCAAGTGCTGGGGATGGTCCAGATGGGAAGGGTGTGGAGATTTTCAGGCGGGTCTCAGTTCAAGCATTATATTTAGCAGAAGATGAGAGTGAGTTAGGATTCAAGACACCGAGTAAACAGGGTGGAGGAGAGCAAGAGCTGCAAACAGGGTGCAAAGCTGTGAGCTGAAGAGGAAATGCACGAGGGACTTAAAAGTGGTGCCTAAGCATAGAACGCTTGGCAAGTGATTCAGAGAGGAAAAGGATGGGAGAGAGAGTAGGGTGTGCAAACTGAGGGACCTGGAGAAGAAAGTGAGCACGTGGATGATTTGGACGCTCTCCTCAGAAACTAGAAACACTGCCTGGAATTTGTACAAAACAGATTGCGACGTAAAGGGAATATAACGTTTGGGGGCCAGAGAGGAAGCATCTGTGCAAAGAAGGGTGTGGGAGAAGTGAGAACCGCACCTAGACAAGAAGATTCAGGCCGACTGACGGACATCGTCATGATGAGAAAATAAAATAGCATCAGTAAGTTTTGGCAAAAATAAAAAAAAGGAGAATGGGAAAAGGAAGGACAAAAAAACCCACAGTTTTTTTTCAGAAGTTGCTAGAATCATAATAGAAATGCTACAGCATTACCCAGTATTTCCTCTTCTTTTTTATTTTGAAAGACCATCGTCAATATCTGTGAACTATCATTTTATTGGTAATAAAGTGATACAAAAAATAAAATACTAGAAATGCTGCAGCATTAACCAGTATTTCCTCTTCTTTTTTATTTTGAAAGACCATCGTTAATATCTGTGAACTATCATTTTACTGGTATTATTAAGGTAAATCTGTTTTTTTGCCCATATATATATTCTTCCAAATTATCGTACAGTTTGAGTTTTGAAAGGTGCCTAATAATTTTTCGCACTCCAGCTGTTTGCAAAATACCTGCCTATGTGTAAGCTCTCGTAAGGTGTGAGCTGGAGATTCAGGTTTGTTAGAATTTTCCCTAAGTATCCTAGAATTTTGAATTTTGGCTTTAGACACTTTCTCAGGAGCAAAGGCATGTACCTTGCACCCTGATGCTCTCAGAGCTATTTTGACTGCCCTCGGATTTTTCTTGCTTACTTCCTTGATTTTTAGCTGCCATTCAGAAAGTAGAATTTTCCAGCTAATTGACCCCCACTAGTTCATTATGCTTGTTATTGCTACTAATATTGGCATTGCATTAAAGCAACAGAATCAGCCTGAAAATTATACACTGCAGAAGCCCTTTAAAGACACAGTTAATCCAGAGATTAAGCTACATATTTTGAGGACTTTTTCAAATTTTTATCACGCACACAAGCTCATTTGACATTTGTGATAGTGGCAAGCATATTGTTCGCTAAGTGATGGTGAACCACAGTGTGAGAAATACGACAACCTACTGGTGAGGTTAAAAAGGCCAGGAATTCAGCTAAGATCAAACACATTCCTCTTCATTCTACAACTCCACGAGGCAAGTGTAAACTCACTTCTGGAATTTACACTGTTTTCCACACGTGACTTTGATGGAGGCATCTCACTGGGGATGTTTTGTGCCTTACATTTATGCATCTTTTCATAACGAATGACAGACCCAGAATGTAAACAGTGCAGAAATGAAAATTGTCCCCTTGCTGTGAAATTACCATCGAATACATCCCTGTCACTAGTTGCCCGTTATCTTCAAGATGTCTCTTTGGTTAAGTCTAAGAAAGGGTGTTTCAGGGTCCAAACAGTTGCATTAAAGAAAAAAAAAGTTAAAGATGCCATTGTTTCCAGGTGAAAGGAAACAATTGTCACCTTGTGCTATATTTAAAGTATTTTGTTTCATATGAGACATTACTTTTATGTCCCCTTCCAGTTTTATGATGAAAATTTTATTTTGAAGAATAAAATTTACTATGAAAAATTTTAACTGAGGAAGTTGTAAGAATCAGACAGTGGACACTGTTCACCCACCACCTTGACTACACAATGAACATTTTACTCTTCTTGCTTTATCCTGTACCTTGCCATCTGTCTATCCCTCTATCCATTCATATAATCATGTTGGTTTTTGGATGCATTTCAAAGTAAGTTGCAGGTGTTAATACCCTTTACCTCTAAATATTTCAGCATGTGGATCATTCAATATTTGTTTACAGAGTTCAATGTTTGTTTATAGGATTTTTTTGAAACAGATACAGTGTCATGTACAAATTGTAAGTGTGTCTTTAGATTGATTTTGACAAATGTACACAACTGTAACCCAAAGAACTCTCAAAATCTGGTAAATTTCCGTTGTCCCAGAGAGTTTCCTCATGTCCATCCCAGCCACTCCCTGCCCCACTGGAGAACAGACAACCATTGTTCTGATGTTTTTCACCATAGATTAGTCCTGCCTGTTTAGAATTTCATATACATACCATCATACTGTACGAATTTTGGGTAAAGCATTTTCACTCAGAATAATGGTTTAGAGATTCACCCACGGTGTTGGGTGTCTGAGTACTTTATTCCTTTTTCATTGCTGAGTAGTATTCCATTATATGAATATACCACTGGGAACTATTTTAAGGAGGGTAGACTATATGGTATCAAAGAAATTTCAGAAAAGAGTTTTCAGGATGATGAGAGGTTGGGAGAGGAAGGGAGATTTGAGAGATTTACCACTAAAAGCAAATTTAGGAAAGACGTGAGAACAACCTTCAAATATTTAAAAGAGGGGTTAGCAAATATTTTTTTCATAATGGGCTAGTGAATGTTTTAGGCTTTGCTGGGCCATCTGGTCTTTGTTGTAATTACTTAATTCTGACCTTGCAGCAGACTGAAAGCAGCCACAGACAATACATCAATGAAAAAGTGTGGTTGTGTTCCAATAAAACTTTATTTATAGACACTGAGATTTGAATTTCATATGATTTTCATGGGTCATGAAATATTATTCCTCTTTTAATATTTTTCAGCCTCTGAAAATTTGAAATCCATTCTCAGTTTCATGACCCATCCAAAATCAGGCTGTGTTTGCCAACCCCTGATATAAAGCCCTGTCAAACTGAAGAAGGAATCATTATTATTCTTTTTTAGGGCTAGGGGACAATACAAAGATGAAAAGAGACAGATTTGGCTCAGAAAACAAAACGTCTTTCTAAGTCATGTTGAAATGGACTTTGCGGCCTCACCCTGTCTCTCTCCCTTGCCCCACTGGTCACATAGGGTTAAAGGGACAGTCTCCAGACCTAGGCTGTTTAGTTTAGTTCCCCAGCTCCTCTTGGTCAGGCTGTGAGGCTTCATGTAAGTTACTAAACCCCTTCCCGTTTCCGTTGATTCATATATGAAGTTAGAGGCAAGGCCCACTGTATGGATTCAATACACTTGTATATAAAAGTCATATGAACAGTGCTGATTTATAATCAATACTCAGTATACTTAGTACAGTGTCTGGCACATTGCAAGTAGGGAATAAGTGACATTATTCTCAATATTGTTTTCATCATCACTTTTGCTGTTATAATCCCTGGAGGCCGGAGAGGCATGTGTCAGAATTCTGTTGAAGGAATTACACTTTTCAGTGCAGATTGAGCTACTAGATGCTTAGATGCTTTCTTGTTCTAAGAATCAGGGTTCTCTTCACTGTAGTGCCTCTGTGGCCTCATCCCTGAGACTCAAAGGTGGTTAAAATCTGAGTAGAAAAAAGAACAGTATTTTAACTTTGCATGTTAGCTAGCCTACACAATATGGAAGGAGGGTATTTTTTTTCTACTTGATCTCTCCTGATTTGGATCTTGGACTTAACTCTCAGGATTCCTTATTAATTCTAAGGCCTTATGTAGTTGCTGACTGGTATAAGGCTACTTAATTTTTATTTTTCCATGTGAGAAAGTGTGAGGAGGAGGGGATCTAGAATGCTGCCTAGCTGGACAGCTGGGAGCGTACTGTAGGACTGGGCCTGGATGCCCCTGATGTGTGACTATGCCCCATGGCTGCCCTGATGGCTACTGCCTGGCCAGAGGAGAGGAATGAAGTGGAGGTGATTTGTGGCAGGTGTCAATTCACAACTCCTCATCCCCCAGTTACAACTTTTGTCCTGTATTGTTGCCTTTGTTTACCTGGTCTCTGGTATTTGCGTTCCCAAGCCTGTGTATCTTTACTGGTATCTGATTGCTTCACCTTGCTTTTCTCTCTTTGCTGGCTGAAATGCTGGGCCCTGTGTCTAGGAGTGGCCAGCAAAATATGAAGTCACAAAAGGGCACTAGAAGGGAACTGTGTGACCATTTATGGCAACATATTCATTTTGCAGTTGAGGAAACCACGGCTCAGATAAGATAGAACCTCATGAGACCTTCATGGCTTCCAGGCCAGGGCTCTTTTTATTATACTACATTATTCTTTGTCTGTAAGTGGGATCAGATATGGGGATACGTTGGGGGGGCCAGGAGGGCCAGATAGACATGAGTCCCACATGCATGCCTGAAATGAGAGTTTTGGCATTTGTGTCCACATAAAGATATGCTGTGACTGGAATAATATTCTCTATTATTATTGAATATTTGCAGATGAGATTAATGAATATTAAATATTAAAGCCTAATCCATTTTTAAACCCCATTTGGGGATACCTTCATTATTTCGTATACTGGAATCCCAAATTGTGGCATGGGTCTCAGCCTTTCGTAACTCCAAAAAGCCTTACTGATGAGAAAGGGAAACCATAGTGTTGAAGTGGATTTGGAACGGGCACAGACAATTACGGGAGGAAGGGCTGGTAGGGGCGCAGAGCAATATCAAGACAGACCTGGACTGATGTTAGTTGATGAGTTAAAAAAAAGGTCCACATGGAAAAGAAATAAGAATAATGGAAAGGAAGAAATGCCAGCTCTTGGGAAAGACAGGAGGTAGTGCACCACAGGGATCCCCAGGAAGTTAAGGCGAGGGAGGATACAAAGCTCTGTGATGGAGTGAGGCTTCTAGCCTTTTGACAATAGGAATAGGAGGTACCCCTATGACCTCCCCTACTTCCACTGCACTTAATAAAAACTTTCAATCATCTCCTGGATGTTTTGAAGCATGAAAGGATTTGAATTGACTCTTAACTATTTTCCGCCTTGGCCCAAAGATGGTTTAGAGCACAGGAAGTTCCAAGGTTGCACATAACACTGTCACTAGAGGTATTAATTTTAGGAGTCAAGATTACTGCCTTCCAACTGACTTTCTGAACTCTTTGGATTTAGTAATTATTGCTCTGAGGGCAAATGGATTCTGCTTTTTATAATAAAATGTAAAATGACACACACTGACATGAACTCAATTGATGATTGACCCAAATTCCTTTTAAGACAATATTATACCTATGAAATTGGAAAACCTAGCCCTCTTGCATAAGATACCTATGCTAATGCCTAGGTATTCATTCATTTACAAGCTACCTATGCTAATGACTTACTCATCCATTAAAAAAAGTCCTTTTTAAGGAGAATAAAGAATTCTGCTGCAAAAACAAGTTGAAGGTGTAAATGTGCTTATCACAGCGGAGGCGCCAAGATCACACATGTCCACTAGAGTATTCAGGGCAGGATCACTAAGGGGTCTGCAAAAACAGCCAATTAGATGTCTACTTTTCCTTTCAAAGTTCTGTTTCCTTCAGCCTCTTCAAAACACCCTTAAGTAGACATACATATCATGAGGTCAAAAAAAAGGAAAAGAAAAGCAATCTTAGAACAATGAGAGTTTTCTTTCATTATCTAATAGTTATAAGCATTTTAAATACCCATTATTATCAAAGGAAAAATGAAGCCAAGTGTCTGCTAAGATGTTGCTGCAATGCAGTCAAGACTTCTGACCGGAGGACGCAAAAACAACTGAATGAGACAATGGATTTCCCACCGTGGAAGAAAGATGGCTTCAAAGTTGTCGAAAAAGTGTTTGTTTAGAGCGGGGGAGGATCAAGACATTCTGGTATTTACAGTGGAAAAAACACCACCACCCAGCCGGCCTATCTTTGAGAAAAGGAATGCATGGTTAAATGGGCTCAGCCTGTCCTTAGCAACCTGAACTTAGAGGCCACATTTTTTCCTCTCTAAGAAGCAAGTGGGAACTTGAAAAGTATGTAGCATGTCACGAAAAGGGAGCAGTGAACTTTGCCCAGGTCTGCAGCCAGCGCTGAAATTTGAACCTTCAGAAAGTTCCAGGACTGGCGGATTTTCCCCTCCTCCTTCTCTTGCAATCCCTGTGCATCTCGGGCCCTGACAAAGTACCTGGTCAGGAAGCAAAGGAGCCCCGCTCCTAAGAGAAAAACCTGTTCTCTAAGTATTTCAGGTGTCATTTAAAAGGAAGTACGGAACACAAAAACAAAACGTTCAATCCAACTTGATGATTATAATGTTCAAACAGGAAGTACGTGTAGAAAGATTTTATAATATTTGTCTGTTCATTTCAAAGCTAGCCTTCAAAACGTTTGAGATCCCCCCTGTAGAGATTATCACCAGTTGGCAAGATTTCCCTTATATTTGGGGGAAGGAAAAAAAAAAAATCACGGAAGTCCCCGCATTCAGGCTGTTTGTGGTATGAATCTTTTCACAACATCAGGTTCCTTTGGTAACTTGAGCCGCGTTCGTTCCTGAAATTCTTTCACATAATTGAAGATTAATTTGATTCCCTAGATTGTTGAGGGTTGTTGACAGTGGGGAACTGGGGTGGGTGGCCACAGATTATTCAAATCACAAAGGAGTAGGTGTGCCCGAAGCGACTGTCCATTACTTTTCAGGGGTGTTTGCCTCCCTTGCTACGCAGTCATCACACCCTGAGCTGCAGAATCCTGCAAGGAGGGCCCTGCCGATGCTCAGCCAGCAGGTGAGCCTCAGAGAGACTGAAATATTTTGTTTCAACGAGAGTTCTGTGTCTAAATGGCTCCTCCAGAATCCATTAACGCCCAAACAAGCCGACTCAAGGGCTTGGGCTTTCTTAAGTGTCTAATGTAAACAATATGAAAGTCAATAGCGGGGGACATTCCAAGATAGTACTAACACGATTGATTTATTGATGGTTGCACAATGGGAGGTTATCTTTTGTTAATTGACTCAGTAAATAAACTCACAGGCGGCAGAGGACAGGGGAAAGTAGATGGTGGGGGGAAAAGGTGAGGCACCTGGACTATCATTTTTTCAACTCCCAGGCTATCTTGGTAAATTCCAAGGACCTCTTCCGCTGCCAACCTCAAACACAGTTTAGCAATGGTAATTCTGCCCAGAACTTAGCGTCTGCCCGCCACGAGGGGAAGACTTAAAGCCAACGTACTTCTGTCAAAGGAAAACTATACATTGTCTTTGAACTTTCGCTTCAGAAGATTCAAAACCTAGTAAAACCTAGTAATCCTAGGTGTTAAAAGAGAGAGAGGGACGGGGGAGAGAAAATCCACCAACTCGACTTATTTACAAATCTTGAACCAGTGGGGAAGACGCATGTGTAATGCATGCAGCACTGCTGACCTCTGAGCAGCCAGTGATTGAATCATGGAGAAAATACACTGTTTGCAGTTGACAGTCATTGTGCCACACTTCTCCAGGACGGCTGCTGTAATTTGGTGGCTCCTCCTGAGAGAAAAGAGGGAGAGGAAAACAACAGCAAATCCTGTATAAATTCAGGGCAGTTTCCAGTATTGCATAAAATGAAGTGGGATCTCCTGGAAGGACCTGTCACATTTTGGACTTCTCTAGGTGGATTCTTTTTGGGACTTTCAAACTTTCATCAGAGACAGTTTAAAAATTAAAATTCTGTTCATACCTTTGCATCTTCTAGAGCATTTAAGAATATCAGCTTTGTTGCCTCTCCAGCTCTTTTCTCTTACTTTTTCTTTCTTTTCTTTTCCTTTATATGGGCATTCTTTAACTCCTGACATTCTTCTTTCTTTTTCCGCTGCCAGCTCTCTTCAGTCTTTCCAGCACCTGGCTGTACTCTCTGCAGGGGAGTCCGGAGCCTGATTCAGGTGTGTTTCCACACCTGCACCAACTTGGCTCCCGTCTCCACCTGAGAACCTGCTGGAGCAGCCCCATCAAACACTGTTTCTGTACACAACCCCACTGCACCCCATTCTCCCATGATTTTGGCCCCCAAGCTTGGAGTGTATTTTAGTTCTCCACTTTCCTCATTTTTCCCCTCCAGGAAGTTTTCCGGTCTTATAGATACTGATTCTTTTATTTATCTATCTGCTTTTTAAATGCATAGTTCATATATCATGAGTGTTGCCTGTTAACCAGAATAAACTGGCCCAGGGACTGGCACATAGTAAGTGTTCAATTAATGCCTAGTGAGTGAACGAGCAAATGAATGCTTATCTTTGCCTACTACTGCATTTTTCTTGATTCAGGGCTCAGAAACTATCAGTAAATTAAATCCCAAATTAAGTGTAAGCTATTGTTTTCAAGACATCCGTGATCTATTTCTTTTTCTGATTTCCTTTTCCACACATCCAGTGCTCAAATCAAAATATTACTCAGTTTCCCTAAACTCTTCCCATCTCTCTGCCTCCATATCTTAGCTTATCTTCAATTTCCTCATCCAGAATGCTCAACCATCTTTTCAAGTTCAATTTTTGCCAGGTTCTTAAGGCCCAACTCAAACACTACTCCCTCCATGGGGCTATTTTTAGTTCTTTATGCTTCCGTCTTGGACAAGCTGAGAGTACTCTCTCCCTCTTGGGGCATTTATTGTATTCAGCTTGTATCATAGAGGGTTCTATACTTGATTTATTTTTTCCTAGCAGAAAAGTAAATCTTGGGGGACAGCAGCTAAATCTTACTTCTTTTTCTGTGTCTGGATTCTCAACACTTCATAAGTAGTAAGTGCGCAGAACACTGCCATTGCAGTGCATTGATTTTTATTCTTTCTCACTGTTGCCAGATAGTTTCTTTCTCTTTTGATGGCACATTGTTGTTCAGCATTGTGTGTGCATGGTTCCCTCATTTGTTAGCCCAATTAGCTCCTTTAGTCTTGGGATACACGTTTGTCAAACATTATTTTAAAAACGTCTTCAGGATGCACGGACGGATGGGAGAAAAAGCCCCATTACCATGGACCCACATAGCTCGTTTCGGGATTACCTGACTTTATGCTCTTTCCCTGCCTCTTCTCCGGTCTGGGAATTGGTTACACTGAAGTGCCATGGAGCTGCCTGCAATTTGAGATGCAAACTCCGACACTATGGGCCACTTTTTAGAAGCCTGTGGTCATTCGGGAAACAAAGGCACTCCTGTTTCCTCTTCTCAATAACAATTAATACATCAGATTAATAGAATCTTTAAATTCTTGAACCGATGCTTGCAGAACAGTTTGTGTTTGCCCTTAACACAAAGGAATACTTTCCAAGCCATAAAGGTCACCTGAGAAATAAGAGAGAGACAGCTTATGAATCTGGAATGCTGGTAGATTTTTGGGGAATGGCATGTATTTGCAGTGTGTTCTGGCTTCGAAGCTCCTGGCACGGGAGCCCTCTGTGATTTACTCTGGAGAGGCATTTCTTGGGTGAGGAATCCCCTGTGTTGAGGGGCCTGCCTTCAGGTGGTGGGTGCGGGGAGGGGTAGCTTCTCTGTTCCCATCTAGGGTGTAATGAGTGTAATGTTGTCGCTAATGGGATTTAGCCACAATATACCTATCCCTAACCTTGCCACCAAAAGGTAGACTACATGCCACTTTTTCAATACTGTCTGCCTGGTGACTGTGTACAAGTCTGTTCTCCCAATTTTCTAAAGGGTAATCCTAGAATTATCTTGGCTCAGAAATACATGAAGAACTCGTGTACAGGACTCAAATTTCCCTACAGGGGTTGTAAGTGAAACAAGGATTAAGTACCAGTACACAAAACCTCTCAAGCAGGGGACAATGTGTCAATTGCTAAACATCTTACCGTGGAAAGCCCTCAGTCTTTCTCTTTTATAAAGCTTGAGATCAAGTTTGAGAAGAGAGTAAAAAGCAAGGCAATTTAGCTCCTTGAAAGGCTTGCTAGTTAGGAAGGATAGAGTTATATTTAGCTCTGTGACGGTCTCTCCAGGAAGCTAAAACAACCAGGCAATTAAATAGTAAATGTTGTGTGTGTGTGTAGGGGTGTGTGCAGGAGAAGGGCAGGTTTGGGGACATGATAAGGTAAGTCTTACAAAACAGACTTGTTTAGGGGAAAAAAATGTATAACACTTGCATAGTATCATGCAGCTAAAACAGCCTGTGCCTGTCCACCTGTTACACATTGCAAACATTTATTCTGCTGTGGCGGAGGCAGGCCCTGAATGACTCTAAATTAGCTAATCTCTTAGGCCCCAGGTCCCCCACCACCACCCCTGCCCCACTCTCCACCCCACCCTCCAGCATATAGTAATAATATTATAAGCTATCTGCCATTTGTTGAATGCCTTTTATATACCAAACACAATGCTTTACTTCTCTTATGTCATTTAGTTTTGACAACTGTGCTCTGAGAAGCAGATAAAGGGAAGGTTTTGCCCCAGATAGGATAGCTACTAAGTGGTTGCGATAGATTTGAATCTAGTTCTTCTGACTCTGCTTTTAGGTGCTTCTCTATCCTGCCTCCTACTCTATTCCCTGCTGTACTGGCATTTTATGGTTTTAAATTTATATACGAGAGCACTTTGACCTTCTCAGATAAAGCCATAAAATACACACACACATACACACACACTATGTATATATACATATACATATACATATATAAAATCTACCTCCAAATCTACATTTTAAGTGGAATGGTATCCTTAAAAAAGGAATAATGAGGGATTCTCATTTCCATTTTAATTTACATTCAGATTGCCTGGAACTAACTTGTACTCTTTTTTTTTTTTTCTTTAAAATCCCTTTCCATTTTATTTGTGGTGATCCCTGGAGATTGTGTTATGCTCATGTTCCTAGATATGGGATCAATGTGGTGGGACAGAAATTAATGAGACAGAAACATGTCAGAAAAGAAAACAACAGCAGGGTAGGACTGAACGGCACGTAAATGAGGATGTTGTCCTCAGATTTCGGCATCTTTGAATTTTAACCCTGGGTGAATCAGGTTGATGACAGTTCATAATTCCAAGTGGAAACTTGATTTACAGGAGGGCAAATAATTTGACTTAATAGAAACAGATGATTCTTCTAAGAGTTGCATTTAAAATCCCAGAGCATTCTAGTGCAAGATGTATACCTACTCTTGCTGAGATAGGTGAGGATCAAGGATTGCATCCTTTGTAAGAGCAGTTAATGTTCTTCCATCAACAAACAGCACAGGAATAAGAAATATATTTTCTTGAATGATATGGTTGTTCACTTAATGCCTTATATGAAGAAGGGACTCAATAATTATTTAGAAAATCAAGTTTAGAAATAAACATTCAGCCTCAGAGGGCCTGTCAATCACAGTTTTTCTCAAAGTAGGCAATGGAATGCTTTCAATCTCATGGAACCTCTCAGGGCTTAGGCAAGATCATCTCTCAGGCCCTGTTGAGCTAGTCTAATATTCTATGAATCTGTAATAGCCAAACTACCTTTCATTTCTGGACCCATTCCTTGAGGGATTGGGATGAAATGGTCAAGGAAGCAGAAATCAGCTGTTGAGCCCAGATGTAGTTGGAGATATAAAACAGAATCTTCTCTACTCCCAGATCAAGGAGAAAGAGCTCTTAGATCTGCTTAAGTTTGAAGCAGATGAAGAGGAGAAAGAATACTGAGCCCCAAAATAGTGGTGGATATGAAACGCTATTACAAAGACCTGCAAAACAGCTCTCAGGGGGCAAGTCCTGAAGCCGGTTACCTGGGATTATTTAATTACAGGCAATTCATGATTACCTGTGAAGGAGAGAGATGGAGCAGGATACTCAACAGTAGCTGTGGCAAAATCACACCAATTGGCTTGGGGATATTTCATATGATTCTCCCCCCAAGAAATTTGCCTTCCTAATTATGTTTTGCTTAGCCCAATATTAAAAATTAGTTGGTTTCCCCAGAGTAGCTCTGAAGTTAAACTGCCGAGGGAGTTAGCTAAGGAGGATGTTCATTGGAACATGAAACATTTTCTGACACTAATGCACGGAAAAAAAAAAAATCTTTAAGTTATTTTAACCTTAAAGAAAAGCATAATTTTGAGCACTGTACCCAGCCTTCACATAGTGCCTGAAATGCTATATGCGTTTATAACAATTACCTAAATGAGATTATTTTTACTTAGGCAGGTGCAATTCTACCTTGAGAATGTTATGTTCTCACCCCCATCCTTCTCAGACGCTATAACAAATAATGAACAAAATCTCTCAGACTCAAGCACAGTGCCCGGCAGATAATATGATCAGAAATGTTGATTGGATAATAAATACTCCTGCTTAGGAAGGGCCTCATACTATAGCACTGAAGCAATACTAAGGCTAAATTTCAAATGTTAGAACTAGGTGTGGCTTGGAATCTTGGATCTTTAAGCTACATAGCTGTTGTCATAGAGGCCCTCCACTGAGCTTTCTCTTTCCCTTCATCCGTCCCTCTTCTCTCCTTCCTTCCTATCTCTAAATTTAATTACTTCATATTGTCATATTACTTGGGTATATGGAAACTTGAAATTAGGCAGTCTCCTTAAGTTTATGGTTTTGAAACAACTGCAAGTCCAAAACAAAGTTACAGATTGAATTAAAACAAAACGACAAACACAGCATTCAAACTCACAACGTTGATCTTAATATGATAGACGTTGGTTGCCGATGTTAAACCACCACTCAAGGCATTAATATTGCAGCAACTGGAACACCAAAGATATTCTGATTTTAGCATGCCTGTACAGTTGGTCCTTGAACAACGTGGGGGGTAGGGACACAGACCCCTTCGCAGTCAAAAATCTGTGTTTAACTTTGGAGTCTCCCAAAATGTAACTACTAATTACCTACTCTTGACAGAAGCCTTACTGATAACATAACAGTCAATAAACCTAAACAATGATCATATATTTATATGAAAGTGTATATATTTCATATATATATATATATGAAAGTGTTTTGTAATTGGCAAAGAAACACCAGGTTATTGTAATCCCATTTCTTTCCAGTGTCGAGGCTGATTATAATGGCTTAATAATTTTATATATCACAAAATGATCACCACAGTAAGTCTAGTTAAAATCCATCACCACAGGTACAATTTTCTTTTTGTTGTGATGATGATAAATCCTTTTATTTTTTTTAAGTTTCCTTTGTGTGTGTGTGTGTGTTTCTTTTCTATTTCTGGTGAAAAATGATTCCATTGGAAATTTTATATCAGAAAATTATTTTTAGAGAAGGGAAGTTTCTCAGATTTAAAAGAGAACTTTTATTTTTTTAAACTCCAAGTTGTCTGAGTTACTAAATAAACCTCTTTAACTAATCAATTAGGGCTTTCATACAATACACTCAACTGATGCTTGGGGAGGCTATACATTACCAGTCATATGAAGTCTTATCAGTTATGATACAGAAAAAAGAATTAGCCACTCTTTTATTGTAAGAGGATACCTGCGGGCTCCCGTATTTTTATTGAAATATTTGGGGAGATCTGAAAACTTGTGAAGTAAACAGGTTGTTTTGTTCAGCAAATGTCTCTGAAACAGTCAACAGGGTTCATCTGATGACATTCGCTTTGCTGCTAAATTCTGTGATGTCAAGAGCACGCTGGAGATTGAAGAGGTATTCGAGCTTCCTTGGACAGCCAAAGCATTACAGTAAATTGACTTGAGTTGGCAGTCGGCACCTCAAGTTGGCATCTTTTCACCACCTAATCATACACAAACCAGGTT
Organism: Manis pentadactyla; assembly: GCF_030020395.1. NCBI lineage: Eukaryota > Metazoa > Chordata > Mammalia > Pholidota > Manidae > Manis > Manis pentadactyla. The sequence continues at coordinate 20,035,785 of NC_080036.1, forward strand.
TACGGTGTTAGCTAGGCCACTTCCACAGAGGCTCTTAGAAGACACGAAGCAGACAAGGTGGGAAGTTTAAGATGCCGTGAAGGCGCAGGTGGACTTCCAGGAGAATATGCGGAAGCCCAATTTGCCAACAAGAGCTGTCGAAAGATGAAAACATTAAGGAAGACACTCCTGTTTGTTTTTTTCAGAATGTCTCAAAACTGAATTTAGTTTGTGTTTGACCCTCTTCCCACCCACTCCCATGTTTTCCCAGATATGCTTTTCTCTTAAAACCCTCTTAATCCCTCATGTTATCAACTCTTCTGTGAAGGGAATCAGGTTTGCTCAGGAACTTCACTGAATAAAGATGAGTTTATATTTTAAAAAGGAAACAGCTGGATGGCAAAAGCCAGGGAGGGAGGCAGTTCTTGTTTCATTAGCGAGGGGAAGTTCGAGGGCCCAGAGAGAACAACTGGGCGGGCAGCCATGGCGGGGAGAAGAAAAGGAAACACACCATCATAAAGAACTAATCATGAAAAATGGAAAGTGAGACAGCGCCAAGAACAACAAGCAATAAATAGATTTGGAAGGGGGAGAAGATGAAGAGGAATGTGAAGCCATGCTCAGTGAAGGGCCCGGGAGAGCATGTGCATTTCATTTGGGAAAAAAAATTAATAATTCTAAAAATCATTTAAAAAATCCTATGGAACATGTTTTTAGATACCGTTTCAGACCCAGGTTTTACTTCTTCTGTATCATTTCAGCTCTGTTGGAGGGCATGGGGGAAAAAAATAGAACTAGAGGAGAAACATAATGTCCAGTGGGTCAGTGTAATTGGTTTTGTTTTTTGTTTTTTTTGTTTTTAATTCTTAATTTCTGCCTGGTGGTGGGGAAAGGAAGCAATTAGTTTGGCTACGGAAGGTCAAAGATGACACCCAAACTGATAAATCAAGGATTTCTAAGAGTAACTCATACAAATTCTAGGCTTAATTGGAAATATCATCTATATCTTTACCTGTGCAGTAATTACTTAATGCCTATTAGTGAGCAATGAAAGAGTCTGGTGTAGGACTCACAAGTACATCTCTAAACATTTTCAGATGAAATTAGCATGGATTTAAGTGTTGGGGTGGGGGTGGGGGGCTAAGAGGAAAACCAGATCCTAGTCTGTCCTTTATCTTGAAATCTGTTCAACATGATAAAATATACAAACATGGCCAACAGTTCAGGCTGTTCTAGAGAGAAGGCTTTTTTTTTTTTTTGACTATTTGAAGTTTTACATCAGTTACAGACAACACTTTGCCAATGAAATGGTGCTGGTCTTTCCTTCGGGGGGCTGTTTATTAGTGTTTTTTTTCTTTTTAAATTAGTTTTTAATAGCAGCATTTGTTTAAGAAGGAGAAAATGCTTGGTGGTGAGTTCTGGAATGTACATTAATCTTGTTAATGACACCACAGTTCATGGTTGGCAAAACAGGACTTCTGAATCAACCTGTGTTTTTCATTTAATTTTAATTTTTTGGTGTAGCTGTCCTTGGGACATAAAGGCCAAGGAGCTAGAGATACATGAAAAGTGCATGAAGACAAGATACAGGATTCCCTATGATTTTATGTTGTTTTTAATTAGGAAGCACATTGGCAGCAAATGCTAACATGTGTTAGGATGTTTATCTGTAGCCAAATAAATGTTTTCTATTACAACTCTGAATTCCATGCCTAGTCGGAACCCTTGCTGTTCTGCTCATGACTTAGAAAATTCCTTTAGAAGTCACCTCAAGGGCCAGCTTTCTGTTGGCTTACAGAGGCACAACTAACTTTTCCGCACATGTTTTCCTGAAGGGTCATGTTCAGCACAGGGTGAAGCCAGAGATCGGAGGGTGGTAACCTCTGTTCTTGGAACTGCTTCCGTGGCCCTGAATAAGCAGGCTTAGCTTGCCTCTAGAGTTTGGGTGTCAAGGAGATAAAGCAGCATCCTTTCAGTGATGTTTATTTTGCTCTTGGTGGAGGAGGAGAAAAGAGAAGATGGAAACTTTAAGGGAAAAAGGTGCTGATTAAGGTAGCTACATTAGAGAAACAGTTGCTTGTGTACACAAGGAACATGCACCAGTAATGTTCATTGAAAGCATTGTTTGCAACAGTAAAAACTTGGAAACAATCTAAATGGCCATCACAAGGGAATGGATAAATATCCTGTGGTGTGGAGTACTATAGAGCAGTTAAAAGGGATGAGTTAAGAGTATTTGTAACAATGAGGCTAGCTCTCAACAACATTTTAGGGAAAAATAATCATGTTTCAAAATACTCAGGGCATTGGGATGCTTTTGCAACAACAACAACAAAGAAACAATAAAAACAGTGGAATACATTTTCCCTGGGTTCATATAAATGTATACAAGACTGTACCATAAATTCTGGAAGGATTTGTATCTGGAGTAGTTCTTTATCAGAGCTGTTAGGATGGAACCAACATTGCTAATAGGGTCAATGAGAGTATTTTCTCTTTAACAGTATATGTTTTTAAAAAGAAAGTATTCATATTCTACTTCTAAAGCTTAAAATTAATTGATAAGGGAAAGAGTGGATGGTTAATTTCTTAACATTCAATATCAAAAGCATTTTCTCTTCTCTTGAATCTTACATTTCAAGCTGGCTGTACCACCACTACCATGCTTTTGGAGGTAATTGGTGCACAGATTATTTAGTTTGGGTCTTAGAAATCTGAAAAAAAAAAAAAAAAGGTTTCCTATAAGTGGTTTTTCACTGTCGGGCCTGAGAAATTTTCACGCACTTATATTCGTAGTTGAAATAACAAAGAAGCTTCACGGCACCTGTTTCTTGGTTGGAAACATCCCTGATTTTTTAATGTGAATAAATCAATGAAATCCAGGTACTAAGGCAGTCAGGAAGTATCCACTCACTATGCCATGAACACATTGCCTTCAGATCTTCCTTAGATCCATGTCAGTCGCTCTAGTCCCTCTTTCTGGAACATTCTTCTCCTATGTTTTGCATGGGCTATTTCTTCATTTCACTTAAGTTTCTGCTTATTTGTCCTCACTCCCCACAAAGCTTTCTCTGATCTCAGTATTATTCTTTCTCCTCTCTTTGCAGTTATTTACTTATCTTTGCTCATTCACTCTTTTAAATGTCTAGAATATATGTTTCAAGAGAGAAGGAAATTTATTTTGTTTTCACTGCCAAGCCTTAGTGCCTAGGACAGTGTCAGGAACATAGAAGATGCTCAATAAATATTTGTTCACTGTTTTAACAGGCCTATGGGGTGGGGAGTTTCTACTTGGCATACATCTGTGTGTAACATTTTCAGACCCTTGGAAATTGTTAAATCATTTTCCTGCATTTTAATTTAAAACTCTTTCTATTAGTAAGAGTCAGCCATACATCTAAACTGCTCTTTCCTTCTCTTAAACAATCCCACACAGGATATGGGTTAAACAATTTTAAAAAGTGATAATGTACAAAATAGCACTCATTTAGTGAAAGGGGATTTTTTTCCATATTCTTAAATGAGTGTCTTTTAACCAACAGATCAGATCTTTCGTAAACCATGAAATGAAATGACTATCAGAACTAATTTTGAAAAGAAAAACTGTCATCTCCAAAGCAGTAATATCTCATAAAACTGTGTAAACTAATTACTAGGTTAAGTAAAATCATTGGAATATATCAGGACCTTTAAATGTCTCCAGGGCAGATATAATAATACAGTGATTCTCAAATTGTCACCCTGGGAAGATAGTGTAATAGGCAGGATGACATCACTTGGTTTGGTCCTGAGACTTATAAAGAGACTCTTGGTGGTAGATCACATGTACAGAACTGATGCCTGTTCACGTAGCATGATACCAGCTGTCCTTGTGAGGTCCCTGGGTCATGGGCTCAGTAGAACTTAAATGCAGATGACACACCCATTTATTCTGCTCAGATACTGAAGGATATATGCCCTTAAGTCTACTTGAATGTTTCTTTTCACTCCTTCTCATCAAGGGAAGTAGAAAACATTCTGTATAGAATGCTTTTTATTTTAGATTATTAGAAACCCTTATGTATATTATTATCATATTAATATATTACATATTGTAATATATAGATATATATCATAATATAATATTATATTGTAAAATACAATAATGTAATATATGGCACAATTAAAACAAGAGCAAAACTCACTGGAAGCCTCAAAAGAACAAATTTAAAATGGAAAATCTCATGTTCCTCTGAATTAGTAAAAACCTCAATATTTTAAGAAGGCATATTGATAATCCAGAATTAATCACTACAATTGGATAAATGTATTGGAATATTGAATGTTTATTTTATTAGGTAATTTAATATAGATTTGTATTTGTATATATTTATCACAGAAACACATATATAAACATATATGCACACATATGTATGTTTAAATTGGTGAGATTGTTGGTCAAATGCCAAACTAATCTTATACTCAACACAGAAGATCATTGCTCTAGATTATTATAATTGACTGTTTACAGATACGTCCTTCTTCTACTCCTTGAAGATAAAAACTTCCACTTTCTTCACTTTATTCTCTAGTGTCCAGTTTGTGGAATGAATGAATAACCCCTAAGAGAAACCTATCTGTGACTCCTTTCACATAATCTTTTCTAGAAGGATAAATCCAAGAGAGAAATTTGTTCAAAATATTGTCGATTCTCAGAAATCGAGTTTCACTAGACACAAAGTTGATTTCCTCCTTCTCTTGTCAAGGTGATTTCCTGTCTTAAGGCGGTGATTCATGAAAGAAAGAACAGTGGGAATTAGATCTCTTAAAAGTGGTGAAGATCATGCCGCGAGCTCAGAGGATAGCAAATGAGGAGTAAGACTGGGAAGACCCATTAACATGTACCCAAATGGCTTGCGCATTAGAAGCTGTTTACCGTCTTCCACTCCAATTAAAGAGGAGGGAAATCTTCTTGCTGGTTCTGTTCCCCCCTCTGTGTCTGAACCTGCCATTGCCTGGCTGGCCTGTGTATCCCTTTGGAACTGATAATGAGGTTCAAAAGAGAGGTATAGCCCTCACTAAGCGTGTCACCCCTATTTAGCACCTTTTCCAGGATGGCAGCCGCTATTGTTTTATTATGTCCCTGATCAGCTGTCACTATTCATAAAGTAATCACTGCCATTAACACGTCATGCCTCAAGCCATCTGCTGCTGCATGGCACACACTGAGCTGCTGGGGTGCAAGCTAAGCAGGTGTCACCTAAGAATGACAGCACCACAGTGAAGGTGGGAGGCCATCATGGTGAAAAGAAGATATGCCATGTCAAATACTTCTGTTTTTTGACGTAACATGGTGCAAAGAGCAATGGTATTTCTTGCTCAACTTGCATAAGGTTAAAAGAAAAAAATTCTTATTTGAGATACTTAACTGTCAATATTGGTAAGTTTTGGAGGCAAAATATCATGGAAATTCTCAACAACAAGAGCAGCAAGATTGTGAATGGACTATTGCATTGAATTTGCCATCAAGTCTAAAACCTCGAACAAACCTTCTGATCTACCAAGTCTTCATCTGACAAGCATTTCTTGAGCTTGCTCTATGACATTGGCATATAGCTGGCCCAGGCAAGATGTAAAATCCCTGCTTAAAAAAAATATCACTAAGAAATACATGCAGTGGGCATCTCTGACCTCTACTGAATTCCTGAGTCTTGGTCTGTCCTTAATGCTTACCTTGATTTTGGACAATTTTCATTTGTTAATTCCTTTCTGTACTGGTTGGATTTCATGTGTATGTGTTATGTGTTAGAAAATAATTTTGCTTTGGAAAAATATATAATCATTTAATAAAGTCTATTAAGGACAGTTTCTCTATAGAGTAATTGTTATCTCCTTCACCACCTTCATTACAAAGGGGATTTATATTCATACAGGTGAGAGAGGATATCAAAATTTAATCGAGGATTTAAGTGTTGCTACAAAGTGAAATCAGTGACCATACTTGGGCCACATGTTCTTTCTGCCCCCTCCCTTCCTGCATATGCAGTGCAATTGCCTCCCAAGTTAATTACATAGGCAAATTCACTATTTGCTCTTGACACAAAAATTAACTAGGGTAGCTAATTTTGCCTTCCATCCCATTCCATGCATTTTGTTTTTTCCTGGGGGTGAGAAGCATTGGAAAAATGTTTGGATCTGATGGCCCCTCAGTGACTCTCAGCAAACCGCTATTCCCTGCTTATGGAGTGAGCATCTTGCTGTAGAGGTTGTGTAGGAAGTAAGACTGTTCACCACCATGCATACATCTCTATGCTACTGGTGGTTTAAAAGATTACCAAGGGTAAATTTGGTTTTACCTTTTAGAATCTAATCTCTATGGGGCTGCTAACTTGATTACAAACCAAATTAAGGAGGGCTACGCAAGGCTGAAGTCTGCAGAAAGCAAAGATGTCCATCTTCCATATTAGGATTTCTCCACTAGATTTGCAACTAACCTTCTTCTGAGAAACATAAAAATCTCAAGCTCTCTTCCGTACCCTGAAGATTTGGACAACCATTTGTTATAATCAAAAAGATACAACCAAGCTCTAGTTTTGTAATTTGTATTACGAAAAATTTCTATTTTCTTTTCAAAATCTGTAATTATGATATATAGTACATATGCTTTTACTAATCGGTCCTGCTTTCTCCTCTGAGATTATGATATGCCCTGCTCCACCTCCCCCCTCATTCCCTGATCCTATGCCAAGAATCACGGGTATAAATCTCAAATGGGAGACACTATAAATTCCATTATAAAGCAGTCATTCTGTTAATTGAAAGCAAGCAGTGGGGCCATTTTAACTCTCAGGATGGATCAGGATTCTGAGATACATGCCTTTCAAAATATTAGTAGTATACCATATTGAACAAGCATATTTCTTCTCATGATTGATGACTTCTGTAAGGACAAAAAGTAGAAACCTCTGATTACTGGTTATATTATTATTTGCCCGGGACAGGCATCCTGATGGGGTTGAACTTGACGGTTTCACACTGAGCTAAATCATTTAATGAGAAGTAAATAAAAAATTAATTGTTCTATATTTAGGTTGCCTAATGTAGTTCAAATCCCTTTATTAGACTGGTTCTTCAAGATATCACCTGTCTCTGTACTGGTCTCAGAAGGAAAACAAAGAATGATTCTCAGGTCCTGCCCCTAGGGCACTTACAGTCCACGTACAGTTTTAGAATTTCAATACAGACAATAGCTAATGGCTGGAAGACACTGTGTTGAATATTTTGCCACTTCCGTTAAAATAATGTTTTGTTGAAAACTTGGTAGGGCACTACAGATTCAGAATCAAATCAAAGAACATTTGATCGCATCTTCCTGCCGAAGGGAAGAGGAACCTTGGGATTTCGAGATATCCAACAAGCTGAGCTGGGCTGACCACGGGTTTAACAGTTAACGAAAATTACAGTAGATGCCTGAGAAAATACTCTCCTGAGGCACGTGTCTATATTAATGTTTTCTCTGTTAAGATTGTTCTCTTGCAGTGTGCACCATTTATGTGTAATTACGGGGGCTGATTGAGTCAAAACACATCAGTGGTTTGTGAACAACTGAGGTTAAAGATTCTCCTTGATGAATGTAAATATTTAAAATTTTTAATTTGAATATTTAATATTCAAACAGACGATATGTGTGTGTGTATATATATATATATACATACAAATATGAATATACATATATATAATGTTCTTGCTGAAGTCTTCAGAAGCAAAAGTGAGAAGCTCCTGGTCATTTGGCTGTTTAGTAACTGTTAGGCAGAAGTCCTTGTCCTTAAGCACAAACCTTGCTACTCCAGTTTTCCTGTTTTCTTCCCCACCCTACCCCCAGCCCCCCACCATCGTTGGCAAAGTTTACTTTTTTCTCCACTCATAGACCCTTGCGCTCTCTGCGACTCCTTGATCCCCAGGCAATGCTGCAAACATTTATTTGAACTCTGAGGCCCCATCTCCAACTTATGACACGGAGACAACCAGAAGACCTACCCCAGAGGGGTTATGCAGTGATAAAATAATACTTATAATGCCATAAAATAATACTTAAACAAATGTTTGCAAATATAATTTATAAAATTATGATAGTTATTATAAAACAATACTTTTAAGTGTTAAAAAAGTACATCCAAGAGCTCAATAAATGTAAGCAGTTTTTATTGTAGATTAAGATAAAAAGTTAATCAAATAAAGCTGTTAAATTTGCATGTATGAAATACTATAGGAACAAGACAGAAGGCTTGGCTAGTTGAATTAAGAGATAAGGGGAGTATTTAAAAGTAGATGGTATTTGAATGGGCTGTTGCCAGAGAAAGCAAGAACTTGCTAGAGGAAAGTAGCCTGAGTAAAGTTTTGGACTATGGAAGAGAACCAGCTGCCTTTGTCCCGCATCCCACACACTGTACTGTTTTTCTCTGTTTGCCTTACATCTTGTTTTATGGATTCTTTGAACTCTTTGCCCATTTCTATGTTTACCTGAGTATAAGATTTGTCACTTCGATTCTTTTTATGGAGACTCACACATTAAAAAAGGTTCTTATAAACACGATTATCCATTAATTAGTATGGCTTGAATACTTCATATCTTAGGTGATATAATGATTTTAAAGTCTTGCTCATCCAAAATCCACTTCTTTAGCCTCCCTTGTGACTCATTCTTTTTATTTACTAGTCAGTTCCCTATTACTTGACTGAGGGGCATGAGAAATCAGAAGAACGCAGGAGGAAGCCATACAAAAACATAGAGAACTACTTGCTATTCATATAATGGATAGAAAAATTGATATGCAAGAATTCTATCACCTTATTGGAAGATAAAGTCCAAATGCACCTGCTTTGCTATCAGAGACTCAATGGGTTTTTGCTGATCTTGTCATCCATGTCTTTATTCAGGAGGGACACCTGAATTTTCCTTTGGGACCCACCTCTGCTTGGTTCTAGTCCGTGATGTTCAGGTGGGGCCTTGCCAAGCCCACTGCCTGTCCCCTTTCCAACCCCGGCACGGGTAGCAGCCCCAGCTTAGCCACTCGGGCTGTCTCTGCTGGGAAGCCTTATGGTGAGTGGAGAGGCACACAAATGGGAATATGCTTGGAAGAGAGTCTGCAGTCGCTGTTGATTAATGCCTGCGACCTCGGGCCCTGAAGCCATCCAGTGTCTGGTTTTGTCTTTTTATGTCCAAAGTGACCAGTTTTGGGGTCTAAAACCCTCTCTATCCTTCCAAGAGGTTTCCTCTTTTCTTTTGCTTCATTTAGCTAGAGTCTAACTGACAGACTAAGTGATAGAGTAAATATTCAAATACAGGGAAATATCCAAGATGACTGAGCTCAGATTCCTAGAGAGCATTTTCTCACGGAGCACACATTTTTAGTGCACATGCTGGGTAAGGCACTGTTCTCGGCATTAGACTCAGTGACAAACAACAGGAAGTATGGAGAAAAATAGATGTTCTAACAGATACTGGTTCCTGGACTTTCAGAAACTGAATTAATGGGCTAATGACATTCATTCGACCTTTAAGATAATTTTATATGCCATCTTCTGTGAGAGCTTCCAATGGTTTTTAAATAAAGAGAATAAGAACAATCTAGGTATATCTTTTAGAAAAAAGTGCTTCCTGTGGAAAGCAAGTGAAGTGTTGATTTAAATTTCACAATGATCAAAGTGTTAAAGTAATTCGTTCTGAACAGAGCCATCTATAAAACATATCCATATAAACAACAAAACCTGTAAATGGGTAATGGACAAAAAATAATAAAACTATTGAAATAATGTACTTTCTTGATATCAAGTCTATCCATTAATTTTTTACAGTTTTCTACCATATAACATTACCCTTCATAAAAAATGATATTTTGAAATGAGATGGGGTTGGCAAAAGAAACAATGGGCAGTTAAGAGAAGGGTTGCAAAGCTGTGCACTGCTGGATGAGGGAGGAGGGAAAATAGAATTCATCTAGGGCCTTCTCTGAGCCAGAGGCCATGGACCATAGCCTTTAAAGGTGTGAGCAGTGCTCAGAGCCAAGGCTTTTTATATCTTTGACTATTTGTTTCTTTTCTCTGAAGCAATCAAGCACCAGTTATTTGAAATAATGAAACTCACTTTGATGTAGTCCTTTATAAGCCGAGTTGTGAATCTGTCACATACAAAATCTTATAAAAATTCATTATGGATTCTTGGATGGTTGTAACATCTCTAAATCTGTAAGCCTATAAACTGAGTAGGACGATGTCTATGTTTGAGGCAAGTTTGGTGCAGTGGGAAGGATGTGGCCTTACCTTTAGATGGAACCGAGTTGTAATCCTGACTTAGCTATACACTTGTAGCAGTGTGACCTTTGGGGAGTTATTTGATCTCCACATCACTGGATTTCTTCACCTGGGAAGCTAGATTAAAATTCCTAGTCAGCAGTAGGTAGGTAGACTATGACAGTTCCCTTGTACCACCTTCATGATTCTCATAATCTTTCCAGTTGGGAGAGGACAGCTTAGTAGCATAGCAATAATATTAAAAAAGCCTCACTTATAATGTTTAATATCCTTTGGTGTTGTATATCAATGAAGTAAAAAGTTATATGCTTGTGATTCCTAAGATTAAAAAAAATAAAGGAAAATTTGCATTCTTTTTACTTATATTAGAATGAGAAACCACACTGTAGTGCAAATTTTGGAAAGGGAATTTTCTGGGGTATGAATGCTTTGTTTCTCCATTTGTTCAACAAAGACTGAGCTCTTATCTGTTTGTCCCCATATTGGCATTTAAAACACAAGGGTAAATAGCACATGGTTCCCAACTTCAAAGAGCTAGAGTCCAGAGTGAAGATCACACGCAGAGAACTACATGCAGTAAATGTAGGGGTGCCTTATAGGAGCACTGAGTGGGGGAACCCACTAGATGGGGGGTGTGGAAGTGACAGGGGAGGTTTCTCAGAGGAGGTGGTAGTGGTATGGATATGAAACTTTAGATCATGAGTTGGAGTTATCTGGCGGGGAGAGATGGGGAAGGCTGGCGTCAGAGCATGTGAGAGTCAAAAGATGTCTATTACCAGATTGAGGATTCCTTAGGAAGTGGCCCATGATGGTGGGTTTTTGAATGTTTCAGTGAAATTTTGTAGATGTGAGCTGCATTTATTGCTTCTTCTGGTGCATAGACAAGCCTTGCAAGAGCGAGAGCATGGAGGCAGTAAGACGTCGATCAGCTTTAGTGCTCCTGGCTTGTGACTCGGGGTTTGTAGATGAGTCATTTTAGTGTCTGGACTTCTTGCTCCTCACTGTTAGAATGAGTAGAGTTGATAAATACTCTCTACTTAAAAAAAAGTTATTCTAACCTGATGAATTAGAAACCAGTTAATGTGGCACCCCCCACTTGTACAAGAGTCACCCGCCAAACTTATGAAGGATTTAATACTTGATGTCACAAACGTTTTTATTCTTAACTCTTACTGATATTCTTAGCTTGTTTTTGGCAGGGATTGCTTGCAACTCCTAGATGGTGTGAGTAACCCTTAAAGCGTTTAGTTTCTCAACATTCAAATGCTTTTGACCAGAACTTGCATAGATGTAGCAAAATCTCACACCTGCAAAGCTTCATTTCCCTTCCCTCGGCAAACTGCCCAATCCAAACAGCGGGCTACTTCCGGAGTAGTAGGTTCTGACGGCAAAGAGTGCATTATAAATAAAAGAATGCTTTTTTCAAGTTAGCACACATACCAAAAAAATGTATTTACGCCATACACCTTAATGGCCTTCAAAGAGCCATTAGGCTGAACTGAGTGACTACTAATGTATTACCAAAATATGCACAATGTATCCCAAAACAGGCATTTGACCTGTAAGTCCAACAGGGTAAGCCAATTTCCTGATGCATTCTCCTTTGCTCCTTTTTGCTAAGTAATTTTCTTAACTCATTTTAGAGAAAGAGATACATTTTCCCTCAGTTTGCACATTTGCTGGCCTTGTTTCATAGTTCAGGGAATGATGGAGACGTGCATTAACCTGTTGAGTGGTCTTAGTGAAGAACATTCTACCTGGTTAAGACCTGGCAGACTTTCCTTATTAACAGAGGTACCAGCAAAGCATAGAAGACCTAACGCCATTAATGGAAGATAGAAAATGTCTGTGGGATAGAACAACTGCTTTAGAAAAGTAATCAATACAAAAGCACCCTTCTGCCTCCCGTCCATTAGGGTTTGAGGCCCTTGAATTCGTATATAAACTGGGAATCTGTCCAGTTGTTTTCTGCCACCAGAGGAAAGGAGCAGCAGACAGGTTAATAATCACAGTGTGTTTTTAACAAGCAGTTTTAGTGCAGGAATGGAAGTTGAACCAGAACATCCACAATCAGAAGGAAAGGGCAGGCAGGCCAACCTGGAAAACTCACTATTGTAAGTGAAAAGGGAATGTTTTCATGGATTTTAGAGAGGCCAAGAGAAAGGGCTTATTTGATATATGAGAACATAGTTTAATTTAGACTTTTAAGCAGAAGTCCCCAAACATTTAAAATCCATATATAAAATGCTTGGGAGAAGTGGAACAATGCCTCCATTTGATAATGGAAAGGAAAGCTTTCATATTTCACAATACCTACACCGTGTTATAGGCATGTCTCTAGGTGGTTTTGTAAGAAGTCAGTGTGTAATTTAATGTATTGACTTTTATTTCTAAAGAATCATGTTGTTTACCTGGCTGTCTTAGAGGTTACCATTCCACCTGAACCCTGATAGTGAAAGGGCACCAGTCAGCCAGTGTATACCTTCTGACAACTTCCAGGTTTTTACCTGGAGACACCCAGGAGCAGGGAATCATTCATGGGTGGCGTGTGACAGTAGAAACAGCCCTGGACTTGGGAATCAGAAGGCAGAATTAATTCAAAGTCTCAGCTCTCTCACTTGCAAAATACACAGCCCCGGGGAAATGGCTTATCCTAGCTGTTCTCAACCACAGCTGTACGACAAAACCATTTGTCGAGCTCTATGCATACATATATACACCTGGGCCACGCTGCTGAGACTCTGGTTCAGTAGGTCAGAGGTTGGTCCCAGTACAGTTCAAAAGCAGCTGGGGTCAGTGACTACTGAGAACGCCACTGAACCTCAGTGTCCTCATTTGTAAAACAGGACTAGCATTTCCTATCCATTGTACAGTGTTGCTGTGAAGCTGAAATACAGTAACGTCTTTAAGGTGCCAGCACGGTGCTCAGAAGAAGTTCACTGTTTTTTTCCTCCAGTGGACCTTGGTTGTTCTAGTTCAGAGCTCCCCAAAGTGGATCCTAAGGAGTGGTGGCCCCATGGGAGTTCCAGTGGAAGCCAGAACCGAGCCCCAGTCACTCACGTTCGGCAGCTGGGCACTATGCTCCTCTCCAAACTGTTGTTGGGACCCGTAGCACAAGAGAGATTCTGCAAGGACTTGAAGTAAATGAACCGGCTAAACATGTAGAACAGTGTTTCTCAAAGTGCTCTGCCAAATTCTTTTCAAGTGGCAATTAATGACTGATGATTAACAGATCACTTTGGGGCCACTCCTCTCTGTCATGGCTAACATCCCTTCTAAAGTTCTAGAACCTCCTTCAGGGAATGTACTGTGTGCTTTGGTCTGTCTGAAGACCCAACCTTTCTGACCATCCTGAAGGAAATCTGCTCTTTTTCTGAACTACTAGTTTAAATGGACTCTCATATTAGAAATGATTTGATTTATGAGTTGATGAAGATAGAACACAAATAGAAATCAAACCACCAATTTAGAAATTCACAAGCCCATGGTTGTTAAATAAAAGACAGTAACTTTTGTGAGATCATACCTTACCCTTGTAACCTCTGGGATGGGAGGAAATCAGAAATGCAAGTTATGATTAGAGCTAAATTAATCCAATAGTCAAAAATAAACTTGGTAGAAATTGTATATAAGGGTATTAAAAATAAATAAAATGGTGTGGGAGAGTAACACTCTTTCTCTGGAAATAAGAAGTTAGAGCTTTTGGGAAGCAATATAAGTACATAGGTTTTTTGGCAACATTAGCCTCATTTGGCTAATCTGAACTTATTCTAAGGGAAATATTTGGCACCTCATATGTCCTCAGGGAATGATGCAAAAGTGGCAAAGTATACACTCTGGTTGATGTGTATTTGAAAAATCATCACCTACTTCTTCAAGCATTAAGTAGGAGAGGCTATACCTATGTGGTGAATGCATAGTCTTGAAATGGATGGGTGTGTAATGTTCACGGTTGGTTTGGGCAATGTTTGCTGTAAGAATTTGCTTCGGGTAACTACTTACATTTTTTATTTTTATTTTTGCAAGCATCTTGCTTTTGCAGGTTGGGGATGAAAATCTCAGAAGAACAGCTTTGCTTGTGAGCTTTCCGATATTTCTACTCCGGTCCTGGCCAGAAACACTGTGAGAACACCCTTTCATTTGGTATTTGAGCCCTTATGCCTCTGTTCCTGGCGGCAGACCAAAGGGAACAAAAAACAACTGAACATTTCAGAACCTCAAAATAGTAAACTAAAAATGGTCTGCTCTGCTTTTGGTTCTAAAAATGATTGACCCCAGAGCGTTGTTCCAAATGATCTGGTTGATCCATCTCTACTGTAGATTACTGGGTTTTAGAAACCATTGGAAATCATTATTTTCTGACTGATAAAGCAAAAAACAAATAATCAAAATGGTTATAATACAGATATGTGGTCAATTAGCAGAGGCTAGTTTTATGAACAGGCTTGATGTTCCAGTGTAAAGTAATTTGAAGAACAAAGGGATTGAACTTTGGAGTTGGACACCGGGCTTGAATGCTGGCTTGATCTATTGCTAGCTGAGTGCCTAGCGCACATTTCTGAGGTTCAGTGTCCTGTGGGTGAAATTAATACAAATACTGAAAAATAAATATACCTGTTTTAATTGGGGTCATTTTGAGAAGTAAAATATTCTTAAAATATTTTGAAAATGGTATTTTACATGATATTATGAAAGTGCATCACTGTTACTAGATATTCACATTTTATGATCAAACACATCTGGGTTCAAATCCCTATTCTGCTTTCTAGCTCTTGATCTGTGCAAGCCGCTAAAAATCCTTAACCATCGACTTTACCATTTGTCAAATAGGGAGAGTCTTGCTGGGATAAGTAAATGAAATAATGTTTATGAAATATTTAGCACATAGCCAATGCTAGAAAAATTGGTGGTGTTAATAAAGGTATAAAAGTGAGGATGAGGGTGGTGATTGTATGTGCTCAGAATTCTAAAACCAGTCCCAGTACATACATATGAGAATTTTGATAGACCCTTGAGAACTCTCTTTGCATGCTCTCTAGAATTGTACTGGGTGGGTCGATACACTGTAAGATGCTGGCTTGAGTCTGGGATAGCCATGTTAATGACGCTCGCTTGAGCGGACCCAAAATATGGGTTGGGCTAACTGTGAGTATCTCGGGGAGGATGTGGAAGACTCTTTCTGAGCTAATTTCAAGTACAAAGCAGTGCTGGTCTTGGCGATTTTTAGCATCTAATTTTCACCAGTAAAGAGAGGTAGGTGAAAAAGTATTAAATATGTGCAAAAGCCATTATTATGCAGATCGTTGTAGAATTAAAACATTAAACTCACAATCTGTAATCCCCAAATACTAGTGTATTGTTTTTAAAAGTTCTTTTTAAATGCTAGGAATTCCATAGGATTTTTGTTGTCTTAAAAATAAGCATTCACTTTTGAAAGCCTGGCTGGCCCAAAACATGACTGGTACCTTTTTTTTACTTGAGATTCCCTGTACATATTGCATTTAGGAATTTAGTAAATATTAGACTTGATTAAATATCTAAATGTAATTTCTTTATTTGATGAAAAAAATTGTTTTTAATCTATTCTGGGAAAATAACTGGCCTCCTGTCCCTTGAAGGTATTGGTCCCATGCTGTCTTCTCTCTCCCTTTATAGTACAACTTCTTGAGAGAATTCCATCACTGACAACACTTGTCCTTCTGGATTTTGAATCCCTAGCGCTCTCTCTCCACCTCCAGGTACTGAAGGTGCGTTCTTTCTGTCCTTTCCATGGGCTATATAGCCGATGATGACTTGTGAATGATCCTTCTCCTTTGCCACTAGAGTATTGACTTTCTTCTTAGAAATCCCCCCCACTTGCCTTCTTGCTGCATTACCCTTGTTTTCTTCCAAATTCTTGTGACTCCTTTTCTGTGGTCTTAAAATTCTTGCTCAGGATCCTGTCTTTCATCATCTTCTCTTTGCCCAAGACTTTATCTCTAGGTAAACCCATCCATTCTGGCTACTCCACTTATTCCTCCACCACAAGGGCTGGGCCACTATCATTTTTCCTCCTAAGCTTGTTACCTTCACCTGGGTTTCCTCAAACACAATATATAAAGTCAAAACTCACCAGTTGTCTCTGACCCAGCTTTCCTAGCCTTTCCTTTTGGTTTCAGTAATTTTTTTTTGTACATGGGAATAAACTTCTCTTGGTGTTAAAACCTCAAAACTTCCCTGTTATCTTTGTCTCTGCATTCTTGCTTGACCTCCAGATCCTAGGGAATTTCCAAGCTTAGTTGTTAACTGTCAATTTTATCTCACAGTGTCGGCCACACTTATAAGGTAAATAGACGGATGGGTGGGTCTGTGTGACATTCTTTGTGATGCTCCCTGCTGTGTTCTCAAGGGAGCTCGAACTACAGCCATTACTTCTGGAAGTAGGAGGAAGATCTCAGAACCAAAGGGCACCTGCCAGCTGAGGGGAACTTTCCTGAAAGCAGCGTCCAGCAGTCTTTGGTTATGTATATTGACCAGAGCCGCATTGCATGACCACTAGATCTGCAAGGGAGGCGGAGAAATGTAGTTAAAAAAAATCCCAACAATTGGGACATAATGCTGCCCCAATAAATTAGAGTTCTATTTGCAAGCAAAAAAGTGCAAAACAATACTGGGTAGGAGTTCAGCAAAAGGATATTAGGTTGTCTTGACAAAGCCATTCTCCTTCCATCCCTGTGTTTTCTTAAAGTGAACTTGTATTAACTTTGGTAGACGAAAGAGCCTAACACGCCTTATTTCCCACCAACACTGCCTTAGTTCACATCCACACCATCTTTTTGCTGAGATAGTTGCCGAGCCAAATGTACTCAGGGTGTCTGTACTCCGCGGCAACTATTGCACCTGTTCATCAATCCATTTATTCAGTGAGAATGTATTGATGACAAGCTACATGTGCTACATGCTAGGGATGAATTAAACCATGCCCTTTGGCTTCAGGGGCTCCCAGTTAGCTAGTTACACCAGCTGATTTCAGAGCCACGTGGTAAGTGGTATAATGGAGATGGCCACAAGGAATTGTAGAAGCAGAGAGGAAATCATGACTAACTCAGCCTGGGAATGGCTGAGATTTCACAGTCGAGGTGATGTGCATCAGGTTGTGCAGCATTATTAGGAGTTTCTCAGGATAACCCAGAGGGAAATAATAAATTCTCTGTTTTGGTAATCTACTAATTGCCAATGAAAAATAAAGTGGTTATATACTTGACCTCACTCTGAATTTAATTTTTAAAGAAAGTAATCATAAGCAAAAGCAATTTAAAATGTAGCATTATAGGGCACAGTATTGATAAATGAGAGGAAAACTGGTTCTTAAAGAGTGTACCACTCACTTACCGTGCCCTGAAATTAACTGAGAACTCATTTGTCAAGAGTGCACCTACCCTACAGAGAATTCTCCCAATTAACATCAAAAGTGATCATTCTTAATCTTTCATGCATTAAGAAAATCTTGTCGGCACCCAATGTTCTGTTCATAATCAATGGAGCCCTTTATGTATGTTATTTCAAATTTATCATCCTGCATATGACTAAAATGAATGAATTAATAAATGAATTTGCTGTAGGTCCAGAAGCCAGATTTATCTGTTGTCTCCTGATCCTCATGGGATTCCGTTTTGGTCTCTGAGACATTTCACTCTGCAGTTTCTCATAGTTTGGGATATTTATTGATAGTTACTGACAGCATGTGTTGGTACTCATAGACCAACAATGGCTGTATCAGAAAAGCGGTCTCTTCTGGGATTAGTTGTATTTGGAAAATGTCAGAAAGTCATTATCAGGCTGTGTTAAAAAGGGAATGCATGTGTTATATCAGTTCTAACGGTATTATACATATACATATATTATATATATATATATATATAATATATATATAACAAAGAATGAATCAAGATAAATTGAAGGATAATACTTAAACTTGGGGAGGTTGTGGTGAGAATGATACGTTCATAAACTTTGATTGAAGAGTAAAATAGTGCAGCTTTCCTGAAGGCCAATCGCATGATATGTAATCTGATCCCTAAAATGTTTATACTCTTTGACCCTTAATTCCACTTGCAAGAATCTACCTATGGAGATGTTTTAGAATTGTGGGCAGTGCTTGGTGTTAAAGGATGGGTGTCAGAGCATTAAGTAAACAGTAGACAATCCAGATGACATTATGCCATCAGCAAGATTTGTTATTTTCAAATAATTTTTGTTCACGTTGAAAATTGCCCACTACGTTCAGTGATATGAAAAAGAAGAAAGACAGTTGTATCAAGATTTTATCTTTCATACATGCATAAATGCACACACACACACACACACACACACACACACACACACACACACACCCCTACTTTTTTAAGTGGTTTCTTTCAGAAAATTAACGCTCTATATTTAAGTGATTTCAATTAGCATCTTTAAATTTCTTCAACGTTTTATAGATTTTTACAGTGAGGAAGTATGGGTTTCATAAGCAGAAAGAAATCACTCTTAAAAGTCAGACTAACAAGGATCATGCTGAAGAGGATGGTGGGATTATTTACTGGCCTTTTTCAGACCTACGCTGTCTACACTGGTAAGTTCCCCGACCTGCACACCGTGTGAGGTCTCAGTTCAGATTCTGACCAGGATGGGTGTTCTAGACTCTGAGCAAGTGTCCTCAGCACCGTTCTCTTCCCTCACCACCACACCTCCCATACTGCCTTCAGATTTCTTTAAGCAGCAGCTATTGTCTTATTCTTCTCTCTCTTGAAACGTGGTTTACCCACAGAGCAGACTCCCAAAGCCTCAGCTTGGCTCCAGCTCACTTCTTCAGTCTGATATCTCCCCATCTTCTTGCACTCCAGCAAAACAGAGTATCAAATACCCTGGGGTGCCTTCGCCTTATTCCCGGATGTCCAGCATCGACTTCATTTTAGCTTGTGGCAGTCCTACCCAGTTTTCAAAGCCCTGCTCAGATTCCCAGAGAGTTCATTCAGAATCCATCCCTTTTCCCATCATTTCCTCTTTGAACTTTGTTGATCTCTTTTATGAATTACACTTATCAAGATTTTACTTCATGAGGGTTACTTGTGTCTTTCTGTTCTTCCATCGAACACCTGATCTTGAAAACCCCAAATAATGTCAGCTTTGTTCTGATTCTCCAACATTAGCACGTGTCAAAATCATCGGAGGGTTTGTTAAGACAGATTTCTGGGCCCCACCGCATGTCTCTGATTCAGTGTATTTGGAGTGGGGCCTGAGAAGTTCCATTTCTAACACCTGCCCAATGGACACTGCTATGGCAGCTGGTATGGGGACCACACTTGGCAAACCCCTGCTTTTTTAAAAGGGGAGAAAATGGACCAACACAAATGAACATCCACCTTGCTGTAGTAGATAGAACACAGATGTTAAAAGCACAAGGTTTAGAATCAGAAATTTGGGTTTGCATGCCAGTTTGGCCACTTAACACTTAAACAAGTTCTTAAACCCTCTGAATCTTCATTTTCTCGCCAGACAAAAGCAGATAGTATTACCTCCTACACAGGGTTGTTCTTAGAGTTGATCTCATGATCTTATGAGATCGTGTTTGGAAAGCATCCGATACATGGTGGCTATTATTTTTACTAACCCATTTATTCTATGCAGTGACTTTATAAAGTAGACTTTGTTACCATTTTAGAGATGAAGAGACTGAGGCGCAGAATGTATTAATTGAAAGTGTGAGCCCTCCCGAAGGGGGACCCTGGGTTATATTGCACGGGTCACATGCCACGAAGCTGGCCTCACTCATTTGTGCTTCCGTTTAAAAGGTCAAAAAAAGTCTTGAGTGGTACAGTTCATCCAATCAGCTTGCATATCAGTCAACAGTACACACTTACCAAGAGCCTACTCTGTGCTCATCTTCCCTGAAGTCATCTACCTTATAAACGACAAGACTGAGATTCCAACTCATTTTGACACTTTCTGCTCTACCCTAACATGGCACAGTAGTCATAATGCACACTCAAAAAACAGTGTCTAATGTGGGATTTCCACATTTCTTTATGTGAAATCTCCATCGGTAACAGCCCATCTCCAACATCTTCCTGGACTTTTAACTTAAATATTTCCATTGTGATGGGCATGAATGTAATTTCCATTTCATTTTAAGAGGCTGTGAGACATAACAAATCAAGTAAGAAAAGTAATTATTAAAGAAAGAACCAGTATTAACAAAATTAAAGCCAAGTTGATATGCAAACTGTCATCTTACAGGGCTTTGTTACTTCATGGATTTAATAGTTTCAGGAACATTATAAAATATAGTTTAATTTTCTTTATTGTTGTTTTACTTGGGGAGGGTTGAGGTTTTTTTTATTAAAGATGTTTTCTGATAAACAACTTGATTTCAGCAGCACTTTTGAATTTGCTAGACATTAAAACAATAAAACCATTTTATAAACTGAAAACTCACATGTGTGAACACTAAATGCTAGGATTTGATTTCTTTGTTTCTATAGAAACAAAAGAAAATTGAGATTAAAATAAGCTAAAATGGGAGCAAGTTTTAGGAAACAGATAAAAAGAGATTTTTTTACTTGTTCCTTGTGTAATACGGTAAAATAAAAGTTTTATTTAAAACTAATTCTGGCTGAGGACATCTCTGCTTTTTTAGAAAAGGTTCAGGTGGATAATGGGGGGAGGGCCAGTTCACAGTGTGGTGAGTGGTAAGATTCCTATCAACAGAAAATCCAATCTCTGTTGTTTTCTTCCAATTAGAGAAATTGCCGGTGATGGTTTGGAGGAGATGGGTTGGGGGGAATAAAGAGGGTCTTAAACATAAAAACCCAAGCCAGTGCTCTGTACTATTTAGCCAGAGAGATAGTTTAGCATTTATTCCTCCCAACACCCCCAGTTTTGAGATGTAATTGACATACGGCATTGTATAAACTTAAGGTATACAGCATAATGACTTGACTTACATATATTAAGAAATGATTGCCATGAGTTTAGTTAATATCATCTCACATAGATACAAAAAAAAATTTTTTTTCCTTGTGATGAGAACTCTTAAAATTTACTCTCCATTTTAAAATACATCCTACAGCAGTGATAATTTAACAGACAGTCAGTGAGTCTTTGGAGAGCCGTAGACATATCCAACAGTAGAATAGGTCAAAGAAGCAACATTCTCTGCAACACAGGAGGGGGGGAAAAATGAGATAGTCAGGAGGGCAAGAGAATGCTAAGCCAGGGTAAAGGCAAGCTCCAGCCTTTCCCAAGGCATCCAAAGAGCTTTTAACAAAGCGGATGCCTAACAGTCATCTTTAACTTGTGTTGCTGCAAGGGAAGACTGAAATATTTAGCAAAATGTGACACATGCCAATACCTATGCAATTGGTGTTAGGGAAGTCAATGTAAAGAGGCTGGCTTTAAATATTGGGTTGTCAAAGTTCAAATGAAAAAAGTAATGTCTGTGGTAGAGGAAATGTCGTGGGGGGGTATAGGAAATGTGGGAGGGGGAGACCAACTCAGAGGTAAAAAGTCACCATGAGTGCCTAAGTCTTTAGGAATTTACAGAAATATTGAGAAGGGCAGTGTGACCCCAGCCAACAGTTAGGACATACTTTTTACCATTTAGATAATTATATATATATATTTTCCATTTAGGTAATTATATATAATTCAATATTATATTTACTATAATGCGGTTCCAATATGAAGCCCTTTGCCATTTGTGTCTAATACAGTAATATGTTCATGTATTACATGATTCTTATCTAGAAAAAAAGGATATCTCTTCAACTCTACCATAGACTTGCTATCATCATTTAATGAAATTGTCAATTGAAGAAAACTTGGAAGAGGGGTAAGTCTAAATTAACTACCTGAAACACGAGGGTTTTGTTAGGAAAGTAAGTGTCAGCAGTGAGGTATAGGAGTGAGAACAACACCCAACCTCAACTTAAACGACTTGGGTTTGGAATTGACGGATCTGGAGAATGAGGTAATGAAACTTCTCTCTGAATGTGTTTTCTCATAGAAGAAGGAATTTCTCTCCCATAGAATCACGGGCAAGATGAGCACAGAGGAGGCTCTCAGTAAATGGGGATTGTTCACTGACATGCAAGACAACTTGATAAAATTTATCACACAAGATTTTTTTTTTATTTGACCTCTTAAGGGAAGCACAGAAGACAAAGGAGGCCAGCTTCATGGGTACATGACCTGTGCTGTCACACAGGGCCCCACACACAGGACCACTCACTCTTGCTTTGATACGGTTCTGCTTTCACCTTAAGATTCTTAAGTTTTGAAAAAGGGGCCCCCCTTTTTTGTACTGCACTGGGTCCTGAAAATTATGCAACCAGCCCTGATGATGAGCATTACTTTGTAAGCTTCATCCTTTCTGACTCCTTTTCCTTGACTACCACCCTTCTTCGCTCCCTCTGCACGGACACAGGTGGACATTTTGCTCAGTGTGATTGGATACTCTGGCTGTGATTGATTGGTTCAGAGGAGGACACCTGATTCCTGATGAGCCAATTGGAGCCCTTCGCCTGGGCAAAATTGATTGGACCAAGTTGACACGAACCAAACTTGAGCCAAAATCTAGGAATTTAGAAACGTGGACTGAACAACTGAGGCACACTGCTATTTTTGGCAATATTTTCCCCCATTTTGACTAAGAATAAGAGAAAACTGGTTTTAAAAGAGAATAGACTCTTTCATTTAAGTATAAAGACTGAGGCCCTTTTGTCTTTCTGTAGTTGGATCCTGTTATTACCAAAAAGTCCTAACTATTATAGGTATGAAGAGAAATTCTTTCGCATTACGTCCATTTTGTCAATTCAATTTGAGGGGAGTTCTTATTTGAGAGAATAGTCCATTGCCGTGCCAGCTATGATCTTTTCTCTGAAATGACTTTTCTTCCTGAGGTGTTACAATCTTGCTGTCTCTGCAAATCTGCAGATGGAAAATGTCCAGTGGCGTAGCATGTATGAGGTGAGGCATGTTATGTTTTCGTGCTTTTATTTATATGGGTTCTTCTTTGTTCTACATACATAGCTTGCATAGCCTGAATATGACAGGACAATCGAACGTTTTTGCAGCCAATGAACCCTCAACTCAATTCACCTTTAATCTGAAACTTTGTTCACCAAAAACAACATACGGGGTTTGGCAGAGAAGGGATGGAAAAGCCAAATCTACCTTGGAGCAGTAACAATGGGTAATTTTAGAAAAGCACTGTGCTCTCAGTAATAATGTCTGTACTAGCACATAATACCACTCAGACTTTTCTTTTAGATAATATGGTCCAGTGGGAAACGTTTTGGATCTCAACAATACTATTCTTTAGCTTTATGATGTTCATTCCAACTTTCTGGACCTCAGTTGGAGGATTTGCATAATGGAAGTCATAATTTTCTCTAGCAAACCTACAAGAGAAAGTATCAGAATCTATAAGTAGCATGTTGCAGAAAAAGACAAGGCTATGAATAAAAGTGGAAATGAACCCTAACCAACTCACCTACCATACTCCCAGAGTAGTCCAACGGAAGAATTTGAATGATTTATTTTCTGCTTCCCTGTCATAGAGGCATAGTTACATTTGACGTATTTTCCCGTTCTTCCCAGTATTAACCAACCTTACATATATAACTTAAAATAGAGTTTTCCTAGAAATGTATTATGAAAAATACTGAGAAAATAACAGCATTTATCTAATGGGCACTGTACTGATGGGAAGTGAGGCTTCTGTGAGGGGATAAATGAATCAAATCAGGAAGATAAACCAGGCAGAAGCAAAAGCACCAAGAAGGAAACGTGTCTAACCGGATGTAGGATGTCAATTGGAATGTGTTTGGCCGCCAACAGAAATGCTAATTCAACTGGCTTAAATGATCAGGATGTTTACTGTTTAACATTCATAAAGAGTCTAGAGATGGGATAGTACCTCTGAGTTTGGCTTATTCAGCAGTTCAATTGCATCATCCAGAATCAAAGACTCCTTTTTCTGCTCTGTCATTAGTGTATCGGTGTGGTGGCCTTGTCCCCCACCAACCCCATGTGCTACAGCTGCTGTGGCTCCAGGCGTTAACATTTCACGTGGTAACACTGAGCAGGACAAGGGCAGTGAGAGCAAAGACCTTTCCTAGAAGGCCTTGACTTTCCTTGCTTTCGTGTCATTTGGGGCCAGAATTTCATCACTGCCTATTCCAAAGACAAGCCCTGCCAAGGGAGTATAATTCCCATGAGGGATTCGGCTCCACCGCTGTGGGACCCAGACTCCCTTGAAGTATGTAGGTACCACTCTCTGAAGAAAACTGGGATTTTGTAGGCAAAGAGAAGAGGAGATGATTGCAGACAGGAAATACAGGTAACCCATGATGGTACCAAGATTTGATAAAAAGAAATCCACGTTTTACAAAAAACTTTAAAATGTTCCAATACTATGGAATATATACTTGTCCTAATTCGAGAAGCCAGAATTATTGCAAAATAAATGGCCTTAGAATTATCTTTTTCTACATCTATGTGACATGGAAGAAATCAAATTAACACTGCCAGCTTTTAACAAGGGGAAACAGAAATTCTAAATCGTGAAATACCTCTTTGAAGCCACTTAATCTCCTGGATTTTATGGAATTGCACTTGATTCAGCTGTAGGGTCTGCTATGGTATCTTTTTTCTTTTTTTTGGCTTTATTGAATCCACTGCATGGTATGACCCATTTGTTCTGGCCCCCATTAATCTGATGGGTTTTATAATCCATATTTCATATCCAAATTAACATTTTTCCTCATGTAATAAACTTACCTTAAAATTGTATTAAAATTTTTTTGAAACTTCAAAACATTTGTATTTACTTGTCTAAGGAGTAATTTGAGATCTCATTCAAATAGAAATACTCTGTTTATGGGAGATTCATCTTAAAATAGATTTGGTAATGCCTCAAGGGAACTGTGAACTTCTACTTGATATGAATAGTACTTGGTTCCTTTTAGTTTCATCACCTCCACTTCCTTGGCTCACACTCAGATCATTTCTTACTTGGACAATTCTAGAAGCTTCCTAACTGGGCATTCCACCCATCATGTTGCTCATCTAAGCAACTTTCTAAGCACAAATGTGATAGTCTGCCTTTGTTTGAACCTTCACTGATCCCTTGTTACTTACAAGATCAAGTCTGTGATCCTGGGTCTGACGTCCCTTCCTTCCTCTACAGCCTCAAAAGTTTCTGACTCAATGGAACTTCAAAAGTACTTCAAAGCTTGTACTCACTGCAGACTCCAGACATAGGGATTGGTGTGTGGCTCCCCAAACACCCCATGTTCTTTTGTGTTTCTATACATTTGTGCATTCTGATAGTGCTATCCAGGTTGTATACACATTTGGATATAAGATCCTTTTTATTCCTAAAACTGCAAATTCTCTCTTCCTTGGTAAAACTTTCTGCACCATTTTTCGTCCAACCCCAGCTCCACGTAGCCTGTAGTTTATGCTCTTGTAACATTGTTTTTGTGTTTCTAGTGCAGAATTTGGACTTGTACTTCACAAGTACATTTTTTTTCATCATGAACCAAGTGGGATCTTCCCCCGGGATGCAAGGATGGCACAACATTCGTAAATCAATCAACATGACACACCACACTACCGAAAAGGAGGACAAAAGCCACATCATCCCAACAGATCCCACAAAAGTGCCCAAAAAATTCAACATCCACTCATGAAAAAAAACCCCAACAAATTGGGCACAAAGTGCATGCACCTCAGCATAGCAAAGGCCACACAAGACAAACCCACAACCAACATCACACTCAAGGGTGAAAAGCTGAAAGACCCCCAAGATCAGGAACAAGGGAAGAACGTCCACCCTCACCCCTTCCACCCAACACAGCACTGTCCTAGCCACAGCAACCAGACCAGACAGAGAGACAAAAGGCATCCAGACTGGCAAGGAACCATCATTACTTGCAGATGACATGATACTACATGTAGAAAACCCTAAGGACTCCACCAAAAAATTATTAGAATAACTGGATTCAACAAAATTGCAGGATAAAAATTAATACACAGAACTCTGTTGCATTCCTGTATACCAACAAAGAACCAGCAGAAAGAGAAATTAGGAAAACAATTCCATGTACAATTGCATCAAAAAGATTAAAATACCTAAGAACATACCTACCCAGGGAGTGAAAGACCTATATTCTGAAAACTAAGAGACACTGATGAGAGAAATTAAAGACACAAATAAATGGAAATCTATCCCACACTCGTGGACAGGAAGAATCAATATTGTCAAAATGGCTATTCTGCCCAAAGCAAATGCAAAGATTCAATGCAAACCCTATCAAAACACCAACAGCATTTCTCAATGAACTAAAGCAAATAATCCTAAAATTCATATGGAACCACACAAGACTCTGAAGAGCCAAAGCAACCCCAAGAAAGAAGAACCAAGCTGGGGGTATCATGCTCCCTGACTTCAAGCTATACTACAAACCCACAGTAATCAAAACAGTCTGGCAGTGGCACAAGAACTGGCCCACAGATCAATGGAACAGAATAGAGAGCCCAGATATAAACCCATGCATGTATGGTCAATTAATATATGATAAAGGAGCCATGACTGTGCAACGGAGAAAAGACAGCCTCTTCAATAACTGGTATTGGGAAAACTGGACTGCTACATGCAAGAGAATGAATCTGGATTTCTGTCTATGTACACAAAGTAAACTCAAAATGGATCAAAGACCTAAACGTAAGACATGAAACCATAAAACTCTGACAAGAAAACATAGGCAAAAATCTACTGAACATAAACATGAGCAATTTTTTTTTGGACACATCTCCTAGAGCAAGGGAAACAAAATAAAAAATGAACAAGTGGGACCACATCAAACTAAAAGAGCCTCTATACAGAGAAAGACACCATCAGCAGAGGCAGGCAATCATTAAAAGGCAACCTACAGTATGAGAATATAGATTTATCTGATAAGGGGTTAACACCCAAAATATATATAAAGAACTCATATGCCTCAATACAAGAAAAACAAATAACCTCATTAAAAAATGAGAGGAGGACCTGAATAGACATTTTTCCAAAGAAGAAATACAGATGGCCAGCAGGCACATGAAAAGATCCTCCACACCGCCAGTCATCAGGGAAATGCAAATCAAAATCACAGTGAGACACCACCCCACACCAGTCAGAATGGCCACCATCCAAAAGACAAGAAACAACAAGTGTCAGTGAGGATGTGGAGAAAAGGGAACCCTCCCACGCTGTTGGCAGGAATGTGAATTGGTGCAGGCATTGTGGAAAGCAGTATGGAGGTTCCTCAAAAAACCAAAAATAGGAATACCATTCGACCCTGCAATTCCACCTCTAGGAATTTACCCAAAGAAAACAAAATCCCCGACTCGAAAAGACATATGTATTCCTATGTTTATCGCCACATCATTTACAATAGTGAAGACATGGAAGCAACCAAAGTGTCCATCCATAGATGAATGGATAAAGAGGTGGCACACATACACAATGGACTCTCTCAACCATAGAAAAGAAAGAAATCCTGCCATTCATGACAACATGGATGGACCTAGAGGGCACTATGCTCACTGACATAAGCCAGGCAGAGAAAGACAAACACTATATGATTTCTCTTATTTGTGGAATCTAAAGCAAAACAAAACAAAATGAACAAATTAGCAGTAGGCTCATAGACACTGAAAGTGACTGGTGGTTACCATGGGGGAGGCATTGGGGTGGGGAGGGTGAGGGAGAAAATGAAGCACAAAAATTCCCAATCATAAAATAAGCTGGTCACGGGGACGGTAGTACAGCGTGGAGAATATAATCAATGATTCTGTAACATCTTTCTATGTTGACAAATAGTAACTGCACAGTTGGGTTGAAGATTTAATAACGTGGGTAAACTGTTGAACCACTGTGTTGTACACTTGAAATGCATATGAGATTGTATATCAAATGTACTTAAAAAAAATTCAACTCAGCGTGGAATTCTGGAGGCAGTGTGTACATGTACAATTACGATTCGGGAACTGGAGCAACTGGGGGTGGAGACTTGTTCCCTGTTGTCCTCCTTAATCCTGCTGGCCAATCTTGAGAACATTTGAGTTCTGGAATTATTAGGGATGATAAAATAAGCAAATTAGCTGGCACAAGTGTACTTCATGTTGGGATTACTATATTTGAAGGATTTTAATCATCCCTTACCTTCCTGGGCACATGGCCATTGGTCTGGCCAATTCATTGTTGTATTTTTGTAAACCTGCTCATTTGGGCTCTAAACAGCAGTTGCCTTCTGTCTGATGGGACGGTAGCTTACCTTTATTATCTTGCTCTCAGAAAGTGTTAAATTCTCCAACACTGTGCCATGTTCTGACAGGAGTTTATATGAGTGGCCTAGCTCTAACTCAAATACCACTTGCTTCACCAGTGACTTAGTGATTGAGGATGATTTTAAAACAATTGTGCCTAAAACTCTAACTTCCCTCGCTGATTTAATGTCAGGCCATTAAACAGCAAAAAGTTCGAGGAGTTTTGGACAATAACCTTGTTGAGGATTACCTAGGTAACCAGAGAAATTCTACCTGAGACAGGCAAAATTTTGTACCTTAGGGACCAAATTAACTGGCTCCTCTGGAAAGTAGTGTTAACACATCTCATGTGTGGGTTGAAGCCTCCCTTCCTTTCGATTCCCATCACTGGCTGAAGATATCCTCTGGGCATCTGCTCCGGACCAAGGCTAAAAGCAGAGCTACTCACAGCTCAGCACACCATTTACAGAATCTTCATTTTCCTAAGTATTTGGTATGGTTTTTATTATCCTAACTTCTGAAACATACTGGGTTTGTTTCTAGCCTCCTTTCTAGTCCGTTCATCTTGTTACCTGGCCATGTCCCAGGGCTAGAATAGCCACCTCCCCGCCCTTCGGAAGGTAGGCTCTTCACAGAAAGGGCCCACGGGTTAGTCTTCGTCTGGGTCACCGGGGCCCATGTACTGGCAGACAACATCATAGTGAAGCTCTACCAGCCGATTCTCTTGCTGCAGGTGCACCAGGGCCCGGCTCCGCTCTCTGTCCTGGGCCAGCAGACGGCCCACCCTTCCAGCCTGTGGCCCCAGCACCGCCATCACCCGGTTGCCCTCGACCTTGGGCACCAGGGTCTCCAGCATGTCTTCCCTCAGGCCTTCCAGGATCGTGCCTTCATCGGTCCGACACACACAGGTATCTGGGCTGGGGACATCTTCAATCGTCATCTTGGTGTTGTAATACTGGCCTCCCTTGTGCCACTTGTCCACAAACCTCACGCGCAGGTCCCTCTGCAGCTGGTGCTGACTCCTGGGCGCTGCTGTCTCACTCCTGGGTGCAACACCATCCTGTCGGTCCAGAAAGTGTCGCCGCCTCCTCTCTGAGCTCTCCAGCCAGACGTGGGGGTCCTGATCCCGGGGAGCCTTCCGTGACAAAGCTGTTCCGCTCTGCTGCCCTGGGGAAGTTATGCTCACCTGGCCGGGATCCAAGGAGCTCTTGTCAAACTCCTGCTTGCAGACAGGCTGCAGGCAGTACTGACAGTCACCGCTCGTTGTCAGGATCAAGGCCTTCCACCAGCCCGTAGAGGCCTCGGTGGGGGCCAGAGAGCACCAGCACAGCGTCTCCCGGGCCCAGGCCTTGAGGGTGGTCCTCCTGGTCCTTCCCTTGCTCCTCCTCTGGCCTGGATGGGCGGTGGGGGCTGCTGGCACCCAGTCCTAACCCTTTGGGCCTCAGGGAGCTGACACGGGGCTTCACCACCTGATTGAAGGTGCGGCCGATGCCCTCGCCAGGTTTCCAGCCCCGCAGCATGGCCAGCCCGTAGGCCTCCACAGGGACGGGCCTCGCCGGGCACTGCCCCGGCCCTGGGAGCGCGGTCTGCTCCTTCCTGGTTGGGGGAGCGTCCTTGCTGGGTCAGGCGGATAGCGAGGGTGCCACCTGCTTTCTCCTTCTCCTCCAGAGACATCTTGGATTCCTCGACAAGCTCCTGCGCAGCCTAGGCCAGCACCCCACCCACCCAGGCCTTAGTGTCTGCGGGGGACCCAGGGGCCTGGGTCGGTGGCGGCCTGCGGGGGCCCCTCTGGCTCAAAGGGATGACGGGTTCCTTTGGGGCTTCTGAAGGCGTCACGCTCCGCAGCTCCCTTCCTCCCACCGTCTTCAAGGAAGCCTTGTCCTCCGGGGCCGCACATGCACCCCCCGCCCGGGCAGCTGCCCGTCCCCGTCCCCGGGCGGAAGAGCGACAGAAGCCGGATGAAATCCGGGCTGTGCTGCCTCCCGCTGGCTGCAAAGGATCCTCATCGGCGTCTTGCAGCTCTTACATCAAACACACATTTAACGTACATTCTAATCCCCGCCTAACGATTGGACCTAAAGACACGAGAGAACGTGCCAGGGGGCCCCCAACAGGAAATGCAAAGATAAGAAGAGGTAGTTTTGTTTTTTTTTTCTGCAACATTTTAGACATTGGGTAAGTAAGCCAATCAAGACAAATTTAGATTCAAGTCAGGCATTGAGCAACTTCTGGGTGTTTTCACTCATATAATTTCAAAATAACAAATCTATTAAAAGTTATGTAGGCTTATGGAGGTTATATGAGTTTTAAAACAAAATTGATAAATCTTTGTAGGTAAGTGGTGATCCTTAAAAATGTTCCACCATCCTCCTCCATTCATTGAATGCTGGATAGTTATGTGAAAGGCAGAAAGTTTTGAAGATCCAGGTAAATAAACAGATTTTTTTTGTCTTTTTTTGGTTTTCCTAACATGCTTCAAATGAGCACAATTTTAAACAAATGCATGATACAACATATTTATCATAGTTTAGGGATAATTTTAGATACCTTTTCAAAGGGTATTTCCAACCCTTACGTAATTAAAATATAGGGTGACATCTTCCCCTTTTTTCTGAGCTTGCTGGGGGCAAACCCATTAATCTTTGGCATCTTCCTAACATGTAAGAGAAGGCTTCACACTCATAATATGAACTTAATAAATATTTGGTAATTGAATAAATGACGTTTAATGTTACTTTTATTATAATATCTAGGCATTACCAAGTATTTTAAACAATGCTCAGGCTTACCCTACAACTAACTGGATTTTTCTCTGGTCAATTTTTTAAAAAGGACACCATAAGGAGCTCTCCTTGATTAAAAGGAAGCCCTCTCAAAGGTATGTGTGCAACAGTCTATTTCCAAGTCCAAGAAGTAACAAACTGACAACTTCAAATATTTTGTTCCTGCCCATTTGTCTGACCTTGCTTTGACTGTCAGTAGTAGGAAGTTCAAGTTCTGCTGTATTACATTTAAAAAAACATCAAACAACTCTTCCTTAAAGAAGCCACTTTTCAGTATGTCAGTTGATAAGCCAAAGGCCTCACCTCTCCCCTGTTGCTGACTTTTGGTCATTTCACAGTTCTTTGGCATCTTCCTTGTGGTGCAGGCCGATCCACTGATTCTCCTCCTATTTGACAACAGCCCGCCCTGGCAACCTACGTCTTAAGACGGCGTATGGCAAACAGGAATGTGGCTGAGGAAACCGTTTGCTTTGGGGTCAGGCTGGGATAGATGTGTCCTGGGCTCCTATTCTTAAGTATCAGTGTGTGTATGAGAAACCAAGGAGCATGTTAAGTCTGTGCAGGGTCCTGGGAATCTGCATCCAAAAAAGTGAGTGCCATGGTGCTGCTGATGTGGGTGGTCCCTGGATCCCACCTAAACACCCCACAAACTGGGATGCTGGGTTTGAATCCATGCTCTCTTACTTACCTGTATGTGCTCCCAGGAAAGCTACTGAAGCTCCTTTTGCTCTAGTTTTCTCACATACTAAGTAGTGATAATAACAATTACTCCATCTCAGGATTTTGAAAGGGTTAAATGTGCTAATACATGTAAAGTAATAACTTGGAACAATGTCTACCACACCATAAATATCATGTATGTGTTCATATTAACTCCATTGCTTTTAGATCTTCAAAATCAATCTCCTTTCCCTCTGTCCTGAGGTTACACTGCGTTTTTTTCTGACTGTTGCTTACAGAACAGAATGCTCATATATGTTTGGGAGTGTGGGTATATTTAAAGACAGTGATGACTTTTGCTCTCTTGTGGAAATCCTTTCCATTACAAGAGGCAGAAGACTGCATTATGAATTTATAAATTCACATAAAGACAGGGAGATCGATCCCAAAGTACATATTATCAGAATCAGGCTCCAGATGGAGAATTTATGTGATTTGGTGTAAGTTTAAATTTAGAGTTGTTTTACTCCAAAGCTTAAGAGAAGGGGAAGGAAAATGTTTGGCCTTGGCTAGTTAGGTGAATGTACAGAGCCTTCTCTATTTCCCAGACTTTAGTGTGGGTGATTATTGGATTAGTTGCAGAATTTGTCTATCTCAATGAGGTTCAGACTTCTCTCCTTAATTTTTCTCTTTTAATGTTTCTTTTTAAAAGGCTTTATTATGAGATGACTCTATTTTTTAATAGGATAAAAAGAAGAAAAGGTTGGGAGATGATCTGAGTGTTATGGGAAACACAGTTTGTACAAAGGAGCAGGGGGTACGTGGGGGCCTGGGGGTTTCAAGGGGACAACCCCTCACTCCCTGTTTCTTTACTGTTGCTGACCATCACCCTAAAATGAAGCAGCCCTTCTCTTTTCTTTTTTAACCAAATTAGAAAAAGACGCATTGAAGTTCCATAATCAATATCAAAGTGGCTAGAGTGGATAAACAACTCTAAGTTTAATGAGAAACTTCTACACTGAAGACTCTAATTAATCTTATTTGTCATTTCATTTCTCTGTGGCTTAAGACTTTTGCCCAAGAAACACATGCAAGGTTTAACAAATAACATGCTGAATGAATAGCTACACATGATCTTTTTGGTGAAATAGAGGAAATAGGGTCAAGGCCTGATGGTTCTAAATTAACTCATTTATAAACATGATTCTTCATTTGGTTACGAATTTCCTTACCTCCAGTGGTGTGTCGGTAAATGCTTAACAGCTGGGTCTTTGGAAATAATACTCTTTTTGTGGTATTGGCTGTTTCTTGTAATACTCCCACTGTAGCCAGTTTTGAGCTACCATGTGGCCTGCCTAAATGTGGAGCCGAGGAGAGGTGCACAGGGGCTCCTGGAAGCCTGTTCAAGCCATCTCCTCCGCACCTCTGCAGACGTTCTGGAAGAGATTAGGGAGGGGCCGACAAAAGGGATTGTCCTGAGAACTGGCCAATCGAAACAACTCTGTGGCCTGCTAAGGGAAAGGTGAGGAGCAACTGGGAACAACATGCACGTCTGCTTAGCTTTGGATGACCCACTGAATATTCACTGTCACACTAGTTAAAAGAAACAAACAAACCTCAATTTGTCATGTTTCAGACATTTGTACAGTGTCCACCTGGATATGTCAAAGAAGACACTCAAAAACTGACTTCTAAGGTACATTCTTCTTTTCCCTTTCTTCTCTAAATTTTTCAGATCATTATCTCACTTGATTTAAGCTTATTTCAGAAGATTAAGCCTAAAGTCCAAATTCTTGGGGTTTCTGATGTTGTGGAGGAAATCATTCTATATTGATTTTCCCCGATGCCCTGTCACCCCAGCTGCTGTGTGAGGATGAGGTGATGTAAAGCCTGCCTCCGAGGTGTGCAGTGGAATCCCGAACACACGACCAAGCCACACTCAGGATATGTGCATACACAGATCTAGCTTGCAGAAATGTAGAGGCACTACCTGTGTGAAGTGTTGAGGGCAATGTTTGGACCACTGAGAGTCTAATGAAAGGGGCCAGAGGGAAGGCTCTGTGGACAGGGAAGGCTGCCCTGAGCAAGTGATGTTTGCACTGAGATTGGAAGAGTGACCAGGGGCCACACACCTCAAGAGTCAGGGAAGAGGTGGGGCAGCAGGTTGGGCACAGGGGACCGCTCATGCCGAGCCCCATGACTGGAGAGAACATGGTGCATTTAAGCCAGAAGGAAGGTGGGCTGGAGCCCAGGAGCTTGGGAGAGTGGATATGCAGGGAGGCAGTGCCTGGGGGCTGGGATTCTGTGCTTGGAGCCTTGGATGGGGAGTGGGAGCAGTAGGATGAATAGTGGATGAAGCTTCATCCCCAGGGAAGAGATATGTGTTGGGTGTTTTTGTGAGGGGCTTCCTGAAATTTGGGGTGCAAGCTGTGCTGCTTTGGAGCTCCAGTGACTTGGTACCAAGAAGTGAGACTCTCCTCATTTCTGGGCAGCCTACAGAGTGACGGAGAGTCGCACGCTCATGACAAAGGAAGTGACGCAGCACAAGCATTTGACAAGTGTGGGAACCCTGAAAGGGGAACCGCAAGAGGAGGAGCCCCTCTTCCTGAGGGCAGGGGTGTTAGACAAAATGTGGGGTGGGGAGTGGCTTTTAGACAGCTCGGTTTTAGTGGTGAGGTTTGTGTCCTTGACAAAGAGGCAGTGAGAGCTTCCATCCAGCCCTCTCCCCAAGTCTCCCCTCCTGCCACACGGTGACAAACTGCCCAGAGCCCATGTCTCCTGGACACACTCACTTGGGCTTTGAGGCCCCGCCCAGGAATAACTTGGGGAGGATAAGAGTTGGGGGAGGGGAAGCAGGGAGAAATTCCTGAGGCTCCATGTCAGCCAAGAGGGGTTTTGAACTTGAAAAACTTCAAGTGAATATTACTTCACTTGTGCTTAGAGATTGGTGGTACAGGAACTAATTATGTAAGTACACACCCACACAAACACAAAGACACACATGTGCGTATGCACATATACACGTATTTAAGTGGTGATATTTCTTAGATTTATCCATGTCTTTCTTTTTCCCTCTTAATACATGATGTCCCACTTACTTCCGCACAACCACCACTGCCTGTCTTGTCCAAGGTACTCACTTGCCTCGGGGAAGATCAGGATGATTCTAGTGGGACTGCAAAAAGGAAGGGGGACACGATATTCACCTTTGAACAGCAGACATAGGGTTTTGTTGCATCTGCAGCCAGTTGGCCTCTGTGTGGAGAAAAGTCGGAACTCCTCTCAATGCTTGCTAACCTATTTGGAGTCGAGCTTGGAAGATGAGACCATCTATTTCTCCCTGAGGAAGATCCCCCACTTCTGTCAAAAAGGCTGATATATGAGGCTTAGCATTCCTCAAGAAAGGAAGCCTTTGCAAGTGAGGAAGAGGAAATTTCCCCTTTTGACTCAGGTAGAGTGTGGGCGGGTGAGGGCAGAAGGAAGAGCTGTAACACGAATGGACTTGATTCTGCGAGACAGGAAATCGCAACAGTGTTTGAAACAAGATAGAAATGTATTTCTCCCTTGTGTGGTCGCCTGGGGAAGGGCAGTTCAAGGACGGGATGACGCTCCTCGATATAAGGGACTCAAGCTCCACCTTTCTCTTTGATCTACCACGATCTCCATCCAAGGCTGCCTTGGAATCCGTGGTCCAAGAGAACTGCTCTAGCTCCATGCGCCTCATTTGCATCCCGGCCAGTAAAGACAAGAGAGATAAAGAAGACCGCACTCCCTAACTGTAAGGAGACTTCCCCCTAAATTTGACTGCTTCCCCTGTATCCCACTAAACATATCAGCTTGGTTATTTGATCACCTAGAAGGTGGGACCTGTCATTGTTATTCTGGGAAGTCATGCGCAGAGCTAAAATTCTGGTGAACTGATGTTGGAGAAAGAGTAGCATGAACAGATCTGGATGTGCGTTAGAAACGACCAGTTATGCTTAGGGGAGTGGAGGCAGGTCTTCCGCGCTTCCACGGACGTCCATGGCATAGTCTGGGAGAACAACTACCCCTTATAAAGGTCCAGTTGGTGCTGGGGCCAGATGGTAGCATCGGGTTTGATAGATGTAGCTCAGACTCCACTACTTTCCACGTGCAGCCTGAGATCTGTCGGGTCTCAGATTTGCCTACAATCCTCTATGAGAGATGTGGATGTGTTGGGTGGGGCTGTGAGCTAGCAGAGGTCTGGAGCTAGGCTGAAGAAGGCAGTGCGCATGGACCCTTTGTGACTACAGGCCTGGCGTATGAACAGGTGAGAAAGGCATGGGACCAGACCTGCCAGTCCTCTTCATGCTCCAGATGTGTCCAGAGTTACTATGTGAATCTGAGCACCCGTCTTCTCACTGCCCTGAGGGCACAGAGAGCCTCCTCATACACAGATATCATCTCAGGGAGGAGCAGGGTGGTAAAGAAACCCTACAGACTGAGCATTTATCTGAGAGAAGCTTACTTCCTGGAACTGAAGATGGCTCACACTCTAAAATTGGCAAGGTAACTTTTTTCTCTTCCCGTGTTAGCCTGTGGGCTGGGGGCGTGTAGGAGGAGAGTGCAACAGGAGGAAAGGTTCTTGAGAAGCATTAGAAGAACTATGGCAAATAAAGAAGCCAATTTTTTCATTAAGCACCCAAGTATAGTGTGAGTGAATTTGCTCTCCTGTGTATGCACATAAAGTCAGACTTGGAATACCAAATCATTTATTTTTTTTCATTCATCCTACTAAAAGTGCAAAATGAATAAAAATGCAAATTCAAATTATTTGAGATTTTAGGTTTAGTGTATACATGTGGAATCTAGCTGTGTATTAGCCTGAAGACTTGACATTAGTGGTACACCATTTATACAAAAGGTCTTG
Source organism: Manis pentadactyla (assembly GCF_030020395.1). Taxonomy (NCBI): domain Eukaryota; kingdom Metazoa; phylum Chordata; class Mammalia; order Pholidota; family Manidae; genus Manis; species Manis pentadactyla. Next base: position 20,072,727 of record NC_080036.1, read on the forward strand.
TTAGCAAGTGATACCTCTTTTAAAATTGGAAGTAGGAAAGATAAAGCTGAATGGTCAAGAAAATTAACCTGCCTCAAATCAGTTGCTTTCTAGTTATTCAGGCATGTGACATTCACACAAATGCTCTCAGAACTTCATACGGAGTACCAGATTAAAATATGGGTTTGGGACATTAGACATTTTAGTTACACAAACATCCCTTTGCAATGACCACAGTATTCAAACGCACTTCAGATATGGTAACTTCAGAAATGACCACAAAAATCTGTTTTCTCCTTTTAGTGTGAATCCCTAATTCCCTGACTCCAGAAAGAGAGCAATTATAAATGGTGATAGGTATTGCTATTGCCTGCAGTTTAGATAAAACCACAATGCATGTGGTGTGCACACATGTGCGTGCACACACAGAACCCCTGAAGTATTAACACTACGAAGGACTGTATTAACGCACGCATGCCCCACAAAACTAGTCCCTCAACATGCTTAAGTTTTCACTAGAACAAGATGATAGTCTTGTCTCCTGGAATGCTATGGCTTCAGAAAATGATTTGTTGATTTAGCAAAAATTTGGGACCACATTCTCTACACCCATGGAGCTCAGGCTGACTGGCCAATACCTCTGTAGTACTTAACGTTTATCAAGCAATTGCCAACGAACTTCCCATTTGGGGTTCCCATGTGGGGTAAGGTACAAGGGAAGACTGCTTTGCTTTCCTGTGCTGGTTTGTTCCTTTTGATTTAAAAAATGGTAAAGAAAAAGAAAAGGTATGATCTTTAATTAGGTGAGAATTTCTGTCCATTGCTTTTCTTCTTGCGGTTGGCCCCACAACCGAACCGGTTGCACTGCATGGCCTGGTGTTGACACAGATTGACAGCGTGAACCTTAAACTGTTGTAAACACCTATAAAATGTGGCCTTCTTCACATGATCAGTGATGAGGCCTTGACAGCATGACACCCATCATCTGATAAGCTAAGGTCAGGAGTCACTCAATTGCTTTGCTTTTTCTTTGGATGTCAAAGAGGCAAAAGTTTTTAATGTTTTTAATAAGTAAATTACCCAAACATGCATGGTCCTGTTGCACATATTAAGTCCTCGGAGGCCAGAGTGAGCCTGGGAGGGTCCCTTGAAAGGTCAGGGGCTGTTCACCTGGTGTACTGTAACCATGAGACCAAGTTTTGATGAGAATCATCAGGTATTTAAGATCGATTTGGAGAGCTGGCATTGTCTGGTTGTAGTGGGATCTTTTTTGAGCAAATGTTGACAACATCTATACTCTAGAAGAGAAAGGTATCAGGACTTTACAGAAGATCACTTTTCTTACAGCAAAATGAATTTTAGTGTTAGAATCAGCATCCTCTTGTATCTATATCTTGTCTGTTTTATAATGTTTTGAAGATTGAGATAACCAGTTTTCTTGATGCTACTATTTGGGATTCAATGAATCTGAGGCCAGGTGGCTAGCAAAAGGGTGATAAATTATAACAGGAGTTCCCCACCATAGTCATCATGGGGAAGACAGCTTATTCAGTGTGTCATGAACTCATGAACAGAAATGCCTGGGTAAAGGAAATTTTTAAATGCTACTGATAAATCTTTACTCTCTTCCAGATTTCTTTTATGTAACTGAGGATGAAGGTGGGGAGCAGTGTGGGAAACAATGTTTCAATAGCTTGGATAAAATACTATGGGTAAACAGAGGGAGGTCTCTTGGATATGGATTTCTCTGTATGTTTCTCCTGGGGTCTTCCCTTGTGTTTCAGTCTATGCCCCAGAGTAGGTGCGAAAGCATCAGCCAGGGCATTTTTAGGGCTTTTGGAGAAAGCTGTCTATTGACCACCTTAATTAATTCTGCATTATGTAGGCCACTTCAAATACATAATCTTAGATATTTCAGAGCACATCATTGTACTTTCTATAGTATTTCTGTCATCAGCCTAATCACACTTTAAATTCCAAATTCAATGTTGTAGGTAATCATAATGCTGGGAAGGACTCAGTTCATGTGACTCGAAAGCCAGGTTTTTCTTTCCAATCCCAGATCAAATCCAGCAATGTGTATTCTGTGGATACTTCTAGGTTGAGCCCTGTAGAGATTTCTCAAGTAAGAAGTAAGGGGTAAGGCAAAGGAAACATGTTAACCAACCCAAGCAAGCCCAGATTCTCTACAGGAGAGAGGCAAGAAGTTCTTAATGAACTGAATATTTGGCAATTTTTTTTCACCCACCTTTTGATTTCATTCTGGGCTAAAACAATTTATAACTAGGAACAGGCAAAAATAAAGTTGATTTTTAATCTATCCAACACTGGGGGGTGGTCTCCTCACCCAGAGATGTGAATTTTTATCCATTGTCTAATCTTTCCATTTTGCCTTACCCCTGGGGAATGGTGATAGCCCAATTTCTATCATTGATTTCTTCTTGAAATGGGTTTCCTTCATTATTTACAAAATCTCCCAACCTACCACCAAACCCAAACAATCCAGAGTTTTTCTGACTTCAAAGCCAGTCTCCACTTGACATACATGTGAGTTGACAATAAAATCCCTTGGATATGCATTGTGAGAGATGGGTGCACTTGCCATATTTTGCATCATATTCTTATTTTCAGGTCATTAAATTATGATTTGACATAATTCAGAGATTAATTTTTTTTGCCTGTCCTGTGGGAATTTATTTTTGTTTTAATTTCCAGATTTACTGAGATATTATTGACATATAACACATGTAAATTTAAGGTGTACAACACGATAATTCAACAACTGTGTATATAGCAAAATGGTTACTACAATAAGGTCAGCTCTGATCTCCACCCTCTCACATAATTACCTTTTTAAAAAAATGGGGATAATTTTCAAAATCTACTCTCTTAACAACTTTCAAATATATAATACAGTATTGTTAGTTATAGTCACCATTCTGTGCATTAGATCCCCAGAACTTATTCATTCTATAACTGGAGGTTGGAACCTTTTGACCAACATCTCCCCATTTTCCCCACCTCCCAGCCCCTGGCAACCACCATTCTACAGAGATTCATTTCCACAAATTATTTAACCAACTAAAGGCATAGACTCCTGGAAACTGGATAAAATCATGAGATGGGACAGTAAATGTGGGGTTTGACTTGGAGTTTCTATTACCATATGACCTTCCAAAACTGACCTTGCATAATTCATATGGAAAAGACATGTTTTTTAATTTTTGTCCCCCCAACTTACTTATCCAATATATTTTCCCCACTGGAATATCCAGTGCCATCTCAGTGGATAATTAACATTCAAGGTGCTTAGACCATGTTCACATGATGAAAAGTGTTTTGGAAAGGAATAAATGAGTGAATTACTAATGAAATCTTTTTTTTTCTTTTACAAAAAGTCACTGAATTATGCTCTCCAGATAGAGCACTGTCTGATAATGCATTGATAAATGGAGAAATAGACAATCACATTAAGAATGTCAGAACATCATTTGCAATTCTCAAAGTCGGTATTCAGAATCAACAAACTATTAACTTTCTCTAAATATTAGAGGCAATAACCCACCTGAGTGGCAGCAATGTGCTCAATTGGGGATTGTGAGCAAAAGATACTGTCTGGTCTCAAGAGCCTATAGTCCAGGAAAGTAGCTCTTCAGACTATTTTGGCTGGAACCGACAGTAAGAAATCCACTTCACATTATAACACCGATGAAAATGCATATGTAGAACAAACAAAAGTTGCCAATATAATGTTTACATTACTATCAGCAATGCCCACAGATATTTTCTATTTACTTTATTTCACTTTAAAAATAAATCCTAGTTGCAAACCACAAAGTTCCTGTCTCTCATAGGAGGCCGTGACCCACAGTTTGCAAAAGGGTGATTTAGGAGTTGTAGTCTGTCTACGTTTTTGATGAATATAGCAAATGGACAATAAGGCTTTCACAAAAATTTGTACTCATAAGCTGGGTGGACCAATGAGTACCCTAAAGACATAGTGTATGGCATATGCAAGGGGCTCAATAAAATTTTGATGAAATAGTTAATAGAACATAGTAGAAAAGAAGAAAGTATTATTGATACACTGTAACAGACTAGCCAAGCAATTAGAAGAAGGGTAGCCTAGTTTAGGCAAAGATTTTAGACTGATTGTTAAGGAAAATGGCACCTAGTGTGCTTATATGTGCTAAATATTTTCAATCAAATATAGTGAAATAATGAGGAAAGTTGAAGCCTTTCATGATAAACAGATCTGGGTTTGAACCCCAGATTCTCCACTTCCCAGCTTTGTAAGTGTGGGCACATTTTCCAACTCATCCAAGCCCTAGATTTCTGGTCTTTAATGTTGGGGTGATGATGAGAATTTCTATTAATGCATATGATTAACTTTAGAGGGCCTAATAGGTAGTAGGTGCTCTGTAAATCAATCAATCAATATTATTTTGTCTGTCAGTGTTTTGCAGTTAAGTTTACAGGCAGCATTTGTCTTTGCCCAACATCTGGTCTTAGCATTCTATCAGGCATGCATCTGCCCTTCAAAATGTTTCATCAGGTGCTACCACACCTTCTCGGCTCGTGGTGTTAACTGGAAGGCAGTCAGGGTGACGCCACCTTTTTGACTGTTGGGAAGACAAGAGAACCTTGTGGAAATGATGGTTAAAGTGACTGTGGATGTGGGAAGCACTACCTGCGTTTTGCTGGCTTTGACAGGAAGCTGTTAAACAAACTCCAGGTCAGCTAAAACCCCGGATGATCACAAACATTGCTTTTAAAATATGTGTGTTGGGTGCCAAGTGTTCAGGAAAACAGGAGAAGACGCTTGAGACTGTATGCATGAGGTGCCAAGTTTGGAAATGCATTGAAGTAACCAATGCCAGGTTTGCATGGGCCCAGTGGGAAATTCGGAGAAAATCATGGGCGGTTGATGCTTCTGGGGCTTTGATTAGGCAGTTGGTCAAAATCTCCAAACTGGACGCCCTCCTCCTACAGCTTTATTTCTCTTTCCTTTCCTTCCCTTCACTCCCAATTATCTCAGTCTCTTTATTCATGAAGTTGGAAAATACATAAAATATACAATATCGACTATAAATAAGTACACTTATACTCAGCTCTATTTTCATATATGTTTCTGTGTGGTTTCTTAATGAAAATTAAAGAGTTCAAGATTGTTATTAGGGAATTCTTAATAAGATAGTTCTGCATTTCAATATATGCACATTACACTGACATGTGTTAAATGTCAAATCCCACTACACAATATTGAGGGCATCCGTGAACCAAGGATTTTGTTTTTTAATTTAACTCAGTGAGAAAATATAAATTAATTTGTAGAAATTTACTATATTGGTATAGAAGTGTTTACTATATTCTTATGAATAAATTTCTGCACATTTGAAATGATTTATAATTTAAAAGTGTAAAGAATAAGGCAGTTATATTATTGGTTTCCAAAGAATATGTCTTTTCTGTACATGTAATTTCAAGAAAAATAAATTAAAAGCATGGAAGTGTCTGTTGGAATACCTGGAATAGCCAAAATTTCACAATACAAACAAGAAAAATCTATACAATGGATAATAAAGAAGTGGACGGATGTCTCTGCTATAAATTCTTGATAATAATAGTCAAGATCAGCATGTCTCAAATTTTGCTGCACATTAAATTTACTCAGGGTGTTTGTTGATAATGTGGTTTTGGGAACCTACCCTCAGCAATTCTGACTCCGGTTTGAGGGGGGGCCCAGATATTGTTTATGAGCACTTCCAGCAGTTCTTCTGACTGTACCTTCAGAAGGTGGTTCTAAGACGATTCACATGGATTTTATGTTTTTGCCTTCACATGTTTTAGATATACCCAAAGTGGTACACATCTTTTTAACACTCAGTAGGAAACCTAATAAGGTAGAAGTTTGAAGGCACATTCCAATCTGTTTTTCTGACTTAGTTTTCTGTCTTTTCTGTACACCTTGAACAAATACCCCATTTGTCTTTGCCGAGGCTTCTGAGGCACCTTGAGCTCCATGTGTGCCCATGAATGCACACCCATGTGCACACACAGACTGGGATTCCATTTCTTAGAGCAGGGGTAGATCTAGCCCAATGCTTTAAGTGCTAGAAGTATTGCTGTAATAATATCACTAAACAATAGGAGCAAATTCGTGATTGCAACCGATACATCCTGTGTTATTAAAAAGAGACTAACACCTTGGACACACAGGGAGTCTAGAGTCAGTCATCAGGCAGTGGCGGGACTCTGCGCAGTGAGGAAATTTTTTTGACCAACTCCGAGGAGATGTCTGCAAACAGAATGCAAGCTGTCTGGTTATGACTTGGCGCTGCAAGCACACTCCATTCTACGCAGAATTTCCATCTCCCTGTGTGTACTGAAAAGCCATCTGGACATAGGTCCGTCAGCCAGCAGGTCACATAAACTTCTACCTTCTTTCTTCTCCAAGTCCTTGCATTAGATCTCTGATTTGGAGAAGTCTGCCCCATGGGCAGGTGGTGGCTTATGTGCAGGGTGGCACTCTGTGCCCTATCCAGCTTCCTTCTCAGCCCCAGCCGCAGCCAGAGGCATCATGGGAACACCCTTGGCGTCTTTTTCCTTCTCGCTCCAGCGCGCTCTGCAGAGCCCCATGTCTTTGGATAAAATGCCAAGGAAAGTCTGAAGATGATTTTCCATGAAAATGGATCAATGAAGACACAAAGGACTGAATTGACATTTATCTTTCATAGACTGTGGCTTTGTCTTTCTTAAAACTATTCGGAAAAAAAAGGAAACTTACGTAATTCCTGTGAGTTTCCAGAAAAAATGAGTTTATATCTATTAAATGCTTTGTAATCCACAAAACTGTAGGTAAGTATAATTAGGCATTATTATTATTATCATTTTTGTCACTGCTACTCCTGTTCTATGAGTAGTGATAATGCTAAGAAAATCAAAAGAAGGCTGTGTGCTAGGTTCAGGCTGGGAAAGTAAGAGAGAGGTCCCGGGATGGCTGCATGGGGGGTCTCAGAAAGCAAGGCTTCAAGTCACCTGGCTGGGGAGGGGCCAAGTCAGCAGCTTTTGATCCCAGATCAAGACAAATCCTTGAGACCTGGCTCCCAGACCTCCACCCTGACCCTCAGAGCCCTGCCATTGGCCTAGACGGCTCATCTCTAATGACACCCTCCCATTATGCTCCTTTCTTATCACTGTTCCCTCCCCAGCCTCCTGCCCTTCACTGTTAAGTGAAATTCCTTCTGGAACCTAGGAAGCCACTCTGCCAAGTGCTTATTAGAAACAGGAGAAAAATGGGGGAGGAAAAGTTGGGAGAGAAGTCCCTGGTTTCTGGATGCCCAAGCCAGTTCTCTGAATACCCATTAGACATTACATGTACTGGCTAAGCTTCAGCGGATCCTTCCCCATTAGAACAATGATAGACTCCAAGAACATATATGTGATAGGTCTTGGAACTGAACAACAGTGGGTTATGGTTTTTATATGAAAATGTATTCTAAGATCAAAACTATCAATGTAGTAACAAACAGTTGGTCATAAATTGAGAATGACCTCTCACCTGTGTAGCAGTATAATGCTGCAGGACAAAATTCTGACATCCCATTAAAAAACAGCAAGTAGCAATGGGGAAAACAGCCTGGGAACTACAATAATTTTTTTAATGCCAAGAGAAGCTACAAATATTGGAAAGACAATGTACTGCAGATTCTGACAAATACATGGAGAGTTTCTCATGCATGGGATTCGCTTCCAGAGACATAACAGATCTGCTTCAAGATCACTCTTGGTGGTATTTTCTTTGGTTATGTCAAAAAATTTAGACTTTTCTGCAATCATGTCAACACTACGAAACATAAAAATGCAAAATGAATATGCATTGCTTTATTTTTGTTACATAGCAATACATCATCAGTGATGAAATTTTATAAAAATAGAGTGAATGAAAAAATACAAAGAAATATAATTCTAATACCCATTAGATATTAGACCTCTTCTAACATTTTAAAGGACATGTATAAATATACCATACATATATTTTAAAGAATCATGTTGCAATACAGTATGATAAAAATAAATATGAAAAAAATGTTTTTTTCATTTAGGTATAGCACATATATCTTTCCAAGTCATCTATGTTACAATAATTAAAGTGAATATGTTTAGAATTTCATTTTATGGCTGATATATTTTAATTAATCCTCCATTTTGGCATTTGGGCTATTGTTAAATTTTCATGACTTTATATTCTCATAATTCAATTGTACTAAGGTATGTTTATTTCTTTTGGGTGAGATATTTAAATTGTTTTGAACAAGATATCAAAGAGAGATATGTACTCCCATGTTTATTGCAATATTATTCACAACAGCCAGGTGTGGGGAAAATGGAAGTTCATATGGCCAGGATCCTCACCTGAGCATAAACCACTCAATGATGTAACTGACTGACTGCTAGGCTACCGCTTCCACACCCACAGGCAATGAGCTATTATTGACAGTCACTATATAAAGCACTCTGCCCAGTGCTCTGGGCGGAGGCAGAGACAAGGTGGATTACACACCTGCAGACTGTTGGATGCAGACATGATTCTAGTGCTTGACCTACTGCCATGAGAATAAAGCCACATATAAACCCTTTCACCCCAAGAATATTCTGTTGTCATTTCTCAGTCTCACTGAATCCACAGTGAGCTTACCTGGGGCTGAAACCCTCAGGCAAGATACGGAAACAACCTCAGTGTCCATCCATGGATGAATAGAAAAAAATGTGATACACATTCACAAAGGACTATGATGCAGCCATGAGAAATAAGGAAATCCTGCCATTCTCAACAATGTAGGTGGACATGGAGAACACTATGCTAAGTGAGAAAAGTCAGAGAAAGACAAACACTCTATCATATTATTTGGGTATAGAATCTAAAAAATCTGAACTCATAAAAAGAGTAAAATGGTGGTTACCAAGGAACATGGTGTAGGGGGATAGGACAGATGTTTAAGGGAACAAAATTGCAACAAGTAGTAAATAAATCCCAGGCTCTAATAAATATATATGGAAAACAACATATTCTATTATAACCATCAAACTTTCTAAGAGACTGGAATTATTCCAACAATTAACAATAAATAATTATGTAATGTGATAGAAGTGCTAATTATTGCTACAATGGAAGTCATACAATATATAAATGTATCAAATTAACATGTTGAACACCTTAAATTTATACAATGTAATATGTCAAATGCATTTCAATTAAAAAAACACATATGTTATTGATGGGAAAAATTTTGAGCAAGAGAGGTTAGTTTCCTGTCTACTGGTTTGACCATGTTGCCTGGACAATTTAGATGGTAAAATTCCAGAACACCTGATTATTTCAGTCAATTGGCAGAAACAGCTGGTCAATCCAGTGCATGATGTTATCTTTTTTCCCCCTCTTAAATGGGAAGACATGTGAAATTCTTAGGATAGCTTACAATCTCATCCTGCCTATTGTGAGACGGAAAGTGCTAACTGACAGAAGACACAGGTTGGCAGCAGATTTTCATTTCTTAGATGCCATATGACAAAGAATTCCTTGTATTAATTTTCTCCATGAAGTCTATAGTTTTCTGTTAATTCCTCAATTGAGTCCAGTTAGGGGCTAAATTAATCGACCCTTCTAGTATCCCCAGTGATTAAATGGTATATATAATGTTAATAAAGGTAGAAAGCAATATAATAATGCCTATAGGAGATGAGCAATTAAAAATCTGGTGGATGGAATTAAAGATAAAATTGTATTTCAGGGTCTTTATGGAATCGTTCCTTAGCAAGAGTAAAGTAATGGACAGAACTACTAGCTGCTATTATTGCAGTTGAATCAGCATCCAAACAGGGTGAATTTTTCACTCTTCAGTCATCTATGCCATTATTTTCAAGATAGATGTATATGTTTAAAAAGTGAGTGGGAATTAAGACAAGTGAAGTCAAGGAGTTTATACTCCAAGATGGTTAGTGAATATTTATAGGTGGTGAAAAAGACAGTTTTATATAGATCCCATCTGATGAGATGGGACTCTATACAAAGCACAGATCTGTTTATATTCACATTAAGGAAAAGAAAAAAACAGCAGGCTCAGCACCAGCTGTTTAATTTGTGGCCATCATTATTTTCACATTAGCACCTGTTGAAATAGAGGTATTAACACCAGTTGATTTGCCTGGGCATCTATTCAGTGATGTGCTCTTAAATGTGAATGTGGTAGGGTAAAGAAGCCTATTAAGGGATGATAAAGGACCTCAGAACAACTTCAGGGTGAATGCTTTCAGAAGTTATGACGACAACGAGCATCAGTTACCATGTTCTGACCTCTGTGAGCAGTGCTGTTCCTGAGTGTGACTTCCCAAAAAGAGAAGTCATTTCACTTAAAAGGGCCTTTATTATGCTCTTGCATTTGAAGTGCAAACACTTCAGAGAAACATAGTTTGGTTTTGTGGGCTTTGATCCAGAGTTTTGGGGGTGGGTGGGGGTGGGGGTTGTGAGTTACTCAAATTTGCATTTAAGAATTTAGAAAAAATTCTATCACTCGTGTTTCCACAGGCAACAAGTTTGTGATTTGAGAAGGTTATCAACAATGTTTGCAAAACAATAAAAATGGGAATAGCATCAGATACAGGTAACTGTTGAATGAAGAACATGGAAATAATAAGGCTCATGTCTTTTCTGACTCATTTCCCTCAAGTTCAGTTTCCTCATTAATAATGTTAATCTGACACATTAGATCAAAATGCTTTTGGCCATCTCTGAATTAGGTATGTCTTGCCAATGGGCAAGTTCCCTATGGATTTGCTGAGATCTAGGAATGATAAAACATTCCTGGGGTAAAAGGGCTTATTACCCAGCATGTTCTCCTGGCGATAAGTTGAGCACTAGAATTATGTCTGCATCCAACAGCCTTCAGGCCTGGAATCCTTCGTCTCTGCAAGAGCTCTTTATATAGTGACTCAGTCAAGAATAGCTTATTGCCTAAGGTGTGGGGGCAATAGCCTACCAGTAGGCTAGCTATATCATCAAGTGCTTTAGGTTCAGGTGAGGATCCTGGCCATAGGAACTTCCATTTTCCCCACACTCCTGATCCATGATTTTATTGTTATCCAGCCATTCCCTTGAATTCCTCACTTGGGAAAATGTTGCATGTGATATAAAGCATCATCAAACCGCAGGGAAAGATTCCATTATGATATTTTGGAGCAGGTATGTAACAAGTGCTTAATAACTTGTTAATGAATATAGAAATAAATCAATCCAATCTTTTTGAATTCATATATTTAGCTTTTTCCACTGCCTCTATCATTTTCTTCACCATCTCCGTTTGAGAAGAAAATTAGGAGGAAAACCACTTTCTTTACACACTCCTTTCCCTCAGTCATCATGTTATATTTCACTTTTCTCTAAGATCTCTATGGGTCTTTTCATCCTCAAGGCACTAGTGAGGCAAGTAAGAGCAGAAATAATTCTCCTATTGTACACAGGAAGGACTTAGGCTCAGAGAGGGGTGTTTTCCTAAGGCCACTGAGCTAATAAATGATGGAGTGTGAGTGATACAAGGCTTTGCTGTCCCAGGGTTGGTGCGGTCTTCGATGAATGGGGCCTTCATCCTCGTTGCCAAGGCAAACAAGGGGTTACATGCAAGGAGCAGCTGTCTGCTCCTTACCGACCTGGGGGAGTAAGGAGAAGGAATCAGCTGCTCGGGCTGCGAGAACTCCCCAAGGACACAGCTCTCTGCTGGCTCTGCAATCAAGAACTTTGAACACCTGTGAAGCCCCACCTCACCCGAGAAGCCAGCACACCTGTCGGCCACTGTCTTTCCACTCTCAGATCCAGGCAGAAAACCAAAGCAGAGATCACATAAGACTATCCTAGGGCCACGTGGGTGTGTGTCCCTTGTTTCTTCTTTCCTCATGGCGTTACTGCCTTTCTTGCCTGAGACCTAATGGTCCCCTCCTCTGCCTCTCTGCGTCTTAAAGCTGAGGCTGTTAAAGCTTGGACTACTTATGCTGCAATGAATGCTTGCAAACAGTCAGTCCGCTCATGAGAACTCAACAAGTCATTTGACCTCATCCCACCGATGCTGGGCCTGGCGTGCAGGGGTCACCTCAGTACATATGTGTAGAATGAATGAATGTGGTCCAGAAGAAAAAAAACAGGTTGCGGGTTGGCACCTGATACTCAAAATATATTTTGTGTGCCTCCCCTCTTCGTATTGGGGATGTGGTGATGAAGGGAACTGATCCATTCCCAGCCCTAGAGATTTTAGTACGAAACACTGACAATTAAACAAGTGGTAGCCATGCATGTAATGGTACGAGATACAAAGATGAAACACTCCTATGCCCTCTGGGCTCTGTCTTCTAGAATCACGGAACATCCCAGAGCCCTCATGTCCAGCTAATACTGCATCTGGGCCTTTCTCTTGCTGGCCCAGTGTTAGCTAAGAATTCACTGCATTTCCCTGCTGCTGCTCTAGCTAGCTTTCCCCCGTGGCCTTATTTGCCCCTGGGTGTGGGGCTCACCGGCCTCTGGCATAGTTTCGACCCTCCGCAGTGACACCAGCATCGGTGGGTAGCTACACAGACTGTCTAGACCTGTCTGTAAATTGAAGCTGAAACTCTGGACTTGGAAAGCCAAGGAAGCCGCAGCAGGCCTTCCTTTTCAGACACCTACCAGTCCCCCGGCTGAGGACTCCCGGATTCGGGGCCTCCCTTCTATCTGCTAGAATAGGAGGTGTGAGAGAGACGGAGCGATCTAGGGTCCGATTCACATCGTCCCTACATGGAGGTGAGAATTTCAAAGGCTAATAAAAGCTGTTGAGCGCCAGGGTCTGGATGTTCGAGTAATTGTTCTTTTTCTCAATTTTGGAAACTTGGCCACCTGAAAAGAGCAGTGGTGAAGAACATCTTAATTAATCCAGCTCTCTCGCCTGAGTGTTTCAGCCCTGGGCAAGTTCACTCTGGATGCAGTGAGACTGAAAAATGACCACGGACTGTTCTTGGGGTGAAAACGTTTATACCCAGCTTCAGTCTTACAGTGGCCGGTCAAGCGCTAGAATCCTGCCCTCCTCAGGGCACATCTACATGCGGGAAGCTGGTCTCATCCTCGGGGCCTCTCCCCTGCCTTGCAGCTGGAGACCAGTGGGCAGAGCTCCTTATATAGAGTCAGTGACAGCTCACTGCCAACACGTGTGCAAAGCCTGCGCCTGTGAGCATTGCATGTGCATAGTGAGCAAGCAGACCAGGGTTGGGTGAGAATCCTGGTCATGGAACTCCACTTCCCCTATACTAGCCATACTTGGCAGGGAAATTTTATGGAGCACTTTTTTTTTTTTCCTAAGTAAAATACCGCTCTTTGGAAATGGCTGAGTCACAGAAACATCTGGGGGCGCTTATTGGCATTAATAAGAAGTTTGGCGCTTAGTGCAAAGTTAATTTACTTGGGATGAAAACATAGCTATACAACTTCCCATCAGTCTTGCCAGAAAACTTTGCAGCCTGGGGTCCTCCAGCAAGAGTTCCTTTGCATTAGGTATCTCCCCCTAGTAAATTCTGAAATTCCACTGGTCATGTTTGGACATAACTTTCCAGAAGAGTTAGTTCCTTCAAAAACATCTTCATTTTCAGTGACATGTTGCATCTGCAGATCTGGGCTGGAGAGACCCCTCTATTTTGACATGTTCATTCTGACTGAGTAAATTTAATGTTTAAGAAACCAACTCAAAAGTTAAAAATCATGTTTTTTCAATGGGCTCCTCTGTCTCGCAAGGAAGTCTCCTTCTCTGATGATGCTTTCTGGTGCTTTCTGGTATGCAGACTTGTAATTCCTCTCTTTAGTGTCTATGAACTACAATGGAGATCATGTCTTCTGCTGAGCCTGAGTTGGAAACGAACTTTTTGAGACTTTGGGGGACATTGGCAGGGATCCCCCCAAGGTGCACACCAAAGAGGGGCCGAGAGAATTGCAGATACTCCCCCAGCGGGTGAGTGGTGGGGTGGGAAGTGCTCCCTCAGAGAGCCGGCAGACCTGTGTTGAGAACCCAGCTCTGCCAATTTATTCATTGCGGGATTAACCTCTCTACTGAAAAGGGGGGATTATATGGTCTTTCCGATTGTTGTGTGAAGATTAGAGTCTGTGAAGGGCTTGGCACAGTACCTGGCTCTTCCTGAAGGGTGAATAAATTGTTACCACTCTTTGCTGGCAAACTTCCCTAGGATACGTTTGACCTGCTGCACCTGGGGTAGTTCTAATTTCTGTGTTGAGAAATGAGGTGCCCCCATACAGATCCACCCTTTAAGTACATGCTTGCATCATGCCAGCTGGGTTATAGTACTGGTTTACTGGCTAACAGGTACTTTCTGCTTGGAAAGGCAAGTGGTGCTTCGAAGTCTAAATCGTGGAAGGGAAAAAAAAAAACTACCTAGGAAGCAAGACCTCACAGGTAACAAAATACTTCAGAGAAATAAGAGCTGGATCTAAAAATCAAAGATGCATTCTTTTGCTCTGTAAATATTTAATTATGCACCATGTGCTGGACCTGGTGGGGAAGATCCAGATAGTGGAGACTCTAACAGCCACTGCCTATATTTTTCTTTTCCTTCTCTCTAATTGAACTCAACATAGGAGCCCCCATTTCTTCTCAGTGGCTAGAAAGTGGGTGTGATGGTTAGATTTTGAAGCCAATTTAATGTCCTCAAGCTGATAGAGTCACTTCTGCTTTTTTCAGGCCCTTGTCATTTGCTCTGTCTATGTGCAGGAGAACCCTGGGGATGCATTGTTTACCTTCATGGGAAGGGACTCCGGTTCTCACAGACTCCACTCAAGTCTTGCCCCACCTGATCTTTGAGTGAAGGGCTCTGCCCTTGTTGCACATGTAGCAGAAACCTCTCTGCTTGAGATGAGAAGTCTCCTCCAGCACTGAAGTGCACAGTCAGCCCCGCCCTCGCTGGCCCGAGGCTGAGGTGTGAGCCTCTTCACCCCCCAACTTGGAAGGCTGAAGCATCATTCTGAGCCCTGCATGTGCACGTACAGTCCAAGTCTTGTCCACACAAGACAAGATGGTAGAGGAGGAGCAAAATGCAAATCCAAGAGGGCTCAGAACCACGGAAGCTGATGCGTAGTTGAGAGGTTGCTGGTGGGGAGGTGGGCTTGTAAAGTGAGCTCTGCAGAGGTGGTCTTTTATTTGCTTTCTATGTCAGATTGCCTGGACTCCCCTGGCTCAGAGATTCTGGTTTATGTTCTGGTTTATTTTTAATCCCACATCCTACTTTCTTGACTCCTCCTTATCTGAGTTTTCTATAGGGACTAGGATCATGAAACTCTTGTCCCTGTGGTGATTTTCTGGCCTGTACTTTTCAGATCTTTGTGGAGGTTACATATCTGCCAGTTTAGGCCTTGATCTTGGTCTGTTCTACCTCCCCTTCCGCCCGCACCAGCCCCTGCTTGGTTCTATCTGTTGGATTCCCCTTGCCAGTGCCTTACGTAGGTCTGATTTCCGTTTCTGGGACTTTCTTTGGAATGACTTTCCTAGTATGCTGGCTGTATCCCACCTTCTGGTGTCTACTGTATGAATTTAGACTCCATCTTCTGCTCAGTACTTGGAGGATCTGTTGGTCCGGGGACCTCTCTTTGCGGGAACTACTGTGTGTGCTCAGGACCTTTCAAACAACTTTCATTCTTATTTGGCCATCCCTAAAAGAAGGCTCAGAGAGATTCAGAAGCTCACCCAAGGTCACACAACTAGGAAGTGGCAGGCGCTGGGATTAACTGCCAGATTGGTTTGACTCTAAAATTCATCCTCTTTCTGCCACTACAGGTGGCTTCCAAGGAAGCAAGAGGAAGTTAGAAAGATGAGTAAGACTGTGTTCAAGAAGCATAGGCTGGGAGTTTCAAATCTTTTACAGTGGCACAAATAGTGAAGAATTAACCTCAGAGGAGTGGGCTTGCTAAAGGACTGGAGAGAAGCGCCATAGTATCTAGGAAGTTGAGAGACCTTCCATGAGGATATGATAAGGTTTCAGACATGGTGTCAGCACGCAGCTTATCATAGTGAACTCATTAAGCTCTTCTGGATTTAAAATCAAGATGGAATGTCATGTTTTCCCCAGAAATGGGTGCTCGGGGAGAATCATTATTGGAATGATGATAGTCTAATAAACCCGGGCTCAGACATGATCCTGTTATTTCCAGGATGTTGAGACACACATGCTGTGTGGGTTTGTAGCAAAGTTGCCCACCTTATGGAGCTAGTAGTCTTGACCACACCCTCCAGGAAGTGTGAGCTGAACATTTGTGAGAAAAGCACACATGTTGCCTCTCTGGTTAGCTATGAATAGAAATGGCTCCACTTTGCTAGATGTTCCTGATGTAAACACATCTTTATGCAAACTATGGCTTCTCCCCCACCCCCAAGTATGAAGAATAGCTGACATTCTCCCTTTGCCTTTTAGAAGGAGGATTAGTACCACCTGTCTCAGCTAACATTCATGGGATTCTGCAGGAAAAACAGTATTAGGAGAGGAAAGCTCCTCTGAATGCAGTATTTTAGGATTATTTCTTTAGTTGCTAAACTGCTACCTTTGTATTCAAAGGTGATGAGACATTTTCTGGCTGAGAGACAGACATCCCAGAAAGGTGTCAAGTTAAAAGAGGGCTGATGGAAAGATTTGAGCCAACGCCGTTGGAGGTTGAGCGATTGATTGCAGGCGTTGCTTACATTTTCTTCTTACTGTTACAGTTGAGGGCAGGGTTGTGTTCATCACCTTGCCGCCCCACCCCACCCCTTCTTCTATGGAAGGTATTAACCTGGGCTTCCATTCCAGCTGGATTTTTGCCACCCAGCCCAGGCTGTTCAATACCTTTCTCCGTATAAGGAAAAAGGGGGAAGTTATAGCACCTGGAGCGCTGACCGTCTGCTAGGATTCCTGAAACCTGCTCTTGGACTTGGCACTCAACAAGATGGCATCCTGAGCTGGGCATTTAACCTTTGGCTGTCTGCATTTTCCCCCTTTTCTAAAATGGAGATAATGGAATTCTCTGGCAGGAACATTGGGAAGATTAATGAGTTTATGTTTTGTAAAGTGCTTTGAGATTCTCAGATGAAAGGTGCTACATAACAATTATAATGACACTTTGTTCTTACATACTGCCTTTCTTTCAGGGAGCTCAAACTGCTTTACTAAATTATTTCATGAATCCTATGGCACATAGCAATTATCCCCCCTTCTCGTATCAGGAATCTGGGGCACAGAGAAATAAAATGACCTGACCAAGGTCATGTAACAGGTTATTGGTAAAATCACCAACCGAATCCAGGTCTCATTCATTCATTCGTTCATTTATGCATTCATAAAATAGTTACCGCAATTATATGCCAGACACTTGAACTATTTGAAAGGGGAGGCCATGATTCAAGGTTAAAGAAAAACAAATTCTTTGCCATTAGAGAAGTTGGATTAGTCCACTTGGACAAGAAACTAAATAATTACAGTAAAATATACCAAACATATGATGCAGTTCACTGGTGGAGGAAATGAAATTGAAGAAACATGTCTTAGGTAAGAGAATGGAAGAGCATGATGAATGTGGGGAGTGAGACCTACGTGGCATGGTGGGAGCAAAGGGTAGTTTGGACAGAGGAGTGGGCTCAGAAATGTGAACTTTCTGCAAAAGGAAGTGGAGAAGCTTTGGAGGTTGTTCAAGTAGAAGGAACGAGGTCAGCTTTGTATTTAGAAAATTAGCTCTGATGGCTGAGTATTAGATTTGGATGCAAAAGAGACCTGTGTGCAGAGACCAGGAAAATAGATTCCTGACTCAAAGTCTGGACCAATTACTAGGTCATTCTTAATGGCTTTATAAGCCAGAGTTCCAATGTTGTTTTGAGATTCTGCACATGGTACTTCAAGAAAACAGCTGTAACAATGCTTTTTCACGACTAGGATGTTTTCTCATTTCAAGAAGCATCCAATGTCTTTAAAAAAAACAAAAACAATTCATCTAGAATGCAGCCTTTCAATGATGGTACAGTGAGTGACTGTCACTCTTCAGCTCTGAAATCCATCAGGCAAAATGGTTAAGTCTACATCAATTACTTATTATAATAGAAAGAAAGCCTTTGTTATACTACTTGTTAAGTATCTCTCGAAATTAGACACAAGAGAATGATCTTCAATGCAGAAGAGTGTTCATTTTTATTTCACATGATAAACTATTCTGTGATTAGACATATTTATTTTTATTTTTACCCACATTATAACCATATAGTCAATTTTAAGGACGGTTTCCTGATCACTTGTATTTTTTTTCTTGTCAAAATCTCTTTTAAGTGTTCTGACAATGAAAATAGTAAAAGCTGTTTTGCCTTCATTAGAGGTTCTTAGAATGCTTTTTCAGGTATATATGGATGCAGACACCCAGGCCTCCTGTGGGATGGAAGAGGAGGGCGAACTTGATAATCACTGGCTCTGTACCAGATCCCTTTATTGTCACTGTTCATGAACAGTAGGGAGCTGGGAAAAGTCATAGATTCAAAATATTCTACAAAATTAAAAGGCTGATACATGACTGGCTAAACTATTCTGTACCTTGTGGACATGGAACAAATTCTTCTTGACTAGTTGGCAATTGGCTAATTTAGAATTAATCTAACTTTTGAGCGACATTTGCTTTATTATCATTCTTATCCTTAGGTTTAATTAGTGTATCGGTTAGGTTAGGCAAAGTTATGCTGCTGTAATATATATATCTACGTATCCGTGACTTTAACAACAAAGGTTTAATTTTGACTCACGCAAAGTTCATTGCAGATCTAGGTGACTCTTTAGCTTGCTGTGCTTCAGGTGATTGCTCTGAATTTCATTTTCTATCAACAGCACTTCAGTGATTGCCAAAACAGAGCAAGAGAGAGAATTCAAGTGATGACAAAACCTGCCACTGAGAACTTACAGTCCTCAGTTCCACTTACATTTCATTGGCCAAAGCAAGTCATATAGTCATGCCTAAGTCCAAGGGGATGGCAATTACTATCCTTCCATGTGTCCAGAGGAGGGGAACTAAATATCAATGAATGATAAAACGTTTGCCATAGGCTTTTCTAATGATCTTTGAAAGTTAGTATTTTCTTTTTTGAAAAAAATCACATACAACATTTAATAAACTTGTATCTTAATATTTGAAAACCCAGTAATTTATTATTTGTGGTATTCCTAATTCCATGGGTATTATCCATTGCTTCAGTATAAACCTACAATATAAAACTTTATTGGTTAATATCTCTCACCTGATGGTGACATTTTTAAAAGTAGAGACTAGGTCTGATTTGTTTCTCTGTTCTCACAACCTAGACAATTGGCTGATACAGAGCAGGTGCTAAACATCTTTCTGTGCATTGTGACATGAATAAATTGTACTTTAAATACACCTGGAAGAAGGCATAGACAGGTAAGCTGAATTTATTTTTCTCTAAGGAAAAAAAAAATCCTCTCTTATCATAGTAGGAAATAGTCAAAAAGTTTCTGTAGTGGAACTTCTGATGTGTTTTACAGTTTATACATCAACAGAAGCTAAAATATCTAAGAAAACTGAATGATTTCTTGGAAATATTTTCCAACTTCAGTTGGAGTGGTGTGGAAGTCATTTGTGCTTGACACAGCAAGTAGGTTACATGAAAATTCTACTTTGTAAATGAGCTCAGGTAAAGGAAACCTTACACGTCATTTAGGGTAGCAAACTCATTGTAATTTAGGAATCATTCAAAAACTTCCAGGTTGTACAACACAGAGAAGATAAGTAATGATTCTATAGCATCTTACTACGCTGATGGACAGTGACTGTAATGGGGTGTGTAGGGGGGACTTGGTGATGGGGGGAGTCTAGTAAACATAATGTTCCTCATGTAATTATAGATTAATGATACCAAAAAAAAACCCACAAAAAATATCTTTCAGTCTGTGCTTCTATGTTAAATTCACCTCAAACATAATGTTCCTCATGTAATTATAGATTAATGATACCAAAAAAACCCACAAAAATCTTTCAGTATATGCTTCTATGTTAAATTCACCTCTAGGTATCTTAGGTCCATGAAAATGCTAGCATATACTAAAATTCTTAAGATTTAGTCTACTTGTTTCCTTTTTGAATTTTTTCCTACATTTCTAGTAATTCCTTCTAGCATATTAAAATAATTTATCTTCCTCATTGGCAGGAATATCCGTTGAAGGTTTTCAACATGTCCACCCCTGTTAGCTGCAATCTTTAGTTGGTGTTTATAATCTTCCCTCATGTACCATTGCCCTTCCCTTGACCTTGACCTTCTGGTCCCATGACTTTCTGGTCACCCACTGATACAGCTGAACCATTTTGATACAGATGCAATAAACCCCATAGTTATGTGATATGGGGTAGATTCCTTGTATGCAGAAAAATAAAAGTTTTTTCTACTACTTTAGAACCTCAGCAACTTGAATTCTTTGGCCTTACCTACATCTTCATTTTAGGTAATTTGCTACCAATGTCTTCCTGGTTAGAAGGAGCCACTTTTGTGGGTTCTGTGCTAAGTCAGTGGGTTCCCTTTTGGTATATCTGGGACACCAGGGAATTTTCCTTCTTTACCGCCTCTCCTGGATCCCAAAAGCAGGCAAGGGATTGTGGAAGGAATTAGAAGACCAGTAGAAGCTATCTTTTATTGAGTAGGCATCAAAGACAGAGTGATGAAATCAAATATCTGAAGGACACCGTGGCTATGTTACGGTTCCCTTTCCAGCTCCAGGCCGTGTGTACGCCGCTGTGTGCAGCTCGAGCAAGAGAAGCGCCATGAGGAATTTTAAGGGATGAGAAAAGGGCAGAAGCCCTGAAGTGCAAATCATGGTTTCAAGATGTTCGCTTTTCAAAAATCTGCTGTCCAAATGACTGGGTTACTAAAAGTGATCAAAGTTGTTGGCATGGAAGTAGAAGTAAAGGCGGAAAAGACAGAGAGAATGATTTCCAGAAGTTGTAGGTGGTCAGGGAATTCCTACCTAAAGACTGGCAGGTTGTCGGGCACTGCCTCAAGAGCATCCTATTTTTGTAACAGCTCTGACAGTGTCATTTTTAGAGTTTTCTCAACTGTTGTTTGAATGAATGGTGAATGGAAAAACATGGAGAAACAGAGGTTAAAATAGAGAAAAATTCAGGCTTCTACATTTTTTAAAAAATAAAGTATACATTTATTTGTTTTTCCAAATTAGAGTGTATTGGAAAAGTGGTTTCTGGGTAGAGCCCTTTAGAGCTTGTTTAATGAGCATACATATATTTTATGCTGTGTTACCTTGTATTTTATCATTGTGCACGTATCTTATCGTCTGCCTTTTCTTCACTCCATGCTATTTCATATATTCTGCATGTTGATATTGTTCATGCATCACTCATTTTTTACTATTTACCCGTGTCATATTTAGTTAAGCTATTACCTTTGAGTTAGCTTGTATCTATGTAAATTTTAGAGTTGGTGATCATTCTGATTTTAAAGACCGTATAAATTCACAAAATGTAATGGAAAGTGTTTACATTGGTGTCTAAATTAGAATGTGGCTAAAGGTTGCCCTCTTTCTTTCTTCCTCTTAATTCCCAATGGGATGCAGCCCCCAGACTTTGAGATTTCTGACTCCCAGTGCTATCTCCAAAACTATCAATCCCAAGAAGGTGATTTTCCTGTAATAATTTTCTGTTCATTGTTTTAACCTCTTTTGGTGCATTTCCATTATTTCTTTGTCCTTACTGGTGGTTATACAGGCTCCCAGTTTAATATCATTTGCACATTTCATTAATATGTGGCTTACTCCCTCTTCGAGATCCTTAATAAAGATGTTAAATTAGATTGTATCTGACACTGACCCCTGGGGCACTGCGCTGCTTTAACGATATCCTGCTTCCCTCTCTGCAGTCTATAGAGTTCTTGCAGAATGCACGAGGCACGGCTTCAACCTGGGATGAATCTTCAATTTAATTCTAAAGCAAAAGTCGAGTCATGTGGTTTGGGATGCCTTGACATAGCCAGAACATACTTGTAGTTGCTAGGAAGTCATATTTTAGCAATTACGTACAGGTTTGCCAGAATTATATGTCAGATTGCCAATCTGCTGACAATTATAAGAGATAGCCTCTCTATCCTGCTTAATGTATTTCAGTCCAACTGAGAAGGGTCTTGTTTTTGAAAGTGAAACTCAGCTCTTTTATTTCCAGGCTAGCAATCACCTTTCACCAGCCTTTAAACAGAATGCCTCTTCTGCGTTTCAGAGCAGATTTATTAAAGAAATGGTTGTACCAATACACCAACATAGGCTTCAGAAAACGTACCAGGTGCCCCACTGAGAATCCGGATGTAAAATCGACTTTCAAATTTCAAGAATTTACAAAAAGTTCTTCCAAATTGGAAACATTTATTTTTTTTTTAGAGCGGGAAGGTATAATACCATATGATATTCTTGGCACAAAACTGAACTCTCTCATTGTATATGCTTTAATCAAAAAAGTCTTTATCTCTATCAGATGCAAAATTTCTTCAAATGAGTTGTAGAATAATATCTTAAAAACTAGGTTGCATTACCAAGTAAACTAAAATTACTCCAAAATGAAATTGACTCTAGTTAAATGGAATACAATTTGAAATCATACCACCACAGAGCCTTCTAACTCACAAATATTTTAAAAGTGTCATGTTAGACATTCTCATCATTTTTTCTCGTACCTTACAGTTGATTTTCCTAGCTTTGCAAAATTTTTTGAACTCTCTGGTGAACATGTTGTATTAGTGTGCTTGGACTGCCACAAGAAAATACCATTAACTGGGTGGCTTGAACAACAGAAATTCTCTCACAGTTCTAGAGTTGAGAAGCCTAAGATCAGGATGCCAGGCTATTTGGTTCCTCAGTGAGGACTCTTTCTGGCTTGTAAGCAGTTGCCTTTTTGCTGTGTCCTTGTGTGGAGATGCGAGAGAACAAGCTCTCTGGTGTCTCTTCTTGTAAGGACACAATCGCATCATCAGGGAACCCTACTCACCTCATTTATACCTAATTACCTCCCAAAGGCCTCACCTCCAAATAGCATCATGTGGGGGTTAGCATAGCTTAAGAATTTTAGGGGAGACACATGTGGTGCGTAACACATCTTAATTCTTTATATGCAAATAGAACAGGAATGATTGCTCAAGCAAACAGAGCCAGAACCTGAAACTGTCCTTGTTAATACAATTGTTTTTGTATCCTGAGCGTAGCTGAAAGTGCTGTTTCAGCGTCAGTCACAGAAGGACACATCTCTTTATGAGGTGGGGGAGGGAGGATGCTCTGCTCCTGTGGGGGTTCATACCTCCAAACATGTGACGATTCATCATGACTTGGAAAGGCCAGTTTTCACCCACTTAGCTCACTGCATTTGGGAACCCGAATTCCAGAACTTCCAAGGAAAATTCTCTTGTTCTCTGAACCCCCTTTTTGCCCCGCCCCTACCCCATGAGGAATTACTGGCCTCAGCTACTCTAAGAAGTGGATAATGATTCAGGCAGTTCCCGTCAACAAAACAAAACAGAGTAATTGATTTGTATATGCAATATTTAATTCAGTGTTGCTGGTTGGCTGGGTTTGGTGGTAGAGTTTAGATAGTTCCCTCAATGTCCAGCTCCTGTTTTGAGTCAATGTTTGGATATACGAGCATTTTGTTACACTCTCCTGACCTCAAGGATCTAACAGCGTATCTGGCAAGGTAAGAGTTGTCCATAAGAAGAATTAGAATTCTATGAGAACTATACTGAATTATATAAAACAGAAAAGGGTTCAATTAGTTTATCAGGCTGTAATGTTCTTGCCTTTGGTCCTTGGCTCCTCTTATGTAGTCTTTGCTGGATTCCAAATCTGTGTATTTGTCTGGAGTCCTTTCCCTTGACCTCTGTATTCTTTCATCCAACTGCCTTCTGAACAATGCTACTGAACGCTCAAGAAGACAAGAAGGCCGAAAACCGATGGTAGGTCATTCTCTTTACTCTGTGCTGTGATAGAAGGCTTAACAGACTCCTTGGGCGGAGGGGAAACCAGTCTGTTAGAGGCTGAATTTGCACCCCCCTCAAATTCATAATGTTGAAATCAGAGTCTCCCCATGATAGCATTTGGAGATGGGGCACTTAGGAGGTAATTAGGGTGTGGAGGGTGGTGCTGTCACGATGAGAGGAATGCGTTTATGAAAAGAGTAGGAGACAGGAGGTCCCTCTCTCTCTGCCAAGTGAGCAAACCACAAGAAGATGACCTTTTGCAAGCCCTCAGCAGAGCCTGACCTTACTAACACCCTGATCTTAGACTTCCGAGCCTGTAAAAGGGTGAGCAGTAAATGTCTGGGTTAAGCCACTCGGTCTGTACTATCTTGTTAGAGCAGCCCGAGCTGCCCAAGCTATAGTAGGTCTGCAGCTATGTCTGTAACTGTTCCAGCTTCTGTCTGCTTCAGCATCCTTAGCCAAGTAATTTGCAGGTACTTAGACCAAGTTCAAAATACAAGGCTGAAGCTGCAGTTTGCTCTACATGCACAGCAGAGGTTGTGTTACTCTGCTGCTTGTTTCAGTAAGTCCACCTTGCAAAAATGAGCTCTTCCTGCTGTGACTTCTTTATTCTGCCTTCCTGGAGGGGAAAGGGCCAGGTTCAAATGTTTCCCTCCGGGTCCTCGAAGTGGACAAACTCTTTATATACCAAGTCCTGGGGAAAGAATGCCCAGAACTGGTCTCTTATCTAGCATATGGCCAGAGAGCAGAAAGAGCTAAAGAAATAGCAGCAGGGGGAGGTGACCGTCTACTTTAGTATAAATCATGACAAGCTTTCTTCCTTCAAGAGGTATTTGCCCACTTGTCAGAAGTAGGTAGAGTATCATAAACCGTATTTTTCCCAGATCTCATATTTATACTATTTCATTGCTAGAAAACCTGTTTTTGATTTAGAGTGTGATAAAGGAGTTATTTTCTGTGGGGCTTATGATGGGGTTTAATAGTCTACTTAATCTGCGTTTTAGAATGGATATAATGTCGCTACTATTTAAGTACCACTCTAGTCCTTGAGTTGAAATGCTTCTCAAATTATGCAAAAAAGTATGTGTTTAGTAAATTGCTTAGACAACCAATAGGCACACACTAAAGAGAAATTCATTTTTAAAAATAATTTTTCTCTTAGGTTTTTTTTGTTGTTGTTCACAAACTACCTAACTTAGTTTTTCCCACTTGGCATTAAAATGAAATGACCAAAAACTAATGAGAAGTGTGGCCTTAATTTTGAATGTGTGCAGTCAGTGCTCAGAGACATCTGATCAAAATAGAACAGAATCCTCCACACACACACACAGACACACACCGTGTGTGGGCAAGTGCGTACACCAAGCACTCATATGCATCCCTGCTTTGGCAAGGAACTTCATCTTAGCATCTTAGTTTCTATGTTTGTTCGATGGGGTTTATCATGCTTACTTTGTCTATTTCATAAGGTGACCATCTATAAAATATACAAGCCTGGTTGTACACTCGCTTGCATTTCTCTCTGTCTTTTTAGGGCTTTCCATAAGTCTTTGAACAAAAGTCCCATATATCCCTATGATGACTCCAGGCTCTTGTATGATCTGCTGGTTTCCCTTGTCAACCTTGTCTCTTAATAATTCCCCTTGATTATCACTCCCTTTCAGCTCTACTGGCTTTCTTTCAGAAACTTGATTTCACCTTAACTTTCCTGACATCCTAAGGAAGGACCCCTGACATCCTGAACTAGATCTGTGCCGCCTCCTCACATCCCAAGCTAGGTTGGGGCCCCTTGGCATTCTGCAATAGGTCCACCCCCTGGACATCTTGCACTAGGTGGGGCCGCTGACATCCGGGGCTGGGCTGGGGCCCCTGAGTTGTGCTTGCTAAGCCCCCTTCCTCCTCCTTCAAGGACTCACATCACTTGCAAGTATCTTAAATCTTCATCTGATTACATGATATTCAATTAAGATTCATCTTTCCTCCAGACTGTCATCTCTGTCAGGGCAGGGTCAGATCTCACTGGGTCACCACCATGCTCCAGAATCCAGCAGGATACCTGCCACCGAATGTTTCTTAGTCAAAGTAGGAAGAGACTGAGATGACACTAGTGACAGGCAGTTGGAAACTGGAGAGTGCCACCTACATACAGAACATTAACTTCCATGAGCAGACTGATTCATGACAGAGGCAAAAGCATAGATACTCTTCTTGAAAGCATCCTTACAAATAAAGATGGACCCAACGGCCACCTGAAGACCCTCCCCGGCAGTGTGTTAAGGAATTACAGGGCAGTTCTCCATGATCACGGAATTTTGTTATCATTTTTAATGTAAGTGCCTCAGTGTTCTTTCTGTTACTTAGGAAACTCATCAATCACAAATGCCAGAAATAAAAGATTATTAATGAAAATTAAATTCAGATAATACGTCTATTTGCTATCCAAGCAGTCACCTTTCTTATTTTGAAGCCAAATGCTTTTTCCAACTCTGTATTTAACATTTAAAAATAATATTCATTTGCATTTTATATCTCACTAGCAGTTAACATCTGAGGGATTGGAGGGGAATTGTTCTAGCTGATAAGTATTGAATTAAACTAGGAGAAACATTTTTTTTTATCTGATGACCTTCATTGTAGTTGAATCTGTCTAGGTTTTAGTGCAAATCAAAATTTTAAAGTACTGTTGAAAGAGGTAAGAAGATGTGGCTTTTTATCTCTGTAATAATTTTTGGATTATCAAGACTTATTTAAAACTTATCTGGCATAAATTAGTTTAAAACTTTGTCTTAAATTTTTCTTTAAAAATGAATATTCAGCAAACCATATGATTCTAAGGCAGAATAAGATTTATTTAAATTTATGGATGAAAGTTGATTTTATTAAACTGAAACTTTCTCCCCAAAGGCTTTGATTATAAGGCTATCTCTTTGGGAAACTAAATTAAGTATAATCTTTCCCATCCAATCTGTACAAGCAGTTGTAGTTGTTTATTTGCAAAGCATGGCAATGGAAAAAGAAAGCATTTTGAGTTAAAAGTGTAGAGATATTTCTTGAGAATAGCTCAAGTTAAGGGCTATTTCAGAGGAAAGCCATGAGTTCTGCAAACAAGACTTTTTTCTTAATAGGTGGTCAGTTTGTGCAACAAGTAAAACAGCACAATTTCAGAGGTAAACAGAGAAGATAAGAAAGAGGGTGTCCATGTATTTTTTTCCTTCTGTAAAGTTCAGATCATGCATCATCTCTAATGAGCTTGATAAAGCATAGCAAGGCAAATGTGCCATAATTCATCATTTTTCCCATTTCAGAAGTGACAGGCAACCTAAGGGAAAAAAGTCTCTATTTTGTAACAATACAAAAAAGAAAACAGGAGGCAAGATAATCACATTTAAAACAGTATCTGTGAAGGAACCCTTACAATCCACATTGAATAGAGAAAACTGTCTCATTATATCAGGAATTTCTTTAGTTAACACTATACCCAAACTTCCCTTTAGCATCTGTAAGCAGAACATTTGATTTTTATAGTTAACCCAGATGTGGGAGGAAAAAACTTCTTTAGAAATCTTTTGAAATTTTGATAAATAATGTGCTCTTATTGTGAGAAACAGGAGCAATGTTTGCAGTTGTTAGAAAGGTACCAGTGACTTTCATACTATCCTGTTAAATGGTGTGACATAAAGTATTAAAAAGGCTAGGTGAAATGTATTCTGAAAAGAACCAAAATATACCTATGTTAGTTTTCTGAGGATGTTTGCTTATTTCTAGAAATGGTTGAAGAAAATACCATCTCCGAAAATGCATTTCTTTTTGCTTTGACCATTGGCTTTTGATTCAATCCTATTTTCTTTCGATATGGACTGGAGCATCTTAGTCCTCACACAGAGAGAAGAGTTGATAACCAACTGAATATATGGGATATAATCACATCTTTAATGCCTCAAGTCATTCTGCCTTATCTGCAAGTAAAGGAGGGAAGACAGGATGTGGTTTAGTCACTATAAGAAAAATGAAAGCTACTTACAGAAAAAAAAAAAGCTAATTTCTACAGAGTCTCAAAACTGCAAACCCACATCTGGCCACAAAATGTATCACTTTTAGAACGGCTAACAAAGGCAATCTGTCTTTATTAAGAAGTTTAAGGATCATGTTTACTTAAAGTTAATATCTGCATAGTAATAAATGAGGAATGCTATACAGGGATAGTAGCTATTCTTGTTGAGAATATAGGAAGTATATTTACAGAAAGATATGAAATATAGAAACACATTTGGTTCTAATTAATTACAATTAATGAAGACTTCGAATCTTCACACTGAGGTGCTAAGGGTCAAGGGCTCCGGGGTTGAGATGGAAACTGTTCTCTACAGCTTTCTTTGCACATTAGAACACATTCTACTTGGTAGATTTAAAAAGAAAAAAGTCCTGTGGGAATTATAGCAATTGATTTTATGTGGCATGAATAGATGTGGACTTGCTGACCAAATGCCACCATTGTTAGACCCTTACTAGTGGTCTTTAGTTTAATGGCTTTTCAGTGGTAAACAGCCCAATGTACTCGCCACAGAATGATTAACACACCAAAGTATATTTTAAGCAAGTTATTCCCTTTGGTACTTGAGAAGAGCTTAGTGTCTCTTGGTCACTGAGTTTTTTAAAGAGTGAAAATGATAAGTACGATTATTGAAATATATCTGGTCAACTCAAGTTTATTCTATATAATGAAACAGAGTTTCTCCTCTCACAAGTTCTGGGTTATTTCTCAAATTCGCATTACTCTAAGAACCATAGCATTTGTTTTCTTCCCTTGCTCTCTCAACTAGAAAAAGTTGAAACTACTTCACTGCTCCCCTTTTGTGCCCCTCCAATTCTGTGGGATCGATGCAAGGGATGAACATGGAAACAGCTTCCCTAAAAACATGCACTTCTTTTTGAGAATGATAGGTCTTATCCAAGGGGACGGATCAGTAACATGCCATCCTTGTGTCAGGATCTGGGGATGTTTTCCAAAACTCTGCCCGACAAGTTTTTCAGTATTCCATTCAAAGAAGGACATTTTGGGGACTGTAGTGTGTATGCCCAAATGTGCTATATTTCTTGGCATTTCTCCTTTTCCTTTTGACCTCTTCTCCTGCCCAAAGACTAATTCATTCCTTCTTTTAGGAATGGAAACTTTAAATGTCAACCTGTGGTGGTTCACATATGGATTGTTGAATCTTTTTTTTCTAATGTTCTAAATTACTACTTGTATTTATTGATGGTCATACTTTTTCACAAATGCTTATCTTGTTCTCCTTCTTGTTCTTCAGTGAACAAAGGCTGATGAATTTGCCTTTTACCATTCTTGAAGAATCAGTGATTTCAACCATTACTTTTTCTTCACTCTAAATTTCTGTGCAAAGCCTCCTCAGTTATTCAGAACTGCAAAATGGTTTTTGATGTGCACCTTTTGAACCTCGCAGGACTCCAACTAAAATTTACAGTGGAGGCTTTTCAAAAGAAGGGGAAAAATAGGGTGAGTTTTCCACTGTGTTAAATAATATTGATATTAGAATTTTAACAAGCATGGTGGAGCTTTAGATCCAATGAAAGAAGATCCACTGGGATACATGGTGAAACCATCACTGGAGGTAATAGTCTGAAGGGGTTAATGCTTTATATACATCTTTGTTCATGGGGCTGGGCTGACAGGGTGGACAGGTCTTTACAATTTCAATAAAGACAAAGTGGTACCTTTTTGGGGGGTGGGAGGGTTGGGAAGACATACTTGATAATGGTGCAGTCCACTAGTTAGAGATATTATTATCTGGGCTTTCCCTGTTTAATCATGGGCACTAGGCCTTTCTTCAGTGCCTCTTTCTTTGGTTAAGGCTTTCCCAGCCAGATCCGCCAAAGATTGTTGTCAGCCAGCCAAAGAAGGCTTGTGTCCCAGTAAGGATGTCACTGGTGAGAGCTTGGCCACGGCGCTCTTCCGCCACCTTGTTAACTTCATCACCCTTTAAGTGTGGTGTGAACGGAGAGCATATGGCCCAGCAGTTGCTAGAGGGCATGTTCCTTAAGCTGAAAGTCAGAGGCCTTCGGGCCCAGACACTGGCAAGCTTTGGAAGATAAACTGGGATTTCGTCGGAAAGGAGCTTGTGTAGCCTGTGTAGTCTGTGTGATCTCTGAGTTGTTCTTGAGGGGAGCCCTCGAGGCACCCCGCTTTCACTCCGCCCACGCTGATACCAGCTGCAGTAACAAGTGCAGAGCAGATCTTCGTGGTTTCGTACATAATGCCACATCCAAGAAGACAGGAAAGATGACCAACTCTATTTCTGGCTTTAAGAACTGGGGAACGACCAATTATTGGAGCATCTCCTAATTCAGGCAATGAAGCTAATAATCTAGCAAAGTTTCTCTTGTCGGAAATCAGCTGAAGGAAATGGCTGTGACACCGAGCCGAGAATGTACCATTTCCAGGACAGGCAATGGACATGCTTGAAGCGATTCTTAAGAGAGGAATGGAGGCCAGCCAAGGTGTTGTAAAATAAAAGCTATTTAAAATTGCATACAACATTAAGAATTACATTAAAGTTGAATTTATTTGGTATTTCTAGATGAAGGGGAGGAAGACCGAATGAATGCCTTGCTGGGCGGAGCTCCGGGAGAGACGGTCAAATAACTCTGTTTAAAAATGCTTACAAGAGGTATTTATTTCAATCAGGATGTAAACTACTGCGAACGCCTTTTTCTTATTTCCGCCATTGCTTGTGTTTTTTGCCCAGATGGGTATCAGACAGTGGGAATCAGGCTGGGGCCTGCCGAGGGAGGGGAATACTTGGGCTACCATTTAAAACAACTGGATTTTTTTTGCCATTCGAATGTAGGAAACCTAATTACACCCTGGTAAATTCTCTTCAGTCTACCAAACACAGGAAAAAACACAGTGGCAGATCTGAAAGGCCAGAAAAGAGTCCCTAAGACCTAATGAATCCAAACTAAACACCTCTCCACAGAAATGTCAAACATTTCTCTTAGCACAAAACAAGGCTTAAAGAATTCCCCGCTTTTGTCTCTGGCCTAATTCCCTGAGCAGAGAGGGGGATTTTCCTCCGGGAGTGTTATTTCACAAAGAACGAAACAGCAAATAAACAAAAGACTCTCAAAGAGAGAGAGAGTATAAATAAAATTCATGACTCTTTAAAGAGTTTACACTGAAAGAATGTGGAGGATTATTTACCATTAAAGCATAGCCTTTAGAATACAGTTATTATATATATAACACAAAGAATAAGAGTTCATTTCATTTTGTTCACGAGAAAGTGCACCTGGGTACTCTGAATTGGGGAAAAAAATGATGAAACTTTATGTTCTTAAGATCTTTTGGTTGTACATATGTTTAAAACTTCTTATGCAGTTGATAGAGCATTTTCTAACTCATTTCTACCTAATTTTTTAAAGCTGTAGGTGATGTGTAATGCCACTCTGCTAAAAAAAAAAAAAAAAGATCAGTCTTAAAGGCAAAGTTCCAAAGAAACGTTTTGTTGTATACATGGTTAAAAGGAATTTTCTACATTTAACGTACCCCTTTAAAACGAGTGTTAAATCAGTGGTAAAAATATTCTTTGGGTTAAACAAAAGAAAAGTAAGCTATTAAGGAAAGAATTTTGAATGAACAGAAGAGTAGGAGAAAGCACAAATTTAAAACTCTCTGGTTTCCTAGCAAATCATATGATAGTACAATGGGCTAGTTAGTAACAGAAATGAGGTTAGAGAAGGGGTAAGACGAATATGAGACAAATACAAGATTTTGTTGTTAATGGACTAGGCAGGCAGAAATAAATGGTTATTACGGTAAAGAAGGAGAGGCTAAAGAAACCACTTGATTATAAATTATAGAGCAATTAGTCCTCTTTTCAAGTGTGTGTGTGTGTGTGTGTGTGTGTGTGTGTGTGTGTGCGTGCGTGTGTGTGTGTGTGGTGTGTGTTTATCAGGCATTTGAATTTCACTTTGAGTGTGACTTAAAAAAAAATGTCAGTAATAATGTTAAAAGCCATGAACAATGGCCATATAGCCAAATGGAGTTTAAAGGTAGGGTCCTAGTAAAAGTATGGTCTTCTTGAAGCCCTAAGCCATGGGCCTGGGAGATGGGGGCTAGGATTTAAGCACTTGCAGAGTTTACAGCAAAGTTTAGATTGAGTCTTATCCTGACGGCCTGTCTCGGTGAAATATCTGAAACATTTGGCCCCATGAGATTAAAAGGACAGTGCTGATATTTAGCATCTGCTGCCCCCAACTCCAACTTTGCTACTAATAAAATTCAGCTCTATGGAAAAGAATTTGAATTCCAGCTGGGCAGTTTTCAAAATAAGATGAAAAGTTAAGCAGGCAATTGGTGTGTATTTAGGGCTCAAAACACCTTGCCCCCTAGAAGACTTAAGGAGTTAATCCCTTCTCAAGATAATCCACTAAAGAGCATCCTTCATTATGATGTTAAAAGCAAGGATCAGGGCTGGAGAGCCTAACAATAGGACAGGGGGCTTTTCAGTCCCAACCACATTCTTCCCAGGTTAGAAACAGAAACTGCTGTGATTCCAGCTGAAAAATAGAGCAGGACTTTTCTCTAATGTTCAGTATTCAGATGGAAGGAAGGGGGGAAATCTACCACATTAACCAAACTCCTCATTGGGTAGTTTTTCTTGGAAAATCATCTTCCTGATTTAAAATAATTATAATAATTGTACTCTCATGGGAGAAATAGCTTTATAACTCAACAGTTACCCCAGTTCAGAAGCACTTCTGATTTCATACAAAAGTGAATTTTTGATTAAAATGTGCTCAGTTACCCCCCTGCTATGCCCCCATCATTATAATGGATTCAGTGAACACAAAACTTACTATAAACATTTACTAAAGCTGCATGCTAAAATTGTTATTTGGCCAAATTTATCCTCTGAGGTATTGTTTAAATACATGGTCAAATTTTATTTCTCAAAGAGTTTAAAGCATTTTCCACAAGTAAGAAGATGAGGTATTTAGCGTTTGTAAGCACATGAATCTAAAAAACCTGATTTAAAATCTCTCTTTTACTACATTTTAGTATATTTCATAGTGTGGTAATACAATTAACTGTTGTTGATTTTAAAATATTGTATAGGAGGATAGTTTTTAAAGAAAAGATTCCTATAAAAATTTTTAATACAAAATTTACCCATATCTTAAGTAAATCAGGATGGCAAAAGTTGGTTATTGCAGGCTATAGGAAATGTTTTCTTTTTCTCCCTTTTTATTAAAAGTGTAAATGTATTTCCTGAAAGGCTTATTTTTTTAAGGAACTTCATCCTTACCAAAACTGAAACAACACAGGGAAAGATTTCTTGTTTAAGTGCGTTTAATATGGAATCGCCCGCAGTTCATGAATGTATGTTTACATGCTTTGCCTCACATGATAGCTTTTGTCTCAAGAGCTGAAGGTGGACAAGCACAGTTCTGAGGGTAGTAAATCATTGGAACTAGCAGGACCATTTAGAAGAGAAACAGGCCTAAAACTGCTCTGATTTGCATTTGGATGGCTAAAAGAAACCATCTGGAAAAATTGGTAAGAAAAATAATTTGAAGTGGAGAAAGTGCATATGATACATATGTAGAAGCCCTTGAGAACATGATCAAAGACCTAAGATCCTATGGAGAAATATCGGAAGCTAGAATTTTAAAAAGAATTTTATTAGTATTTTATTTCCATGAGAAGCATTATGGAAACAGAAGGAATTTGAGGTCAGAATTTCAGCACTTCCCAACTATATGATTGCTTCTGTTTCCTTATTTATATTCCATGGACATAACAACACCTGACCTATAGGTGAGTATGAAGACTCTTAGAAAGAGCCCATCAAAACCTCCATTATTGCAATACACTGCTGATAAAGAATGGAGGCTTGACTGGGCAAAGCTCCTTGTCTTTCTAAATCAGAGTTTGTTCATCTGTGAGGGGAGAATGATACCACTCATAGGGTTGCTGGGAATATAAAATAAAATGATCCAATATGGCCCAGCGCCTGTTCTATAATAAGCCCTCAATTAAATTTAGCTAAACTGACAAAAATTATATATATTGCAAAATCTCAAACATATAGAAAATGCACAGGAAAATTAGACTCTCTTCCTTGTAAATACATGCTTCCTTATTTTAAAGGGAAGTAATGTATATACTGTTTATTCAAGGGAATCATTACTAAAGATTTTGATCTTAGAGCTGGGATATTTTTCCTAGCCCCAAAACCTGCAACTGAGTTCTAATTAAAAGATTTAAAAAATTCATTAATGCGAACTCATTGTTTCTTCATCATATATTTATTGAACTATTGTTAATTAAGATAATGAAGCAGGATTTACATACAATTTGCTTTTTACCTGTTTTTTCCCCTTCATTTAGGAACCTCTGCTATCCGTAACTGTTTCATTCATGGAGACCTCTGGTTTCCACCATTGTTTTATATAACTGACGCAATGCATTCTGTGCACCTGGAAATTATGCCTACTGCTTCACTATCAGGAGGAATGCCCCTCTCCTGGAAGGGCCAAACGAATCTGCTAAGGGCCTAAATGCACTGCATGTGCTCCTGTCATAGGAAAATGTTCTGTAACTCCTGTCTTGAGGAGAAGATGAGTGTGGTTCGAAGAGCACCTTGACATTGCTCAGGAAAACTGCATTTCCTGGAGAAAAGGCCAAAGATTGAATCTGAATTTGCATCACTTTCCTAGAGTACCATGCATGGGATAACTGTTCTATAAGTACAGATCGCATTAAATTCATTTGACGAATAACAGAAAAAGAAGTGTGGGTCAAGCAGTGTTCTGAGGTTAAGAAGCGATCATGAATTCACAGCTTATGATTTGCAGATTCATTATTCCCCAACTCTAAGTTGGTGCTGCTGGCTGCTTAGTTATTTTTAAACCTTTACTAGACACATAAATACTTTTCTTTTTAATGAGAATGAAGCTGGGGAGTCTGTGCTTTATCATTAAATTCCTTTTTATTCAGAAATGTCTCAGTTCCTGGTTACCCTGTCAAAAAGTCATTAACTTATTGTCCTTTTATCTTATCTTCTAAAAAACAAAAATGAAACAAGGAAGGTACAAAAGAAAGAAGCTCTTACTGGCCAGAAGACAGAATTCATTTCTGTCGGTTAAGACAATAATTTCAGCTGCTGATTATAGCAATTAAGGGCCAATGTGGGGGAAAATGAGTAGCCCAGGACTCCATCTGCCATCCGATCACAGAATATGGCCTTGTATAGATGGACTTTGGGATGGGACCCAAAATTATTGGTGAAATAGAGAAAGAGTAGATACTAGCAAAATGGTGCATGCATAGCCATCGTAAAATTTACCACCTGATTTGTGTTTTGTCATTAGTCCCTCTTCCTTTGCTTGGATATTTGTACACATGCATTTTATTATATTTTATTATTATTTATATTTTTATTATTAATTGAAGTAAAATTGACATATAATATTAGTTTTAGGTGTATATCATAGTAATTTAAGATTTTTATACATTCCCAAATGATTCCCATAAGTGTAGTTACCCTCTACCCCAAGTTATTACAATATTATTGATTATATTCCCTATGCTCTGTATTACATCATCATGACTTATTTATTTTATAACTGGAAGTTTGTAGCTCTTAATGCCCTTCATCTATTTCACCCAACCTCCAACATCTTCTCCCTCTGGTAACCAAGTGTTTGTTTTCTGTATCTATGAGTCTACTTTGTTTCATTTGTTCATTCGTTTTGTTTTTTAGATTCCACATATGAGTGAAATTATATGGTATTTGTCTTTCTATGACTTATTTCACTTAGTATAATACTCTCTAGGGTCTATCTGTGTTGCTGCAAATGGCAAGATTTCATTATATTTTATGGCTGGTTGTCTATTGTATATATATATGTACCATATCTTCTTTATCCATCTGTCTGTGGATACTTAGGTTACTTCTATATCTTGGATATTGTAAATAATATTGGATGAACATAGAGATGTATATATCTCTTTGGATTAGTGTTTTCGTTTTCTTTAGCTGGATGTCCAGAAGTGGGATTACTGGGTCATGTGGTATTTTTAGTTTTAGTTTTTTGAAGAACAATGTATAAGGGTCCCCCTTTCTCCACATCCTCACCAACACTTGTTTTTCCTTGTTTTGTTTTGTTGTAATAGCCAGGCTGACAGGTGGAGGTTGATACCTCATCATGTTTTTGATTTGTATTTCTCTGATGATTAGTGATGTTGAGCATCTCTTCATGTGCCTGTTGGCCATCTATATGTCTTCTTCATTAAAAATATCTATTTAAGACCTCTGTCCATTTTTTCGTTGGGTTGCTTTTTTTGTTTTTTTAATATATTAAGTGTGTAAGTTCTTTGAATGTTTTGGATATTAAGCCCTTATCAACTTATGATAAGTAAATAAATTCTGCCATTCAGTAGATTGCTTTTTTGTTTAGTTAATGATTTTCTTTGCTGTGCAAATAAAGCTTTTTATTTTGTTGAAATCTCATTTGTTCCTTTTTGCCCTTGCTGCTGTTGTCTGAGGAGACTGGTCCAAAAAAATATTTCTAAGACTGTATCAAAGAGTTCACTCCCTGTGGTTTCTCCTAGGAGTTTTATGGCTTTAGGTCCTATATTCAAGTCTTTAATTATGATTTGCTTTTGTATATTTCATTTCTTTGCATGTAGCTGTCCAGACTTCCCAACACCATTTATTGAAGAGAATGTTTTTTTCCCATTGTATATTCCTTCCTCCTTTGTCATAGATTGGTTGACCATTACACATGTTTTTTTTTTCTGCACTCTCTATTCTATTCCATTGATCTATGGGTCTGTCTTCATGCTAGTACCATACTGTTTTGATTACTAGAGCTTTGTAGTATAGTTTGAAACCAGGGACCATTTTAATGTGTTCTTAAAAGAGATTAAAAGAACTATTCTTCAAATAAGTGCCATTTATCACCAAAGTAGAACATTCATGTCCCATGATTACTATTCCTCACATGTAAAACTAAATTTGAAATGCAGTAAAAGCCATATTTTAATAGATGTTTTTGTTTACTAAAAAAATTAAATGTGGCTAGTTAAAAGTAGGTATATACCATACCAGTTATCTACCAATTGAGATGTTTTTAATTCAATTAAATATTAAATTAAGAAAGCCACATGGGGCAGCACAAGGATTCATTTTAACACCTTAGAAAGTTAAAATTTTTTTGATAATTACAGAAATATCCAAATCACATTTGTTTTTACAACTGAGAAAATTAAATGATTAAAAACTGAGGGTTATAGAAATAAAATGGGTTTTCTACAACTTTGCACAGTTGAAGAAGATATCTCCTGTCATGTCCAGAAATACCTTTCCTATGGAAGTATACCTTATCAATGTATCTCAGATTATTTTAGCACAAGTCCACTATGGAAGGCAGTGTAAAAGATGGCACTCTATGATCCTAGCATCCTGGTATTCATACTCTTGGATAACCTCTTCCCCTTATTGGCCTGTATCTTCTAGCCAATAAGAAAACAGCAAAGGTGATGGGAGATGGGATATCACTATATTACATAAGATAATAACTTCCATGTTGCAAGCCAACTCTCTTCCTTGCTGGTTTTGATGAAGCAAGGTACCATGTTGAAGAGGTCTATGTGACAAAGAACTGAGGACAGCTTTTGACCAATAGCCAGGTAGGGACTAAGTCTTTCAGTTCAACAACCCAAAAGAAACTGAATGATGTGAATTAACAACTATATAAGTGAGCTTGGAAGTAACTCCTTTCCCAGTTGAACCTTCAGATGAGATCCCAACCCTAACCAACATCTTGATTGTAGCCTTGTAAGACATTCTAAAGCAGCTAAGCTGTGTCCTGATTCCTCACTCACATACTATGAGATAATAAAAATGTTGCTTAAACTGCTAAATTTGTGGCATTTTGTTATACAGTCATAGATAGCTAATGCAGACACACACACATAGACACACACAAATGCACACTATTTGTTTTTTCTACTCTGAGAAAAGCACAAGGTTCAGCCTATTCATATGGTTTTTATAGTAGCCCAATTACTTTCTTTTTCTATGATTCTTAGGTTCTTTTCAGGTCTTACTCTGAGTATGTAAGGATGAACCAGTGTTGTCATGTTATATAAACATTATTGCATGTTTATATCTCTTGACTGAAAAGTAATTCTAGATTTACCCTAAGGAAATAATCTATCATGTTAGATAGGAGAATATCCTTTGCAATATTGTTTATCATTGTAAAACTGGGAACTACCTGAATGCCATTCCCTTTAAAGACTAATTCTATAATGTTGGTATTACTGTATAATAAAAATACAAAGAGGGCACAAAAGGAAAGAAATCTTTACATATAAAAAGATATTTAAATGTTATTGGAATTTGTAAAGGTTAAGAAACTTGTTAAAAACAAGTTAAAAACTGCACTTATTCCATATTTGCTATATGTGTGTAGAGATTTTTTAAAAATCGGTTTATTGATATATAATTGACATATAACTGTGTAAGTTTAAGGTGTACAATATGTTGATTTGATACACTCATACACTGCAAAAATGATTACCACCATAGCCTTAGCTAACACCTGTACCACATCATACAATTATTTCATTTTTTTGTGGTGAGAACATTTAAGATCTACTTTCTTAGCAACCTTCAACTATGTAATACAGTATTATTAACTCTAATCACTATGCTATACAGTAGATCCCCAGAACTTATTCATCGTATAGCTGGAAGTTTGTACCCTTTGACCAACATCCCTTTTATCTCCCACCTCCAAGTCCCTGGCAACCATCATTCTGCTTTCTTTTTCTATGCATTCAGCTTTTTTAGATTCAACATATTTGTGATATCATACAGTATTTGTCTTTGTCTGGTTCATTTCACTTAGTATAATGCCCTTAAGATTCATCACTTTATTGCCAGTGGCAGAATTTCCTTCTTTTTTAATGGCTGAACAACATTTCATTGTATATATTTATACCACGTCTTCTTTATCCATTCATCCATTGATGGACACAGGTTGTTTCCACATCTTGACTATTTTGAATAGTTGCCACAATATCTATGAGGGTACATCTCTTCAATCCCCTTTTCATTTACTTTGGATACCCTGGAGTGGGATTGCTAGATCATAAGATAGTTCTGTTTTTAGTTCTTCAGGGAAACTCCACACTGTGTTCCATAGTGGCGCAGTGGAATTTGCCTTCTCACTAACCTTGCACAAGTGTTCCCTTTTCTCCACATCCTTGACAACACTTATCACTTGTCCTTTTGATGATAGCTACTCTAACAGATGTGGGGTGATTTCTCATTGTGGTTTTGATTTGCCTTTCCCTGATGATTAATGATGTGAAGCACCTTGTCATGTACCTGTTGGCCATTTGCATGTCTTCTTTGGAAAAAATGTCTATTCGGTTCCTCTGTTCCCTTTTTAATCAGATTGTTTGATTTTTGCTGTTGAGGTCTTTATATATTTTTGGATATTAACTCTTGGCCAAATTCATGATTTGAAAATTGTCTCTTATTCCATAGGTTGTCTTTCCATTTTGCTGATGGTTTCCTTTGCTGTGTAGAAAAAAAGCTTTTCAATTTGATGTAGTCTTACTTGTTTATTTTTGCTTTTATTGTCTGTGCTTTTGTTATTAGGGTTTTTTACTTAAGTAAAAAGATTTCTGGAAGAATGTTTATAAAAATGCTACCTTTTTTTCCATTGGATGGCATAAAATTAGGTAAGCAAAAATAAACTACCTGGATTTTCTGTATTTTCCAAATGAGTGGGATTTTTTTTTAATGAATAATTTCAGTTCCATGTTTTTTCACCTCTTTTCATTTCACTTGCGAAGGGGAAAGACAGAAATATACCATACTTTTGAAATTTAGATGTGGTGTCATATAGAACTTCCTAGGGATCTACTTCAGCTTTAATAAAACAAATTTACTGATGACATCAAATGACTTTGACAGTTAATGGACATTATCCCCTATGCTCTCCCTTCTGTATCATATAGCTTTGGTTAATTCTGTCATCTAGAAAAAAAAAAGCTAACTCCTAGCCTTTTTCTGGAAGTAAATTTTAGCTTTTACATACCAAAAAACCCAAATATATATATGATTCATTCATATAAATTAAACTATGTACAGATATAGTTAATCCATTGATTCATTAAGACCTGTGTTTAGTAATACTTATGCCCTATTGATTATGTTGACCTATGCCTGTTAAACAAGTTGGTTACTGTACCCAAGGAATACGTATATTGTTACAAACATTTAAAACACATGCTATCCAACAAACCATATAAATAGTGCCCTACCAACACTACCAACTGGTTATCATTGATTTTGGCTGCAAGATGCATTGTTAAGAAAAGTCTGGGAAACATACATATCCACATAAATGCTTGAAGTGTTTTGAATGTGAATTTTTATTGTTTACTAGAAAAGTTCCATGTGACCTTTGCCAATTGAAGGTTTATCCAGAGCCTTTGGCTTTCTACTTGACAGAAATAAATATACATGTTGCCAGCACAATAGTAGAAAGACTCATATGAAGAAAACGATTATACTTTGCATCACAAAGTAAACCAACACAAGCTTTACCTTATCAGCCTAATATTTTTCTAGGGATATATTCCCTAGAAATACATAGGTAAAGGGAATATTCCATTTACCTCATGATATAGCTGAGATGGCCTGTGTTTCTGTAATCATGACATCCTTGAAACCCCAAATGGACCATACTTGCCCCCAACCTCTTGTGTGCGTTTCATATTATCATGGAATAGGGCTTTCATATGTGGGTTCAAACACTTTAGCAGAGGAAGTACTATTGGGCTTCCTGGAAGAATGACTGCCATCAGACCACTGGTCACCAGGGCAGGCTTTCTGCAGGGCCATCTCACTGACAATTTCCATTACACGTTCCTAGCTGTGCACTGAATATTTTTACCAAAACAAAGCATCCAGGACACTATGCATACACAATAAGGGCTTTCCCCCATCAGCTTCAAAAATGAGTGACAAGAATTTTATTAGTCAAAGAGATGTCTATTGAAGCAACACAACAGTGATTTTATTGCTGCCTAAGTGGGGAGCTATATCGTGTATGTATTTGTTTGCTTTTAATCATTCTGTGATACTCAGATGGGTGGTATAGAAATGTAAAGATAATTTTTTGAAAGGTTCAAATGATTGTTTGAAAACATAAGGGACTAAAACTTAATTAACGAAAATAAGGTTTACTGGTTATGTAGCCAATCTGAAAAGCTGGAGGATAATACAAGAGATTTTGTTATTAATTTTTAATAACAATCATTAGTTATTATATCCTTTAATCTGGAAAGGAAAACAAGAAACCTGACATTCATCACAAACAATTGCTTTTGTTCATTTGTGTTTTTATAGAGAAGGGGCATCATGGATTTTGAAGGCTGTCTGGTCCTATATGGATATGTCATA
Source organism: Manis pentadactyla (assembly GCF_030020395.1). Classification (NCBI taxonomy): domain Eukaryota; kingdom Metazoa; phylum Chordata; class Mammalia; order Pholidota; family Manidae; genus Manis; species Manis pentadactyla. The sequence continues at coordinate 20,114,269 of NC_080036.1, forward strand.
TCACTGCACTTTAGACATGAAAGAAGGTCATGGTAACTTCCTGTCTTCAGAATGTCATTGCACAGCCCTGTGAGTCTTTTTCTTTCAAACACTGAAATGACCGATTTCTTCCCCTGCCCAAAATCCACAATGCTTGTTAATCAACAACTTTTGAGGCATCTCATTTTATACCAATTATCTCTCTAAGTCTTAACAGTGTCTCTTTGGTACCCAGCATACGTATCATTTCAAGTTTCAGTTCTCAGGTCTGATAAAACTAATAAACCCACACTGCCAGAGGTGGCACATTAAGCTGGCAAAATGGTTTTCATCTTAATTGGATATGAGCACTGTTATCGCTAATAACCCCAGGATACTTCTAATTGGACTCTCTCTCTCTCTCTCTTTTTTTATTTTTGAAACACTAATCTCATTGACCAGCCTAATTTCTCCCTCCCCCACTCCCTGAACCTAAATTTTGAAATGCAATATAGAAATATTCTAATTTCAGGAGGTTATTTCAGTATTATTTCTTTGTATTAAGCCTAAAAAGACAAATGGTTTCTAGGAAAACAAATGCTTCCTTTTTCATTTTTCAGAAAAAAGAAATTAGAATAAGCCTGGTATTGACTCTGCAATAATGTCTTTAATGCAGTTTAGCTGCCAGCTTCCCCTAATTCTCAATTTCCAATGACTTTCTAAAAGACAATGGTCTATGCTGAATTATTTCTTGCAATTTTAGTGCAAGTCATGTATCAGAAGGAAACACTATTTTAGAAGTTGTCACAGGCATAAATACTAGAGTTTTGTCTCACCTTGATTTTATAGAGTGGCGAATCTATATGAAAATTACAGAAATCTGGATGTCAACATTACAGTTAAGAGATGAAATAATGTGACAAAGACTCCTTCCACAGGTAGCTGCACTTCAGTTGCTGGCAAACACTGACAGACACACAAAAAATATTAACACTTGGTTCTGCTCGTCTACAAAATCAATTTTGAACTGAATTTTGACGTGGAAAATCGACTCCAATTTTTCATTTTACTAGTCTTTTTAAATTTGGTAGGCACACAGTTGGCAGCAAAAGAATAGGAAAATAAACGAAATCTTAGGTGTGTGGGCTGTTAAAGGAAAAGAACAGAAAAAAAAATCTGATTACACAAACCAGCAATTTTTTCCCCAATAAGTATAAAAACTAAAGACTGCGTATGTTTTAATTGTTGAAAAATGCCTTGTGAGCCATTCACTGGCAGAAATAATTCATTTTTAATAGACGTAATAATTTTTTTCTAGAGCAATATATTTTTATCAGCTGAGTGTGAGCCTTTATAATTATTATCACTATCCATATAATTAAAATCCCTTATGTAGGTTTCATTAAATAATCATGGATGTGCAGAAGAAATGCTTATTGTTTCTCCAATCCATAAATGACAATTGGAAAAACTATTCATTAATGTACATTTACATTTCTGGCAATTAAATTAGCAATACCTGGAGCACTAATGAAGGTGGGTCAAAGGGCTTTTACAGAAAGAGTCTAATAGGAAAGCGAGAGCAACATCACACATGCGTTTTATGTTGACTTAGAAAATTTTGTATCATTGTGACTCTAAAAACGGTCATGCTTTTATATGTGTGTGTGTGTGTAGTACATATATATATCCTATATTATATATGAGATCCGTGTATATTATATGTATGTATATGTATGTGCATATATATGACATATAGATGTATGTAGAGAAAAAGTGATACACATAAAATATGTATATATATATATAAACACACACACATGCACACATACACATATACATATGGTGCTCCTGCTGCTGCTGCTGTTTTTATAGTTGGCAAACATTTTGGTTCTTTTAGGATTCATTCTTGGTTTCTTTGCATTTGGTACACCAAAATTCCATGACTTCTATATGAGATATTACAGCGGAGAAACATATCCAAATCTAAACTTGCTAAAGGGCACTCTTCTCTCCTTTTCTTGAAGGAAGGCATCAGAGAACTGACTCTTCAGCCCTCTCCCCCTCTCATGGCGTGGTTTATGGGGGCCTCACTGGCTCCCCATTCCTCAGCCCAAACTCATGAAGTGGGGGGGTCATCGTGTACGGTGGTCTCCACGGAGAATAAACCAATGATCAATGGGTGAGATGTGGGCTCTGCCCTTAATAATTGCAAAATCTGGTGGGAAAAATCTCAATCTATCCATACAGTTTAAAAAGGTGATTGAAAAATAAGGTGGGATATGGAGTTACATTTGTCATGAAAACAGCCATATCTAAAACGGACCCAAAACTCTTACCAGAAAGGCAAAAACAAAGGCTGCCGCTGTGTGTATATGCATTTATATGTGTTTCACATGTCCTACTCTAATAAATATTATATGCATTAAAACATAGACAAAAACAACAACCCAAAGCCCCAACTACTGTGGGATACAGCAAAAGCAGTCTTAAAAGGAAAGTATATAGCAATCCAAGCATATTTAGAGAAGGAAGAACAATCCCAAATGAATGGTCTAATGTCACAACTATCGAAAGTGGAAAAAGAAGAACAAATGAGGCCTAAGGTCAGCAGGAGGAGGGACATAATAAAGATCAGAGAAGAAATAAATAAATTGAGAAGACTAAAACAATAGCAAAAATCAATGAAACCAAGAGCTGGTTCTTCGAGAAAATAAACAAAATAGATAAGCCTCTAGCCAGACTTATTAAGAAGAAAAGAGAGTCAACACAAATCAACAGAATCAGAAACGAGAAAGGAAAAATCACGACGGACCCCACAGAAATACAAAGAATTATTAGAGAGTACTATGAAAACCTATATGCTAATAAGCTGGGAAACCTAGGCGAAATGGACAACTTCCTAGAAAAATACAACCTTCCACGACTGACCCAGAAAGAAACAGAAAATCTAAACAGACCAATTACCAGCAACAAAATTGAAGTGGTAATCAAAAAACTACCAAAGAACAAAACCCCCGGGCAGATGAATTTACCTCGGAATTTTATCAGACATACAGAGAAGACATAATACCCATTCTCCTTAAAGTTTTCCAAAAAATAGAGGAGGAGGGGATACTCCCAAACTCATTCTATGAAGCCAACATCATGCTAATACCAAAACCAGGCAAAGACCCCACTAAAAAAGAAAACTACAGACCAATATCCCTGATGAATGTAGATGCAAAAATACTCAACAAAATATTAGCAAAGCGAATTCGAAAATACATCAAAAGGATCATACACCATGACAAAGTGGGATTCATCCCAGGGATGCAAGGATGGTACAACATTCGAAAGTCCATCAACATCATCCACCACATCAACAAAAAGAAAGACAAAAACCACATGATCATCCCCATAGATGCTGAAAAAGCATTTAATAAAATTCAACATCCATTCATGATAAAAACTCTCAACAAAATGGGTATAGAGGGCAAGTACCTCAACATAATAAAGGCCATCTATGATAAACCCACAGCCAACATTATATTGAACAGCGAGAAGCTGAAAGCATTTCCTCTGAAATCGGGAACAAGACAGGGATGCCCACTATCCCCACTGTTATTCAACATAGTACTGGAGGTCCTAGCCACGGCAATCAGACAAAATAAAGAAATACAAGGAATCCAGATTGGTAAAGAAGAAGTTAAACTGTCACTATTTGCAGATGACATGATATTGTACATAAAAAACCCTAAAGACTCCACTCCGAAACTACTAGAGCTAATATCGGAATTCAGCAAAGTTGCAGGATACAAAATTAACACACAGAAATCTGTGGCTTTCCTATACCCTAACAATAAACTAATAGAAAGAGAAATCAGGAAGACAATTCCATTCACAATGGCATCAAAAAGAATAAAATACCTAGGAATAAACCTAATCAAGGAAGTGAAAGACCTGTACCCTGAAAACTACAAGTCACTCTTAAGAGAAATTAAAGAGGTCACTAACAAATGGAAACTCATCCCATGCTCCTGGCTAGGAAGAATTAATATCGTCAAAATGGCCATCCTGCCCAAAGCAATATACAGATTCGATGCAATTCCTATCAAATTACCAAAAGCATTCTTCAAGGAACTGGAACAAATAGTTCAAAAATTCATATGGAAACACCGAAGACCCCGAATAGCTAAACCAATCCTGAGAAGGAAGAATAAAGTAGGGGGGATCTCACTCCCCAACTTCAAGCTCTACTACAAAACCACAGTAATCAAGACAATTTGGTACTGGCACAAGAACAGAGCCACAGACCAATGAAACAGAATAGAGTCTCCAAACATTAACCCAAACATATATGGTCACCTAATATTCGATAAAGGGGCCATGAACTTACAATGGGGAAATGACAGTCTCTTCAACAGATGGTGCTGGCAAAACTGGACAGCTACATGTAAGAGAATGAAACTGGATCACTGTCTAACCCCATACACAAAAGTAAATTCGAAATGGATCAAAGACTTGAATGTAAGTCATGAAACCATAAAACTCTTAGAAAAAAACATAGGCAAAAATCTCTTAGACATAAACATGAGTGATATCTTCTTGAACATATCTCCCCAGGCAAGGAAAACAACAGCAAAAATGAACAAGTGGGACTATATCAAGCTGAAAAGCTTCTGTACAGCAAAGGACACCATCAATAGAACAAAAAAGTATCCTAAAGAATGGAAGAATATATTAGAAAATGACAGATCCGATAAAAGGTTGACATCCAAAATATATAAAGAGCTCACACACCTCAACAAACAGAAAGCAAATAATCCAATTAAAAAATGCACAGAGGAGCTCAATAGACAGTTCTCTAAAGAAGAAATCCAGATGGCCAACAGACACATGAAAAGATGCTCCACGTCACTAATGATCAGAGAAATGCAAATTAAAACCACAATGAGATATCATCTCACACCAGTAAGGATGGCTGCCATCCAAAAGACAAACAACAACAAATGTTGGCAAAGTTGTGGAGAAAGGGGAACCCTCCTACACTGCTGGTGGGAATGTAAGTTAGTTCAACCATTGTGGAAAGCAGTATGGAGATTCCTCAAAATGCTCAAAATAGAAATACCATTTGACACAGGAATTCCACTTCTAGGAATTTACCCCAAGAATGCAGCAGCCCAGTTTGAAAAAGACAGATGCACCCCTATGTTTATCGCAGCACTATTTACAATAGCCAAGAATTGGTAGCAACCTAAGTGTCCATCAGTAGATGAATGGATAAAGAAGATGTGGTACATATACACAATGGAATATTACTCAGCCATAAGAAGAAAACAAATCCTACCATTCGCAACAACATGGATGGAGCTAGAGGGTATTATGCTCAGTGAAATAAGCCAAGCGGCGAAAGATAATTACCAAATGATTTCACTCATACGTGGAGTATAAGAACAAAGCAAAAACTGAAGGACCAAAACAGCAGCAGAAGCACAGAACCCAAGAATGGACTAACAGTTCCCAAAGGGAAAGGGACTGGGGAGGACGGGTGGGAAGGGAGGGATAAGGGCAGGAAAAAAAGAAAGGAGGCCTTACGATTAGTATGTATAGTGTTGGGGGGGGGCACGGGGAGGGCTGTGCAACACAGAGAAGACAAGTAGTGATTTTACAGCATCTTACTATGTTGATGGACAGCAACTGTGAAGGGGGGAGCCTAGTAAACATAATGTCCTTCATGTAATTGTAGATTAATGATACCAAAATAAAATTTTAAAAAAAAACAGACAAAAAGAGTAAGAAGAAAGAATGAGATAAGATCAGTATTCAGAGGAGTTCTGATATTCTCTTTCGGCTCACCCAGTGGGGTCATTGCCAGTCTCAAGACCCCTGACACATGTTTTTCATGCTAGCTGTGGGTTAGGTCATTGTGCTCTGCTTTGTGATGGGCAAAGGTCATCCATCCTATTGGAAGAGAGTGGGACACAGAAAGCATTTCACACACAAGGGGGAACTGCTGGGTTCTACCATTCCTTGCACTGCAGTGACTTTCATTTTCATGGATCTTTCCTATTACCTATATGCCAAACAGTTTCACTCCCAGTTTCCACTTGGATGCTTCTCTTCTCACCTTTCCTCTTACCAAAATTCCAGTCCCTTGTCTTCCATTTCTACTCATTCTTCCAACTTGAAGGGTTTGCTTCTCTGCTTCATCAAAGGGGCTGGATTCAGTCTCCTTCCTAAACTTCCAGTTTACAATCTGGAGAAGTCAGGTAACTTGTCCAAGGTCAACCAGACCAATGAGCAGGGAAAGAGCCTATTTTGCCTCTACCCTTGGTATTGTCTTCAGATTAGGGCCAGTGTGGTGGTGGATCGCAGAGTATTCATTCACTAATTCTTCTGTTCTGGAACAGACACTGTGCTGGGCTGTGGGGATGCACTGGTAAATAGGATAGGATAGGCTCCTGTAGAACAGAAAACTCATTCAAAAGAGGGATGATGTGAAATGAACAAGCAGACAAAAAAAAAAAAAGAGCAAGGGACTTTCAGGCAATAGTAAAGTTTGGTAATTAAAAATAAAAACTTTGTTTATGAGATAGAAAGTGATACATTTGCAGGGGCAAGAATGTTATTAGTTAGGTGGCCAGGAAGTTATCTCTGAAGATGTGTTATTTGGACTGAAACCTGAGTTTTGTAAAAGAGCCAGTGTGAAGATATGGGGACCAAGGTAACAAGTTCTAGGGTCCTAAGGTGGAAATAAACTTGCTATGTTTAAAGAACATAAAAACAACCATGGTAGCTAGATCATAGTAGAAAAGGCAGGGAGAGCAGCATAGAAGGAGTAGGCACCCTGCAAGATCTGAGAAGCCAGGATAAAGGGTTTGGGTTTCATGGTAAATGCATTATTAGTTGAAGGAGATTTATAAGCTGGGAAATGATGTAGTCTTATTTGCATTATTCAAAGATCATTCTGATTACCATGCGGATAATGGATTCTACAAAAACAGAACTAGCAAACTAGAGACCAGTTAGGAGGTTATTTTCAGAGTTGAGGCAAGAAATGAGAGTGTTGTGGATTAGCACTACAGCAATAGAGCCAGAGAGCAGTGGTGGTGGACACAGAGGGACTTTGTGATGGATTTAATATTGGCAGTGTGGGGAAGAGAAAAGTCACGATGGGTTTTTGGCTAGAGTCATCTACTAAACATACTGAGTATGCTGTCATGTACTGAGATGAGCAAAAACGGAAGTTTGGTGCATAAGAAAACATGAGATCTGATTTAGCCATACTAAATTTAAGATATATATTTAAGATGTAAGTAAAGATGTCCATTAGACAGTTGTATACATGGGTCTGGCACTCAATGGAGAGGCAAAGCGATAGGTAGAATTTCGAGTGTCAGGAACGGATAGATGGTCCAACAATTAAAGATGAGATGGGAAGAGAATCGAACAAAGGGAGCTGAGAAGGCGTGTGTGGTAGAGCTTTGTCTTTTAAAGGAAGGAACCCCCAAAGTGTATTCACACGATCATTCCAATATCTAATTGACAGTATGCTATGGAATAGCACTGAGTTGGATTTGGAGACATGAAAATAATTAAGACCTACTAGCTACTGGTAAAGAAAGATAGAAACACACATTTTTGTGTGTGTTTGAATTGCAGTGCAATTTAGTAGCTACTTCTCTTTTCTTCTCTAGACCTGTAAGACCAACATGTTGCCTGGTATCTCAGCAACGACACCTCAGCCTGGCTGATTGACTGCCTGGTCCTGTTTTTCCCCTGCCGTTAGGTTTCACCACACTGAGACTACAATCAGCTAAAGACCTGTGGGAGGACAGGAGGGACCCGGTTGAGTCCAACTTGAGATTTCTTTCCAGTGTCCTAAGAGAACTTGTGACACCTTCCTACTTCCTTGCCACTGTGTCCCCACCTTTGAGCTCCCGATTTTTTTCTCTTCCCCCCATGTCCTCCAGTAGGATGGTTTGGGGAATTTACCACTGTTTCAGCGAATATGAAGAAGATTTGCTTTACATTTAGTTCTCAGTCAGACAGCCCTATTATTGAATCTTCTTTTATGGGGACAATCTTTGAAGGTTCATAATGTCTGCCATCTGCCCCATGTTGTGGCTTTAATACCTGATGCACTTTAATAAATGCACAATATATTGATATGCATAGATATGTTTGTACATACAGAAACAATATTCACACCCAGGTATTCACCTACATTCAGCTTATAAGTTATGTTCATTTTATTACTTGACTTAGAGTTTTAAAAAAATAGCTACACATGGAGATATTTTTAGTAGTTATATACTTCAGTGTATTTTCTATCTTCTCTTTGCTTAAACCCAATAAGTATTTGAGTTGGCTGATTTTATCTGGGCAGTCTGACGGATGCTTCCGTGCATGGTTTTACTGTATTTCCTCCACAGCAAAGGCAACACCTTTTGGCCACTCTGTGGCCTATTAGGTGGACTGGAAATGTTTTTGGCCTTCATCATTCGGCTTGGACATGGGCACTGCCAGGCCTCCCTACTTGGTTGCTTACTCCCTCGGTGGCCGTGCCTCTCGTGACTCCGACTGCACCACGCCCAGGGTGCAGGACAAGCCTTTACTGCATTTAGCAACTTATCCTCTGCATTCCACCGAGGCCTGTGCTAAGTGCCTGCAAGTTCCTGAGGTAGCACAGTTCCTGTAATCATGTCTCTCAGGAGCACACAGCCTAAGAACATGTAAATAGCTCCCATACCATTTCTACTCTCCATATTTTCCTTTCTAAAACCCCAGAAAATGGTGAACACACACATTGCAGTCATTAATTCTCTAAAAGTTCCTGTATGTTCTATTTTCCTGTGTTGGAAATCTGTTGAACTAAACATACCCAGGACATATATGGTGTTTAACATGTCGGTAATGTAAATTCTCAAGTGGCTTCTAAATCACTCTGTGGGTAAAACAGGGGTGAAAATGCAAAATGCCTTGCTTGGCTAGGCAAATTAATAAATGATAATAGCTATCATTTATTGCACACTTACTATGTGCCAGGAACATTTCAAAGCCATTTTCATATTGTATTTCATTTAATCCTCATAAAAGCGATAAGTGAAACTGTCTTGGTAAGGCAAACTTGAAACTGTTTGTACATCTAAGGGGGATTCCATGCCTCTGTCTACAGTTTCCTTGTGAAAATGAGGCCCTGACTCAGCTCAGTATCTGTAATTTTATATACAGAATCTCTAGATTAAAAATATATTTGTATATGTGTATATATACACATATTACACATGCATATCATAATAGATATTATTTTATGTGTATGTTTTATATGTACAATTTGTTTTATATATACACATTATTTTATATATATCATGTTATGTCACCTCATGTCATATCATATTATACACTGTGAGATCCAAACAAGGCATAAAAGCTTAATGAAAATATAAATAGGTGTCTTCGAAGGGGATATTTTCATTTTGACAGGGATCAATTAGTGTCTTTCGGGAGCTTTTAAAACAGGCTCTTCTGAGACCCACACGGCTGCAAGAGGAGGGAGAGGATAGAGCCTTCTCCTTCCATCCACCACCCTTCCACAAGCCTTCCTGACTGCTTGTTTTTATGATATACTGAGGCTCTGAGTAATATTCACTTTGAAAAAGGGGTTCTTTGGCACCGAGAAAAATTATCAGCAAAAATTAAACTCTAACACTGAAATTTTGAGCATCAATTATTTTAATCTCAATTTCCTTCAAAAATTGTGGGTTTTTCTTTTTTTTTCAGGAATAAATCCTAACATAAGGAGATGCTAAGTGTTGGAGAAGCCATATTTTTCTCCCCCGCCCCCCCACCCCAGTTACAGAACGAACTATAGGATCCAAACTTCTCAGCTGGAATTCTGGGGTAGTAAGCCACCCCCTAACCTACTGACACAGTGTGCGTACTGTTTTTCTGGCACGATGGTTTCTTGCCCATCTGCTCTGGAGCTCCGTGCCAACCCAAGGCCATGGGGAGAGCCGGGGGCGCTGGGAGTGAGGCACAAGTCAGCGCTAAGATCCCTCCGGAGCCGCGATCCCTGAATCATAGTGCTGATTACAGGAGATTGCAGTTGTTGATTGATAGAGAACAATCAGCAAACATCCAGATCATGTGCCCTATTTCCCAATTCACTGCTCTTCTGGACATCATCAGACTGAATGGACCTGGCTGACTTGTAGGAGATGCCTGAGGCTTCCCCGTTTGCATAGATCCTTTTTGGAAAAAGCACATTCTTTTTCTTCCCCATTTGCTATGTAGGGAAACCATTTCCTCCAGCCTCATACCGAATCTCTTCACTTTGCAGTTGAATCTTGGTGCAATCTATCAGGTAAGGTCAGGTGTCATAAATTAGCTAAAGAGAAACAAGTCAGTGCCTGAATAATTCTTAGATGTTCCTTTGTTTTATTCTCTCTGTTCTCCTTTTCCTTCCTGTCCCTGTTCTTTCATTTCTGTTGAGGTCTTCTAATGGAAAGCTGAGAGGCTGCGGGCTCAGTAAAATGCATGCATTTTCCTAAGCGAGGTGGTGGGGGTGGCTACAGACACCCAGACCTGCAGGTTGCATGATTCTTGGCACTCTCTGAAGGTGGCACATGCACACGTGGATGCATTCAGGTGGCTGTGTAAAATACGTGCACACAAGCGCATTCTTCCTTAGCTCTTCAGAGCGTTATATGCTGTAGTGTAAGTGTTGCTCACTGTTTTTGAAAATGAAGGACCCCTTTTATCAGCTTCTAACCCCCCTAAATATCATTAATTGAAAAATAACCCCACCGCGTTTATGAATAAGTACACTTATGGCTTTTTAAAAATTGATCACAAATTGTGCGATTTCTTAGGCTTTGCAAAATGTAAGGAGTAATCGTAGGGTTTTAGGAGTTCCCTTTGGGAATTCTTAAGAGCTATGAGGGCTCCAGTTTGGGGGCCACTATTGTCAATGATGGTGTCCTGGACAAGAAAACCAAGGGACGTGGGCTCTGGTGGATCTACAGCTGGGGGTCTGTTCCCAGAGTCTTTATTTCCTCATCTGCAACGTGAAGTACAGAAGGTAGCTGCAGTAGGGAAGCTCCTTCTGGACCCATGTGGGGCCTCTCCTCCATCTGATCCCGGGGGACAGGTAGATGGGTGGCTACCTCTCTTGTGGCCTTCTCTAGTTCCCTGTCCCTGTTGGGCTTCTAATGCGAAGCATGTAGTTCTTTCTCCATCCAATGCGGACTAGCACAAGAGCCTTGGAAAATCTTGAAGGAGATCCCAGAGGTGTGCAGGAGGGAAAACAGGGCCAGAAACTAGATCTTGTGCTTGGGAAGCATTAATGACCAGCAGTTCACATTTCTGCCTAGTAGAGCTCTTGAATGATTAAATGGCTTTTAAAATGGCTGTATCAAAGACAAACAAATGAGGGTTTGGGGCTGTGTTGTGAGTCTCTGATACCTATTATCACTACTTAAGTATTTCTTTAAACATGGTATTGAGTCTAAGACTCTACTTCATTATTATTAAACTAAAAACATGTTACATTCCAAAGATATTTTGGAAACGATGGATTTTGATATCTGCTGGTGGCTTCCATCATTTCAAACAAGTTGTATTTAGGGAGCAGCTGGTGTCTGCAAGCCTAAGCTATAAAACGGGTGTTTAGAGATGAAGCTGATAATTCTCCCCCTTGTTTACAAGATTGCACTTAAGGGAAAGATTCCACCTGAGCATGTCTCATGTCAGAAGCCAGAGAAATGCACAAATTTGGAAAACTTTGTGACATGTATACCATATACCTAACGTTTGGTGTCATTTTTGTTTTGGGTAGAAATAAACAGCTTTTGAGTGGATACATATATGGAGAAAATCTGATTGCAGATGGTGGGTTGGTGTGTACTTTAAGAATAACATAGGTTATATAGATGATGATAAAAATCACCCAATTCAGATCTCTGGGAGAAACATCTTTTAAAGGGAAGAGTACATTTTTAATCAGTTGGATCTCTTCTACAAGCACCAACAGAATGGATCTAATAGTTCTTTCTCAAAACTCCAAATTCTGAGATTCTTCTCAGACCAAATTAAGACAATGTTAAATTGGATGTGGAGGAGTGGTGTAATCGTTGTTCTGAGTGAATCAATTTTGGCTTATGACTCAATGTTTTGTGTTCAATTCATGTCTTGAAAAAGAAGTTTGAATTCTAACTGCATGAAATGAAATAACCAGTGCAGTTTTATTGCTATTAAAGAGTATCTAGTGCTCAAAGCAAGATTTACATGAGCAACAATGCACCTCTACTCCTGTTATGGATGGACAGGAGACAGATGGGCAATGGTCTGGTGATTCCTTGCCTCTGATGGTGTGAGGTCAGGTGTAGATGGCCCCTGAGGTTTTGCTTGAGGTTGTACCTATGTATAGCCCTGACCCTAAGCCCTCTTGGCATAATCACCATAGCATGTATTTAAAGTAAGAGGTGCACAACCAGGGTTCAAATCCTGATCACCTTCATGCAGTTTTAACCAGTTACTCAGTCTCCCTCTATCTCAGTTCCTTTTTTTTGGAAGTAGGTGATTAAAACTGCCTTCCTGTGGGGATTAATTGAGATGATATATTTCAAGTGTCTGATACATAGTGTTTGAGAACCATGCTATTATTTTTATCATCTATTTATCTTACTTACTTATCTTGAGACTAAATGAAAAGTTACTTGAGCATTTTACAAAAAGGTCCCTGAATAAACTCAAAATATTGCCAGTGACAGAACTATTTTCCTTTCTCAAATTAAAACTTTTTCAAAACACCAGTGCGAAGACAATCTATAAAGGCTGAAACCTTAAGGTTTTATTTTTGGCATGCCTTGGACCTGTTTATTTTTTCTTGTTTTTTTGTATTTTATGACCACCGGGGAATTGGAAAAAGGATTAGACAGCCTTAAAATAATATACAGGCTTTATAAATCCACTTAGCTTGAGAATGACTTTCTGAGGGAACTGGCCTTTCCAAAATAAATTTGCAAACTGTTTCCTTATAAAAAAATTAGAATTTGGCACAGCAAAAGAATTCGGGCCATATCAGCTTGTCATTCCAAATTTTGAAAATATTTAGTCTTACTTCAAGATAAATAGCAACAATTTGAACTCAAGCAACTTAGAAAAATAAACATACAACTTCTTGAAAATGTACAAAAGAGGCTGAAAAAATGTTATCAGAAATGTCTTTACTACTAACTAGGCCTAAATTAAACAGTGATGGTAGATACTGTTGGCCATTCTGACAGGGCTGGGGTAGATGATGCACAGCATTTGGAGGCACTGGGGAGCCACAGATGGAGGGATCCCAGCTGTCTGACCATTAGAACCTGGCAAAGTGGTTGAGAGAGCATACTTTGAGATAATTGGGAAGAAGGTAAGATTGCAACTGAACCTTCAAGAATGGTAGGATGGGATTATATTATCCCCTCCAGCTGCAATCATTTCCCTTCCTTCCTTCTTCACCTTCCCCATAGCACCATGTTCCACATGCTTAGGGGGATGAAGTTAGGAACCATGGAAAATCACGGGAGACAGGGAAAATCGGTCTGACTGCTAAAAGCCTTGGCACAAGAATGAGTAGCACAAAACTGGTATTGCTGCGGGAATCTGAGACTGATCATGATTTCCTGAAGTTACCTTTCTTCCTCAGGTTCCCAGACTAAGCATAAAACTCTGGGGTGAGCTTTGAATTCAGATCTCTCTGTTCTTCCCTGTTCCCTATGGCCCTGGCCCCCTCTACATGTTGCCATTTGACAGACAACTTTTACATGTGTAAAATAAGCCTATAAAAATTGCATTGTTGTGAGGTAAGATGATATTATTATTATTAATATTATTATTTTTTAGTCTGTAGTATGTCAAGTACATTGCCCTGCAGGGTCCTTTTGTTTATGGAGTAGTATTTACTCTGCATCTAGTTTCTCACAGAATGAACTTAGCTAAATTCACAGGTCCCACAGACCTATGATACCCAATTAAATCTAGGACACTTTTTTCAAGGCAGGAATATGTTAAAAAAAAATCTCAGAAACTTCTATTCCTAAAGTTTAATTGGTTAATTACTTCAAGGAATATGAGGTTGTTTTGTTTATAGGAAATGGGTTTATGAGAATGTTTTAAGGACATGTTTCTTTTCAGTTTGATGTAACCATCAATTATGCAGCTTTTCCCATATTAAGGTTTATTCTCTATAAAAGCATTAATTAATACAGAGTTAAACCATGGTGTAATAATTTAAATGATTGCTATGAAAGGATGTTTGTGATAACATTTTTAAAAATCCAAATTTCTAATTACTTCCTGTTGTCTTAAAACATTTTTTCTTGGATTAAAAGAATAAACCTGGAATTTTGGTTTTCACTACAAGTAATGATTATCACAAGTAGGAATCGTAGTATGCAAGAAAGATATTTTGAAAGCAGTCTGAGTTACAGCCTGAATGGCATGGATGTAAAAAATAAAAATCTCACTCACTTGGCTGTTTTGACTTATGTTTTCTCCTTGATAACATAAATATGAAAGAACTGACTGAATGTTTCTGATATACATTTAGTTAACTTCTAAGAAAACCTACTTGCCGTAGACCTATGAATAACCAGATCCAGAAAACAGAACTTAATTCAAAATAAGAAATGCAAGATAATGCTTTATTGCCTTCTATCTTTTCAAGATCTAGGGTGTTGTTGTGGTGATTGTTGTGGTTATTTTCATCGACATATGGGTAAATTTTCTGGTAACTGGTCCAGCTCTCTGACTTCAAAGCTGAACACATGGCACAAACTGGATGGGTCATAGTCCTCATTCCCTGAACCATAGTGGTTGGTACAGATGTGGGCATGTGGCCCAAGCTGGACCTACCAGAATTCTTCCCTGGGGTTTGACTGCAACTAGCAGGGAACAATTCTTCCTTTCTAGATTGGTAAGGATGTCACTCCATGACTCAGGATGTGCAATAAGGGATTAACTTTACGCAAAGAAAGGTTTGACCCTTTGTCCCCAACTCTAAACAGGTAATCTTGAAATCCTTGGAATCTTCTGCCTGAAAAGCATGTCTTTGTTTACTTAGGGGTCTTGAGCCAGGCCAGATAGTCTATGCTAACAATGTAATCTTGGGTGGAGGGCTTTAGGCCATGTGATACCAGCTCAAGCTCTAGCAGGGCTAGAGACTAAGGTTACTTGTGTGGGTGATCAGCTGGTCTGCAAAGCCAACTCCCAATGAAAGCTCTGGACCACAGGGTGTGGGAGAGTACCCGTGGTTGGCGGGATTCTGTGTGCGTTGTTACACGTCATCACTGGCTATGATGTGTGCTATCCACACCACTTCCCTGGGAGGAGGCAGCTGGAACCCCCATGCCTGGATGGTCTTGGCCCCTGCCCCACGCACCTCTTTCTTTTGCAGAGTTTAATTTGTATCCTTTCACTGTGATAAACTATAACCGTGAGTATAACAGTTTTTCTCAGTACCATGAGTCCTAGTAGTGAATTATTGAACATGAACATGGGCTAGTGGACACCAAAATATTATATGGGGCACCTATGTTCTCTACTGCTGGAGGAAGGCTCAGAGAGAAGCAGAGATTAGAAATATGGTGGCTGAATTGAATAGATGAGAGAGAGACAGAGAGACAGAGAGGGAGAGACAGAGAGAGAGAGAGAGAGACAGAGAGGGAGAGACAGAGAGAGAGAGAGAGAGACAGAGAGGGAGAGACAGAGAGAGAGAGAGAGAGACAGAGAGAGACAGAGAGACAGAGAGAGAGAGAGACAGAGAGAGAGAGAGAGAGAGAAAGAGAGAGAGAGAGAAATAGCATCATGTACTGGTTCTAGTCCTTGTGACTCTTGAAGGTATATTATTTCCTTCCTTATTTATATGTATCTGTGGATTACTCCAGTATATTTCCAATGATTCATCTCCCCTTCAAATAGTTTATGTTGCATTTCTGAAAGATTTTTAATTTTTATAACCTTTTTCAATTTAAGTTACTTTGGTTAAAAACATATCATTTCTCACCCTTAGAGAAGTGCATGTGATTAGTAGTAAAAGCCAAACAAAATAAAACATCATAAATATTTGTGGACCTATCAATAAAGTGATTAAAATATGTACTCATTTAAAGTAAATTAGTTTAGTAATGTAGATGTCATCTTGACAGGCCATTTGAATCCCC
Source organism: Manis pentadactyla (assembly GCF_030020395.1). NCBI lineage: Eukaryota > Metazoa > Chordata > Mammalia > Pholidota > Manidae > Manis > Manis pentadactyla. The sequence goes on from NC_080036.1 coordinate 20,130,417, forward strand.
AAGTTATTTCTGAGATGCTGTTAGAGTTTTGAAAACAGATCTTCATATGTTCTAATGTTAGTTTCATGTTTTGGGGAAGAATTTTATAATATACAATTTTTTACATTTTGAGCTTTCAACATTATTTTACTTTCGTGAGATGAGATGAGAGTTCCATCACTTGATCTAAAGCTAAACAATAGTGATGCTGCTTGTGTTAAATTAGACTCTAATTTAAACCCAAAGAGACTGTTTTTATAAAAAATGCTACATTCTTCCACCATTAAATCTCAAATATTAGTCTAACAGAAGAGCAGTTAGCAGTGTATCTTCTATAAACAGTATGGACATTTAGACATTTATATTGTTACTATTATCTTTCTATTGATGGAGAATGGACCACATTCACTACATGCCTGATATCAGTCCAGGAATGGCAATTGAATTTCCACAAGCATATCAGAATTCCTTAAGCTTTTTGGAAACAAAAGGAACTCTCTTAATTTGATAAGATATTTATAGGAAGCAAAAATCATGTTTGGTGCTAAAATTTCAGGAATATTCCCTTCAAAGTGAGGAATAAGACAATGAAGTCCCTTATTATTGTACCTAGGTCTTACTAGGATATTACACAAGGAAATGAAATATGAATCATAATTACTGGAATGAAAACAATTGTCATGATTACAGACAGTATAATGATTTTGATAGAAAATGTAAAAGAATTTTGGAAATTTGGCAGATTCAAGGTAAATATTTGATTATCAGTACATGTAATTAATTATGTCCTAAATGTCAGCAGTGACCCATCAGAAAATATAGTCTTTAAAGGATTCCATGCCCAACTCCCACCAAGTATATCTAACTAAAAAAATCTAAGAAAAGACATGGATGACTGGTGTGGAGACTATTGTACAATAGTATTGAAAAATTACAAAAAAGATTTAGATAAATGGAGCTTATTTCATAGATGGGAATATTTATTTATTTTTGTATTGGAAATGAAATCAATTATCCCAAACCTAATCTAAAATTTTCATTAAAACCTCAACAGGTTTTTTTTTTTTTTTTCACAGAGCTAGTTAGTTCCTGTGGAACTAGTTCATGCATCCTGAAGACTGAGGACCCAAAAGAGCTTAGGGGATTTTGGAGAAAAAGGAAGCATCAAATATCCAATTAGAGATGGAATTATTTTAAAGCTTTCATATTCAAAATAGCGTTCTGGTGGCACACAGGTGGTAAAATAAAAATCCTGGAAACAGACCCACGTAGTCCTGGGCAATGGTGGTGGGAAAAAAGGGGGCTTTTCACATAAAAGTAAACAGATACAGATGTCTTATACATATAACAAAATAAACTTCAGACACTAAAATTGAGAAGCAAGGCTTTAAAATTCCTGGTCAGAATTGGAAGAGAATATATTTATGACGTCCTGAGAGGAAATCATTTTTTAAATTGACAATTTCAAATCTTAAAAAGGTTAATTAATTTGATTAAATGAAATTAAAATTCTCCTATGAAAACTCTTTGTTTACAGATACCGCAAAATATTTTTTAAAACCCTACCTTCTAAGGTAACATATTTTAATAGTTATAACTCATATCAAAAATATATTAAGAAGTCATACAAGTCAATCAAAGGTAAATAGTCCATAGCAAAATGCACAAAGGACATGATAGGCCAATCATGAAAGAGGAAAACTGAATTGACAAGAAACATTTTTAGAAAACACACTCTTCGTCCCTGCTTTGCAATCAGGGAAATTCAGATTAAAATGACAAAGACAAGATTGTTTCAAACTCATCAGATTGGCGAAAATTTAAAAAAATCTTATAACCCTGAATATTGAAGAAAATGTGAGGAAAGGGGAGTTTTCAGATACTGTTGTAGGGGCTGTAAATTAGAACAATCACCGGGAGAATCATTTGACACTATGCAACCAAGCTAAAGATGCTCATTCACTACGATCAGCGATTCCACTCCCTTATATACCCACCAGAGAAAACTTTGCCACATGCATAACAGCAAATGACAGTGAATAACGGAAACAACCTGAATGTATGTCAACAGAGGAATTGATGAATGTGGTTTATGCCTATAACGAATACTATGTAGCAGTTGAAATTAATGAAGTATTATCTCCCAACACTTCATTAGTCTGTTATATCCTCCCTCCTTCCATCACACCGGCTTCCTCCCAGGGATTTGTATTTGTGGTTCCCTCTCTGGAACATTCTTTTCCATATATCCTTGTGGCTCGTTCCTGTGCTTTATTTGGTTTTCTGTTCTCAGGTCACCTTCTTGGAAAGACCTTGTGTGAGCATACTACAGAACACCACACCTCCCTGACCCATATCATCCTCTGGCCTCCTATATTTGTTACTGGGTCTTCCTTTACCCTACAAGAATATAAGCTACATGGGGGCACTTTGCTTTGTTCACAAATGTGACCCCTTTTCCCAGAAGGGCACTTGTCACTCAGGGGATGGTGGGTAAGCACTGGTTGAAGGAAACCATAGATACCTGCACACAGTTGGAAGTGTGTGATCTCCCTTCAGATGATCCCAGTAGTCCCTCACATTCATATTTTTCTGTAGAAACACCTATTGGCTCTTCCTTCCAACCTCAAACCCTCCCCCATCACCCAGCAGAGGAATGAGAGGCAAGAGGGCAGCCAGTGAAACCCTCTGAACCCCTGGGTCCCTCACACTTTCCTGTCCTGTGTCCATCCACGAGGTACAGTGCATGTGGACCAGTGATCCAGGAATAAGACTATCCCGTGGGGTGAGGCAAACATCTCCTGCTCTGAGAGTCTTGGCGCACGGCACAAGCAAGAGAAAAAAGGCTGTGCTAAGATCCCTGTGCACTTGTCAGATTCTCCTTGAACTTTTTGCAATATCATCGATGCTGGAAATGATCATTTAAAGCCACAGTCTAGCATGTTTACATCCCGAGGGTTGGAAATGGAGAGTCATTAAGTCTTTCAGACTACAAGGGAATGTTCAACTACTGCTCTTCTAGGAGGGGGTGTCATTTTGTGCACAGCAGGTTGCTGATGCAAGCCACACTCTGGGAACCTGAAAAGTCTTGGAACCTCTCCTTCGACCTAGAGTTCACCTTGTCTTCTCTGGGGTAGGCTGGAAATGTGATTTCCTCATTTTCTTAAGTTAAATACTAAATTTTCCTTGAGTCTGATTTGTTAGTGGAAGAATATGGACTCCGGGATCACGTAGAACTGGGTTTGAACAGTGGCCATGTTACTTCCTAGCCATGTGACCTGGGGGGGTTGTTTAATTTCACTTGATCTTTCCTGTCTCCCCTTAAGTAATGGGGTTCTAAAACATTGCCTACCTGTGGGTTTTTGGGGTTGATACAATGAAATAATAGATGTAAGACACCATGGTGGTCCAACAGGGACAGACAAAAAGTGTACTTTCTGACCCTGCTCACATCCTACCTCTCTCTCTGGACGTATTAGTAATTCTCCTATGTACAGAGCACATGTGACTACATTTAAATGAAAGCACTTTTTTCTTCCACGAGCCTGGAGCTGGGAGGACTTTGTCTTTCCCCCGTTGCTATGTGAGGTGGAGGGCAGAGAAAAGCCACGATGGTAATAACTGATATCCCTCCTGTCTTCGTGGAGATCTCCTTGTAACCAGATAACTTCCTTCCAGCCACATGTGTGAGCTAAATTTACTAAGGGAAGGACTAAGAATGCAATGAGATGGGAAGAGAGCCTGCCTCTGGATATTGAATATCCTAGCCTGGAGAGTCTTAAACACAAATTAAGAGTTTAAGTCTTCAGTTTGAGGGATTTCATCCCAGCCAATATTCAGAATCATATTGTTCTACTTGTATCAAACATCAACCAGTCTGGAAACTCCTACTAATCCAAAATGATTGCCTAACAACTAAATGAAAGAAATAGGATGATGATCACTTCATTTGCTACGTTAAGGACACTTGCTGTAATTAAAGAAGAGCAAACCTTAGCCCCTCCTCCATTTTTCAGAGTCTATGTATAAAGAATAATCATTTTATTTATATTCTTAAATTGGTTGTGTCCTCTTTTACTGGAAATTCCTCTGCTTGCTGTCTTGCCAGCCAGTACTCTGGGGCCAGGAGGATGTACATAGGCTTGGTGTAGCTGGACCTGGATTCAAATAACGACTCTGACATTTAATAGATGCATGACACCACCTACATTTAATAGATGCATGACACCACCTACCTTCACTCTGCAGTGTAGGAAACAGCCCTGGGGAAGTTTTAACACAGCCCTTGCCATGGGAATAAACCAGGTAGATGATGTCTGTAAAGGTCTGGGATAAAGGAGACACTAAATATGTAGCAGCTGCTATTATTATTGTTACCATGTTATTAGTTACTCTTCTCTCCAGAAAAGATTGAGGGGGGCTGTCACCCTCTGCCTCTCTATTTATATCAAAAGAAGCTAAGCAACATAAACAGCTTAATTCTGGGCACTAACTCAAGGATCATGGACCCCATGAGTGAAGAGATTTCAGCAATTTTTTCAACTTTCTTGAGGGGTCCATAGATATAGCTGTACTTGGTAAACAGTTGGTTAACTTGTTTATTTTTATAAGTCTTTATCTTTAATTTTTATTCCTGTTTATTGCTTTATTTTCCATTTTTGTTCTTTTATAGGCAGAATAATCTTCAAGCAGTTCTGATTCCTTCTCTATAGATGTGGAAATCTAACCTTATCAAGATCATTTTCCATAGTTTAGACATCATTCTTGTACCTACCCTTTCCTAACCTTTACGTAATCTTGGGCTAGAACAGTGGTTCTCAATGTCGGGTGTGGGGGGATTGTGACCCCAGAGGACATTCTACAATGCCCAGAGACATTTTTAGTTGGCACAACTGGGTGAGGGCATTGCTAATGGCATCTAGTGGGTAGAGGCTAAGGGTATTGCAAACATCCTGCAGTGTACAAGACAGCCTCCATAGGAAAGAATTATCCTGCTGAAAATGTTAATAGTGCCAAGGTTGAGAATCCCTGGGGCAAGGTGACTGCAGACTTTTAAAATCAAATCCAGACATTTTGTGGAGTGAAAGATGGCATGTTTAACAATCAAGCTCAAACAGCTGGTATACACTGGGTCTAGTATTGCAGGCTTACAGGATATATGGTTCCCTATCTTTTTTTTATTATTAAGGTATCATTGATATACAATCTTATGTTGATTTCAAATACATAACACAGTGGTTCAACTTTTACCCATATTATCAAGTCCTCACTCCCTCCAGTGTGGCTATTGTCCATCAACGTAGTAAGACGTTACAGAATCAACTGTATTCTCCGTGCTGTACTACTGTCCCCACGACCAACCTATATTGTGATGGCAAATTATCATGCCTCTTAATCCCCCCCCCAACCCCTTCCCCCTGGTAACCACTAGTCCCTTCTCAGTGTATATGAATCTACTGCTATTTTGTTCCATCTGTTTTGCTTTGTTTTTATACTCCAAAAATAAGTGAAATCATTTGGTATTTGTCTTACTCCACTTGGCTTATTTTACTGAGCATAATACCCTCTAGATCCATCCATATTGTTGCAAATGGGAGGATTTCTTTTCTTTTTATGGTTGAATAATATTCCTTTGTGTATATGTACCACATCTTCTTTATCCATTTACTGATGGATGCTTAGGTTGCCTCCATATCTTGGCTATTGTAAACAGTATAGTGATATAAACATGGGGGCACATATATCTTCATGAATCAGGGATCTTGTTTTCTTCAGATAAATTCCTAGGAGTGAAATTACTGGGTCAATGGTATTTCTATTTTTAGTTTTTTGAGGAATATGGTTCCTTATCTTGAGTCCATTTTCTTTTGGGCTGATGAGATTTTATTGTAAGTGCAATTTTAATTTGTTTTCTTGATTCATTTATGATCTTTTTCACCAACTACACTCCTAGCTACCCAAAGATAGGTGGTACAGCCTCCACATCTTTCCCTCCTCTTTCTAGGACTGTATGCAGAGTGCCTACTTGATACATCTTTTTGACTCACTATGCTTATTTTTAATCTCTGTTCACAACTGGGTCCTTGACGGAACCTACTACAAACTTTTCAACCATCAATTATATTATATATCAAAAATGTGGGTGAAATTATGAAGAACTCAACAAGTACCATAGCTCCTATGTAGAGAAGATTCTACCTTCTATGAAATGTAATTTAATGAAATATGTCTCCTTAATTGGTATTGATTTAAAGTACTCATGTTTACTATAAATGTTTTTACTGCACAGAATCTATTGAGTTAGACAGATTTTTATTATGGAAAGCATGGTTTATACAAGCAAAATGAACAAAAATATATAAAGTCCCCAAATTCTGCCCAGGACATAGTGGATGTATAATAAGTATGAGTTCTTCCCACTACATGTAACACTTTAAAAATAATTTTAAGCCCTTTAAATTGATCTCATAAGTTTTTGAAGTATTAATTCTAGAGGATTTTTAAAGTTATTGAGATGATTAAACTTGGTTGGTATATTGGTTTCCTAGGGCTCTGTAGCAAAGTACCACAGAGTAGGTGACTTCACAGAAATGTCTTCGGTCTGGAGGCTGGAAACCCAAGGTCAAGGAGTTGGCTGCTTTAGTTCCTTTTAAGGACCATGAGGAAAGGCTTGGCTCTAGGCCTCTCTCCTTGGCTTATAGATGGCTGTCTTCTTCTATGTCTCTTAACACCTTCCCTCTATCAGTATGTCTGTGTCCAAGCTTCAGACCCATCCTGATGAACTCATATTAACTTGATTACCTCTGCAAAGACCCTATCCCCAAATAAGGTGCCCTTCTGACGTACTAGGCATTAGGACTATCAGCATATCCATTTAGGGGACACAATTCAACCCATAACAGTTGATGATTAACGTAACGCCATAAACCAAATTTAAATTTTCTAGAAAGAATAATTTTATAATGCCCTGCTATAAAGAGAAAATTATGGAATCATGACAGTTTGGAAATATGAGTGATGAACCTCATGTTATTGTAGGCCACTGGAAAATACCTATGTGGTTTAACCTTAGAAATATCATAAAGAACTTTCCTGAGGAAATCACATGGATCATAATGTTAACATCTTTCTTCTGAGCATCTCAAAATACTTTGCCTGCCTTTAAACTTTTTTTCTTCCTCTCAAAATCTCTTGAGTTGGATAACGACCCCTTATAGATAACAAAACTAAGGTAAATGGACGTAAGATCATTTATGTCACAGTCTTCACTTTCTAAAAGCAGAAATAAATTTGTTCTCTGAATTTGCTTTATTGGAGGTGTGTCTGCTTGACTGGTTAGAGCATAAAAAAAGATGATGGGATTCCAAGTTTGTGGCTCTTTGAGTGGATTGTATTTATGAAATAATCAGGGAGGAGGTGGGTCTTGGGGGAAGCCCAAGGACCCATCTACTAGGCTGGGACAAAAGCCAGGTGAGGGCTTTGGCTTCCTGTCAGCGTGGAACACACTAGACAGCTGCTGTCTGCCCTACATCAGGATATAAAGGGAAGACTTAAAGATATATGTATTTCTTTAAATATATATAATATTTAAATTTCCTTTTTATATCCTTCCTATTCTGATATAAACTTAAAGATATATGCATATATGTATTTATGCATATTTAAATTTCATCTTCCTATTCCTGATGTGGAGATATACATAATATTATAAAATACATTATATAGTTTAATTATAAAATATGTGTAATACTTTATATCTCCCGTTTGTTTGAAAAGAATGGTGGACAGGGAGCTGGGTTCCAGCCACATCCTGCCACTCAGCATGCTAAGTGACTTCATACAGGCCTCTTAGCCCCCTGGCATCTCAGCTGTAAAATCAGAATGTTAGCTGGGGTGCCGGGCAAGATCCCCTGCACCATTACAATCTTACGATGGAGATTGTTCCGAGTATTGAAAGCGATTGTCTGTGGCTAACCCTAAAGCTGAGGGGACCCTCAAAGAACAGTCATTCTGCAGCCTTGTCCCTGACATGTGGTCCCTAAGAGTTGTCGGGGGCTGGGGAAGTGTCAGTGTTTTGAGACAAAATGCAGCGTTCTTCAAGACACCTAGCTCTGCCCTCCTCCCCTTGCCCACCAGCTGTCCTGCCCTCCACCCCTCCCGCAGCCCCCACTCCTGGAATACTCATCAGCTCGCACAGGGCTGCTCGGAGCAGCCTCCGTGGTCCTGTTGTGAACTCCAAATTGGACGGTAAAAACCTCTGCGCCCGGGGTTTGCCTCTTCAGAACAGTTTGACCAGTTGTTAAATGAAGGGAAGTTACAAGCAGCGGGGTCGAGGACTGGGCGGTTTAAACAGAGGCCCCTTTATCTGCCTCACCCCCTACCGCAGGGCAGCCTCCGCAAGTTATCAGAGTGTCATTAACGGGGACAGCTGCTGGTAAACAAGCAGGATGTCGACACCAGCGCCTCCGTCAACGGGAATTTAGCTTTAATCTGTCCCTTTGCTTAAAGCAACACCACTCTCCGTCTCTCTCTGCCGTGCATCATTTATTTATCTCCGTCAACGTTCAGATAGAAGGCTGGCAGTGACTCAGGAAAACCCGCTGGGACAGAAAATTAATAAGGTGCTAGGGACATTCACCTTAGGTCAATTCGAGGAGACACGGAGAGAAAGGGAACTTGCCCAGGAGTTCCCTGCTTAGCTGGAAACCGATCCTACATATTTATAAAGGTGAAACTGGAGGGCTGCCAAGCGCCTGCATTTAAGTGATTAACAAATGTTTCTCTTTAAGTGGACACCTCTTGTTCTAAATATACTTGACAAGAATGCAAAGAGTCATCTGGAGGGCAGAAAGGGCACACAGCTCGGGCCTGCTCGTGCGAGGCCGGCGGGATGGCAGCCCCGCTTGGTCCGCGCCGCTCCCAGCGCGGTGCCAGCCGAGTTCACGTCGCCGGTGGGCAGGCTGCCAGCGCCAGCGGCTTCCCGCTGTTTAACGACAATGGATTTACTGCTTCTCTGCATATTGGTGTTATTTTGTATAAACAAGGTTAACAATCCTTTTAAATTAAATGCACCACCTGGTGACTGAATGGGTGACCTTGCCAGCTCTCTTCACCTGGCTGGGAGAAGCCCAGGCTCTGGCTCTGATTTCAACCTGTGGCTTTCGTTGGAATCGCCTTCCCTTCTCATTTAAATGGGGTTCCTGGAGGGAGCTGTCAGATCCCTCGCGCTCTGCCGCCGCGTGGGGGACCAGGACGCACCGAGGTCCTAGGTGAGCCCTGCAGGTGAGCCCTGCGCGACTAGCTTGCACTTTGCGCGGGTGGGTCACGGCCGCGCCAGCACCAGAACCCCGGGACAGCCCTGGTGGTGCAGTCGGTGTCCGAGCAGTGGCAGACGGCCCTGTGGGCCCAGCCAAGGCTGCCTCCAAAATAGAGATCTCCGGGGGGGTGGGGGGGAGGCAATACCGTGAAAAAGGTTCTTTGTGTTTCACTCTAGCGTGGTATTGATCTAATATAGGGCTCGGCACTTTCTCCACCCTCTAGGAATTTGAACACCTGGAAAAATTCTCCGGCTTTACATTTGAGGAAATTTAATGATGTAAACAAACTCAGCAGGAAGCCCCCTTTGATATGAGAAGGCAATGATCAGTGGTGCTGAGAGCTGAATGGGCTTGAAACGATTTTGCCTGAGAATGTCCATTCCGCAAACAGCTTAAAGATGGCTTGGAGTTGTTTAGGACAATTTAGATAGAATGCGTACTTGTGGAAGCTTCTAGAAAGTTTATCTAGAACTTTACAGCAAAGGAAACTTTAGTTACTCCTTTAATTAAAGGCATTTTCTCACCACCTCCTTGCTATTTGCTACCTTCTGACTAGGGCAGAATTATTCCGGAATCTTTGTTGTTCCAGAGTCTTAGCTTGAATTCTAGACTAGTTTGTCAGCCCTATAACTGTGAAAAGAAGGAACTCAGACTTGGAGAGGTGCAGTGACTTCCCCTGGGTCATTTGATCCAGAATCCAAGTTTCCAGACCTAGAAGAAACGTCGTTCCTGCTGTGTTCCTACAAAGTCCTGCTCTATCCACCCAGAATGTACTATGTGACCTATAAGTCATTGGAAATTTGTTTTTATTCTTAGCAGCATAGAAATAACTGGTTAAATAGCTTCTGCCTAAGGTTTTCTTAGCAGTTTAAATTGGAATAATGGAAATGGCCCTCTAAATAGGCAGAGTAAAGTAGTCTCAGTAAGTGTTCTAATTTTAATTGCTAGAATACTAACAATTACATATAAATTCTATTCATTTTCATTGTAAGATCAAATTCTCAGACTTTTAGAAGTATAGTAAACACACAGCAAACAAGACAGGCCTATTAAAAGATGAACATGTTTATGGAACAAGGGAGTTGTGCAAAAAGATTAAAGCAGAAATTGCAAGAGGGAATAATGGCTGAGAACCGAGGTTGTCAGAAATACCAGTTAATTTCCAGTTAATCCTGAAGTGGGCCCCTCCTTAGGGCTAAATGATTTCTGGTAACTTCTGGAAGCTGCTCTCAGAATACAAAGGAGATTACTTCACAGTAAAATATTTTTTTGCCTTAGACTGTTCACCGCTGTGACCCCCAGCCCCCACTTTGTCCTACTGCCATAAGCAAAGCCCTCCTGCTCCCCTCAATAAATACATACCTCAGGTCAGATGACGGAAGCACTTCTCTGAACCTCAGACCAGGTTAGGAAATGAAGAGGTATTGTCTGGTCATATTTGGTTTTGCTTCTGTGCTTTTAAAGCGTATGTATGAATTTTTCCAAGTATATAAAAAGGCTATTATGTAAGATTAAAGAAAATTGGGAAAAAGAAAACATAAATCATTGCTAATTCCGTGGCTGAAAACAGTTTGGCATTATTTCATCCAGTCTTTTTAACTGATACGAATGAATTTTGTTAAGGAAAACAACACACATGACTGGGATTTGCTGTCATGAAATTTTGGATGCTAGTATTTTACTTCATAAACATTTTTCTACTATCAAATATTCTCTAAAACTTTCATTTTTAGTGATTACATAGCATTTATTGTAAGTATTTATTATAGTTTCATATAATACAGATTAATAATTCTCCCATCCCTGGATATGTAGGTTATTTCTAACTGTTGCTATTATAAATAATCTTGTGTATATATTTTGGTTACCTGATTTCCTCCTTTCAGGTGGATGCTTTAGAAGTGGACTTATTGGATCAAAAAGAATGCATTTTTGTTGTTTCGTCAGGAATCAGAACATATTCGTGAATGAGTGAATTTGGAGGGGATAGGATAATATTGGAAATTTTTTGACGTGTTCACAAATTTTGTTGGCTATGCTTGTTAACATCTGTAAAAATAAATAATGTATATATATAATTGCATTTTGTTCAAAAACTGAAAATTAGACTGGATTGCCTTCCATATTCTACCCTGAGACTTCCATTGCATCATATGTTGTTGCCTTTAGAATTGGATTTCTGTCTTTTGGAAAAAAAAAAGATACATAATGGCGATGCTGGAGCTTAGCATACCTACCATACTTTGGAATTACCCTAGGGGAGTTCAGCGATTCTGGTTTGTCAAGGATGTAGTCTCATTTGTATTTTTCAAGAACACAGGCTAGAAGAACAGAAGATTATTACAGAAAACGTCCACCAGAATTTATAAACTCTGGAATAATAAGCTATTAAGTGTAACTCTTATGGCCAAAAAGTGACATGAATTTCTAAGGCATTTAACTTTGTCTTGCTTGGTGCCTGAATGAATTTGCACTGCCACTTTAAATTGAAGTCATGTTTGACGGTGTTCAATATAACTTCTTTCAGGATGGGAGCTAAAGGACCCATCACCTGCTGTCAAAGCCCCTGGATCACCCCCTGCTACCTGCCCACCTGTACTACACTTAAGCCCTTCCTCTGGTGTGGCCACCTGTTACCCCACCTATCTCCCAGGACCACAGACTGCTAGGTGCTCCCTGATACCCCTTGCTACTTGCCTGTACCTCTTTGAATCAGCTGTGGTTGGGTTTCCTCAGCCTTCCACTTGGTCCTGGTTAAGGCCACCATGTACTTCACCTCTTCACTTCTGGCCATAATCTCTTGCTTTTGGACAAGAGTAACATTTGAGTGGAGAGCTTTTCTTCTTAACTATGGACATAGTTGAATAGATTTTGTTTTAATGAAATGAAATGGAGCCTGAATTTATTTGGAAATGTGTGGCATCGGCAGAGAGAAGCAGACACAACTCTAGGGAAGTGGAAAATCATTGTGTATGACTTTGCATTTTTCACTCCCAGGGATTTAGGCATTATTGTAAAGAACCATGTTTCCAAACCTGTCAATAACAGAAGAGACCAGTATTGACTGTGGATGGGGCTTCCACCGGGAAAGTTGAGGCTCTCTTTCCTTTCTTGCCCAAGTAGAGAAGCTTGTCACAGCGCTAAGCTTCTGCTCTTTGACCTCTATGCCATACTGGGACATGTTAGATGTATTTCTCACAGGATAGCCTCAGGCCCTTCTGAGGGAAGTCAGAAAGTTCCTCTGGGGCTGGGGAGTGGGGATAGGGGTGATGACATAAAATGACCATTCACTAGCTACAAGGAAAGGGGCAGTTATATGATTCCTTCTATTTGTCTTTCCCCATCTACGTCATGCCAGGTTTTACGTTGCAAAACAACACTCTAGCTTGTTTAAGAAGGAAAGGGATTTAATAAAGGAAATTAGTAGCTCACAGTATCTTTGGGGTGGGGGTAGAAACAGTTTGAGGCTAAGTTTCCAGAAACATGTCCCACAGAGGGCCATGAAGTTGCTGCATGAGCAGATGGCTGTCCTTGATCCTTTCTGAGCAGAAGACTCTCAGAACTTTTCTGTAACCATTGCTGCTGCATACACTGATGATGCCAAGCCTCCACTGGGACCTCAGCTCTGCATCTCAAAGCTTCAGTGACACCCCATACCAAGAAAATGGAAGCTCCACCATCATAGTCTGAACTAAATCCTCACATGGTGTGTCTCATGTAGGTGACATCTTGGGAGATGCAAGAAAGGCTCAACTCTGGGAATTTGAGTCCTGATTTCTACATTGGAGTTGGGGGTCAGAGTGCAGATTCTCCAGCTAAGCTTTCTTGGTGGGAAGATGTCTTCCCAGTTCTGGACATGAACTTGCAACCTAGCAAAGTGCTTGAAGACATGAGCTTCAGAATCAGTCAGACGTGGATTCACACTCCAGCCCTGCCTGCTCCCTGAGTGACTATAGTCAAGTCACTCTCCATCTCTTTCTTTCTCATCTGTAATTCAGCTTTATTATCTGTGAAATATACATAAAGCCATATACCTCAGAGATATGTGGAAAGGATTTAAAGAAGCATGTATGCAAAACAGTATAATTCTTTAGAATGCAGTGAGCATGCAATATATGATGGCTAGTATCCCAATTACCAGGAATAAGGTTGAAAGTATATGGTTCGAAAAAGATTAAAAAAGAACACTTACTACCAAAAGTCATATGTTAATAATAATACTAATTCTACTAATAACAAACCAGCCTCAACCCAAGCCACCCAAGTTCATCTTAACATTTCTTATAACATATTTTAGTGCATACAAGGGATTATACGGCAGTAGCTGAACAATGGGAAAGTTTGAGTTCAGATGCTCCCCCAATGGTTTCCAAAATAAACAGTTACAGGAAGCTTTACTCCCTCTGCATTAAAAGTTGGGGGGAAAAGGAGGGAGCTCTGTTACTCGAAGTTCTCTGCAGGAGATGTGGGAGCAGATCAATACATGGTAAAGTGTTTGAGCTGCACTTTTATTATGTTTGACAGCGATGACAACATAATATGCACGGAATAAAATGACTAACGCACCAGTTCTTCCTCTCATGCACACTGCTTCTTTTCTCTTGAACCTCCTGAGTGAAAGCCAGTCATACCAAAAGTATGCCGAGTGGGAGGTCAGACTGGCCAGGGCCAAAATTACCCATGAATTCCAGATTTCCAGAGTCACAGAGGGGAACCTAACTACCAAAGTGGAAAGAACAAAAAAAGGCTCCATGTTCAGTAGTTAATAGATCCACCGGGAAAGGCCTGCTTGATCACACAGCTACGTTTCTTTATCATGAAGCACTGTCTCTTTACCATGATGTGGGCGAACTCACAGGGGAAGGAATTAGAAAAAAATAAACAAGCCCCTCTTAGAATACTGGAGATTTACATACTTCAGGACTAAACTTTTTTCGTTAATGCTTTTGTGCAAGCAAGTTTTCAAAATTGTGTGTAGATGCCACCCAGTTCTACCTCTTTGCGGACATCCAGATGTTTCTACTTGGATTTGAGGCCCAGCAGGCAGCATCCAGATGTTCTGAGGGGGCAGAGGAAGTTCTTTCATTTGTGGCAAATTTGAGGAGTGAGGATTCATTGACTCATGTAATATTAGTCTTCCTACACAAGGAATTTGGAGCCAGGCTGTTTGCCCACTTTCCCAGCCATGTGTGGGGTCATTTAACTGGGTGGGGTAGCGGCGAACCCATGTGGCTGGGGTTTTGTGCAGATGGTACTGAATTCCACAATACCTACCACAGTTTCTGATGAGCCCTATGCGACTCTCTCTGCCTTAAAAAGATCATTTAGTGGAGAAAGAGGAAATTTCAAGGACTTTTCTGGAAGTGTCTCCTTGTAATTCTGGTCCAAGTCAATAGCACTACCATCCCACCCTTGGTCTCCTGCAATCCTCTCCTGAGATTTGTTCTGGACCCACGTGGCTCTTCCACTAGAAACCCTCCAATGGCTTCTCATCTCACTAGAATAACAAATCCTTACAAATCTTTTCAATGGTTTCATCTTCCTGCCTCTGCTCTCCTTTCCCTGCTGCCTGGCTCACTCTCATCCAGTCATGCTACTTTGCTGGTACTTAAATATGCATTGCACACTGCTGCCTGGATGAGTGGGTAGATGGGTGGAGGAGTCTTTGCCTTTGTTGCTTCTTTTGTCCAAAATGTTCTTCCCCAGATGTTCCCATGGCCCTGGCCCATTTCATTCATGTTTCTGTCCAAAGGTTAGCTTTTTGGAAAGGCCTTCCTTCTATATCCACTCTAGGTAAAGTATCAGTGCTCCCCACCAGTTCCTGATGAAATTTTCTTTGATTCACCATTTCCTATCCCTGACTGACATAACAAATACTTAGTTATTTGCTTCCTGATCCTGTCTTTCCCTACTAGAATCTAAACTCTGCGAGGGCAAGGTTTGCGTCTATTTTGTTCCTTGCTGTACATCCGGGGCCTGTAACTGTGCCTCGCACAAGTTGGTCTCTAACTCAACAAATACTTGTTGGGTGGATGAGCACGATTATCACTATACTTATGTTTTCATGTGGTTTATGGAAGATTTCCTCATACTCTACGGACATTGATGGGACTGTTGATACTCTTCCACTCACAATACCTATTTTCCCAAAGAATTGAGGAATAGAGTTCACCAGCTATTTCTGAAGGTTTTCAGAGAAAGCCTTCAGTGATCAGAAACCTAAGTGTCCATCCGTAGATGAATGGATAAAGAAGATGTGGTACATATACACAGTGGAATATTGCGCAGCCGTAGAACGAAAAGAAATCCTGCCATTTGCAACAACATGGATGGATCTAGAGGGTATTATGCTCGGTGAAATAAGCCAGGTAGAGAAAGATAAATACCATATGATTTCACTTTTTGTGGAATATAGAAACAAAGCAAAACAGAAGGAACAAAACAGCATTAGACTCATAGACACTGAGAAGTAACTAGTGGTTACCAAGGGGGAGGGTAGTGGACAGGGGAGGGTCGGAGGAGGAGAGGGATTGTTGAACCACTGTGATGTATATTTGATAATAAAATATAATAATAATATAAAAAGAAAGTGATCAATGACTGCTTTTTTGCTGCTCCTTTAGAAGGGATAATAAGCAAAGATCCTTAGGGAACCACTGCATTAAAAAAAAAAGGCTAAATCCTGGGGATGTAATGTACAGCCTTGTGACATAGTTGGTAACGCTGTATTGTGTGTTTGAGCATCGCTAAGAAAATTGATCTTAAATGTTCTCATCACAAGAAAAAATATTGTAACTATGTATGGTGATAGACGTTAACTAGACTTGTGGTGATCATTTTGCAACAAGACATATATTGAGTCATCATATTGTACACCTGAAATGAATATAATGTTATATGTCATGTATATTTCAATCAAAAGATGACTTTTTGTTCAAGAGCAGAGCTCACAAGGAAGCCTGAGAACATTTCTGTCCCCACCCTAACTCCAATTATTTGCCCTTCTGGGCCCACAGTGACTCAGATACATGGCCTCTACCCTGGAAATTTCCCATTAAAATGTTATTTTTTAATCTGTGAGTATAACCTGCCTGTCTTCAATGTTTAATTTAAAGATGTGTGATGAGCTGAAATCCTGTTACTTTTCTTCCTCTCGTTTTATTGCTCACACTCTGATGGAATCTTCTGCCCTTTTTACTTGAGGAATGTACTCTAAGGTTTCAGAATGTACTCGGATTTCTTATTGTTCTGCTCTACCACGAGGTCACTGAGACCTTCTCAGTCAATATGTGTAAACCAAGTGAATGATTATTTGGGCCCCAATTTTACAGCATAGGAGTGCGAATTTGCTGATTTCCAGACCTCAATCCAGAGAACAGTAATGCACTGCTTTATTTCCATTCAGAATCTCTTAAAAGCTGAGGGGACATGTTTTTGAAGCGTGCGATTGTTTTTGCGTAGGATGAGAACACAAAGGTGGTAGGGTGAATGTATTTCTTAAAATGAACCATTTGTTCCCACTTGTGAATTTCTTCTTCAAAATGGTTTTCCTTTCAATAAAATATATTTTTCTATGTAGAAAAAAGAGCAGGGATCTGTCAAAAACTGCATGTAGTGCCCTAGAGAAACTCAGGGGAGCCACGTATTAGCTATGGATAAACGTACTCATCATGACATAAGGGTTGGCCTAAATTCCCTCTCATTATATTAAGGTCAAAGGATGGTATTTTATACCTGCAATAGGTTCTTTGACACAGAAACAATGACTCAACACCTTATGCTGGAGAGTCACATTTGACAATTGCCCTTCGGGAACAAGGAAAGTACTAGCAAGCCGCTGTCCTGGGTTAAGAGATGCCCAGAGAAAAGAAAAATAATCTAATCTTTTCATTGAAGCAGTTTTAATTCCCTAAGTTAAACAGAGAAAATGAAGATGTGTAATTGGGAGTCCAAGGCTATCCATAGTTTATATACTGATCATTGTTTATATATTCATCTGTTCGGGTTTCTTTGGTCCTAGCATTTCAATAATATAATGTTCACCTCTTTATATCTGGACCTTGATGAAATACATGGAGATATTATATAGTATATTAAAATAGGACAGATAACGCACAGTGTATTATTTGTAATTTTTAAATCTACATTTTTGGCTGTTAATGATTATACGAGAACTAAAAATATGCTACCTCTTCTACCAAATGGTCTTGAATGATGTTGCCATTTGCTTAGTTGTGCTTTTTGTTAATTCTGTTGCAAAAACTCTTTTGGGGGAATTTCAAAGATCTCTTTTGTAGAAACACTGGAGTCTTGTAATTGGCTGAGTACAACCATCCAGTCTGAGAGGATGACCTTTCACCCCCTACCCAAAAAGAGCAACTCTGGAGAGAGAGGTGCCGTAATCTGGGTTTAAGGCTTCTTACCAAGATGTCGAGAGCCCGTTTCCCGCACCACACACAAACAGTGGCAAGAAAGCCCAGCCTCATTAACTTAGCACTTCCTCCTGCTGCTCTTCAGAAAGTCTACTTCTTAGAATGAAGAAAGGACCTTATCCTCTGCTCCCCTTACCAGGTGGAGATGCAAACAGATGGAGCCTCATAAACAGTTGAGGAAACTGTCATGAGCGCAACAGGGAAGAAGAGATTAGCACTGAAAGAGGCCAGCATGTTCAAGTTTGGTTTTAGAGTGGCTGTAAGGTCACCAGTTAGTTCATTTGCAACATTGGGAGGAAGGCTGAATCCTGAGTAAGGGCACTGAGTGGACAAAATGATTCCCTACCCTTTAAAGGGATTTTCAAAACAATGAATGGGGTGGGCCTTAAAATGCTGTACTTACATTGGAAGACACATCCTCAGATTAAAATGAAGAGGTAGAGCTTGGTTTTACAAGAATGATCGTGAACAGGAATTAGTGCCGTAAAGTAAGGCTGCATTCTACAATCATTGTTCCAAGGCCAACAGAGAAACGTTCTGGTACTTTGACTAATGTGTTGTATGTGTAAACACTTCAAAATAACTCTGAAAACTCCCACAGTATTGTTTGTTTATTTGAGGGGCTTGTTTTTACTTTTCAATGTAAATGAAAGTTCCTAGTGTGGATCCTGTAAGTTCTAGCTCGTGAACACTCTCACTAGGCATTTGGCTCAGTTTCGTTGGCATTTTCTTGTGGGTGACAGAGAAATTTCAGTTCTGCTTTTCCTCAGAGCTGCCTGGGACTGGTTATATGAGTAAACTTGGCCTTCTCTATTTTAATGACACTGGTGTCTGGGAGTTTGGAAATAGATGGTCCAGGATCCCCATCTCTCTGCCAGATTTCATTAGGGCTTCTCAGCTTTGATCTGTCTTACATATTAAGCTTCCGTAAAGGTTTTCTTTCTTTTTTTTCAAATTGTGGTAAAATACATATACCACAGAATTTAGCATGAGTGACATTTAGTGCATGTACACTGTTGGATAATCAGGACTCTTGGAACATTTCCATTGCCCCCAAAGGAAACCATATACCCATGAGCAGTTAATTCCCATTGCTTCTCTGCCCCCAGATGCCAGCAACACCCATCTGCTTTCTGTCTCTATGTATTTGCTGACTTAATTTTTGTATTTCATGTAAATGGAATTATATAGTATGCAACCTTTTTTTGTCTGGCTTCTTTCATGTAGCATGATGTTTTTAAGGCTCACCCATGCTGTAGAATCAGAACTTCATTCTTTTTTATGGTTGAATAATATTTCATTAATTGGAATATGCCTCCTTTCACTGATTTATCCATCAGTTGATGGACATTTGGGTTGTTTGCACTTTTTGGCTATTGTGTACATCTGTGTACAAGTTTTTGTTTGAACAGCTTTTAATTCATTTGGATATATGGCCAGGAGTAGAGTGGCTGGGTCATATGGTAATTCTGTTTAATTTAGTGAGGAACAGCCACACGGCCTTCACAGTGTGGCCACACCATTTTTACATCCCTGCCAGCAGTGTATGAGGGTTCCAGGTTCTCCAAATCCTGTCAACACTTGTTATTGTCTATCTGATAGCCATTCCAGTATGTGTGAGATGGTATCTCATTGTGGTTTTGATTTGCATTTCTCTAATGGTTAATGATGCTGAGCATCTTTTCATGTCCTTCTTGGTCATTTGTATATCTATATAAGTTTTCTTTTTGAGAAAAGGTTCTGCAGTTTCAAAAAGTGATAGTATATTACATTTAAATGTGGTGCTTTTACTAGCTCAGTCTGGTCTCTTTGAGAGTCTGCCCTTGGCCCTGAGGCAAAGAGTTTTACTTGGTGACTGGCCACGTCTTTTGACTTCTGTAGCTAAAATGTATGCGTTCTCTCTCTTCTTCCCATTGTCCAATCCTTTAACATTATACTTCTTCCACTATGAACTTATCTATAGCTTAGCTTCTTATATTCATCCTGGCACAAAAGTTAGCAACATGTGCTCTAGAGTCCACGTATGAGAGTTAGAATCTTATCAACCCCATTAATAAGCTGTGAGGTCTTGGGAAATTTATTCCCTGTGTCTCAGTTTTCTCAACTTTAGAATGGGTATGTGCACAGTATTTGCTTTCTAGATTTGTAGTGTTAAAGAAGGTAATGCATATAAATTACTTAGACTAGTGTCCAAACCTATAAGAAGACTTTTAAAACATCAAACCTCTCTCCTTGCATTCTGGTTTCTTTGGACTGACCACCTAGTGGTCCTATCTGGGTACTCTGGTGAGGCCTAGATAATGTGACTCTACTGACTTTAATATACTGTTAAAAAGACCATCTTTAAAGGTGCTGGGACTCAACACACAATTACTGAAAATCATGTGAATTAGCAATTAATTTACATGTTGCTGTATTACAGTTAATTTCAAGGAATGTAATGTATTTACTTCTGAGCAGGAAATTTAGTGATATCATCTAATTTTTATTGAGTTCCTAAGCTGTGCTGGGTCACTTATTACTAAATGCTTGTGTATATTCTCCCTATTCCTAATAATGGCTCTAAAAATTGATATTATCTCTTTTTTTTGCATTTAGAGGCTAAATTAAGGTTCAGAGAAGTTATGTAACTGACTCAAGGTCTCAAGGCAGGTTCATAAGTAGTAAGGATAGAATTTAACACCATGTCACCCTGACCGCCAATTTTTTCTCCCTCCTCATCAGCACACTCCCCATATTAGAGTAAGTTGCTTTGGGTGCTGCCTGGGAAGTTTGATATTCAAACAAAATTTATGAAGTTTCTAGGACCCAGAGATCCTGTTAGCATAGCATTCTGTACTTTCTTGACAAATTTCTTTCTTTGCATCCTTTCCAGTCACTCTTGCTACCTCTTCTTTCTACCAGACGACAGGTGACTAAACAAAATAATAAGACAAGAAGCATGTTCTGCTTTACTCATAGAAGCAGAAATTTGGCATGCGTTGTCTGTTGGAAAAACTTGGAGATGATTCTCCAAGAATTAAGAGCCTTTATTTGACTGAACAGAACTTATAGAATTATGATTTTAGGTCTACTTATATCTGGTTCCTGAAAACTATAAAATAAAGCAAATGTCCTGAAAATTTGTTAAGGAAAAGAAGATCATTGCACAGGATGAGAATTCACATTTGCTACGTGTAGTGTAAAGCCACTTATAATAGGCAATTAAAATAAATTCAGCCTTGTCATTCAGATAATTAGATCAATATAATTTATATTTAATCAGACCTCATCAGCATGTTTTTATACAACAATTTCTAGAGAAGAAAGAAATGTCCTGCCTAATTTCTTTCCATATGGGTCTGGGGTGGCAAAACCAATTTTCAATTCAGGTGTCTGCTATAACTTCCCTAATAATTATGTCATTCTTCCTTTCCGTGTCAAACAATGTCCTCCTCCCTTCTTTGTGACTGGCAACTGATACAACTTTGTAGTCACCTGGGCTTCAAGCTGAATACTCTGCTTGGTGCCAGAATGAATTTGCCTTATTACCTCCTTCTTCATTTCTTGGCTTGTTCTCTTTGCCTGTTTACTCTAATTGTCATGTTATCTTGGTGTATTGAAGCTATACTTCATGTTAACACCTCTAGAGACTTTAGTAGAGTGAAATAAAAATGTCATAGACACTGTGACAGATCCGTTCATACAGGGTACACGGATGTCCTCCATGTGCCAGGTTTCCCATGGTTGTGCAAAAACTGGATGAGATTTCATTCCCATCCAGAAAGGATGATTGTGTCAAATCACATTTCTTGAATTTCTTACGCAATGGTGTAACTCCAGGGAGGGGAAATCTCCAGGGCAAAATACCTAACTGAAACTGAAATCAGTTAAAGGGAGAAAAAAAGTTTAAAACCTGTTTATTGCTTATAAACAGTCATCTTGCGTCTCTCTTTCTCCTGCTGGGGCAGAACCCATTGATACAGAGATGGACTACTGCTCACCACCCCTTGGAAATGCCTGTTGATACGGAGATGCACTAAAGCCAGGCAAAAGATTCTGGAAATACTATAATTTTACCCACAAGTGGGATAGTCATGTAAATGAGCAAGTCTTGGAGAATGTGTACATGTTCCAGATGCATCTATCGGTAGCCACTTAAAATGGCCAATTGGGCCCAACCAAGTTCAGAGACAAAAATTGAGATTATTCCAATATTAATATACTGTGGAAGATAGGTAAAAATAATACAAGTTTCAATTTAATATTCTTTGACTAAGCAAAATAGACAACTTAGCCCTGTTTGTCAGGATTTGGAAAGGGAAGTCCCATGGGCAGCCCTCTGATGCATCCTTGTCTTGCCGTTTGCAAGTGATTTCAAACATTTAGTTGATAGAAGCATCATTAGAACTTTTCTCTTAGAGCTTATTGGGAGTTTATTTGATGTTGGAGGGCTCTTCTGAATGTACCTAAGAGAAGTTTGCCTGTCTGCAAATGAGCATGCTTTTAGGCGTGGGCTGCTGCATGCAGTAAGGGCCACTATGAGCTTGGCAGTGGCCGGAGTGGCCTTTGGTGAAGGTGCATAATGAACAGACACTAGGCAACAGGGTGTAGTTACAACACTGCTGGAAACGGCTGCAGTGAAGTACAATCATCTATGCTGTGACTTCAGAGGATTCCTACTCTGTAAGAGTTAATATAGTCTCCTGTTAGGAAATGTCCAAAACACCTTATTCAGCACATACTTGTGAAATAAAACAAGTTTATACTCACACGAGCAGTAGTGACTATAAAGGACTGAGCCAACTATAATTTATACAGCTAGATAGTTTCCATTGAAAACAGAAATTTGGACACAATGTTGATAAAAAAAACTTCAAATATTGTTCCCCATTTCTTCTAGACCTAGTTTTCAGCTCTAAAGCCTATGTGTATATCTGTCTACATAATGTGCATCACTTATGCTTATTGAATGTTGCGGGGGGTTGGGGGGGATCTGGGAGCCTCTGGGGAAAATTCTCAGAGAAAGAATCACGGTGGAACAATGAGTCACTCTGCTTTGCATGTTTCTAATTTTGTTGTTTTAATGACATAAGTTTTAAGTTGTTCCTGGGAGCTCCTGAATCGATTTATTAGAGGGAGTTGAAGAAAAACAGCTACTAATAACAGTTGAACGCTTGCAGGAGAAGCGATGCCCACTTCCCCAGGAGTGGTTGTCAGTTTGTCGAAGGGTGAAGCTGTGTTTGATTTTACGTCACCAAAACTTTTTCTGAGAACATGTGCAAAGTTAGAAAGTACTGCTTATGGAATAAGGAGGGTGATATGTTTCAGAAAAATGCAACACGAAGTTATGCCTAGTCGAGTTGCTCCGTTTGCTGTCTCCCGGGAATAACTTTCTGTTCCCAAACTTGGTGTGTCGCTGAATTGCGAAGGTGGGGATCCAGAGACCAGGGACTTGGGTTTTCCTGGGGTTGTACTTGTGCCCCTACTTCCTACAATGCCAGCTACAGTGGTGTCTATGCTGCTGCTGGGCAGTAGCTCATGGGATGAAACATGCAGACCATACTTAGCAAGGAGGGAAGAAAATGAAATACATTTTAAAAAGTCAGTAAGAAATAAACTTCTCTGTAATATTTGTCTAGCAACCATACACAGAGAATAGCAGAAAGAAAAACAACCCAGCAATTAAAAACAGAACACATCCTTTTTAACTTTTAGGGGAAGTCACATACCTGCTCTTCTGAAATGGACATATTTACTTCTCAGATCAAATTAAACTTCAAAAAATTACATTTCTCACTGTAGGAGAAATTACATTTCTCCCTTATGCATACTTTTTTCCAAAGGTTAATATTTTCCCTGCCAACCTTTGAATTCAAATGGGTGTACTCATGGTTTTGGAGTTTTTGTTTGCATAATTAAATGGGCGAATTAATTCGGTGGAATTAGGTTAACAAGTCATAACTGAAGGGCGCCGGTTTACATTGTGGTTTGTGGTGAGTTTATGGAGGTTTGTGAGAAAACTCCAAGTGCTGAAAGCAACCCCTTCTCAGACCATAGTGCCTTTATGTCCTAAGCCCAGAATTTCCTTTTGTGGTCTGGGGTGATGTGGCTTTGGATAATAAATATCTGTAAAAAGATTTCCTGAGGTTGACTGGAAGGCATCATTGACACTTTAAGTGGTCGATTTAGCAGCTTTCCTCAGCGGAATTTGAAGCTGTTTTTTAACGTATGTATATATATTAAAGTGACGTCGCTTCGTAATCGCATCCTAATAGACAATAATTATCTAATCCCCGATTAGTTCTAACATTCACACTCCTTTTTTGGTGTGTGGGCCAAGAAGTTATCCCTCACCGTTTTGTGTCTCTTTCTTTTTCTCATGTTTTCCACCCTTGGATGAGGAAAGTCAGTCTTGGGACTCCTCAGTCATCGAAGACTCCTGTTAGGGGTTTGAGAAAGCACCTCTCTCTCTCTCTCTCTCTCTCTCCCACACATACAACACGGAAACCCACAGCATGCTCACATTAACTGTGGAAACTGTTTTCCATTAATGTGTAATCAAGAAGCAGGCAGCCCATTTACTTTGAAAAATAAAATAAGAGACCTGTCTCCCTCTCTATATGCCCTTCCCTGCTCTTCCCCACCCCCCACTGCCAACCTGTTTGTCCAACTTAGCTTCTCAAAGAATAAATTCCCTTTTTTGTCCCAGAACCAATAACAAATCGGGAGAGGTGGAATTTTTGTAATGAGTTAAAATATTCCAAAAGCTTAAGGCTTCCATCGTAGTTGACCTTTAAGGCATGTTGCAGCAAAAAAAAAAAAGTTAATTCACTTTGCACATGTTGCGGGGCAACAGGTGGTAGAGAACCACGGGGCTGCTTGCATTCCTCGTTTTCAAACTCCTGGCCCCTGGTATTCTGGGATTTACTCTGCCTCCCCCAGGTCCTGACTGACAAGCTAATCGGTGTGCTGGGAAGCGCTGAGCTATCGATTCCCCTGTAACAGAACACCACCCCGTCAATGAAACTGCAATGAAATGCTTCAGCAACGAAGAAAGGGAGGCATTCGACTGTTGAGCAACTGGAAGAAATTTACTTGTAGGTAGTGTGGCAGAAATGAATAGGCTCTCCGGAGCAGGGCCTTGAAAAGCCAGGTTATTAAAAAAAAAAGCCACAAAGCTGGAGTCTGGCTGAGTGGAGAAAAATAGTTATGGCTCAGTTAGGCGTATCTAAAAGGCGGGGCAGGTGGGGGGGACTTGAAGCTTTTAAAATTGCGTTAATCCCTCGAGTACTTAATTTCTTTTCTTTTATGGAGGTTTGTAGTATAGCAACAAGTATTGGAGCAGTTAATAATTTTAAACAGTTTAGCTTTCCTAAGGCAATATATCTTTAGCCTTAATTAAAATTTTATTTTAGTTGGAAAAAATATTAAAATGACATTAAGATCCATCCTCTATGATGGGAAATATATGATGTTATGAATATTTTATTGTACAAACTATTATTAAACAGCTGCGACGTTCTCTCTTGAGTTTCACACCAGTTGTTCGAAACACAGTCGCTATTTCTTAATAAGGTCCCGGCAGCTTCTTTCTGAAATATTTGAAAGTGCCATATTAATTAGAAACAGGGGCCAAATGCTTATGATCTTTTTAATGCACTGAGGGGAGATGCATAAGGCAGATGTAGGTGTTGGAGCATTGGATAATTCCCTGAGAGGGTTAGCTTTTGGACAGAAATAGTACTTGTGTACTCCACGTATTCACCACAAGCCACCATGCAAATTGATCTTGGTCATTTTGATCATATATTTTACAGTGAAAATTTAAAAAATGACACCTTGCATGGTCACCAGAACCACAGAAGAAATGCAGAAGTTAGAACTGATTTTTTTGCAACCTTCATAACCTTTTATAACCTGTTATAAAGTATGTGTGTGTGTGTGCACACGTGCGTGTATGTGTATGTGTGTGTGTGTGTGTGTGTGTGTGTGTGTGTGTGTGTATGTGTGTGTCTGGAAGTATTTAAAGAGCTAAGTGGTTGGGTTTCCTCCGTGTATGGAATTCTAATGATAAAACAAATCTCTGAAAATTACCTCCAACCTGCAACTAGTCTGGAAATAACCATCAATTTTCATCTTTATTTCTGTCTTTCATCTCTGCATCTAGTGCCTATCACCACAGCATTGAAGTGCTCCTTCAAACTAATTAGATTAATTTCAATTTCCATGTGTGTTACAAGGACACACTTATCATCTCTCTCCCTGCTGAAGCCAATAATTGATTGGATAGTGACACGTTGATAACATCCTCCCCCTGCCAAGATGAAGGAAAGCATGGGTTTAGGATTCATCTTTGAAGCTGGAGTTGTTTTTGTACCTGTGACTTGAAGGATGGAGTCCTTCAGTCTTTGCCACCTTTGCTCTGTGAAGAACTAGTTGCACTGTGCCTTTTACATGTAGATGGTGCATGCATGTGTCAGCGTGTGAAGCACGGAAATAATAGGGGTGGAGCAGAGGTGTGTTGGAGGGAGGGGATGGGTCACAAAGGGGAAGTGACACTGAACCAGGAGTGAAAAGGGGTGGGTTTCAGTTCCAATTCTGCCCCTAACCAGTTGTGTGACTTGAGATATTGACTTACCCTCAAATGGACCCAATTTTATGATCTATAAAATGGAGAGGGAGGATTAGTATTTAACAAACATTCACCATATAGCATGAATTCTGGGAGATTTCTGAGCATTCAAAAGTGAGCCAAGTGGGGTGGCATATCCCTCACAGGGCTTTGAGTCAACAGAAAAAGAAAGACAGACATCAAATGATGACAACTGATAGAGCAAATTGAAACAGCCAGAAACAAATGGCAATCTGAGCACATAGGGTCTGGGGATTTGAACCATGCAGGGAGTAAGGAAGTAAGTCTGAGATGTGATGAATTAGTGCAGGTAGAGCAAAAAGAATGGGCAGGGGAGGGAGGAAGGTAAGTGCACAGGATTGGAAGACGGACAGTGAGCTAAGGTCACAGAGGGAGGTACATGGTAAGAGGGCGGGGGCACGGTCAGATCTGAGCTGAGAATGGTCTCCGCAGAAGCTGGAGGAGCAGGGCCCAAGCAGGAAAGCCCAGCAGGGGTCAAGCAGGGGGGCAGCTCTCGCGGCAGACCGGTCAAGAGGTGATGGCTGCCTGTGCCAGATGGACAGAATGGAGGGATATTTAAGAGGGAGCAATTGATGACAAGTGGGGTTTAAAATGTGAAGAGAATATGTCCTCAAGAATGGGCCCTAGATTTATGGATGGAATGGTGGTGATGTCTTTGCAGACTGGGAGCAGAGACCAGTTTTGTGAGGGATGACCACGAATTTGGTTCAAGACACAAGAGTTTGAGGGAGATTTGATTCAACAGAGAGGATGATGTGGTGACCCTTAAAATCTCTGCCCCCTCTAAGAGTCTAAGACTCTCTGGGGTGGATTTATTGCAGAGGAGCACATCCCAGGTCCCCTTTGAAAGGTGGCATGATGTAGAGGAAATGTCAGCAGCTTTTCTCACCGATGGGAACCCATCCCCAGTTTGGCTGTTTGCTGGCCAAGGAACATGAATCCAATTAATGTGTCTCAACTTCAATTTCCTATTGTCCGGTTGGGCAACATCTCCTTTTTCCAAGGTTGAAGTGAGCATTAGAGATAAAGACGGTACCATTTCTAGCTTGGCACCAGGCACAAGGAAAAGCGGGACTTTTTTTTTCAGCCTGGTTCAAGGTTTGTTGTGATGAGATATTCATCCACATTGCCTTGGGTTAAAATAATCTATATGCTATTCCAGATTAAAGGCCCTGCATATAAAATCCATTTAATAAGTGATTGTTTGTAGGTAACAGCCACTGTTGTTTTAAGGCCTAGAACTACTTCTTCCAAGGATATTCCGCTCTCTTCATGGGCTCGGGGGAGTCAAGTTACGGTGCTAGGTTTCCCCAGAGGAAAATTCTTGGGTCGACTTCTTTCTGCTGAAACTTCTTTTTTGGCAATAGCACACAGTGAATTACATGTTTCCCTGGGTTCTTCAGAACGGTAGTTTCTGGAAGCTGACTGTGGTGCCATATGTATCCTTCCTATGTAGAACACACGTCCTGCAAATGGGGCAGAATGGCAGTGCTATAGAAAGAAACTTGCTTCTGTCCGTGTGTATGAGCGTTGGGGTGTGTGTGTGTGTCTGTGATCATTCAAAATCTCGGCTCCTTTATTATTACTTTATATGTTACCAGGAGTCCACCTCACCACAGATCAAAATCTGCCATTTTAGTTATACAGATAAACCTCTCGCGGCCATGTCTACCCTGGCCTGGAGGCTGAGAGGGGAGTGGCCCACAGTGAAGAAGCTAACGCTAAGAGCAAGACCTCACTTTTAAACTTTCCTTTGACAGAAAATGTGAGGGAATTTTGAAAGGTTTGGGGATCCCAAACTTCCTACCCCTGCACAAAGCTGGGACCATTCTTTCAGCATTTTGAGAGGCATTTCAATGTTCTACTTTCTAATCTAGGGAGAAAAGAGGGACTATACTCTTTTAACTCACTTATTCCCCCAAACACTCCAAATTACCTGTGTTTTAGTTCTAATTTGTTATTAACATCCAAATGCTATATGCGTCTTGTTCATTTAAAAAGAAACTCTAAAAAGAAACTCTATTTTCTTCCGGCACTTAAAAACTTATTACCTGTTTCTCCCCTTCCTTCCCCCCAAGTTTGCTTACTTGTTAGCAAATTGGATTACTTTCATCAATTAAAAGAGCTGTGGTTGTGGGCATAAAGCTAACCATTGTTGTATATATTTACTTAACATTGAGAAACTTGAAAGGTTCCTGCAAAAATTACTAAAAAGAGGGAAGAATTAATTTTGATGCTACATGTTTACTTTTGCTTACAGGGCTTGGAACCTAACCTTGAGCCATCCATCTTTGGAAATGTTAGCAATTTAAAAGACTTGAAAATTTGTGGGAAGATACAGTGTGGTGGCGATTTAGTGAAATGAGGAATATAAGTATTTCTCTTTTAATTCGGCTGCTACTTTGAGCCCCCAAATGATCAAGATATTGGATAATTAAGATGATCCAATCCTGCCTTGAGAGTTTGGCATTGTTTTCTGCTTTCCAGTGAGGTAAGAATGTACTTACCTGAGTAGTTGGCGGTTGAAAATATGCCAGCTTCATTCAATGTGGAAAAATTTAATTTGACCTTGAATGGATATTATTTAATGCATGCAGATATGGTTTTCTATTTATCTTAAATGGTGTTGTCATGCCTATTATAGCCAATTCATGATATTTTTTTCTTTATTACTGGAAAACAGAAAGAGTGAATAAATAACTTTGTTTGCCAATCATGTCAACATACTTTCCTGCCACAGGTTTTAAAGAGTAGGACTGATCTCTGGTTTCTACTTGATCTGCCTGAAGAGTTGCTAATAAAGTTGTGAGCATGACCAATAGTACAGATGGGAATGTGGGTCTGTGGGAAATAAGAACCAACCAGAAATATCCCCTGAATAATAATGGGATGGAGAGACACTAGAAAGAGATGCAATCTGGCTGCTAAGTCAAAAAAGCTTTTTGGGGATTCTGTTTTGATGCAGAAGTGAAGACTTGTGTCAGTATTTGTAATTTTGCACTACTTGGGGAAGAAATCCACCCTTTAAGTCCTATATATGTGTTCTATCAGCACCAAAAAGAAAACATAGACTCAAGTCTACTATAGTTACAAGCTTTTCCTGTGAGCATATCTGCCCTAGGTTCTTTGCTGTAATTGCTACTTTCTTGGCTTCCTAAAATGCAGCGTCTGCTGGATCTCTGGCTTCTTGGTTTGTTTGTTCTCCTGTGCGCCCTTCTGTTTCCTTTGTGGGATTGTTCTCCTCCTTACCTACTACCTACTCATATGCTGGGGACTTCTCAAATCTTGGCGAATCCAGCCCTGTAGACTCACAGCCTTGTCTCAGTCAAGGTTCTCTTCTTGCCAGAAATAGAAATAAACTGAAGCTATCTCAACAGATGGAGGAAGGAGAAGAAAAGGGGGAAAGGTGGTGAGGGATGATAGATCTTGGAAAAGGACTGACCCAGGGGTCAGGAAAGAGAACGGGACCCAAGACAACTGCTTTCTCAGTTTCTCTCCCTCACTGGTTCATGTAATTGCTCACCAAAGAGGACCGCCTGTAAGGATCTATTTCATTTATCTATGTCTTCATATCCTTGTCTCTGGTGACAAGCTTTCTCTGTATTTTTTTTTTTTTTAATTTTGGGCTTACCCACCCTCAGTTCAAGGCACCCAAAGAGATTAATTTGAGTTGCTAGATCCCAAGTCTGAACCCTTAGATCACTCAGTCAAGTGGCCAGTGGAATGGTATCATGTATATCTCAAGCACATCCATCTGTAGGGGACACCTTCCTTCTAGCAGAAGGGATTTCTGAGTGAGCATGCATCCTAAATGTATGTTATAAAGTTGGCCCTCTCACCTGTGTTTTTGGCTTCAGATATTTCACCAAGAGTGGAATTTACCATCCATGTACCTTCAACCAGACAATTCTATCTACCTTTTCCATTTCTGGTAAAAAGAAACTTAAAACCAGCAAGAAAACTTCATAATTGCCTCCGTTCTCAGGTTCAATGTCTCAGGTATTTGTAACCCATATCAATCCATAACTTCTTGTTGTTAATCACTGCAACCAAAAATTATTTTAAAATGTCAAGGAGATTTATGTTTCCCCCCATTTCTACAGCACTACTCTTTATTTTTCATTTCTCCTCTGCATTAATTTTTTTATGATACCAGCATTACTCTTGGACCCAAACCAGACAATATCACTAGAAAAAATAAAACTATTGACTAATATCCCTGATGAACATCGAAGCAAAAATCCTCAACAAAATATTAGCAAACTGAATTAAAAAATACATCAAAAAGAGCATCCATCACAACCAAGTGGGGTTTATTCCAGGGATGCAAGGATTGTACTGTCTCTAAATCTCTTCTGCATTGTTACATTTACGTGCCAGTTACCTTTTCTGC
Organism: Manis pentadactyla; assembly: GCF_030020395.1. Taxonomy (NCBI): domain Eukaryota; kingdom Metazoa; phylum Chordata; class Mammalia; order Pholidota; family Manidae; genus Manis; species Manis pentadactyla. The sequence continues at coordinate 20,161,173 of NC_080036.1, forward strand.
TTTCCTTTTTCTCCTCCATTTAAGTCATTTGTTATGGACTGAAGGTTTGTGTCCCTTCAAAATTCATATGTTGGATTCCTAATCCTCAGGGTGATGGTATTCAGGGGTGGGTCTTTTAGGAGGTGATTAGATTTAGATGAGGTCATGAGGGTAGGGCCCCATGATGGGATTAGCGTCCTTATAAGAAACAGCACCAGAGGGTCCTCCCAGCCATAGGAGGACACAGGGAGAAGGCAGGCATCTGCAAGTTGGGAAGAGGGCCCTCACCGAACCAGGGGGCTGGTACGTCGATCTTGGACTCCACAGCCTCCAGAACTGTGAGAAATAAAATGTCTGTTGTATAAGCAACCCCATCCATCATATTTTGCTCTAAGAAAAACCTAAGATGCCATTTTTTCAAATAATCAGCTAAAAATTCTCCAGGTTATCACCAAGATAGGGAACACTTAGGAATTTGCCTTTGGGGTACATTGCCTTAAATCCACCTTCTTTACTATGAAGTTCAAGCAGATTTTTCCATTATCCAGTTTGCTGATCCATTCCTTTGAGCAGCATTCCTTTATCTGCAGGCTTGGCCTCCTCATAGCTCTCATCTCCCAACAGGTGTCTAGATTTTACTAAATGAATCCTTTGCAAGGGTCTATATTCTCTGATGAAAATGTTTTCAATCATTATGGACTTTCAATTCATGGTATTGATTAAAAACAAAGTCTTGGTTTTTGGTAAAATAATACATTGTTCTTTATTTTACTGTGTTTTCCATTAAAGTCAAAACATCAGCTAAGCTAATTTATTGCCTGTTTAATACCTTGCTTAAAAATGGTTGCAAGCTAACTCTTCTCTCTGGAAGCTCAGAATGAGATTGCCTCTCTGAAATCTACCACATCATCAGTATCCTCTTTTGGATGCAACAAGTCTTTCCTGATTATGTGTGAGAAGTTAAAGAAGGGTGGAATTTAAATAGACCAGAGCCCTTGAAATATTCCAGAAAGATACCAGAGACCCTGCACTAAATCAAGTTGTCTTCAAACAATGGAGAAAAGCAAGGACATTCACTTTGTGATGATATCAATTTAATTTATTTAAAACCACGTTCAACAACAAGTATTCACCATTAATGGTAAAATGTTAACTCCTTTATTGCCAGCTATTTGAGGTTTCATGCAGGTAGAGCCTATGGGGTCCTTGGTGTACTGTAAGCTTTAGATTAGCTGTGATATCAAAGCTGGCATGGCCGATGGCAGCTGTTAATTCAACACATGCCCATCATTTGCTGTTGACAGGCATTAATAAAAACCTAATTTGAGGAAATTATGAAAAACCTACTCATTATGCAATCTGGTTTATGTTTTGGCATGTGGCAATCATTGGCCTGATGGCTGAGAAACCTTCATTTCCAGAACTTTATAGCCTATGTTTCAGTTGCAGACCCAGCCAAAGCCCCTCACTTCTCCCACGTGTTTGATCTTCTAATTGCCTCAAGACTTATCCACAGGTTTGGTTTATGATGCTGCAGACCCAGCCTGAGCTGAGGTGTGATGGACACAGGGATCTCGCTTTGCCATTGGAAATGGTGCTTGGTTATTACAAGAAAGTTAATTCTGACCTGTCTATCAAGAACATTCATCCCAATTCCCCCCTGCCTTTAACGTGTTCCTTATGGCCTCTTTGGATTTTCTAGTGGCATTAGTAGAAAACTTCCCAAGTCTGGAAGAACAGATCCTTTTAGTCTCTATACAAAAAGCAAGTGTGGAGTGACTGGTGAATGACTTGTATGTGTCATTGGCCTTAACTATTGCTAATCAGTAATATGTAAAACATTTCAATATTTTTTATGAAAAGAGACTTTCTTATAAATGGTGCCCTACCAACTTTTGTGAAGATATAAAAATGCAAGCTGGAAAGGTTTAAGAAAACCTTGAAACAATCTGGCATCAGATTCTGGACTTCCTGTTCCCTAAAATACTATCTTTTAAAATATTAAACTTTAAAGAAAATAATTGGTGATTTTGAATTGCCAAAGGAAGATTGGTTCCTCTTGCTGGCCTCTGACTGATGTCATCATAAAAACTCCCAGATAAACAATGATAGCAAAGTGTAACCTTAAGCTAGTCAAACAGAACTATTCTAGACAAAGGTTTTCTTATTTTATCTGTCTCATCTTTTTCTGACTTAACAAATGCTGCTTTAGTTCATCTGTCCCTTCCTTCCTTCCTTCCTTCCTTCCTTCCTTCCTTCCTTCCTTCCTTCCTTCCTTCCTTCCTTCCTTCCTTCCTTCCTTCCTTCCTTCCTTCCTTCCTTCCTTCCTTCCTTCCTTCCTTCCTTCCTTCCTTCCTTCCTTCCTTCCTTCCTTCCTTCCTTCCTTCCTTCCTTCCTTCCTTCCTTCCTTCCTTCCTTCCTTCCTTCCCTCCCTCCCTCCCTCCCTCCCTCCCTCCCTCCCTCCCTCCCTCCCTCCCTCCCTCCCTCCCTCCCTCCGTCCCTCCCTCCCACCATTCCTCTCCCCCCTGCCCTCTTTTCCTCTTTCTTCCTCTTGGTATCTGATTCACATTGTTCTTTCTTTGTCATATGCATTGAGTTTTGTTTCAATGAGAAGTTTATAGGTATAAACTTAAGTCTGAAAGCAGCTCAGTTGGACACGGAGAGCAGATGTGTCTCTGCTAACACTACAAAATGAGAAGGATTTCCTTGTTTCCTTAATTCAACAGTAAGCCATCAACTTAGAAATCACCGAGTAAGCTAAGCACAGGAACTACTCGCCCTGTGCTCCACAGTGAGTACTCCCCTATATGGCAGGGGATAGAGACAGCATTTCTGCTCTTCTCACAGGTTCCACCACTGGAAGTTCATTCATCTGATTCAAGATTTTGTTCCTTCTGAAACTGGAGGTGTTAGAGAAAATCCTTCTGGGAAAGGTAATATTCTACTAACTTACTCTATTTATCATTAAGTCATTGAACATATGCCATAGAATGTTAGGGTTATGGAAGCTGAAATCATCTATTTTATTTTTAAAAATCGACTTTATATGGGTGTAATTTAATATAAAATTGCATTAAGTGCCCAGTTTGATGCATTTTGATCGGTGCAAACAATCAAGATATATAACGTTTAAATCACCTCTGAAATTTCCCTCATGCACCTTTCTGGACTTTTCTGTAAGTGGTATTATATAGTGTATGTTCTTTTGTATCTGGCATCTTGAACTCAGGATAATGGCCTTTGAGATTCCTTCATGTTGTTGTATGTTGTCAGGAGTTTGTTCCTTTTGCTAAGCTCTGTTTCATTGTATGGTTATAGCACAGTCTATTCACCTGTTGAAGGACATTTGGGTTGTTTTTAACTATCATGAATATAGCTGCCTTGAACATATAGGTCTTTGTGTGCAATATGTTTTCATTTGTCTTTGGTAAGAATCTAGGAGCAGAATTATAGGGTCATATGGTAAGTATAGATTTAACTTAATAAGAAACTGCTATCTGTTTTCCAAAGTGCTTTTACAATTTTGCACACCAGTTCTAGTTTTTCCACATCCTTGCAAACACTATTGTCAGTCTTTTAAAATTTTACTTATTCTAGTATGTGAGTAATAGTACCTCAGTGTGGTTTTAATTTGCATTTAGCAGATGGCAACTGCTGTTGAATACCATTTCATGTGCTTACTTCCCATGTACTTTTGTGAATTATTTATTAAAATCACTGTCCATTTTAAATTGGGTTGCTTTTTCATTCTTAAGTCGCAAGAGGCCTTTTTTAATGAAAATTTTGCATACATGTTCTTTATTTTATATATGGCAAACACTTTCTCTAAGACAGCACAAATTCCATCATCATCATTTTAAAAAAGTTCTGTTATTTTCAACTGTTTATTCTTTCAGATGTATTCTGTCATGATTATGTTAAGTCTAGAAAAAAATTTACATTAAAATTTTAATTAGAAATCATTAAATTTGCTAATGAACTTTAGAGAAACTAGACAGATTTATACTGTCTTCCTTTCCAGTCGTATGATATGATTTTCCACTTATTAAACTCTTACAGCTTAAAGTTTTATGTTTTTTATATAGTTATGAATGTTTTTGTTAATGCTTAAATATTTATTTTAATATTTATTATATTTCTCACTGTATTGTCTTAATTGTATTTCCACTATATTGTCTAACTGTTTTGTAGCAAAGTTGTTCATTTTTGAATATTTATTACATTATCTAAGACAGATTATCTTTCAGATTTTAGTTCAACACAATAAACATTTATTTCTTCATCATGCAAAGCCCTCTATAGGTCTATGCAATTCTTAAGGGAAACTTTCCTCCATATGTTGACTTAGTGACCCAGACTGAATTTACCTTAGGGCATCTTTTTAACAAAAAATGTTTTCACAATTGCCTTAGCCAGAGAAGGGGGATTGGAGGACTGAGGATTGACAAGTAAATGCTTGGGCATAAAATAGATGTGGGCCACCTCTGTTCGCATTTTGTTAGCCAGCCCTAGTTGCATGGCCATAACTACTTTTAAGGGAGATAGGAAGCCAGGAACTAAGAAGTAGAGAAAAATGGGGTATTGGTGAACGTTGGTATATCCTCCATATTTATTTCATTAGTGCAATTCTCTTAGTAGGCATAAGAATCTTTCATTTGATTTTTGTTTTGTGGGTTCCTGGTAGTTGTTCACATTATATATCATAATTTTCTTGTTTCCTTTTAAAATAATATGGAATTTGTGAAAACTTTCAAAATGACTTAAGTTAATGGTAGTGATATTGGAACATTCTAATCTCTTACTTGGACTTAAAGAGCACACCTCAGATATGTCAATGGATGTGAGCTTTGTTATTATTTACCATAAAAAACTGGAAATGGGAAGAAACTTCAAAACATAATAAAAATAACTTGCATTAAAAAAAGTATGTTGAATTCTCCAAGTGACTTTCAAAGTCTATTGCAATAAATCAGGTTCTTTTTCTTCCTTGACCTGTTGTTGTTATGAATATCAGTGTATTGTTTTATGTTAAAGCATCCTTACATTCATAGATTAAATCATTCTTTATTATTTTATCTTTTGTGACAATACATTTCATTTAATGGGATTTTACATAACAATATTTTTATTAATATTAATAATTGTGATACATCTAGAATTTTATGTTTAGTGTTATTTCTGTTAGTTTTTAAGGTATCAGGGATTTATTGCCTTAAATAATGAATTGAGATTTCTATCTTCTTACATACTCTAAAATAGCTTACATATATGGAAAAAATTAAGAAGAAATACATCTATGAAATCATCTTACTTGGACATTAATTGTTGGGATTTTGTGATTTCTTCTTTTACTTTTAGTCTGTTCACATGTACGCATATGAAAACCTTGAATTGATTTTGATGATTTATACATACTCAGAAAAGTTTCCTATCTTTTTATATTTTCAGCATATCAAAAGGTTGTCTATATTAAGCTTTCATTTAATGAAACCTTCATATTTGATTTTTTGCATTTATTTTCTCTTAGTTATGATTAGACTTGATAATTGTAAGTGTATTTCCCCCCAATCTCTCTGGAGATTATGATTCAGGAGGGGTGAGCATTTTCAGTTTTCACCAGTACTTCGTTGATTCTAATCATATTCAAAGAAACACAACCTTAAATGATGGAATGACACTTGAATAAAATATATTCTCCATTTCTGGGGGACAGAATTCCATATTCCAGAAAAGGTTTTCATTCTATTTTTTTCAAATTCTTAGAAATGACATCAGACATTTTATGGAACATGGAATTTAATTCAAGAAAGTAGACGTTTATAAGGTCATGGGGAGTGGTGAAGAGAGTAGGACCTTCGCGGGCCTCCCAGGCAAGCTCCTGGAATAGCGAAGAATGGACCTGTCAAGGAAGCCACTATTTCTGGTGCCAAGTTTCATTTTCCCCTGCCTCTTAACCCTCAGGAAACTGGAGAGAATGGGGACTGGAACACTGCTGTCATGCTTCAGTTTTTCCACAGTCTAGTTTGCAGATAGGTGTAATAGCCAACAAGGAGTAAGGATCTGACAAATGTGATGTCTTCCCTCTGCCCTCCAAATCCTATATAAGGGCAAATAAGTGACTGTGAAACTATTCAAAGAATAGCTTGAATCTAATGGAATCTCAGGTTACCAGAAAGAAAAAAAAAACTGTAAAAATTAGAGAGAAACAATTTATACATAAATATATAGGAAAAATCATATTTTGTACTGAAGTTATCACAACAAGAATAAAGAAAAATTTAAATTAGATACATTATCTTAAGTTTAAGAAAACTTAAGGAATGTATGAAAGCTATTTTAGGAAGATGTATCAGGAAAAATCACTCATTGTGTTGGGACACAGAAGACATGGATTGAAGGTCTGATTCTGTTTTTATATGGTATGTTCTATGAGCAAGTAATTTAATCTGTAACAAATTTTAGTTTTTTTCTCTACGAAGTAAGATGTATCAGTTAGCTATTGCTGTGTAACGAAACTTCTCCAAAACTCACTAGGTTGAAACAATAAGCATTTAGTATTTCTCATGTCTGAAGCTCAGCTATTTGGTTCTTCTGGACAAGACTGTGGTTACTCTACTCATGTGTCCGTAGTCAGTTGTAATTTGAGGATGCAGCTCTGCTGATGGTGGCTGAGCTCTCTAACATGTGTGATGCGATTAGCTGCAGGCTGGTCTAGGATGGCTCTGTCCAGGACATTTGGCATCTTCTCTATGTGATCACAAGCCTTGAGCATATTTGCTTGGCAGAAAATGTTTAAGAGGAAATAGTAGAAGTGTGCAAGCCTTCTTGAAGACTAGGTTTGGAAATGAAATCTTGTCATTTTCAATGTGTTTAAGTAACAAAGCCAGTCACAATTCAATCTTTGGACAGAAAGCCTGGAAGAAGAGCAAACAAACTACAAATGGGGATTGTATTTAGGGGAAGGGATTATGGGTATTTTTCATTTTCTCTTTTTTCCATATTAACTTTATAAATCCTGTACCTTCAATTGACTATGATAGTTTGAAAGAGCATACCTTAAAATATATTCATTATTTAGGAAATGTACTTAGTATATAAAAAGCATCAATTCATTTGTAGCCTGAATATCAACTGAAGTGACCCTCTGGTTTGACAATTTAGCAAAACTGATTCAAACACCTTTTCCTAAAATTTTGCATAAAGGTTGTATAAATTGACCATTCTTGAGATTTCTGTGAATTTCCAGGGGATTAGGTTCTTTTGTTCTTCCTTTCTATGCCTATGGAATCCCAGATTTCAGCCACAGTGACTATTAATCCATTTCTGGCACACATTGGACCACCAAATCTTTTCATTGATTTTCTCCGAAGTAGCATTTAGAGTAGGCTTTTAGGAATGCACAGACATCATTGAGGGCTTGGGGATGACTGGGGTGATGTGAGAAATGATTTCACAACACCACACAGAAAATAACTGAAAATATTGATTATTTTCATCTTTAAAAATCCTTCTCACACACTGCCCTGCTCCAGCCCCAACCCAGATTCTCCACAAATTTTTACCCTGAAGTTGTGTTGCTGAATTTTCCTTCTTCTTTAGGGTCTTTCACATCTTGGCCTTCCCATGCTACTCCCAGTCCTAAAAATTTTTTATATAGATTTTTTCTCATATAAACAAGTTTTGCCAATTCTGTCTTCAGCCTCCTTCCTAACATGCCTTTAGGAGGATTTACCCTTTTAGCCCAAAGCATTTCAACGAAATACTTTGCTTTCAATGTGAAAAAATCAGGGGATTCATTCTAGAAAGAATTATGCCTATGGAACCCCAGATTTCAGCCACAGTGACTATTAATCCATTTCTGGCACACATTGGACCACCAAATCTTTTCATTGATTTTCTCCGAAGTAGCATTTACAGTAGGCTTTTAGGAATGCACAGACATCATTGAGGGCTTGGGGATGACTGGGGTGATGTGAGAAATGATTTCACAACACCACACAGAAAATAACTGAAAATATTGATTATTTTCATCTTTAAAAATCCTTCTCACACACTGCCCTGCTCCAGCCCCAACCCAGATTCTCCACAAATTTTTACCCTGAAGTTGTGTTGCTGAATTTTCCTTCTTCTTTAGGGTCTTTCACATCTTGGCCTTCCCATGCTACTCCCAGTCCTAAAAATTTTTTATATAGATTTTTTCTCATATAAACAAGTTTTGCCAATTCTGTCTTCAGCCTCCTTCCTAACATGCCTTTAGGAGGATTTACCCTTTTAGCCCAAAGCATTTCAACGAAATACTTTGCTTTCAATGTGAAAAAATCAGGGGATTCATTCTAGAAAGAATTATGTGGTATTATTTTTCAGAGATAGGAAATAATTGTAGTCATTGTAGTTTAAAATGGTATAAAAATACTCTATGCAGGCATTTATTTAACAACTAATTTTTTAAGCATTTAGTGTCTTCTGGACACTATGGTCAGCCCTGGAAATTCAAAAATGAGTGTATTCACATCCTGATGGAACTCATTGGCTAATTACCATCTATTTTTTAAAGTTTTTGGGAGAATGAAGCATTGCTGTAAATATCTATCTTTTAGAGAATCTTTCCTTAAAGGTTTATATGTTATTAAAATAAAAGTGTATATACACCAGTCTCCATGGAACACAATAGTACAGGGCCTGAAATCAAGGCAAAACAAAACAAAACAAAACAAAAAGACCCAGCAGCAAGGAATGTTTGTAAGCTCTCTCAGGGGAGAAAATGATTCATTAATTTTCCAACCATCAATTTTTAGCTGCTTCCTTTCTTCTGAGCAGCAAACTTCTAGAAGCCAGAATGGTCCAGAAGAAGCCTAGCACATATTTTCCTGACCTCAGTCATCTTTCTGTCAACCAGGGAAGGCAGAATGTATGTGTAGGAAGCAATCAGAAAATATTTAAATGCTCAATTATGACTATAATTTCAATGGTCATATTGATAGGGAAAAGTCCATGTGGGTCGAAAGATCCCAGGAAACTTTACAGAAGAAATAGGTCCTGGTACATTTGAACAATGTTGAAAGCCTTCTGGTCTATGCTAAACTGAACTTAGAATCAGGTCAAGTTGTGGATGAATAAGCTGGGCCCTATTTATGTCTCAAAATTAGACCAGTCATCCAAAAATCATACAAAAATTATTTATTTTAGTAACATGTACCAGTCTGCCATGTCTTTATCCTTATTCAATACTGTATCCTTACTAAATGCAAAAGAGAAAACACCCAATCCATTACACATAATCCATTACAACGATTTTAACAAGTTAAAAAAAAGAATCTACAGATCCCTTGATGGGAGAGGAGTCAATCTTCAAGAGGGAAAGAAGTTGGGGGTGGGGGTGGAATTCAATAGCCCATTCAGTGTTGAAATGTGAACACTAAGGCCACTCTTTGGATAAATTCAAGCCAGATTTGGCCTGCAGCTCTCCCTGGGCAGTTCCCAGATGAGAACAGGCCTTCAGCCTGTGGTGAAGAAGTGTGGAATAATGCCTCTTTGAATTAGTTTCAAAATAGTGCTGCAATGCAGACTGACAACTTCTGATGCCAAATTACAAGAAACACACATAATAGCAGTCTGTTAAGAACCCATAGTATCTCTAAAGGATATGGTTATTAATATAAATTAAAAACCAAAAAAAAAAAAAGAAAAAAAAAGAAAGAAACCAGAATAAATTGGCATCAGATGGCTAGCCTAACAGTGGGAATCCAGTTTCTAGCAAGCCAATAAATGAATATACAGAATTAACAAAAATAAGTAAATAGTTGCTTTATAACTGGCAATGACATATAGCTTTCCTACAAAAAATTTAAATAAATATAGCATGTTTGCAGTCAAATAAAATAGATTACTAAAAATGTACCCACTCTTCTATGTGTATAAAAGTAGATCTTGGCGTATGTAGTTGGAGGTGACTTTTAAGATTACGATTCGTTTTGAGCAAATCAGAAGGATGGTGGCATGCAGAAATTAGAATTTTTACTGAGGCACAAGTTTCAATTCAGTACGTTTATGAATATGTATGGGAATAAGTCTTTATGTAGTTGAGTTATTTACTTGATGAACTAGCATCTACCTTTCAACTTGGTTTCTTTGTAAAAAATGGCCATCAAGGGAAAAAGAAATTGTAGGAATAATTGAAAAGGTTGCCAGCCTGTGGTTTAAAGGTTATGAACATAAGAAGCATGTGTAGCCCTCATCTTACAATGCACAACCCCCACTTTCTTAAGAGTCTACACAAATGCTGCTGTGAGACATTGTCTCTTACAATCATTAAGACTCTCTGTATGAGTTGGCGAGAGCGGCTATAACATAACACCACAGACTGGATGACTTAAACAACATAAATTTATGTTCTCAAAGTCCAAGCTCAAGGTCCAAGATCAAGGAAGCTACAAGGTTGGTTTCATCTGAGCTCTCTCTCTTTGGCTTGCAGATGGCCGTTTTCTCCCTGTATTTTCATTTGTTCTTTCAGCTGCATGTCTGTGTCCTGATATCCTCTTCTCAGAAGGACATACATAGTTGCAGCTTAGGGACCACCTTAATGAACCCATTTTAATTTACCAATCTCTTTAAAGACCCTGTCTCCAAATACAGTCACGTTCTGAGCTACCCAGGGTGAGGACTTCACGTATGAACTTTTAGGGACACAGTTCAGCCTGTAACACTCCCCACCTGTGCTTCACTCTTCCTCACACTCTTACCACCATGTGAAAGTGCATGTGTGGTGGCTTAATTATCTCTTTCTTCCACTGGAGGTAGGTTCCCTGCAGGCAAGACTGCTTCGGCCCCCAGGGCCATGGTAGCATTTCCCCACAGAGACATGGTCTGGCTCATGGTGGACACTCACACGTTTGTGGAGTGAACGGTTTTGGATGCAGACTCTCAGCATTTCAGCCCAAACAAGGAATGTTAGCGAACATAGGTATTTGTGAGTCTTGGGACATATTCTTTATAATTGTCAAAGACCTCTTTTAAAGCAAAGAATCTGCATTACCTCTAAGTAAAATTTTCTAATCTGTGGTTAGAGTGTTGCTGTAAGCTTACCAACAATGTTTCTTTGGGAAGGACTCTTCTATTTTACTGGAAGCATATACCCTTAAGTGTTTGGGTATTAAACTATTTTAGAAAGAAAATGAGGTGCAATTAGATTAAAAAATGTAATGTCCTTAACTTGGCCAAAAAAATAATAATAAAGAAATGGCTCAACATTTCTTTTAAAATGTTTTTCCTACAGAAACTCCAGCAACTGAATATCATGGTCACAGGCCTCCTTTCTTTCATTGGTTAAGTGACTTTCTGTATATCCTTCCCAGGCTTCCACTTGTAATGAGCTATGGCACGTGGGAATTAATTTCATTTCCCTTTTTACATTAAAAAAAAAAAGAAAATGAAGCATAAACACCCACACAGATGTATCTTTTGTAAATCTGTAGTTCTCCTAGATTTTACACGAAGGTTGCAGAATGAGAAGACTGCCTCTCTACTATCGTTACGGAGAACTTGATCATAGAAAACAATATATGAAACAGAGACATTGCAGAATAACAGGGGTGCACTAGGTATATTAAATGCCAGCTTTCATCCTAGGAGATTTTTCTTGAGCCAGAGTATGCATCCTCATACAGATTACTGGTCTTTACTCCTAGAGTTTCCAATTCCGTAGGTAGAGGGTGGGCCTGAGAACTTGTATTCCTAACAACTTCCCAGGTGATGCTTATAATTCTCTGAGGAAGTTAGCTTCACACCTTCTCCCTAAGAGGTCATGGTGGCATTGGGATAGTGGCAGTTAGTCTTTATGAAAGTATTTTCCCAGAGGCCTAGGTGATTTTGATAGTGGGCAGGAAGATTAGGGTAGAGGGTGCAGAGCAATTATGTTATGCCTCACCCTCTATCCTGTCAGCATTTTGTGAGTTCCTGCTTTAGAAGGAAGTCCTATTAGGCTAAGCTGCTCCAATAGCTAGTTCCACTGTGGAAAGAATATACAGAAAGACAAGTACCAAATGATTTCACTCATTTGTGGAGTGTAACAGCGAAGCAAAACTGAAGGAACAAAACAGCAGCAGATTCACAGACTTGAAGAAGGGACTAGTGGTTACCAAAGGGGAGGAGTGGGGAGGGTGGGTGGGGAGGGAGTGAGAAGGGGAATGAGGGGTATTGTGATTGGTACACATGGTGTGTGTGTGGGTCATGGGGAAGACAGTGTAGCACAGAGAAAACAAGTAGTGACTGTGGCATCTTACTACACTGATGGACAGTGACTTCAGTGGGGTGTGGGGAGGACTTGATAATATGGGTGAATGTAGTAACCACAACGTTTTTCATGTGAAACCTTCCTGAGAGTGTATATCAATGATATCTTAATTAAAAAAAAAGGAAGATAGTCTACAAAAAATATATCATAGATCGTATTTCTTAGGATGAATACTTTCCCTATAACTATTTCTAAATTAGAACAAATAATACATGATTATAGGACAGGTCAGAATACTCAAAGAATATTTACAATAATAGAGTGAAATTCTCCCTCACACCCTCATTTGGTGCAAATTTGTGGTTAAGCATCCATCCAGGCTATTTTGTTCTTGTTTCTCTTGAAAGTTGTTAACTTTTAGGGGTATCTCCACACTGCAGAAAATGAAATCTGATTCTGGTGAATCAATTTGTTTTCATTAGAAAACTAGGGACCCATGTCGGGGGTGCTGATATTGTCCTGATGCTCTGGTGGTCATGGCCTCATTGTCTGGAGATGCAATAAGAGGCACATTCACCAGATAATCCAAAACCCTCGCCTGCGTGGTCCCTTCCAAGACCTGGGAGAGGCCTGAAAAACGTGTTCATAAAATTGCTTCAGTTCCCATCTGGATGAAATGCTGGTCCCTCCCATAGATAAAGTGAATGTGAAGGGGAAAAACTGCAACATCTTTCACTCTAAATTGTACATTGTTTTTTTGAAAAAGTTCCTTTAACTTTATGGAGGCAAACAAAACAATACAAAATCAGGAAGCACTTTTGTGGGAAGGCATGCTATTCTCTCATAATTTATCTTTAACCCGATGTGTTCGTATCTCCTGAGAGAGCAACTTCATGAAGTTATTTGTGTTTCTTAGCTTTTAAGTTAATAATTCAAAGCTAGTAGCAAAATCACGGATCAAGGATTTAAGCCTTAACTGGTCACTTGGCTTTGCATTTGAAAGGCTGTTGAATCATCTGAAGGTAGTGACATTACTGATATTAATATGTTTCATGGCTTTTTTCAATTTCTGTTCAAATGCACATTTAAAGGTATTCCCCATTTATTCTCCATCTGCCTGGTCTTCCAACCAATGATGTTGGTCCTGATAGTAACTAGCATATTGTTAACTGCTCTGAACTTCAAAGTCTTATCTGTTAACAGAGAGGATGATACCTTCCTCCAACTACTTACCCCTAGGATTAAATAAAACAAGTACATTAAACCCAATGTCTGGCAAATGCTAGGATCTTCATAAATATTAGTTGACTCCACATAAAGAGTAGAAGACTGGAAGCTATCTGACCATTTTGATTTGATCTATCAGGCCAAATATGCTCCCCACCCCACCCTACTCTTTGGTGAATCAGGAAAAATACATGTGTGTTGTTTTGCTTCGAGTATCTGAGCAACTGCACACAGATTTAAACCAAGTAGCTAATAATACAAATCTTGAAATTATGCCTATACCAGTCAAATTTTTGAAAACAAGATCATAGTTCACCCCTAGTGCTGAACACTAAAATACTGGTCCCATGAAGGAGGGAAGTCTGTAGAGTTGACGATCTGACCATCATATAGCTAAAATCTTCCTTCTGGTCATCTTATCCACAAGCACACATTATCATTCAACTCTTTTGACCATAAGGATTAGTATCAAACCAAATATGGGCAAAGATAATTTTGTTGACTCTGGGTACATTGTCGTTATATACTGTATGCAGAGCTATTTTTTCCTTGATATTCATCCTGCACTTTTTACTTAAATAGAGAACCCCTAAACTTTAACTGGACTTCCAGCTAACAGGAAAAATAAGAGCACATTTTCTACCTTTTAGGAAGCTAAGTGTGGTCATGTGACAGAGTTCTGGCCAATGAGATGAAAGAACAAGTAGTATGTGCAACTCCTGAGAAGTATTTTTAAAGCAGAGACTGGAGGTCATTGTGTCCTTCCTGGTCCCCTTCTCCACACTTCGGGTTGAAATGAGGGTATCATGTATAAAAATGGAGCTGCCATTTGGTCAGTGAAGTGGCTTTTAGAGTGGAAGTCATGGATGAAAGATAGAAAGTGAGGTTCCTCTGAACATGGCAGAGCCACCACAGCTTCCTTGACGTGCCTAAAACATGAGAAATCACTTTCTTATCTTCACAGCTGTTATTTGGAATTTTACTGATCTGTACAATGAAACGCAGCCTCAACATGTTAGTCTTACTGCAGAAGGATTTGGGGGGCAAGTTTGGACATGGCATTTCCTGGGGTTTCCTTGTCACTCTTAGGAAGTGAAGAATTTCTTGAAAAAGTGTATTTCTAACTTTAGCTGCTTATTGTTTAGAATATAGACAGATGTTTACCAAGACAGGAAAATTCTCCAAGTCATGTGTGCTTTAGTAATAGTATTTTTACTGAAAGATGTCTATAAAAATACTAAAATATATATGAGAAATATATATATATTGTATATAGCATATACAATATAATTTGTAAAAAGCAATATATATATGTATGGGAGTTAAGAAGTCAAAAAACATAATATAAAACAAACACAAATTCTTGTATTTACAGTCATACATACCTTTGTAAGCCACCCCGAGTCCTTTGTGAAAGAGGTAGGGAATAAAGAACAAATCAAGAAAACAGAAATCCTTTGAGAATATAGCATAGATGCAGCTTCTAATTGGCGCTGGCTAGATTATCAGCAGAAATGTTTTTCATAGGAACATTGTGCTTTTGTGTAGTGACGATGGAGTTTTTGGAGCCACTAGCATGAGAAGTTCCTGTTCCTGCCTGTTTAGCCCATGTCCTTCCTTTGATCAGGTGGTACCAATTTAAACGTCAGCTTTGTGCAGGGCACACCAGGCTTTGGCTAGAGTACAAGCTGAGACCACCAGTTCGCCCCATGCAAACAACTCAACAGCTATCATGGGATACCCTTCAGTGTTCACAGCTCAGGAGAAGAACTTTACCAAACATGTTCAAAGTCAAAGAAACATTTTTCCTTTGGGATGGCACATGCATACATGTGCATATGTACACGCACACACGTTTGAAGAAAATGAGGATAAGAGAATTCATCTATTCTAAAATATTAAATTCTTGATTAAAGACATTCACATGTTAACACACAAAGTAGTGACTTTATGGCATAGGCTGAAAGTGCATATGCAACCATAATATGATTTTATAAATATATATCATATGCATCTGTTATTTGGCTGGGTCTTGAAAAAAATAGTATGAAATGAAATGAAGAAAAATTAAACTTCTAATCAGTTATGAACATGGAAAATTTTCAGCCAAACTTACTGTAAGAGTAATGTGAAGCAGGAGGGTGCAAAAAAAACAAACAGAAAAATAAAAAAAAGGAAGAAGAAAGGAAAAAAGAAAAAAAAAGTCAGTTAAGTGGAATTTAAGTTGTCAGGCTACAGTGCAGTACTCCATTACCATATCTTTCTTTTTTTTTAATAGTATTCTCTGAAAAGCACTAGATGTAATAAAGTCAATTTAAAATTTGTTCTACCAATCTTTTGCATCTGTAATTTTCCCATTAAACGTAAATGCCCATGAGGCAAGCTATTTGCATTACATTGCATTTGCAGTCTTTAAAACAAACTATAAATCCCCTCCTTGTTTCATGTGATTGATGCTGTGTGTATAAATACCACTATAAACCTCAAAGGGGGCTAACAGTGACAGTAAATTAAAGTTTTCAAGTCTGGCAGCATCTCAGCACTCCAGCCCTTGATCTTAAGCAGCGTTGTTAACCCCCGCCTCATTGCCCTCCTGAACTCACCTTTTTTTCCCTTCTTTCCCGCTCTGCCCCCATTCTGATTTCCTTGGGAAACACCTTCCTGGCCATGCATGTCACACCAGGGCAGGAATAGGCAGTTAATTAAATTGAGACTGCAGCAGCTTGCTGAAGAGCTGAAGGCCCTTACTTGCAGCCCTCCTGTACTGGAGATCAAGAATCTTGGGGCCCTTCCCTCTATAAACAATGGTCAGCCACAGAGATACTGATTAACTGGCAAAACCCCCCAGGTGTAGCTGCTTTCATGGTGATTGTCTTCTGCTCCGCAGCCTTCGCATCAGAACTAGGAGAGGGAGGGATGCGTAGTTGATGGAGAGAGGATACAGGGAAAAAAGGAGGAAAGAAAGGTTTGTAGCCATATTTTTCAATTTTCACTTCCTAAATCACCTCTCTGTCCTCATTATTTTACTCTTTGTTGTAACACAACATAACCGATATGATCACTTCTTATTAAAACTTACAACCTGACAGAGGATTTTTGCCTATATGGCAGGCTTACTTGAAACGTAAACAAAGCTAATGCCTCTCTGGAACTTCAGAGGACCCTTAGTCTCTGTAATTAATTGATAGGTCCAGCTGGTGAATTCTTTCTTGTCTCTCTCTTATTGCAGTTAGGATTGGAGTTGTGGAAAACTCAAAATGAGGGTCTTGGGGAAATCATAAATGTTGAGTCACTGATTCCATTTGCCTCCCATCTCAGGGTGGCAATTCTTCTCTCAACTTGTATCGGTAAATTCCTTGACTAACCTCATGTGATCCCTCCTCAAAAATTGCGCCAAGGCTAATTGGTTCAGGGTGCATTGGGATTTCTCGTTGTTATCTCAAATACCCCCCATAATGTTTTGCATTTTCCCCAGAATAAAAGGAACATAATTGTAAAAAATCCCATACCAATTTTTTTTCTAGCCCTATGTTTCATATATGGTTTCAAACTAAGAAGGTAAATTAGCAGAACCTCACAGCTCATATACTCAAAATTCTTAGGGGGATGACAAACCTACAAGGATGGGTAAATTATTCCTCCAGAAGGGGAAGGAAAGACACAGAGGAGAAGCAATTGGGAGCAGGGGAGGAAAGTTAGAGGAAGAAATGTGAAGGCAATAAGGCAATGAAGCTAATTAATTAATTTAGGCTATTAATCTAGATCAAATGCCCTCTGACGATCTCAGAATCAGTGGTGTATCCCAAGTGAGTATTGACAGGGACTCTGAAATATATTTTGAAAAGAATACTTATATGGTTTTTCATTTCTTCTATGATCTTTTAACAAGCTAGGTGGAATAATCCAATATTGACATTATGAAGAAAACCATAATGTCCCATCCAAGGTAGCTTTCTGGGGACTTCTTTTGTCCTTTGTCTTCTGAATGACATGGCTGCCCAACCACGGAAGCTGCCCATTCTGTTTGCCCAGATATCTTCTTCAAGAAGGCAGTTTATGGTAATCCATGCATCGATCATGGTGCTTCTGCTTTTACAAGTCTTTCATATGCCAGTTGTAACAAAAATGAAAACTCATGTTAACTTGATTAAAGATACAAATTTTATTAGCATTTCTGCAAAGGATTCTTTGAACACATTTCTAGACAAATAAAGGAATTCTGGGAAAGTGGAAGGCAACAGCAATTTATTGAGTCTCCACTATGTGCCTGTCACCCTATTTAGTAATTTCACATTTTATCAACCTTCACAATAATCCTGTAAGGCAGTCTCATTTTTCTTAGTCAATACCATGGGAAAAATAATGTCTAAGAAACTTGTTCAAGGTCCCCGAAATGATAAGTGGCAGTGTTTTTTTAGGATTGTCTTTTCTTTTTTCCCTTCAAAAATATTAATGGAGCCTGTTCAGAAATACAAATTGTGAAATCCTTAAGGGCCTCCCTAGAAACACAGACATAGACACCAGTGTCTTCTGGTAAACAACTGGGTTCACCTGATTTTGAAGCTCTTCATGTAAGAGTTTGCAGTAGGACATGAAGCTCTGGCCATCTTGTCACTGCTTCATGTTTGTGTTGTTGGAAATAAACAGAGAAAGGAACCGAAACTGTGTGTTTTGTATGTGTGTATGGGTGTGTGTGCGTGTGTGCGTGTGTGTGTGTGTGTGTGTGTGTGCACTTAAACACATGGATTTGGTATAGAGAGACCAAGAAACAGAATGGTATAGTAGAATGGGAGGTTGAGAGAGAAGAGCATCTTTTGGAGCAAATGGAATTTGGTGCAATAATTAAAAACAAGGAAAGCTGAAGGTAGTATCTTCAACTTCTCTTCTCCCCTCCCAATTGCTCTTCCTCTGTGTCTTCCCTTTCCCTTCTGGAGGAATAGTTTACTCATCCTTGAAGATCTGATGTTTTTCCAAGAATTTTTCATATATGAACTGCAAGGTTCTGTTTATTTATATCCCTATTTTGAAGTCATACATGAAACATATGACTAGAAAAAATTTAACATGAGATCTTATAATATTTTCCTCTATTCTGGGAAAAATACAAAAAAAAAATTTGGAGAGCATGTGCAATGCTCCAATGCACCCTCAGTTATCCTTGGCACAATTTTTGGAAGTAATCGTATGTGATTATTTTCAAGATCACATGATGGCCCTTAATAAAACACAAGCATGACCTCTCCCTATGTATTTTGTCCTGATATAAAAGTCCTCAACACAGTTATTCCACCAAGATTCTCCATTCCAGAACTCTTCTCTTTATTCCTTCTCAACTCATTAGTCAAAACGTATCCATCTTGTGTCCCCTTTCCTTGAAGGACTACTTTTGGCTAGATACAGTAATAAACTGACTCCCACTCTGGTGCACCTGGAAATAACCATTTCAGATGTGTGTCTATTTGATTGGGAACATTTAAGGCCTTAAATCAAAGCAAGGACTAATGGCGGAAAGCACCAGTCTACATTCAACTGCCTTCGTATTACAATTTAATATTCCCAGCAATAAAGGGATGTGGAGATCAGAGGAAATAGGAACGTTGTCTGGTGACTCAGCTGCCAGCACATTTGCTCACTGCCTCCAAGAGCTCCTCCATTCTGTGATTCCTTGTCCTGCACACATCTTAAGCTGTGAGTGCAAAATCTTGGATAAACTGTTAGTGTCTTTAAATGTTAAACTTAGGCACTGTAAATTTATGTTCTTATGTCCATTGAATCAATCAATATTCTTTGATGATTGCTTATCTTTTGCTAATTAAAATTGACAGAAGGGTGATTATCTTTAAAGGAGACTACCAAGTTGACTAAGGAGCAATCCCTGCCGTTCAAAAGAGTGTAGTCCATTATTATTTTGTATGAAGTAAAATGTGGTAAGTGCATTACAACTGGTACAAAATGTGATGTGAATTCTAAAGCAAGGGAGTTGGCCTACCATTCGGATCATAGGATCATATTCTGTGTCCTTAAAGGGCACCAACACTGGAAGATTTTGTCCTTGACTTCAGGAATTTTCTGTCTTATTTAGGAAGACTGTATAGAGATAAGACTGAAATGTAGAAACATTTAAAAAGGAACCTAAGCATTTATTGAAAATACCTGATGGCAGGGGTCAAAGTGTGGCTCAAAGAGGAGTTATAACTGTTGGCATGTCTCCTGTGGTATCATTATAAGACAATGATGAAGAGAACCAT
Source organism: Manis pentadactyla (assembly GCF_030020395.1). Classification (NCBI taxonomy): domain Eukaryota; kingdom Metazoa; phylum Chordata; class Mammalia; order Pholidota; family Manidae; genus Manis; species Manis pentadactyla. The sequence goes on from NC_080036.1 coordinate 20,180,856, forward strand.
GTTACTGAAGATACATTTATCTTACCCAATATTAATTTTTGAAAATCTATGTTTTGATACCTCAAGCTTTTGTTGAATGGATCATGTATCAAAGTGTGTGTGGGGGTATGTGGAATAGAGTGGGGGTGCGTACAGAGCTGAGAGTGACTGAAAGTGCTACACAGAAGGGAGTTTTGTCTCAGGGAAGGGAGAACCAGGGATTGGAGCAAGGTGAGCTTTCCTGAGTGGGTGATGACCTGGGAAAACTATAGGGGTGGAAACCAGCAAATGAGGGAAGGGAGATGGTACATGGCTTGACATAGCCTGAAAGATGGTTCCTGACAGAGAATGGAGAGTTGAGAGGAGTCAGAAGGTGTGACTTCTTATTTAAATTAAATTAAATTATTAAATAAGGCGGTCTTATTTTAAGCCACAGATTGGCCACAAGGGTCCCTCTGGTAACCCAAATGAGCTGAGTGGGCCAGGTGGGCATTTCAGAAAAAGGGGGCCAGAGCGTGCTTGGTCTAACTGGGCAGTTGCTCAGACAGGTGGAAATGAAGGTCCAGTGTTGTCAGATCTGAATTTTCAAAAAAAAAAAAAAAACTTTAAAAAATCTACATTTTTACTTGGACTCTCTCAATACTTAGGTGTTGGCTACTAGCTCAAATGTCAGACCCTTTCCTACAGGTAGCTGATGAAGCAGTAGCAGGAACAGTGGGGGAGGGGGAAGGAGTAAAAGAGCGTGTCCCAGTCTTCCCTGGTGACATAGAGAGCTTGAATTTGGTGAATTTGGTTTCATTTAAATTTGCTCATGTATTTTGGTCTGGCAGTATAGAGCGATTGTGAAAGATCCCTGTTGCTGTTGTGGGAAACAAGAATCAAATTCCCAGTTTTCCTCTTTGCAAAATTTGCCAAGTTATTTTGTCTATTTCATCACTAATTTCCTTCAGGAGGAAAGGCATTATTACATATAGGAAATATAAACTACCCAAAATAAATAGCAGTTCTGACTCTGCAACGGTTCTGAAATTTTGTTTTGTCTTTCCAGTCCTGAATATATATGCATGCTTGATGCTTTCTTACTTAGAGATATTTTTTAATTCTCCCTATTATATCATTTGCGGTAAAACAAATTCCTGTTTTAATTTTTCCTTTTATGCAAAATGAGGAAAGTATTGCTAACAACGTTACAAGCCCGGAATCTTCATATGAGTCATATAATCAAAACCTACTGTTGACACAGACTCTAGAAACAGAGAATATCACAGTTGAAGCTCATATCCCAAAACAGAGAGCTATGGCAGATTCTGAGTAGCATAAGGTTATAGAACAGAATCTGGCTTCATTTCTGTGTAGCATCCTTACTCTTAAACCTTCAGGATTCTTTCCCCTGACCCACGTCAAACATATTCTCTCGTGATATAAAAGCTCACATCTTCGCTGGTCATTACTGTTTTCAGGAATTAATTGATTGTTAGGAATTAACCAGAGAAGCCAGAGAAAGAGTAGGTGGTTCTGTCTGGCTACCACAGAGGCAGTAATCATCAAAATGATGGTTTGCTGAATTAAGATATGTGGCACTAGGTACCCCTTTCAGTCCAAACAGACTGCTAAGATACCCCTCCTCTTCAATCACCCTACTAATTTGGAAATGCTTAGATCTAAAATTCAGCATAGGAATCTACAGATCCTACCAATTAGAATAAGCCACCTCGCCGTACTAAAATGGCCACAGTGCTGTTTGGTTTAACAGGTAATGATAATTTAACTTCAGAATAACCTTGTCACTGTAAAAAGAATTAAAATTATAACTCTTCCACAATCTTGGCGTGCAGCTTTCTGTAGACTGTGGACTGCCGAATTTCAAGTAATATTCCTCTGTCGCCCCATATCCCCAGGTCTTGGATAAAAATGAAATGTGCATTTCATAAGAAGATCCCAGTGAGCAGTAATAAGAAAAAGTATTCAATCATAGTCAATTGGTTAAAGCTTTGGGGATGGGCTCGAGCCACCATTTTCTTCTTTTTTTATAAGGACAAGAATAAAAAAAAATTAAACTAGAATATATCGCAACCTCCCACCAGATCCAGCTGGCTAGGGAAATAGATGGAGTTCTATCTATAGTAATGTGAAGATAATTTTAGAAGGGTTATTTTAGAATCAGTGTCAGCATTATCACCTCAGCTGTGATAAACAAAAATTCCAGTCAATGCAGTGTAAGTTCTTTTAAGCATAATTTTAGGTCATGTCAAAATATATACCTGATGCCATTGTTCATCTGCCCCGTCCCCCAAGAAAAATTAAATATGGGAGATAGAAGTGCAGTTTTACCATTAAATTTACGAAAAACCTGGCAGCACTCAACTCAGGGGTCAGGATTTCTGTTTTTCAGAGATGTCAATAAAACTGAAAACAGAAATTGTGCAAAGGATGATTTTTGTTTTTTTTTTTTACATTGAGAGAAATATGTAATTGTATAATTTTAAATTTTTTTAGATAGGCCTTTGAATTAGCTTTGAATTAACTTTTCCTGGGGAATGCATTTGTTAATAAGGAATTATATTATGCCAGATGTTGATAAGTCAACCTTCAAAAACAACAAAGCGTCCCCAGATCGGTGAAGTATGTTTTCAGATTGGCATTTGTACAAAAATGAAACATCTTCCAAAATTTTGAAATCTAGGAAACAAAATCCGAACTGCCCAAGCAAGCGTGTTTCTGTGAAAATCTAGAGTAAAGCTTTCTTTTCATTTTATCTACCAGGAAAGCTTCTCTACAGCCAGTATTACAGCCAGCATATTATGCCACTCCAAAACAGTTGGGAACTTTCATTCATTCTGATTCACTGCAAAAGGAATGTTGCTCTGTCTCAGCTCATTATAAGCAGATGCTACTGAATATATTGGAAAAAAATTCAGTGGCAACAGGAAAGTCCAACATTAAAAAAAATATGCTTAACACAATAGTTGTTTAGAGAGACCTCAATGGATCCCAGGGCTCTGGAACCTTCTCTTGGGTTGTGAACAATCGAAGATTTATTCGAGCTCTCTGCACACTGGGAAATGAAGACCCAGAAGCTCATTATCATGTCTATTAAAAAGCAGAAACTGGGGTACATCTAAGAAAAGATGTATTACTTTTTAAACCGCACTGCAAACTGCAGACCAACAGGGACTTGAACTATATAAAAATACTCTCAGTCGTAGGAGAGTGGGGAGGGGGTGGGGTGGAGAGTCACTCTCCCAAACAGCAGGAAAATACCATGCCACTAAGTTCCACTGTTGTCATGGCATTGGAAAGGTGGCTCTATCCGATTTTCTTGAGAAGGGATTTTTGAAGTCAGACTTGTGCTTTGATTAGGGGACTAGATGTGTGACTACTCAAATAACTTAGGGGGCTGTGCTCTCGGGGAGGCGAGGGAGGGTTTGATTAGTGATGACCAGTTAAATTCTAGTTAACCCCAATTATAAACCTTCACCTTTGCTAATTGGATTAATTTGTCAGCTGGCAATATACTTATAAAATGTACTGGAGCCAACTTTGTGCTACTTTATTATGAGATAAAAATCATTATTGTGGTATGGCTCATTTCTTGAGTGGATCTATAACCAATTTCTGCAAAGGTAGAACAAAGTTGACTTCTACTCTAAAGTTGGAAGATCCATGTATTATAGCTATTCTCTCCATAGCCTGAAAAAATATGCCTAGTAAGCAAATTCCCTCTCAATTAAAAGCTTTCCAAACTCAAGGTTTAATGAAACTTAATTAAAGTCAATGGAAAAGTCATGTGCAGAAAAAAAATTTAAAGGTACTCAAATGTGTCCTTTCATTTCCCTCTTGACTGATCCAAGCATTCTATTTCTGACTCTCCAATTTTTTTTTTTGCTTTTTTTTTTTTTTTAGTGTGTTTGGTGCACAGAAAGACACAAACCAGAAAAACCTGTTGTACTTGCAAAACAATGTCACCACCCAATGACAGGCAGTGTCTACTTTCCGTTAAAATGGTCAACAATGTTACCACACTGTTTCCAATAGTTCCCAAAGACAGAGTAAAAGTGCCAGGATGATTTGTTGGGCTCAATTTTAGCAATACAAATATAATTTATGTTGCTAATTCTTTTAGAGAATCTATGAATGGGTTCCGTTTGAGTAAAATGGAACAACAATGTCAATCATGTGTATTTCCCTGTGGTGGAAATAAAATCCTTCAAAGTGTTCCAAGTTGGAGCAAACAGAGAATCTGTTATACTTGAAAATATGTTAATAAGTCTGCAAAATATTGTGTTTTAGAATTGGCTGAAGGGCAAATAGCTCTCGTCAGCATTGTCTGTCACTTGGGTGAACGAGCACCCATATGCCTAAAGGGACACAAGGCTGCCAGTGTCGTGTGTGTATGCTTCAAACTACAAAAGAAATGCGTGGTATTGTCTGCTTTTATCTCTTCCACAAAGGGAGGCAAGAGAAATTAGATATTCCATAGATATTCCACAGCAATACAGATTGTATTTCAGAAGTCAACTTTTTTGTCTTTTGTACTAAGGGTGCTAAGAATAATACCTTCAGATTGTTCCTTTTTCCAAACAAAGCCATTCATAGGAAGGAGACAGTAGAAAGATCGGATTATGGAAATTAATGACAATATACTGTATTCCTTTGTGTGTGTGTGTGCCTGTATGAGCGAGGTCTATCTAGGCCCAGGGCACTGAACGTTCCTTCTCTATAACCTGAACCAGATCTCATTGTCACCTGTTGACAATAGAGAAGAAAGCAAGCCAAGCATAGAGATCCGGGCACAATTATGCTGTTGACAATAAATTATCAAATCAATAATCGTGTTTAGCCAATCCCTTTGTGTAAAACTGTTATGATTCCAGTACCAGCTGTCTGAAACTTTAATTTAAGTGCTTGCTTGAGGCTAGACATTTGGAATGCTAGTTTAGAATGTTTTATAGCTCAAGCAATATGTTTTACTAACCTCAAATACTGTGATGATGGTTTAAATGGTGACTATAATTTGTACATGGGGGGCTCCAGGGTGAGTTTTGCTTTCCCGGGGATGTGTCTGCTGCATCAAAAATTCAGACATTTCTGGGCCGAGGCAGCCTACCTTAAGGGGCCCGTGGAGCTGCATCTACCTGCCTGCAGGTAAGCACTCCAGCTGGTTAACTTCTGGGAAGTTACTTCAAGTTGCTGCACATTGCAAAGTCCTAAGAAACAGAAATGTTCAGTGGAAAGCACCAGGCTAGACAGGCCATAGTTCACTGTTAGGTGGGCCAGTGATTTTTACTTTGTCCCCTTCCTCATCAACCAATCTCTTGATACAGACCTTGGGACAACAAGGCAAAACCAGGTCCTCCCACGTTATCAGCACAGATTCATGTTTCTTTAGTAATGGATCAAGGACATGCTGACATGGTCAGAATAATATGATTCTACTTTAAACATAGTAAGCTCCAAGACAGAACACATCTATAAAAATTTTTGCAATTGTCCTTACAATGCATAAATGACATGTACTGTGAAGTTTGGAAAGATAATGACCATTTAAGACTAGTTGCAATTTGTTGCTCAATATTGGAATATAATTAAGATAGTCTATTATTAATAATGTTATTTGTCACTTAGAGAATTGACAAAGCACATTATATCCATTATCTACTTATCATTGTAGTGCCTTTGTCATGATAAAATATCATTTGACAGTGGGGGGGAATCAAATTCAGAGAGGTTATATGATCAACTAGGTCGTATAACTAGAAAGACCAAGTCCCAAAGCTGGTGTTCTGAGTCAATGGGAACACATGCAATATTCTGCTTTTTGCAATTTCTTGTTGATTCACTGAATCATCAAAAAATATTTTCAAGTAACATTTGGTAGACTTTATCTTTCATTTACAGACACTAGAAAAGCCAGTGAATGTAAATTCGAAATTCAATGCCTAGGTTTCCAGGAAAAATACTTTTCCAGCAGGAGAGCCCCTAATATCCAATAGCTGTTTTGAGCATATGATAAGTAGTAGGTAAATCTTGGGTGTAACTTGTCATCTGAAGTACAAAACCACATCGTATCTTTTTCCACTACACAAAGAGTCTAATGTAAGTTCTAGAAATCTCTCCTGAAATTCTACAAGATCAAATCTGCTGGTGGAGACAGGTGGGAAAACATCCCCAAAACTGTGGCAAATCATCTACTGAATAAATACTCCTCTGACACCAGTGTTTGTTAGGCTGATTGACTCAGATGATAGCAATTGCCTCCTAAATTAACCTACTATAATAACTATACATGTGTGCACTGGTTATGTGCATGGTCTGGTATGCTTCCAGAAAAAAATATGTGTAAGTCATCTTCAATCCCAGTTCCTGGCACAGAGTGGAGGCACAAGAAAGGCTAGATTCATGAATCAACAGCAGTACATCTCACTTTATTGGAAATGGAGAGGCTTACCTCTTGAAGGAATTCCAGAGGAAGTCTTATATAAAGCAGTAACTCCTGCTATCCTCTCAAAGTATTCATTTTATAATTCTGGATACTTACATATGCACTTATAGTGGGTTTACATTTGAAATTACTATGCTTAGAAACAAATGCTCAATGGGCATACCCCATTTTATTGAGCTTTGCTTTGTATTGGGCTTTAGTCATAGATACTGCATATTTGACAAATTGGTGGTTTGTACAACCCTGCATCAAGCAAGTCTATTGGCACCCCTATTCCAGCAGCATTTGCTCACTTCGTGTCTGTCACATTATTTTATCTGTTATGATGATCTGTGAGCAGTGGTATTGGTGTTACTCTAATAATTGTTTTGGAGCACCATAAACTGCACCCATGAGACGGTGAACCTAATCAATAAATGTGCGTGTTCTAACTGCTCCACTGAACAGGTGTTCTCCCATCCCTCTCCCTTTTCTTGGGCATCCCTAAACCCTAAGACACAAAAATATTGAGATTAAGCCAGTTAAGAACCCGACAATGACCTCTAAGTGTTCAAGTGAAAGAAGAGTTGCCTGGCTCTCCCTTTAAATCGAAAGCTAGAAATGATTAAGCTTAGTGAGGAAGGTCTATTCAAAGCTGAGACAGGCAGATGCCTAGGCATCTGGTGTCAAACAGTCAGATTGTGAATCCAAAGAAAAAGTTCTTGAAGGAAATGAGAAGTGATTCTTCAATAAGAACATGAATGGTAAGAGAACAAGACAGCCTTTTTGCTTTCTGGAGAAAGTTTGAGTGGTCTGGACAGAAGATCAAACCAGTCACAACATTCCTTTAATCCAAAACCTAATCCAGGGCAAGACCCTAACTCTCTTCAATTCTGTGAATAATGAGAGAGGTGAGAAAGCTACGGAAGAAAAGTCTGAAGGTAGCAGAGATTGGTTCATGAGGTTTAAGGAAAGAAGCCATCTCCATAACAACAAAAGGCAAGGTGAGGCAGCAAGTGCTGATGGAGAAGCTGCAGCAAGTTACCCAGAAGATCTGGCTGAGATAATTTGTGCAGGTGGCTACACCTAACATTAGATTTTTGGTGTAGATGAAACACCTTGTATGGGAAGAAGATGCCATATAGGACTTTCATAGCTAGAGAGGAGAAGTCAATGCCTGGCTTCAAAGCTTCAAAGGACAGACTGACTCTATTGTTAGGGGCTTATGAAGCTGGTGACTTTAAGTTGGAGCCAGTGCTCACTCACCATTGCAGAAGTCCTAGGACCCTTAATAATGATGGTAAATCTATTCTGCCTGTGCTCTATGAATGGAACAACAAAGTCTGGAGACAACATTCTTTACTGAATATTTTAATCCTGCTGTTGAGACTTACTGCTTAGTAAAAAAGATTCCTTTCAAAATATTACAGCTCTTTGAAAATGCACTTGATTACCCAAAAGTCCTTATGAAGATGGACAATGAAGTGATTGCTGTTTTCAAGCCTATTAATAAAACATTCATCCTGCAGCTCATGGATCAGGGGGTAATTTTGACTTTCAAATCTTACTATTTAGAATATGCATTTTGTAAGACTATACCTGCCTTAGATAGTGATTCCTCCAATGGGTCTGGGCATAATAAATCGAAAACCTTCCAGAAAGCATTCTCCATTCTAGATGCCACTAAGAGCATGGCAAGAGGTCAAAATATTAACACTGAAAAGAATTTGGAAGAAATTGATTCCAACTCTTAAGGTAAGTTTGAGGGATTTAAGACTTCAGTGGAGGAAGTCACTCCAGATAAGTGGAGACAGCAAGAGAACTAGAATTAGAAATGGAGCTTGAAGATGGGACTGGATTGCTGCGATCTCATGACAAAGCTTTAAGGGATGAGGAGCTGCTTCTCGTGAATAAGAAGAGAAAGTGGTTTCTTGAGATGGAATCGACTCCTGGTGAAGATGCTGTGAAAACTGTTGAGTGACAACAAAGGCTTTACTGTAGCATAAGTGTAGCTGATAAAATAGCAGGGCTTGAGTGGACGGCCTCCAATTTTGAAAAAATTTCTGCTGTGGGTAAAATACCATCAATCAGCATCACAGAGAATTTGCTCATGAAGGAAGAGCCCATCAACAGGACAAACTCCACTGCTGCCTTATTTTAGGAAACTGCCACATGCACCCAAGCCTTCAGCGGCCCCCGCCCTGATCAGCAGCAGCCATTAGTATCAAGACAAAGCCTTCCACCAGCAAAAACATTAGGACTCACTGAAAGCTCAGATGATGGTTAGCTTTTTTTTAGCAATAAAATGATTTAAATAAAGTCTGTACATTTTTAGACATACGCTATTGTGCACCTGGTAGTCTATAGTATAGTGTAAACGTAACTCTTACGTGCCCTGGGACCAAAGGGTGCGTCTGACTTGCCTGATTGCAATGGTCTGGAATGGAACCACACTATCGCCTGTGTATGCCTGTATTTAAATTGGCATCTGCAATTTAACTTTTCAGTGACTTCCTATTTTTCACAGAGGCAAAGTCACCCTTTACACAATACAGGTGATGTTTACAATGTTAATGAATCTGGAAAATGTTGGTGTTTTTTTAGACACTTTTTAAGCAAAAGAGACATATAAAAGGCCCATTATCTATCTGTGTAGAATGAATGAGTTGGGTCAGAGAATTGTTGATTCATAGTCAAACTGGAGGGTGCTTCACGGGAATGTGTCATTGTTCGGAGGATGAGGCTTCGGTGTGCCCAACCCTTCTTGCATCTTCTATGTTCCAGGCAGTGATGCCCGTGATGACTGGACTGGCCTCAAACCCAGTCAACTCAGTTTTTTACTGGGTTACTTACTGGGCTACTTACATCAGTGGTCAGTTTCTGGACAATTGAATAGACCAGCCATTTGGCAATTCAAAGTAGATGTTAATATAGTGTAACATTTTGAGGGGAATTTGACATGACTTTTGTTTTCTAGCTTTGCCTACCTAAATCATTTTAAATAGATTTTTGTGTAATAGCCCATGTTGATAATATGAAAATGTTCATTCTGTTTATCATTCGATAAGATCATGCATGATTTTGCTTTCAGTTTTTAAGTTTTATATATTTTCTATTAATATGATTAGAAATTTTGCTATGGTACTAATATCCTTTTACATGTCTCCATGTGCAGTCAACAAGTTTTCCTTTAAAATGACTCAAGAATCCAACCTTCATGTTTCATTTCCATAGCAAACCTTCATGCCAGTGTTTTGACGACTACAAAAGCTCTGTGAAAAGTCTGTGCTCTTTCGCTTTTCCAATCATCCTTTAATATCATTTTTGTCAGTAGCTCTCCTGCTTAATCTTCTGTAGGCTACTTTTTCACCAGCTTTCTAAGTAGAGCACATGCATCCATTTATTTGTTCATTCATTCTCCCACTCATTCAATAAATATTCTTTGATCACCAACTACAATATCAAGAGAATAGCCATTATATGAACTTCAAATAACAAGGTATAGCTTCTGCTCTCATGAGGTTTAAAATCTAGTTAAGGAGACAAGACACATGAAAACTTTAGTGGTCTTGGAAACAGATTGCTTAGGGTAGAATCCAGGTTCCACAACTCTTTAGGTGTATCTTTGGACAGGTTACATAACCCAGCTGTGCCTCAGTTTCCACATCTGTAAAGTAGAGTGAATGGTATAACTTATAGGAAGGAATTACTATAAGGATTAAATAACATAGTACAGATAAAGCCTAGAGCATCCCGGGTCAGCAAAAACACTCAAAACAAGTTACATGGGATGGTTAAGAGGAGGAGAATACATATGTATAATTCAAGAAAGTTTGAAACAAAGCAAGAGCAGGAAGGACAGGAAGAAGTTGAGATCTTTCCAAGCTAACAGAGGGGAGGAATCCTTTCTACAGATGAGTGTTTACAGAAGACCCCATGGCCAGAGTGGGGGAGCTGTGGCTGGAGGGGTGAATCAGGATATGACTTATGCAAAGCATAGGCTGGGACAGTGCAGTTTCCCAAGGGTATTCACCACTCATCACCCAGGGCACCCCTCACACCACTTCCTCGGGCCTGGGGGCCTGAGGTGTTCTATCATCCGGCTCTGCTGAGCGTTCTAGGAAAGCCTTTGTTGAGCAGAGAACATTCAGACTTCATTGGAGGCATTACATCCTACCTGCAATTTTTTTTTTTTTACCAACCTTCTTATGTTATTATACTGCATCAGAGGCATATGCCTGTGAATTTCCTCCTGGACTATAAGTTCCTTGAGGTCAAATCTTCTGTCTCTGCAGATCCCGCACCCAGGGTACTGCCTGCCACACGCAGACACCCAAGAAACACATATTGACCTGAAGAGCATCACAGGTAATCTGGTTATCATAAGGAAGTGGTAGCATATAAGGCCCCATAACCTGGTTTATAGTGTGGGATTTCCAATAGTTACATGCCTTCACCAGGGTAAGTTCATTCACTTTGCAGTGAGACAGTGAGAGTCACTCTCTGAACCCACACCGCCCCCCACCTGTCGACTTCTTTGAAACTTTAAAACTACTTATCATCAGTGGATGGGATTTCCTATGCATTTTCATTTTGGGGTGTCTTTAGTTCAGGAAATTTCTTCTACTGGAGAAACACTCCAAGTTTTACCTAACTGAATTGGCTGTGAATAGGCCTCAAAAGCTGTAAACACGGGGACAGAGGGCAGTGTTTTGGGACCCTTCTTCTCTAGGTGAGGAAAATACAAAAACCGTGTCACAAGTGAGCTCCCCTACCCCTGGCCTCTTTGCCTTTATTTGTGCACAACAGAAACAAAGCAACTAGTTTTTACAACAATTTTTACACAGCAATACACAAACACACACATATCTTAAAAGGACAAAAGATGATTTTGGAATAAAAAACCATTTCTGTCTCCATTATATTTTGGAACCAAATGGAGTTCAAGGTCATTTTTCATACTTACCTTACTTTCACATAATGCATTAAATAAGTCACTTAATGCTTCTCAGCCAGAGACAGAAATTGCATTCCTGAAACTGAGGTCAAAATCTCATTGAAGAGTTGTGATTTTTGGATTGATTTATATCATTTCTTTATTCACTTCTTTTTTCATTTATTTCTTTTCTTCCTTGACCCAGAGAAGAGGCCACCAACCGACAAAAGCATTGCCCTTGAAATTCTGGGCGAATTAATACTGACCCACACTAGCACGCTGAGAACCCTTTCTCATTCTACAGCACAGAATAAAAATGATAGAATAAAAAATAAAGAGGTTATCAGTCATACAGTTTGTTTTCTCTTGCAATGCAGATGAAATCGTTGTAACTTCACTGGACTCCAATCTCCTTGACATCTGTCAAAAGGCTGGGGTCATCTTTCTTCCATTAGCAAGGGTCTCCATTTCAACAATTCCCTCCATACCCATATTCATGTCAGCTGTAATTGTCTGCTTCCTGTCAATCTTCCCTGCTAATGCGATCAACAAGTGCTGAAACTAGGCATCTTTCTCTCCCTTATGTTGCAAAGAGAAAATGCTGGCTCTTCTCAGGGACACAAGAGCAAAGAGTAAAAGGGAAAGACAGCACTCAGACTCCTTGGCATCCAATGTTCTCTTTTATTTACAACTCAGAAGCTTCCTACTATGCCAACCTCTAAGGTACAGAACTGCTTTGCAACTAAAATGCGGCAAATGATTTGACTTCAAAGGCTGCATTTGTGGGCATGATCTGTCTCACCCCAGAAGTGAAACTTCTGAATGTGCAAAATGAGACAAGGTGCTGCAGAAACATAACTTGTCTTTGGGAATGATGGGTGGATTTTTGCGTCTGGTTGCAGTGAAAGAAGTGTCCCATTATGATATACTCAACTCATCACCCCAGCCTCAGATTCTATGCAGATCTGTGGACTGCAAACATGTTTGTGGTAAATCCACAAATTATGTATCTGTTGTAGACTTCAAAATGTTGTGCAGAAGGCATAGAAATGCATATACTTAGTCCACATGTCTGACTGCTTCAAATTTTTATTGATGTGAGAGAGACTGATCCTGGATTCTTTCAGAGGAGACAGGAGACAGCTCTTTATGTAAACCAATAGTCCCATCCCTCGGGAGGTGGGATCGAACTCATGAATTTGTTTTAGATCCCCTCTTTTTTCCCCGAATGCATTTTTGAATCTGAGAATCTTGTTGGATAGTAACAAAATCAATACCATATGATAAAGGGTGTGGTTAGAATAAGAAAACCACATGTCCAGGATGCATTTTGAGACAAAAGGCCAACTTTCTAACCACCAAACCCTTTGGGTATTCCTTCCCCAGAAAATCTCTCACTAAATCATGTTCACACTTTTAATGAATGCTCTGTGTTTTTTTTTCCAACATAAAAGCTAAGTTCAAGTGGCTGAAGAATCCTTATCTGAAGCAGTTCCAGTGAGTAACTGTACAGTTTAAACATTGTGTAGGTTTTTATTCATGTGATTTCTAGGCTCACTCCAGTGTGTTTATAGTTGGATTTGTCTCTTCAATTCATAGAATAAGTGCTAAGAAATGAATGAAATAACTCGGAGGAAGCCAGCACAACGTGGCTAGGGAATAAAACTTTTTTTTCCCCATTGGTATATGAGAGGTAACCTTGATGGACATGGTATATTATTAAATATTATATATTATTTATGTATGCACAGTATATGTAATACATACACCTGGTACCATACACATATACTATATATACATAATTATATATGTGAATATGCCATATATCAAAATATTTTATATGTTTAATTAAACATTTAATATATATTTAATAGAAATCTATGTAATATGATTAACAAAATACATGTAATAGGAATCTATGTAATACACTTAATAAAATACACATTTTTAGTTAAGCATACTCCAGATATATAGTGGCTGTCAGACATTTGGCAAAGGTTTATCTTGGAGATGGCTTGCTCATTGCTCTGCATAGTTCATTGGCATAAACCAGGATTTCCTCATCACAATCCCTCTCCGTCCAAGCCCATATATGCTATTTTAAAATTATTCAGCCACTTTTGTTCAGTTGCATTTGTTACCCACCAAATCGCTGAGTCATGCACACTTTTTCCTACTCTGAAGTCTGTGCCAAGCTCTGTCTGTGAGGGAAAAAGCAGAAATGAACACCTTCCACTTGCACTTCACTCTTGCGGTCACGTATGAGGGCATCCTCTCTCTCACTCTCTGCAGCGCAGACTCTAAAAACGTCCCTGTCTGGATTTTCTGCTTTTCTCATTCTATTTTCTCCCAGAATCTGTTTGCAAAACATTTGATGGAATTGGCAAGTTATTTGCACTGCTTTTGCATTGCAGGCTGCCTAATTCAATTGCAATTATTTGTAAACTGCCGCCATAACTCTTCCTTGGCTAATGTCTGCAAACTGTTTACTAAACAATAAACTTAATCATGCATTCATTGTTGCAAACGTCTCCAAATGGCTTTAGAGTAGAGCTGACTTGACATTTTTGCCTATTTGCAAAGCCATGAAGAATGTTTTCTGCGTAGACGCTGTGTTCTATAACATTTAGTCATTCTATTTCCTGCACCTCTTCTGATCTATTGCAAATAGGGATGGCCTCTTTTTTGGGTCAGCCAACGTGCTGTGCCAATGCTGGTAGCCAAAGCAAACTGGACTGGAGGTAAGGCTCTGGTATCTTTAAATGAACAGAAGTATGACAGCATGACACAGGCAATAGTCAGGGTATATAATATTACATGAGTATTCACTTAGCACATGAACCCAGTTCCTGTTATATTTAAGACCCTGCATGTCCTCCAGAGGCATAGGCCGTGAAGACAATGGCTCTGCCCATGGGGAATCTGATTGGATGTGAGGATGGAAGGAAGCAGAAAGAACAAAATAACTTCTAATATGCAGACCTAGACATCTGTAAGACTCATGGTGTCTTTAGTAACTGGACAGATCAGGATGAGGAACTGATTTGGAGAGAAGGTAAGAAATATGGTTCAACTAAGTGCACATCAGTAGGTGAATGAATAAAAAAGATGTGGTACATATACACAATGGAATGCCATTCAGCCATAAGAAACAAATCCTACCATTTGCAACAACGTGGATGGAGCTAGAGGACATTATGCTCAGTGAAATGAGCCAGGCAGAGAAAGACAAGTATCAAATGATTTCCCTCATTTGTGCAATACTGAAGGAACAAAACAACAGCAGACTCACAAACTCCAAGAAGGGACTAGAGGTTACCAAAGGGAATTGGTGGGAGGGCAGGTGGAGAGGGAGGGAGAAGGGGATTGAGGAGTGTTATGATTAGTGCACATGGTGTGTTGGGGGTCAGGGGGAAGACAGTGTAGCACAGAAAAGACACATAGTGACTCTGTGGCATCTTACTACACTGATAGACAGTGACTGCAATGGGGTATGGTGGGGAGGACTTGATAATATGTGTGAATGTAGTAACCACATTGTTTTTCATGTGAAACCTTCATAAGAGTGTATATCAATAAAACCTTAATAAAAATACTGTATAAAAAAATAAAATAAAAGAAGAAATATGGCTCAAAATATCTTGGTTTGAGACAGCAACAGTATATTTTGGCAGAATATTTATCAAAAATGTTTACCAGATAGTCTGAAATGGAGTGAGAATGCGGGAATGGTCTGGCTGGAGTTCCTGGCACAGGGACATTGATTGTAGGGGAGTGGGTGACTCTCTGGGAATGAACAGGGTTTCCTGGTGAAGGAGGATGAAAAGAACAGGTTGGCTCATGGTTGGGGTGGGGAGTACTTATTTGGAGACTAGGAAGATGAAAGCTTAGTGCAAGATATAGAAAAGAGTGGTGGCAAGATGTCCTAGTTGTTATGTGGTCATGGAAATGAGGGGAGCATCTCAAGAAGTCTGGGGTGCTCCCTGCTGTGGAACAGCCTGCTTCAGATATGTTGAGGGCAATGAGAAAAGCATACTGAGTTCGGGATGAAGTGACAAAAGATCTAATTGAAAATGCTGGGAGGGGGAATGAAGGGTACCAATGAAGCCAGTGTGAGCACCAGGAGCTGCCCACATCCTGGAGCATTATAGCTGCAGAAAGGAGAGAGACTGAGTCCCAGCCAGTAAAATGTCTTCAGTTCGCCCTTTCTTTCACTCTTGACAATCCTGGTTCAGGTCACTTTACCTAAGCCATTAACACTCCTCCCCCGTCTTCATTCTCTGCTCTCCCACTCACCCCTCTGCTGCCTTCATGTCTTAAAGATCATCCACTCCACTGGAACAGTAGATTTTTCTGCACTTCCTACCACACTGGAAAACCAAACTTCCTGAATTTCTGTCCTTTGCCAAGTTCTAGACAATCTTGTTCACTCCTGTGGCTTCCAAGTTAGATGCATAAACCCCCAAAGTCTCACCTAAGCTCAAGCTCAGGGTCTTCTAAATCCATGACCTGCCTATCTGTGGAGAGTTAGCACAGCATTTGCGCCCTTCTTTACCTGGGTCTCTTCTCAGGCATCCAAGCAGAAGTGGGAGAAAAATGCAATCATTCAGAGGAGGACTTCCACTCATTTTACCTATCTTTTTCCTTTGGTCAATCTATTTTTCCTCCTGTTACTATGCATAATTGGTTTAAGGTCCTCAGCCAAGCCAGCCTCTTGTGTACTGATCCCATCCCTTTGTGCCCTCTGAAAAACATTGCTCCAGCAATTTCCTCCTCTCTTCTGCACTACCCACTTCCCTTGTTTGTATGTTGATGGTCTAATTCCTCACACCTTAAAAACACCTTCCTGCGACTCCGCATCTTTCTCCAGGTCCTATTCCATTTCTCTGCCTGCATCTGCTACCTTCAATTGATCCTGTCCTACTTTTTCTTGAATTAGTCACATCAGCTTCTCACACTTCACCTCATTGCAACAGCTCTTATTCAGGGGAGCCATGACTTCCACATGGCTAAATTCATGAGCCCATTCATAGTTCTCATTCTACACATTTGATCACTCTCAAAATTTCTGTTTCTATTGGCTTCCACAGCACCACTTTCTCTTGGTTCTCTTCCCACATCCCTGGACACCATTTTTATCTTGTTGCTGGTATCTCCTCATCCTGACTTTGAAACATTAGAATACCCCCAAGAAATGGTCTTTGGACTTCTTACCTCTATCCACATTCTACATTGAATTCCCCTGTGATCCTAGCCTGCCTTTGTCTAAATAATCACCTAAATACTTTTGACTCCAAACTCGCATCTCCAGCCTGGACTTCTTTCCTTAACTTCAGATATTATGTATCTGCTTGTCATATCCACTTGGATATTCAAACCGTATCTCAAACTCAACATTCCTAAAACCAGACTCACAACTCCTCCCTGACTATCAGTCTCCCAAATCTGCTCCTTCTCCACTCCTTTCCTAGTAAATGGCAACTCCATCTGTCCAGTTACTCAGGCAAAAACAATGTGGGCATTCTTAGCTCTTTTCTTTCCCTCACACATCCAAAGCAATCCATCTCCAAATGCCATCAACTCCTCTCTATTTGAAATATATCTAGTCTCTTGCCACTTTTCTGCCACATCCGTTGCTACCGCCTTGGTCCAAGTCATTATCATTTCTTGCCTGGACTCTTACAGCAACCTTCTACCCGATCTCTCAGCTTCTATACCTGCTTATCCAGGGCCTCTTCACAATGGAGCAGCCAAAGAGCTTCTTTAAAGATATTGTTCATGCCAGTCTTCTGCTCAGAGGCCTCCAGTGGTTCTCTAGACCTCACCAAGAGTAAAAGCCGTAGTCCTTTCAGTGACTTTAATGCCCTGCCTGATGTAGAATCCTTTTACTTCTTCTCCCTCACTTTCAGTTCCCTCTACACCAGCTGTATGGGCCTTTGACCTGCTCCTTAAACAAGCAAAATATCTCAGGACCTTTGCTTGTTCTTTTCCCCTTTATTGGTACACTCTTCCCCCAAATCTCAGTAATTTTCCCCTTTACTTCTTTTAGTTTCTGATCAAATGTCACCTGATCTGAACCCCGTCCTGTACAGAATAACATCACCCACCAGACTCCCTATCCATGACTCCACTTTATTTCCTCCCATGTCATCATTTGACCTACCATATGTATTTGTTTGTGTATTTATTGCTTCCACCTAATTGAATGTAAGATCTATGAAAACTGGGACTTCATCTTCATCATTGTTCTGTCTTCCATTGCCACCATTGAGAAAAGCACCCAACACATGTTCATACTCAATAAACACTTGAATGAATAAAATTCAGCTGAATAAAAGTTGAGTGGCACCTAGCACACTATCTAAAACATCATATTGGCTCAATAAACATCTACTGAATGGATGAACAAATGAATGAATGAGTTTCTAGGGTAAGGGAGATGTATACGCACTTGCAAGCAGAAGACAAGAGCTGGGTGGGGAAAGGTACATGTTATGAAATAGTTAACTGGATAACATGTAAATCGATACTCATCAAGTAAGCCCTGGAAATAAGGATACCAGGATGATTTACATCATCAGCAACATGGAGATTCTCCCTGGATGGGATGGGGCAGAAGAACTGGGTTCCTCCAGACCAGCTTGTGAGAGGGATCCCCAAATCTGGGGTTAGCAAGAAGCTAAATCCAGGAAGCTCAAGTTAGAAGACAAAATAGGTCACAAGAATCAAAGTTTAGAATCATATCAAGGAAGAACCTTGTCTGGCCCCAGAGTTCTGAGATAGTAGCATTTCAGTCAAGTAAGGAGCAGAGACGGTGGTGGATTACCTTCAAAGGAACCAATTAGCAATACATAGAGATTTCTGCTATGATGAAGAATGAATTCTAGGCCTAAAATGTACACTCTAGTTTTAGCATTTATTTAGGTAGAGAGCAATACAGAGTATGACTGTATCATGTGTCCCAGCTTGAAATCCTATTCATTCAGTCCCAGACACAAACCTTCACCTGGTATCATCAATTCTGACCCGGAATGGGCTTCTGACTGCAGCGACAAGGCAGTCAGTAAAAACTCTGCAAAGCCAGAGTCCCGACCGACAGTTCTGCAAGGCCTCATGTGGGAAACTCACCATCAAGTTTCCCAAACCATTCCACTGGAATCAGTTATTTTCCTCTTGTAAACTGGCCACAAAATACAACTTATAAAGTGCCCCAAACGACTCTCCACCAAACCATCCAGAGAGCACAAGTCCTCTCAGCTTTCTAAGAATGCCTGCTGTGTAATGAAACACACAAAGCCTCCAGCTTCCAACGCACAGGGTGAGCTCCGGTTGGATGGGAATTAGCACTTCCTCCCGCCAGAACATCCCTCCCCCCTGCCACCCAGACAGCACCGTCCTCTCAGCAGCTGCACAACCAAATGAGAAACTACCCCTCCCCTTGATTCTCTCTGGTCCCCAACTCGGGGTGCAAACTTCAGCTCTAAAACTGTTAAAGTGAATAATCAAAGGTCATTTAAAATGTGACACTTACTTGAATCAATGTCTTCTTGAGGCTTTTGAAAGGTGCAGCAGGCATAAAATTTAATATTGATTGTTGGGTGCATTCCATTCCCCCTTTCAGAGTCATTTCAGAATGACAACTAATTTGTTCTGATCCGTACAGGGCAAGTCTACTGGACACACGTGAGTCCTGGGCCCTCTTAGTGAAGCTGAGCTTCCTTTTGTCTGTCCACTTCTCTCCATTGTTCCTCCCCTCCTTACATTTCTGGGTTCCTGCCGTCCCCTTCTGCTCGCTCCTCTGAGCTCCTGTTCTAATTTCAACTGTCATTTCCCTGCTGTCCCGAGTGCTCTGAGCTCCTGTTCTAATTTTTCATGTCTTCTCCCAGCGCTGCCCTCCTTTCTGTCTCTCTGACCCTCTCCTGCTCGCCTTTCCTTTCTCTCTGATTCTCACTCTTCCATGTCCCATTGGAGGCTTTGCCTCGGGTTTCGTTTTAGCTTCCGTTGGCTGCCTACTGTTTAATGCAGACAGTAATAGGAAGTCCGATCAACTGCATGAATCCCAGCTTCACAGAAATAAAATCGGGCTTTTTTTCCATTCTTTCAAACCCAAATTTGAATTCCGTCCCCCCTAAAATCTTTCTTTTCTCCTCACCTCCCCACCTCCGGCTCTTTCAGACTCTACTTGCTGTGGGAATAATCTAAGAAAATCTCTTTATATTCCTTGGTTGACAAAAGTAAAATAGAGGGAGCTGATCTGAGAGCTCTCATTCCGATACATTCTGATCCAATTTCAGTTTCTAAAGAAGTTTAGATGGATTTCCAATGAGTATCCAGGTCAGTGTGAGCCCCTTGCTCATTCCAACAATATTTAAATAGATAAGGAAGTTGAGGTCACGTATGTGTTGTACGTGACATTTCTCAGGGGTCCCTCTCCCCTCTCAGTTGCATATAGACACAACTGTACTCTCATTAATTACGTATGAAATGATCTTGTTATTCACAAACTGCTTCAGGAAGTGTGAATATTGGCAAATGATCTGGGTGGACTTTTGAACATATTGGGCTGGCCTGCAATGAAAGAAATTCTCAACAAATGTGTTGTTGGGATATAGGAAGGGCTTCATAGTGGACTTGGATATCCAGGCTTCTTGCGACAGGACTGTAGGGGATCCTAGGTACTCATTTGTTCTTCAGGGCAAAAAGGCTCCTTGTATAAAATTCTCCTGGCTTCGAGGATCTGAATAGTTCCATTTTAAAGAATGCATCCATGCTGATATTAAATATTACAGGGACTGTGTCCAGAAACATTTTGACTTCAAGATTATTGTCAGAGAGCAAGAGCATCTTCTAGACTTACATGGAATTTTCCTATCACTAGTTGGCAAATTAAAATAGCACAGTCAACCACCTGACTGTTTCCAGGAGACTGTTTTCATATTACGTAATTGGCAGATAGTTTTGGCATAATGCCTTCTCATCTGAAACATGACATTTTACATTTGTTGGACATATATGCATATGTAAAGGAAGAGAAAGTTTGTGTTGAAAAGGTCAGGGTTTAAAACTGTACCTATTGTATCCTATTCTTTCAGGGATAGTCATGGACAATCTTTCTGGAACTAGTATCAAAGGGCTTGAAGAAATTACCAAAGACATGATTTTCTTGGCTCTGTATTATTGTTATTATCTTTACAGATGGCAAATGAAAGTTTGGGGTTATGACATGCAACCCAGTAAACTTTCTGAGTGTCCACTTTGTATCCAGAGCTGTGATGATGGGTGCAGGGGTCATAAAGATGAATAAGCCTAAGTTTCTTCTCTGGGGATGCTTCCAGCTAAAGGTCATGTCAAGGGTCACCCGAACAGCCTTAGCCTCATCGGAAAATCTTAATCCCAAACACCCCTCTCCACACAATAACCCTAGAGTTAAACCTCTCCAGGGCATCTGACTTTTAAAAGAAATGAACATAAAACACAAGAATGAAAGGCTATACACATATGTCACCTTTTTCACTTCCTTCTCACAGTATTGATAGAATACATACAGACTTCAAATACATGGAGGAGAAAAAGAGATGAAATGCACATTCAGCCTAAGTTTCTGATGATTCTCTGCTTCTAATTAAGATATTTTCCTTTTTCTAACGATCTCTAGGGTTTTATTTTTTTCTTTTTCCATGAGAATGAGCAGTAAAACCAAAACATGGGGGAGGGGGAAGCCCCATAGCTCCTTTGAGAAACAGGAAGTTATGTGAAACCTTGTTTGCCCCTTCTGCTGTGAAGAAGTTTGCTGAAGAGCTGTAACCCTGCACTCTGCTGTGTAAACCACCTACAGAAATGGCAGAGGTCAGCGTGGGAAAAGAAGGGGCGCCCTGGGCCCAGAGTGACAACTGAAGTCACTGCTTCCAGGCATCTCAAGATGAAAAGGAAAACCACTGAGAATGTTGGGTTGCTCAGCATTGCTGACTTTCTGTTTCCTCTTTGCTTTCTGTCTTTCCTTTCTTCCCTACCCCTTCCCCCTTTTTAGTCCTTAAATTCCAAGCCATTGTGAATTTATTAAATGTCTTGCTCTTTTCATAGTCCAGTGACCTCAAATGGGTCAAAACGACAACAATCTTCTGTTTTGCTGCTACTGAATGCTAACGTGTCTGTTGTCTCGGTTGTTTGTGGCTAAGAGGCTTAAGGAGGAGATGCAATACTCTCCAGAAAGGGAGTGTTGAAGCTGCCTCTGCCGTAATTGTGGGGTTTCAGGGAGATACCACGGGGACCTCGGGGTTGCTGGAGAAAGCCATGAGCTGCATTCCAACAGCGTCCCTTTTCTGTTCTACAAATGGGGGTTGAACTGTTTTAGTTTTAAAGAAAGGGCTGAAGCTAAAAATAAATTTTAAGTATGATTGATTTGAGGACTCTTTTTTGCTATGCCCTGAAATATCCAGATCAATATCTAGGGTTTTTTATCCAGATCTAGTGTGTTGCTTTTCTTCAGTTTCTTGGATCTTGCTGCATTTTTTTAGTTTATTAGGTGTATTTGGTCACAAGATAGAAGTGTCTTTATAGCTTCAATGGTTCCAGATGTAATGTGACAGAAAATTTTCAGGTGCAAAGGGCTCTATGGCCTTTCTGAAATTTCAGTTTCTGTTGGCCATTTTAGCATCCGCCACTCTGCGGCAAAAAAGGAAGGTCCTTATGGGGGATGTATTTGCACTGTCAGGCAACTGAGATATCATTTATTTCATCAGGCCAATATTTAATTTTCTACGCCTAGGGATTGTGGAGTACTGGATTTCATACCCGAGTATGTAGCAGCATCTCCTGGAGGGCTAAACACGGCATGCCGGGCCTCAAACTACCCGCACCCAGGAGTTTCTGATTCAGGAAATGGAGTGAAGCCTGAAAATGTACATTTTTCCTCTGTTGACGATGGCCATAGGAACAGGGGTAGGAAGAACAGGAATCTGGTATTTTCTGGTTCTTTGTTCACCATCTAGCATACATAGCCTGCAGCAGGAGAAATGCGAAAGCCTATGAATGAAAAGCTCTTTCAACTCAAGAGTAGTACGCTGCTGTGCTTTCCTTCCTCTGTACCGTTCCTCAAACGTGGTGTGCTGTGGATTCTGAAGCCCGAGGTGGAAGGTGGTCAAAATGATGTGTCTTCTGGATAACGGAGACAGAAAACCTGTCCCCTTCAGTTCTGGAGCCTGCAAGTCCAAGGTCAGGGTACCAGTTGGTCCGGGTCTGCAGGAGGTTGCTTCCTGGTTTGTAGATGGCCATCTTCTTGGTCAGCCCTCACAAGGCATAAGTGAAGGACCCCGCATTTCCAGCACCATGAGGGGCACCTCACACATGCCATCTCCTGGAAATACAAGAAGGAGAGCAGGTTGATGTCCGTATGTCTGTCTTACCAAGGATGGTGACGTTGTGTCAACATCTGTGAATTAAGCAGCCTCCCTCAGTCTTGGTTTCAGGGTGCCAGGGAAAGAGAGGTTTCTTAAAGGAGTGGTTCTCTAAGTGTGGTTCATGGCCAAGCAGGTGCAGGTCATCATCAGCAGGTCAGGGAGCCTCGCTTTGAGAACCACTGACTCAGAATAACTTCCCTTAGGGAACTTGTTAGACCAGTTATCAGGTTTTTCCCCAGGAAATTTTGACTCAGTAAGTCTGGGATAAAACCTAGGAATCAATATTTTCATTTCATTTAAATTTTGTTTTATGTAATGAGTGCTCCCAGTGAAACTCAATGTCTGGGGGAATTAATTTTGTCTGCAGGATTGATTTTTAATAAGGATTTGTAGGTTGCTTAATGAGTTCAGCAGTCAGTGGTTGATCTTAGCCAGATGCCTAAATATCTGATCTAAGGTTGATAAAGAAAGAAAAGTTGCCTGAATCAGTTTAACTATTAGAATAGATGTTGAAGGACAAGTAGCAGTTCTCTGGGTATGGTAGGTGAATGAGGACATGCAGTCAGAAAAGTGGGGTGTGCACATAAGCCCAAGGGTCCCTTGCTTGAGAAACAGCAGTCAGTTTGAAAGGCTCTAGATGTTCTGTTTCCATAGTCATGTCTTTGGCTCAACAGTTTCTCCACAAGACTTAAACTTCTCTTCAAGGGTAGAGATCAAGTCTTAGCCTCTTACCTCACTATGTGGAGCTCTTTTATAATCCCATGAATGAATAAGGGGAAGGCAAAGGGCTGGAAGGATAGGCTAGAAAGGTTTAGTTTGGTGCCAGGTTAGAGAAGATTGTAGAAGACTTTAAATGCCATGATAAATAGCTTGTACCTAAAAGTGTTGTGGTTCATTAAAATTAGCTTCATCTGATTAGATCAGCTCCAATCTGATTTGTGTTGTTGAAGTTCACTTCGGCAAAAATACAGCAGGTAGACTGCATAGAATGCAGGGGTCAAAGGCAGAGGGTTGCACAGGAAGTTAATGCAATGAACCTGGAAAAGAGATGAAAAGAGATGATGTAGACCAGAATGAGGGCCTCTCAATGACGACAGAGAGGGGCATGAAAATTTGAAAGAAATGATTGAGGTAGATGTGACCAAACAGTCTCTATTTGGATATAGGTGGAGTTGGCAGTGAATCGTGACTTGAGTTTCCAGTTCAGGTACCTTGGGGAGAGGAGATGATATAGTTAATTAAAAACTGTATGATGCAAGACTATGAATTTTGCTTTAGATTGGGGTACCCAAGGAACATCCAAGTTCATTGGAAACATAGTGAGCCGCTCAAGAGAGAGGTAGATTTCAGAGAGCAGTATTTAAATGTTTATGGTGTACGAGTGGATAGGTTCATCTAGTTTTTGTTTATTTTTACCCTCTCCCTACCCTTATCCATATATAAGTGCTATTAGGGTAGTTGATGGAATGGGTGAAGGTTGATAAAGTGAACTAAAATGATTTGGGGGGTAGTTATAATATTTCCTTTGGGTAATTTGCCTATTCCTGTATTCAACCTTATTGACTTTCTACTTAGGGACTTTCTACTATATTCCATATAGATGAAGCTTGTTTTTATTGTGGTGTCATAAACAGAAAACTTTGAAAAAAGAATTTCACAGAATGACACTTAAATTGTCATCTCTCTGGACAATTGTGATTTCCTCTTTCCACAAGCATATACTAAACATTTAGATGTCACATGCCAGACACGGCTCTTTACTTGAATACAGCAATGAACAAGATAGTCTCTGCTCTTGTAGAGTTTAAATTCTTGTAGAGGAGACTTCGGTCAACACAATACACGTGTCTCAGAGTTCTTTGTAATATAACTAATATATTTCCTGCTGCCATTCACGACTCCACTTAATACGAAGGAAAGTATGATGTGTGATGGAGGGTTTTATACAGTGTATAATCATTCTTTTCCCTCTGATGTTGATGGAGGTATTTACATTCTTTCCACTTCAGTCAAGATGAATCTCCCCTATCTATCACAGGATTCAGAGAAAGACCTTCGGACGACTTGTGTGACAGCTTCAGAAGAAGATATTCAATCTTTTGGTTTCTTAAAGTAGCAGTGTTGTCTACTTATTGGCCAGGCTTGGAAATAGAAGCGATCACGCTGCTTTACGGTCTTCCATTCAACTTCAGGCAACTGCACTTTTATCCATCTAGTTGTCATGTTAACCATCTGTGGAAAGGCATAAACTTCAGATTCTGGAAGTCTGATGAATCAACTAGAACATAATTAAACTTAACCAAATCTATTTTCTCTCCTCTGGGATGCTCGGCATACTGGGTAATAAGGCCGTGGCTGGGAAAGTGCATTTTGAGTCACTGTGAGTGTAGACTGAATCTACTGGGCTTTGAAGGCCAACGTGGATGTATCATATGGCTCCCACCTATTACCAATGTGGCCTTGGAGGCTAATTAACTTCTCTGGGTTTAATGTCTTTTTCTGTAACATGGTTACAACAGAATCAGTCTCAGAGGATTGTTGTGAAGGTTAAATGAGATTGTGTGCATATGTATTTATAATATATATACATACATACACACACATAAGAGACATTTGGAGTGTCTTTCCCTTTCATCAATCACAATGTTCTCTGAGAAGTGCTGCCAAGGTATGTGAATGAGGCTGGAATGGCCGTATTTTGTTGTCTGAGGTCCTGTCTCCCTGCTGATTGGAGAAGAGTGAGCCTTTACCCTGACCTGGGCTAATCAGATTCTCTCTTCCCATATTTGGCGCTTGCATTTGAGAAACACAGAGGCTGGGAATTGCTGAACTGAGTTCAGTCAGTGTCAGAGCTTGGAAGGTCACTGCATTCCTCTGCCTGGATCTCTGGGCTGCCCTGGTTCTCCCCTCCCTAGGTACCACTTCTTTGGGTTGTGTGAGCTCTCAGTATTCCTCCAGTGGGTCTGGTTCAGTTGGAGTTGGATTATGAGTACCTACATCGGAAACAAACTCTTACCGTGTCTAAGACTGAATACGTGATATTCCTTCACTCCTTCTGTGTTTTCTGTCTCAAAAGTTACGCTTTTATCCACTCATTGCTCAGCTGGACATCTCAGCATCTTTCTAGAAACCGTGCCCTCCTTCTGCATCACGTCTAGTTTGCTCTGAAGTCACTCGGAAATCTTTTTTCCAAACCCTTCACTTTATTGACTATTCTTTCTCTCTCAACTAGCTTTCTCAGCCTCTTCTCTAGCTTTCAGTCATTCCATTCCCCATACACAGTGGGAGAAGGACTCTGCCGAAAGTGGATCATGTAAACTGGATTGTGTAGCTCCTCTGCTGAAATCCTTCCAGGGGCCTCCCATCGTGCTCGGCATGCAGTCCCAGCTCCCCCTCATCACCTGCGGGCTCCCACTGCTGTAGCCCTGCCCACCATTCCAGCTCCACCTCCACCTTCTCCTGTCCACATCCTCTGATCCTCAGTGTAGACTTTGCCTTGGTTTCTCAAAGGTTATAGACCCTTCCTGCCCTGGGGCCTTTTCATGTGTGATTTCCTCCTTGGATGCTTTTCCTTCAGATGACTTCTGTTTAGACCACTCGTCTCTTTATTTCTACAAGACCTACTCTGACCCCCACATCCAAAGTGGATCCTCTGATGGTGCTTTTCTTTGTAACTATGAGGTAAAGAGTTTCAGGCATCTATCCTGATAGATGTGTTTTTGCATGACTATATATTTAATCCTCTTCTCTCTCATGAGACTGTGTGCTCTATGAAGTTGAGACCATATGCTACATAAAGACAGGGAGCACATAGGCTTCACCCTGCCCTGTCCCCAGCCCTGTGGGGTGATAAGTACAGGACACTGAGACGGCTGCTGTGGCATCAGGAAGATGAAATAAGGGATGACTGATGCTGTCTAAACCCAGCAAGGTGAGTTGGCATTACTCAGCCCATCAGTTGACCTGGAATCAAAGAATCCTGGCCATAAAGCACTCAGGCACTTTCAGAGGAAAACGCGGGGCGAATGCTTTCTTCGCTTCTCCCTCTGACTGCAACGTTGTCCACGGCAGGCAATGTAAAAGGACAGAAATAAACCAAGGTCGATGAAAGTGCTATTATATTCAGAGGGGATATTTTCCATTTGTTTTAAAATTAAAGTCTCATGCAAGTAGCAGAAAAATACACCACAGATTCTTTCGCCTGATTGTTTCAACTTTTAATAGTAAAGTCAATATGTGCCTCCAACTAACTGCTGGGGATTGTTCTGTGATTGCCAGGTTGTTTTATGTATGTGAAGCAACAAAACAATATAAGGTGACAAACAAAAGATGGAAAAATATATAAAAGAAAAAAAAAGTTGGCTGTGTGCTACCTCGGGCTTTAAAACTCTTCTTATACACTTCACCACAAAGTCTATTAAAGCAAAATATAGTGGAAATACAATATACTTCAATGAATGTCTTCAAACTAGCAATTTAGCACAAAAGCTGAGGGCAGTTCTTATGCACCGACTTTTAATACCAAGACGATTTGTGGTCTCACAAAGTTCCTGCCTTAGGCAAAAGTTGTGCTGAGTTCTAATAGGTCTAGTTTGTTGGCTGTCAGAATAATGGAGAATTTGGTAGTGGAGGGGCTGCATGCTGTAAACAGTGGAGATAATTAGAAGGGCTGTGGGGAGAAGGGCGAAGCTGGTTTATTCTCCGTGGCTGGGGAAAGTGTTCATTCAGGAAATGCCTGGTTGACAGCGTAGTCTGGATCCCACAATGTCTGTTTGGGAAAATGTCTGTGGGTCCCTGGACAGGCTAGTTTTCTTTTATGATTAGAATACACTGCTGTTATCAATAATGTTAATGTAGCATTTCTTGAACACCTACTATGGGCTTGGCCCTCCTCATCCAGTTCTGCATCTCCATTCTACAGAGGAGGCAGTTGGAGCTCAAAAGGGTAAGAGTTTTATCCAGTGTCAGACACCTGCAAGGAGTAGAGTTTACAATCACTCAGAAACCACGTTCTTCATACCTTATTGTGCCGTCACCCTGTGGGGCAGGGTTAATATTGCCAATCAGGGTGATCCTATCCATTATAGGATCCCATACGTTAATGTCTAATTCAAATTTGCATTAACTGTAGGGGCGGGAATCTATGAGTAATCATCAATGGCGGGCAGTTCAAGGGATGAAATGTTCTAGTGATTTACTTTATTTTATGTAAACTCATGTGGAATCTACACTGCCCTTTGCAATAAAGCTGTGCTTACTTCTTGGGGCAGTTTGCTTTCCTGCCTGGGAGGACCAGGTAGCTACATCATTGTAGCCTTCAGGTGTGACCCTCCTGTCCCATCTCCATGTGGTTACCTTACCAGGTGAGTCATAGCCAAGGTGGGTAAGAAAATCCAAAGGCGATTTCCCGTGAGGTGTGGGAACATAGATGATGATTCTGCCGTCACCATGGCTTCAACTTGACCTCAATTTGGAGATATAAATGCACGAGACATGTCACCCACGTTATAAGGCCCAGGAGCCAGGACTGGAGGCAACCACTGCCTTGGGGGGCTCAATTACACACTTAGACTGATCCTGTTTTGCTTAAATAATAAATGGTAATTAACATTTTTTCAGCACATTGTGGGATGTCTGCATTCTCTCTCACAAAAGCTATAGCAAAACTGGGGCATTGGCAGGGAATGAGAACTGAAGTGATCAGATGCAGGAGACCAATGAGCCTGGGGTAAGTTGGGAGATGGCATTGTTGTCAGTGTATAAAATATTGAAGAGTGTGGTTAAGGACTTGTTTACCAAACACCAAGTATTTCCAACAATATGGCTTCCCAGGAGGCCTTCCTACATTGCTCCCGTCCAGGCAAAACCAGCTTTTCTCTCCCAACCTTGCATTGCTACTCATAAGAATTTGTTTCTCTGCTGCATGACCTTTTACTCGGTTATTTAGGAGGAGTAGCAAATGTAGTGCCAACCGTACTAGCTAAGGGATCAGAAGACCTGGATTCCTGTCCTGGCTCTTCCACTAATTCCATTGTGCCCCTGAGGCACACTTTGCTCACCTGCAAAACGGAAGTGTGCAGTCTTGCTGAAGAATTGCATAAAGACTTCACAGGTCTTATGAAGGTCAAATGGGAGAGGGTGTATACACATGCTTCATCGTCTATAAAGGGTTTCTGGAGGCACCTCCGTTCCCCTCATGACACGATTTAGACTCACTTTTCACTTGAGCTGTTGCTGGAGCAAATACCCTGACATCTTGACAAGCTGCTGTGGCCTGACCGTTTCAGAGGCATTAGGTATCTCCAGCTTTCTGAGCCAAAGCTTCTCTGATGCTGTGTTAGGGCCATGCGTGCATCCCTCAGAACCTTACTGAGAACTCAGAAACTCTTGACCAATGGGACACAGCAGCCAGAAGAAAATGACAGTCTGTTCTGTCCGCAGGTGAAAAGTTAAGACCCATTCTAAGTCTCCTCAGAGGGCCCAGTGCCCACAGCAGTGACCAACTCAAGCCTGTTCCCTCTCATGGTCTCACCCAGAGCATGTTTAGGGAGTTGGTAATCCCTGTCTCAGGCTCTGCTCTCTGGGGAATCCTAAGGTAAGACAGGCCTGTGCAACAGTGTGTTCGCTTCTCCAGCCTTGTGTATTTTAGGCTCTGAGATGATCACAGTGATGTTATCCAGATCAAAGCTAATCAACCAAACTACACAGCCCATCTGTGGACAATAAAATTCAAGTGAGACTCAGCATCTGACTGGCTCTGGAGCTGCGGCTCCAGGTATTTCTCTCGGACAGCAAGGAAAATATGAGCTTAGATTGCAAAATACTGGTCTTCGATCCACAATCCCGTTGACTGAAGGCTCTACTAGGCATGCACATAACTAATCTTTCCAATCCCACTGCTACTCTGTTGGCTATGCCTCCATCAAGCCTCACGTGGACCACAGGCATAGCTTCCTGACGTGTTCCCAGCACTGAGCTTCCACTATTCTGCCTATATTGCTGACCAGCAACTAGAGCAATCTCAAAATTCCAAACAAATCCCATTACTCCTTTACATAACACCCTTCTGGGTGCTCCGTTGCATTCAGAATGCAATTCAATCTTCTCATCACAAACAATGATGCTTCTTCAATCTGTCACCTGCCTCCCTCCTCATCCAGGCTTCATCCACGATCCTTCCTGGCCTGCACACCCTCCAGCTACCTGGGTTCCTTTCAGCCCCGTGGCCCCTTTGCTGCCCAGGCCCTTTGCTCCTATAATTTCCTGTGACAGGGAAGTTCTTCATCCATTGATTCCTGTGACGAGTTTCTCCTCTTTCTGGCCTCTGGTTATATGTCATTTCTGCAAGGAAATACTCCCTGACTATTCTATTTATGGAGGATTTCCCCCTCTTCCCAACTGACATCAGCTATTATTCTCTTTTGCAGGGATCAATAAAACTCACAGAAGGGCCAAATTGTGGCCATTTCAAGTAGGGTCTCTGTTACAGATCTTCAGCTCTGCAGTTGCATTAAAGCAACTGCAGACAAAACATAATGATTGGGAGTGGTTGTGTTTCAATAAAACTTTATTTACAAAACAGGCAGTCAGTAGATTACATTTGGCTTCTGGGGGCCAGAGTTCACTGATCCCCACACTATTGCTTAACTCCTTCAAGTCCCTGATGGCACTTATTGCAACTGAAAACTAGCCCTGGGTTCATTGACCTGTTTGTGATCTGTCCTCCCCAGTTGACAGTGTATCACATGAGGCAAGACTAATGTCCCTTTTGTTTACTACCGTCATCTCAGTGCCTAGAAGTGTTGCTAGCACATAGTAGGCACTCAATACGTATTTGTAGAATAAACCAACAAAATATGCCTTTCTTGCTATTTCTCAGCTCAGCATCTTATATATTTATAATTTGCTTTAGAGCATTAATCTCAATGTTTGCTTGCTTAGTTCATCTGTCTTTGCAAACTCCATGAGTGCAGAAACTATGTTCATCTTATTTAACTGATCATCCCTCAGTACCTAACAGTGCTTGACGCATAGACATTCAAAAAATTGGGATGAATAAATGAATGAATTTAGATCTTATTATTGTAGAAATTTTGATAAATATACATTAAAAAAATCTATCAATATGAAAATGAATGAATGAATGAATGAAATGTTCCTACTGGTTCTTCACAGCCATAAATAAAAGTTTCTAAGAGTCCTCCAAATGAACATATTTACAAAATTCTATGGGAAAATCAGGAAGTTAGTTATTTGCCACTGTCTAGATGAGTCTCTTTAACCACTTAAGGTTTGGTAAGCAGATAAAATATCAGGCTTTTTTCAGGTAATAAACGCAAATTCTCCCGATGGGTTGACTAGAGGCTGTGCACTACTAGTTCCACTTGACGTCTTAGTGTGGCTTCAGAGGAGGTTTCCTCTTCGCCTTGTAGTTCTGTAATCTGCCACTGAGAAATGATTTTGTTGACTTACATCTTTGTTTCCACGGAAAAGCTTAAAACTGAATTTGAGGGGTGCAAAACCAAAAAAGACATAATGCATCAAAATACAAATTAAAAAACAAACAAACTGTGAATAACATGATGATTAGATGTCCCAGTTGGCATGGAGCAAGCATCGTTTTTGTCTTTTTTTCCCCCTGAAGTCATTATTAATAGTGTCCGTTTCCTTCTCAAAGTGCCTGATTTGAACAATAAATCTTGTCACCAGAAACATTGGACTAAGTTACCTTTCTTTCCGAAGGACAAGCTGAACATGCTCTGGGTGCCCAGTAGTTACTAGAGGCAGACTGGGAACGTCAGACTGTCTCTGCCCGCCTGCTGTGGATAATATTCCTGTTCATGGCCATCTACGGAAGCTCTGGCAGGAATTACAGAGACAATTCCAGCAAAGCAAATTTAAATATTTGACTTTTCCTAAAGTAAACTCTCTGTGCTTCATGTAAGTGGTGGAAGCCTGGTCCCCGCAGGTCTGAAATGCTTGACCCCAGACTTTTGGAAGTTGTTGATGCCTCTCACTGGTGCATGTCTTCACGGAGACACTCAAAATGCTTCAAGTGAAAGTTTTATATAATTTGGGGGAGTTCTTCTTCCACCTAGCTCTCTCAACCCTGGTTTTTCTAGCAGCTGTTAGGATACTTAGGCATGAATTCCCTATTGACCAGTGAGTTAGGAATTATCGAGATTGAGGCCAAGGGTAGTATATAGAACACTGACTCTGGAAGCAGACTGCTGGGCTTCAAGTCCTGGCTCACATGTTTATTGCCTGTAGTGTCCTTGGTCTCTCTGTGCCTCAATCTCCTTACCTGCAAAATGGGGGTAGTTATAGTCCCAGTCTCCTACAGTTACTGAAATGACTTAATGGGTTAATCTCGGTAAGATACTTGGGAGAGTGCTAGATGCATAGGGCTCCAATATTGTAAGTTATTTTATAATATGCTGATACTTAATTGCTCTCAAGAGGCAATTTCAATCTTTAGGCAATAACCGCTTTTAGAAGATTTGAGAAACACCATCACATGGAATTTTGTATAACAGCCATATCATACATCTTCTTATTGGCATGTTTGCTTTAAAGTTCATGAAAAGGGTCTCAATTTCCTTAACATTTGCCTCATTGTATAAGGTCCCTAAATATTTTGCAATTTATGTACCTCTCTGAACCCAGTGCACAATAAAATAAATTTAATTAATTACAACAGATAATTATTCTAGCTAACCATCATCTTGCATAATGCATCAATTCAACACTGCTTCTTTGTTATAAAAAATCCAGTTTGACTGACACATCAAAGTAATATAAGGTTCAGTTCTATTTAATAGCATCTGATTGTATTCTCATGATAAGTCAGATAATTAAGTAATTCCTCTGTAATTGTTAGTATTAATTTTATATATCCTTTCTGGTTACCAGAATTATTATTCTTTCTTTAGGAGTGGCAATTATTGTTAATTTAATTCCATATTCTGCATTGACTCCTAGTAAATGATGCTGCATCTTAAAACTATTGTGTTTGTTTAGCCCCTAAAAACATGCACTCATATAACTTTTCCATTTCTTAGATCACTGAATTTGTGATTTAGTTAGGTAGTTTTACAAAGTTAATTTGGTCATATCTGAAATCTAAACACTGTTGTGATTTGCTCTGGAATACACAATTCATGAACAATTACATTTCCATTGTTCTAGAATAATTTGTTGGTTAGTTTTGTGAGAGTTATCAGGATTCTTAGATAATACTTTGTACAGTCCTGTTGTTTTTCAAATGTGAGGCTGAAAGAGATTCTGGGACTAGCCCAGGCTCATCACCCAGCCTGGCTAATGTCTGTCTTTGATTTTTTTGCCCTTTTCACAATTTCTTCACTTCACTTAAAAAATGCTTCTTTGTGTTTTCAGCTGTCATTGTCTTGAGCCTTATTTCCTTCATCCTTCAAGCCACACATGTCGCTCCTCACCCACAGGAGGGCTAGGAGCAGATCCTAGAAGGAAGGGCCAGGCGTGCTCATTGAAATAAGGGAAGAGAGGGCTTGGACCTGAGACAGCTCCTGAGAATCCTCAGGTAGGTGAAGAGTGGAGCTGGGTGGGAGGAAATAGCCTGGAAGTGATGCTGGAACCTGCTGTGCCCCTAGAGATAAGAGGAGCTGCTACCTGCTCTAGAGAGGGGGAGAGGACATGCAATTGATTCTTTCAGATCTGACCTGAAAGCAACAGTCTAGAACTCAGAGAGGAGCCGTGGGGGAGCAGGTGGCTTAGTCATCTTCCTTAGCAGACCCCTTCTAGCTGTTGCCACGTGCTGTCCTTCTCCACGAGGAAAGGCTTCTCAAAGCTGCCCCTTCCTCCCAGTCTGGCTGTTGCATTCAGGCTCCCGCTGTCACTTTTGCAGGCTCATGTGACTCTCCCACACTGGGTTCCCTGTCTTGGCTTCTCCACATGGTCCATTCTGCACATTCCCTCTGGCAGGCCTTGTCTGGTGCACACATCCAGCCTGACGCAGCACTTCCTTTAAACCGCAGCAGACTCCTTATTGTCTGGCAGAGTAAAGTCCAAGCAAGCATCTTCAGATTCTGGTCCTCATACAGTTTCCTGGCTCTTCCATCCTCCCGCTCTGCTGACTGGCCGCGCCTGCCCTTGTGAGCACACCATGGAATGTCTTCTCCCTGTTTCCTTCCCCGTGTCTCTGCCCAGAGGATGCCTGTTTGGGCTCACTCCAAAGGCCATGGGCATGCTGATTCCTCCTTTTCCTCTTCCAAGCAGCATGAGACACCCCTTCTTTGGTTTTCCCATTTCACTGTGCGCATAGCTCTAGAATAAGGTGACAGTTACACTGGATCAGTCATTTATGTATGTGTCTGATTTAGCCCTGATTGTTCAGTGCCTAAATCCAGACTGAGGATTTAGTAATGCCTGAATACACAGCTTTGAATGAATGATTTGCTTATTGGTACACAGCGCAGGAAAGGGCAAGGTACAGAAACAAAAAGATAGTGGCTTAAAGACTCTAGAAGCCATTCAGCTTGAAGATGTGGTCCAGATTGGTGAAAGGTCTCTCCTCCATGGAGTCATTCAGGGACTCAGCCTCCTTCAACGGGGTTGTCAGGTTGAAACTTGGGTCACACCCTCTTCTGAGTTCCAGATGGCAGGAAGGGAATGAAAGCATGGGAGAGGCAATAACTCAAGGCCAAGGTCTGGAAGTGGCACACATCGCTTCTCACATTTCTTTGGCCATAGGTCAGTCAATGACTACATCTAAATGCAAAGGAGGTAAAAAACTGTAGTCCATCCATATGAAAGAGGTAGAGGAGGATGGATTTTGGGGGACAGCTAAGCAATCTCTACCCAGTTAACTTTCTTTGGCGCCACATCATTGACCTACCTGACATGACCTCCTCAGGCACCAGGGCCATACGATTTCCTGCTTTAGGTTGCAAAATATCCATCTATATATGCAAATGTATCAACTGTCTGATCTCAACCAATCTGCCCTCTTTGCTGTTTCTTTTTTTCCTTTAAAAATTACCATAAACTTTCCTACTTAAACTGTCAGGCTCTATTTTCCTTCTGTATGAAGAAAAGTTCCTGTACGTTAATTTCATCTTATTTCTTTGTTTAATTAGACAATCTCTATTTGGTGTAACCCAGGCCTGATTTAAATTTCTTTTTTTTCCTCATCTATTGTCTCTCTTATGGCATTTTCCGGGAACTGTACTAATTTAAGGGATCTTTTATCTTGATCAGCCTCATCAAACATAGAAGGTAATTTTTTTTCTGCAAGTGTTTGTGAAAATTCTTTTGTACGCTACCTCTTCTTGTAGATTGTTCTTTTGTGCTTCTTATTTAATGCCATTGCTGTTAGTTCTGCAAAGGATGCTCTGAGCAGCAATACTGATTTAAGAGACACAGTGCCTGCTCCTTTGACATAGCTGAATTTTAAAGATCATGGGGAAGCTTCTGTATGTTCTTGTTCCCCTTTCCACACTCCGAGGTAAGAATTCACTCTTATATTTGTATCTCTATTATATCAATGGCCTCAACGTTTGAGGAGGACAGATTCTGTTTTGTTAGGAAATTCACAATGCACTTTATTTTTTGGCTTTTCCTTGTTCTTATGTCTATATTTTCTTAGAAAAATTTAAAAAATGGTTCTAGGTGCCCCTTTGCAGGACAGTGGGATCAGTTGAATGCTATTTGTGGTGTTATTGGTTGAACTGCAATAATGCACACTAATCTTTGAGCCTGGGGAGGGAAAATGAATTCCCTTCCAGCCCCCATGCTGTCAAGCCCTGATGCTCTCGTCCGAGGTGGTGCCTGAAGTACAGGGCAGTTTTTAGCTCTCCCTCCTGCCTGCTTGCTGCTTCTGCTGCAGGGTTGAGCTCAGACAATCTACCCTGTGGTTTTCCTCTCTTCTTGGCCTTTTGCACTCAGAATAAAATGCTCCCATGGATCAGAAAGAAGGATTAAAAGAGGCTTTTCCATTTGTACCCACAGGCACCACCACACACACATACATGCACACTAAAAATACTAACAGTAATGTCCAGTTTCAAAAACCTATGGTATGCCCAACAAATCTGCACACATTATTTGCAAGTCTCTGCATGGCCCTGTAAACCTGGCTTTAATTATTATGCTTATTGTGCCTATTTGAGAACTGAGTTTCCAGAAACACTCATATAGACTCAGCTGGCCTTATGGGATGTCACATGCAGCCTGAGGGTCCCCCACTCACCCCTCTGCTGCCTTCATGTCTTAAAGATCATCCACTCCACTGGAACAGTAGATTTTTCTGCACTTCCCACCACACTGGAAAACCAAACTTCCTAAATTTCTGTCCTTTGCCAAGTTCTAGACAATCTTGTTCACTCCTGTGGCTTCCAAGTTAGATGCATAAACCCCCAAAGTCTCACCTAAGCTCAAGCTCAGGGTCTTCTAAATCCATGACCTGCCTATCTGTGGAGAGTTAGCACAGCATTTGCACCCTTCTTTACCTGGGTCTCTTCTCAGGCATCCAAGCAGAAGCAGGAGTGACTCTTTATCATCTCTCTCTCTCCACATCTTCCACCAGCTGATCAGTGGCTCTTGTGGGACTGATGGGGACAAAACTAGGCCCCACTGTTCCCAGAGCGCAGGTCCCAGGTGTCCCTTGCTGGAACAAATGTTTTAGTCTCTTTCACTGATCTCTGTGATGTGGGTCTCACAGACTCCAATTCTGCCTCTGTAAGACAGTCAGAGGGAACTTTCTAAGATGGAGAATGGCCCCTACCACTCTCTGGATAGATAATTAAGAAACCCCGTGGAGGACACGCATGAGTCCAATTGTACGGCACTTGAGGCCTGTCTCCTCTGGAGCTTACTTCTTCCTTTCAGCCTTGGTGGCCAGCCACACCCCCCTTGGCATAGAACAGGCACCCCAGTGGTCCGAGACCCACGCAGCTGCATGTGATGCTCACAGCATCTGCAGTATTCCCCTGGGCTGCCTCCCTCCCTGCCTGCATCCTGCCTAACAGGGCCAGAGCCACGCACAGACACACAAGCTGCCCACCCGTGCTTCTCTGGGATTCCCTACGTGTAGCTCTAACTTCTCACTCATCACTCATGCTTGTGGCTTTGTCATCTATCCTCTCTCTTTAAAAAAGCAGACTCCATGAGGACAGGCAAGTGTCTCTCAAGTGTCTCCAACCCCTTGTCCTGCGCACCTAGGATCATTTGTGCTAATGGTTGGTTTGTAAACCCCCAGTGTCGGAGAGCATATGCGTTTCTTCTTGCGGGAGCCCTGCACGGCCAAAGCCCCGTGTCCTGCAGAGTGAGTGCCTCTTGAGAAATGCTTGAGAGGAGAGAACTGGCTCTAGCCTCCCTGCCTCCTTCACAAAAGGTCTGCAACCAGCTCTCCAAGAGCCGCGCCTCTTGCATGGCAATGCTCCCTCTCTAATCGCTTGGCCTCAGACAGGTGTTCTCAGCACCTGAATGACTCTGGCTATCAGGAGTCAATTGTCATTCTGACAACACTGGAGGATTTTTGAAAACACTTTCAGAACTTGGGAGCAGCGCGAGGCAGGCAGTGCGCGATCGCATTGGGACCCAGAGCACCCCGCAGCTGCCCCCGTTGTGGCCATGCGCCAGGCCTCCGTGCTCCTGAAGGCAGAAGAACCTTTTGAAGTGCTGCAGATTTAAAGCAGGGACTCAGTTAACATCTCCCTAGGCAGCCAGCTGTAGGAACAAGAAGCATGTTTGATAATAGAGAGAGGCTGGGAAAGTGGCCGGGACCATGCCTCCCTTGTGATAGAGCTCGCTGCTGAGCAGAAATTGAAATGAGAGGACCCGGCAGTGGCGAAGCTGGTGTCATTAACAGAGTGGCAGGCACGGGGGTGTTTTGTATTGGGGAAGCAGGCATGAGGCATGAGGCTGGATGGCTTTCCAAGGTTCGCTCTGGCATTTTGTGGCTGGTACTTGGGATGGAAATCAGGT
The DNA here is from genome assembly GCF_030020395.1 of Manis pentadactyla. Taxonomy (NCBI): domain Eukaryota; kingdom Metazoa; phylum Chordata; class Mammalia; order Pholidota; family Manidae; genus Manis; species Manis pentadactyla. The sequence goes on from NC_080036.1 coordinate 20,218,549, forward strand.
TGCTATCAGAGTCCAAATGCCAAGTGCCTGTCTCCGATTCCTTGTGGTGGGTTTAAAGGTGCCTCTGAGCAAGAGCCCAGAGAGGGTGTTGGACCCAAGAGATGAGTACACTTCACCCCTTTGCATGTCTCCCATTCACTGATGTCAGGATTATTCATGACACAGGCAACAGTGGAAAGCGTCAAGAGCAAGGACTTCAAGTTTACATTTAAACCTGAGTTTAAATCCTTTTCTGTCTCTTACGTGCTACAATAAGAAAAGAACTTAACTTTATTTGAACTTTCACGTTCTAATATGCTAAATGGGAAAAGCCAGCCCAGAACTCGTAGGATCTTGAGGAAGAAGAAACAACATGGTACGAATGCACCCAACTCTGGTCAGATTTGTTTTTTGTGTATTTAAATTTCATCGTATGACACCTGTACACAGAGTGCTTGGAGATTTTACACATCTTTCCGGCCTTTTCAAAGTTTGAAATGTAGACACATTTTTAAAAATGTGGCCACGTGCCTATGATTCACAGCCACAAAAAGCCTATCAAATCTTTTCATATCAGCCCAAGGAAATCAAATCCAATGCTCCCATACAGAAATAAAATGAATGCATTTGTAGTGCAGCCTAATAAGCTATTAGAGTGATGAGAATGCTCCATGGATCTACTACTTGTTGGCTATTAAAAGTATTAACGAGCAGATTAATGCATTAGTGTATAATTAGAAACCATTTTCCTTATTTTGGAAAGAGAATTTCGCAAAATCTTCAAGGGCTGTTCCATTACCATATTGTGCTGGCCTGCCAGAAACGCAGTTACCTGTGTTACTGATTAAATGGACGCTGAGCTGGATGTAACCAGTTTTCTCCTAATAATATAGTAGTTCCCCCATGAATCCAGGTGTCACTTCCCAGACTGAAATTAAAGATCAAGTGACTGATTGCAGTGGATACTAGTCGACCAAGATCAAAGCCTAGAAATGTCATACTACTAGGACCTGAAACAGCCCCAAGACTGTCCCCAATGAGACGCTGACTCCTACAGACTAGTGAAAATACCATATTCCAGACTAATTAATTTCCAGCTTCCATAATACAGTGGTACTTAGTGTACTGTGTGCTCTTTGTAATAGAATTTCAGTTGAATTGCTTTTTACAATCTGCTCAAAATGTGTTTACGACAGAGAATCATTACAGGAATCATTTCTTTTCTTTTCAACTTGTCTATTTTTTTTCTCCTGCTATCTTTCTCTCTACTTTGAAATGTGCTTCCCTCTGTTAAATAGATCAAATGAGTTGAGCCATCCAAATTTCTTCCTATTCATTTTATCATCCCCTCAATCTCCTTGCTTTGTCTATCTGTTCATCAAGAGAAGTAATTCTTTTTCTTCGATAGTTTTTCAACTGGTTGATATATATGAGTTAAAGTCTATGGACTTTCCCTTATATTACGTAGCCTGTAAAGAATTCCTGGGGATTTCCTACAACAGACACCTTACTAGGTACATGGGACAGAGAAATAGAGCCTATGGTGATTGCAACTCAGAAGGAATTCAAATAAACAATATAAAACATTAAAATGAAGTTCATGCTTCAGGATGTACTCCCATATTCAATGCTTGCTCAACTATTTCTTTTAATTTTAATAATGTTTAAAAAATACATGTAAGAAATTGCAAAAAACAGTACAAAACGTTCCCACATACCAGCTTCCCCTGCAACAAAACATCATACATATCATAACAGGTTTTCAACAACAGAAAATTGACATTGGTACAATATTATTTGCTCAAATACAGACCCTAATTGACTCTTTTTAATGGTTTCAAGCCTCAGAAAAAGTGGGTTTCAAGGACAGAGACCTCAATGGAGGGTAATTTTGTCACTTAGGGACATCTGGATACTTATAGACAGTTTGGTGGTGGTCAATTCAGGGAAGAGCGGTGAAGTTGTAGCATCTGCCAAATACAGGCCAAAGATGTTTCTAAACTTCATGCAGAGCGTAGAACAGCACCCACCACACAGAATTATCTAGCCCCAAATATCAACTGTGCCAATGGTGGGAAACCCTTACTTTAGAGCAATGTAAGTCTTGAAGTGAATCAATACTCATTTTATGTCAGCACCACTTAAACCAGGGCATTCACACTGAAATATCTATGGTGGGCAGTCAATAATGATCAAGAATGTAGCGGACCAGGTGCATTGTAGAGAACTCAGAAACATGCCCTGCCTAAAGGTTGCAGCTGCTGGTCCACCGGGCCCAGGCCAAGTCTGCTGACACATCAGATTTTTCCTTAGAAGCTAGAACTTTGGATTTCGACATACCAATTCTTAATTTGAATTTTCAAACAATAAACCCAGAGAACCACTACATAAGGACATTGGGGCCAACCTTCCTGCAAGGGCACACACTTGGATGTCCAGCTTAAGGCTCAACATCCCTGGTTAACTGTGTGCTTCTCTCAGCCTCCATTTCTCCAAAAGCAAAATGGAAATGGTGTATACCTCATAGGGCTGTTTTGAGAATTACATAAAGTAAAGTTTGTGAAGAGGTTAGTACTCTGCATTGGGCTAGATAGGTATTTAATCATTGTGGCCTAATAGGAGAAACTGAAATTTATAAAGACATTGGGCTTCTCCTCACCCCCTACATCTTCCCTGTTCATTGATAATGAGCCACTGACACCTTGCAGGAAGATGAGTCCTTCTCAGAGAAGAGAACCTGATAGGTTATAATTATGATAAAAACTGCCATTTAGAAAGTACTTTCTTGGCCAAATCATGAGTATGTCTTCTTCCTATCTTTCATCTCTTGAATTCATTTGGACAAATATCCTATACTTCATAGTGTTTGTTGAAAAGTACATTTGAGTCAGTGCAAGCATCACTCATTTGACCATTTTGACTGAATTGGACAGAAGGGTAAGTGACTGGATTATGTCAAAGCTCTGCTGAATTTGTAGGGGTGTTTGCTCAGAATGGGTGTGCAGGCCTATTTCACTAGCAGATCCCTTGTGTCACTTGTTGTATCTCTTAAGTATTGCATCTATTTTTGCTTTACTCTAGAGGGTGAGCTGTCTGTGGTTCCCCTGGTATTCCACCTTAACTCGATATTCCCTGGGCTTGTATTTTGTCGACTCAAGTGTGGCATAGCTGCTGTCATTAGCCACATCCACTCTGCTCTATTTTCCACAAATAAGACTTAGAAACAAAGGATTGTTGCCTATCACCAAGACCCAGGGAGAATCCCTGACCCACATTGTCTTGGAATAACCAGAATCTGGGAATCAAGGGGCAATATTAGAACCAGAAGTTATAATCTGTGCCCAATGCTGCCAGGCAGTTTGGAGAATTCATGTATATTCTTCATTTATTTTTCCTTCAAATGTCAAACTGGACTTATGTTTTGGTAAATAACCAGATGCCTATAATAAACTAAGTTGCCTAAAGTGACTGGGTGGTGATTGTTGCTAAGTACTTTGCTTATGAATAGGGGATATGTATTATTCATAATGGGTACACAGTTTAAGGTGCTGGGATGAAGAAAACAGCTCCCCATATTTTAAAATTTCTCATAAGAGTGTCTTTCTCAATTTAGGTGAGTGTGAGGGGTATAACAGTAAGGATAGGTATGGTTATGCTATGGTAACAGAGATCCAATAATCTCTGTGACTTAAAAACAATGAGGATTTACTTCTGTCTTAGGTTTCATGCCAAGGGTCACTGGCAATGAGCAGAACTGCTTTCCTTACTGTATTCTCAGAGGCCCTCGTAGATTGATGCTACACATCTCATGACATTATATATACATACATTACATATATATACTAACATATGTTATATTTTATATAACATATAATATATTAAATATATATTTGTACACTTAAATACATGTTAAATGTGATATATTCATACATAACGAGTTAAATAAGTTTGGGAAATGATCTGCACTCTGTCCCTCTCTTAGAGATGTACAGGTCACATTGCTTATTTACTCTTCAATGTAAAGCAGCAAATTTAACCTCTTTAATGCTGTGTTTTTAGGCAGCTTTATTGAGGTATAATTTATATAACATAGCACTCACCAATTTTCAGCAACTAATTTGACAGTTTTTTGTGTAGATTATTATAAAGTTGTGCAGTGACTATCACAGCCTGCTTTTAGAACATTTCCAAAGCCCTCAAGGGATCCATCAGGCCTGTTATAGATTTGCCTTTTTTGGGCATTTAATATAAATGAGATTGTACAATATGTGGTCTTTTTTTTGGTTTAGTTTCTCTTTTTTAATATAATGAGATTCATACCTGTTGCTTCATGAATCAAGTAGTTCCTTTCATTGCTGGACAGTATTTGATTGCATAAATATTTCCTTTATCCCTTCACCAATGAATGAGGTTTCCAGTTTCTCCATATCCTCACCAACAGTTGTCACTATCTTTTAATTAGTACCATCTTAATGGGTGTGAGGTGGCATCTCATTGTGGTTTTAATTTAATTGTCTAGGCAGTTAATGACTAATCAACTTCTCACGAATCTATTAGCAATCCATATATATCTTGAGTGAAATGTCTATTTTTAAAGATTGGTATTATTTCTCCAAATACTTGATAGAATTCACCAGCAAAGCCTCCTGAACCTGAGATTTCTTTGTGCAAAAAAATTTTCATTACTAATTTTATTTATTCATAGGTATTTTTAGATTTTCTCTTTCATCTGTTTTGGGAGTTTGTGTGTCTCTAGGAATTAGTCTGTTTCATTTAAGTTGTCTAGTTACTTAGCTTTAAGTCTTAATAGAATACCCTTTTTAATTTTTTTTAACTTTTATTAGATTGGTAGTGATGTCCCCTCTTTTATTACTGATTTTGATAATTTGTTTTTTCCTTTTTTTTCTTATTTAGTCTAGTGAATAATTTGCCATTTTGTTTATCTTTTCAAAGGATCAGCTTTCTGGTTCATCTGTTTTTGTTTTTGTTTTCTACCTAATTGATTCCTAATTTAGTATCTATTGTATCCTTTTGTTGATTTTGAATTTAGTATGGTAGTCTTTTTCTAGTTTTTTATAATGTTAGCTTAGGAATTGATTTGTGATCTTCCTTCTTTTCCAGTATAGGTGTATATATGTATATTTAGATATATTATGTTTCCTTTTTAATTCATTCAAAATATTTTCTGGATTCCTTTGTGATTGGTTCTTTGAGTGCTCAATTATTTAAAAGTGTGTGTTGAATCTCCAAATATTTAGGGATTCCTCAAATTTCTTTCTGTTGTTGACTTATGTGTATTCCATTGTGGCCAGAGGAAACATTTTGGGTGATACTTCAATCCATTTACATTTATTGAGACTTACTTTATGCCTAGAACATGGTTTACCTTGGTGAATGTTCCAATGTAGAACCTAAAATATATATGTATTCTACTATGACTGGGTGTGACAATATGACATTTATTGATGTCAGTTAGGCCAGTATATCTGATACTGTTCTTCAGTTCTTTTATATCCTTAATAATTTGTGGTATACTAGTTCTATGACTAGTTTAGTAATGAAGTCTCCAACTGTTATTGTTAAAATTGTCTAACTACTTTAATTATGTTGGGCTTTGCTTCATATATTTTGGTTAGGTGCGTAAATATTAATAATTTTTATATCTTTTTCATGAATTGACTATAACTGATCATTAGTAAATATCTCTCTTTTTCTCAAGTAATTTATTTTTATCCTCAAGTGTATTTTGTCTGATACTATATTTTGTTTGGAATTGCCATTCCAGCTCTCTTGTAGATACTCTTTGCATGATATACTTTTCCAACCTTTTACTTTCAACCTACTTGTGTCTTTGAACCATCATCATGTCTATTTAAGATGACATATAGTTTGATCTTGCTGTTGATCCAGTGTGACAATCTCCAACTTTTGTTTGGATTGTTTAACCCAGTTACACTTAATATTATTATTGATATGCTTGAATTTGCTTCTATCATTTGCTATTTGTTTTTATATGTGTCTTATATGTGATAAGTCACTTTTCCTTTGCTATTTTCAAGATTTTGTTTGGCTTGAAACCTTTAGACTGTGGTATGTCTAGGTGCTTATCCTATTTGTAGTTTGTTGAACCTCTTGGAGGTGTGCATTAATGTTATTCATCAAATTTAGGAAGTCTTTTTAAAAAAAGACTATTATTTAGGGAATTTTAGGTTCACAGCAAAATTGAACAGAAAGTACAGAGAGTTCTCACATACCTTCTACTTATCAACATCGTACCCCTTAGTGGTACATTTGTTACAATTGATGAACCTTTACTGACACATCATTATCACTTAAGTTTCATAGTTTACATTAGAGTTTATTCTTGATATTATACATTTTAAGGCCTTTGACAAATGTATAATGACATGTGTTCACCATTATAGCATCATATAGAATAATTTTACTGCCCTCTGTACTCTGCTTATTCATCAAATTTGGAAAGTTTTAACCCATAATTTCTTTATTTTTTTCTTGTTGTTTCTCACTTTACTCATTGTGAGATTTCCCTCAAACATATGCTGATGTGGTTGATGATATCCCATAGGTCTCTGAGGTTTCATTCATTTTTCATTCTTTGTATTAAACAATTTCTATTGATCTATCTTTGATTACTTTGGCTCTTTCATCTGCCAGATAAATCTGCTCTTGAACTCTTCTAGTAAAGTTTTCATTTTTTAACTCCATACTTTCCATTGTGTTTCTGTCTCTTTCTCCATATATATATATATATATATATATATATTCACACACACACATATAAATATATATTGGTTATGTATTATTATGTATTTTCAGGAGTAAATCTGTCTATTGATAATCTCTCTTTGACAAGTCTTTGTTTTCATACTTCATACTTTCCTTTAATTCTTTAAGCATGATTTCCTTTAAGTATTTGACTGTATTTGAAATAACTACTCTGAAGTCTTTATGCTAAGTCTGACATCTGGGCCTCCTCAGAGACCCTTTCTATTGACTGTTTTTCCCACAAGTGGGTCATAGTTCAATGTTTCCTTGACATCTTAAAATTTTTTATGGAAAACTGGGTTTGTTGAAGAATGTATTTTAGCATCTCTGGATCCCAACCTTCCTCCCACCCCATTCCCACTGCTGTGGCTGCTATTTGTTTAGTGATTTGCAAGGAAGAAGTCTGTGGGTTCTATTTTTCTTGCAGTGTGTGGCTGCTGATTTCTCTAAATTTCTTAAACAAAAAAAAAAGTTTTTATTTTTATCCTGGATCTATAAGTTGTCCTGAATCTGTAAACACGCTCTGATTCTGATGGGTCAGCTCAGCTAGTGATTGATCACATGTTGTTCTCAAACACTTGAAGGACGTAAGGCTTCCACTTGTTGTCAGTGGACCTATATGTGTGATTTGGAAGTTCATTCAGGGTTCAGTTAATTTAAATCTTCTCTGGCTTCTATTTTCCATGTCTCCTCTATGCAGAAAGCTTCACATTCAGCCAAAGATATGGGGCCCTCTCTGGTCTTTCTTGTAAGTGTGTACAGCCTTGAGCAGATGTGCAACCTTCCAGACTGGCAGGGTTATCTGGGTACTCAGGGCTTATTATACTTATGTCATTCCCCAGGTCTTAATCGGTAAATTTCTAGTTGATAGCTTTTTGCTTGTCTCAACTGGAATGCAATCTCAGTCTACCTACAACATTGGTCTTCTCTTTTTGTTTACTGGTAAAATCTCTGCATGGGGTTTTTTCCCATGTTCTACTCCAGACCAGTCTTCTTTGTGAGTCTTGCCTCACACGGATAGAATTGTGAGGCCTGCAGAGTTGACGTGGAGGGGATCCAAACAGCCTCAGGCAAATATGTAGTGATTACCTGAGTTTTAGTCATTTTTCTTTAATGAATGCTTCTTGGTTTGTTGGATGCCTTTCCAGAATACTGAAAAGATTGTTCTCGACAATTTTAATGAGTTTTTTCATTGATTTTTTTAAAGAGGAGAATTTGCTGGGCTTCTCACTCTGTCATTCAGAACTCCTGTCTCTTTATTGCTGTTTTAATCAATATTTGCAAGCCTTATTTGACAGAACTTTTTTTCAAGTAATACCTGCTGACGGTTGGTGTAAGTAGTACTTTTCGAAGACACTTTGGGAAACATGCAGATGAAATGGGAAAAGATTATTTCAGTCTAAAATGCTTTATGTACAGTCCACCAATCATATACCTCAACTCAAGCTCATCAACACTTTGACTGATGGGGAGGAACAGGAAGCAAAGTTCTGTAAGTCAGATTGCAAACAGCAGAGCAGATCCAACCTGCAGATTATGGGTTGTTTAAACCATACCAAATGTCCAGTAGTTAGTTGGGAGATTACACAGAGAAATCCAGATTTAGATTGTTCTTTTCAGAAAATGTCAATACTATACTATTCCCATATATAAAAATAAGTTATTACTAATAATTTAAAAACATACAATCCTCACTGACCCAGCACACTTAGTTTGTTAACCACCTTGACACAGACGTCACTTGAGTTTATGGCGTCAGCTCTCAATGAAATATTCAGATTATTGAAGGTTGTTTCCTCATATTCTGGTGTTTCTGATCATGCCCCAGACTCACCAGTGGTGGGAGACTAGCTCATAGTCTCTCATTCAAAACTGGGACTATGGTAGCCACATTCTCAAGCTCGATTTTCATCAAGACCAATGGCATGATGCCTAGTTACTCTTAGTGGTATTTTCAGTAAAACAAAGCAGAGCCTTCTGCCTCAAACAGTGATAAACCCCCTCTCTTGTTTAAGCTCTAAATCCATGGATATGTGCATATACTTCTTGAGTAAATCTAAGTTACAGTCAAACAAATTTACAAACAAATTCAATGGGCTGGAGAAGGAGCCGTGAGTTTATGTAGGAAGTCATATTTCTGGCAAGCCTCTAAGTGGTCAGGAAGCCCTTCTAAAGAGGTGAAATTTCAGGAGCAATATTTAGAGTTAGGGGGGAAAGCCTGTAGTTATAAAGTAGGTGGTGGGCACAAGGCAAATAGTACGACTTAGGAAAATGGTAAAGAAGTGAGAGAACCACAAAGGTACTGGGAAAAGAATGATCACAAAAAGTGAAAGGTGTGAGCAGGAAGGAAAAACATATGCTAGGCATTTCTTATTTAATTTTCCTGAATTCTTTATGATGATGAGTGCCTGCAGCCTACACTAATCTGTACACAGTTTTATAGAGATACCTTCCCTCTTACCATCTCCACCCTCTGCACCCCAGTGTCTTCACGGAGCCCCCTCCTCTAATCCTGCCTTTAAGACTCAGCTAAATTCCAAAGCTTTGGCACTGTTAGTAAAGGTGGCTGGCGCTCAGTGAGTCCATCAATTTCTTTTTCTTTCACGAGCCCTAAATTCACTTAACTTTTAGTTGCTTAGCAGAAATGAATTCACTTCTTTCCCTAGGTTCACAGTGTTGTTGAATGTAAGATTCTTGTGCCTTGCAAAGTCACCCTTACCATGTGGAAATCAATATTAATCATATATACAGCTTGATACTGTAATTGAACAGTTTTTACACAGATGATATTAACTGATAAAATATGGCGTCCTCATGAGAAAACATTACCTTGAAATATTAGCGTTATGATATGTTAATTTCTTTGGAGCATATAACTACAGATATATGAGCAGAGGTAAATTTTCCAGCACTTCGGCTGACAAATCCCATGTCAGCATAACTCTCAAGAATTCGTATTACTACTTGGCGATGACTTATATGATGATGTATAACAACTTAAGGGTTTTTAAAATGCAGTATTTTGACTAATGTGGTTTGGTAAATAGCATTTGTGATGAGTCGCTTTCCTTTTTCTTCCCCCAGTTTCTGAAAATACTGAACAAAAGCCCATAATAGTAATAAAAGTCACCTCTCCAAATGGAAAATGCACCACTCCATCACCAACAGTTCCTGGGGATGTTCCAAGCTCTGTGCAGAAGAGAGGTCTGAGAGCTCTGCAAAGTCAAATCCATGCCGTATTCATTGCCACATTAGTGCCTCATGTTCCTGTCACGGAGTTTGGCCTCAAGTTCTAGTTTCTAAGAACTTTTGCCACGGTGATTTATTCTACATGGGCCATATAACACTGAGAGAGACTCTGAGTTTTCTACGTTGTCTCCAAGGAAGGATTCAGGGGTGCTCCTATCATTCTGATGCGCTTCAGTACAGGAACTGTGGACCTGTCCCTGGAGAGCTGGATTCAGGAATGGTGCCCACATTCCCTAGAGTCCAGCATGGTTTCACAGAAGCGCCTGTAATCTGTCCCTTTGAGAGACAGATAACTGAAGCAGAAATGTCATTTATAGCCACTTCATCTGCCGCAATGAAAAAAGTCCCAGAACCCCCTTTTCTTGGTAATTGAGAACAGGAGTGGCCTCTTGGGAATTTCCTGGATACCTACCACCTGTTGTCAAGTGGGGCGGGTGTCCATTTCATAATCATCTGCCGGCCCATGTCACTTGGAAGCCATTAACTCTCCACTTAGAGTTGTCTCACAGAAATCTCTCCCTTTTTCTGCTCATCAGCCTCAGCAAAGTAGTCTTCTCAAGAACAACACAGCCCAAGTAGGACGGGGCCACCTTTGCGGTCATTACAAGGTTCTATCTAGACAATAAATGCATGTTTACTACCTTGAGGAAGCCTCGTCTCCCGGCCCCTCCCGTCTGAGCTGGCGTGTTGAAAGTGACTGACACAAAGTACAACAGAAATGACTCATACATAATTTGCAGAGAACTCCTCAGGCTCTTGAACACTTCACATGTGTTTGGCTCTAATACCGCTGTTCCCATTCCTCAGTCTCAAGTGGAACGATGAATTTGATATTAATCTGTCTTAAAGAGAAGCATCTGGAGGCTGGCTAATAAAACTTCAATTGGATGGAGGAAAAATGCTTTCCATCAAGCCCTGCTTACATCGGTCCTCTCGAGCTTCTCCTTGCTGCCTGCCTCTACCTTGCATACCCCAGACTTCTGTGTGCTCACTGAGGGTAGTGAGCCTATCTATTTCCTGAGGGCTGAAGTTTGGGGCACAGTACATTGCTGGTGGTAAATAAAACTCCAAGTATCAGCCAAACCTTCTACCCCCATTCCCACTTCCCTCCATCCTCGAGGACCCTTGCCCATTCACCCTACACCTCCCTCACCTTACATTCACTGTCCTATTGGGCTGAGGACAGATGCTTGTCTCCTGGTGTGATGTGGACTGGCTAACCCCACAGATCTGGACAGCCAGATGCTCCTGGGGAAGCTTCTGGAAAGCCTTCCTGTCACTAGACTCCTGACATACACCAGCTGAAGGAGCGTGGCAATGCCGAAGGCATGGCAGCCAGCCCGCCTGGCAGATGGGCAGAACATGTGAAGATGTGGTGGACTGGGTTCAGGGGCTTACAAGCCACCCCCTGTCCAGGGACAAGGCCACGAAGCAGAGTAGGCATTAGGCAAAGGGAGAGTCCCCCTCACTGATGTTATCGCTTTGCTTTAAAAAAATTCCTACCATTTTATTTTTAATAAACTGACTATTTATTGAAATGAGGAAAAGAAACCTTGCATTTGTTTTTTTTTTTCAATTAATAAGCTTTATTTTTTAGAGCAGTTCTAGGTTCACAGCAAAACCGAGATGAAAGGAGAGACTTCCCATAAACTCATGGGCCCTTGTAGGCATGACTTTCCGCATTACGGACATCCTGCACCAGGGTGGTCCATTGGTTATAATCAATAAACCCACACTGACACCCCATTATTCCCAAAGTCCAAAGTTGACATTACAATTTGCTCTTAGAGTTGTACATTCTGTGGATTTGGAGAAATGTGTAATGACATGTATCCATTCTTGTGAAATCATATAAAATACTTTCACTGCCTTAGAAATTTTCTGTGCTCTACCTAATCATCCTTTCTTGTCCAGACCCCTGCAAATACTGATCTTGTTATTCTATCTGTAGTTTCGTCTTTTCTGGAATGTCATGTCACTGGAATCATATGGGATGTAGTCTTTTCAGACTGGATTTTGTCACCTAGTAATATACATTTAAGATTATGCATTTCTTTTAAGGGCTGAATAATATTCCTTTGTATGGATGTGTCATAGTTTATCTGTTCACCTGCTGAAGGACATCTTGGCTACTTCCAAATTTCAGCAATTTTGAATGAAGCTGCTATAAACCTGTGTACAAGTTTTGTGTAGATGTAAGTTTTCAACTCATTTGGCAAATACCAAGGAACGTTATTACTGGATTATATAGTAAGAATATGTAATAGCTTCTGACAATCTCAACCATCCTAGTTGCCTCTTTATTTCATGTTTTTGTAGTCCAGTTGATTTTTCACAATACTGTTGGGTCACATTTTTTTAAAGAGGCATTTCTGAATTAGAAGCTATCTCCTTCCAGCAAAAAATATGGCAATCTTTTGTTACTTTGCTAATCAACTGCTATGTAAACTGAGAAAAGTGAGGCCATTTGAAAGACTTTAATTCAAGTAAACTTCTCTTTTTTGGCATTTTTGTGAAATCGATGTGATGTGTGATCTCTGATGGGCCTTTTGCATGGTATGGGCTGGTCTTGGCTGAGTCAGGAATAGTGCCAGTGAGCATCTCATACCAAGTTGTGGTGAGCAAGTGAGCTGAGCTTGTTACCTTTGCAGCGAATTGATATGTCATTTCTGAAGTATCTGTTGCTGGAATGAAGGAATAAGGAAACCAACAACTTCTCTTTGGGACTAACACATTGATATGGTTGGCGATTTCAAGCTTCCTTCGTTAAGAGGGTCTATGATGGGGAGAGAGATGCATGCCCACCATCATAGTTCAGTAGATTATTAGTAGTAATGAGCACTGGAGATGGAAAGAGCTTAAGTTTTCAAACCAGTGCTATGCAGAGTTCAAAGCTTTGCTACAACCTAATTGCCTTGGGAAAATTGCTTAACTTCTTTGAGTTTAATTAACTTCTTTGTGCTTAAGTTTTCTCTTCAGCAAATGGATTTTATATACCTACTCTACAGGTTTATTGGGAGAATTTATCTGAGATCATTAAAGGAAAATGCTTGACACATAATAAGTGTTCAGTGTTAGTTAACTTATGTGAGATATTGAAATTCACAGAGACCTTCATGAATCAAACAGGTCATTCAAAGATGAAGTATATCGTGCTAATTTGAAGCACATGAACCTAGATAAATGAATACCTGCAAATGTGTACACACAAACACACACACACACACACCCAGCCCTAAGAGAGAATGGCCACTTTGAGGTTTATGTTATCTGTCTAAAATTTTCTGTGCTACACATGAAATTAAGTGTTGGAACCAAAACATTTTAGTTTTAGGATAAAGGCTCCAAGCAATGCCATTGTCTCATGCTATCACCCTTTCCCAGATTAATCCATTAACAAGCAATTTATGTTGTATTTCTCTAAATCAGTTGGTGTTAAGATAAATGTGACAGCTCTAAATGTAGCTTCAGAACTAGCATGTCAAGAGTGCATTTCACCTGGTACTGTAGAAGGATACTAATGCTTTTTTCCTCAGTGGTCCTCCCAGGCATTCTTACTTTCAGAAGGCAAGGGGGAACCTTGAAAAGAGCCCCGTATTAGTAAGTTCACTCTGCGGAAAGAGGTGATTACCAAAGAGCCTTGATATCACAGAAGGGTTGCTGAATATGTTTTTAACCCCCACCCCCACCCCCAAAACACACGCCTGTGTGCAGGTTTGCACACAAGCAAAGTCAACTTTCCCTTCAGAAGTGATCCAGCTATGAAATGTTACACCATATCTTGCCTTGCTCCTTACTCCAAAATTCCCTATTTCCTTGCACATTTTTTTTCACATCTTAGTACCTCCCAAAAGATGCATGTTACTGTTAGCATATCAGAATTGAGTCAGAAGCACTTTTTTTCTGTTCAGCATATAAAACAATAGTATCTTTTTATTTTCAGCATGTAGAATAACAGCGCATGTTAAAGTCAAAGGTATCTTAGATTCAGTAAATATCGTTGTTCAGATATTTGATTTTTTTCAGGTATCATTGGTTCAGATGTTAGTGAAAATAGCCCCATTGGGGTTTTTCTTGGAGAGTTCTTTGAGATCCAATTTCTCAACCTGAGACCAAGCTCTTCAATGTGTAATATAGTAGGGTTTCTTTGTAAAAGATTATGATTTCACGAGATACATAAAAAATATTGATACATAAAAACTATATATGAGAGACTTACCCAAGACATAGGTCTCACAAGCACACATAGACTGCCCTTCATGGCTGTGGATGGCATTTGTCTCGCTTTGTTGGGCAGGTTCCCATTGTCCATGCCCTGCCTGGGGGCACAACTTATCCATGCTTCCCTTAAAAACAGTAATAATATTAAAGCTCTTCTTCCTGGCAAGCTCGTTACTTGCCTTATCTCATTTCTATTTTTAACAGCCTTGGAAAACATGTCTTACCATTACCAGTTTATAGATTATAAATAAAACAACCCAGAGTCACATGTGATGGGCTAGAGGGGTGGAGTCGGGTTGGAACCATGTCTGTGTGCATCTGAATCCCTTGCCTGCTGGCTTCAGTCGTTTGTGTTATTCCCCCAGCTTGAATTTTCAGGTCAGCCTTTTTGGGCCTTGGCTGCAAATGCCTTTACTCAAACTGACCATCTGCCACCTGTCCCCACTGTCTCCTGTCCCCACTGCCCCACGTGGTGGAATAACTAGACATGCATTGATCTTCTCTCTGCTGTTACATTCCAGCTGTCAACCCTTCCTCAGAGGGTATTGCTTATCATTCCTCTTACCCTGGCTCTGTGCGTTACTTTTCACCTGTCTTTTTTTTTTTTTTTAATCCAACAGCCTAATTGGATATTCATTGAGCCTTTGTGCTATGATCTGCACTGTGCTGTGTGCACAAAGCATTCAACGCTTGGAGCTTACATCCCAAGGATGTTCTGATCTGATGTTGACACAAGAGGTCTGATGAATCTTCTCAAGCTATTTGCATTATCTGAGGTGGTCCCAAATCTGAAGGCCTAAGTAGGATTGACATGGCCACCTTAATGAATTTTTGGCTTGGTTTAGATGGTTACTCTTGACCTCACACTGGGTCACCCAATCTCTCAAAGGAAGTGAACTCCTTCTTCAGCTTCAACTTTGTGAATGTTCATGCTAATGAATTAGAATATAAGCAGTCAGTGAACAAGTATAGACTTATAGTCCAAAAGGGATCTATGCTTCCATAAACTCTCTGCCTGGATCGACTGACATAATGTACAGTTATCTCTATCTGTGGAGAGACTGAGAAGACTTTATTATTTCCAGGCTAAAACACTAGTCAAATTATGCTTTAAGTTTTGGATAAAACATTTGGTTCCTTATTCCTAAAATCTATGTTTGACTTCCAAGAAACTGGGCTCATCTGTTATAGATTCCTTCTACTTTATTAAAAGCTCATCTTAAAAATCCTGTACTATGTACAAAAGGAATTTGGAGGCTATACAAAGTTTTTTTAAACCAACAGAGACATGTGCCAAAGTCAGTCAGTAGGGACCACAAGTGTATGGTTGGTTTAAATTGAGAAATGGCAGGGCTTGTGCTTATAATTGTGTAATGTGGACAGTGGGTTGAACCTGGCCATGACTGAGGGTGAGGATCGTACTGACTATCCTATTGGCTGCCCTCAGTTAGAGAGTGGCTATGCTTTTCCTGGGGAGAGTGAGCTACCAGGCCTTGATGTATTTTAGGCTGAATTAGTGCAGGTTTCAGATGAAACGTCCTCTCTTCATGTTAATTGATCCACTGCTAAACAATTATGTCCACATCCTTGCGAAGGGTATTGGAAAATACTTAGAGGAGAACTGCAGTGTTAAAAGACTATGAGAAATAGTCAAAGCAGTTGGGGGTGTTTAAATTGGCAAAGTGACCCTTGCTTGCTGATAGTTAGTTAGGAGTCATATAGAAAAAGAGGATAGGAGAAGAAGTTCATTTAGTATCGTGTGTGTGTTTGTGTGTGAAATTGGGAGGGAGGGTATTTGCTACTATACACCCATTATGTATGGCATCCATCCATAACTTACACTCTCTCACAATCTTTATTGGCAACCTTGTAAGGTCCATTTTATTGTCTACATTTCACGAATGAAGAAACTGACAGAGAGTGTAAGTCTGTCTGTTCTGGACTGCTCTGGTGGATTTTAGACACAGAGATATTTTCACTGAAACTTCATGTTCTTTCTACAGCACTGTATAGTCAGCCTTGAAGTCCCACAGTGATGTGTCTGGGCAGTAATACTAAAGACTTTTTGAAAAAATGAGCTGTTATAACCAGAAAAATTGTATTTATAGAAGGGTAACAAAAACAACTGTAAGAAATTGAGTGGCTGCCCGAAAACGAACTTTTAAGTCCCTTCCCTATGGAATTGTTCATGCTGATCCTGAATGAAGAAGATTCAGTGGGTAGATGTGGCTAGCATTCCAGGGCTACAGGATACCATTATTTCACTGTTTTGGGGTGAACTCTCTGGAAAGCAGCAAAACACAAAGGGTACACTTTTTGATCCATCACTTTCCATTCTCATGCCTGGTCTTGTACTTTCAGTGGGGCCCATTAATGTTCCTTTCAAAGGTATCCTTATTAAATAATTGCAAGGCTCATTTACATAAGACTAAAGCTTTTAATCATTTACTGAAAAATTTATGTTGAAATCTCTTTCTGGCATTCATGTTTTATACCTTAATTCCATCAATCTAGGGTCTTACTTAGATGATGTGGATGGTGTCGACTTTATACCTGGGGGACGCATTTACCTAGGCTTGAGTCAAATTTCCTTTTTTATTTAGTTCATCAGCTATTGTCAAAATAGAACTATCACTTTCAAGCGTATACTTTTTGCGGTAAGCTTAACTGATTCCAGTTTGGTTGAGCGTGGATGGGAAGTGATGAAGGGAAGACTCAAGCTCAGTGCCCTCGAAGACTTAAACACCTAAGTGGTAAGTTACCAGAGCCCCACTTAGAAGGGCCAGTTCAGAGTAACAGCTTGACTGCCGCAGCTGTGGGATATGGCCCCCAGCTCTCCCACTAACTAGTCTATGGCTTTGGACAATGTGTTTCCTCAGTTTTCCTTCATTTCTGCAAAATGAAGGAGGTCAAAACCAAATGAACTCTAGGGCTGCTTCCTTCTAGAACACTCTGTAGATTTATAAAGCACAAGAGAATTTTTACATGAATGTATTTTCAGAGTTAGTATTGAGGTTTCCCTTCATTATAAATTCCTTGACTTTTCTGGAGACCAAAAATGGTGAAAAGGCAGGGAAAAATATAAGAAAGGGAAATTAAAACTTTGGAAATAGGGAACAATAGGGGCAGAATAGAGATGAAATGCAAGTCGAAAGTGTCCAGGGGAAAGGGACTGGGGAGCTGGGTGGAGGAGTAGTTAGGGAATCTCACATGGTAATGGGAGCACGGGATTCAGAATTCTTACTTAAATCCTCCCTCCTTGATATTATGATGCTTTTCATAATGCACCACATTCATTTGCTAGTCAAGTTCTGTGATCGCCACCTTCCTTGGAAGACTGCGAACATTTGGAGAACTGGAAAGGAACCTCCTTGTAAAATAATTTGCAAGACATTGTTTACAAACAATATTGTTCCAGCTTCGCGGCCAGCTGCCAGAGGTGGTGGCAGGAAGAGGCCCTCGGTCATAGATTTCCAGGGCCTTCCTCTTCGTCCCTCTGCTTGTCCCAGGTCATTCGCGCCTTATTCTCTCCTCCTCTCCTCATTGTCCAAAGCACTCGGATAACAAGCCTATCAGGCACAGTGGCCTTTCTTTTGCTGGACTCCCACATGCCCACACACATGAACAGGCAGGAGGGTTCTTCAGCTGACCGAGGACAAATAGCCTGCTCTCTGGATTTCAAATGAGCGTGTTCTCTGGAGGACTTTGCAATAATTGTTCCTTTTTTGTTTAATGGTGTAGCAATGAGAGGCAAGAGCACCAAATGAAGCACAAGTCCATCTCCGTGGTTTGGAAAGGATACGTTGCTTCTTTCAGACATTCTGGGTCTTGGAATCATGTTTTGCCTTTGGGGATTCAGAGCGTAATGCAGTTGGTACCTGTTGTTTCACTCTTAGAGCATTCTGTCACTTGGCTGGTTAAAAAGGTGGGAGTGAAGGGGGGCGGGAGGGAGGAAGCTGTACTTGATCCTCATGGAAGCCAGTTAAAATTAATTGGAAAAAGCTTTTAAAGACCCAAGATGCAGACCAAATGTATCTCCAACCCGTGGCCTCATCCCGCACAGAACACGAAGGTCACTGCGAAGCTGCAGATTTATGCCGAAGGGCCGGGTGATGGAAAATGAGACAAAAGCATTTGGATTTTATTATTCCATTTACTCTGACCCTGGGCCATAAAGGGTTTGGAGAGCCTGTTTTATGTATTCAGCTGGTTGCCACACTGACAGGCACTTGGAGCCACTTAAATAAACCACCCTGGTCCCACAGCTGCAACAATACCATATCAAATATAGGGTAGGTTGAAATGTGGAGCCTGCAACAGCGTCTCCAGCAGGTGCACCGGGAAGGCATTTTTGGTTTGCTTTTTTGTAGCCCCTTGTTTTTGGAATTAAGTTCCTTACCCCTCAACTGATTTTGATTGAAAGCTGACTTGGTTACTAAAACCGATTGGCTTTTTGCTCAAAGGGTATGCACATTTGGGGCCCACCCCTGCTGTCCAGGAATGCTCTGTCTTTTCAGCGAGTTTGAGATGGGTTTCAGACAGGTTACCTAGTGGCATGTGTTTTGTTTGTTGTTTTTGAGACTTGTGCTGGTCCATGTACTTCTTAAATTCTTT
This sequence comes from Manis pentadactyla, assembly GCF_030020395.1. NCBI lineage: Eukaryota > Metazoa > Chordata > Mammalia > Pholidota > Manidae > Manis > Manis pentadactyla. The sequence continues at coordinate 20,237,398 of NC_080036.1, forward strand.
AAAAGTTGTCTTACGTACAGTTCCTTGGATTCTTTGAAACTGCTTTGCTTGTGCAACTGAAAATCTGACAAGGGGAAGAAGTCAGCAATGAGGATAGTGAAATGGAATCCACAAGTGTGCCTCCGTGATAGACAAAACATATGTCCTGGGGTTTTTTTTGTTTTTTGTTTAGATATGAGCATATACGAGGAAAACAGAGTCGACAGAGAATACTGGAACAATAACAGTTCCATCCATGGAGATAATGCCTCACATGTTTTAATATGTTTCAGAGGTGAACCTCAGTCTAGAACAAGATATTGTTTCCATTTTACAGATGTCTGAAGTGAGGCTGAAATGCTTCATATGCCTAGAAAGAAGTACCCTTTCAGCTACATGGTCTGACCCATAGACGCCCTTCTTTGCATAACAAAGCCTTTGCTTTCTGCTAAGAGAGGGGTGCAATTACCAAGCAGAATCCAGGTGCTCTGATTCTGGAAACCAGAGACACCCAAACGTGCAAGGGTATGGCTGAGGGCTTGGGGCCTGAAATGCCCTTTCACTTTGGAAGCGTGCTCTTCAGAACCCCAAAGAGAGTGTGGACAAGCTAATTGAGGATATCTGTTTTATTTCACTCTGTTCCTCTTGGGTCTGTTCTTCATAGAAAAGCCATCAGGACTTTGAACTATTAATCACTTGTCAGAAAGACTGATTTCACTATTCTTCCCCCAATCAAACACTCACCCCAAAAATACTCCAAGAGTTCCGCAATTGTATTTTCATTCTTTGATTCCTCTTCCCACATCTGAAAATCAGGGAAATTACCAAAAAACCTCACACACTGAAATTACAGTATTTCTTATCTCAGATTTTGTGAGCGAGTGTTAAACTATATGTAGATCTCAACTGGGCTCCCAAACACAGCTTTCTGTAAAAGGACTCAAATACCTGCACAAAAAATAAGGAAGACATCTAATATATTTTCATTTTTTAAACCATTTTTAAGCCTGAGGTATAATGCCATATCCCTACATTTATATTTTGCTTTAATTTGGAAGCAAACATCTGAAGAAAATATGAATATTATTGTACTCTTTAAGGTATGATGTTAAAGGAAGAAAATATTCAGCTGTATTTTTTTTCCTGTTCATTTTGTAAAGGTGAGAACAGGACTTATCTTTCTAGGTGGGAATGACAGAGATGGGAACTTGACTTGATTAGCGCTTCCCCAGGATTCAACAGAGGCTTGCCACACTCATAGCAAGTTTGCCAAAGATGGCCTACAGCCTGATTTTCAAGGGAATCTTTGTGAGACATGTCTACCCTTCCCTCTTTCCCAGAATCAGCTCTCAGCGGAGTTACATGCATCCTACCCTGTCCCCGGTGCCAAGACAATCAGAGATAAATGTCTTCACATGCCAGGGTTGGAAGTTTGTCAAGCTCTTTGATGAATGATGAATGTGTAGTCCAGTGATAGACTAGAATTAGGACTATATGCGCTAAATGCCATGTGAACAGCCAAAAATTAAAATGTCAGTATGTCGATCGGTTTTTTAATACTTCTTTCAAACTCGGTAATTGGAAGAATGTATGGCTTAATCCACAAAATGTTAGTTGATTTTTGGTGGAACCAAATCTTGGGCAACACTTCAGTCTTGAGCGAGGTAGTCCTGGGTCTGCTTTTGCTCCCTTCCTGCCTTCTGTTGCTTCCTTCCTGCCCTGCAGCCCTCCGCGGCGTGCGGAGCCTCCTGTTGGTGCTCCTCTACCCCAGCCTCCTCTTCCCCGAAGTAGTCTCATCCCCAAATTAACACCATGCCCCGACTCTTAATCAAAACATTATTTTCTCCGATGTGGTTCATCCCAGTTGGCTGTTCTGTAGAAAAGTACATGCTAATTGTGTGAAAGTTGCTCATGCTAACATGTGAAGAAATTGTCATCTAGTCTTAGGCAAAAAGGGAAGTATTTTCGGTTAAGATGAGAGCACGTGACCATGTTTGTCCACACTGAACTCTAACCAGAGGTAGTATTTTTGATGGGAAGATTTCTAAAAGCCTCTTCAGGAGGGCAGCTCCTCCCTTCTTTTCCTTCCTCCCCATTCCCGTGCTGAAGAGGAGTATGGGTCAGACACTTGGCATTCCACTTTCGACTGATCTCTGATCTTTGCTCTACCACATGCTGAAAGAGGCTTACCGTGTATTTTTCACTGGATTGGCCATGTAACTTGTTAGAACTGGCTGGTTGCTTGGGCATTTAATAGTGATGAGTTATATCATAGTCCATAGCATTTTGCTAATGGTGATTGTTGTCTGTCTTCTTCTTTATGGCATAATTGCTCAGAAGAAGAGTTACGGGGCAGCTGTGGGATCCCCCGGACTGTTTTGAGGTCACGGTGCATCATCTAAAGGTGGCCTGGGATTTGGGGCTTAAAAATGGAACGGAAAAGTCACCTTTTATTCTAATTTCTGAAAATTCTGAGACTCATTCACTACATCATTGGGTGTGCTGCAAGTGATTTAAGAGCCTGTGAGTGTTTTTTTATGACCCAGCAATCCCACTTCTGGGAATTTACTCAAAGAAAACAAAATCACTAATAAGAAAAGATACATGTGCAGCTATGTTCACTGCAGCATTATTTACAATAGCAAAGATAGGGAATCAACCCAAGTGCCCATCAATAGATGAATGGATAAAGAAGATGAGGTACATATACACACTGGAATATTACTCAGCCATGAAAAAGAAGGAAATCTTGCCATTTGCGCCAACATGCATGGACCTAGGGGGTATCATTCTAAGTGAAATAATCCAGGCAGAGAAAGACAAATACCATAAAATTTCATTTATATGTGAAATCTAAAAAATAAAACAAACAAACCAAAATTGATCCACCAATATAGACAACAGACTATTGGTTACCATACGGAGTGGGTCAGAGGATAAGTACAATAGGTGAAAGAGATAAAGAGGTACAAACAGCAAATTATAAAATAAGTTAGCTGTGATATAACCAATAATACTATAATATCTTGGTGTGGTAGTGGGGTAACTACACTTATTGTGGGGAGCATCTAGTAACTATATAATATCAAACCCCTGTGTTGTACATCTGAAGTCAACATAATATTAAATGTCAACTTTATTCCAATTTAAAAAAAAGCCTGTGTGTGTTTTTGAATGCACATAAAGTATAATAAAAGCTAATGGTCATTCTTGATGCCTTTCGTTGCAATCAGAGCACCTGCATTTTAATTGAGTTTCCCTCCCTGAAGCACAGCTTTGGAACACCTATCCCAGTCCTCTTGTAGCAGGGTGGAAAATCGCTGGATTTGTGTTTAACTTCTCCAGCCATCAGATAGTATTCATTTGCAGTGGCACAAGGGTGGCCTACCTTCAGCTTAGATTCTGAGATTTAAAGGGAAAGTCTGATGAACTAGGTGGGGGTTTTATACCATCTAAAGTTAGAAATGCACTAAACTCGATACACAGCTTCCCTCACCCATATTTTGGCATTTCTAGGAAATGTTACATAAGGAGAGGCCAAAAAAAAATTGACTCTGCATTACAATTCTGGCAAAGATATCTATTATTGTGGTAAAACTACATGGAAACTATAAACAGCCCAAATTACTACCATGTGAACAGAATTCTGGGTTGGGTTACCACCCTTCTGGCAGACAAAGAGAGGCCAAAACATATGTAAATTTCAAGCGAAACAAATTCACACTTTCCTTAAAGCAAAATGCCTTCATATAATTTGGAACAAACGGTCTGCTTGGGTAATGTTCTTATATGTAAGTGGAAATCCTTTTTGATATTTACACTACTGATTTCTTTAATCTCCACTTTGGAATTAATAGACAATCACATCGGATTCTTCTTCGGCTGGCCCAGCACTTGTGCATATTTACCCAAGTGTCTAGAGTAGGGATTGTACACATATCTCTAATCCACCTGCCTGTGTTAGTTAAAAGCCCAGATAAAATCAGCAGCCCTTAGATCTTAACCTTTTAAGTCTGAAATGTTTTTAAAGTCTGGCCATGGCAACTGAAACTGGGGCGTGTACAGGGAGGAAGAAAGAGACAGGAGCTGGGAAACAGCAGGGAAATTGGTATATAAAATTTTTCTCAGCTTAAACCACTGTTGCATTTAAATAAACCAAAAGCATTATAATAATAGTGATAATATCCAATAAAAACTGGGAGGGTGAAATTCAATAGATAGAAAAAAATCTACAGTATGATGAGATGACATGGTGCCTGGCTACCTAAGCCGTTCATCCAAACAACTTGACCTCACTTTCAACTTCCTATGTGTGTGTTGGGGAATGGGTGGCAGGAACAGGGGACCAAAGTATTTTCTATATCCAGGTATCCTAATGACAAATGCTGAATGTACTCAAATACTAAAAAGATAACATGCTTGTCTTGGCCTGTAAGTCTCTAGAGCAGTCACTGACCACAGCCTTACACTGTATTTACCAAAGTTAACCTGCAGATCTAAAACAACAGACTAAAAGCAAACAAGAGGTTCTTTAAACTTTTACGGAATGCAACTCGCATGCTAGTAAATCAACTCTTTTTAATTCAGCATTTTCTTGGACTTCTTGGACCAACCAATCCCTTTAAGTAATTAAATGGTGGTTGATGTTATTCCCAAACTGAAGGGTACATTATTTTCCCTCATCATTTACTTTATTTACATTCCTTAACTAAAGAAAATAGAAGAAATCAAATTCAAACAAAAAAGCAATTTTGGTGCCTTGATACTTATGATATATTAATAGATTTGAAATACCATGTTTCCTAAACCATAGATCCAAAGCACAATTGGCAATTGTTCATTAGGAAAAACGATCAAAACATTGTTTACTTCAACTGTTGTTTAACATACTTAAGTGGGTTGATATGGTCAATCTAGCAGTTCTCTATTAGAAGAGTTCTTTATTAATGACCATGTAAATTCAGTCTGTAACTGGGGAGATGCCTCAAGGGTGGGAATATGAGGGCCTGTCTTTCCATTTATCATCTCCTCTCCATGTCTCCTTAAGGTCAGTCACTATATGTGCTTCATCTCTATGCCCCTGGTATAGAGTGGATGCTTAGTGCATATTTATCAACTGACCAATTGAACTACTTAATAGCAGAAGTCAGTACATTTTTGGTTAAAATACTCCCCCCCAAAATCCCACTCCAAGTTTAGTGGACTTTTTTTACTTAGCTCTTGCCGCTGCTCCCTGGTGACAGGAGGCAGTAGACTGATTCTTGTTTACTCCAGCAGCGAGGTGAGCAGAAATAGTCATCCTATCAGGAATACATTTGGTCGGGGGGTTGCTGCACAGTTAGCACAGAAACCTCACGTTCTTTCTGTGATGCCAACCTTAATGGCAAGTTGATCATGCAAGCCATATGTCAACTTGCAGTTAACCGCTCTATGCTACACACTGAACCAGTAGCTTTATGTACCTTATATAATTTAATGTTTGCATTAACCCTGCAAGATCAATCCTATTGTTGCCATTCTATAGACAATGACATTAAGACTTGGTGAGATTAAGAATTTGCCTAAGCTCAGATAGCCTCTGAATGACAGTGCAATCCAGGTTTCTGTGTCATGGTTCACAGTTAAAACAGTCTCATTTCTGCTCCTCAATAATTCTGTCTGACAGTGTTGGTCTTATCAAGTTTGGTCACTCATCTGTCAAAAATGCATGAATTCAAGAGCAGAAAGACAAACAGCTCAATTTTTTAAATGAGCAAAGGACTTGAAAAGACATTTCTCCCCAAAAGAAGGTATACAAACAGCAAATAAGCATATGAAAAGACACTCAGTATTATAAGTCATTAGGGAAATGCAAGTCATAATCACAGGGAGGTACCGTTCCATACCCACAAGGATGGCTGTTAAAGAAAGACAAATAACAAGTATTGGTATGAGTGTAGAGAAATGGAACCCTCACTATTCTGCTGGTGGGAATGTAAAATGGTGCAGCCACTGTGGGAGGTAGGTTGGGGTTTCCTCAAAAAGTTAACATTACCTTATGACTCAGCAATCCCACTCCTTGGCATATACATCCAAAAACATGTTCTAACAAAAACTTGTACACAGATGTTCATTAGCAGCATTATTCATAGTAACCAAAAAGTGGGAATACCTTAAGTGCATCAGCTGATGAAAGGATAAGGAAACTATGGCACAAACACACAATGGAATATTATTCAGCCATAAAAAGGAATGGAAAACTGATACATGCTAAATGTAGATGATCCTTGAAAACATTCTAGATGAAAGAAGTCAGACACAAAAGGACATATTGTATGATTTCTTCTGTATGAAATGTCCAGACTAGGCATCTCCATAGAGACTGAAAGCAGATTAGTGGAGGCCAGGACCTGGTGGGGAGGGGGGGAAATGAGGAGTGATTGCTTCACAGCTATGGGATTTCTTTTTGGGGTGATTAAAAACGTCCTGGATTTATTCGGTGGTGATAGTTGCCCAACATTGTGAACTAAAAGCCACTTGACTGTACACTTTAAAATGGTTAAAATGGTGAATTTTTGTTATATGAATTTTACCACAATAAAGAATGCATTACAAATGTGGGGCGTGTCCATGACTCAGCTTCATGCCCTTAACTCACACCTTCCTGACATGAATCTATGTCAAGAGGGTTCTCACAGGTGGGGAGACTTGCCAGACGGCCTTCGTCCCCAGGCACTGGGTGGGCAGCTCTGCTAATTTTGTGAAGTAAGCTGAGGTGGTTTCTCTGGGGAATTTCAAGAGAGGCCTAGTATTTCATGACCAAGTGCCTAGTAATTTCTCTCTGCTCAGAGTTCAGTGAGGCTTGGAATGAACTATTCTCTTTAGGGTCCTGGAATAAGGCATAATGTGGAAAGAGGGTGCTGGGTGAACGGGACTCATGATACGTCTAGAAAAATAAAGGCCGAAGGTGCTTACATAGATTTTTTTTCTTTTTAACCAGGATCCCAACACAATTCCTCAGAAAGTGTGTGGATTCAGACACTGAAGGTGTGAGAGGATTTGGGTTTGTATCTTAAATTTAGGATTGTTGCTCAGAGTATTCGTGAGACACAAAGAGTGTCCTACACTCTCACATAAATGCTTAGGGATGGGAATACATCGCCACATTTCTGGATGTGTGTTACATGGCCATTTTGTTGAGGAAAGTAAGTGTGATGAATGCAGAAAAGAAATGTCCCTTTGACTGTGTGAGTGCATCTTTCTTACCCTCTTCTTCTGACTTTCTCTCTCAATCTAGGCCCAACAAGGGTCCCCATAGACATAGAATAAAGCAGTATTGTTTGGCGGGGGGATTTAATTTCACTCCATCACAAGCGACCATCGCAGCCCTGTCATCTCAATTTGTCACACCTTTTTGTGCGCTCTATCTTTCTGAAGTTGCATCTCCTCAGCAGCTCCCTGCATAATCTCCTTCTCGGGGACAAAGCTCCCCAACATAATGAAAGAGGTGGAATGGGGAAGTCAATGGACACAGTTATCTATTTGGACCACCCCCCCTCCGTCCGACTCCTGGGATTCTGCCCCAGCAGCCAAAGAGGCGCTAGTGGGGCCTGCTGTGCAGGAAAAAAAAGGCACCATGGCAGAGTTTGCTGAGGCCAAAGGAAGAGCTGGTGGCCACTGGGCAATGTAACCCAACGCCCTCCTGAAGAGACCACCGCTTTGAGGAATGTGAGCGCCACCCCCATCGGCTCTCTGGGACTCAGCTACGGAGTCTGTTAGGAGGCAGTGGATATTTAGAGCTGCCTCTAAATTCATTCTGAAAGGAAACAATGGGGGAGGGCATTCCAGCAAGCAATAAATAGCATCCTAACCCTTGGTTTTAATTTCTACACAGGTCTTATGGCTGCTAACACGAACCAGAATGTATCTGGCAACATATATCCTGGAATACAAATATATCTAAGTCAAAGCATGCCTCCTCTCATTTGTGGAAACTCAAGCTCCAATCTTTAATTGGATGTTTTGAGTAGAATCTCTTTAGCAGCCCTCCTTAGGAATGTTACGAGGTTTATTTTAAGCATTTATAGGACACCTCTTCTGACTTCTTTTGCTTCATTTCTTGCTACCATTATCAGGGCAGGGTTTTTCTTTTCACCATTTTCCTGCTGTTCTAGGCATTTCCAAAGGGTCACTATGGAAAGTTGTTACTGAGTTCCCAATTTCTAATTTGAGTATATGAATTTTCCCACAGTCCAAACCATTTGTAACAAGGGACCTATCTTCTGCACTCCTGGAGAAGAAAGTTGATTTTGCAGGTCATAATATTACTTCTATATTATAATGTTGAGGTCACGAGCATAACTGGAGTCACTGCAAATTCGTGAATCCTTGTGTCACCTGTGGATCTACTTGGTAACATACTCAGTTATGCTCCCTTATGTATTTATTTTAGTGTGACCATTAGCTCAACTAAAACAGGAAGGAAACTGATATGTCCTGGAAGGAAAGAACCTGTTTTTTTCTAATAATGTTTGCAAACACATAGGGTACAAGCAGGTATGTGGACACTTGGCTCTGTCACTCATGAACTGTATGATCTCGAGGAAATTGCTTAACTTTTATGTTTAGGTTAGTCTCCTAGTTGAACAAAAGGAAGGAAGGAATAATCCCCATCTTTTAAGGGTGTTTTGGGAGTCAATAAATTGCAAAGCCAGAGCACTACAACCTGTAATATTATTATTTCCCTAGTCTTATGAATTGTGATTTTCATTTTACAGATGTATCTCTATAGCTCTTTACTGTCTATCTATCCATCTATCATCATCACCATCATCATCATCTATATTGGTGTGTGGGTGTGTACAGCCTTGATTTTTGGCTGCTCCTTTCTACTATTATCTAAAATTACCTTATATCCAATCTCATTTTCTATCTTAGTTCCCATCATTCATGTTCTCTACCATATTGGCCTCTTTCGCTCTTTTAATCAAAGTGAAACATTTACCACTCCATGGACTCCTCAGCGTTTCCTGTTCCTGGAAGGTTCTTAACTCAGCTCTTAAAATGGCTGAATCCTTCTTGCCTATGAAGAGTCAACTCAAAGCCACCTTCTCAAAAAGACTTCCCTAGCCCATCACATCTAACCTTGTTCCCCTCCTGTGACTCTTTGTCACATCATCATGACTATCACATTATTATTGAATGCATTTGTTACAATCTGCATATTATATTCAAAATGCTTTTCTGTCTCTTCCCCACTTAGACTATAAGCATTAGAATAGTGATGGTCAATTTCTTGAATATTGTCCTGCCTATGGTAGCTAGTACAATGCCAGCATATAATAGTTGCTCAATAAACATTTGTGGAATGTGTGAATTTTTTTTTTTTTTTTTACTTACGCCAACTATTGATTTTGTTTGAACTGTATTTACCTCGGCTTCTCTTTCTTTCAAAGAACACTCATATTAGGCCTATTATTTGCAGAACAGGATGTTATTTACCTGGGTTATTTACCAAGAGACTTAGTTCCAGCTCTGGACCTTATTTGGGAAAAGGTGAAAGATTGTAAGGGCCGACATAGCACATGCCGGAGGAAATGCAGTGCAACAGGTTGTAAGGACTGACACAGTGAGCCATGGTGGTTGTGCAAAGCTCCAAGAGTTGCTCTGAGTTCAGCCTTGGTCTTGAAAGATGATAGAGCCCTTCATAGCTGCTTAGGGGGAGAGCAGTCATTTTTCAACTATGGGAAGCAAGTGAATAATTAATTCCATGTCTGCGGGATAAAGGAGGGAGTATTATTTCACGGTGATTTGTCAGAGTGTGGCTGGAGTATAAGCTGTGGGCGGGGGCAAAAGTAGAAGATGAGTTTGAACAGACAGGTTGGGACTAATCACAAAATACCTTGGATGCCAGTGTGAGAAGGTGTGCACGAGGCACGAGGCGCTGGGAGGCCTTGGACCCCTGTTCCTGCTGAATCTCTTGCCTGATACATGTTCCTTTTATCTCTGTCACTGAATTCGTGCTTCCGCTTAACTTTAAAAGTCTTCTCCTCGTTTATCTTGATCTACGGCACTGGTTCACAACCAGGGGTGATTTTGTTTGTTGGGGTATATTCAGTCTGCCAAGAGACATTTTTAGTTGTTACAACCAGAGCCATCTACTGGCATCCAGGGTATAGAGCCCCGGATGCACAGGGCAGCCCCCGCCACAAGCAATTATCCAGCCCAAAATGTCAATACTGTTGAGGCCGAAGAGCCTTGATCTCTAGCTATCCATGTATTTAATTCAGTCTGTGCCTCTTTGTTCTATTCTTCCTTAAACAGTTATTTAATAGGGGACTAGGGACCATCCCTTTGAGTCCTCAGTGTGGACTGTCCCTGAGAGCTTGTATTGGATGCACACTGGGCATTTATAGATGAGGAGTGCTGGACCCCTGCTTGTGTCTCAATGGTGTCCTAGAGTGGAAACCTTCCTCTGTATGGCTTAGAATTCATTAGCTCTCAGAAAGTCCTACATGAGCAGTGACTGTGTATTTGAATATTTTGTTGGGGAGTCAGCCACAAGGATTAAAAGCACAGACTTCACTACCAACTATTCCATGTGTTTGGAGCAGCATTTTTTTGTACATTTAGGGAGTCGGTTGTCTCTCCCTGATGTTCTTCTCACTCACAAGAACAATAGCACGTCCTTGTGTAGTCATGGATAAGACACCAACCTCTGGTGAGCCCTGATTCAGATTCTCAAAAACTTGGTTTGCTCAAAGAATAATGCCTGAAACTTTGTAGTCTGGTAGCTAAGGAGCACCGAGAGATGGTTCTGAAAGTCATTTGGGAAACTTCAGCGTGCACACAAGAATCTGAAGAAGGGCTGCAGAAGGAGGGACCTCAGGATGGCTGAAGTACAGTGGCCTTGTAGGATACAGGCTTGGAAAGACAGTGACATGGCCTTCTTATCACTTTGGATACTCACGGAACTATCCCCAAGACAAAAATGAGGAAGTCTTTATTTACTTCCAGTGAAAACTGTTCCCAGGGTGGTCCAGGAAAAAATCAGCAGCATGGAAATTAGAGAGACACAATCCTGCTTAGCAAAGAGGCATCTGGATTATCAGTCAGTTTGGAATTTCCCTGCATGATCAGATAAAGGGTTGGATGATGGGAAAGAGGAAATTCTGTGGGGGTGGGAGACAGGGTGACATAAGAGGGGTAGACCAATGAGAAACGTTCACTGGGACTACTTGCTACCCTAATGAAGTTTTTGCATAGAGAGGGAAGCATCAGTTATCTTGAAGGAATCCCCTCTGGGACCGTGGACACACTGGGTGTTCTTTTCACAATGAAAGGCTGGCAGGAAGGTATTATGCTGTACTTGGCACCCAAACTTTTGTGATGAAATATAGAGCAATAAGGAACGTTTACAAGAGAACTTACTTACTGACATGAATAGTTAAAAATCCACCTAGTCAATACGAGGAAGGGGACAGAGATATGAGTCCAGCCTGGAATGATGTGACCTTCCCTCTCCTTGGGGCTCACCCAAGCTAATTCTCATCACCCCCCTTGCTGGGCCAGTTGTCAGCTTCACTGTGCAGCCTGGGCTAGTTTCTGAGCTACAGACCCAAGAGCTGGATACAATTTCTCCAGCAAACATCTGGGTGGTCCTGTCTTGTGCAGAGAGTAAAGCAGATAGCAGGAGGCTTTCCAGACTGCTCTTCCGAGCATCAGCCTTCAAAGGAAAATGACCCACCTGGGACGACAAGATATTTTCAAGAGAGAAGGGGGAGGCAGAAGCCAGAGGTCAGGCAATCCCAGAATGGAGGCCTCGCCCCAAAACAGCTGGGCTGCTGAGCCGGCTGGCTTCCACTTCTGGCTGGAAGGATGTTTCTTTTTGTATGTTAATTCTTTTGTATTTCTTTCACATAAACTATATCAATGGACCAAGAGAAAAAAATTATTGTGTCTGAAAATGCAAACCTTTTGGAATTTGGAGGCCCTGAATCGTATATGATATTCAGCTTTTAAAATTTGTTTCCATTCTTTTCCAAAAATATTCCTGGCTGATATTAGATGAGAGATGCTAATTCTGTGAACTGTTTGGACCAGAAAAAGATTTCAAAGTCTCTGAGCATTTCAAATACAGAGTCACAAACTTCCCATAATTAAATGATTATGATCATCTTTGCAATGATCAGTTGGTCCCTCTTCGTTGATGAATTCCTATACTCACTTTGGAAATAGAAAGTATTAATAGCATTTTCCTAGGGTTCAGGATCAGTAATAGGGAGAGAGTGTGACTTGTTAGCGTGGGCATAGGGTAATAGTTCCGCACTGTGCGTTCCCTAAAATTGTCATTCATTAAACATGGGGCACAGGTTATGTCAAAACCCCATGATGTATAGGTTGTAACTATTGTGGACTGACTTTCCCCAACAATTTTTTTTTTCATATAAAGACATGTGGGGATAGGAGAAGGGGAGCAGTTGCATTAACAATAGAGCATGATCTAATAACCTTTGTTCTCACGTGTAGGTATTCTCAATATGCAAGTCAATATAAAAATCCCTCTGTTTAAAAGAAATCCAAAGGCGAGTGGGCTAGTGATGTGCTGAAGGGCCTGTCCTTGGCAAAGAGAAGATTCAAATCCCTAAGTTCATGGTTCTATGTCTCATTTGAACTCAACACCAGGCTTGACTTCACTTTGTTTTGCTAAAAGCAGGTCTGCCTTGATGGAAGTGGACCTGGACTTTTCTTGGCCTTTGACTTTTAATACTGACCATCCTGAGATTTTTATACCAGTGAGATCCTGGTTATTGTGGCAGGTGGTAATGCTGGCAAGGGTGATGCAGGACATGCTGGAGGGCATGTGAGGGATAAGGCAGAAAGACATGTGCAAGCTTTATTAGAAGCCCTCAGTGTGGACCGTCACATGCTCAGCACACTGTCTGGCAGGTAGTATACTCCACCTTCATTATCTATTATTATTTATTAACACAGACCAGGAGTGCTGGATAAATAATCAAGACTTTCTGATCAAAGTAAACTTGTGAGTTTAATCATTTTAGGTGACTTGGGGAAAAAAGGCTCCTCAGAGACAACTATGCAAGGTAATGACTCTTGTTCCAGGCAGCCACTGGGAAAGCGAATATATAAGAGTAGGGAGACCCTCCCAAAGCTTGAGATGCTGAGTGTATTTCACCTGAAGAGGATAGTTTCCCAGGCTATAAATTGATGTTCAGTCCAAGTGTCACTCATAATATCATTGAGCTCTTCAGAAGGATTTTACTCTTCAAGGAAAATGAGGGTGACAAACAGATGTGGCTGGTCTTTGAAGTCTAGAAATGATGTGTCTCATGTTTATGAGATGTGTCAAAACGACAGGATGGGTATGTCCAGCTCTCTGTACCCTGGCCAGGTGACTTGCAAAATGATGCAATCAGACAGCTATCAGAGAGGGAGAAGGGAAAAAAAACAACCCTCCCCTAAAAGGAGATGCATCTTATTTATCAAATGCTCTTTGTGAGAACCAGCTGGCTTTACAAACATAGTCCCTCAACAATGTCCTTTGTGAAAGACACTGCCTGTGTTAAAATAACCTGGCTCTCCTTTAAGGCATGTGTGGCTACACTGATAAATATTTTTAAGGTCGTTTTGCCTTGATGTCAGTGAAAGATGCTGACTTTGCGTTTCTAATCAAGACCATCCGTTACAATATGCCTCATTTCTAATCACTTGGATGGTACTTCTCCCCACCCCCGTACAAACTGAATTGCCTGAGAATGGTATATGTCATTAAAGTTCTTGGAGTTTTCCTAATGAGCAATAATCACTAGTAATAAATACTGCTGTTTCATTCCTAAGCGACTACATTCCTCATCCCATACATGTTTCTCCTTGTCTACTATTTGTAAGGTCCTGTGATGGGTATAGTGTGGACTATAGTAGAGAATTAGCCATATCCTGGGAATTCACAGACTGGGGGGAAAAAAGGATTAAACAACATCATAAATGTAATGCAGAATACACTAAATGATTCAAAGTAGTTCAGTGGAAAGTGTGAAAAAGTTGAAGGAAAAGAAAAACCCAGAATGGGCTTCTCTGATTTAGTCCATTACAGTGAGCATTACTGGTCCCCAAATCTCTAAGCTCCATGATAAGGGCCCTAAATGGGCACTAGGACCAGTTGTAGGCATTTGGAAATTATCAGGAAATAAAATCGACAAAAAGTTTTGTTCTCATGGTTCCTAAATTCCTGTGGGAGGTGGGGCATGGGGATAGGCAATGACCAACACTTACCATAAATTATTTCTGGACTTGTTAAGTCTTACAGTAAAAAAAAGAAAATTTTTCTCCAAAAGCTATTCCACATGGCCTGGATTCATTTGTCTGGACTGCCAAGCAATAATTATCCTCCCTTGCCATACTTCCTACGGTATTAGTGCTAGAAATGCAAAGTATTTGTAGAATAAATTGAGAGGTGATTTAATTATTTTATTTGGAAACACAGCTATAGGCGTGGATGCTCTATGCTATACCATTTTGAATTACAAATGCAAAAACTGTTAACTGGCAGAGATCCTAACATATACATGCATATATGAATATATATATAATTAGGGTGCTTCTGTATCTAGATGCAGAAACATGAAAAAATAAGTGTTTTAACAAGGTACATGGAGGGATACTAATGAAGGTGTCGATCCTGGCTTTGTCCAATCTTGAAAACCAGTTGGACAATTTTTGATGAAGTCGACACGTGGGCTTAGTCTAACACCTGGTCAATTCAGTCAAAAATGCCAAAAATTCTGTGACTGAATTGACAGGTGGTAGACTGGCCGACTGGTCAATTCCATCAAAATGGTGGAACCATTTGTGCTTGTAGATAAATTTCAGACCCAATATAGAAAAGGAGAATTTGGGGAATTAACCCTGGAGTCCTCCCCTTGAGGGTCCCTTTGATTCGGAGAAGGGGTGATAAGTCGCCATTCTGCAATATCATCCCCTCTTGGTGGTGAATCTAAGTCAGAGCACTCCCTGAAAAACAGTCTGTAACCATTGCTGGAAATAAGTCAATGCTATTGCTTGTGCCTGGCGTCGTCTGGCACTGCGCTGTGACTTAGTTTGCACTCTCCTTTGAAAGCCCAACTGTTCAGGAGGCCAGTTTCAATGTTTCTGTTTCACCAAGAAGGAATTCTCAGCAGGGCAATCCGGAGGCGTATGGTGGAATAAATCTACATTTTTATCATCATGGCATATCAGTCTCATGGATCAAGTAGAAAAATGTCCATTTCCAATAGTTCTAACTCAGCACTTTCCTCACAATGGTAGTTTATTAATGATGAAAAGAAGGCTCTTAAAGTAAAATCTTGGGACTTAAAGGGAGCTAAATATGCTTACATTTGTCCTTTACTGTATATTTTCTGTAAAGACAAATGCATACAGAGGAATATCTTCCCAATTGCTGGTAAGTTGTCCCAGTGCTCAGCCTATGGGAACAAGTGTGAATTTAAAGAAAACATGACGATGGCCCAGAGAACCCTCCCTGGACCCCTGTGTGCAGGAGGCATGTGCATCTGCAGAAAGTTTACTACATTAGAGACCAAAAGGGCCGCCAGCCTCTCCCACGGTCTTCAGTTAACGCTTGTCTTTGTATAGCCCACTCTTTTCTGAACTTGAAATCCAATTGGCCAACAATTAAAGCCAATTAGCACGTGAGGAAAATAAACCAACGAGTCTCCCCTTGTGTTTTCCGTGGCTGATAGAAAGCTAGTTAGCTCAAGGCATTAGCATAGCTGTGTATCAGGCCAGGCGTATAACGGAGACTAGTTGGCTTAAAGTATTAGAAGACCGGGGTAGCGGCTGGCGCTGCAGAACCGTGTTATTCTGAGCTAACAGCTGCCAAACATTCTTGACAGGAGATGAGGCAGATGTCCAAGGACAATCAAAGAGAGAAGAAAGTTTAAGCCAACGTTTGCCTATCTCATATTCTCTGCTTGATCCTCAGCCTCAAAGACAATGCACAGCTGCTGCACTTCAAGGTCTAGAGGGGCTGCTCCCAACCTCCAGCCACCCCCACGCCCCGTGCTTATTCTCTGAAAGCTGAACTCAAGCTTTCCTGTTGAGCCTCTGCGGCAGGTCACCTCGATGGTAAGAATGAGTCTCTGGTGACTTTTTGATTTTTTGAACACTTAGAATGTTTGGATCAAAATTCCATAGTGTGTGATGATTACAGGATTTGGGACTAGGAAACCTGTACAGGGCAACCCTGAACAGGCCAGCTTATCAGGAGACAAGATATGTTTGGACTAAAGCAGTATATTCTTAGAGGTAAGAAATCATCGGTTCAAATAGCAAGTGAAGAAAAGAGGAACAATCCATGTGAAATCTAAATGTTGCGGATTTACTCGCAAAGCTGTAGATGTTTTCTTTCATTGTTTAAATAATATAAAGGAAGGGGGAGTGAACATTAATGTAAAAGGTCCATATGGAGCAACAGACATAATATGCATCTGGACTGAAAATGTTCCCTAAAACATTGGCATGCCCTCTCTCTTTTGGAGAGGGGGACTTTATTCTTCACCAATGCTATAAGAGGCATGTCACATTCCATAGTATAGCAATATGCTTATTTCTAAAATTCTTTATTGCTATACTTTACACAGCATAAAAAAAAGAACTCTTCACACAGTAAAAAAAAAAAAAAAGAACTCTTTCATGTTGTTAAACAACATCTGAGCCAAATTAAACAGCAGTATCATCTCAAAGGAGATACCTGTGTAATTGTCAAAATCACTATACATACTGTTATTCCACTGAAAAGGAATAACTCAAAGTTTTACGTTTTTCAAAAATTTATTAGAGCTTCCTGCTGTGAGAACTCAGTCCTGCCTGGTATTCTGCATGGACCATCCCATATGAAAAGATGATAGGCACTTACCATATTGAATGATAATGATTTGGTAAAAAACATCAACCCTGTCTCTACCTCAGGCCCCAACCTTTGGCCGATGTTCTGTCTTACAGAGGCCTTACTCTCCCCAGGGCCAAGGCATAGTGCATGCTCAGTGGGTTCTCAACAAATAAATGCAGTGCAGTGCAATGAATGGATGAAAAAAAAGGAGACTTAATCACATGCCAAACTCATTGAAAATACGTGCAAATAATACTCCTGCAATGGAGTTACACAGAGAAACAGAAAACTGTATTTTTAATGGATTACCTGAAAAGGGCTCAATATAAAATAGTTTCTTTTAAAAGCACTAATTAGTTTGGAGTTCCTCTGTTTCAACAAAAATATCTATTTAAAAATAACTATTGGAATTAGAGCGTTTTTTTTTCCTTAAATTACATCTATTTCTATCCCGACAACTAATTGCAGGGATAACTTTCACACATACTACCTCTGCAGGTGCAAATATTTAATTGTGTGTGCAAGCCAGGTGGTGAGGTGGCTTCTTTACTACGTGTTCAATTGTGTCTGCTCTCCTTGCCCCCTCAATTAGCTGTGGGTGCCAAAAACAGAGACCTAACCAAGGCCCTATTAAAATGAGGCCTATATATTCCACAGCCTTTTATCTGTGAGGGGGAAGGGGTTGTGCATTTTGCATTTTATTTTAGTTGCTCCTAGCTGGGGCTCGGGGGAGTCACTTCGGCAAGCTAGTTAGCCAGGAACAGCTGGACTTCACCTGATAAGAATTGCACACAGTTGCATAGAATATGGTCCGGCCCCTCTCCACAAGTGTGGGCATTAAATCGGGATCTCTTATTAAGAGCTACATGGCTTGCTTATTCTGAAGGTACTTGAAAATCAGGTGTTTCTTTCCTGTGAGCTCAGATCAGAAAAGTTTGATCAGAGCATTGGAAACAGGCAGGCTTCCTAACTAAATAGTCTTAATTACTGTAGTAGTTTTCCGTCACTCTCTGAGAGTTCAGGTACCCAAATGGGTAGCTATTGACTGAGGACAATTTTTGGTCTCTTGATCTTGTTTGTTTAACATAAAGAATTCAAAAGACTATTTTGAGAGATGAAATAATCATACATAATATCATCTGAGAATCTATGGGGTTAAAATTTGACCAAGGCTGAAGACTCACAAACTCCAAGAAAGGACTACTGGTTACCAAAGGGAAGGGGCTATAGAGGGTGGGCAAGGAGGGAGAAGGGGATTAAGGGGAATTATGGTGAGCACACATAATGTAGGGGGGTCATGGGGAAGGCAGTAGAGCACAGACAAGTAGTGACTCTATAGCATCTTACTACGCTGATGGACAGTGTCTGCAATGGGGTGGGGAGAGGGGACTTGGTAATATGGGTGGATGTAGTAACCACAATATTGCTCATGTAAAACCTTCATAAGATTATATATCAATGATACCTTAATAAAAATGAAAAAAATATTGACCAAGGCTGAGATCATGAAATAATGAACTTGGTGTTGAGTCCTATACATTTGGAAAGGGATCAAACTGATTAAAACAGCAGAAATTTGGAGTTGATGACTGAGTTCCAATTTTCCTCCCCTAGCTGTGTGACTTCAGACATGTTACCTAACTTCTCTGATTCTCTGTTTCTTCCCCTATGATGTGGGGCCACTGATGTCTATATCATTGGGCTGTATAAAGGTTAAAGAGGATGTAAGTTCTGTAAGTACAGAACCTTATACAGTTCTAAGTCCAAGATAGTTCTAAGTTCTCTTCACAGAGAAAACTCCTTTGCTTCTCTCAGAGTAAAAGAATATTGAGGAATTTTACTGCAAGCAGGGGAACTCAGGGGAGGGAACCTCTAGACATCCTGGATATGTATCCAATTTTTACCCTTCAAAAGTTGATGGCATGTTCTCACCTGCAGTGATGTATTGTTGGATTTTTTTTTAGATAAAGCAATAAATCATAGCCCTCTAAATCTTAATCTTTACAATTTTGGGGAACTTAAATACGTTTCAACAATCGAGTAACTCTAGTTTAAAATTCTTTTCTCTGTCATCTCTGGCTGCTCATTCTTAGGGAACTGTAGATTGAGAGATATGGTGTTCAAATTTTTGTTACTAATTCTTATATTTTTGCCTAGTTTTGAATCTTATCATTTATTTTTAGTTGTTGGCTTTTTATGGCACGTACAAGGTACCATGTATCAGAGGTGATCTGAAATTGTGCCTTCAAGTCCAGGGTCTGTAGTCATACTGTATCACACACACACACACACACACACACACAAACACACACACACACACACACACATGCACACGGAGGCTCTCCCAAACTTTCCAATGATTCATCATGTCTTGGATACACAAACGTGGAGTCTGTTGGAGAGAAAATGCTTGGCCTAGGCACAGATTGTGGAAATGCTGACATTAGGTCACCAAAGGAATGCCCCTCTGTTATACTGATCTGTTTCCTGTGATATGCTGGGATGACCTAGGAAGTGAAATGAATAGCGACTCCCCCATTAGATATCCGGGTCGCCACTGTCACTGCCTGACCTGGATGTACTCGGGACGGCCTCTGGATGGCTTCTGTTAGCTCTTTTGCATTCTCTCAACAGAGACAATAGAAGTGAAAGAGAGTACAAGACAATACAAGAGAAAGACTTCCAGATTCAGAAGAAAAAATATAGCTTGTTCCCATGATACTTTCAGAATTGTGGTAAGACTGGAAGAGAGGCTTACCTATTCTCCTGAGAATGAACTCCACCTTCTCTGAATCTCCTTGTCTTCTCCCTGGGACGGGGAAGGGTATGGTGGAAACTCTGCTGTAACAAAGACACAAGAGGCCCTGAGCCCAGACGGCACAGCCACCTTCCACTCACTGGGGAGCGTGCAACCACGCACGCGCTGAACAGTACTTGCGCTCTGTCCGTGGCTCCCACCCACTTCCCCAGCTGGGGTCCTTTGGAGCTGGAGATTAAGCTCTTCCTGGATGCTCGGAGGTGACAAGAGTTATTATGCCCGTTTAAGACGCTCTGGGAGCTTATGGAGAGGCTTACAGGTATGGGGCAATGCGACTGGTGTCCAATGACACTGCTAGTCTTTCATAATTGTGTTCCTTTGCAAGAACTTGCTGATGGTAAAGACCGAAAATAGAAGACCCTTCGTCACTTTGCCTGTGAAAGCATCATTATAGTAAAGAAAGAAAACAGTAATAATGACCAATTTTTTAATTAGATCACCATGGGCCAGGAACCATGCCAATTGCTTTGCATGTATTATATCTTTTAATTTATGTATGAATTAAAAATCACATTCTTGAAAAATTAAAGTAAATTGGGCCCAAACCTCCAACTTACAGTGGGAAACCTGGCGTTTTCCCCCAAGTCTCTGAGACGTTTCAGAGTCTGTGTTTTCCGGTTGCTTCTGCTCCGGCGTGCTTTCAACATGTCTTGAGCTGTCACTCACTTGCCTCTTAACCCCTGTGGCTCTTCCCTCTCTCCAGAGTGACACAGCATGAGTCATCTCTTTGCACGACTTCTCCAAAAAACTCTCCCGGGCACAGCAAACTTTAATAATTTGGAAGACAAGGATTGCTTTACAGCCGAGCAAACAGCTCAAAACCTACTGTTGGGCATTTCT
The DNA here is from genome assembly GCF_030020395.1 of Manis pentadactyla. NCBI lineage: Eukaryota > Metazoa > Chordata > Mammalia > Pholidota > Manidae > Manis > Manis pentadactyla. Next base: position 20,257,920 of record NC_080036.1, read on the forward strand.
ACCTATGAGGCATCTCTGGCCAGCCCAGCTGAATAATTTCTTTCTTCACATCTCAGCTCTGAGGCAGAGCAGCTCTCCTGTCAAAATGACCCAAGGTGCTACGGTATTTGAAGGTTTCTGGATTCAAATATCCTGGGAGTCAGAATGTGAGGAGGTGGTTTCCAAGGACTCACCTACTTACTTGGAGGCACATAAAGGGAAGGATTGGCATAGACAAGCAGAGATCTCCTTTATCAAATAGACTAAGCATAATAAAAGAAAACTTCAATCCAGTCTTTCTCCTTTGGAGGTCCGCTGTACAACATTGTGCTTATAGCGTGTAACACTGTACCATGCACTTAAAGTGAGCAATCCTGTACCACACACTTAAAATTTCATTAAGAGGGTCAATTTCATGGGTTCTTAACAATCAAAACAAAACAAAATTACTCTTTCTCTCCTCAAAGAAACAAAATTTTAATTGTATTGCGTTAAAAACAAAACCACAAACAAAGCAACTATTGGAATGCTGGCTCATCAGCGTTAATCCTGTAACTGTTCCTTGGTTTCTATGGTATGTATGTTATTTTTCCTTCAAATGAAAATAGTCATAGATGAGTGAATATCTCAGCCTTAACCTTTTTTGTCTTTGGCTGATCCATTAGGTTCTACGTATACAAGGAAATGATACCAAACTACAGTTCTTGTTATACAACATTTTCCCTTTTCCTGCGTTGATTCTGTGCAATGCACCAATAGATAAGCACAATGTGTTTGGCACGGGGACAGCCTGTCAGGGCACAGCTAACAGGAAAATGCCTTTCCATGGCAGAGATGCATTCACTCATAAGAACATTGATACCCATGTATTCTTGCAAATTCTCTTGTTAGATGTTTCTCTTGTTGTATAGATACAAGAATCAACTCTACTTAAGATGGAAAGGAGAGCAGGTCTGCAACCCACTGGATCACCCCTTAGCTCCCAGGATGGGGTTCCTATTGCCTAGGATATATCCAACAATAGGAAATCAGGGAGTTTCCCCAGGGAAATGAAAGGGGAGTGGGAAGAAAATTGGAAGGAATCAAATTTCAATTTTAGGTTCAAAGGATTATTAATATAAACATCCATGGGGTACAAAATGATGTTTAAAATTATTTTAAAAATTGGTCAACATCCCTCACTATCAGATGCAATAAAATTTTAAAACAACCACACACACACACACACACACACACACACGTGCGCGCGCACACACATACACGATTACCTTAAAAGGTTCACCCTCAGTTCTCAGGATGGCATTAATCTTTGGAGTGGGAAATGCCTTGAAGAGGTTTTAATTATTATTATTATCATTATCCTTCAATTTGGCTCTAACTCTGATAATCAGTAACAGAAATAAAGAGATGTTAAGGAAGCCTGAGATGCTGCCCTCTCTGGGCATCCCTCCTCCTCTGTTCCCAGCAGGCCCGGCTCAGAATCGAATCCTGCTTGAGAGGAGCTGGGGTGGTGGGCACCCCACCTCTCACAGCACTGCTGTTTGACCCTTGTTCGGAGCAGTGTGTTTTCAGTAAATTACGGGCTGCAAGGATGTTGCGGCATTCCATTCAACATGAGCCTAACAGGCTCTTTTAAGTCCCTTGTGAGCCTCACAGATGACCTGCTGGATGTAAGGTGTGGGCGAGGGGGAACTGGTGGGATGGTGATGTCCATGCTACAGTATTTCCTGAGATTCTGCAGGAGATGGTGGAGAGAGATCGTCCCGTCTGTGTGTGTGTGTGTGTGTGTGTGTGTGTGTGTGTGTTACACATTTAAATACTTTAAAATGAAACGGCTAATTAGGTACCAAGGTAAACTTGTGCAAGTATAGCCTGGTTCTCCCAGCACCACGGCTGTGAGGAGTGTCCCAAGTCACTTGTTATTAATAAAAAAGTGCTATGGTTTGTGGGTGACTTACTGATTTTTTTAATTAAGGTACTTTTTCCCATAATAACGGCATTCACACTGATTTGCTGTCTGATAGGCTTTTAAAAATGTGCTTTAGCTCATTCTAATAAGCAAGCGTATCCTATATGGAGCTTATGTGCCACTTACGACAATTGTGACAATTGACTTTGGTAATTATAGAAGAATACTTAGGCATGATGTCACCTTCATTATTAGACACAACCTAAAACTTTCAAATGACAGAGACTTTCCTTATTGCAAATATCTGTCTCCTATAATATTTTATAAGAGCACCTTCTGTACATGGCTATACATGTACAAAATGTATTTGTGCATGTAATAGAGACATGACAAATGGATTTTGAGGTCATTGTGTGTGAGGACTGTTTTATTTGCTCATGATTCATAACACTGGCACAAAATCTACCACATAGTAAGTGCTTACTATATATGTATAAAAATAATTGTTTTTATTCTAATCCCAGCAGATATGTTTCAGTTAGTATAAAAAATGTTCATAAAATGTAAGCAAACTGAGGATTTTTTTTTCTTTAATCAGAAAAAAAAATTGAGGAGAGGTGACTCAAAAAAGATACATAGTGGTGGTTTGGAGTTGGGGTCTCAGCAGTTCACTGTGTCTGCTCTCAAATTTATCTGCTTTGTAAATCTAGGCCTTTATATAAAGTATTATCCTTTATGGTGTGTGCCTTTCTAGAAAGCACTTTTTGGAATAATAATTGTTAGTTAGAAGAGGCAACTTTGTCTTCTTCTGTTTAACTGCATGAACACTATTTAAATCTCCTCTGTTAGTGGGCTGAGAGCCAGATATTGCAAAAATGGTTCTCAGTTCTAGAGTCCCAAGTCTAAGCCTCAGTCTCCTCATTTGTCAAAGCTGTTCATATGATATTTTAATTGAGATAAGAGTTACATCAGTGCTTAGTAAACCTCGAAGGACTGTCAAATGCAAGCAATCACCAACGTGGAGAGGGAGATTCTCAGGTGGGCAGCTAGATGCCCAGAAGTACAGAGAACACGTGGGCCCAAGTTGCAGAATTACAGGAAGGGCCCAGGGGTGGTATATTCCCTCAACCTTGCTGCAGCTGGGAGTGACAGACTGCCAAGATGGGGCACCTGTGCCCCAGAGAGCCCTGGGCAACACTCCCTGCTCCCGTCCTAGTTGTTTCGGGCTAGCGTGCATGGAGAGTTCTGGCTGCATGCCCCTGCTCTGGGCTTTAGTTCCAGTCTTGTCCCACACCCCTCGCCAACCCCTGCCTTTATTTGTCTTTGGCTTCTCCATCTGCAAAATCAGAGTTTGGGGTTCAGTGAGTTCTAAGGGCTTGCTTATTTCCATTAACCTCAGCTCAAATAAAACACAACTGATGGCACGTTGACATACAAGTATGAAGATTGCATTATCCCAAAGTTAAATAAAAATGACTTTTTCCTATCTGGAATTATGTACATCATAAATTTCTTCTTGCAGCTTCAAAAATCCAGAGTAAATAGCCAGCCCATAGAAAGAGGTTACTCTTTCTTTCACATTCTGTGCCATGCAGGTGTCCTTTTGAATTCCTCTTCTTCAAACTTGGCACTTTTAGTGGTGAAATCACTTTTATTTGATTTTGAAGAGAGACGGTGTCTTCTAACTAGATTTACAAAGTTAAAGCAAAGGCTGGTATAAAAGAGTTAAGTGGACAATATTCACCATTTCATTGCCATGGCTGTGGCGGGGTTTCACAGAGTGTGAAATCTTAACACCAGGTAACTGTATTCAAATGCAAGCTTACGTTTTCCAGAAAGTGAAATTATACAGAAAGAATGGGAACGGCTTTCTGTTGCAATACTTTCCAACTCCAGTGAGGCTGTCCTCCGTCTTTCTGCTTATCGAGAAATGTCCCGAGAAATGAAAAAAAAAGACAGACGTTCAGCCTCTGCTGTGAGGCCTTATCTTGGAGACGGAGGGTGTGGGGGCAAAGGCAGACCCTAAAATGCTGTCTGTGTTCTCCTTTCACATGTCTGGCTCCCCAAACGTGTCCCCATGGTAAAAAGAAAGGGTGGGTGGGTGCCATGCTGAAACCGGTTTTGAATGTGCAACAGACCAGGAAGAAATGGTCTATCTAATCACTTCGTTACCCAAAATATGGATTGGAAACATGGATTGGAAAACCAAAATTACGGTGGGTGGAAACAACCCACTGTACCTCCCCGCCCACCCCACTCACCCCTGCAAGACTTTGGATTGCTGGTATTTACTGCTCATTTTAACTACAATGCCTAACAAGCGCTTTCTCGGCCAACATTGCAAAAAATATAATTCATGTGCCTAATATTTCACCACAGCCCTCCTTGCATATTTTACAGTGGTTGAGACTATGTGTTTGTTATAAAGCAGGTGACTACTTGGTAAAATCTTTATACCGAATGCCTTTGTCGACTGTGTGCCAAATAATACCATTGCCGTTTGTAATTTTTGTGGCTCCAGTTTTCCTGTAAGCTTTGCTCTGTGCGTTACAAATAGGAAGGATTAAAAATGTCTTATTGATACTTCTTCTGAAAGGACCTTCCTCGGTGATATGCGTTGTAATAACTAAACCACCCCGGCTTTTCTGTAACTTCCATTAAAGACCTTGATCAATTAAAGGGATGTGTCCTTTTTTTTTAAGATGCCATTGCCAATAACACAATTCTTCTCCAGGATTCTTTTTGTAATTTCTACTAAGGTTTGGAGTTTTTCACATGTGTATTGCTCTCCATAGTGTCCAAAGACAGTCTTTATTTTTCTTTGAGATCCTCCCTGCTTTCCGTAACAATAATTGAGGTTGTTTACAACAAAGATAATTAAATGATGAAACAGATGAAATTACATAGAAAGAGATCCAAAGCCACGTGGGAGATGGATACTCTCTTCCTAAAATGTGGTAGGTAGAGAGATTTCTATGAACTGTCAGGAATGTAAGCTCCACATGGGCAGGGACTTTGCTTACCGCCAGGTCCCCAGTGTGCAGTTTAGTGTCTAGCCATTGAGCTCATATATAATTGTTATTTGTTGAATCAACGTTAAATTCAGTTTGGGCTTTCCCAGAAGGTAATGCGTGAAGGGAAATGAGCTGGCATATATCAGTTATTGTAGAGAATGGCACATTTAAAGAAACTGAGAGTTCTGCTGGTAGTTAAGGACCTCACCGTACAGATAAGAAAACAGAATGGTGGAAGGCTTACCAAAGGGAAGTTCTAAAACTCATACATTCTGTTTCCCAGGCCACAGGAAACACTGAATCAGTGTTGAAGCACCTGACCTCATTCACTGTGTGCATAATAAGCTATTAATATGGGCTCTGTGAGCGGCCACCGTGAGTGTGTGTGTGTGCCCATGAAGCGAAAAGGGACATCTCACACATGCCTTTATCCAGGCCTTGTGGCCCAAGAACAGACCCAGTGAAGTGACTTCACAGAGGCAGCACCCTGCATATGGTTAATAACCTATACCTGCTAGGCAGGGACAGCAAGTGTGGAGAATAGTCGAATCCCACTATTTTGCAATATTTGTAACCCATTTATGGACAGAATTCAGCCCCTGTCTTTGAAACAAATGTAGTATGATTTGTGAACCAGCTTATCAAAAGTTCTTATCTAAATTTTATAGAAACATATAAATAATAAAATTCAAGATTACTTATTGAATCTACTTAATTTTATTCATGTGTGTGAGTGTGTGTATGCATATGTGCATAATATCTATTTTGTCTTCTTTGGAGGGTCCTATCTTTTGCCCTGGGGAACCAACATCTCTCCACTCCGGAGCTCTGTGGGTATGGTAGGACAGCCCCTCCTTTCCTCCATTCAATATGCACACAGTACAGTGATGCGTCTGTGACCCAAGTTAGGACAGCGAGAGCCAAGGCCCTTATCAAGTCAGTTTAATTTAACCCCCTACATGTTGAGTGTCTGCTGTCTACCTTAGTGTCTACTAAGCTCCTTTAAATCTCAAGAATGACAATGCAGAGGCATTATGGAAAATTTTAAGTGATGGAAGAAAACTCAATTATGATCAGAGAATCCCTAGTAAATAGTAAAAAACCCATTTAAAAAATGCCCATATATTTTGGAAAAATTTTCATAAGTAAGTTCTAACAGGAACGTTTCTCTATTTAGTTAAACAATTAAATTCACCACAGTTTCAATTCCCTGACGATAGCAATTCATTTAGGTTTGATTTAATGAAAAATTTTCAGTGGAAAAGAGAAGTTACAAGATGCTATTTTAAAAATAAACTATTTTCCCCAAAGTGACACATAAGTAGGGGAAGTAGTTTCTTTCCATTTTTAAAATTCTATAATGCTAATTAATCAATTAATTAAACAACAAATTTAAACATTTTTTTCCTAAGCAGTTATTCTACAGGTTTATGAAGGCTGTACTTTTTTCTGTGTCACACCATTTTCCAGTGTGTTATGCAAAAAAAGTAGACTGCATTATCAAGTAATTTTTAAAAATTCCATTAATGCATCCAGATTTTGCTTTAGAACTTCTCGGTGTGAATGTGCCCAGAAAATTTTCAATAATTAGTACTGTATACAGAGTTGTAAGTTTTAAAAATGTATTTGGCTTTGAGATACACCTATTTATGTTTGAAGCACATCTCCAAAGCCTTGTTTTCTAAGACATGCACTTTAGAAAACTGCTGTATGCTCATCTCAGTCTAAAAATTCAGAAGTGTTTTGCATCCTTCCCATCATCTTACCACGTATTATTAGCCTTACACCTTATACATAGTTATTGCACTTTGTGCAACAAAACAATTATTTGCAGTAAAGGCCCTCTCCCCCACCAAAAATACAAATTAACGATATCCACTTTTGAGCAACTCATGCTACTCTGAATAAGAGAAGTTATAAAACCAAGGTCCTAATTTAAAGTTTAGGGATGTCTGACCTCTTTCCTCCTCATGCCCTGCCATTAGATTTCCTGATAACTGACCTCTGGCTAGTGTATACTAGTTCCCAAAACCTGCTCTTTAGGCTTTAAAATGATGATGAGCCACAGAAAGAACACATTATAGAGTTTACATGTATTTGTAGGATTTTAGAAAACGCTCAATGGCCCATGAGAAAAATCCCACAATATGGCTGAAAGCATTGTATTAACTGACAAAATGCCTGTTTACACTTCTGCTTTCAGATGGCAGTTGCGTGCTGACTTACATGTGTGAGGCCTGGGGGAGGGGGCTGTATGTTATATCATGCATTATAATGTGATCATTTCAGTATTCAAAACCCCAGATTAGGAATTTGACATTTTAAAAATTCCACCGAAATTGGACTACAAAATATAATAGGTTTAGGCACCTGCTCTAATAAGATTGCATAAAAATATCCCAACAGCCTTACCATAAACATATTTTACAATATCAGAGTCAAATTTTATTACATCATTACAAGAATGTTCCATTGAGCCATATGATTGGCTGCTGAAACAGAGCCGGATGCTGATACTGTAGCACAAACATGCCATCACACTTCCCTAATAAAAGTTTTATTATATCCCCATGCACATTAAAAACAACACTAACTGCATTAATACATTGTAATTTATTTTTTTGTTATAGAACAAATAACAAACCTGGTGCTAATGAGATCATATTTTCCATTATCCCAAAGCAACCTGTTAGTATACTTAGTCCTCTGAGATTTTGCCTAAAAAATGAAAAGTCCCTCCTATTGTACAACAGTGTACTCTAGTTTAGAAAATTTTTATTTCCTGCTCGGCTCACAGATATCACATCATGTTTGAAGCATCTGTTTGTTTAAATGATACAGTTATAACATCTATTATTTGATTTTCACGGTATCATACTTTTCTTCAAAAGGGAACCCAAAAGATACTTGTTAAAATTGTCTTTTACTTTGAAAGCTTTTTCATGTTCCACTAAACATAGGTATATTTGCAGCTAAAATAAAGATACGACTACTCTCCTCACCACTTTTCCCTTCGGGTGTCATCTGAGCAGTTGTGAGGTTTTTAGTAGATAGTTTCAATTTGGCATGTATGAAGTACCAGGAAGAAATCAATTTCTTATAAGACATGGATGACTGTTTTTATAACATCTTCTGGTGTTGTTTCAATGGCGCTATTAAATGATTAAGCTTTTTACTTTTATAAATTAAATCACTAATGAGGGACAATGTGACTTTCTTGGTTTTATTTAGCTTAGCATAAAGTGACTTATCACCCCAGCCTCTCACAAATGCAAACATTCTCTTGCTATCAAAGTTCCTGGGCGTTTGTTTGGAATAGAGGTGATGGTGAGGTGGGTGGACAGAGCAAAATAGAGATTACACTTGAGGGTAGGAGATTTCAGAAATCTGAGAAGAAAAATAGGAGTCTCCTAAAGACTCTGTTTATCCAAAGATAGGATGCTTCTCTACTGTAAACTTCAAACTGTGGTTATCTTGGGCCGTTTTTGTTTGTGTGGGTGTCTCTTATGCCCTTTGACTGTGTGGGCGGTAACTGTGTGCATGTGCGCAGCCCAGATTCTACAGGATAAGATGGTAGAGAGCATTTTTTGATGTATGATCTCAAGGATTCTCTCCAGAAAGTCTCATCGTGCTTAAACGTGTGGCTTTTACACTGTCTCTGCAGTCAGTCTGCTCTTCCAACACAAGGCACTATAAGGTTGTGTCTATGCTGCATGCACACGCACACAGTCACAGACACACACTGATACCTGTCAGACACTTAGGTTGAGAGACTCATAGATGTTGAAAAACTGGTTTCTTAAGATTTACTTTCGAATGAGATGTAGACACTGCCAAAGCCTTTCAGACGTATTCACTATGAAAGTATTCCCGATTTCAAAATGAGATAAACGTTATGATCCAATCTTGACAGGTACAGAAATCATGAAATATCTGTGAACTCTGCTGTGGCTAACAATGCTGGGAAATTTAAGTTTAACTTGCATAACTTCAGAATAATCATTGCCCCAAAATATTGAATTCTTAAGGTTAATCAGAGTCCATTTGGTTACTTCTACGTTCTTACATCTTTTTCAGGGAGAGGGTAGAGCCATATTACTTAACCAGGAAAATCCCTATACAATTTTCCTACTATATATGAAACAGTTGCTCTTGCAAATCACATATAGGTTTACTAAGGCAGAAAACAGTAATGATGATAGCTAATAATAATATTTATTGAGCACTTATAGTGTGCCAGGGACTGTTTAGCAAAACTGCATTTATCAATTAATTGGGTTACAAAAAAAATAAAAAGTAAAACCACCTCTGGGACAGTAACTGGTATTATTTTCATTTTACAAATGATGAAAGTGAGCCACAGAGACATTAAGTAGCTTGTTAGGCCTGATGTCTCAGAGCTAGGAAGCTGAGAGCCAGCCTTGTACAATCAGTCTCCTCAGCTCTTGGTCTTAACTTCTACAAAACATCCTGTGAAAGTGCTCACTTGTGGACTGACTTTGGCATAAAAGGATGAATTGCTGGTTTCAGGAAATATGGAATCTCTTAGCCACACCAGTTATGTTGAACCTATGAAAGTCCTGAGCCTCTCATAATGAGATAGCCTCATCTGGAGGCTGAAGAATTGTGAGATGACAATAGGCTACACCAGACTAATGGTCTACCAAGCCACGAAAGACATTTTGTCAGGCTGATAAATTACCTTTTTAGACTATTAATTCATCCATCCATCCATCCATCAATTCATTTATCCATTCTTGCAACTTTTCTTGAGTCATACACCTTCTCCTATGGATAAAGAGACTAGACAATTTTATGATTCCAAGCCCCATCCTCTTCCTATTTTGACTTAAAATAAGCACATCTGAATTTGAATCACAAATCAGCCACTGGAGGCTTCTTAGGGTTGAGCAAGTCTAGTTCTTCACCCATGCAAAGTATGTATTAATGGCTTCCTTGCTGGAGTTTTTGGAGAACTGAATGAGATAATGTATACATCCCAAGAACATAGTAGTAAGTCCTAAGGCAATATTTTCCTTAAAAGGAAAATAAACTCAAGTATCAGTAACCATTGAGATGAAATAAAATAATTAGAAAATATAGAATTAGAAAAAATGTTCTACCCCTTTGTGTCAATGCAGAAAGAGAAAGTATAAAAGTAGACATATTTAACTACATTAATATTAATGTATGATAAAAATACATAGAATTAAAGGAAATTAAATTGAAAAATCATAATCCATAACAAGTTTTTAAAAATCAAGCAAACTAATAGAACATGCAAAAGATATCTATTAATAACAGAAAATTTATTCAATTAGCCTATGGAAATATGAAATATTTTCACTAACACTGGTAATTAAAGAAATAAAAATATATATTTATGTGGAAAAGTAAATGACTTTCTTTACATATTAAATTGGCAAGTTTTTACTGGACAAGGCAAAAAAGAATATATTTCTCATGTTCTTATGAGAGGGTAAATTTGCATTTCTTTCAGAATAACGTTTGGCTATATCTACAAAAAGCCTTGAAAATGTGCGTACATTTTTACTCAATGATTTTTAGGACAGTTTTGAGGAAAAAAAATACAGAAGATATTCAATGGTTCATATGTGAGAGTTACACTGAAACATTATTAAAAATGGCATGTATCTCAAATGAATTAAATGTACAACAGTAAGAAAGTGCCCTTAAATTAACTAGAGTGAAACAGTAAGAAAGAAAAAATATATTGCTTTTAAAAGAACATTAGCTGAAATGGGAAATATTAAGGGGATAATATAGGATGTAATGTTAAATTTAAAAAGTATGCAAGACAATGAAAGCTGTACAGAGTGCCATTCTAATTTTGTAATACATGTATGTAGATAGTATGTGCATGCGTGTGCAGTGAGTTCTCCCACGTTTTAGCTATTACATTATTGTGTTGAACGGTTTCTATATGTCTTTTTCATTGAATCCTCATATCAACTGTGAATTGAATACCAGATGAAGAAAGAGAGGACAAAGAAGGTAGGTAACTTAATGTAGGGTCTGAATGTTTGTGTTCCCCCAAAATTCATATGTGAAAATCTTAACCCCAAACGGTAATGATGTTAGGAAGTGGGGCCTTTGTGAGGTAATTAGGTTATGAGGGTGGTGCCCTCATCAATGGGGTTAGTGCTTTTTTTACGAGACCCCACAGAGTTCCCTCACCCTTTCCATGGCATGAGGATATTAGGAGAAATCAGTTACCCAGAAAAGGGCCCTTTTAAGACCTTGCTGGCACCATGATCTTGGGATTTCAGCCTCCAGAACTGTAAGCAATACATTTCTGCTGGTTATCAGCCACCCAGTCTGTTGTATTTTGTTATAGCAGTCCAAACGCACTCAAAGTCCTATCTAATCTCAGTAAGTGGTGAGACCGGGATTTTAACATTTACATGTTTGACATGAAACCTGTCTTATCAACCAGTGTGGCTCAAAAACATGCTCCAATAAATGACACTTTAGAGGGAAAGACCCCTCACCCAACTGATAATAGTGGATGTGCTGGTCTTAATTTTCCTCTTTATATAACTGCCTGCCCTTGCCTATCTACTTACCACCTATCACAGATAATATAAAGATAGGGATAAAAACCATTCCCTTTGGAAAAAGATCCACGTTCAACTCTGGACTCTTTTCCACCACAATTCTGTGGTCTTGGGTAATGTACTCACTTCACAGAATTATTAGAAGATTTAGTGGCATATGCCTGCAAGTCACTAAACTTTACAAGGGTCTTGCAAATAATAAGCGCTCAATAAATGTTAGGGAATAATGCATACAATTTTGCCAAACTTTCTCTAATGAACATATTACTCTCATACTCAGAAAACGTGCAATAAATATTATTGTCAAAAATGAAGCAAACCAGTGGCCTTATGTAAGCCTTCAAAAGTTGTTTAAAAAAAAAAAAAAAGAAAAAGCAAAGCCACCTTTGTCTGGATGCTGTGTCCCGATTGGGGCTGCTAACCACAGGTGGGTATGGAAGCCCTGAGGGAAACCAATTATGTGCAAATCCTTTGACTTAATGAAAAATAAAATTAAGCAGACTAATACCCAGCAGGTACTTAAACATCACCTAATATTATAAAAGCCAGTGTTTCTTAAAAAGGAAAAATTGTCCCTGGAGAAATTGGAGAAACAAGAAGCCCCTGACCCGGGAAGAAATTTCATAGGGGTTGAACTATTCTTCACAGCATGCCTGAAAATCGCCGAACAGTTCCTTCTATAAACTATTCATTTGTCTGTGGGGACAAAGGTTTGACCTCAAAGCAAATGCCTTTGTTCTATGACTGATAGTACTTCCATCCAAGTCCCTGTGTGTTCTGTGGGTCAGTGAAAATGAACACTTATTGAAAAGCTTTATTTTACTTAGTTTTAATGTGCAAGACACTGTCTTTCATATTTTACCTGTGTTAACATCTAATTTTTGCAATAGCCTGGTGGGGGGGAGATGTTACTATTTTTCCTTTTTTACGGACCCTCAGAGGTTATACAGCTGAACTAAAGATCATGACTTTTCTACTCAAAAATGCTAGCACAAGGAAATCCATGTCGTTTCCCCAAAATTTGTCTGAAGGCAGACAAACTCAGAGCTGACCCTTCCTACTTGGAATCAGCCCTGCTGATGATGGAAGTCTCCTGCTAATTGAACAGAAAATCACCCATTAAACTTCATTGTCCTGTTTTTTAACCAAATTAGGCAAGAAAGGTTGGGGAGTCACAGGACAGGGGAAGTCAGGTTGGGAAGACCTGGAGAAGATGGGAGTATGTCTGAAAATGTCTGATGGTGGGGCTGTGCTCCAGTCCGGAGTAAGGCCTGAGAATAACTCTTCTCATAAGCTGTCCATGCTCTCAGAAACTCTTCTGAGGGTTGGTGACCTCCTGGGCTTGTCTCTTCACTGATTTCCAAACAGACAAGTCAAAGAGCTCCTCGGGTGTCTGAGCCGGGGTTCACTAGATCCCTCATTTTCATTGCTTCTTGCTCACGGGCGTTGGATGATGTTTTCAGAACTTCCCTTTCATGGCATGCCAGGGCATTCGCAAACAGAAAGTCACACACTGGCATTTTGAAATGGCTGGGAAGGTAACCTGATCCACTCTCTTTCTGGAATGTTTTCGCACGAAGAGCAAAGTGGTTTGGCACGTTGTGTTTACCAGTAGCTGGGGCAAATGTTTCTCAGCCACCTCACCCTTTCCCTGCTGCCCTCTGCCTCCTTTTTCTCCTTCTTTCCCCTTCTGTACCTCTCTGGCTCTCTTTCCCTGTGAGTGTGTGTGTGTGTCTCTCTCTCTGTCTCTGAATGTCTCTGCTTTGCTGCCCCCTGCATTCTGTGTCCATGGCCATCTGCTGCTGAGAAAGAGGAGGGCTGCCTCAAGTCCTCTTCATGAAAGCTGTGGCATTTCTCACCCAGACCAGCGGCTTACAATTTTGGAACTCTGACTACGTGACACGTACTGCTTTCAAAGGTTTCCGTGGAGCTTTTCATGTAAGATGTAGTTATTAACTCTCCTTCAACGTTTAAAGACCCAGCCTGTTGGGAGCGAGACGGGGCCTATCCGCACGCGCTGAAGAGCTGATGAAATCTCTGCCTGATCTGTTATCTCCCAGTGCTTTAAAGGTCTTCGACTGGGAGATCAGAACAAGGTTACAGTGACAATTTGTTTACACGCAGGGAGAGATTAAGATCTCGTTGAAAAGGAATAAAAATAACATCATCTTGAGCTGTCACAGCATGAGCCCCATTGTAATCAACACTGGTCTGATTTCAGGGATAATTTAAGACCAATTTATTATCTTAATTAAAAAAAAAAAAAGAAGGGAGAATTCAACGTTTCAGATGCCAGTTACATTATTGGGTGAGGACGCCTCTGCAGGATCCACAAGCGAAACTGAACAGTCCTGAGATTCCAGACTGGAATCTCCTGGTGGATTAACAATGAAAAAAAAACACTTTTTCCTTTGTCTTTAGTTTGGATTTTTTAAGGGCTAGCCCCGTAACACATTCAAAGGCAAAACGATTACTTGTTCGTATGGACCTTTTTAAAAGAAAAACGGATACAAGGGTGAAGAAAGATATTCCCAGCCACCCTTTTACTTAAAATTCTTTGGTATTTAAGGTGAAAAGTCTTCTACCATTTTCCCCCCCTTCTGCCTCAAGGAAACCTGCTAAACATCTTTGCTAATTGTCTAATATCTCTTCATAACTAATGCTTCCACTTCTGCAGCTAGGGGAGCTAGGAACAGCCCGGCCCAAGAAGGGGAGCAAGGGCAGGAAGCCAGACCACTGGGATTTGCAATCACACCACCCCCTGGCCTGCGCCTCTCAAAGTGCTCAGTCCCAGGGTAAACCTCACTCACGACTTTCCCTACAAAAGCGACCACGGTGAGCGCCCAATGCACAGAATGAATCGGACCACAAAGAGCCCTTTGAGACGCTAAAAGAAATGTCCCACTGGGAAACCAGGTGGACAGCAAGCGTTCCCTTTCCATTACAAATGAGTTCAGGGACAGGGCCACCCCGTGGGACTCCCAGCTCCACGGAGAACCAAACCCAGCCGGGCCCCCCTCATTTGAAAACCAAACATGTTTCCTTCGGCCTCCCCCCCTCCCTGTTTACAAACACGTTTACAAGTGCTTGATAGGTGACCTTATTTACTTAGTAACCTGTGGATTCATTTATCTTGAAATTAGTAGGTAATGAAGTGGAAAACCTCAACAGCCCTCCCACTAATTAACATGATAATAAGATTGTTTTGCTACAGAGGTACAATTAGCATGTATGAGGGAAAGAGGGGGAAAGATCAATAAAATGTCTGAAGGGTCCTACTCCCAGGTCTCCAGGGGAGAACAAAGAAAGAAAACCCACAGATTTTAAGATGCATCCATTTAAAAATACCTAACTCTTTAAGACTTGGCCCTGCTGAAATGATTTGCTGCCTCCTGGAAAAAGAGGTGTGGGCAAGATGGAAAGGAATTAATTACAAAGCACACTTTTCCGTGCAGTTCAAGTGCTTTGAAAAGAAAAGAGAAAGAGTGTGAAAAGCTGCAGACGCTCATCTTAAACATCCTTTGATTTGGTTGGTGGTAGGTAAGAGGGGGTGTGAAGAATGCGGGCAGGTAATTACACCCATAAAAACGGTTCTGTTTGCTCTTTTTTCTATCCCTAAAAGTCAAACGGCTCAGATATAAAACTTAGAAGAGACTCTTTTTGCCCATCCTGTGTCAGCATACATTTTCATGAGGTACTTTAACACACAGAGTACACAGCTCAAATATTTATTTATTCCACAGACCGAGGTGTGTAGAGTAAATAAATATGACTTTAAAAATTGCCTCAATATGTATTTACCCAGTAGACTCATTTCTTGGGTAAATTACATGGATTTGGTAACCTTCCCTGACATTTTTCCTTGATTTTAAACATACACAAACAAAGAATTTAAATGTCTGAAGTGTCTAAATAACCTAATTGAACTTGTGACACAAACCAGGAAGGGCCAGGAGACCTGATTGTGGGGGAAAATGCAAGGGCTTTTTGAGGGAGAAAATGAGGAGAACCGTCAGAAGAGCAACAGCAACCTACATAGATGGACCATCACCAGTACCTGGTGGGAGATTCTTTCTATCCATCATGTTCTTTACAAATAGATAAATGTGCTTCCGTTTCGCCATCGACAGTCTCCTGTTCTCTCTCAGAAACAGTTTTTCCCATGAAATTCCACAACTGATAGTCCTCAAGACCGGTGCTCTCATTTGTGCCAACCATCTGGTCTCGCAATTAATTGTGACAATACCAATTCTAAAATCCCTTTCCTGCCCATTCTTCTTAAAACTAGGGTCTGAGCATGTCAAAAAGGAGTTTCTATCAGTGACAAAAAGACGGTCTCATCACATTTTCCACCAGGATATCTACCTCAGCTTATTTTTACCAAATAGAATCCTTAGTGGATTTTTCAACCCAGCCACGGTAGTAATGTTTTCTTGTTGAAAATCATTCAAAGTGATGTAAGTCATTGTTCTGTTCGTGCCATTCAAGGAACGCTTTGGATGGAAAGTCGTTTTCTGTTCCTTTGTTTTTTTCTTCTCTTCTGATTCTCTTCTGTTTTTGGCGTCTACAAGTTCTGGAACACTTGCCAACATCTCTATGCTGTGCATTGATTTTAATTTCTGGTAGACTATGATTGCTTGCAGTTAGCGTTTTTACAAAGAGGGGGAGAACTTATTCTCATTTCTGAGAGGCATTTGCATGATTTTCTTAATTGTCCTGGATTTAACAGGAAAAAGGGTGTCCCTAGTACTGGGGGTGGTGTCAGGGGCTGACAGAGGAGCTGAGCATTACTTGAGAGTAGCTTGAAGCTGCTACTCGAGTGGTCATTCCAGTAGCCTAAATTAGGGGCCACTGGTAAGCAGCACGCAGGTCTGTCTGTATTGGCAGATTCCCAAGGAGAGATTTGAGCAAAGGATTCCAAGGAGGACAAGGGAGTGTGTTATGAGGACACTCTATCTACTTGGTTCTCCTACTGAACACTGGTCTGGGGAAAAAACCAATGTAGGTATCATCCTGACGATTATACTCTACGTCAGTGAGAAAAGTGACCATTTCCAACTTTTTTATATGCACTCACACAGACCAGCACAAGTCCCTGACTTTTCTGATGTTTTAGCCCCATAATACATCCTACCTTTGACTTACCAGGTTGAACGATATAGGAATCTTTACAATGAAAAATCAGAAGAGCTATTAAGAGCCATGTGTTAAAAACACTCCTAGTTTTTTTTTTTTTTTTTGGACTGTGACACCCTACCATCTCTACATTCTGTAGCACTGTCACCCAACTAAATAGTCAAGTCCATATTGGGCACATACTAATTGTAAAACCCAAGTGAGTTTATTAACACAAAATAATTTTTATTTGAGAAATTTCCCATTATCTCTGGAGGTCATTTGAGACACCCTAGGGTGTCATGCAACCTCTCCTGGGTATAGCTGTCCTAGAAAAAAAAATTTTTTTTAAATAAACAGTGCCAATTCCTCCTAGGAAGAATTCCCTTTGCATTCCATAGTTAAACTTCAAATCCAAATTCCTCACTTGTGAACAGTTAGAACAAAATGATGTAGCCCAGGAGAGTCAGAACTTGAATGCAATTCAGAGAAATGCACAGTTTAGAGTAATGAAAACTATCCTGTCTTTGTACTGGGAAAACCTTTAAGGAGTCAAACAAGAGTTTCTACTTATTGGGTGAAACACATACCCTCTAATCATAATCCCTACATAAAGTAAGAGTCAATGCCCCCATCTTACAGATGGAAGACCTAAGGTTTACAGAGCCAACTAACCATCTCAAAGCCAAACAGCGAGTAGGAGGAGGGCTGGGATTTGAACCCAAATTTGGATTCTACAAAAGCTCTTACCAATATCTATCTTCTCTTCTGGGAAGATTGACAGCTTTGCTGGAGGTCCCCCCAGGAGTCAGTGTTGACACTGCTTTGAAGGACCCAACCTCTGTCTCCAGAAAGCATTTATCCTTCAGAGTACATACTCTTTTGGCAAATTTTTTATTAATGACGTTTAAAACCGAGACCCATGGTGAAGTGCTAAACATTTTTCCTTCCAGCTAAGACTTCACGTACATGTGTAAAAAATCTCATGATTCAGCAGCAAGGCTCCTTCATTTGCTTTTAATGACTTTGTCAAATAAATACCTAAGATTGTTCCTAAAAAAATAAAATAAATTGTTTCAGTGGGAGAATATGGAAGATATAAATCTAACTGAATATGATTCCCTCGCTCCTAGTGAAAGGCGAACATGTGACTAGAAATTTTTAGAAGGGCTCCGATGAGCTGGTTGTAATGAGTAGCCTTTTTGGCCTAGATTTGTATCTTCCTTGAGAATAGTAGTAATTTTAGAGTTTCTTTCCAGACGTTTTTCTTCCTGCCTATCCACTGTGCAACTGGGACCTTGTCTCAAGGTGTGAAGCCCTTGCAAAAGTGTAAAATCATGTCGACTCCCTCGTATCCTTGGAAAGTACCTGATGTGAACAGGAGTGAACTCACAGACAGCTCACAAGATCGCAGTGTCTCTCCTGTCACTCAGCAGTGTAAGATTGGGCCAGTTTGGCATTGTTTGGACAGCCCTGGGGACGTGCAGGCTGTTGAGCATTTCATTTCATCCACACAGTTTCTCATCAACGTTGCTTTACAGTTTGAAAGGCAAGCAGGGTGGTCCCCAGTCTCATGTTTTCCCAGCGTGCCTCCCCCTTTCCCAGGAGCCCCAAGACCGGAGGCCAAAGTACACTTGGAGCTGCACAGGCCAAGCGCAGGTGGGGTTTGGAGGTTTTTACCATTGTCTGGTAAGGATGGAAACGCAACTGTGCCTAAAACCAGGTTCTCGCGGGAGCTGACAAGGAGGGAAGGCATGCGGGGACGGGAGCAGCTGGAACATGTGTGATCCCAAATCTCCAGGAGCACTGTGGTGCGCTTTCCTCTTCTTGGAGGTCAGGCAAGCTTTAGGGGAAGAGCTTCCTCGAGCCTCTGTGAGTCAAGTTCTCATGCATTCATGCTCCTCACCCTGGTAGGTGACTTTAAGGCACTCTGTCCCTACTTCCTGGTTGCACATTCACAAACAGAAAGTGAAGGGGCCATGGGATATATGGTCAGGGGCACTCTGCTTATGAACCCATCAGCATCCTCAGCCCAGCCACCACTGGACAGCCATGACATGGTTTGTAGCTATTAGCCTTCTTGAAAAATCTCCATTTGTATTCATTAGCTGGGTGAGTCATAGTAGGATTATCTAAAATGAATCATTCGTAATTTTTGCTTGGTTATTTTGAAATGAGGAAAGTCATGAGCATGCCCCACAGTCTTTCTGTCTGAGGAGCAGTTATATGCTCGCTAGCGTGTCTCCTGTTCTGAATGATGACTAGGTGGCTTGGAGCCAGGCAGGGCATGGAATTTGAAGCAGGGCTTCTCACCAGGAGTTGCTGATCTTCAGTGAGCTCTCTTTCCTAATCTACAGAGCCGGTGCAAAGGATTCTTGAGGGCTGTTTGGAGGACCTGACAAGTGTCTATTATGATCCTGGCAGACGGGGGCCCATCAGCAAGAGTTAGATTCAGTGCATTTTGTCATCAATGCTTTTGAAGCAGGATTGTCTATAGAAAGCACCTAGCAGAGTGATGAAGGGAAAGAAAGTATAAAACTGGCCATGCACATTCTCAGAGACCCTTGGGAGGAGAGGGACTACAGTTTCTTAGTGGAAGTGCTGAGCAGGAAGTCCATGGATTGGTGGTCTTCAGGGCTTTGTCAAAGGAAAAGATTTAGCCTCTTCGCTTCCTGTTAGCTAGTCACATAATCCTCCTCTATGGCCATGGGGGGCCTTCCTCAATACCCCCAGGAGTAACTAGTTTCCACTCCACTTCAGAGCATAGCTTTGCCAGAAGCTATTCATTCATTCACTCATTCATTCCCGCTCTGTGCTGGGCCATGCGAATGTGAGAGTTAGCAAGACAGACAAGATGCCTGCACTGGGTGGGAGAGATGGGAAGGAGTGGATGTTGAAATAAAATAAACAATGTACTTGGATTACATTGAAAGCTGTGAACAAAACCTAACTAGGGGATTGTGCAGTGGCTGGATGAGAGAAGAAGGGCTGGTTTCAGATGGGGAGGCTAAATAAGGCACATCTGAGGAAAGGGCATTTATGTTGCAACCTGAAGGACGCAACGGTGCCAGAGAACCAGTCCGGGAGGCAGGGCGGGAAAGGGACCCAAAGCGGAGACAAGCTTGATACTTTGTAGGAACAGGAAAAGGCTAGCAGGTCTTGAGCTTAGGGAGTGGAACGGGTTCTAAGGATTGCTATTCCAGCTGAGCAAATAAACTGGATCGGGCACACAAGAAAGATATTTCCCCTCTCTTGTTGTGGGTGGTGAGTTCTACGTAGAAAAATGGAGGGGATGTTCTGGCTCTTTCTTTTTATTTTCCATCCCCATATAAACATGTTTTGAAGGTTGCTTTTTATACAATCTTTAAGAATGAATTTATGAAGGGTCGACACCCCAGGTGCTGCATATTATGAAAGGAGTTTGGAGTGGTGGGAATGGGTTAGTTTGAAGGCACATCGGTCTGGTTCTGAACACTTATTTAGCCAGTTACTAGATGTTTGTTTTTGGTTGAAGTATTTAATCCTCTCTGGTCTCCCATCTCCCCGTCTTGAAAACAGCGTCTAGACTTAAATAGCAAGGTGAGGATGACAGAACCTCCAAGTATCTGTCGGTTTGAAAGAATTAAATGGACCATCCCAGGGCTACGTGACAATATTGCCACGCTGAAGAACCTGTCAGCAAATGTCTGGGCTCCCTGGAGTGACCAAGTTCTGTGAAATATGTGTCTAAGGTGGTTGTGAGGAAAGCAGTTGTTCAAAAACAGGAAGGTAAAAGAAAGATTTTTAGAGCAATTGACTAAAACACTGTTTAAAATGGATAGAGCCTCCCACCCAGGATTGAAGTGAATTATTACAGAGGATATGGCCTTCCCATCAAAATCAGTTTCTCAGATGACCATTGGAGTTGTGTCAATGCTCTGACAGACATTCATTCCAAAAGCGATTCCCGTCCTTTCCTTTGAAACACGTGACCACGAATACCGATCCTTTTGCTCTTTTCAACACGTAGATTACACTTTAACATGTCTTCCCTTGGTTTTTAACGCCTTCAAACTCTGAAATGATGTGATAGAAATATGTTTCTAAGCACATGAATGACACCACAATTTCAACTGAAGTTATTTTGAGTCTTTGGAAATGCCTTCAGTCTCTGGTGATATGAGAAGTAATTGGTGAGAGGAATACAACCAGAAGGATTGTGGTGCATGCTTATGAACCGTGTTTTCTGCTGATGGACGCCTATGCACAGCTCGTGAGGGTGCTTGCCTTGTGACACAGGGCAAAATACCCTCTTATGCACAGATGGAACTACAAAAAATAATTCTCTGAATTACAGCTCAACAGTATTAATTCTGATTTTATTTTTTCCTACTCAGTCACTCTCACACGATACGGATCCCAAATGCCTGGCAGGCTTCATCTTCAAGTAATGGGTATTTAGAAGGAAGGTTAATGGAAGCATGCACCAGTTCATGCACATAAGAAATATTTAGTTAACTACTCTTCTTGTAAGGGGGAAACAGGTCCCTCCACAAATCTTTCTTCTTCCTCTACAGTTTGATATACCCTTGGCCCTTCTGTCAGGTCAGACCAGCTCTGTCTCAGAAAGCCTTACAAATGCCTTTTCAGTACCACTCAACGATGCTGGCTGACAGAGCTCCACAAAATCTGGTGGGAGGCAGGCTTTTAACTTGATTGATGAAATTATATCTCAATCGAGTAGATTTGGGACTTCAAAGGAATGTTTCCCTACTTATGGCATCCGAGATGAAGGGTGTATGCTATTTGTACCAAACTCCCAGGCTCAAGTGGTTCGCAAATTGACCCCTTTGTAATAGGTTAAAGGTTTCTTGCTAGATAACGGTGGTTCATTTTGATTAATTATGTCAGGGAATTAATGTATGATTACTAACTTTTAGCAGACCCTGCTCCTTCTGACCCCGAGCTGCTTGTTTGTGTGGCTGGTTGTAATTTTCGACCGATGGGTTAGGAGGGGTCAGTGTGTGGTCAGCATATTTTAAACAAAGGGAGAAAAAGAGAAGAGAGGCTTCCAAATGGAGTGGACACTGCAATTCAAGGCCTTGACAGAAGAGATCTGTTAAGTGTTTTACCAGTAGGCTTTTATATATTTACTCTTGCTAATAAATGATGGTTTGCCAGAATGGACAGTAACTTGGGAAGATTTGGAGAATAATTTCACAGTCAAATGTTCACCCATAAATTTCACTTCATACTGGTTTCAGTGGCCAAGGACCTTGTTAAAGATTAAGTAGCAAAGTGTTGAGTTTCAGCTTTTGATAGGTCAAGAGAATCAGGATTAAGGAATCTCATTAATAATGAGGTTTTCTAGTTGATGGTGTACAGTTTAAATAATCCTTCTGAGTAAAAACTAAATACTTAGAACAAAGGTAGCAGAGAATAAGCTGATGACAGTTCAAGTTAACTTTATACCATTTATTTACATTGTTTATTTGATGAAGCTCTTCCTAACTGGAATGATTCCATTCTTTGGTATGAGCTGAGAACTTCACGTCTCACGTTCCATTCTAAATGATCCATTTAAAATGGCCAATGACCTTTGAAATGAGACTAGTTTTCCTGGCATTTTTGGCTTCCTATAAGTCAGCATATTTACCACCAGAATTAACCTCAGGATTTTGAGAGAGATGTTCAAGATTTGTTCTGAAGAGGAGGACTTTCCTTCTTGGCATTAAACTTTGAGGATTTTCTGTATGAAACGCTCTGATGCTATATTGTCAATTGTTTTCCAACTGTGACCTTATTGAAACACAATTATTAGGCTCAGAGGGAGAAAGGCAGGCGAACAAGAAAGAGGAGAACTTCACAGGCAAAGCAGAATGCCCAGGGGGCAATGATCGGGGAAATGCGGGGAGGCATAATTACAAAAAGTGTTGGACACAGCATTAAGATGAAGGAGGATTAGACTGTTTAGTTTTGGAGCAAATGCTGTATGTTAAAGGATTTGAAAGCAGAGATTAAAAAAAAAAATCAGAAGAACAGAGAAACTGTTACAAATGGAAGGTGTTACTTGGATACTGTATTAAACTTTTAAACATTATAAAACACCCTTTCTATAAGGTTATTCAGAAATAAATTGTGCTTCAGCATTCAGATTGTTAGCTCTGTTCAGAAGGATATTGGAAAGGCCCTGGGAATGCTAACAATTGCTGCTCACCCGTAGCCTTTATGGACAACATAATCACAATTACTGTATTTCAAACAAGCCCCTTTCAAAAATTAGAGGTGTTGATGACTTTAATGGGGACATAGACCATTTGTCTGTTCCATTATTGCAATTACTGTCTGGCTGGGTATCTTCTCCCTGACAGTAGCTAATGCTGTATACTTCAAAGGAAGATATAAACCCCCAATAATGCACTTAGGGCCCAATTCACGTCTCGTTTTCCTCTCTCCTCTGTGTTGCCCACCTCCTCGACACAGGCAAATACGCACTATTCTGCGTATAGGGTCCTAGGGAGGTGATATGTGTGTGCACTTGGCTTTCTAGCTACAGAAAGAGAGAGCAGCAGAGGGGAGGAGGGAAAGGTCTACAGGAGCATAAGTCATGGGGCTGGAGAGATGTAGAGAGGTTGTGTCACCTGGTCCCCCACTAAGGCACGGTTGCCCCATATTATGCAGAGATCTCAGGTAAAACATATTCCTTGGGTATACCTTGCTGTATTTTCTAAGGGTTTTGAAACAGAAATTCACTTAAATAATTATCTTCCTCCAGCTCAATCTCTGTCTTTCCTATTCTCATTTTTGCTAATAGATATGGAAATATTTCCCACATATATCACATGATACCTGTATCTCTAAATATCTCCAAATTTCACAAATATATATGTATATACAAATACACATACACACACACAGACATAGATATGTATGGCTATGTATATATGTGTATATATATATCTCCTAAATATTCTAAATGTATATATTATATATATATGTCTCCTAAACATCCTAAAATCTCCAAATGATTTGATTCTCAGATCACATGACTTTGAATTAACTTGACTTCTATTATACTGTAGAAGCTATGATTGTTTAAATGACATGTTAATTTTTAAGTAAACCCTAATGTGGACTAATTTATCCACACATGACCAAAATAATAGTGTGACCCAAGTTAAGGACTATGTGAACAGTGGCCTGCAAAGCTGTGCACCAGATTTCTTTCAGGATTTTCTGGAGAAGATAAATGCTTTGCCAAAAATGCATATCTGTATAGGCTATGTCTACTTATAGCCCCTCCTTATCCAGGGAAACTCCACTGTGTGCCATGCTGCCTGGATTTAACTCAGCCATGCGCCCTCCTGCCTGAATTTTAATGGAAACAACAGTGCTTCTGCCAGGTTTGAGGTCTTCTAGAAGGATCCAGGATTTCAAAATCGAAAGAAAAAATAGCACAGACAAACATCAAGAAAGAAAGTAAATGAGCACAATATATGTAGGATTCTTATTACCTGGTTAACTGATATTCTGATTATGAAATGATCCAAAATGAACAATTTAATGTTGATGTCTGCCTCAACAGGTTAGGTTGAAACTCCATTCATTTTCACCCCATTCTTCAAAGCTGCTTCCAAAAATTAACAGTGATATGAAATAAGTCACATTAAAGATCACTTTCCCTTGCTCTGTTGTTTATATCCTGTTGTCGAGCAAACAAAATCTTTGCTGGTTATTCACTGAACTATTTTTCGATTTTGTTTTAAACCGGCGATTGCTCAATGAACTTTAATAATGCTCACAACCCAAACTAAACTATTTATCAAATGTTATTAGCATTCAGAAACCTATTACTTAGCTTGGCTTTACAAGATCATGTAAATCTTTTAGAACTGCTACAAATAAGGCAACATTTGAAGACAGAAAGTACAATAAAGGTCTGCAATGAAATTTAAAAGAGACCATTTTCAATATCCAATATTTTGGTGTTTTTTTTTTTTTTTCAAGTTCAGAGGTGACTTTCAACAGAACTTCAAAACCAAATTGGGGAACAATGAACATAGAACTGTTCTTTTTAATCATGAGCAAAATCTATCACACATGTTCTTTCAAGTAAAGTTTATTAGAAAGAAACTGCTACTAGAGAGCCACATGTTAGCTCTGACTTGGCAGGGTCAGGCCAGGGTAATAAACCCTTGAACCTTACAAATATGCAAAGCTGACATAAATAACAAATTAAACGCAGCCAGGTATAACACTTTGGCCAGTTGGATGGGACGCAGATACCAATTCCAGGGAACAAGAGCCTGTTGATTTGTAAGGAAAACCCGGTCTTACCCTCTTTGTTCGCTGCCCATTAGTTTTGCATCTGGGGGTCACTTTGTTCCTTCCTGCTGAGGGAAAACCTAATAAAAATGATTCGGCTGCTTTCTCCGCCAGCAGCTCCGCGCTCAGCTCACGGGGCGTAGGTGTGGTACATTGGACTAATAACGTAGCATGTTTTTATGAAGGAACGAAGGGCCTCGGGAGGGACTGACAGAAGGTGTTTTGGGATTTTTAAAGCTATTTCTAAGTGCTGGAGCCTGGGATGTTCTCTGGGAAGAACCCGGCTCTGGCGTAAGTGGAGAATCAGCACCGTGGGAGAAGTGGGGTGATACTTGATTCAACGCAACATAGGAAAGGGAATAAATAGTTTGAAGAGGAAAGCAGAAGAAAAACATATCTTGTGTTTAAAAAAGGACATCTTTATCTTTTCCTATGAAAGTTATGAAAGGAATTCAGAAGCTAGGGATCTGGAAGAGGTAAAGAGAGAACAATCTGTCTCGAATACTGTACATAATTCACACTGGTAAGTATCAGTGATGTGACAGTCATTGGTGTGAGAGAGATGCACATTTTTGTTTGTTAAACGTGTGACTTTCGCTTAATGAGTAACACAAGAGTTTTGGGAAACTTTATTAAGCTGCAATGGTCATTGATCCTGCCATTCTCAAGGAACATAACTTTTGACAGATCTAATCTGTAATCTATTTAATTAAGCAAACAGAGCTTGTATCAAAGTCAATCAGTTGGAGGCTGGATTTGGGGCTTT